>NW_003307543.1:1247879-2495758 GCF_000182895.1 Coprinopsis cinerea okayama7#130 | reverse complement strand
ACACGGGGACCGCCACAGGACACGAGGTGGTGATGGAGACTTGGCGGCGGGAGTGGTGCGGCGCCGTCCACGGGCTGCGGGAGGACCTTCCGATCCCGATAGCGATGACTCAACGAAGGACATTTGTGCAATGGCGGGTTGATCCAGCTCGAAAGGTCCAGGGAGTGGATCGAGTGCCACCTAGGCTATCACCCCGTTCGAAAAGCGATAGTGCACGTGCGACCAGAAGGAAGAGGGCGGCCAGACATGGGAATGAAATGCGAGTACTGCGAGAACCGTGAGTGGAACAGAATAGGAGTAAAACGGGGTGGTCGCAATCTCAGAAGCTGATACTCCGCTTCCTGGCCATCCGCTTCGACCCCCCGCTGCCTCCCCCTCCGCCTAAGAACATCATAGGTTCTTTGTTCTTAAGTGGTTTAGGTTTTGAAGGGAACATCTGGGACTGATGCTGCGGCGTCATTTGAGGGTACTGTGGATGATAGTATGGAGGTGGTGGTGTGGAGGGTGTCTTCGGCGAGGTAAGACTGGTGAACACTCTTCTCAGCAGAGAGGGCGGCTTCGTAGACGAAGGAGAGACGGGGGGAGACCTGTAGTCTGCCCATGATTTTTGAGACTTCTGTATAGACCAGTTAGAAGAAATAGGCATTGAAAGACGAAATCTACTCGCCGAAGGATCTGCACCGTACGATGGGTACCCTTTCATACCAGGGCTCAAAGGTACCATGAGCGTGTTGTGGCCCACTGGGATCGGCATGAAGCCATGGTGGACGTAATGGGCCTGAGGGTTAGCGTAATGTGGAGAAACAGGCATTGTCTGCGTCCTCGTCGGCTTCGGCGCACGTTCCGGTCTCATGGGCAATCCACCGCCACCCAGCATTGGTGCATACCCCATGGCCGGAGGAGCAGAATATGGTGGAACGGGTAGCTGATGTGTGGGGAACATGCTGCTAGTGGGTGTGGTCGTCGTTGGAGTTGTCGTGTTAGACGAATGAGATGAATGGCCCGAGTTGCGGTAAGAGTAGGGGTCCTGTGGAGGCACTCCACATGTCGGGAACGGTGCGAGATCGAGCGTAAGATTGCGCGGGCCTTTGCGAGGCTTACCATTGCTCTTTGCCGGGGATGTGGGAGACACAGGGATAGAGAAGGATGATCGTCGGCATCTACTGGGTGGAGGCGATGGTGGGGGAACGTCGTGAGCATCGACAAAGACAAAATCCTTTCCAACATCGTCCCAGTATGTTCGGTGCTGGCGTGATGGCTTGCGATGAGAACGGCGTCTAGGTTCACAGTACTCATCTTCAGATTCATCCGTGAATTTGCCATTGTACGCCCTGCCCGACGCTTTCTGCCGCTGCCGTTCTTTTTCCTTCAAAGCGAGAGCCTTTAGATGGGGTGTTGCTGGTGTGAAGGCGTTGCAAGGCTGCTGCTTTCTCGTACCATCGACCCAGCGAGCAATGCGGTCCTGGGTAGCCAAGTAGCGCTCCCAGGCTTCTGGGGAATAGTCGTATTCTGTCATTGTTGTCGTCCTTGACGACGTCGAGAGAGGAGGGTGGCAAGGGAAGGGGATCGGGGTACAAGGCCCGGAAGGTCACAGAGAAGGCATTTTATAGAAATATATGATGAAAGGATTTGGCGCGGACCTTCCTCTTTCGATAGCTGTGATCTTAATTCTCAGGTCCTTTGACGTCAATCCGCTCTGGTCCCCTTAAGACTTCTGACTGAAAGGCTCGATTATTCCTGTGGCTTCAAGTATACCCTGGCAACCTGGACTCTTGATTTTCCGCCCTTATCGAACTGAAGATGACCATAACCCCATCTCCAGATCGGACGCTGATAAAGCACCTACATCGATCCGGGGAACGAGGCCCGCAATTGGCTGGGAAATGAATGCACGACTCACTGGTAGGTTTCTGTATGTCCCAACCCGATTCCGAAGTCACAGTATGTAGCCCGTGTGAACGGGGGAACGCAAGTACTGGCGGAGCAGCGAACCATTCTACCACTTGTTCCATCAATTAGCATCTTGCCTTAATGCCCAAAGCCTCATGTGAATGATTATGAATAGTAACACTGCCGCCCTGGGATTGAAGCTAGCGCGCGTGTACCCGACCGCGTTTTATCGAAACGGGGAGGAGGGCAAGAAAAGGCCTAGGGGACTCAGAAGGAGGCTGAACCAGGAAAGTAGGGAAAAGAAGAGAAAGGATGACGAAAAGTGATATCATGAACGACAAAGGTTGGGCAAAGGTGAATTAGCGCTACATGTACGGTGACAAAGAGAAGTACTCCCCCGACCTTCGATTCTGGAGCAAGTAGTACTTAGCGTTGCTTAGCGTGTCAATCCACATTCAATTTATGTAACACTGGCACTGACCGGAAGGGGAGCTTTTCCGAGCTCAGTACTCACTGGCTCGCCGCAACGAGCTTTCCGCCGTCTGACGACCTGTTGCCAGCTCTCGGAAATGAACCTACTAGTATATACTTGAGCAGAAAAGCGGTGGTTGACAGATACATCTGTGTCTCTATTATTCGGTACGGTCCCCGAATTGTTCAGTCGATACCGACCAAGTGTTCAATTTTAAACGCCTCAAGTGACTTGTGAGGCACCCCAAGCCACTCCCAGCGATGATAAAGTGCGGGTCCAAAGATCAGCGCTCAGCTCGTAGAAAATAGTGGAAGTCGAGAGAGGTTGAGGGCAGACAACCTTCACGCTTGACAGTCACTATTCGCTGTGATCTCGAAGACGGCCGTGTGATAACCAGCTGATAACATGAGCTCTGGACGCCCTTGGCATTGAAAAGGAAGCAGATGGGCATCCACGGTGGTCCTCATCGTACAGCTTTTCACTACTAGGTTGCGGATTGTTGCGGCTAAGTACTTACCTGTGAGACCAAGGTAGTTCCGGCCACACCGCCTCCAGGTCATTGTATCAAGAAACCAGGCACAGCGTCTCAATATTCGCTTCACGTCTGTGTGCTTCGTCTCTCCTTCATCTGGTGAATGTCAGAAACCAGACCTGGTACCATCTTGGGGAGCCCAAGACGCATCCGAGCGTGCTGGGCGCCTTGGGCGCGTCACGCAACTGCCTGCCGAGGCTCGGCAATACTGCATAGCCACACCTGGATATTGGTCCCGCGATTGAATATCACGGCGAGTGACGTTCAGTCTGTCTTACCCACTTTGTCAAACCAAGTCTCACTCAACGTCGACCGCGTTTCTCAACGTTCCCAACAACGCCAACAGTCTATCATCGTCGTCGTTGACCAAGTCAGCTATCACGTTGGGAACTGTTTCACCGTGACGAGATACGACGACACTCATTACAAGGCATTTTGGCGCCAACAACGCCCACACCAAGCTTGAACAATATACGACTGTAGATAGCTGTAGGCGATGGACAGCACAGGATGGCACGCTCACCGACGCGCGGAACGAGTTCGTCCTCACAATTGTTAGCAGAAGATGGATATACATATTCACCAATCATTCTATAGGAAAGCCAGTTGTACTCGCACGTCCATCGTGATGCAGCGGGGCAGTACATTCCTGTTGAGAACATTGCACCGATGCCAGACAACTTTATTGGAGGCTTTATGCCCCACCAACATGCCCATGGGATTCCGTCTCCCCCACTAGCCCAACATGAAGGGCATACGCACTCCAAGCACGGTAAAGCTTTTACCGAAGGGTCTGGTACAGCCGCAGCAGGACATGGCAAGTCGCCGTCGATGCACTCCTTCCAAGGCGTGCCTTCCCTGTCTGCCGGTCTCGTAGGAGCTGCGACTGGAGCGGCCTCAGCAGCAGGAGGACTGAAGATCCAAGTCCCATTATCATCCACTCAAGATGCCCAACCCACTCAAAGTGTTCCGCCCAGTCCGCTACCTCCACCTCTACCCCCAAAGGATGGTCTACCATATCTCTCTGAGCCACAGGACTACAAGTACGGTGCGAAACAGCTACAACAGCAATACGGTTTTCCTTCCATGCCTCCAACCAACCAGCAGCTCCAAGGACAACAGCAACATAAACCGATCCCACACTCCACTGACTTTGGAGGCATTCCCGCGCCTTTACCTCCTGAACCCAAAGATGGTTGGTGTAGCTCCTTGTTGTCAAAATCCCTGTTGATCGTGTTGTAGACCCCACTGGAACAAACACCAGTACCACATATAATCCGACACACAGTTATATGGTTTCCGCAAGGCAGTTGACCAAAATGAGCGCAGTGGATCGAAGCAGAGTCTTGCGAGTCGCAAGGATGGAACCACACCTTCAATTCATGTGTGGACCGTTGCTCAAGTGCGTCCATTCTCCTACAAAGGGTCTTCTCTCATGATGTGTTCTAGGTTCGATACAATCGACGAGCACGGGGTTTGGCATGGGGCTGCTATGATCGTTAGTGCGTAACCGGTGAATGCCATCTTCGGTAACGATATTTATTGCTCGCTTATAGCTGCGGACTCTGGGTCGATCTATGAACCTTTCCCTACGCTAACTTACGAGTGGGACCCGGACCGTGCTCTCCCCACTACCTTCTCCCGTTTCCAGACCACTGCCGCTTCTTCCTCAAACCTCAACCTCACCAAGGTAGAAACTCGTAAGCGGTCGTTCTCCTTCAGTCGGAACGCACACAAGAAAAATCTGAAAACGAATGGACACTCCGCAGGGAACGGAGCAGCAAATGGACAGAATCAAGGCACACATGCAGGGGGAAACAGTCCTCCAAGTGCATGGAATCAGCTTCATGGTGTACCGTCATTCGATCTGGGCCCCCATCCTGCTGACCCTCATTCTACACTCATGCCTGCAACACCTGTTGCCGGAAGCTTCGTGTACCCTACGACATCCAACTCCTCTGTAACCACGGGAACATCCCCAACTTCGTCGCACCACGGTTCAGGGTCCCCGCCGACCTCGGTAACGCCCAACGATTCCGTCCCTGGTCTACCTATGCAGACTCCCGTGGCTAACTATGCCATTGGGGGACCCAATGGGCATGGTGCCCTGAATGCTTCGGCCTCCCCTGCACATTCCGAAAAGGTGACAGGGCAAGAGTTATACGTCTATGGAGGTCCTGGTGGAACGTTTACATTCTGGAGATTCATGATCCGGGTACCTTTGGGAGAAAGGGAAATGGGTGTACGGTACTGCGTCAACGGAGGGCAAAAGATGGAGTTTTTCGTACCCGGGAAGAACACTGGTATGCGTCTCGCTGCGCACAGTGTGGGTGTTCCTTACTCTCTCCAACGGTCGCCTCTGGTCTAACGGACATTTACAGTGTAACGGATTCTCTGCAGGTGTAAATCCTGATGACTTCAGAGGACCTGGGTTCAAATCGGGATATGATCCCGTGTGGATGGATTTGCTCTCGAAGCACGCGGAAACACCTTTCCACGCATTGGTCGGCGGTGGGGATCAGCTATACTGCGACGTGTGAGTCGGACCTCTTCCTTTCCGAAATGAACTCTAATCAAACATAAACCCTAAAGCTTAATGCGCGAACCTGAAATGCAGGAATGGGTATCAAAGATGAAACCAGAGGAGAAGAAGGCGTATCCGTTGACCGAGGAGATTTCACTTACGATTGAGAGGTTCTTCTTCAATCATTACTGCCAACACTTCAGGAGCGGTGCTTTCGCGAGGGCGAACAGTTCAATGTAAGTCGGCCTCAATCCGTCCAATCAAGTAGACACTGAATGTCCCGCTTGCAGACCAATGTTGAATATGTGCGACGACCATGGTTTGTCCTTTCTTTATGCCAAAGAAGGCGATGGTCCTGATTTCCTGCCCCTAGACCTGATTGACGGCTTTGGAAGCTATCCTGACGATCTTCAAATGGCACCTGTGTTCAGAGCGTCAGTCTGTGCGACCACCTTGTCGAGGCATGTCTGACCCTTTGCTTTAGTGTCGGCGCTCGAGGCTATTTCTTCTTCCTGCTTTTCCAATGCTTCATCAATCGTAAGCGATGCTGCTTGCATTAAATCATGTTCATTATGCCGAACTAATTGGCACTCGCAGCTGAGGTTGATGGTGTCTCTGACGCGCCTGGCAAGCACGTCTACAAGTCGATGATCATCGGCCCCGAACCTGGCCCTTTCATTCCTCTCCCGAGCCACTCGTCATTGTCGAGATTGGGTCCCAAAGACTATATCCTCATGTTGGACTGTCGGTATGTGACCTTCGCCATTCATGTTGAGCCATCCGTCTTACCGCTGATTTTACTCTTCAGTGCCGAGCGCAAGAAAGACCAGATCTGCAGCCCAGGCGAATATGCTAAGGTCTTTGAGCGACTGCACGCTCTACCTCCTGGCGTCGACCACCTCATCATCCAATTGGGTATCCCTATCGCATACCCCCGAATGGTGTTCTTGGAAAGCGCGTTGGAGTCCAAGTTCAACCCGCTGGTGGCCCTGGGAAGGAACGGAACCCTTGGGCTGGGAGGGTTCGTCAACAAGTTCAATGCAGATGCAGAACTGCTGGATGATTTGAACGACCATTGGACCGCGCGAAGCCATAAGGTTCGACTGTTTTCCTTTCTCGCGCGCCCGCACTCGCTCTAATGCAGATTCCGGTTATACAGAAAGAGCGCAATTGGCTGATTGAGCAATTGCAAAACTTCTCTCGAACCAAGGGAATCCGAGTGACCTTTATTTCTGGCGACGTTCACTGTGCTGCAGTGGGATTGTTGAAGACCCTCAAGCAGAAAGGCAAGCCGGAACCGAGGCCTGAGGATGATTGGAGATACATGCAGAACATTGTCACAAGTGCCATCGTCAACACACCGCCGTGAGTGCAAACGCGTTCCTTTTCAGCACCTCGTGCTCATCGTTTCATAGACCCAACGGAGTGATCACGATGGTTTCCTCGTTGGCTACGAAAGTACACAAGACGCTGCATCACATCGATACGGATGAAATTATGGTGAGTCCCTTTGTTTTCGCTTCTTTCAACCAGATTGACTGACGGACACCAGATTCCTGTATTCACGCATGACCCGTCGGGTTCTCCAAGGAAGCAGAAGTTTATTATGGGACGGCGGAATTGGTGTCGGGTGGACCGCGACGACAGCACTGGGTCCCTCGTGTTCGACATTCGAGTTGAGAGAGAGAAGGGATATGGTGCCACCGTCGGGTAAGCTGGACGGACTAACAGGCGAACCACGACTTTGCTAACAGGACTGATGTTACAGGTATACGACAACGGTACCACCGCCAGCTTGGGGGAGGGCATGATTGCACCTACTCTGGTATGTACAGCTTGTGTGGACCCACTTGAGGGTTCCGGTTCCTCCCAGTAGCTATTTATTGGTGGCGTGTGTCGGTTGGATCAGACATCACTGTCCGCATCAGAGCACAGTCGTTCTGCTTTCTTGTTTTTCAGGATACCATAATGCATTGTATTATATTGTACAAGCCTTAATGTGCTAAGGTAAAATGAAACTACAGTCTTACAGGAAAGGAGCGTGTTACATTCATGTTACATTCATCCCTGGTTCTTGGAATCCCCTCCTCGTCGATACTGGTGCGTCATACTGTGGACCTTTCCCGCGATTGACTTCAACTTCTCAAACGAAACAGCAGAGGCCATGTTGGTCGTCCAGTCCACCAAACTCTCCGGTTTCTCAGACCCATCGAGGTACTTCTCCGTTTTGGGCTCCTCCATCTTCGTCCCCGCCCACGACAAACCGACACTGGTGATGGAGTAGATGTCTGGAAACTCAGTCTCGTCGAACCCAGGGGAGTCAACGTATTCCATGGCCTTCTTCTCCACAGCCTCCCTCCCGGGGGAACTATCGTCGGCGTTCTTGCGGACGGTGACGACGAGGACCGTGCTCTCTTCACC
The DNA here is from genome assembly GCF_000182895.1 of Coprinopsis cinerea okayama7#130. NCBI lineage: Eukaryota > Fungi > Basidiomycota > Agaricomycetes > Agaricales > Psathyrellaceae > Coprinopsis > Coprinopsis cinerea. Next base: position 2,487,919 of record NW_003307543.1, on the reverse strand, counting down.
TTCGCGAATGAGTTTAACCACGAGATAGTTGGTGAAATCGTCGCCATCCTTCGAGTCGACGGTCTTGTGGAAGGTGATACCGTATCCCATGTCGGCGGGAAAGTGGGTGTTGAGGATCGCGTTCCAGAGCATGAACGATTCCTGTTCGCCCGTGAACTTGGGGTTCACCGCCATGCGGGGGATCATGTTCATCAACAGGGTGATGACGCCCTTGGGGTAGCTGGTTGGGCCAGACATGGCACCGGACTTGGAGCGTCTGCTGGAGGGGCGAGGGGGAGGGGGTGCTTGAACGGGAGGCTTCTCGGGCTCCTTATGTGTTTGCTTCGAAGGGCGACGAGAGGTGGGCGGCTTCTCCGGAACTTTGAGGTCCTTGGTTGCCTCAGAGTTGTTGTCGGACTCTTCGCCGGACTGATTCGAAAGTGGTCTGACGGGTACGTTGGCCCCAGACTGGGGTGCGGGTGAGGGAGGAAGCTCGACGTTGCCGGCTGAAGCCTCGGCTGGAGATTTTTTCTTCGCCAGGTTGCTGACTGCAGGGAGTTGGACTGATATTGAGGCCGTGGTGACGGGTTTGCAAATAAAAAGAAAGTGCTTGGTTCGAGGCTGAGATTGCGGACGTTTGCTTGGTTGGGAAAGATCGAATGCGATGGGGTTTTATGGCCTTGGACAAGGAGGCAAAGGGGCTGTTTCAGGATCGACCCGAGACGTCACGAATCCACGATCGAACAAGCATTCTCTGGCCTGTGAGCGTCATTAGTCTGTACTGGCCCATTCATTAGGATAAGCGGGTTAAGCGCTGGAGAATTAGGGGCAGGCGTCAGGGAGGCACAGCGAGATTCCAGAGAACTGCGACACCACTATGTTACATTTGCGCGAACACCGAAGTCTAATACTACAACATAAAGTCCACATTGTCTTTCTATAAACTAAACTATCTAATAAGCTACCTTGGCCGTGAGCCCATCCAATTCCCGCTCAAAACACCTGTGCTTGCTAATTTCATATGCAAAGTTGGAGACGAAGCCCTTTGGCCCAGGCTCAATCTGGAGAACGTCAGTCGCTGCTGACTTCACACCGTACTTCCCAGTCGTGACGACACCGTAGGATGTAAGGACGGTGTCATCGTTGGGAGCAGTGAAGAGTTTGACTTCGGGAAGGTTGAGGGCGTGGTTGACAACGGAGACACCTAGTAAAGAGAAAGATAAGTCACAGGCCAGAATCAAGGGGATCGACCACGAACCTTCGCCAACGGCACCGATGGCCTTGCAATGCCCGAAGGCCTCGCGAATCCAATGGATAGCACGACCATTGCCAATGAGTGTCTTCGCGTGCTCTTCTCCGGAGGGGATGTAGACAGCGTCGAAGAGAGTCGAGCGCTGATCCTCCAACGAGTGGTCCGCGACTAGCCGTCCTCCACCGGCGGCCTTGACCGCAGCACGACGGGGCCCAATGATCCAAGTCGTGGCTTTAGCGCTCGCCAGCAGGCTACGGACGGCGAGGACCTCTGCCTCGTGGAACCCGTCAGCTACAATGATTGCGATGCGGCGAGTGGCGATGATGGGTTTCTTCGGAGCATAGTAGAATTGCGACAAGGGAGCTGACGAGCGACCGTGGTTGGGGCGCGCTGGCTTCTCCGGGACAACACCGTTGACCTTGATCGCAACAGCCTTAGCCAATTCGAAGTCGACGTTGTTGAGAATTGTCGTGTAGCGCTCGTAGACCCGTTGATCGTCGCAGTGACTCAATTCGAAGGCAAAGGCATTGATGGTATGCTCTTTTTCCCAAGGAGTGAGTGAGTTCCAGAAGAGCTGAGCTTGGTTATAATGTTCCTGGAACTTGGCACCGCGCACTCGCTGCTTCAGCCCAACAATCTTCTCCATAAACCTAAAGATGTTGTTCAGCCAAAGATGGTATGGAACATGTCATGTACTACCCACTCGACGTAGCCGCCTTCAGCGGGAGGGACTGGGTTGACGATCGAGTCACGATTGGGGAAGTAATTGAGGTTCGTCTTGTGAATCCTCATCTGCATCTTGCCGTCTCGGTTGATGTTCATGACAGGGCAGACGGGTCTGTTAATAGGGAGCTGGGATGCGTATCAATATATATGCTGCGGCAAACAGCTTCAAAGGGGCTGCATACCTGCTCCCAATTGATACCAAGTCGACTGATCTGTGTGTCGAAATAGGAAAAGTTTCGTCCTTGAAGAAGGGGGTCGTCGCTGAAGCCAATGCCTGGAACGACATGGCTAGTACAGAAAGCAACTTGCTCAACCTCGGGGAAGTATTCATCAACAGTTCTGTTCAGCACGAGCTCTCCAATAGGTTGCAAAGGAACAAGCTCCTCGGGCCAGATCTTCGTTGCATCAAGGATATCAAAATCAAAGTTGTGCTCGTCCTTCTCAGGAATGACTTGGATGCCGAAGGTCCACTTTGGATAACAGCCGGCGTGAATGGCTTCAGCCAGATCTTTGCGGTGGAAATCTGAAGTTGCAGGTTAGCATCGGAGGAGAAAATGTCTGAGAGTACAGATGTACCTGGATCCTGGCCGTTGATCTTCAGAGCTTCGTCCCACACCAGACTATGGACACCCAACTCAGGAGTCATATGGAACTTGACAAAGTGTCGCTCGCCTTTGGCGTTGATTAGAGTAAAGGTATTGACGCCAAAGCCTTGCATCATGCGATACGAACGAGGGATGCCTCTGTCCGACATCGTCCACATAACCATGTGGGCGGCTATCAAGAATACATTTAGTCGTTGATGGGGCACCATGTGAAGAGATATACTCACATTCAGGCTGGAGACCGACGAAGTCCCAGAAGTTGTTATGAGCGGATTGGCCCTGAGGCACTTCATTCTGCGGCTCGGGCTTCACAGCGTGAACGAAATCGGGGAACTTGATGGCATCCTGGATAAAGAATACTGGGATGTCATTGGCGACAAGGTCCCAGTTCCCTTCAGGCGTGTAGAACTTGACCGCGAAGCCTCGCACATCGCGAACACAATCCTGGTCGAGGGTTGAGTGAAAACAGTCAAATGTGTAAAGGCGGGTTGACGTACAGCACTTCCTCTGGAGCCCTGTACGGTACTGAAGCGAATGAAGATGGGCGTGGTGCGCGACGGGTCAGTCAAAACAGGTGCAGATGTGTACTTGGATGCTCGGTGGTCGAACACGCGAAACTCGCCATGAGCACCCGTGCCACGAGCGTGAACGACTCGCTCAGGGATACGCTCATGGTCGAATCGGTGGATCTTCTCTCGAGCGATCTGGTCTTCCAGCAGCGCTGGACCGACTTTGGAACCGTCTGATACAGAGAGCCTATAGGGGACAGGTCAATCGAGGTTTGGCAAAGACGCGGGGAAGAACGCACCAATGGTCTGTATCAGACATCTTCGCGCCATAGTCGGTGGTCATGGCCGAGTTTCTGGTGGGCACGACGGTGTCGCGCTGGAGGTCGCGGGTTTTGGCATCGCCGACAACGGTGTTCATGGCGTGCTTGAGGGTAGATCCAATGGAGGACATGTTGGAGAAGGTGGTGAGGATAGGCGGTCATGGAACCCGCGCTTTATATAGGTGGAGAACATGAGAAATACGTCAGGGCTTGATCATAGCTTCTGTACATTTGCGTTCGCTCGTGACCTGTTTAGAAAGGAGCGTCATTGGCGGGCGCCAACTGGGTGAGCATCACCGTACATGTGGAGACAGGCGCACCTTTGTTTGGCCGCCGGCACCGCCAAAATAACGCGTGCCGCAGGTGGGGAAGGTTGTTCCCACGCTTTCCTTGCTCTTGGCTGTCGACCATTCCACCCTTTCGTTTCGCAAACTGGATATCTGGGAGGGCCGGGACTCTAACTAACAATTTCTGTAATCTAATGTCGCGCTCAACCAGAAACTCAGCTGGACCCAGCAAACTAATCGCCCAGAAGAGTGAATTCAGCTCCTCTGTGACTTTGTTCACCCTGGACGACATACCTGTCAAGGAAGAAGAACCTGACACTCTACGAAGGTCCAAAAGAATAAAACTTGAACCAGGTCAAGTCAAGTTGGAAATAATTCCTGATCTTGAGGACCTCAAATTGGACACTGTAACAACTCCGCGACGGTCTCTTCGACGAACCAAACCTGAACCTTCAATATCAAATGATCTATCTCCTCTGTCCTCTGCGCCTTCTTCCCCAGAGCCCACTCGAAAGACTAAAGGAAAGGCCAGAGCTCAAGTTAAGGCCGAGTTGGACTTCTCCCCGGCTGCTAGCCGCTCGACCTCTCCCACCAAGAAGAAATCCCAGAAACCTATTCCTCAGGCGTTGGCCAAACCGCACCCCGCACCTGACAACTGGAAGGAGGTGTACGACTCGATAAAGAAGATGCGAGAGAGCATTGTTGCCCCTGTTGATACCATGGGTTGCGCTCAGGCCCAATACAAGGAAACGGATCCCAAGGTGTGCACCTTCCCTTCCATGCGGTGCGCTTCCTCACATGCGCACCCCGTAGAACCAACGCTTCGCAACTCTTGTCTCTTTAATGCTCTCATCCCAAACCAAAGATGAAGTCACGGACGCAGCAGTAACCAAATTGCGTACAGCCCTTGGTGGCGCCATCAGCGTCGAAGGCATCATTAACGCCCCTTCCTCTCTCATCTCCGAAGCCATTGCTAAGGTCGGCTTTTGGCGGAGAAAGACAGATTACCTGAAACAGACCGCTGCCAAGTTGCAAGAGGAGTTCGAAGGAGACGTGCCTAAGACGGTGGATGAACTTTGTTCGTTGCCGGGTGTGGGACCGAAGATGGCGTTTTTGTGTTTGCAGGTTGCTTGGAATTTGTGAGTTCAAGAGAGGAGCAACTTCTTGGATCGTCGGCTGATATCTTTGGGTAGGAACCTTGGAATCGGTGTGGACGTCCATGTGCACCGAATTTCTAATAGGTTGGGGTGGCATAGGAAGCCGACCAAGGATCCTGAGGAGACCCGGCTCAACTTGCAGTCATGGCTCCCGAGCGAACTCCACCAGGAAATCAACCCACTGCTTGTTGGGTTTGGCCAGGTGAGGTTAGCAAAACATTGCAATCCTTCCCCTGTGCTGAATAGTCGTGCTAGGTGGTTTGCACGCCAGTCAACCCAAAATGCGACCAGTGTACACTGAGCGGTAGTTCGACGTCGAAGGCCCTTTGTCCCAGCGCAAGAAAGAACATTGCCGAGCAAAAGAGGAAGACCAGTACGAAACGCAAACTGACAGCCACGTCCATCTTGAAGGAGGAAGAGGATGTCAAGCCTGAACTCAAACTTGTCAAGGTCGAATTGGAAATTGATGAGGAAGAGACCAATAAGTCGATAACTAAGAATATGGTATCGAAGGCGGAAGAGGGGCTAGTCAAGACGGAGCAATCTTGATCTTTTCGCATTCTGTTCGATGTATACTTTACACCACTGTCCATTTAATCGGTATCTTAGCAGGACCTGCCCTAATAACATGTACTGCACATTATGACGACTTGTCTTCCGTCACATCAAGGTCCATCTTGCTGTCGCCCGCGCCTTCGTTTTCTTTCTCCTCCTTCGCCTCCTTGGGAACCTCCTCCTGGGCAGTTTCCATGTGCTGGTCTTCGTCTTGATCTGTTTTGGCCTTCTTCCGACTCCCGCTTGCATCCGCAGTTCCTTGCTCTCCACTTTTCTCCTCAGCTTTTGCGCTATCTTGCGCCTCGTTCTCCTTGTCCTCTCCACCCTCGATCTCAACGCTAGTTTTGACGAACCTGTCCTGAAGGGTCTTGAGAATGGGTTTTCCCGCGTCAGAGGAAGCAGCAGCCGTTAGCGGTGTTGGCTTATCGCTCAAATGACCGGGTCCTGGATCATCCATCTCGTCAACCAACCCAATGACCTTCTCGTCATCTGGAACGACAGGGAGGTCGGTGACGTCTCCTGCCAGGCTTAGTGGTGTCATAGGTGGCGTTTGAGGAGGAGGACTACGAGACTTAGAGCGAGACCGTGCATCGGCGTGTAAGAATGGGATGGGAGAGAAAAGCGGCGTGGAAGGTGTAGATGAGCGTCTTGTTGCGAACGCGAGAGGGCTGGAAGGCACCGAAGAGCTGGAGGAAGGAGCTGTGGTTTGGACGTTGTCCTGGCTGGCTCCATTACCATTTGCCCGCGATGGCAAGGGGAAGGTAGACGTTGGTTCCAGAGGAACCGATGGGAAGGCGTCATGTGCGGAAGTGACTAGAATCGATTTTTCAACCGCGCGGAGATACTTTCCGACAGATTTATAGTTTTTCTTCGGTTCCAGCAGCAGTTCACAAAGGCGTTGTATCGTGAACGGAGGTTTCCTGAACGAGTAAAAGGTCAAAAGATAGAACATGGAGATAAGCGCCGCGCGTACTCGTCGAATTGGTCCAACTGTTCAAAGATGGCCTCTTTTGTTTCCTTTGCCTGGTCTTCTGTCATGTAGCTTTCAGGAGGGTCATAGAGATGCATCTGGGCCAGTTTCTTTGGAGGAAAGGGAGGTAGTCGCAGGCCTCCAGGCGTTGAAGGCTGTGAACTGAACGGGGGAGGTGGGGAAGGCCCGCTAGTCGTTGAAAGGAACAGGTTCACATTCTGCTATCGAGTCAAACATCTGCCAAGTCGATTAGAGGGATTTGTGCACCTGTTCGAGTTTGTGCTGTATAACCCGCCGAAGGTCGCTCCAATCTGAACTGGGAGAATCTTTGGTCAATGAAATCAAGTTCACACACGGCGTGCATAGCCGTACCCTTCTAGATCATCTGACGACGCGATTTTTTGGAGAACGTCGTCATATTCTGGACTGAACGTCAATAGACGGCTTTGTATAGACTAGAAGGGTTTGACTTGCCTGGTTTCCACTGAAAGTTTGTGGTTGTGTCAGCCATGTGGAATATAGTTCCGTGACTGAAGGAGGAAAGCGCTTGGCCTGCTTATGGCAGATGCCGAATGTGGTCTTGGCCAAAACAACAGAAGTGTTGCAGACGACCACCAACTGTTCCCTTTTATCACCTTCTGCGAGGCTGTACCACTGGCAGCCACGCACAACTCTTCTATTTTCTTCTTCCAGGTTGATGTTATAGTTTGTCCCAACCGAGGAGCACAACAACAGCCCCTTCTTAGCCTGTAACCACCATCAACCCCGCCATCGTCACAGCTACAATCGACCCTGAGGACGACGGCCAACCCCCATCGCTCGACGCCCGACACAACGTCCACGACATTTGAACAGGCCAGTCCCTGCAAACCAGATTGACCCTGTTTGTTCGCTTCTGTGGAGTTTTCGCCTAGCTGCGGACGCTCCCTGACATAGCATTTGGCGTTCCGCCCACCTATATAACATTCACCTCTGCTGAGCAGCTGGTCGATGTCATACGCCCGTATCCAGAGCCCCTCACTAGACAACATTAGGCCTCCCTTCACAACCTCTCACTACCCTCCAACCTCACAACACGCTCACTCTCACTCGGCCGACATGCACGCCACGCAAGGCAAAATCGCGGGATGGTTCCCTGTTATGTATCCTATCAAACACAAGAAGATGACTCCTGCGAGGAGGAGGAAACTTTTGTTGTCGTATGCACCCGACTGGTAAGCAATCTCGCCCCCCTTGTCACACGACCACTTACAAGCTGCCATTCAGGGCTATCACCCTTCTTCTAGCGTACGAATTGTGCCGCTGTGTTATTGCCTATGTTGCGTGCTAATGTCCTCGTGTAGTGCGGCGTTCTATGCATTGGACAAAGTGACAGGATATCGCAGGCAATTCTCACTGGATGATTCTTCGTACGTTGTGCCCCATACTCAAGCGGATCAACTTCATTAGCGAACTAACTGCGTTCACTTTACCAGGCTTCGCTATCCGTGAGTGACTAGCATCAATGTTCCGGGGTTTGATGATCTGACTGTCAGTTGGCATATACAGGCACGCCTTGCACGAACGTGTTCCTGTAAGTGACCATTGCTACCTAGCTTTGATGGTACAATGTTAACCTAAGTACTCATCAGAATGGCCCTCTCTACTTCATCGTGTTTGGCATCCCGATTATCCTCATGCCTCTCATCAACTTCTTCACTGTGCGCTCATGGTGGGACCTTCATAATTGTGAGCCTTCCGTCGCGCGTAGTTTCGCCGCATCACTAATCTTGCACTATAGCCTCCCTCGGTCGTCAGTCCTACACCTAAACTCAAAACTCAACTATGATTAACACTCTTTTCCAGTTGTCCTTGGCCTAGCTTTGACTGGCGCAACGACGCAGTTTATCAAGATCACTGTTGGTCGTCCAAGACCTGGTATGTATGCAAACACGCACGAGAATTCCTCTCATGCCCCGCTATAGACATCATCGATCGGTGTATCCCTCCCCCTGGCGCCACGAATTCCGAGTTCGGCCTCTTTGACTGGACACAATGTACACAAGCCGACGACTCCTTGCTAAACGAGGGCTTCAGAAGCTTCCCTTCAGGACATTCTTCAAGTGAGTTTCAACGTTGACCATTGCCGAATTCGACCTCATTCACATCCTTTCCAGTGTCCTTCGCCGGCCTTGGTTTCCTCGCCTTCTACCTTGCCGGGAAGCTCCACTTGTTTGACACACGTGGTCATGCTGTACGTTTTTTGCGTCTACTTGATTGACTCTTGTTCACATTCCTGTCCAGGGCAAGGCATGGGCTGCTTTGTTCCCCTTCTGTGGCGCCGCGATGGTCGCTATTTCTAGGACCATGGACTATCGACGTGCGTTAATTTCACCTTAGCGATGTAATCTCGCTCAACCTTTCTTTAGACCACTGGCAGGATGTCATTGTTGGATCCGCTATGGGAATCATCTTCTCGTACTTTGCCTACCGCCAGTATTACCCTCCTTTGGATTCCGAAGTCGCACACCGCCCATACAGCCCCCGAATCAAGGACTCCGACAGCCACATCTTGCCGACGCATATGTCGACCGCCAACACCACCGCTTACAATCCCAATCCCTCGTTCCCGCCTTCGAACAGGTACAACAACTCTCCTTCACCCCCACCCAATCCTTTCCTCGCGAGCAACGATGGCTCGGGAATGGCCAATGCAGGCGGTTATGATACAGTCCGTTTAGGCGTTGACGGCACCGTTCCTCGACCTGGACCTGGTTCCATGGAAGAAGTTTGGAAAGAGGGCGCGTCGAGCGGCTTCGATGGTACGGTTCCGAGAAGTCGCGGCACCCCAAGTACAGACGAGAGTAGTGAAGGGCACTCGACTGCACCATTGACGGCCAGGGAACAACAGCAGAGGCAATTTCTGCAACAACAGCCTCGGTCAACGTCTCCCCAACGTCAAGATGAGTACTCTATACCTTTGAGAACTCCTACGCAACAGTCCCATCCTCCTCAACAACCTCCGCAACGATACGCCACACAGGACGCGTATGATGGTATTCAGTGATGAGTGTTGTTTCTGATCCCATTTGGACTGGTTCCTTACATAGTTGGAAATAAAGTTAGCGCTTAGCTTTGCTCATTCATTCCTGTTGTTGCATACTTTTTTGATGATGTCCTCACACGACACATGTAATGATTTCTTCTTTCCTTCTGGGTTGACTTATTTCAGGTGGTTGCATAGTTCGCATCTGCATTTTGCCCTGACCATTTTCTGATCCTTGTACGGACTCTTATTTGGCAACTCTTTTTATAAAGTAGTAGTTGGGCTTTTTGGGCCACTGCACATTGTACCCTCCTCACCCTGTTTGCATTACGAGACAACGCGGTGCCTAGTACATAATATATATTATTGCGTCGTCCGAGTACTTAAGGTCTTGCACAGCGCCAGAGACAGCGCCTGGTACATAGGAAGGATTTTCTTGGTGCTCGATCGCGACAAGCGCGGAAGCAATTGTGTCGAGATTTTGCGTCACTGTCAGGGTCAGACTTTGACCAGGAGTCTCATCCACCAACTCCAATGGCCCCTTTCTGTTTCGCAGCATAAATCTATATCTCCTCGACCTTCAGAATAGCCACAACCATGATGTCGATGCAGTCTTTCCCTCGCTTTTTCCTCCGCACGGGCCCGACTCGCGGCTATGGACGAGTTCTCGCAGCACGAGCGTTTAGCGACCAGACCAAGACGCCGTTCAACACTCGACTTCCAACGTCGCCCGATGTAGGCGAAGGCTCTACTGCCTCGCGTGGAGGAAGCTCCAGCTCTTCCTTCGACCCAGCCAACCCTCCCAGTCCCACTGGACCTAAAGCGTCTTCCCAAGAAACACAGTATGCAGGGTTCTCGACCGACCATGCGAAAACTATCCCAAAGATGGAGGAGGAAGGCTACGATCTATCTCTCGAACAGTCTTCCCAGTTCCCTACCGAGAGCGTCCAAGCCGGTGGAAAAAACAACAGCGCGTCGAATCCCGAGTTCGATAGCGCCGCTTTGACGGGTAGCGGGGCCGTCTTTGGGAAATCGGAGAAGCACCGGGGCACGTTCCACAATGATACATTCTCAAGTGGAACAGAGGGCAGGCCTGCTTATAGTGTGGGTGGAAATCCGAATATGGCGTTCGCTGCCAACCAGGACTTGGGCGATTCGTCGGGTCGCGCGGAATTTGCCAGGGCTGGAGGGACGGCTGGGTCGTTTGATGGGTTTAGTGGTCGGAGTGGTGGAGGAAGTGCGAGTTCGAGTGGAACTGGTTCTGGATCTGGAAACAACCCACCGCCGCCGATTGATGAAGGGTATTATGGCGAATCAGAAGCTGCGAGCAACAAGAGCCCTTCTGCCGCCCTCGGTCCATGGCTCACCGCTGTCCTGATTGCTGGATTGGGTATCACTGCCTTCGGGGTGTAAGTAACTTTGCTCTGTGTTAACCGATATATGTCTCAGGCATCTGACACAGCGGCGAGCTCTGGGGCACTCTCACCATCTGGCCTTCCGAATTGCGAGGGGACCTTCGTCACGGGTTGCGCGAACTTCTCAAGTCAGGGTCCTCCTCACTCTCGCCGTCCTCCAAACGCTCAGCCCGTGATCTGTCCATACAATACCTCCAACGCGCGTGGCACCATGCTCTCCAACTCCCGCTCTCCAAGTTTGGAAAAGAGCCCTACCTCAAGACAACGGGTATTGCGATCGCCTTGGCCGGTGTATACGAGGAGGACGGGAGTCTCTCAAAAGCCTATGGAGTGTACAAAGAGGCTCTGGGGAGCCTGCAAACCGTAGGCGTTCAATCGTCTTCGAGTGCTTCCGATTCGTACACCTCCGTCGATTCATCCACCTCGAAAGAATCATCGACCACGCCCGACGCGACTGCTCCTCTCCTCCCCAATTTGACCCCAAAGGAACGTATGCGTGCGGTGGCTATCTCTTACAAGCTCGCCGAACTTGCGGAGAAGATGCATCTCAGCAAGGATGAAGAGGAGAAGTGGCTGGTGTATAGCGTGGAAACGATTTTGAAAGACGTCATGGGCAAAGGCAATGTCGTTGAAGAACTTGCTGTTAGCGGTGAGTCGTCCTATCTACATGTGCGTCGTACACGATTGACGCAGTAAATCCAGATGGGAAGTCGGAGACGAGGGTGATGATGGAGGAGCTTAACCTCCCTGGCTGGGTTATGAAACACGATCTGGCAGCTCCGTTTGAAGCACTCGGAACGTTCTACGCGGGGCAAGGCAAAGTCCAGTGAGTGGTCCCTTTGGTTCAATGCGAAGCTTTGGTCTCATGTTCGTTCAGCTATGCGATGCCGCTTTACCTGCAAGCTATCGCCATCCTCATTCCTCCTCCACCTCAAGAATCGAGCACGGATGATCAATGCCGCGGTAAGATTCCCCGCATCTTCGATTGGCTTTCGCTAATGCCATAATGTATAGCTGCGCAACTGATGGGCAACATCTCTGAACTCATAATCCGTGGCTCAGCGCCGTCTCATTCTTTGCGCTCGCCTTCGTCTCAACCCTCACCTCCCTCCGCTTTCCCATCCTCCCCATCAATGGAACCTCCCCCAAGTTCTTCCTCCCGATCCTCCTTCACGCCGTCCACGCTCGGAATTAACGCTGGCGCGATCAAGACCGTTCCGAGTGAAACGCTCATGCAAGCCGAGTCATGGGCCAAGAAGGGTTTGGAGGTGGCTGAGAGGGCGAGGAAGGCTTCGTTCGTGAAGCATCCTACGTGCGAGGTGGCGTATGCGCTTGGATTGTTTAATTTGGCTGTCCTGAGAGAGGTGGGTACATTCAACTTTTAGTGTATTTTGGAAGTGCCTTGGATATTGAAGTGCTGTGAACAGATGTCGGGTGACGAATCGACTGCTAGACAGCTCTTCCATGAGTCGTTGGATCAGTCGAAGAAGATTGGGTTGGTGGAGGGTGTGAGGAATGCGGAGGATGCAATTACGGAGATGAGTTTGGGGAGTGGTGCGAAGGGTGATTTGAAGGTTTAGATTTAGCGCTGGGATCTCAATTTCTGCTTAAATGCAATGAAACCATTAAATTGGGCACTCGACAACGATCTTTATGCAATTGTAAATGTACGATATTATAGTAATCCTTAGAACCACATTCGTTTTTGTATTGTAGTGTAAAGTAATTGATTTCTTGCTCTTCCATGTTCGTCATGGCTCTATCTGTATCCGTCTGTGCGCTTTTTGTCAGTTAAGGCCGGTCAGCTGCAGATAGAAAGTCTACCTCATTTGGTGGATCAGTTGCTTGAGCCCGAGGAAGGGAAGTTGCTGGTAGTGTCAGGGTTGGGACTGGGAGGGATAATCTCGATGTTGTACTCCTCTGATCCTTGTCCTGGGACAGTCAGAGTGGAGGATGAAGTGCTCGGTGTAATGGTGGAGGTGGTATCGAGTTTCGGGGAGGGCTTAGTCTGAGATGACATCGTGGAGAAGATACTCTGCAAACGTGGCGATGAATAGTGTGATGGTTCGTGTCTTTGGGGAAAGCGGGCTGACTCCGATGCTTTTTAAGTCTGGGGGGACCAAACAGGCTGCTTAGCGAGCTTAAATAGGTTTTTGGGGGGACGGCTAGTAGTATATGTAGAACAAAGGCGGTGTCTTCTTGGAGCCGTGAATCGCCTAAGTATAATGAAGCGGAGCGCTCGCTTTGATCCTAAGGGCCAAATACACGTTGTTGAATGTAGAGAGCCCGCTTAAGCCACTGGCGTTCATTGTCGTCTACTTATGTGCTGAAAGTCGCGCCGTCTTTGTACGTTGTCTGGTCAAAGCTGACCGAAACTCGTGTTGTCTGCCCGGCGCTTAGCCTTTTCAGGGTGTTGGCAACGTAAAAGTTTACGGGACTATTACGACCAAGGGAGCCACACAGCAGTCAAACCCTCTTATAATTAAAGGGATGGTCGACGGGCGCTTTGCTTGTTTCTTTCTCTTCCCTTTTACCTTCCAGCCTGCGTCCCATCAATGTCTAACCGGCTCTTGACCAAGCTATTTAACCACAAAGTTCGCCTGCCTCACAGCATCAGGTGTGCTGGATCCATGTAACAGAAAGTGCACAATTGATGCTTTCATCAAAGGACGCCACTTCCTCAACTCACCCTACCTGAGTTTGAACCTCTTCAAGTACCCGATTCGAAAACGTTCGATTTGGACGAGAGCGGTCGCGGCTGCGGTATCCCATCGCACATCACATCCGAAGTCCCGGTCGAGATTTACATACGCATCTTCCAAATGGCTGCAGAAGCAGATCAAACATGCTACCTCAACCTTCTCCTCACATCCAAAGCTGTTCACTCGACTGTTCACAGAAAGTTTTTGCCCACCATAGTGGTTTTGAAGGAGGAGCGCCAGATTGTGGAATTTATCATCTTCTTACAAGATAACGAACTTGAATGGTACAGGGAGAGGATCCGACACTTGTGGGTGGAAGGGCTCCCAGCCGATGAGGACTCAAGGGCGCTCCGCAAGGGGATCATTCTGGAGCTTCTCCGAGGGGTAAAGAACCTCGAGTCCCTTGCGTGCGGCTTTTGTGACTTCTTGGTTCTGTGTGAAACACACGACCATTGGGACCCACCTCCAAACGCCGGCAGCGGCGCCTACCCAAACCATCATTTTCCCGAGCATTTCTCTACCCACTCGTATCCTTATCTCAAGGAGCTCGTCATCTTGGATCGATTCAGATACCGCCGTTTTACCCACTTTTCACTTCCGAAGCAAATTACGCGCCTCACACTCCTCGATCCAGGTACATCATCATTTCATTGTCGCCAAAAGATCGTCACACACTTTCCGGCGATGGACAGTTTGGCGTTGGAAATCTGGACAACGACTCCTTTTAAAGGATGGGCCAATCAGACTCTGTTCAATGGGATGTGGAGGAATATCATCGACGTCAACGCGGATTACCCTTGGAAGAGGGTGGTGTTGACTTCGGAGAACGAAACGGTGTTGTGCGGGGGCGGATACGTCAGGAATAAGAGCGGGAAAGGGTGTCGGTGTATGTTCAAAATAGGTAAGGTGGAGCATCTTCAGCGGTGGAAGGAGAGGGCAAGTGGGATGGGGTTGGAAGGTATCTGGGAGAATCCGGGCTCGCTTTCGTAGACTCATCCTTCGGATACCAACTTTTGTTGTGTAATTATTCTATGTCGGGGGATTGATACACATCTCAATGGTTTCGTGATGTGTACCGAGGTCAGGGATTCGTTATTCTTAATGGCCAGGTCCCATGAGCTGGAGACAAGCGCTAGCACACAGCTACTTCAATGTCGACTTTCCCCGTGTTGTCAGGTGATTGCTGTGCCTTGTTGGCCTGGTACCTTGCCACAGTTTCGAACATTCGTTCTGTCAGTGACGGACAATACAATGGCAGTGTCTACTGCGAGAATAAAGTCTGCGCAGCGTGTCGGGCGATTTTTTTACACAGCAGCGCAGTTTATTCTCTACTTTGGTTTCCGACCACGGTCCCCCTCAGACCTCCAACAACCTTCACGCCCTGCAATGCTTAAAGGAATCCTGCGACTGTTCAAGCGAAAGCGGGCGAGACCGACAAAATTCGCAAGGTCAATCATGCAGTACTCTCCCAGCCCATGTAGGATGGTGTCTAATCCAGGTAGCTTTCGCAGACTCCCTCAGCACGCTGTCAATGTCCCACCCTTGCCGACACCACCTAGCCAGCCGTTTGTACTGACTGAATTCGATACCACCACGAGTCTCCCCCAGCTAGAGTGCGAAGTGCCGCTAGAGATTTACATGCGAATATTCCAAATAGCAGCAGAGGAATCCCAGTCTTCGTATCGCAATCTTCTCCTCACGTCGAAAGCGATCTACTCTCTCGTTCACATGATATATTTGCCTTGCACAATACGTTTACAGACCGAGAAGGATGCTAGGGAATTCCATCGCATTCTATTGGAGAAGGAAGGATATGGAACGAAGATACGACACCTATGGATGACCGGCACATCCATATCGCCCATCGTGTACCAACATCATTCTCCCCGAAAAGACGTGACTTCCTACCAAGTGCTGCAACAGGACATCGTAGAGCGTACGAACAACCTGGAAACGCTCGCATGCCCCTTTCATGTCTTCTTCGCCATGTGTGTTCAAACCGAGCCACCACTCCCAAGCACATCGCTCCCAACTCGCGCCTCCCGTTATCCCTATCTGAAGGAGCTTACCATCCTTGACCAATCCAACCATTTCGACTTGTCACGTTTCTCACTCCCCAAACAAATCACTCATCTCGCATTCCTCGACCACCCCAGCAACTCTCGACATGAAAATCCCACCTTGCCGCAAATCTCGAGCTACTTCCCATCGGTCGAATACCTGTCGCTGGAGATCTGGATGCGTGATCCATTCAGTGAATTAGTCAGATGCAAGGAGATCGGGAGGGCGATGTTGGAGTTCAAATACCCTCGAAAGCGGTTAACGTTAACGTCCATGCATCAGAGTGACCTATACAGGGAGTATGGAGCCAAGGAAAACGGCTCATTCATCCTTCGAATCGGGAGAATGGAGTATTATCAGTGGTGGGAGGATAGGACGCGAGGGATTGGGCTGGATGGTATCTGGGAGCGACCCGCATAGTATGGGGACATGAGGGGGCATGATCGGTAAGCGGACGAGACGGCCAGCTGTGATCAATGACGCGGGTGATCTACGCCAGGGTTGGCAGCGAAGGCGGAGGAAAGGCAGTGCGAGTGTCATGCTATAGTCACAGTTGGAATACTACACAGGAACATAAATATTTGCGAGAAGCGCAGAACAGACGTTTCAAACACGAACCTGAGGAGTGAGACGCAGGGAAACACCAATATCGGAAGCGACAAATTCAACTGGAAGCGGGGACGATGTCTCGCTTGATTTTCTCGAGCATGACATTCATTCGCAACTTCATATTCGGTTGTCCCCGGCCTTTCCCCCTTTCAAAACCTCCGCGTCCTCTTCCTCGATTAGACATAGCTCCCCGCTTGCGAAGGGGATCCGACTTGTAGGTGTGCAGAGTTGACCGAGAGTAGGCCTCACGTTTTAGGTCTCGTAATGTTGGTTGGCGGGGCTCTTCGTCGTCAGAGCCATCTGCCTTTTTATCACCCCGATTGCGAGGGCGTTTGTTGCTTCCATCGAGATAGGGTTGTGCATTCCGCGAGTCCCTCTTGCTCGAACCGCGTTGCCTCCCTCCCTGTCCAGACCTAGTGTTCGGTGGAGAACCCGTTGGGGGCAGGGGCTCAAGGTCATCTTCGTCGCCACTTTTACTCGAGTCAGAGTCTGCACCAACACCACCCCACTCGGTCTCTTCATCTTCATCTTTCTCCACTGTCTCCGCCTCCTCGTCGTCCTGGTCGCCCTCTATCTCCCAGGGCATCTTCGGAATACCTCCTTCTGCGTACAGCTTTCTCTTCTCCGCTTTCCATTTGCTTTTGATCTTGGCCTTCTCCACCCAGGCTTTCTTTAGTTTTTTTGCTGTGCAAAGTTACGGTTGTCGAGTCAGCTACGGGCGGGTCCTACGGATTTGCCGACTCACCTTGTTGTACCGGAAGGTGTTGGAATGTCGGCGGATTCTTTCTTTTCCTTGATTTGGGGCTGTCCATTTCGCCTGTGGTGGGTGTTGGTACGAGCGTCTAACGAAAAAGGAGTCATCACGGTGGCTTACGTCACTCAAATGCTGTGTTCAATCTCCGCTCCAATCAGTCCAGATCTGGAGTCATCGGTCTATTTTGTATATAAACCCAATCTCTTCGGATTGCAGCCTTCAGTAACCCAACTCACACCTCGACCCTCACGGCTCTCCTTCCAACCTTCCTTTAATCTTAGTTTCCCAACTTTTTATGAGCGTTCAGAACCTCAATACTTTCGGTGAGTATCAGGCTCTCTTGGTTTTAGAATGCAGGGACGGCGGCTCTGTTGGAAACTGGTGGATATTTTTCAAGAAGAAAGGCTGGTGGAGGAAATGGACTGGGTATTTGACGAGCGCACAGACGACCGTAATCAGGATCCGCCGACTGTGAAAACAGATGAGCGTGCGGGGTGTCACCAGCCCGATCTCCAACCTGTCGTCGTCAGATCCAAGTCTAGCGGACCTCCAGTCAAGGCTGTGTTGTTCCTGCATTCATTTCCGATATGGCCTTGTTCGATTCGAACCACGAACTAACGACTCCTGCGCCATTCTAGATCCCTTTGCTGACGAAGGGGACCCGCTTGCTGATACTCAAGACGTTGGCTCTACCACCGATTACATTCACATCCGTATCCAACAACGAAATGGAAGGAAGACCTTGACCACCCTTCAGGGCTTGCCCAAACGTAAGTTCTTGTTCCACTTCATTACGGCGTTACTTTGGGGTATCTTGGATACTCCCTTTTCTTGATGGTTTTTGTTGTTTAAAGACATGGCTGACTCATCTTCCGTCACTAGAATATGATCCCAAGAAGCTCTTGAAGGCATTCAAGAAGGTGAGTTGACTTCGTCATGTGGGCGGACGCTGCAGAGGGAGCCCTCATTCAACTTTGTTGATTGCGACCGTACCATCGATAACAGAAATAGAGCTTGATTCTTACCGCACACTTCCATTTCCAGGAATTCGCCTGCAACGGCACTCTCGTTGAAGATGAAAAGATGGGACAAGTCATTCAGCTTCAAGGCGACCAGCGTGCGAAGATTTCCAACTTCCTCGTCGAGAATGGCCTAGACAAGTCCACCATCAAGGTGCACGGTTTCTAAAACTCGAGCCCTCACCAAGTTCCTGGCCATGCTCATCGCCAGCGGTGTTCCTGTTTCGAGTTTCCTACCTGGAATCGTGACCGCGTCGCACCTCTTCTTCACCACTCTCCAGGATCCGCCCCCTGGCGTGATCCAATGAATCCACCACCTACCTCCCTCAAGTGGGGGTTGTACCGCGCATCCAACTGACGAACGGAATCGATCACGAGCAATTGTTCTGTATTATTCTTTTTATTTTATTGCCTACCTTTCACCATGTACTTCATACGATCTTATATTCAATCATTTGAAGCGGCATTGCAAACGTGTTCAGACGTACATTGTTGTTTCGAGCAGAATGTACTGCAGAGAGGCTGCAGATGTGTTGAAAGGTCCCGCGGCCCTGAATAACATGCCCAGTAGCTGATGAAAAGCGGACATTCATTGGCTGTATCATACCGCTATAACCGTGACAGAAATAGAGTTCGAAGCGAAGAAAGACGGCCTTCTACTTGATCTTGTCCAAAGGCCTGTGTACTTTCCGTCAGTAGACATAGATAGGTGGCCAAGGAAAGAACAGACCTGTTGAAACCTCCCCTTCGGTTCATGTATTGACGCCAGGTTCGAACCTTTTTGATATTGGCCGCCCCTTCCTGGTTTCCAAGGACTTGTTTTCCCTAGACAAAAAGGGTCAGAGCGAGAGCAGGAGAAGTCAAAGGTCTTACCTTTGTGGTTCCAAATCCTGCAATACCCATCATGGCCATCATAGCAGCGTCGTCATCGTTTTCAGCGTCCATAGCCTCGCCCTCTTCACCCTCTTCATTGGCACTCGACGGGGCTTCAGAGCCATGAGGTCGGGAATTTGGTGGATGCGAGTCTGGGGGCGGGTAGAGAGGAACTTGAACACATATTTCGGATAGCGACATACATTAGCACGCACCTTCTCTATGACTAGAGGGACCAGAGGATGCAGTGGGTCTGGAAGTTGAACCTGCAGGTGGTGGGACGCTGTCTCTTCCGCGACCGTCCCTATCCCTGTCTCTGTCCCGTTCGCGGTCCCTATCTCGTTCTCTCGACCGGTCTCGATAGTCCCTATCGTCGCGCCTTCTTCTGTCGTCTCCTCGTCGATCTGGAGACCTATCCCGCCTGTAGTCACTTCTATAATCTGAACGGCCAGTCCAATGAGTCCAAGTTGTTGAAAAGGTGGAAAAATGGAGGATTTTGCTTACCTCGTCGATCTCGGTCATAGTCATAATCCCTGTCCCTGTCTCTCCCACCACCTCCACGTCTGGGAGGACTTCGAGACCGTCTTCGAGGGGAGTAGTCGCGTCTTCCTCCTCCCCCACCTCGAGAGTAGCGACTGCCTCTATCACGGTCTCTATCCCTATCCTTGTCTTCACGTTCCCAGCTGCGGTCTCTCCGTCTATCAGTACCTCTGGAAGACATTATTCTGTTTGTATAAAGTGTGGAGAAATATCGTGGTGGTGGTCAAAAGCAAAGAGCGCAACTCCGAGAACGGCAAACACGCTGATGGCGATGTGACATTTTCTAACAGACTCCCGAGCGGAGGTAACTCTCTTTCTTAAGCAACGACCTCCACGGCGACTCTTAGTTTTCGGGCTTTCGTGGCGCGTCTAGGGAAGGAGCTTGGGGCTTGGAAGATGCTGATATGAAAATTTTGAGTCAAGGTGCGCCTGCTCTCCCAGTGACAAGCATTTTTACATTGCCTAACTGTCATGGACAGCTCTGCAAAACGCAACACATATTCGCTTGAGAAATCTTCCTCCGTTGACAACTACTAGAGAGTTGCAGAGTCTCTTGAAACAGAACGGGTTGAAGGAAGTCGAGCATGGTTGGTTTCTTTCTGTGTTCGTGGTTGCCCTGGGCTGACCTCCATGACGCTCCAGTCGCGATACTCTACAAGCGTTTTCGCCCGACAAACGAGGCTCTCATAGCTTTCAAATCACCTTCGAGTCTCCAGAACTATCTTGACATCATCAACAGACTAGAATTCTATGGGATGAAGATTAAAGCCCAACCTGAAATCCCTGGCAGTGGTAGTGACTTGACGCGGTTGTCCCGGTCTAGAGGGCATAGAGGCAGGAAAGAAGCGGCGGAGCGGGGTGTTTGGGATGGTGACGGACCGAACGCAGGAGTTCGTGGTTTGAACATTGGGCGAGCTGTGACGATTTGGGGGTTTCCCGGGAAGGCTACAGTGTCGGCTGTGGAGAAGTTTATGGAGAATTATGCGGTGTCCAGAGCCAAGGTTGGCGACACAGACGAGGCTATGATCTACAAATTCCCCTTGTAAGTTGGCCCTTTAGCCCTCAATTTTTGGGTGCTGAATGACTTGCTTTAGACCTTCTGGAGCGTACTCCCTGTATTCGCGGTTCATGGTCATCCTTGACTCGGAAGAGGAAGCCATACGGGTTGTAGACGAACTGCACATGTCGCGACTACCAGGAAAACCGCACGTCATCTATGCACAAGCAATAAATTGAATAAATTAAACTATCTAGAGAACGAACAGCGAAGGGTCCAAGGATCTCGGGCAAAGGATGAACATGTTTACAGTCGTTCTGCTTCAGCGTCGTCGACACGGGTTCGAGCAGTCTGAGGGTGGTCAGCAAAGTTGGTTGAATGTCGACGGAGAACAGCACTCACATCACGCATCGCGTCGCCGTCGTCTTCGGGGGAACGCCCTCGTTTGAGTTTGTTTTCTTCTGGAGGTGCCTCCGCCTGCTTCCAGTCGCCTCCTCCACTAGCCACTGCACCAGGGCCATCCTGCGCATCGGCATACCGCTCCTCAACTTCTCTTCGTCGTTCAATCTCCAATCTCTGTGCCTGTGCACCCCATCCACCGCGGCCAGGATCGTAGTCCTGCCTGTGTTCGTCTCTTACCTGTCCACCACTCTTGCCGCGTCCGAACTGTCGTCCTTCCTTGTACCCGAGATCCAAGTCGCACCGGATGATTCGTTCGTCGAGTTTGGTACCACTGACGTAGCGCATGCTTGCAAGCGCTTCTGCATGGGTGTAGTACTCAACGAAGCAGAATCCGCACGGCGTCCTGTATAGAGTGTCATTTAAACTGAAAACAACTCAAGTGCAGTCGACCTACCTTGTATTTCTATCTAGGCCCATGATGATACGTTTAATACCTCCACCATCCTCCGGACTGGTGCATTTGGCAAACACTTCATAAATTTGCTCTTCTGTCGTGTAAAAGCTCAGATTACCAACCTAGAAAAGAATGTCAGCACCCATTGAACGGTATATTTTCGCAAATCCAGCGAAACAACGCAGGACGGCCTACATAAAGGGTTGTCGACTTGTCCAAAAGCTCTTGCTGCTTCTGGCGGTCAATACGAGCTTGAGAGTCCTTGTAATTTGAAGGCTGGTCCAATGAAGAAACTACATGAGCCATTTTTATGTTGTCCTTGCTAGCCCACCGTCAAAAACAGGAAACACTCTCGTTGCTCACACTCAGAAAGCGTTTGAGAACCTCGTCCGTTGCAGAGAATGATCTGAACTGAATTCAATTCCCACGATCGGCCCGACCGGTCTCCGCTACATGCGAAACGCGTCCGAGCCGCGTCACCCTGGTTCAGTCGTTTCCACTTTAATCTTTGACCTCTTCCCGCCCTTTGCAATAATGGATGAAATCGGTATTGTATGTATCGAGCGTATTGAATAAAGTGACATAAATAATCTAATGTCGTACAGGAACCCACTTTTGAGAATACCGTCCAGGACAAGGCGACATTGTACCAGGACCTCGAGGAGGACTTGTACCTTCGCTACAAGAAGCTCGCGCGACACCTTGAAATGCTCGATATTCAAGAGAGCTACATCAAAGATGAACAGGCCAACCTCAAACGCGAACTCATCCGTGCGCAGGAGGAAGTCAAGCGAATCAAATCCGTACCCTTGGTTATTGGCCAATTCCTGGAACCAATCGACCAGAACACTGGCATCGTCGGCTCAACAACGGGATCGAACTATGTCGTGCGGATATTGTCCACGCTAGACAGGGAACTCTTGAAGCCTTCGTCATCTGTGGCTTTGCATCGACATTCGAACGCGCTTGTGGACATCTTGCCTCCGGAGGCTGATTCGTCAATTACGATGCTTGGGAAGGAGGAGAAGCCGGATGTGACTTACCAGGATGTTGGTGGATTGGACATGCAGAAGCAGGAGATTAGGGAAGCTGTTGAGCTTCCGTTGACCCATTTCGATCTATACAAGAAGATTGGTATTGACCCGCCGAGAGGTGTATTGCTCTACGGTCCACCAGGTATGTTCTCCTTTCAACGCACTCATTAGGGACATGTGTTAACCCGAACCTCCCGCCTAGGAACTGGAAAGACTATGCTTGTGAAAGCTGTTGCCCACCATACGACAGCATCCTTCATCCGCGTTGTTGGTAGTGAATTCGTGCAGAAGTACCTTGGTGAAGGTCCTCGCATGGTTCGAGACGTCTTCCGGCTGGCACGAGAGAACGCACCTTCAATCATCTTTATTGACGAAATTGATGCTATTGCAACGAAACGTTTCGACGCTCAAACCGGTGCCGATCGTGAAGTGCAGCGTATTCTTATCGAATTGCTGACACAAATGGACGGTTTCGACCAGGGAAGCAACGTCAAGGTGCGGTGGGCTGCTACATTCATGGATAGCTTACCTCTAACCATGACTTGCGCAGGTTATCATGGCCACCAACCGAGCTGATACCCTGGATCCCGCTCTGCTTCGACCAGGTCGTCTGGACCGAAAGATTGAATTCCCTCATCCCAACCGACGAGAGAAGCGACTTATCTTCCAAACTGTGACAAGCAAGATGAACCTCAGCCCCGACGTTGATCTGGAAGACTGTCAGTACATTGGGTTTCTGTCTTTGATATTTTGATATTGGTCCTGATGTTGTGTCCCAGATGTATCGCGTCCCGACCGCATTTCGTCCGCTGAGATTGCTTCCATCGTGCAAGCTGCGGGTCTGCAAGGTAAGTCGACCCTTCTGTAGCTACACAATTTCTCTAATCGCGTATTCCTGCATTCCTGCAGCCGTACGGAAGAATCGGTACGTCATTCTTCCCATCGACTTTGAGGAAGCGTGGAAAGTAAGTTGCTTTGCACTTGTTTGTACCCCTTTGATGATGGCGACTAAACCGCGTCGCTTTTTTTCTTTCTTCTCAACCACAGCAAACGGTCAAGCGCACCGACGACACCCACGAGTTCTGTAAGGCTATTTCTGAAATATTTTCACGATATGGAAAGCTAAATGACATCTTCAGATCGGTAGATGTTTTCATTGTAATGGTGAGTTTTTTCACCCTCAATTTTATCGCCTCTTGCTGACCCTACTCCCAGTTAGATCCCCTGTATCATACGCCAGCGATTTCAATCACTATTCTTTCTACCCGCACCCTGTTTCTTCTTGAGATGTTTTGCGTTTCGAAATGATGCTCTTCCACTTTAGCGTATCTCCTATCCTTCACGACGGAGTTGCGCCCATTCAAAGGAGCTAGATCAAGTTGCTTAATTGCTGTCTCGCCCTGTTTCCTGTCTTCTCAGGTATCATTGTATACCTCGACAATATGCGGACTTGTCCAATTATTGTCGGCATGAGGGGAGAGCCCTGGGTTTAGATATATCCCCCACACTTCCTTCTGTAGTTCCCGTTTAGCATATAACTGGTGCGTTTCCTTTTCTCGTCTTCACGAACTGCGGAGGCTAACTGTTCCTCTCCAGTGTACTCCATACGTCAATAAATTTAAGTTTCTTCTTCATTCACCTCTCAGTTATCCTCTTCTCATTTCCGCTCCTCAACACTCTGGACGGCGTTCATAAAACCCACACGCACGTTCTCATTTTACGGGAGCAAGAGCGACAAATTCGTCATCCTTTTTATGGGGATGGAAGCCCAAATGTTGTTCGTTGCTCTTAACGCATTGGAGTAATTCGAAGATGTGTTGGGTGATATTAATAACTCCTACCATACACTGCAATTGCATATGTACGTTAGATCATGTACTATTCGAAGGGAGCTGTCATACATTGTCAACAAAGATCCATTGCCCAGCAACCGTCATAGAATGGCCAATCGCATGGTTTCGATGTGGATGGATCCTCGCAAATCGCTTGCACAACAGCCATGGCATTCTTCCCTTCCTCGTATTCCTCGTCGGATATCGCGCCCCAGATGTCGCACTTCATCCAAAATGTGGTGTCGTTCTTGAACTGGTCGATAGCCTCCTCCCTCGTACTCTCCGCCTCTATCGCAAATATCTCTGCCATGGAGAGCGGTATGGGGTTGTACAGCGCTTGTTTTCCCGATGCCTGAACGATGGCCCACCAGTTTATGCTCAGGTCCGCCAGAATTCCGCGCAAACCATGCCCGCCATCTGATACAGTTCTCAGGATGTTATGCAGCATGTTCGTCATGCTCAGTTTGTGCACAAAATGCGCGGTCCTGTCGGGCATTTTCGATGCGACGAGGTTTCCGTAGATCCTCGAGCGAGCTTCCAAGCAGTTCTCCATGTTCATGGTCCTCAGTTCGTCGGCTTCATCTTGCTTCCCGACCCTGAAGGCCCTAAAGAGTGTCGGAACCCTGGTTTGGTGAGTGAATGGGAGTATAGCCGCTCCTTGCCAGTCTATTATTCCGACCAGTCCGTCCTCTCCATTCGCGTTGGTGATCATATCCTTTGCGGTAAGGCTTGGGTGGTTCAAAGCTGGACGGGTGTGCCTCCTGTCAGCGGGGACGAGATAGTCGACGGTAGTGAGGAGCATGTTCAGGAGACGGGTGAGATTAGGTGCGTCCTGTGGCTTTGACCGGATGTGTGGATTCTGGAACGCAACTCCAGTTTCGATGGCCTTGAGTTGGAGGCTGATAGCACTTCGGAGGATGCTTTCGACGTTCGGCCCTGCAAAAGATGCGTTGGTAATGAAGGGCATTGCCAATGCAAAATACTTACAGGGTCCTCTGTCGATGCCCTCGACTTTCCCGTAGACGTCTCGCCACCATTGGCGGTCGGTGGAAGGACCACTTCGATATTTAGCTGCTAAGGCTGGATACTTTGCGGCATGTTGCTCGTCAGAGTAGAGGGGCTGGTCCCGATCCTTTTCTTCGACATCTTCTTTGAAATAGAGGGAGCCGTATAAAGCAAAAGGTTCCTCCAACAACGCCTTTTCAAGGCTAAAGACGTTCCAGAGGATCTTTGAGACGGGCCTCTGGAAATCGCTGAGCCACCAGTCCATCGCAGGGACGCCTTCCACGAATTCGTGGATAATGTACGCGGAACCCACGTCGTTGGTCGGTGAGCGATCCCAGGCCAGGACTTTAGGCGGTACTGGGAAGTGACTTGCCGTACCCTCCGGTACGCCGAAGCGCTCGCGGACGTACTCCATGGTCGCGACCTCGCTCGCGGTTGTGAGCTCTACGTTGGGCACAATTGGATTTGGGATTCGAAGAACGACTTTCCGTCCATTGTCCAGTTCGAGGCGGAAAACTTTGTTGGATCCTAGCGTCTCCATGTCAAACAATAGCAGAGGGCAGTAAAGTGAAAAGGCTTATACCTTCACCAATCTTAGTCCAGTTTGTAATGCCCCGAGCTTCCGTCACCCGGCAGGCGATTGCTTCAAGTGCTTCTGCATTGAAAGGACTGTGTCGCAGGCGCTTGTCTGATGAAAAAACGCGTCCATCACGTAGATCAGCGCGAGGGCTCCGTTCTGTGGGATTAAGCACTCACTCGTTTCTTCGTTGAACAGCCAACGCCCGGTGTGTTCGAATAGCTGCTCGGTTTGCAGGGCCTCGCTGGTTGGCCCCAAGGGAGTACCAAGGCGGCGTTGCACGGTGGTCATGGCGTTTAGTCGAAGGCGTCGACGGAAGGTGCGGGGGAAGTTGTGCATGCTAGTTGTCGGCTGTTGGCGGCTGTATATATAGGCGCTGGACAGCGGCCATCGAGGGCAGCCCTATCCAGGAACATGTTTCATCAAGACATTCTCGTCACCGCGAAAGTTAGGAGTCACATCGATTGAGCACATCACGCAATTTGGCGATTAAAACCCACTCAGGGCGCACCTAGGTAGGTCCGGCATAGATGCATGCATCGTGGCATTGGGAACGCTCGACGGTGCTCTGGGTGAGTCAGTGCGCGAGTCAAAAAGCGACGCGTCGGGACGCGTGACGCGAGAACTGGAACTCCGACTCGGATAGGGGCTCGAGGAAGAGGTCGAGAAAGCAGCCTGTCTTTGGAATAGTGCTATCGTAAGGTGTAGCCATCGGAATCAAGCAAGTTCCTCAGCACAGCGCCATCATGGAAGGGCCAGGGCCCTTCTGTAGCTACATCCAGGTTCTCCTAGGCCAGTTTGCTCCTTCGACAAGTCCGCATCCACTTCTCCCTCGGGACCACAGCGCAACATCTTGGTAACCGAATCGACGTTCTGTTCGAGCGCTGCCCTCTTCAAATTCTCGTCCTGTATCATTTATATTTCTTCCGCCGAAAAGTCGATTGGGCAGTTCCGCTCTTGTCGGAGACGGCGTTAACGTAGTCTCAATTGTTCTGGAATCCCAGCAGGATTTCCCGGAGAGTCTGGGGGCCGTCAGACACTGTCCGAAGCGCCACCTGGGAGAGGTTGGATAGGGCCCTTCGATAAACTGGAACTTGAGTTCGCTGAGGGTGAATTGAGGCGAGCAATTGGTCGTAGGTGTTGGATCGTTCAACGGCAACTTGGTTCTTTATATGGCGCTGTAGTTCCTTCCTCACTTCTGGATCGAGTCGCTCGTCAACTTACATGGTCCCCTATGCGCGTCTACCTCTCCATATACACTACGCCACCATAGTCAATCCACAGTCGGACCGATTCTATACTATTCAATTCTGCGAGAGCATAGAGCACTCGTTACTTCGCTCGCCATGGTTCCTTTCGACGTTTGGTACAATGGGATTAAGAATACGAAGGATTGTCTTTCGACCATTGTCAGGTTCGAGGAGGAAGACTTTGTTCGAGTCTAGGAGCGCATGGTGCACCTGTGAGTGACAGCACTTCACCATGCTGAAGTCGTAGCTACGTACTGTCTCCTATCCTCCTCCAATTGACAATACTCTTGGCTCCGGCGCTCCTACGCGCAATTACCTCGACTGCATCGACATTGAATGGTCGGTATCTCAGACGTCGTTTCGATGTGCTGATGTAATATCAAATGGAACCCGCTCACGGATATCTTCATTGAACAGCCAGCGGCATTTCGTATGATTGAAGAGTTCTTCTGAAGGTAACGCAAGAGAAGAGAGCGTTTTGATACTGAAGCTCGAAGCCACAGCTTGGATCGATAGAGCGGTACAGCAGACATCAGCGATTGGCAAGGCAAGTTCACAGGTTTATTTAACGATCAGCGCTCAGCATCAATTGACGAATAATACCGCCGCACGAGCGCTGTAAATGACGCCCACAAGGAGACCGACACCGTCTTGTGAAGAAGGGACAAGGCTGGGAAAGGCCCTTGTCTTTTTGAGCAGCAGGTTCCTGCGTTTCCTCTGCCTCCATGGGGTAGAAATGGATATAATAAATACATTAGTAAATATGACCCATTAGTCCTCATAAATATAGCAATGTGTTAATCATAATCAGTCTGTATCACCGCTCGAGTAGATTATACTCTCAGATTGGCCCCCTCAGGCGAGATCGACTCTGTGCACCCGTCCCCCTGCTCCAATGTACTGCTTCCCGTAGACGGCTACAAGGATGGAAATCAACCCGAGCACAATCACCGATATAAGTGAAGATTGCGACACTCTTACTTGGCTAGCGGTGGTGGCATGCGTAGTCGCCCTCTTCGCAGTCCAAAGGTACATCGTCAGAATCGCCCCTGCACCCGTAAGACTGTAGTCCGGATAAGGAGCCTTGTAGTCTGGATCCAAAACCTTTTCGGCAAGGTACCGCATGGAGACTTCGTACCACGAGACGTTGACGCCTGCTCCTATTAGACTAATCTTGGGGAAGGAATCGAAAAGCCATCGGAAACCCGGTTTAGTGAACAGTGGAGGACGCGTAAACTCTGGCTCAGGTGCGAAGGGCGTGTCGGGCCATTTGGTAGGGTCGGAATCTAGGCTCTTGAGTTTCTCAGGGAGGGACGGGCAGAGGATTCCTTGACGACCTATTCCGACCAGCTGGGCATGACCCGCTGATAGTGCGGTATGGATGAGAGCCGGTGATTTCAATCCGCCGGTGAGCATGATGAGTGGGAGAGGTGGAGAGGATGGTGTACGAGGAAGCTTCTCCAGCGCTTCGACAATGTGCTGGGACACTTTGGAGAAGACAGCTTGTCTTTGGGAGCGGGCATTGATAAAATCTGCCGACAATTCAGTAAGGAATCACAGAAATGCATGGCAATAGGGCTAACCTGGACTTTCGTAATCACCGCCGCTAATTTCGATGAAATCAACTCCACCCCACTGCGCAATCTCCAAGATATGCTTCATGGCGCGTTCTTCCTTGTCGGTCACCGTCCCTTGGTCGTCAGATCCGGTATCGGTGTAGTCCGCAGCATTCAGTTTGATACCAACAACGAATTGAGGTGGAACAGCGGCTCTGATGCCCGTGACGATTTCGCGTAGTAGGCGCAAATCATCACCGCGCCCAAGAGCGTATTCGTCCGTGCGTGTGTTTGACTGATGAAACGGTTAAAATGGTAACCACAGTACCACGAGGATTGACATGCACCTTGGGGTTGAGAAACTGGGCAACGAGGTCTGTGGATGGTGATGTGAGTTTCCCCCAATGACGGAGTTGGAAAAGATAGACTTGCATCCATGAGCAGCGTGAATTTCGACGCCATCGAAGCCTGATTCGTGAGCAACCTGTGCACCATACACAAAGCGCGATATGACATGCTCGATATCTTCTGCCGTCATTTCTTTGGGCACTGAGAAGAGTGCGTGGTGGAAACCTGATGAAACGATTCCAGGGTTTCGGACAGACGTTCCCACTCTGATAGGACTAGGACCCAGAGGTCTTTGAAGCAGTCCACGGCCACCCATGCCAAAGCTGAGCGACTGTCGCCCGGCGTGGCTGAGCTGGACAATTGCGAGTGTGGGTTCGCCGTTCTCTTCTGGGCCCTGGATCAGGGACGAGAGCTTGCGGTAGGGTGCAAGGCTCTCAGGCGAAAGGTCCTTTGGCAATACAATGTCGCGTCCAAAGGTCAAGTGCTCGTTTGAGACTTGGACGTTGCCGGTAAAAACCAAGCCCCAGTTGTGTTTTCCCCATTCCGAGTAGACGGCGTAGTGATACTCGTTGGGGGGCCCTCCTTGGTACACAGCGAGGTGTTCATACAGTGCAACCTGAGGATAATTAATGATTGTTCGAGGGGGGAAGCTGTGGCCAATATACCTTTGCAAGCCTGTTCTTCACAGTGCGGCCGCAAGGGAGGAGAACAGGATCAAGGGGTGTGGTGGTAGTCGGCGGCATGGAAGAACGAGGGAAGTGTTACATAATCTTGCGGTGATGATTTGAGAAAGGGACTCGGGCCAGCGACAAGCGTTTTCCACCCAAAACTCACAAGCGTCTGTGGATTGACGATCATGGGATGGTTCACTTCCCTCTTCAGCTCATTCGATTCCTCCCAGCGAGCTCGTAAAGGCCAAGCTCTTTCCTCAACACACGATGCTTTCTCCCTTCCAACTTCGTCACCAGTCTTTGGCTCTCACCCAGATGCATTCAATCCCGACGCCCTCCACACCCCTGACATAGATTCAGCAAATACGCCAGCCTACACATATCCTCCTCAACGCTCAAGGGGCCAGTATGGCTACATCCCATCCCCGTGAGCACAGTCCCCGTTGTCCTTCTTCAGTTTGATAACCACCTAACCCTGTTCTGAGCAGTCTCACAGCTTCACGACCAGGTTCTTCCTCCCTTCTGCCAACTCACATGGACCCTATGCACCCACAGATGTCGCCCAACAGCCTCTATCCTCCATTATCGCAAACATGGAACCGGATTCGCGTCTGGCTCAACCGAGAGTACCCTGAACTCGGTGACACACTCAACTACGGCATTCTCCCTCAGGACCTTGCAGAAATAGAAATGCAGATGGGCCTCGCCCTTCCACCGGCAGTCAGGGAATCCTATCTCTGCGTGGACGGCCAGGAACCTGAATCCGCAGCAGGATGTTCCGAGGGCCTCTTTTTCGGTCTAACTCTACTCCCTCTCGAGAGTGTCCTCGAGGAATGGCGTTTCTGGCGAGAAGTTGATGAAGACTCCACCACCGGCGCGAATCCGAAGCTACTAGAGCTTATGCAATCAATCCCTCCACGTTGGATTAGGCTCGAATACTCGAATCGAGGATGGGTACCTCTAATCGCAGACAAGGCTGGCAACTACGTTGGGGTGGATCTCAACCCTGCTGAAGAAGGCGCAGTTGGTCAGGTTATCATCTTTGGACGCGACTTTGACACCAAGGTTGTCCTTTGGCATGGCGATGGTCCGGGTGGGTGGGGCAAATGGTTGGCTGCCTTTGCGGACGAGCTCGAGAGCGGGGATGGCTTTGAACTCGGCTATGGTGATAACAGTGAAGGCAGCGAAGATGATGTTGGCTATGAAAGCTACTACCACGATGGAAGCGGAAGGGGCGCAGGTGACGGAGGAGGTGCATCTGGCACCGCTGGTGGTCTGAGGCTTACTGGTGAATTCAGAGGGTGGAACGTGCTTGAAGCCTGGGGAGAGAAGAGCTTGCGTAAATGGTATGACGCGGGTCTTTTACCCGAATTCTCTTATCAGCAAGAGCCAGCAACGGTATGTACTTTGAACCACAGCATCGATTGGCCCGCTAACGACTGCTCAAGGAGAACGTCGGTTTGGGAGTCTACGAGGGTCCAGCCGAAACCTCTAAGGCTGCTGTCTCGGAAGTCGAAACACCGATTGCCAGCACTTCATCACACGCGCCTACATCATCGCGACCAACCAACATACCAACAATCTCCGTAACCAAGCCGCCGGCGCCTCGGCCTGTGGATCTTCCGACGCAACAAGACATCAATCCTTCGTCTCCACCAGAGTCCATGACCTCTAGCGATGACTATGATCTCGAATCGGGACGCGGCAGTGGACTGCAGGGGTACCAAGAAGCAGTGGGACTTGTCAGTAATGCGACGGGCAGAACTGCTCAAGAGCCTTTGACACCGCTATTCAATGGTGCCTCTGAATCGTCGGTCTCTGCCCTCCCCCTCTCTCCCCCACCTCCATTGGACACCTCGGTTTCATCTTCAAAAGTTTCCGATATGACCCCAACGAGTAAGACACCAGCCACCGCGATTCCTGATCTCATGGCTGAGTCTACCCCTGTCATCGCCGCCGTTCCCATACAACCCTCTACTTCCACCCAGTCCCAACTTAATGGTGTCCAGCAAGACGATTCCGAAGACCTCATTGACACGAGGAGCATTCGCGAGGACGATGACGCTTCTGCCTCATCCGAAGATGCACCCGGAGCTGTCGCAGAAACTTCGTCCGAAGCTACCCCTGCAAATCCCACTAGCTCGGAAGCATCTTCTTCTGCCCCTGGCGAGGAACCTGCCAAGACGCACAAGAAAAACAAGAGTTCAGTGGCCGAGCTCAAAAAGTCAAGTCAGAGGAAGGATTCCTCTGCTAGCTTGAAGAGCGTCAAGGATGCTTCTCCGCCGACAGCCACTTGAAAGGGAGCCTTACGCCTCGCATTCTCAAGACCCTTTAATCCTTCTTTTTTCGATCTGGTAATTTAGGTGGCTTATTGGACCGTCTTTATCCGAACGCTTTTTGTTCTATATCTTTCGGTGACGTCGTTGAAGCGACATAGTTTAGCGTTATTGGCTCTCATATCCACGTATTTCGTGCATCGAAGGGCACCAAACCCATTTTTTGTGTCTCCCTAGTGGTTGTGGTTCATGTCTGTTCCTCTCACCCTTACCGTTGTTGACGAATTTTCATCAAGTTAGTACATTGATTATAATCACTAAATATATAGCCATACATTCTCCCGCCCTCCTTTTTGTTCGCTGTACCGTGCAATATTTTTGTTTCCTCGATGATACCCCATAGGTCATGCAGTAGTTTCATAGTATGTTCGCATCCTCGACGGTTTGCTTAGCGAGACTTACTTCATTCAATATAGACGATGGATGGGCGGAATGTAGTCCATGTAGCATTTCACGATAATCTCACTGCTACTTAGCGTCGAAAGGCACAGATTGCATCTTGAATGACAGCAGGGTGAATGTTCCTCGACCACGAGGGAGTGAAAGTCCCGAGTCGGAAAAGCCCCTATCTGACGGCCCGAGTCTGGGAAAATTATGTGCATCACATGACGTGGTTCACGGTTTCTCGTCGCGTGTTCGAAATTCGCTGGAAGCGGTTGAACCGTTAAACGACTTGTCTCCACTTCGTTTCGCGCTGTAGCGCTCATCATCTTACGACCACCATGGACAGGTTAATAGACCTGATGAACCACCCCTTCCTATCCACAAACCTAGGAAGGGATGTCGACGACGTTCCCAAAGCTGGGCTGGATCCCATTTACCCCTTGACCCTTTTCTTCGCCATGGGTATATGGCTGGTCTACGAACGCTACCAGAAGCTACACAATTCACCTCTGCATTTCGAAATATCTCCACCAATTGTGTGTTACCATTTTCTTGTTTGCTGGCATTTTCGAGCTAACAGATTGCTTCAAACAGGCGGCCGACCCAAGCTGGCAATCCCTGCCAATCGAAAACCCTTCAATTCGTTCGCATGAAACAAACCCAGATATTATGCCACCTGTCGCTCTCCCAGGCAGAGAATACATCACTTGCTTCGACCCCGCCACAAGTCTCCACCTCGCCACTGTCCTCGCAGACGACGCCGAACTTATCTCGGACAAGATTGACAAGGCAGCTGACGCCCAGCGGACCTGGAAGCACACTTCGTTCACGGAGCGCCGGAGGGTCCTGAGAAGTTTGCTCAAGTGGCTTGTGGATAACCAGGAGCTTTGTGCCAAGGTTGCATGCAGGGATACCGGAAAGACTTGTACGTTTTTTTCTTGCTTGGATATAGTTCGTTTTCTGGTTTCCGTGAAGAGCGCGTCTGACCCAGGGTTGCAGTGATCGACGCGTCTCTGGGCGAGATTCTGACGACCTGCTCAAAATTGGAGTGGATATTGAACCATGGAGAGGCGGCGCTGCGACCTGAAGCCCGAAGGTCCAACCTGATGATGTCCTACAAGCGGTCAGAGGTGCACTATGAGCCGCTGGGTGTTGTCGCAGCCATCGTGTCCTGGAACTATCGTAAGTCTGTTATTCACTCTCCCTCC
Source organism: Coprinopsis cinerea okayama7#130 (assembly GCF_000182895.1). NCBI lineage: Eukaryota > Fungi > Basidiomycota > Agaricomycetes > Agaricales > Psathyrellaceae > Coprinopsis > Coprinopsis cinerea. Next base: position 2,454,507 of record NW_003307543.1, on the reverse strand, counting down.
TCAGTCGCTGACAACATCATAAAGCTCTGCACAATGCCTGGTCACCCATTATGGCTGCTATCTTCGCCGGCAACGGTATCGTCCTCAAGTGCTCTGAAAACGTCGTCTGGTCCACCAGCTGGTTCGTCGAAGCTATTCAAGGAGCTCTCCGTGTCTGCGGTCACGACCCCGAACTTGTCCAACTTGTTTGCTGCTACCCCGACCAAGCCAACGCCCTCATTCAGTCACCCAAGATCAAGCATATCACGTTCATTGGCTCTGAAACCGTTGGACGCAAGGTCGCTCAGGCTGCTACGAAACACTTGACCCCGGTTACTCTCGAGCTTGGTGGCAAGGACCCGGCTATTATCCTCCCTGGAACTGATATCCCCAGCATTGCGTCTATCCTCTTGCGTGGTGTTTAGTACGTCCTTTTACGTCCCTCGAGTGGCACGAGTGACTAACCTCTTCACAGTCAAAACATGGGTCAAAACTGCATTGGTATCGAGCGTATCATCGTCCACTCCTCGGTCTACGACGAACTCTGGGCCATTTTCGAAGAAAAGGTTTCCCGGATGCGTGTTGGATCTGTGTTGGCTCAGACGAATGAGGGATATATCCCCACCGTTGACGGAGGTGCAATGATCAACCCTGACCGGTTCCGAGGCTTGGAGAAGGTGATTCACGACGCCGAGGAAGGAGGTGCCCAGGTTATTGGAGGAGAGCAATATAACCATGTCTACCTTGAGAACGGATATTACTTCGCTCCTACGATTGTTGGCCCTGTCGACAAGTCTATGGAGATTGCCAACCACGAGCGTAGGTGTATGATTTTATCACTGTGAACTCTCCACTTACGCCCAGTGTCCAGTCTTCGCACCCATCGCTTTGTTCATGCCCTATGACAAGATTGAAGAGGCTATCGAGATCGCCAACGGCACCAAGTATGGATTGGGCGCTAGCGTTTGGGGACCCCACCAGGACGTTTGCCTCAAGGTCGCGAAGAAGCTCGAATGTGGAATGGTGTCCATCAACGACTTTGGTGTCTTCTATGTAAGTTCTGTTCTCTTCTGGATACGCCGCACGTTACTGATTGCTGTATTTTTAGATCAAGTATGTGCTCTTCAATATCTGATTCACACAGGCATTGCTAACGCTTTCACAGCCAAGATTTGCCCTTCGGTGGTGTCAAGGCTAGCGGTTACGGACGATTTGGTGGACCTGAGGGCCTTCGATCCCTAACGAATCCCAAGGCCATCATCACTGACCGCTGGTGGATCCACACTTCTATCCCCAAGGTCCTCGACTATCCTCTTCGTTCACTGTCTACGAGCTGGTGCGTTGATATTCGCAATCCGCCTATTTTGTTGTCTGATAATTTTCCTCTCTTAGGGAATTCTCCGCCGCCCTTGTCCGCTTCCTCTATGGATTCGGATGGCGGACTCGGTTCGCAGGCCTCATCACTGTCGCTCGAAACGCCAACAAGTAAACGTGCGCCGTGTAATTTCAGCTTGCGCTCTTTGTTTATGCTACACGCGGCTACCCAGTGACTGCCTCTTGGTCAACTTTCACGATCGATGATGCCCCCATCCTATCCTCTACTACTGATTACCACTTGCTTAGTATATACCACAATTCTCTTTGTTTGCTGTGCATGACATCGATGCCCTTGCTATTCCTTTCCAACTTTCAACTTGCGCTATCCTGCCCCGTTTTCACGACGTTGATGCTAGATGTCCACTTTATGTACATGGTTTGGATAATGTGTACGAATCGTTTTCGGTACTTTGGTGCTAACCGATTACTTTGCTGATGTCTCAAAAGTGCGAAGACGACACCTGTGGGACTGAGAGCGCTCCTGGCGAGATAAATACATATTGGCAGGCTAGCGTGTAAAACCAAATTACTAGGCTTTTGACGACGGGTACCATTTGAATGTCTAGTCCGATTAGCCTTGCCCTCCACGAGTATTCACCAAGAAATGGAAACTTACGACGTGCTGGACCTCCGAGTCCGCAAAAGCATGAAATTCGTTGATATTACCTGTGTAATAGATTCGATTGTCGTGTAGGGCGATTTGTGCGTCCACGTAGTCTGTCGAGCCTGTGTTCATTTTGGAGGTGTAAAGAAGTATCGTGTGTACGTACTTCCATCCGCGTTGACCCATTGCGCTTCAATTTCTTCGTCGTCTGGGTCATACGAGAACTGAGGATGCGCGGTTATAAGATTGGTGGTAGAATGTGGTGAGGGATACGCACGACGGTAGTTTCGTACATTATCGACTGTTCTCTGTCATGTTGTGGTCCATCTCCTGCTGCCACTGCACCAAGATCAAATCAGGGGCGGTAAGATTACGAAGGAAGAGCGCATACCGCTAAACCTCGTATGTCTGGCTATATGGAAGCTAACTGGGTTTCAGACAGCCCGAAGCTATGGACGGCTAAAACACGCACTTCTTCGATACTGGAGAGAGATTATTCCCAAGCTGACCAGCTGCGATGGCCATACGCTCGTCAGAAGCCTATTCATCCCCGAGATAGTCAGGCTCAGTTTATCGACCCAGGAGACCACCTCGAGGCAGAGGATATAGATACACACCAGTGCAGTAATCTCCATCAATGGTCCATAGACGTTGAACCCATAGAGGGTAGCATCCTTTCTCGATTTGACGAGTTTGTGGCAAGCGAGGAATCCGAGGAGAGGACCGGTCACTGAGTCGCCCTTGTGGATTCCAATGTGCCCTCTATATGCGAATCTAAGCGCGTTGAGGAGCGGATTAGGAATTGCCCTATCGAGAACTTAAGATGCCGATGCGAGTAACGCACTTGTGGAGAACGGAGAAGGGTTCTACGCTAAAGTCAGTCCTCGAAGGTGTGCAACGATGCGAGCGCTACTCACTCTGGTCAAATCCATCTTGGACGATTTCCCGTCTCTTCTCCTCGACGTCAGGTGTCTGCTTTGGAGGCTCATGAGGCAGGCCAAAGAGACCCCGAATCGAGTTCCGTCTGAGCTCGTCTGGGGAGAGTTGAAGTTGCGGGGTAGAGTCAGCGGTCGCCTTGGCGCTTACCGCCCAACCGAAAAGAAGGCCTAAAACAAGGCAATGGAGGCGTTTCATGACGCTTGGTGGGCGCTAGTCTTCCGGCAGCTTAGTGAAGCATCGCGGTAGGGTGAGCCCACTCGCGGTAGTGGGTGTTGAAAGGTGAAAAGAACCTTGCCAGCTCCGTCTTGAGTTTGACGGGGGAAATGATGCGGTGATGTGCCTAGTAGACGCGCTAGATAGGGGCGAGTGGCACGAGTTCTACTCATTCCTCAGAGATAGTGCCATGCACCGGCGTTGACCTCGTATTCACAAGAATGTAATGCGTAGATAATACACAACAGAAATTTGAAAGACCTTCAATGTCCACCACTATCCGCCTCATGAGAAAGTACCCAAATGGCTTCGAACCTTGAAATCAGCATCCGTCTTCGCCCTCACTTCATCAACCGTTACACCCTCCGCAAGGTCAATCAGCTCCAGCTCTCCAGCAGACCGGTCGACGTCGAATGCGGCCAATTCTGTGATGATCGTGCTGACAGCCCTAGCACCAGTCAACGGCAGTGAGCATTGTTTGAGGATCTTGGATTGGCCCTTCTTCGAGCAGTGCTCCAGCACGGCAATGACTTTAGTCTTGTCTGGGTTGGAAACGAGGTCCATTGCACCGCCGATACCTATAGGTTGAAGGAGACAAAGTTAGAGGGTATTGGTAATGTCGGAAGAATAGGAAGAGAAGGTGCTTTACCTTTCAGAAGCTTCCCTGGAATCATGAAGTTGGCGATGTCTCCTGCTTGGGAAACTTCCATGGCCTGAGAAGCAAGGCTGTTAAAACAAGTGGACGAGCCTCCGTAAGTTGAAGACGTACCCCTAGCACGGCGATATCGACATGACCACCACGAATCATGGCGAATGATTCACTAGAATCTAACAACAGAGTCAGGGTTGAAGCCTGGTTTGGGGCGTATGGCATGGCATACCAAATATTGAGGCTCCAGGAACCAGAGTGACGGTCTCTTTGCCAGCATTGATCAGATCGCTAGAAGGATGTCAGTATCCAGAGATATGTCTTCACAATTATGAACGTACGCATCGACTTGCTTCTCGGTGGGGTAAGGTCCCATTCCAAGAATACCATTCTCACTCTGCCACCAGACCTTGACGCTTGGGTCCAAGAATTCAGGGATGAGTGTTGGAATACCAATACCGAGATTGGCGTAGTATCCGTCCTTGAATTCCTTTGCGGCTCGCCTCGCGATTCGTTGTCGGAGGGCAAGGGCAGCAGCCTTCTCTGGAGGAAGGTTAGCATTGTCGCTGCCCTGGTTTGCTAGCGTGTAGATTTCAATCTTCTTCTCAACAGTGGCTGGAACGACTCGGTCGACGTAGATTCCAGGAAGGTGAATGGCGTTTGGCGAGAGTTCGCCGACAGGGACGATATGTTCAGCCTGGAATACGGAAGTTAGATGCAGGTATGAAGATTGAGTTCGGGGACCTTCACTAACCTCTACGATAGTTAACTTGGCATTCTTTCCCATGGCCGTACTAAAGTTCTGCGAAGCATATCGGAACACGACGTTGCCTGCCTCATCCGCTTTCCAAGCGCGAATGAATGCGACATCTCCGCCCAAGGCGGTTTCGAGGATGTATCTTCGTCCATTGATCTCGCGTCCCTCCTTGGGAATCCCAGGAATGGCAACACCGTTCGCTGCACCACCCTCGTTGTACCGCTGAGGGATCGCACCTTGCTCGATCGCGGTATTTGCACCTGTTGGGGTAAAGAAAGCAGGGATACCTGCAGCATGCGCACGCAGGCGTTCTGCAAGGGTTCCTTGGGGAACCAGCTCCAAGGTGATCTTGCCCGTAAGATATCTACTCTCGAAGTTCTTGTTGCTGTATTGGGTATGAGCCAACGGTGGCGTCGTGCGGAGAGAAGGCGACCCACCTTCCGGGGTATGAGGCAATGATCCTGGACAATTGGTTGGTGTTCAGCAGAATATCTGTCAGGGGGTCAGAGAATGGAAGGTGTGATAGGTTGACAGTTCGGACCTAATCCCGAATTGTGGTTGCCTGCGTTGTTGGAGACGCCAGTCAAGTTGGTCACATCCTTTCGCTTAGCCAACGCCAGGAGGAGGGTATCTGCGGGGTGTTTAGACATGTGGTCCATCGCGTTGATTTCCCCACACACCTGGAATTCCAGCAGCACCGAAGCCTGAAGGAAATACATGAGCGCGACTCCAACGAACTGAATGAATCTAGGACGCACCTCCACAAAGTAGAACGTCCCCAGACTTGATATCAGCAACTGCCTGCTCTGCAGAGTCCCAAACTTTGGATTTGCGGGGCGTCTCGGCATTGGACGTTACACTATAGCGTCGTAGGTTGAGGGCGGTTACCCCACTAGCTCGTAGGGGCACCAGCGTCGCCCGAGTCGAGCGAATCGTCGTCCTGAACGTCCAAATACTCCTCATCGTCGTTGGCCTGATGGTGGAAGGTAGAAACAAGTCGCACGCACAACTTCCCCCGCGATTGAAGGGACAGTGTGCAGTAGATGTTGGGATCGAAGGGAACGGGACCAAATACCCTGTCTTTAATAACCGGCTCTGGTCCGGACCATACCAGTGGTGCTCGTCGTTTTCATGAGTAATCTCCCGTTTCGCAGTGTCGATTCTCTGAGAGAAAGTCTTCGTAAATGGCAAATTAGGAGACGTCGAACCTGCAAAACTGATTATTCCGAGAACAGACACCCCACGAAGCGCCAGAAGCTGAGCAGAAACACATCATTGGCTGCTGCAGACAGTCTGCCCGGGCCGCTCTCTTCCCGCCGTCATAACAGCGCCAAACAACGCGTCCACAGCGGTTCGCGTTTCCACGGTCTCTCATCCACCAACAAGTTTCCTTACTCCAAGCTTGCGCTCACGATAACGCCGTGAAAAGGGACCAGAAGGATAGCAGGAACGATGACAGACTGGACCGTGAGCTCGAACGACGCAGTTACGCTGTCTCTTGGTGTGTTTCAAAGGGATTTATGTACGCCATGGATGCTGATAGCGGGTTTGCGTTCAGTTCGCGCAGAGGAAGACAAAAAGGCGCTGGCGGAAGGCGAGACATATGAGAAATTCCATCCACCGTTCACCTACCCAGTATGTTTGGCCAGCCGAACTCTCAACACGTACTGAGCGCGTCCGTAGATCTACGGGGAGGAAGAAACAATCTACGGTTACAAGGACCTAGTAATCGACGTGGGTAGTCAATGTATGGCTTTGAGAGTCCAGCGAATGATGTCCTCCTCTAGCTGAGATTTGCCTCTGGGTCGCTGGCTCAATATCTCTCCGTCAAATATTTGGAAAAGCTGCCCGCATCTACAGTCGATAATCCAGAAGCCACCTTGAAGGAATACATCCCACCAGGTAAGTATCACCGAGAGGCCAGAAAGATCACACACTAAGACTTTATCAGACTTCTACACGGATGAAGTCGCCTTCCAAAAACGAGTCGAGGAAGATGCCACCACATTCCGGCCGAGCGGTCAGCTCATTTATTCGTATCTGCGTCCATCGCCTTCGTCCAAAGGAAAGGGGAAAGGAAATGCTTCGACGCAACCTCTAGATCCCACTAGCGAAGATACGGTGGAGTACGAAGTGTACCATGTAAGCCATAAGCCACACACCCTCAAATGTGACTTGTCGTTTTGACGCCCGCTGCTCAGGCGACATGGGACACACCAGGATTCCGAGAATATCACCGGCGGATGCAACTCTTCATTCTTCTCTACATTGAAGGAGGTTCATACATCAATGAAGAAGAAGACACATGGGAATTCATGGTTCTGTGAGTGAGCTTTGAACAAATGGTCACCCTGGGCTTACACACCGACCTGCAGTTACGAAAAGCGTAAGCGCAGGGACGTCCCTCATACCCCTACATACCATTTTGTGGGCTATTCGTCATTATACCCCTTCTATCACTACCCCGAGAAAATTCGCCTCCGTCTTAGGTGATGAACGATGCAAACTTAATCCACTGTCCACGAACTGACCCTTGCATGCAGCCAATTCGTCATCCTGTCGCCCTACCAACACGGCGGTCATGGCTGTGAGTGACCTGGCATAATTATAGAAACCTCTGACACTCATGAATTATTAGCGGAATTATACAAGGCTATCTACCAATACGTCGTCGGTCAACCACATATTGCTGAATTGACAGTTGAAGACCCAGCAGAGGCTTTCGAAGATCTGCGAGATAAAATGGACTTGCAGATGCTGCTTTCTAACGAGAAGTTCATGCAAGAGGGCTTCGGCGAACCCGCATCATACGGCGGCGGTCGCGTTGGTGGAGTTGGAAGGGCCGGGAAGAGCGGAAGGGGAGGCGACACCACGGCTGCTAAAGGCAAGCTGGGCCCACCTACGGATAAGACATGGGCGGAGAAATGGAGGAGAGATCTCAAGATTGCCCTGGCAAGCATTTTAGTCCTGTACTATTCTACATCAAAACTAACGCTACTCCACAGCGTCAATTCCAGCGCCTTGTAGAAATGCTTATTTTGTACAAGATGGATCCCTCTGATCCCAAGGTATTCCGCGCCTACCGTCTCCAAGTCAAGGAACGGCTTTATCGTTTCAATTTCGTAAGTCTCGCTGTAGAGTCCCCTCACGAGTTCGTCTAACGAAGGAATTACAGGAAATCCTAGCACAGCTCGAAAAGGACGAACGGCACGAAAAGTTGGAGGAGACGTTCCAGAGCGTGAAGGAGGATTACCACCGTATTCTAGCAAAGCTTCATTGATCATTGGGTGAAGTATACTACTGTCTACTATCTATTCAGTTATACACATTATCTATTCTAACGCAGTCCAGGACGTGCTTTGGTGACCTCCTACGTACCCATCCTCTTTCTAGGTGTCCCCGGCACCGATGTTACTGTCAGGGCGCTGGTGCTTACGCGCATAGTTCCAATTGATCTCATCCCTCGCTGTTCCATCGGGGCACCACCTGTAATCCTCGCCATGTTTCTGCCTCCTCTTCCTGTCGATGATCAAGAACGACAGCATGATCATGTTGAGATCGAGCGTGTGCCCCTTGGTCTCGACTTTGAGAACGGGTTTGACTGTGTTGGCATGTGGACCTTGGTCGATATACCGGATCCGTGACTCGGCGATGAGTTGTTTGTCTTCGACCCGAGTCAACTACGCTGACTTCAGTGAGGCGAGTACTAAAGGAAGGTGACATTGGCTTACAGTGCATCCCAATCCACCGATGGCTTGCCATCGATACACTTTGCCGTCGTCGCCCGTAAAGAGATGCGACCTACAAATCCAACACATCAATCAACTCCCTTCGACTAGCCTCAAGGCACGGGGGCTCAGTACTCACCGACTCAACCGATGCGTCCTCTTCAAAAACAACCGCACCGACACGCCTCCATCCTCCCGATCAGACTTTGGAAGGGGCAAAGACGAATAAATCGTCGTGGGCTGGCTGAGTTCCCTCCACACGATACTAGCAACCTTCTTTCCCTGATACCCCCGACGTTTGGCGTAATGGTGAAGTTGGGTCGTCATCGATTCTTCTGGTTCATGCGGAGTGTGCGTGCGGTAGAACATCCGGCCGTCGATGGTGACGACTGGAGTGTTGTCGAGGTCGCTTTTGACGAATATGAGGTCAACGAACATTATCAAAGGACCACTTTTGAGTGCAAGGTAGGTTACTTTCGTGAAGAATGGCTGTGGGTTTGGAAATGGACGGTTAAGATGGGAGATAGCTTAGTTGAAGTTCATGGTGGTTTTGCCCTGGAATAGGAGAAGATGCTCGGGTCGGCGCCACAGACAGTTTATCCCCTCTCTAGGAAATCATTCAACATAGCAGCACCTTCCTGGGGCCAGGTTTGCGAGCCTCTCTGACGACAAAACCCATCACCCGACATCCGATTATCCGTTGACGACAATACCCGAATAGCAGGTGGCACAACAATGGATCTATGCAGAACAATCCCAGTCACCAATCGAGACTATTCAACCAATTCGGAGTATTCTACGGTAACCGACAAATCGATTATACAGACCCAACCCAAGCACGTATCAAAAAGAGACCACAACACAGACTGTCACAATATTCCATAGCCATAGTCAACATGTGGGAAAGAGCTCTATGCATACACTAAGAACAAGGTTATTCCCTCGACAGAAAAAAAAAAAAAAGAAGGATCAAGAGAAAGAGAATAAGTTATTTAGCAATACACAGCAAGAATTCAGAGTAAGCATGCAGATTGTAAGTGGAAATGAGACAAGATGGATTGATGAGAACACAACAAGCGCCTAGGGCGTTAGAACTTTGGAAGATCAAGCGTGCAGCATGCAAACAAGCAGAGAAAAAAAAGAGGGATCAAACAAGCAGAACAAGACGTCTTCAAATATCTGAAGATGAGAAATTGAACACGCCAATCGTGTTTCCAAACCCAGCAAGGGCATGAGACGTCGAAATCAAAAGTGGCGCGACCCTCGTAAACGGCAACCTCGCGATCACATCCCCACTCGGACTAGGCGGCGGCGAGCTCCTGCTCGACAGAGTCGAAGCCGCAGATGAACACCTCTTCCGCCTCTCAATCGGCTTCAACGACAAATCCGAGAGCCTCGAAAAGCGCAGCCGGGAAGTGGCAGGATCAAACGTCCATACCTCCCACCTTTCCAGCGTCGCCTTGGTGAGTCCTTGTGTAGGGGTGAGACTCACCAACGGCGTCGTCGTCCCACCTTTCGACTTTCCTTGGGACCGCGGTTTCCGTCGGATCCCTACATACTTGGACAAACACACATCCCACCCTCCCCGCTCGCACGTCACATCCCCCACCTGGATCACCACCACATTCTGCCACAACTGCGACTGGTTGGGCGTGGCTGACCCATTGAGGGGCGGTCGAGGATCCTGCTCCTCACTAGGGAAAGGAACAGTAAGCTGATCAAGCGACCGTCGCCCCTCCTTCTCTGACGCTCTCCTCGAATGCACCCCATGCCCTGAAACAGGGAAATCGGCCATCTCGAACGCAGTCGCAAGCCTCGCCCTCGGGATGGAAGGTGATCCAATCCTCGAAGAGGCAGTACTGCTGCTTCTCGATCGTCGACCAGAGGTGTCTCTTGTAGGTATGTGGCGGAGTTGGCTGTGCGAACACGAACACCTGCGCATTTGGTCGTTGATACAGAGGTTGAAGAATCGGACGACATGGTCCACCGAAAAGGCAACGGAGATGCTTTCTGGAGGCGGGTGACCACAGAAGTGGCAGGTATTGTTGGGAATTGGCGCAGTGCGGAGCATGTTTACTCTGCCCTGGAGTTCATCAAGGATGGAGATGCATTCCCCTGTTAGGCCATCCCAAAGGGAGACCGTACCTCGCTCCGTCGCAGCTGCAATGATGGGTCGAACTGCCCCATTTAACTCTGCCCGACAGGCATGTACCCTGGCTACAGGGTCCAGCGGCGATCCAGGTTGGATACAATAGTCATTCAAAAAGACCGGGCTGTAATCCCCTGTCTCATGAAGATCTATCGTACCATCGTCAAGAGAGAACGCGATCAAGACGCTGTTGTCGGACGCGACAGGCAGTAGCGACGATCTGACGACGGATACATCCCTTGAGGGGAAGAATCGAGTAGCTGATGGCGAGCGTTCGACAGACCACCGGATGGCGGCGCCATTTTCGTAGGTTGCGAGGATGACGGGGAAGGTTGGAGGAGGGATGGAGAGTTTCCTATCGGATCGCGTAGGTTGTGTCGATACGAAATGAAGCTCTGTAACTGCAGCGGATCCGTCATCCAGCGCTAGCACTGGTAGAGCGGTGACACTTTTGCCCACAACGACCCACACAGTGATGATACCCGTGCTGGTGCCGATTGCGAGTAGGTTGCCTGTATCATCCACTGTCAAGGAAGTCACGGCAGCTGTCGAATCAGAGGTGCTGGGTTCGCTGAGAAGAACATCTCCTGCATCAATAGACAGGTAAGTTCCCGTTTCGGCTTTCCAGATGATAATCTCGTTGTGAAGTCCAACAGATACGACCACATTGCCGTCTTTGCTTGACGCGATGAGCTCAATATCACTGGCGATTGCGCGCGGAAGAGTGGAGAAGGAGATTTGTGAATCCAGGGACTTTTCTTCTTCCGCCACCTCTTCTCCGGAGCCGTGTCGTTGGGTTTCCAGTAACTCTGTATCCTTGAGCAGATAGAGCAGAAGACCGTAAAGCAAGGCGGTGGTGATGCCGATAGGGAGTAGCATAATCTTCATTATCCACACCGCGGAGTTGATGGTCCGGCGCGTCCGATAGGGCTTGGCTTCTTTCGTCTTGGGATTTTCTGTGATTACCGGGTTTAATGTCAAGATGGTTGGCGCTTCCACTCTGAGATGGAGCAGAGGCCGCTGGTCTGGATTCAAAACCTGCCAGATGTGTTCTGCCATGGGTCGCTGTTTCGGCTGAAAATTCGGAAGCGCAGTCTTCGCTCGAGAGACGGCGCCCAGAGGTTGGGCGATCTGGGCTTGAGGCAGGGCCGTGTTCGTGTAGGTCGCGTAGTAAAGTGTTGCCGTAATGGCCAGAAGCTGGGAAGGGGACATCAGACGAGCGTATGGCAAAATGGTAGAGGCAGTGTGCACCATGACTAAACTCCCATTTGCAGCCGCCCGGCTCTTCAGGAAACGTTGGAATTTATCCGATACCGACCCAGAGTGCTTGATATCTTTGGAATGCGCAAGGGAGGGTGCAAGACTGCTATCATGTCGCAACAGTTCTTCAAGCTAAAAATAAGGTTAGCGCGCGCATTAGAGCATATCTAAAAATACACATACCTCCAACCTTGCGATGTCGATGGAGAGAACAGCCATGAAGAACGTGTGGGCGAGGAACCAGTGGGCGACAAGAACCACAATAGCGAAGGCGCAAAACTGCCGAACCGCCCCCGTGCCAAAGACTGCAATGACGCCGAGGATGGCGTTGTAAGACATGACTTTGAGGGTATTCGATGTCCCTGCCTTGCTTAACCCCTCCGCTATGCGCTGTTTCACAGACAGAGTAACAGAGGTCTTCCCCACAGCATCGACCTACAAAAACGGAATCAATGTCATCCAAAAACGATAAGATGGAAAACAAATGGACTTGCCAGATTGAACATATTCTCAGCGCCCACGAAAACGATCACGATTGGTAGCAACTCCCTGGGGAAATGAATTGAGATATCACGGAGACTTGATAGAGAAAACGCATACCATGGCACCATAGTTATTCTAAATCCTACCAAGGCGCAAACGCTGAGCGACGTGATCGTACTGACCGCGATCTCAACCAAGGCGGTGAAGACAACTCCAAGTCTTGAATGGACAGCGGTCATTTGGCTGAAACCCCAGGCAACATACACGAAAAAGCCGGCGTATGCGAGATAGAGGAACGCCGAAATGGCGGTCCATCGAGGATTTACGTTTTGATTGAACTAGGGTATGAACGTTAATGACGCGTAAACCAGGGCTAAGAATGCGGGACTTACGTCGAGGGCAATCAAGGTAGGCTCCTGTATCTGGATAGAGACGAATGCATCTTGAGATGCGGCTTTCTCTATCATCTGAACCCAACGAGCATGCTCATGATTGCCTAAGCAATCTGAGTCGGGAAAGAAGTAGGTGATGGCGAGGAACGTGGCATAGTCGAACTTGGAGCTTCCTACATGGTGCTCATAGGAGCCGCGACCGGCGAGCACCATGTTCGGGGAGACGGAGATACCTGCGATGGTGACATTCCCGGAGTGGCTGAGAAGTCTGTCTATAATATTGTCGTCGGAGAGAACAGCGTCCTCGTCATAATTCCAAAAAGAAAGAGGAGAGAGCACGAAGCACCCGCCATCTGGGTTTTTGAGGCATGGAGAGTCGTCCGAAGCTTTGATGAGGTCGTTGAGGCGTCGTTCGAAGGCGAGTGTCGAGGTAAGAATGCGTTGGTTCAGGGCGCCGTCGTCACCAACGAGAGGGCTCTGGATAAAGATTCGCTCTACGCGCAAAGCTCTAGCACACTTTGCGCGAGCTACAGCGTCTTCGCGGGTGCGTAGGGAGTCGTAGCCGGACCAGAGATTGACGAGGTCTTCTTGGGCATGGAGAGCCGAGTTTCCATATAGCGGTGCAAATGCGTCGAATATCGTGGACAGCTTGAGTTCAGGAGACGAGTACAGTGACAGTGCCGGGTAGAAGAGCGACGTAATGACGATGCAGGAAATCAATACAATTCGGATTTGGTGGGTTGCACAGTGTCTGGGAGAAGCCCAATCGTTCAGTGAGTTGAATGACACGGTGACGGCGCACTCACAGTCCGAATTGGAAGAAGAAAGACTGTCCCAGAGCACGAGCCCATCGCAGCGACCTTGCAAAGAGCTCCAACATCGTCGTCGTCGTCGTTGTCGGTGACCAAGGGGCGGCAAGGGTCCGAGCCAGGGAAGATGTGGTGCCGGTGGTGGTGGGGGGACCGAGTTTTGTACTATTTGATAATAAATAGAGAGTTCTGGTTTAGTTTGAAGGGGATAGTGAAAGGTTATTCTTAAGCAAGCATTGTAAGTATCAAAAGAAGCCCCAATCGACGTCAAGAACGGACTCGGACTCGATTCCCGGCCAAGCTCAGCTGCCTCTCTCCCCTCCATATTCGCGCCGTCACGTGCACATTTGATCCCAACTATCCCCCTGGCGTGTGTCGTCACAATTCAAAGTCCTTCCTGGTCCAAAAGTTGTTCAGGACATTCCATGGCTGCAGTCTCCAGGGCATCGTGTACTGCACTTCGAAGCGCGCTGAGCGCGTCTTCTGCACCCAGAAGACGTGAGTATTTCTTCCACTTCACCCTCGTATAATTTCTGACAACTATTTCTAGCGCTGCACCAGTCGGCCAGGCGCTATGCCATTTCAAACTTCCAAATGCCGGCCATGTCCCCCACAATGTCGGAGGGAGGAATCGCGTCATGGAAAGTCAAGGAAGGAGAAGCATTCTCTGCAGGAGATGTTTTGTTGGAAATTGTGAGTGTTTCTTCAGCCTACGTGTCCCAATCCCCAACTTTAACTCGGTTCCGCCTTGTAGGAAACAGACAAAGCTACTATTGACGTAGAAGCTCAAGATGATGGAATTATGGGCAAAATCTTGGTGCGTCGTGCTCCACCTTGATCAAACTACTGGTGTTCATTGCTGCTTAGGTCCCTGACGGTGCCAAAAACGTGCCAGTCGGCAAACTCATCGCCCTCCTCGCAGAGGAAGGTGATGACATCGCCAATATCCAAATCCCCAAGGAAGAGCCAGCCCAATCCTCTTCTCAAGTTGCTTCGCCACCTCCGTCACCTTCTGCGGAACCTCCAGCACCTCCCCAACCGGAACAGCAAGCCCCCAATGTCCACTCTGGCAGCCTTCCTTCGCATTCCCAGCCTCTATTCCCTTCGGTGCACCGTCTCATCATCGAAAATGGCATCCAGAGCCTCGACGCCATCAAAGGAACAGGTGTTCGAGGGATGATCACGAAGGGTGATGTTTTAACCTACCTTGGCAAGGCCTCGGGTCCAAATGGTACCTTCAAGCCAGCTCCTACCCCGATTCAGGAAGCCACGAAGAACCTCCAGAAGCAGGCCCCTGCTGCTGAGGAAGCCAAACCACTCGATGGAGATGCCATCCGACGTCTCATTGTCAACTCGATGCTTCAACAATCGCTCAAGACGCGGAACCCTCCTCCTGGTTCGTACCTTCTTTCTATCCATTCTTTCGTTGGATTTAGAGCTAATTGGATTCCTTTTCTAGACTATGCAGGTGCAGACTTTGACTCTGTCCTTGCAGATTATTTGCCATCTGCTCCGAAGTCGACCCCTGCTACCACTGCTCCTTCCCAGCCTGCTAAAGCAAAGACTGACTCTTTCCTCTCCGGTCTTTTCTAGTCGGAGCGGCCTCCATTTCTGATTCCTGCCACCCTTCGAACTTAGAGGCGTCTCAGATACTTTGTTTACGACGTTCGATACTTTACTCCTTGCTTATAGACAGTCTATTGCAATTCTTTGGGGATTTAATTTTCGACTCTGGGTAGCTTATAAAGTCCGAACAAAGCCGACGACATCAGCGCGTATTGTTTTATTGAGTCCGTGGAAGGAACGGCGCGATCGCGACGCGTCGTTTGCAAATTCGATTGGCGCGTTGTCGAACTCTTCCTTGAACCGCCATCTGCTCTGCTCCCGATCCCTTGTCCTCAGCACTCCATGTCATCACAAGAGCAAGACGAACTACCTCCAGTACAGATTCACTACTAGCTTCGATTTCGTCGTCCATTGAAGATCCTTGAATCTGAATTCAGGTGCTTACTACATCAGTCCACGATGTTCGGTACTTTGCCGCCCTCCTACGAGGCGTGCATTTTGCCAATGTTAGTTCATTCACCGTTTCCGGTAGACGATATGAACCATACTATTGCTGACCGGTTGGAATGCTCCCATAGATGGCTACGATTACAATAACAAAGCGAGGACTAACTGTGACCGTCGAGGAAGCTCGTACGCTACTCGGTACGTTATGCTTATCCATTCACCTCGTGTTGTTGGTCGCCTTCTGGGGGTTAGGAAGCAGAGACTCATCGCGATGAATTTGTATGAATAGGAACGGCATTCATCTTTGCTGATGTATTCGACGAATACGCCTATCACTCCGAGGCTGAACAGGGTCGAGTCAGGAACGATGGAGAAAACAACGAAACCCGACGGCAATGCGACGAATTCGACGAAGATGAAGAAGACAATGATAACAACGCAGCGTTCCAAGTCCACCTCAACATCCTCATCGAGTGTTTGAACATATTCGGAACAGCAGGGCCTGTGGCTGCTCCTATCACTTCTAGCGCTACGAACTTTAAGAAGTGGCGGAGGGATGAAGATGAGGGGGATGATAATCACGAAGGTGGGAGGCGAGGAGGTGGTGATAACAGGAGACTCGAAGCCTACTTGGGTGGACCGGAGAAACGCACTAGCATGCGCCTGTCATATCCAGGGAATGGGTACCCTTTGACCTTACTCATGTTCGTGCCGAGTAGACTTGGAGAGGGAGACGCGCTGACTCGTTAAGATGTGGATTAGTGCGGAAGACGCATCGGGTCCAACGACGACTTGCGAAATCACGACTTACGATCCTGAACCTCACCTGGATCTCGATTTTGATAACGATAGACTGTACGTCGCCGTTCCTTGCCTTTCGTTCGACGCTTGTAGCTCAGTTACCTTCCTCTATTTCCAAAGCGTCTTAAAGATCATCCTCAAGGTCAGTTCCAGCCCCACGTTCCTTCCCAATCGCGTTTCCTGACTGATAAATTTCAGTCTTCCTGGCTTCGAGACGCGCTATCAGAGCTCGATCCTTCATGCGAAAAGTTGACTTTCATAGGGAACCCGCCCATTGAGGGCACCAGTGGCGCAGATGGCGCTGGTAAGAGAGCACAGAAGAAACCACGAGCACCTTCGGCTCCCCTGTTCCGGATTCAAGCAGATGGAACGTTTGGAAGCACAGAGGTGGGTGGTACCCTTCGGTCGTCCCAAAATACAGGATTGACCCGCGCAGATGGATTATCCGAACGATCGAGAGGTGTTGGAAACCTTTGAGTGCACGCAGACTGTGCAATTTACGTGTGTATCTGTGTTCAATTCCGCTGGCTAGCGCTGATGGCGTTTTTGCTACGCGCTGCGCTGAAGGTACCGGTTCGGCCACATCTTGAAAACGCTGCGGGCGTTGTCGAGCTCTACGAAGACCTCACTGAGAATCGACGAAGACGGATTGTTGAGTTTGCAGTTCCTCATGCCCTCGCCGAAACCTAAAGATGCCATGGATGCTTTCATTGAATTTCGGGTATACCTTCTTTTCCTCTTCTACATTCCTCTTGCTGAGCAGAGCTTTCCAGTGCCTGGCTTTGGACGGCTCATAATTCTCACTCATTCCCAACATGAAACTCGACCCTCGACAAACTAGGTCGATGTCTGATTCTCTCCAGCATTACGACAGACACCTGCAAGCACATCTAGTCAAGTACCCCATACCAACTGCTCCACCTCACTATTGCCCCTGTTTGCAGCCAGGTTGGCGACGATCATCCTTCTCAACGCAGCGCCATCCATCTAAATTTAAACCATATCCGTCAAGAAAAGAATCAACTTCATAAATATGATTGACTGCGTACCTGGACTGCCGAGGTATCCTCCGCTGCAGGAGCAGCACCGCTCCTAGGCAACGGAGAGGAATAAGTCGCGGACACGGGTGTCTTCCACGCAGAATTCAAACCAGCAGTGCCCTTGGGCGAAGGACAGGGTGGAGGGATGTCTAGCCTCAATGGTGTTGCACCAGTTGCCGACATGGGTGTACTGGGGGGAACACCCCGGGGTCCACCAATATGAGCGCTGCGCTGCCCATACCCCATCGCGTGTTTCTCGAACAGGGACGGTGTCCGTGGTGTTCGGGGCGACATCATCGCCGGGAGTTTGAATTCTGGGTGCCTGGGCGACGAGCCGCCTGCCGTTGTCGTCGATGGGGATGCGGTGCTGTTGAAGAGGGAGGCAGAGGAGAGGGAGGCACTTGGAGGTGGTGGTGTGGAGACGAAGGGGGGAGGTGTGGGTGCGAGGGCTTGTGCTTGGATGGAGGCGAGTTCGGCGGCGTCACGGGCGACAATGGCAATTATAGCCTCGACGGGGACGTGGTCCGTACCGTCTGGTGTCTGTACATGACGATGGTTAATTGTTAGACTTTCCACTGTGACCCGCTCAAAGACTTACCAGAATTTTGCCCATGATTCCAGGACTGCAAGCTTCAACATCGCAAACACCAGTTTCGTTTTCCTGTCGCCCGACGTTACACATAAGCTGTGATTGGGACTGGGACGGACGTACAATTTGAAGTAAAACATCCCCAGGGGCAAACTTTTCACCCTCCTTGATCTTCCACTTTGTGACGGTCCCTTCTGTTGCGAACGGTGACAGTGCAGGCATCATAATGGCTTGTTTCTTCAACGAATTGTGAACCCCTACATGCCTCTATTAGCGTTTACCCCTCCGCAAACAGGGAACCACTTACAGCGCCTTCTGAAGTGGTGTTGGATCCTCGTTTGAGCATGAACAACGCGCGTTTGAGCTGCAAGGTTGGAGAGAACGAGAGACGACATCTTCCTAGTATTTCTGTGTAACAAATGAGAGTCGTGAACGAGAGTCGATGTTTCTTTTTGGGAGTTGGTGTTTTATTTTGGACGTTGTATCGGTCGACGATAGCTTATGATGTAGGGTTGGCCAGCAACGCTTTTACTACACGGAAAGAAACCCCACAGTGTTCTGGCCTAGAGATGTTTTATACCTCGATCAGCCTGGAGTGTGTGATGGGATCAATGGGTGATGTATTCGGGTTGATGCCGGCTCGGGCGCTCGGGTAAGGAACGGGGCGACTTGGGTGTCGCCTCCTGGTTCTTAGGCCTAACGACAGTGTAGAATCTGTACAGCTTCAATGCCAGTGAAACGAGGTACGTTATCGCCAAGAATTGCAAGTGACGCCTACAGTAATTAGATACAGCATTTATTGTACTCTGCGGTGCTACGCCGAGTTTTAGCTAAAAACAGACGCTGGTGGCAGGGGAAGCCACATCGTGACTTGCCGTCGAAGCTTCTTTGGAAGTCAATAAGTACAGGACTGCATCATAACCAGGCAAGGAACGCACACACCACCCGCACACCCTTTCTCATCCCGTCCCATGTTCTTCTGACTTGTCGTCCTTCCAAACGACCATGAACGACCGCAAAGTGGCCATCTTCTGGGACTATGGTGAGCGGGATACAAAACAGTTGGTTACGGGAACAAATTCTTATGTTGATACACCCACCCGTCGTGTTGAACAGAAAACTGTCCCGTTCTGGGCGGTTGTTCTGGTCATCAAGCAGTGAAGAGCATCCGTGGTGCAATCCAGCCCTTCGGGAGTATCAAACTGTTCAAGGCGTACTTTGCTATCTCAGAGTCGCATACCAAGTCGGTTACATTGCGCTCGGAGCTCCAAGCTTCAGGAGTATCCTTGACGGATACCCCACATAACGGACAGAAGGATGTGGCGGACAAAATGATCATCGGTATGTGGTGGTGGTTGGATTGAAGACTTGCTCGTATGAACAAATGTGCTTTTGTAGTGGATATGCTGCTTTACGCAATGGACAACCCCGCGCCTGCGACTGTCGTCCTCATCTCCGGTGATAAAGACTATGCGTATGCAATTTCGGTGTTACGACTCAGGCAATACGACGTCGTTGTCCTTACGCCTCCCAACGCCAGCCCGAGCCTAACCTCCCACGCAACCGTATGCCTCGCATGGAACAAGAATGTCCTCGCAAGTGGTTTCGAACCTCTCCCAACGGCTACCGTCCTCCCCCCGCAAATGCCCAACGCAGGGCAGCCCGCTGCGCCAGCATCGCCCACAATAATCAGACCACAAGCTTCAACCGTCCCATCACTCGATCAGATTCGTAACCTGGGCGAAGTCTCGCTCGAGAACTATTTCGAACGAAGACCTTCCATTGTCGGGTTGCCTCCTCCCCCGCGGTACGAGCCTGAGCGGAGGATATCTCCGCCCACTGAACTTGCGCCGCCCACGTCTACGTCCACGCCAGCGACTCCTGCCCCTCCTAAGCGCTGGGCGCGGGCGGATAGCACGTCCTCGATCGCCTCCTTCGTTACTTGCCAGTCCAGCCTCAGTGGTGGTCAGTCTTCATCGAGTGGAGGAGATTCGAGAAGTCAGAGTGCAGAGTCATGGTCTGAGGCTGATGTTCGCGCAAACGGTACGCAGCAGAGCACGGCACTTCGACCGGAATCTCCTTCGACAGCTAGGGCGATTCGAACCGCCAGTCTGTCGTTCTTGTTTTCGCCGGAAAGAACACCGCTCGGTTCTCTTCCTCCCAGGGACACATCTAGTGTAGAACTCGAGTCTCGGTCAGCGACCCAATTATCACCTTCGCCTAGGTCTGTAACATTATCTCCAGAATTACTGTTATCACATCGGCAGGACGCATCGACATCAACATACTCTCTCTCTCCGAAGGCCGCCACATCTTCTCCTTCTGTCCCACAATCCACCCTCACCGCTCGCGATTTCAAGCCCTTGATCAAGATCCTCCAAGGATACTATGCAAGGGGAATAACTGAAGCTTTCCGTCCCTCCGTGGCTGTGGAAGTGCTCACCGCAGACAAGTCCATATATACCGTCCTTCCCCCGGGGAAGCCGCAGACCTTTGGAAGCTATGCTGAATTAGCAATGTCCTCCGGCATTGTGGATATTGGAGGATCTGGTGGGGAAACTTGGATATCCCTTCGACCTCAGTACCGCGATATTGACGTGGACAGCTTATGATACCTACGACTTTCTGAAAGATGACGAATGCATACTCACTCTATGTACATTACCCGTATCCTGCAATGAACAAATGTCGTTGGAACTCGGTGGAACTCATAGCTCCTGGAGTTTAATTAGAGGTCACGAGGTGGCTTTCCGGCGCTTAAAGAAGCGTGTCAGAATTGTGGGCGTATAAAAAGCCCAAACCCATATTGGCCACTTGTACTCAGTAACTCTCACCATCGATCTGCTGATCAGTTGTCCCTGCTCCTCTCATGGTGGCCCCGAAAGTGTTCATCCTATGGGACCTGGGTGAGTGGATTAGGGGTATCCGTGATCTGCCAGTTGAAACATGTCCGATCTAAATAAGCGCTGACTTTTTTGAATCATGCTCTCTGGTCTAGAAACCGCCTTTTTGGCGAATCGCGATGCTGCCGATATTGTAGCAGGCCTTCGCCGATTGGGTCTCTCGGCCAAGGGTGGCCCTATTCGCAACATCACTGCGTATTGGAACAGCCGCGATGCACAGGGGCTGCAGGCCTATTTAACCGCCCTGAAAAATCAAGGCATCGATAATGTCGACACCTCGTTCCTGCAAGGCGACGAATGCACGGTCAAGGCAATGACAGGAAGGCGACCTCTCACACCCGGTATATTGTACCTGCATTAACTTCAATTTCTTTCTTGCAGTGGACATGTTCCTTAGGATCATCGATGGGAACAAGTCGCCGGTAGTCCTGATCATCTCGAACAATCCTTCAATGCAGTATCCTATAGCGCAGCTCACAAACCGCATGCACAAGGCACAACTTATTGGCACTGGTCAACTGGAGGCCGCCATCGAACGGGCGGTTGCTTTGAACCAGGCTGCCATGGCAGAGCAAGGCACCCATGGGCATGAGAGTAGCCTCAACGACGAAGCTAAATACAATCAGAATGAAACAGGGGGTCCTGCAGGTCCCAGCAACCTTACGGATCCTCACAACGCGGGATCCAGCCCGGTGACACCTACGGGGTCAACACAGGTACGCGTTTTTGCAGCGGATGGGAGCCAACGCGGGCGTTAATTGGCGTCGACCCTGGAGAATCAGAACGAAAGCAGCTTCGCTAGTGGAAGCATTACATACCCCCAGCCACGACAGCGCTTCCAAAGGTAAGCCTAATATTCAACACGAACTGCGAGAAGTGAGATGCCCACTGACCACCGTAACCTAGCGCACACCCTTGCTTTGCACCCCTCATCCATGTCCTGGCCCTCGCCAGCGATCAAGGAGACCCCAAGGTTCTCAAACCGAGACTGGGAAACTTATTGATGCAACAGTCACATTCCGTATACACCGACGCAGGGGTTAACACTTTCAAGAAGTACATCGAGTTGGCGGAGAAGCGTGGCATCATCGAAACGGGAGGGGGAGGTGTGGGAGCTTGGGTTGCTTTGAAGGGCGAGCTGGACGAGGAGAATGGTCTGCCTGAGGCTTGAGCTCGAGCAATTATCGTCTAATTTGCAAAGGTAGTATCATTAGTATTGTAGTATGTATACCGGTCTACACCCATTTCAAGGCGAGTCCACGCTCGTCCAAACGCGTAGCGTATCCTCGTCACGCTCAAGTTCTTCAATGAGACCTGATACTTTCGCCTCCAGTTCTTCTGAAGGTTCGCTAGCTTCCGTCGGTCTATAAATGAGTTCGCTGGATTGCAATTGTATTGACGCGGGGTTGAACGAGGAGACAGCATCCGTGACCTTCGCCAGAGCTTCCGGAGCAGATATAAACTATTCACTCAAACCGTCAGAATTTCAATACAACCAGCGAGCGCAGGCACGCACCTTGATCAGCAATGCGTTCTGTTCCTCGTCGACTTCTTGGTCGAAGTCCTCTGCGTCAGCGAGCAATGCAGCCTCGATGAGATCTTCGGCGAGCTTCTCGTGGTTTGCCAAGGATTTATCCAGGGAGGCTTTGACGCATCCTTTCCTCTCGAACATGAACTTGACGGGGGCAAGTCGGGCACTGTAGGAAGGATCAATCATCCTGACCGATGCCAATTCAATTCTACGACCACGTACTCGTGTCGCGAGAGGGCGTGTCGGATATTGTGGACGGTACGGGTCGAGTTGTCCGTGAGGCATTCTCTACAGTGGGAAGTCGGTTAGAGCTTGAAAAGCCTGGAGAGCGTACGCACATTACAACTCCAACGGAGCCAAACGCCATGGCTTCGTATGTGACGCTCTCCCCGCCACCCTTTTCCTTCCCGGCACCGGCCTACACATTTTACACCCAATAAGCCAAGAGGTCCAGGCTGCAACACCTGAACGTACTTTTGCAAGTGCCTTCTCCAAATTATCCTTCGGAACGCCCTGCTCCTTGTAGTTCTTCAGCACTGCTGCCAGCTGAGCATTCTGGCTCGGGTCGGGAGAACCGCCGGCTGTCGGATTGCTACTGGTCAACGGAACGCGAAAATTAAGGCTCTAGTTAGAAGCGTCGCGCACTTTTAGCTGCTACGATGATATCCTGTAGTTATGTTTCGCGTTAGTGAGAGTACGACGAGGAACAGTCCAACCAACGCACCCGGATTGCCCGGCCGTACAGCACGCTCTTCTGGGTGTCATTGGCGCCTTTCTTGTCTTTGATTTTGGACCACTGGTTCAAGACTTCGTTAGGTGCTGTTCAATAGCATTCAGGCGAACCTTACTTTGTTATGGCCAGCTCTAGTAGTCGCCGAGGTGGAGAATTCGAGGTTCTGGCGCCGAGCAATCCTTGCCCGTTGAATCAGAGCCCGACAAAGCATAGTGTTCCGCTCTTTTCACACGATCGTTCCAGGCTAATGAATAAGGTAGCATTTTTGCACAATCTAGCGTGCCCCGATGTTTCCCGCGAATTAGGACCAGTATGAACAAATATACAAGAGATGTTGTACACAAGAGATAGCAAAAAGCAAATCACACAGCGTAAAGGTCATGATAATTTCTACCGACGATTCTAATCTTGTCACCTACAGTAGATAGTCCACGAGAAAAGAGTGCGCCGTAGTCATGAAAGTGTAGATGTAATGAATAAATGTGTAATCCGTCCGGATTTAGTTTTTGTCGTGTACCCGTTCGACACCACTCTCAGCAGCTTTAACTGCAGAAGCCAAATCGATGTGGAAGAAGGGAGTGTTCGTAGGGACGACGGGCTCAAGCACACTCTCGCTTTCCTTGGGAGAGGCTGGCTCCTTGGTGTCCCCGCCAGATTCGATGTCGGATGGGGGCCCCTTGGTAACTTCGTCAAAGCTGGTTCCATCGCGATAAGGCACGACTGCGGCGAGATCGAAGGGAATGCTGGAATGCGAGTTTCCGATACCGAAGCCACCCGCGACGAGGGCGCGATGAATCCATGGTGAAAGGATAGGAGCAAAGTGAAATTCCACGGGATGGTCAGCCCATTTCTCAATCTCTCGGCGAGCATCAATGAGAGCTTGAACCGATGTGGTATCGATGTGGGAACTAATGAAACCGGTGAGCTTACCCCAGACCAACGAGAGATGGAATCAAACTTACACTGACGAGAAGTCCAGAACGATGGCGTGAAGGACGGGCTTCTGCAAGTTGAGGGCTTGGTCTTCGGCACCAGAACGCCTCTTTCCATAGTCATTCCAGGGACGATCGCTGGGTTTGACATTCGTCATATCTTGGCCACGCCTGTATTTGGTCTTAACCTCATCGACAAGAGCAGAGTTGGGGATAGAGCTGTTAGGATAGAGGTAGCTCTCCTCAAAGCGGTAGATGATGACACCCTCTGCCGGGGGAGTGACCTTGACATGAGGGTTGGTAATACCGTTCTTGGTGAGAGGGAGGTACACATCTCGGCTTTCACCCTTTCCGTTCTCTCCTTGGTGGATGGTGACCTTGCCAAGGAAGCTATCTCGGGGATGGGCCAGGCGGACGAGGAGAAGAACCAACGAAGCGACGACAGAAGTGTAGATGCCGTTCTCGATGGAAGAGAAGACGGTGATAAGGACTGCAGCGGCCCAGATGAGGAATTCGAGTGGGGAAATGCGCCAGTAGGAGTAAACCTATTAAATCGCATTAGCCGGTAAGTATTGTCGGAGAACAACGAAGACTATACCTGATCGGGGGAAGCCATGAGATCGGCGACGGCGTGGATAATGACGGCAGAAAGACCAGCCATAGGAATCCAGAAGAAAGCATCGGTCAAGCCATACAGAGCGACAATAACAACGACGGCCGTCACAACACCGGCAGCAGGAGTTCGGACACCACACTTCGACTTAAGTGCAGAGCGGGAGAATGATCCAGTGGCGGGGTATGCACCAAAGACGGAACCAACTGTATTGGTCACGCCAATGGCAATCAGTTCCTGAGCAGGGTTGATCTTGTATCCGTTCAGTCGTCCGAAAGCTAACCGAATGGATTAGATTGGAAATGAATGCCACGGGAAATTGAGCTTACACTTGGCAATGGCGATGTGCTCCAGAAGCAAGATGATCGTGGCCACGGGAATTTTGGGACCAAGGGCAGATAGAAGGGAGGTAGAGATGGGAGGGGGGCGGACGTGCTTGAAACCCGAAGGGACGGTGAGCAGGATCCTGATGGGATATTTGCCAGTCTCAGGGTCCAATCTCTTGCGGTTGTAAAGGAACGACGCCAAAGTCAAGACAATGATAACGAAGGCATTCCGCATAACGCTCATGAAGAAGAACCAGCGGGCTGGACATCGATTAGCCCATGTATCCAATAGGTAAAGGGAGAGGACATACCGCGTGCGGGATATCGCTTGGTCCCCCAGATGCAGAAGTAGCGGATGGCGTAGAGTGAGACTAGACCAGTGATGCCCCATGCAGCATCGAGCTTGGTACCACCGAGATTCTTCAAGGTATTGATGATGACCTGGTATGCGGGATCACGAGTACTGGTGGCATCGGTTAGACCACGTCCGATACTATAGAACAAACGATGATTTACCTGAAGCCAGTGATTCCCATTAGGCCTGGGATTTGAGTGGTAGCAATTGTGAACGCAGAGCCAGTCATGAAACCGCTGACAGCCGGTGCCGGAATGAACTCGACGAGCCAACCGATCCTCAGAAGACCCATGCCCAAGGTAATGAATCCAGTAATGACAGCCAAAACGGCGGCGATGTCTGGTCCAGTCCACACACCAGGGTGTTGGGATTCGACATGATTGATGATTTGAGAAACGAGGATAGACATAACCGCGACAGGACCGATCGACACATCCTTGGACGTGGCGAAGAACTGTCCATTACGAAAGGTCAGACGTGCTTTTTTCAAGGCATAAGAGAGAAACGCACGCAGTAAAAGAGCACACCAACGAACGAGGAGTATAGACCGTACTCAGCGGTCAAACCAGCAAGCTGAAGATAGATCGCTGAGTCGTGCGTCGAGAAGACAAAAATGCATACATACCTGTGCATATGACATACCCTGGGGAATGACTACCATCCCGACCGTGATACCAGCAATGAGATCTCCGGAAAGCCATCCAAAGTCTGGTGCAAAATTGAGAGGTCATCCAATGGGGGTCAAGCAGCATACGCACTGTATCGAGGTAACCACTGGACAATGGGGAACAAGCTGAGGACATAGGCGCCGAACTGAGGAGAAATATGTCGTTAACATGAAAGTTTCGAGCAGGACGAGGTCGAGGCGCACCTTGTTTGTGGGGTGGTCGAAGAGACCTTGTGCCCAAGCCGTGCTCGAGATAATTGGGACAGTCTCTTCAGGGTGTTTCACGACGCGCTTGCTCCAACGCTTGAATGCGCTAGCCATTGTAGCAGTGGGGAGAAGCTGGGTGGGAGCACGAAGGATGTGACCAAATGTCCAGGAGATATTTATACCAGCGAGGAGGGTTTACGGCGCCGGATTCCGTTCTGAACAGAAGGAATTCTGGAGAAAAGGCACCAGGGAAAGTGACAGATAACCACTAGCCCTTTTTCGAAAAATCCACCAAACAAGAACGGTGAGTTGAGCACCAGAACTGTGTAGTTCTAGAGAACAGGAACCCCACTTTAAGCCACATCGCTTATTTCTCGAGATTCGTGATGTGTAGATTTGAGATCTTGACGCCTTTCTTGGGTCCATCGTCGTAATCCTGGATTGCGATGGCGCAATCAAGCGCGGCGTTTCGGAGTCGAAGTCCATTGACTTTCCCACGCCTTTTGGCTGGCTGCATCGTCCGTTTTGAATTTTGATGTCACCCGACATGGAGTGTAAGTAATTTGGGATGTCTCGAGGATGATCGAGGCTGATTAGACGGTGCACATGCCCTCCATTCGTCGCTACTTTTTTCTCTCTTTTTCCAGGCTTGTCAAGTCAAATCCGGCGAACATATGTCGATGTCGTTTGCGGGTGTTATGCTCTCTTTTGGAGTCCGAATTGCGGCCACTTTCAAGTGCTTGGGCCTTCGAAAAAATATGACGGAAGTTACACAGGATAGAACATCATAGGATGACCGAGACTTCCAGGATTTTACCAAGAGAAATTAGCACAGAATCCATCCCTCTGGACTCGTTGCAGGCCTCCATTCATCAATGGCGACATAGCGGCGTTGTTTTGGGCGTCCTTCAAATTAGACTAAGTTCAGGGACCGATCGAATGGCGAGTGCGTACCGCACACAATGTTATCGGAACTTTGGGAACTCTAGTCTTATTTGGCTCGCGACCGATGGATCCGCACACCATGTACGCTTTGCGCTGCTGACTGGGCAACGAAAGCAAGTCACGACGAGGATTATAGATTTCACCGTGGTATCATGTGAGCGGCGTCGAGAAATTCTCGCAGGTTGGAAGGGTAATTGAAGCCTATCACTTGCGCCATTTCGCCTTGAAGTGAGCCTTCAGGGCGACGCCCTTGATTCCAGAATCCAGTTTGATTGCATCCAAGGCTAAAAGCACGCCGCAGTGACATTCTCCAAGGCATCATGCTGCGATGGTGCCTTCCCCGATGTTGGACAGTTCCAGGTATATTGTCCGAGCGGCTAATATGGGTTGAGAGCCAGATACAAATAGAATACCTGGAGCGAGGAAGAAGCCCTGGTCCAATCTTGACATCAGCACCGTGGTCATAGCATCGTTGCCGCATCCCCGAAAGACGAAGTCATGGACCCAGAATAGGCGGTCAGACCAGAATGAACGCGTCGCGTCTTCTTCGACGCGCCGATGTAGCCCGTTATGACGCGCATGAGCTCCGGATGTATAACTTGAATTTGATCCCGTCCACCAGATTGACTGTCGATCGAGTTGTTCTTTTCCGTTCAGAAAAAGGAAATGCCGTCGGTTGTCTTCGAAGCAGATGTTCAACGGGGCCAATTATAAGGCGAGATATCCTCGTAAGTCAACCGTGAGTCCGTAGATGATAAAAGGAACATTGCAGGCGATTGCACGATTTGAAGAACGGCGGCCAGCTAAACGGATGGACATCCGAGAGGGTGGTTTGGCTTGGCCTGGAACAGCCAAGCTTCCTGGTTTACATGCCCATAGACAGAGAATGTAGAAAGAAAGCGCTTGAGTGACAATATAGCAGACCAGATGAACTTGACTGGAAGAGAGAAATAGCCAAGGAAACGTAGGGGGTAGAGGAAGAGGTCAACCTGGGCCAGAGATTAAAGTCTAAGACACAATTCCAGTCCAGATGGGTGATCGTGGGAACTTGAGACTCGGCAAATCACTGATCACCAGCGCGCAAGGTGCTCGTTGGCCTGAAGGGACGACCATCACCATAGCCCCTTGTTCCTCAACGTTCACAGCCATTTCTCTGTTTTCTCTTTTCAAGGCCAGTGCGCAGAGCGCTTTCACGAATAACGACCAACATCTTTGACGCTACAACCTTTAATTCGATTTAATGTCAGCACCTTTGAAGTCAACTCCCCTCGTTGCACCAGGCCATACCCGACCCGTGACACACCTTTCATTCTCCCCCCTCCACGAGGATGGAACTTACTTGCTGGTCTCAAGTTGTAAAGATGGAAATCCGATGCTGAGGGAATGGACTGGAGATTGGATCGGTACCTTCCTGGGACACAAGGGCGCCGTTTGGTGCACTAAAATTTCGTTGGATGGATCCAGGGCCGCGTCAGGCAGTGCCGATTTCACTGCGTGAGTATCCCCCGACCAAATTTGTCTGTTCAATTGCTCACCGCTTTGTCAGGAAGGTCTGGGATACTTACTCCGGCAATTGTCTGCACTCATTCCCCCACAATCACATCGTTCGAACCGTGGCGCTGTCCCCTAACTCATCGCGCTTGCTAACCGGCGGACAAGAGAAGAAAGTACGGATATTCGACCTGGGACGACCTGATGCCGACCCCGATTTCCTCTTCGACTCCGGGAACAACTCTCAAACTCATGATGGAACAGTGAAGAGCGTGATCTGGGCTGGGGAACATACAGGTGTTACATCTGGTGAAGACGGAAAGATCAAGTGAGCTGATTGAGAAGTTCTCACCACGAGCCACGTATTGACATTTACCCGTTCGAAGGTGGTGGGATTTGAGAACACGGAAGTTGACCACCAGCCTCGCTTTCCCTAACCCGATCACGTCGATGGAACTTTCGTTACAGACTCAGCGCCTTGTCGTCACGTCAGGAAACACCGTGGCGTTTATCCCGGTTCTCCCCAACGGTCAAGGAACACACAGCCTTACTTTGCCTTACTCTCCTTCATCGGCCTCTATCCACCCTATCCTCCAGGACCGATTTGTTACCGGAAACCTGGGCGATGAGTGGGTTCGTGTGCATGGAATGGACGGAGAGGAGCGTGAGGTCTTGAAAGGCCACCACGGACCCGTCCACTGCGTTGAGTTTAGTCCTGATGGCGAAATGTACGCCAGTGGTAGCGGTATGTGGCCTACTTTGCCCCATGATATTTGCCCAACTAATTACTGTCTTCTTTTTTCCATCATCACCAGAGGATGGTAAGTCCGCTACTATCTCCCCCTTTTCCCGGTTTAGTGCTGATCGCCGCTCTACAGGTACGATTCGATTATGGCAAACCACTCCTGGCAAGAGTTATGGCTTGTGGCAGGGCACGAGTTAATTCCGCAACAATACACAGGTTTAATTACTTGCCCGGATACGCGTTGTAGGTATTTTCATGTATTTCTCAACCTGTATTTGCTTTCTTTCGCAATGAATCCGTTCGTTTGCTGGGCTGGGTATCACCCGAGTCGGACTGAGAGGAAAGTGAAATTGAGAGGGACACCTGGGCCGTGCGTGACCCTTCTTTAGTGATGACATCATCGGTCATAGTGACTTCTCTTCGAGCGCTCCTCGTTCTCAGCTCTTTCTGAATTACCTATAAGCATGGCTAGTCCAGTTCACAGTCGTTCGCCATCACATACATCGACAGGGCCTCCTCCGCGCTCTCCTTCGCCTCCCTCGCAGATCTTCCACAAGTCGCTGAGCATACCCCCAGTTCCAACTCCGGCACTCCTCGAATCAGTCGCTGGAGCTGCTCATTACTCAGGTGTTCCAGTGGATGGAAGCACAGGGAAACGTCGTAGAAGAAGTAGCGCGCGGCCTACAGACGTGAAGAACCTCAAACCGGATCATCAGCGAGTTCTTGACGATCTGAAGGAACTCTACTGCGGTAGACCTAGTGTGGAGATCTTTGAGCGAAGTTTCCGAAAAGATGCGGTATTTGAGGTAGCCTTCTTCCCCATCTATCTCTACGTGGCTCTAGTGCTGATTGTCTGCCAAGGATCCGTTATCGAGATGTACTGGAGTTGATGAGATCGCTGCACAAGTGCGTGTTGGTTTCTCTGGACGTGTTGACTTCTCTGATCTATACCCCTTGGCTAGTTTTTCGCACTGGTGACGATATTCATTGTCCGCCTCCTATTCACTACCTGACAAGTACTTGTTCAGCCTAAATTCTTTTCGAAATCAGAAACCCTCGCTTCACGGGTCATGTCTTCGACTGCCGTCCCGAATCAAATAATCTACTGGCAAAGACAAGAGTATACCGCTCGAATCTGGGGAAGTACAAAGGTGGGTACCTGTGCATACCCGTTTTCATTATGTACTGACAGGCTTGAAGGTCATTGAATCGATAATTGTAGTGGATCTTGACGACGACGAGAAGATTGTTAGTCTGGTGGATCAGTGGGGCGGCAATGACCTTCCCAGTTGGTTCGGAGCGTCACTTCTTCGTACTATCAACGCGAAGTTGATGCCGTGGGTGATACGAGTACCGAAATCCTAGAGGAAACCCTAGGATCCTATGCTTTTGACTTGTCCACGATATCTGTAAATGTAATGGCCGGACTGACAAGTGTATTAATTCCATAGTGTCCTGAGTGTGGCCCTCCCGAGTGCTGTCACCTCACATAATCATGTTGCTTCCTGTCTCCACGTATGTGGCTGCTCAGGTAAAAGTACTGGGTCAGCTGGACGACCCAGCGTAAAGACGGACGAAATGGAATGCAACTATAAATGTCCCTGGGAAGCTCGACCTCGAAAGCCAGTGTCCTTTTGACAACCCCCATTCTTTCTTCCTATGCCACCCCCTGCGCAGTCCGTTTCCCCACTTGCGCCAATCGGCGTTTCCGCTGCCCTTCAGGGCAACCCCACCGAGAAGCCCAAGCCCAAGATCTTCGACGAGTTCGCACTGAAGGATCGCGTTGGCATTGTTTCTGGTGGTAATAGGGGCTTAGGCCTGGAGATGGCTTTCGCCCTATGTGAAGCTGGTGCCCGAGCGGTATATTGCCTGGACCTCCCTGAGAAACCTTCAGAAGAATGGCAGAAGACGAAGGAGTTCCTGGATAAGATGGATATCGGTGCCAGGCTCGAATACATCAGCGTCGACGTTACAGACCAACAAAAGGTATGGAAGGTGG
The DNA here is from genome assembly GCF_000182895.1 of Coprinopsis cinerea okayama7#130. NCBI lineage: Eukaryota > Fungi > Basidiomycota > Agaricomycetes > Agaricales > Psathyrellaceae > Coprinopsis > Coprinopsis cinerea. Next base: position 2,423,278 of record NW_003307543.1, on the reverse strand, counting down.
CTGCGGAAATCGGGGACAGGGAAAAGAGAATGGATGTTTGTGTCGCTGCTGCGGGGGTTCTGAAGGCGCACACGGATTGTTTACATTATCCCGCAGAACAATTCAAACAGGTGTGTGTTCGTGCGAGTCGACAGGTGCAAGGATCTAACGCGCCAATCGCCAGGTCCACGACGTCAATGTAAATGGGGTCCTCTATACAGCACAGGCCGCGGGGCAGCAAATGGCTAGGTTTGGGAACAGAGGAAGCATCATCTTGGTCGCGTCCATGTCTGGTTCCATTACGAACAAGGTAAGCTGCCGCTTTTCCGTGTATAGGTGTCGGGGGACCCTGTTCACCGATAGCTTGTTGCATCAGGATCATGCTTGGGTATCGTATAACAGTAGCAAATCGGCGGTGCTCCAGATGGCGAGAAGTATGGCCTGCGAACTTGGGAAGCAGAACATCAGGGTGAACTCGCTTTCTCCTGGTCACATCTACACGTCGTAAGTGCTTTCTATGAAAGCTCTGATACGTAGTGTCTGTCAGAGAGCTGGGCACTGATGAATGCCGACCGAAACCTAGGATGACTGCAGCATATCTTGACAAGGAACCACACTTGTTGGAGAAGTGGTCGAATTTGAACCCGATGGGAAGGATTGGAAGGCCAGACGAAATGAGGGGTGTTTGCGTGTGGTTGGCGAGTGATGCTTCGAGCTTTTGTACAGGAAGCGAGTAAGCTTGTTCTTCAAAGGTTCCTGTCCAATATGACTGACCTTTATGGCCCCAGTATCATCGTCAGTGGAGGCCACCATTCGTGGTAAATGGACCGTTGCCCGGAGAGCAAGAAGATCAAGAAGAATCTCGAGAGAAGGGGTTCCGCGATTCCAATGTATGTAGTCTATGACGCGAGGTGGACATAGCATGGAGCATGTGAATAAGATGAGAAATTAGATATAGGTCAAGATAGCGTGCTGGTGGAAGAGGTCCGTACTGTCACGTCTCTTCCCTGCACCCATCATGCTTCCAGCGCGCGGAACTCTTTCAACGCATTCTCCGACTTTTTGTTCTTCTCCTTGGCAATCTCTCTGTTGGCTGTAGTCCTATTCACGCGCTATAACGGATATGTGAGCTCTGGGTAGCAAGGAACCTAGGGTAGACAACGGCGTACCTCGGTTCGCAGGCAACGATTCAATTCATCTTTCTTGGAGTTGCATGCACCGGTCAGACGGTTCCAGCCTGAGGCGTGACATCTTTCGAGCGCCTCGATAAAGTCCCTGCACACTGAGCGACAGATATTCCGGAGTAAGTCAAGACCAGTCACGATAGTGGTGATTGGTGAAGAGACTGACCAACTTTCTTATCAGACAATTGGGGGTGCATCTAAGCAACGTTCGTCACTGATTCTTCTTTTGACGACCGAGACAACGAGGGGCGAATGGACGGACAAGGACGTCTTAAAGTTTGGAATTGACAAAATGGGGTGGGGGACTCGAGCAAACCTCGGGAAAACAGGCAGAACATACGACATCCGCCAAGTCCCGGGGATGATGGGAGACTGCGGGAGCGGGACAGTCACATGAAAGCAAACACCGTGACTTGAGCGTGACCCACCAAACTCCCTCGAGTCACCAACGCGTCGAGCAATGAGCAACGACGACGACGACAGACTAGACGGTGGCGGGCGTGACCATCGATGGTCCCATGGGTGATTGCTGTTTGCAATACCATCATCTCGCCTGCCCTGCACCTCCCTCAACCTGGCCCACCGCGCTGGTGCAAGGACGAGGACGCTCATCGTATCTACCTCACGACCGGGAGGATTGCACACCACCCTCGAACAAGAAACTCGCAACACCCCGCCAACATCGACTAGGGAACTACCCCGCCGCCTCTCGCGCCAACACCTATGGCGTCGAGGACGGCGCCCTTCTGTAACCGTAGCTCTCCATTCACAAATAGTTCCTGAAGTCTAATTCAGAGTGTCCAGAACACACAGGATTACCATCCCCAACTGCAAGACCTCGCCCTCTATGGCCCGCCTGCCCTCGCTCACAAACTCGCCCGCACCGCATGTGATGACGCCGACACCATCCTGTAAACCCTTAAAGTTCACTTCTGTCGAGCGCCCTATCACGTCGATTCAGCGCTGGGCGTGGATGCCACCGACTCTGCTTGGACAATGAAGTGGTTGATATTGCCGTAGCAGTCTCTATCGAATGTTATATAGCCTTTTAAATACTCTAAAACCTGCCTCTCCCGCCCTAGTATACAACGATGAGCGACGCGTCGATTATCGGCTTAGCGCCTATGTGATGTAGCACGTGAGTCCCCGGGAGTCCCGCAGTCCCGGGGACTTTCCAAAACTCGGATGCTCTCAAAACAGGGACCGCACCGAGTCAAGCGTTCGGATCACGGCCTGGACCGAAACGGCCGATTGCCAGATCTCGAGATTAGATCACGCGAAATGGTAGAAAGCAATCGCGTTCGTTGCTGACTCTGCAACTTTTCTCTGGTCCGAGCCCTCTTTTCCATCTTCATCTCATTCCACCACCATGGCCAGCTTCGCCCCCCACCAGAACGACGATGTCGCCGTCGCCACTATCCGTATTCTCTCCGTCGACACCGTCGCCAAAGCCAACTCTGGCCATCCAGGTAGGCGTTGAAAACTTAAGAGATCGCCGCTGTGAAACCGTCACTGACAACGTCCTTAACGATAAGGTGCACCCATGGGTTTGGCCCCCGCCGCCCATATCCTTTTCTCTAGGTAAGCCCGCCTTAGGTCGTTATCCTGACATCGCCTAACACACTTGTCCAGGTTCTTGAACGCCAACCCCAAAAACCCCAATTGGTTCAACCGCGATCGATTCGTCTTGTCCAACGGGTAAGTTTCCGGAAATTTAATTCTATATTCGTAGCTCGAGACTAAGGCGATTTTTGTTTTCCAGTCATGGGTAAAGTGTTTTGTGTTCGCCGCTCCGAAGATTGTCCTCATCGCCTTGGCTAGATGCGCTCTCCAATACGTTCTCCTCCATCTCCTTGGTTACAACCTCACTTTGGACGACCTCAAGGCCTTCCGACAATTGGACTCCAAGACCCCTGGTCACCCTGAGGCTGGCCATACCGAGGGTGAGTTATCATCAGTAATAGCACCCCGCGTTTACTTATTGATCGATTGAACAGGTATTGAGGTTACCACCGGCCCTCTCGGACAGGGCTTCGCCAACGCTGTTGGTTTGGCCATCGCCCAAGCCCACCTTGGTGCTGTCTTCAACAAGGATGGCTTCGACCTCATCAACAACTACACCTATGGTAAGCCTGTCTCCCTATTTTGAGCGAGATCAATCCCGCTGATTGCTTTTCAGTCTTCACTGGAGATGGTTGCTTGATGGAGGGTGTCGCCGCCGAAGCCGCCTCCCTCGCCGGTCACTTGAAGCTGGGCAACCTCGTTGTTGTGAGTACAATCGGGTCTGACAGAACGAATGTCCTGATTCTGACACGTCCCCTAGATCTATGATGACAACCGTAAGTCGCCGCGGGATTCACTTTTGGAATGCTGACAGTATACTTACCCGTCCCTGCAGACATCTCCATCGATGGAGACACCAACGTGGCCTTCACTGAAGACGTTGAGCAACGGTTCCTGTCCTACGGTTGGCAGGTTCTCCACGTCCATGACGGTGATACGTAAGTGCTTGTTGTTTCTGGGGAGCTGGGGCTGCTCTAACCCCTCCTTCAGTGATCTCGCCAGTATCTACGCCTCCATCGCTGCTGCTCGGGAGGAGAAGGACAAGCCGACCATCATCAAGCTGAGGACCACCATCGGCTACGGTTCCAAGGAGCAGGGAACCCATGGAGTTCACGGATCTCGTAAGTCATGCAGTTTTGCGATTGGCTTTACGATGCCACTAACACCTGGCACAGCTCTCAAGGCCGATGACATTGTTTCCCTCAAGCAGAAGTTCGGCTTCAACCCTGAGGAGAAGTTCGCCGTCCCTCAAGGTACCTACGACCTTTACTCCGAGTTCGGCAAGCGTGGTGCTGCCCTCGAGGAGCAGTGGAACGCCCTTCTCGCTGCCTACGCCGAGAAGTACCCACAGGAGCATGCCGAATTGACCCGTCGCATTGCTGGAAAGTTGCCCGAAGGTTGGGAGAAGGCTTTGCCCGTCTACAAACCCACCGATGCCGCTGTCGCTTCCCGGAAACTGTCTGAGATCGCTCTGACTGCCCTCGCCCCCGTCCTCCCCGAGTTGATTGGTGGCTCTGCTGATCTCACTGGCAGCAACTTGACCAAGGTCAAGAACTCGACCGACTTCCAACACCCCAGCACCGGTCTCGGAAACTACGCTGGTACCTACATCCGCTATGGTGTCCGTGAGCACGGAATGGGTGCCATTGCCAACGGTATTTCCGCCTACGGTGGCGCCATTCCCTATGTCGCTACCTTCTTGGTGAGTTTCGAAGCGACATTTATCGCGCCAGTGTCACTCATGAATCCGGAAGAACTTCGTGTCTTATGCATCCGGTGCCGTCCGATTGTCCGCTCTCAGCCAGCACCATGTTATCTGGGTCGGTAAGTACTTAGAGCATGATTATCTCCGCTTTCTGCGCTGACCCACACCTAAAGCTACCCACGACTCCATCGGTCTTGGTGAGGACGGTCCTACCCACCAGCCCGTTGAGACCCAAATTGCCCTCCGAGCGACCCCCAACCTTGCCTTCTGGAGGCCAGCTGACGGAAATGAGACCTCTGCTGCGTACCTCGTCGCCTTGAAATCCAACAAGACTCCTTCCGTTTTGTCTCTCTCCCGACAAAACCTTCCTCAGCTCGACGGCTCTTCCATCGAGAAGGCCAGTCGCGGTGGCTACGTCCTCGTTGAGGAGGACAACGAAGACCTCACCATTGTCAGCACTGGCAGTGAAGTCAGCATCGCTGTCGATGCTGCCAAGAAGCTGAAGGAGCAGGGCATCAAGACTCGCGTTGTCAGCTTACCTTGCTGGCTCGTTTTCGATCAACAGCCTTTGGAGTACCGCCTGAGCGTCCTTCGAAGCGGTGCTCCCATCCTCTCTCTCGAGGCTGCCTCGGTATGTTTCCGGATCCCTGTTGCCTCTTCTCGGTGACTTACGTCCTCCATAGACTGCTGGATGGGCCAAATACAGCCACGAGCAATGGGGTCTCCCTGCCTGGGGTGGCTCTGCTCCTTACCAGAAGCTCTACGAGCGATTCGGCATCACTGGTTCCAGTATGTCCTACAGTGCTTTCCTCTTATGCCTTTGTACTAATACATCGCTGCAGATATTGCCGAGGTTGGCAAGAAGGTTGTTGACTTCTACAAGCAGCGCGGTGGCAAGCTTGCTTCTCCCCTTGAGAAGGCTGTCAATCTTTAAGGGAGATTTCGGTGCATAGCGAAAGAAGATAGAATTTATATGTAAAGTATACCAACACTGTCATACCATCAACGGAATGTACCACTAGCGTGTGCGCTTTTTGGCGTCTGTGGTTGGCCCGGGAGTTTATAGCACTGGTACATAAGGAAATATCCCTGGTGCTGTAGCGGGGTGTGCCCGTGTAGAACCCATCGGCGAGGAAGCTTTGGCGCGACACATGGATGTCGTCGGGTTCCTTGTGGCACTTCTAGTGCGAGGGTATTCAGGGATGTTCGTGGCTCGTGAATCGGTTCGAACCTGAGGTTCCCGGCTGAACTGACGAGAGAACCTCTAACAAACCTGAGTTCACAGAAAGCACACATTGCACTGGGCTGAACTGGGCTCCGGGGACACTACACCGATTTCCCTCTCCTTACAGACATTCAGTATTCTCATTGGACTTGACCCGCCCCATCCAGACTACTTCAGCCCAACATTGCGCAACGAATCCGCTCTTCAAGCTTCAGGCCGGTGCCGCTCTGCGACTCAGTCATGTTCCTCCCAAAGCAAAAGGAGACCAGGTTGGCGGTAGGATTGGTGGAGCGACTGGAAATTGTTGAATTGTCTCGAGGAGACATTGATCGGCTCTGATGCGGTTTGGACGAGAATCCAATCCGGTGAATTTGGGAGAACACTAGGCTCCGTGAAGCAACCACACATGGTACTGTCCAAGATATTCACCGCCCGACAGGAACACGCTCCTAACTTTTGCAGATATAATGGGTTGCGGTATGGATTCTGCCATACCTACTGCATGTGCCTCCAGAGGCCCCTGTTTGCGAGTACCTATGACCCTAATAGTTATCAGTATCGCGGTAATAGGCGACGGGAGCCTCAAGGCCCAGGATGGACAGTCCCTGACTGTCCGAGCACGCGGAGCATGTGGGTGGGATCCCGGACCCATGGAGCAGAGTTATATGCAATCACAACGGGTGGGAAGAAGACGCCCGTTGAACATTGCCTGCACGCATGTTTGAGAGACGGTGAAGGTAGAGCATGTCAATCCATGTATCCAAAACGGCCGTGAGGTTTCTAGGTGATCATTGACGGAACTATGATGGTAAAATCCAGATTGTAGGAGGATAATGTAGGTCTAGGCGGTGCAGGTGGATTACTTGCGCTTGACAATGACGTTGTCCCACTTCTTTCGCTCGGTCTCCTCAGCGACGACGTTCTTGACGTGGGGTGCGAGGTAGCGGACGTCCTGCGTTGAATTCTGGGTTAAAGTCTGTTATTGGAGAAGAGATGTATGGCAGCGCACCTCCTCAGGCTTTGTCCACTGATCTTTGGGAAGCTCAGCGTGGAGAACGCTGCATTGGGAAGCCCTCTTGAGGCGGTAGGCACGGTCGTACGTCTGTCGGTCGGTCAAACGTCCAAGAGCCTGGAACAAGAGTTGTTTAAGCGGTGAAATTGGCCTAATTGTTTCGATTCAGCGTACCCGTTGGACGGAAGGGTTCTCCTCCATGACTATTGAGGCATTCTGTGAGTCCCGAGACTGAAAAGTAATGGTTTAACGAGACTTACGGAGGTCATCGTACTTGAAGCCGAACTGCCTGTAGCGAGCAGCCTGGGCGTACCAGTTGGCAATGGGGGTGACCCACTTGGAGAGGGTCTTTGAAGACCTAACGTAGGGGGCCAACGAAATGCTGAGGGGACCGAACACCATTTTGGACAAAAAAGAGTGGAAAGTTTTGAACGCTGACGAGACTCGCGTCGACGACGAGCGACCTTGCGGACATTCCCGGATTTCTGCTTGGTCTTGTTTGTTCCGGAAGGGCTCGGTCTGGCGCGGCACCCTCGCGGATCTGCGAACTGATTATCGCCACGAAAAAAATGGGAACGCGATCGAATATAAATACCAGTCGCGATAATCTTTGAGTCTTCACCTACGTTCTTTTTGACCGTACAACTTGCAACATGTCCAACACCGAGCGTACCTACATCATGATCAAGGTCATTACTTAGTCTCATCGATGTCAACGACGACGAGCTCACACAGTGTCTCCAATAGCCCGACGGCGTCCAGCGCGCCCTCGTTGGCAAGATCATCCAGCGCTTCGAGGAGCGTGGCTTCAAGCTTATTGCCCTCAAGCTCACTCAGCCCACTGAGGCCCACCTCGAGAAGCGTATGTCGACGACAATCGGTCTTGGAAAGGAAACTAAGCGCTCACCATCGTGTCTGATCTCTTAGATTACGCCGATCTCGCTGGCAAGCCCTTCTTCCCCGGCCTCATCAAGTACATGGCCTCCGGCCCCGTTGTCGCCATGGTTTGGCAAGGTCTCGATGCCGTCAAGACTGGCCGTGCCATGCTCGGTGCTACCAACCCTCTCGCTTCCCCCATCGGTGCGTTTGTCACGATCGTCGCGTTATCTTGGGAATCAAAGTCTAATGCCGTTTCACAAAAGGCTCCATCCGTGGCGACTATGCCCTCGCTGTTGGCCGCAACATCATCCACGGTTCCGACTCTGTTGAGAACGCCGAGAAGGAAATTGCCCTGTAAGTGTGAGAGATATATGTCATCCTATCTGATTTTCTGATCTGGGCTTTCCCTTTCTCTCTGCAGCTGGTTCCCCGAGGGTGTTGTTCAATACACCAGCGTCGCTGAGCCCTGGATCTACGAGTAAATGCTGAAGATCACGAAATCAACATTTGTACATTAGATTGTAGACAAGTGCAACACGCATTCGTTTCATCATATCCGCGGTCCTGTGTGTTTCCATGAAACCTTTACAGCAGGGTTCACAAAATTACACATCCAGATGCTTAACAAGGGCATCAAAGTCCTTGAGCGGCCTTGACCACGTATGATTCCACGTTTCATCACATCGCCATGCCTTGCTTATTACTTACCGACTGTCGCAACAAGCGCCGCCAGGGGCGTAATGTTAGTGGAGGCACAAGCAGATGTTTATCTCCTCCCCATCAGCCATCCTGGGTCAGTTCAAGCCATCTCCACGGGCCGGTTCACACTTGCAGTGAGAACAATGGGCATATTCAGGGCGTCTCGCACTCCCAACCAGGTACCATCGTACCACCGTGACGCATTTGGACCGTGACACACCTTGACGCCCCGAAATATGTCGGGCGTGGGTCTTGGATTGCAGTAAAGGTAGACATCTGGCGTTCCTCACGTAAAACAGCAACTGATTGCAATTGTCACCTTGACGGAGCAGTGCCAACGGAGATAGAAATGTAGCGTTATAAGGGAGGCTAGAGAGTCAGCCTCTTGAGGACCCGGAATCCTCTCCGTTAGTCGTCATGCTGCCCTCCAGGATCCCCATCCTTTTGCTGTCGCTGTCTCTGTCATTCCTGCCAAAGGCCTTGGGTTTGAAAGGCGGCTCGGATTGCTCGTCAAGACTCCCGTATTCGCATTTCTGTGTCAATGCGACCATTGAGAATGAAGTCGTTACATGTACGGTCCCTCCACTTACTGCATACCATGTTCCTAACACTCCCATCTTTCAGATGAGTTGACCAACATGCTGGATGCAGAGAGCGATGTTGGCTGGATGGCAATGTAAGGAAATCGCCGTTGTCCCTGGCAATCCTCTAATTCCTTGCTTAGAGGCTTCGGGAGAACAATGCTTCAATCGCCCATGGCCATCCTTTGGAAAAACCCAGATGGGACCATGACCGTCTCCCAACGTGTCGCCGTCTGGTTCATGGAACCATTCGTCGAGAGAGCTCCTGACCGTATCGCAACTCCCGTCGAACCCAAGCGGCATGCTGTAAGTCCTTCCATTTCATCAAATAGGCAGACCGCAGCAACCTAACACATCGGACATAACTCGAATGCATATTTCTATTAGTGGCACCCGGCAAAGTCAACAACTTTCGCCTTCCAAGTCCCGGTCAACCGCACCAAACTTGCCGCGTCCCCAATCGAAGACCTCGTTTGGGCATATTCTCCTTCTCGTCCGTCGACTAACGGCCCACACGCTCGGCTCGCTAGACATACGGAAGTCGGATACCTGAAACTCGACCTTAGCACCGACCTGAGCGGTCAGTCTCAAACTGGCTCGAGTAACAATAACAATCAACCCTCAAACCCCACTCCGCCCAACGACTTCCAAGCTCCCTCCACGCACAGCAACAGCAATTCAACCAAGTCAGGTTCCAGCTCCAGCAACCACGGAAAGACCATCCTCGCCCACGCGTTCCTCCTCACCTTTGGCTTCCTCCTCGTCCTTCCAATCGGCGTCCTGACCGGCCGATGGGCCCGAACTTTTACTCCCGTATGGTTCAAAGTGCATTGGATCCTCAATTGGCCAGTTGCTTTGCCCATGATTGCGCTGGGCTGGTGTCTAGGTCCTATCGCTGTAAATCAGCATGATGGGACACATTTCAGCGATCCCCACAAGGTAAGTACAAGGGTCCCTGGTTTGCTTGCGATCCTGAACTGTCCTTACTGATCATGATTGTCCTTTTGGTGCCTTTTTACTCGTCGTCCAATAGCAATGGGGCACAGTATTGGTCTCCATTTATCTCGTGCAGATCATCCTGGGCCGACATATCCACCAGAAACGGGCTGAACAGGCCCCGCCGATTAAGAAGAACCACCCACCTCTCAATATCCTCCACGTCGTCATTGGTTTGGTCATCCTCCTCGGAGCTTTCCTCCAAGTGAAAACTGGATTGGATAAACTCAAGTACAGTCCCGACTACTACAATGTCGCACGCGTTGGGGAGAAGATATGGAACTTTTGGGCTGTGGTAAGTCGCCTTTTCAACGAATATTTTGGGACGGAATACCCAACTTTTACCATAGGCCGTGCCGTTTATCTATATTGTCGGTCTGTACTTCCTGCCGAAGCAATTTGGGCAGGAACGCGCCAATTCGGGCGCCGCTGCCCCACAGGAGGGAGGCTATATGTCTCTCGACGACTCGAGCGCAAACGACGACGTGGAAGTGAGAAGGCCGCTCACGTTAAATCAAGGATAACTGCCATCTCTACGCATTGGATTTCGGACAGAACCACCGCCTCGCTTTGTTCCGTAACTTATGCTTTCATAGTGTACACCTATCGCAAGTCTCTCAGACCCAGAACGAGATCGGTCATGTCGATTGTATATCACAGTGTAATCCTAATAGATATATGTGTACAACAAGATATCCGGATGGGTTGTTCGTACAAGGAGAACTACAGACAGACTACAGAGGAAGACCATATGAGACGGGGGTTGTATGCAGCAGGACGGAAGTGAAAGAGCGAAAATTAAATAGAAGATTGGAAAAGTGGCTGTAGATTCAGAGAGAGACCAAGAAAACCATCACTTAACGAGAGGGTATGTATTTTACGAACAACTTGAGGGGAAACAACTGGAAAAGGAGTGGATACGGAGTTAAATGTTTTGAACCAGACACCAAAAGCCCAAAAGAATGTGGTAATACTCAGTCCTAATTCGTTGATTTTGTGTTTTTTGTTTGGTTGGAAGGTGAAGGGATAGAAAAGTGGCGGAAGTATGGACAAGCGCGGGCACAATGGTCGACACGCCTCGAAGGAGACGGGCGCTGAAGGGAGATTCGGTCACCCAGGCGAGGCGGAATGTGTCGTTGGTCCCGCCATATACATAGCCGTCCGTCGCGTCATGCATCACGGGAGAGGATCGAAATCGGTCGCGAGATCAATTGCCGATAGATAATTTGAGTCCTCCCTGAACACGAGTTTTAGCTGCAGCGAAGCAAAGTAGAGCAAGGCAATCGTTGGTCGAGTGTCCTTGATTTACTTGGCGGTCGACAGCAGAAGGGCGAGGTCTTTCTCTCCAGCAGCAGAGACTTGTCGGGATCGGGCTTTGAGACGGACTACGCAACAAAGCGTCAGAAACCTGAGGAGCATTGACGATGAAAACACTTACGATTGCGGTCCAAGCTGAGGAACACAACCTTCTCAGCGGTCTTGAGGGATTCAGGAGAGGGCACCTCAGCTTTGAGCATAGACGATCGATCTACCCAGTGCTCATCTTGCCAGATGGCAGCTTTGAGGATGAGGTCGTCCATGCTGCGCTCGTTGTTGGCGACACCACCAGAGAAGTCCACTTCTTCAGTTCGAACGTTGAGGCTGGTAAGGTAGTTGCCCTTCGAGGTTTGGACCTTGAGCGACAACGAGTGGGAGCGAATGTGCGAGGTAATGTAGTTGAGAGCGGAGGAAGCGGCTTCAGCAAGCTGAGTGGAGGTGTTGGCAGCGAGGCCATCCAACTCCATGACGACAGGAAGAGGAATCACGACGGTCCACTTCATGCTCTCAATGAGAGAAGAGACCATGGACAAGGATGATAAGAGGATGTTGGTATCGACGACTAGGACCGAGTAACCGGGGACGATGTTGAGCTGAGGTCGGTGGTCGCCAGCGCGCCTGGGAAGGCGAGTCCGCGGGCGAGGAGGTGAGGATACGGCGTTATTCTTCGCAGACTTGAGAAGCGACTCCAGATAGCGACGACGAGCCTAGAGAACATATCTGTTAGCGAGCTGCGACGAGATTAAACAGACTGACATACCTTCAAGGCTTTGATTTCCTCTGAGTCGTTCTCATCGTCTTCGTCACTTTCCTCCGAGATCTCTTCCCCAGATTCATCGACATCCATCGCATCGTCAACCCATCGCTTACCCATCCTCCTCTTCTCTTCCTCCAATCTCTGGACACGGTCCTCCTCCCTCCACCTCTCAACCTTCTGGGCAAGCTTGCCCTCGACCTTCCAATCCCGCGTACCTTCCAACCAGGTCAAGCCATCGACTGTATTCGCAATGCTGATGGCCGACCTGCAGACCCGAGTCCACCTCCTCTCCAACTCACTCATCGTAGTAGCCTTCTTCGAGCCACTCTCGTCTTCATCGTCATCCTCAATCCTGCCATCTGTCATATCCTTGCCCTCATTCTGCTCGAGAACCTCGAGCTCTGCCTTGCGGTCTTCACCAGACTTCCAGTAGCCTCGCTCGAAAACTCGGCGACCGACCCACTCCATACCTCGCATGCACCAATCTTCAGGAAGAGGGGGGGCAACCCCGCTCGTGAGCATTGGCCAGCGATCGCCAGAAGTGGGTTTGGAAGTGTGGAAAAGACCTTGGGCGCTCATAACACGGCGGGGGATGGTGGTGAAGAAGTTGGCGAGGTCCTGCCATGGGATACTGCGTTCCAAGACCTCGAGAGCAGCAGGGTGCTTGAGGATGGTGGCGAGGAACGTAAGGATGACGGTAAGGTAAGGGTTAAGCGTAGGACGAGAAAATTGAGAGGCTTGTCGATGAGGTCGGCGAAGAACGTGGGTTAGCATTGCGAAGGTAAGTTGAAGGGCGTAGCTGAGACCAGCAGGTTGCTCCAAGCCATCCGGACCGTTCATCAGGAGGATCGGTGACTTGGTCAACTTGTCTTCACCGTCGATCTCCATCTTGTCGTCTTGCTCTGGTGCGACGGCGCCGGGAACGCCAGCTGCAGCCTTCTTAGCCATAACTCGCATGGCTGCAGCTTGCGCACCGCTTGCATCCTTGGGTCCGACGACCCCGAGCTTCCGGAGAAGGCTTGATGGTCGTCCGTACTCAAGGATGGAAGCGATGTTAACGACAGCCATCATGATCCATTCTTTTTCTTCGGCGCCCTCGATTGTCAAGCGCTCGATGAATCGGGCCAGAGAAGGTTGGAAATCATCGAGTTGAATGTTGGTGAAAAGCATCCCGTGGAGGAGGACGAACAGCTCGGAAGCTCTCGCATCGGGAAGAGAGCGTCGTGCCTGCGCAGCCAAAGACCAGATGGGCAATACATTTTCACGAGACGTGCTGAATGGGTGCAGGGTGGTCATACTATCGCAGGAAGTCGAGTTGTGAGAAATTGCGCAAGGTAACAAATACAAAAGAAAACGTACCTCTTGGTGAAGTGGTAGATGCCCCGAAGCTCTTCTGCCTCGACCTCCCTCGATAACAGACCCAGGTGATGATGTAACTTGCCAGTGCCAGGTTGCTCCGCCAGCCCCGCTCCATACCACTCCCGTGCGATATTCCGCCACCTCTCCTTCTCAGGCTCGATCTCCATCGACCTGGCTGCGGCGATTCCGACGCTGGGCGAGGGGCTGTCATCAATGCGGGCTGCGGGCGCATCACTGATCGACTTTGCATCTGCATCCGGTACAGTAAGAGACCCCGAATCCGCAGCGGCCTCGTTGACCGCTTTTGTTGTGAGGCCACCCTGGCCTCCCATGCCACTGTTCACCATGGCCGCGACGGCCATTCGATACCGAGCTAGATCACCCAGGGCCTCCAACCAAGATGATTTGAATGCCGTGAGATTAGGCTCTTCAAGGAGGCCGGTGTAGAAGGTGTAGGCGTAATAGATGAAATCTTGTAGGTGCTCCAGGGCGACGGGAGACTGGAATGATGCTCGGCGGAGGGACTCGAGGATCTTGTGGAAAGCATAGGTCCATAGGCGCACAATGATATTGTATTTGGTGGGAATGGTTCGCAGAGAAGCTGGCACAGAAGGGGACAAGGAGATTTCGAGGAGGTTGTGTATAGTCTCGGCTAGCCTACAACCGAAGTCAGGTCTACTTTGATGAGGAACTTATGAAAGGAGAACACGCACTCTTTGTGATCAGCGATTTGTTTCTTCCACTTCTCCTTTTCGGCATCCGCAGCCATTGGTTCCTTGCCTTTCAATAGAACGCCTCGTCCCATCTCTTCATCGTCGTTTGCATCTTCTTGCTGTATCCTCGACTCGAGCTCGGTGATGTTGCGATAGAGCCGCTTCAACTGCTTTCCAAAGATGTTATTTCCAGAGTCTTCTTCTTTCGGCCGGCCATCGAAGAGATTTGAGGAAGCAGAAGACCCGTCAGTTGTCGACGAGAGCGTAAAGACGGACGAAGTCTGAGAAGCATTGTTTGATGACGTCGAGGATGCGGAGATGTAGTCGCCAGAGGGTTTAACGGTCGGAGTTGCCCGACTCGAAGGAGTGGAGGTCGTTTGAGGCCGAGCGAGCACAGAGAACCTGACGGGATCGTCCTTGCGGTAATCAAAAAGTTGTCTGGAACCTCCCCCTCGATCCTCTCGCTGACGGGGAGCGGGGACGTGAGAGCTACCGGTGGTGTCTGAATGGGCTTCTGGTTCAGGTATCCTTCGAGTAGGTATCCGATCGGTGTCCGGGTTGTAGAGTTTGTAGGCACCACCCTGCTTGTTTGCCTGCGCATGGGCTTGTCGAGGGGATGGTCGAGAGGATGATATGTGTAGTTTACGGGAAAACTCTTCATGATCAGCTTCTTGTGCTTGTCTGGTAACGATAACCTGAGGGGAAGCGTGTCGTCGCGGCGAATTAGGCGCTTGTTTCGACGCAGTCTGTGTAGATAACCGGGGAGAGCGTTCGGTCCGTGATGGTGTGCTTGTGTTTGGTGCCGCATTAGAATTGGTAGCGGGAGATGCTTGCGAAGTTTGACCACGTTCCCGGTCTGCCCTATCTCTTATCCGCTGCGCACTGTATGACGAGCAAAGGTTCAGAAAGATAAGTGGACTGGGATAGATAAAACCGGTCTTGAAGTATACGCACCCTGCGGTTCTCCTTCTGAGGGCTAATAGTTTCTCGTCGAGGTCAGTGACCTGTGGACCTGTTGAGGCCAAGTCGCGATAGCCTGGTTCGCGTTCCTTGCCCTTCCTTGACGATCTCATAGGCTGTTCTGCGATTGTCTCCTGTAATGGAGGCGCCATTGTCGAAAAATGGGCTGTGGATTGTGGTGGTTGGAGAAAGAGAAGCAGCGACTGCGCTGGCGCTTTAGGAAAAAGTTGGACTGTGGGTCGAGTATGGCATCGAGAGTCAGGTTTGGTCTTTACATAGAATGTCCGTCCGCAGCACTGAAGAACGATGGCATTTCAAACTCCGCCGCAGGGCCTCTCCTCAGTGGCTTGGCGTTTCCCCATCTGACAATCACTTTCCGGCGCTTCTCCATCCCATCGGTCCCACTCTTACATCCACCAAATCCCTAATTTCGTCACAATTCCTTACTTCTGACGTGAAAAACAGCACCTCGACTGGACTCCAGTGTCGAGTGGCACCAACGTATAGCGGCAAGGTCTGTGCGCAGTGCTGTACAGGTGACAGCACCGCCGTCACTGTGTACCGAGCATTGCTACGCTCGTTAGGACGCGTCATTCCGACACACCAGTTTCTTATTAGTCCTTATCATTTCCGACGACGAAGGTCTGTTCAAAGTCCAACGGTTTGGATACAAGGAACCTGGCCTTGTAATGTTCTCTAAAACATGCGTCTTGTGGGCCTCGGGGTCACTCAATGACTTGTCTAATCGGGACTTGATAGCAGAACGTAAAATAACGGATGGTACGTGGTCAGTAGGACATCCTGTCGGGGGTGATACGCTG
Organism: Coprinopsis cinerea okayama7#130; assembly: GCF_000182895.1. Taxonomy (NCBI): domain Eukaryota; kingdom Fungi; phylum Basidiomycota; class Agaricomycetes; order Agaricales; family Psathyrellaceae; genus Coprinopsis; species Coprinopsis cinerea. The sequence continues at coordinate 2,407,528 of NW_003307543.1, read as the reverse complement.
CCAACAGGTCGCAGTCGGCCAATGGACATATGTGCAATCTCTTCATGCATCGTGGTGGACACATCAATAAAGTAATCGGCCTCGGGTCAATGTCTTTCATTCCTCTCGGATCACTCTGGAGCGCCGCAGCAGGCGACGCGCGAGCGTGCGTCCATGATCAACAGACATCTCAACTCGGTTGTTGCAGCCGTATATCCAAACCAGCCATCGGCTCCTTCGCGTCGACTTGGTTGTTCTTCGTCCATTGCTTTCTTCGCCCTGGGAACTTCCCAGCCAAGTGAAGTCCTGTCGGTGACGAAGGAGAACGCCATTTCGGCACTAACTTGCAATCTGCATGTCATCGTGTAAGATGGCACCCGGTTCTTTAGCCTGGGGCCTCCCACTAGAAGGGCGTGTCTGCAGGTATATCGGCGGAACCTGCTCCCCTCTTCACACCCTAGAGAATGTGTCTCGATCTTGGAGGCCCTGCAGGCTGCGCGTGGGGTCCAAATGAATTGTTCGTGTATTATATTGCTAACCCTTAGTGTTTCAAGGCTAACACCCTGTCCAGACTTTCGCATTTCGTACTGGCAGCATAAACTCAGGCTCAAACTAAAGGTTCCTTCTCAGCAAACTTCGAACTCTTCAACGAAGAGTAGGCTATACTTGACAGGAGACCAGGTGCCAAGGCTAAAATGACTGCGCAATGGCTTTGCCATGATCGCAGCTGCGATAGCCGTTCCGCCGCTTTGGTTGTGGAATCGAAAAATGCACTCCACCCCTGCGCATTAATACGGGAATGGACTGACCCAAGTTCCGTGTTCAAGGCTAAGTCCTCCGATTGGCCGTTGAATGGAAAGTTTGGGCTACCCTGGACAACTGCAGAGCTCTCTAAGTTCTCTGTTTCTAGGCCTTCCCCGAGATGTCACAGAACACTCACCGATCCCACTTACGCCCTGTCTTGATGGTGTTGGACATCACTTGCTCTTCATCGTGCAGTATGGACGTCGGGAAAGAGGTTATCGACCGGAGATTGGGAGCGTGGTTCAACTGACAGGTTTCAGACGCTTGCGGAATCTCATAGGATAATCCATATGGCATATTTTGTTCTAACATTACTGTAAATGACTCGTAGTGTACTTGAAGGAATTTCTGGAGGTTTCCTCTGGTTAGATGACGCAACCGGGGTACTTGGGTGGGGAGCGGACTTATCAGATGTGATAACCACAAGTACAAACAAGGAAAATGTGCGCGCGAGGTGAACAATCGATTCTTGTGCAGTGACCATCGTCGTTGCTCTTCACAAAAACCACTTGGGCTTGTAGAGAGCGTATACATCGTCGCCCACGATGAGCCAGCCCGATGCTGCGGAGCAGAACATTCAGATGTGGAAGGTCAAGAAGCTCATCAAGAGCCTTGACTCGGCCAGAGGGTATGTCCACTCCTCTTCTCCTCAACGACGACCATGAGCGGCTGAACACCGGGTTGCTTTGTAGTGCTGGCACTTCCATGATCAGTCTTATCCTACCGCCAAAGGTGTGCAACGACGAAATAGCCCACCAAACTCACTTGCCTGATCAACTCGCAATCTAGGATCAAATTTCAAGGGCGTCTGCCATGTTGACACAAGAATACGGTACAGCGTCCAACATCAAGTCTCGAGTCAATCGTCTCTCTGTGCTGGCAGCTATCACCAGTACCCAGCAGCGTCTCAAGCTGTACAACAAGGTTCCTCCCAACGGCCTCGTGCTCTTCGTCGGTACGATCTTGACCGATGAAGGCAAGGAAAAGAAGGTCTCTTTCGATTTCGAGCCCCACAAGCCTATCAACACGTATGCGCCCATTGTTTTCGACAGGCTGGACAGCACTGACAATTGGATCCAGTTCTCTGTACCTCTGTGACAACAAATTCCACACTGAGGCCCTCTCAGAGCTGCTGGAGTCAGACTCCCGCTTCGGTTTCATCGTCATGGACGGTAACGGCACCCTCTTCGGTATCCTCGCCGGAAACACCCGTGAAATCATCCACAAGTTCACCGTCGACCTCCCCAAGAAGCACGGACGTGGTGGTCAGTCCGCCCTCCGTTTCGCCCGTCTCCGTGACGAAAAGCGCCACAACTACGTCCGCAAGGTTGCTGAATTGGCCGTCCAGCACTTTATCACCAACGATAAAGTCAACGTCAACGGACTGGTTTTGGCCGGTAGCGCCGATTTCAAAACTGAGCTCGGGCAGTCTGACATGTTCGACCCTCGTCTGGCTGCCAAGGTCATCAAAGTCGTCGATGTCAGCTACGGTGGCGAGAACGGCTTCAACCAGGTTGGTTATGCGATTTGTAGGTTTGGGCAAAACACTGACCAATGCGATACTAGGCGATCGAACTTGCAGCCGAGTCTTTGGCCAACGTGAAATTCGTGCAAGAGAAGAGGCTTATTCAGAAGTATTTCGACGAGATCAGCCAAGATACTGGCAAATACTGCTTCGGTATCGACGACACCTTGAAGGCTCTCGAGCTTGGTGCTGTCGAGACCCTCATCGTCTGGGAGAACCTTGACATCACTCGCTACGTCTTGAGGAACGCTGCTGGTGGTATGTGTACACAGCCCGATTGCCGATGAACGGTTTACCTAACAAACCTTCCACAGAGGAAATCGTCATCCACGCCAACAAGGAGCAGGAGAAAGATAAAGAGAAGTTCACCGACAAATCCACCGGTGCCGAGATGGAGCAGGTCAAGGAGCCTCAGCCCCTCCTGGAGTGGTTCGCCGAAAATTACAAGGAATTCGGTGCCACCCTCGAATTCATCACCAACAAGTCCCAGGAAGGTGCTCAGTTCGTCAAGGGCTTCGGTGGTATCGGTGGACTCCTTCGTTACAAGGTCGACTTCAACAACCTGGCGTCGGTTGATGATGACGACGACGACGAGTTCTACTCGGACGACGATATTATGTGACGTTTTTGCCGGCTCCAGTTCGGAGCCCCTCCCAATCTAGAGGGCATGTCGGGAGGGGTGGAGGGGAGGGGTGCTGTGGTCGAGGTCAAGGTCGGACATCGCGGGGTCGAGGTCGCGAAGAAAATGAATGTAGCAGCGGGTTCTCAAGAAGATTGTTGTACAGGTCAACAAGGCAACTACAATCACCCAAACTCGTTCGGTCGGCTCGGTTCACAACGACGGCCATGCAGCAACATTGCCCACTCAATATTACTCGTTTTCGACGGCAAGTTGTATTCGATACCTTTATGGATTCATTGGACGTCTCCCTGTGTTTTCAGTCTTGTAGTTATGCTCTTTGTCGTTATTTTACCAGGTGAGTTCCTTTCGTTTGTGTAGGTTGTTGAAACTAGACGCTGATCGTTCTTTCAAGGAAATGGATCTCCCCTACACAATTGAAAAGTTGTTATTGAAAGAGACTATCTGTAACTCTGTTTGTGCATTGGCGCAATGCTATGTATGATGCTTGATTTTCTGCCAACGCGAGATGGCCCCTCAAAGATGCGTAAAACGCTGTGGCTTCGCTGGATCAGGTACCTTTCTTTCCGCTTCCTTCGGTCGCCTTCTACGGCTTGTCTTGAGCTAGACTGACCCGGTGATGACTATTAAACACTGCCTTTCCGCGCAAGATCGCCCCAACTGTTTAGTTCCAGACTTGAACTTCCCCTTTCCAACTGTCACACCAGCACATCTTACGATGTGATTCAACAGCAATGCTTACCACAACGTCTATGCCATGGCCGAAGTTCCGGATTTTTCTGGCCATCCTCCGATTCCGTCTTCTTCGCTGTCTTGTCCTTCCGAATGGCCCGTACCTCGAGGCAAAAGGTATGATAAGACCTCTTGGGCTCTTCTACCCTTTATTTCCTCAAAGAAAATCACATCGATAACGAGTGAACTCTGAAAATATTGGCCCATTGAACGATCTACTCCCCATCTGAGTGTTCACGAGTGCCCCGATGACTATTCACAATTGTATTGAACCAGGACATGCGGGACGAACTTGCCTAGCGCCCGTCGCCAAGCAGACGAATCGGTGCCAAAGAGACCCAACGCAACTGCACTCGTGTTGAGCTTCAACGCACGACCCCGAAGGCGAAGGCATCGCATCTCCATCGAGTCCAAACTCGCACAAAAACTCAAAATGTTCGCCTTGAAACACCGCCGTGGACCGTGACGATGACAATCATCATGATCCTGATCAGGCTTTAGGTTGCACAGTCTGTGGTACAACCTATAGCTACGCCGTTTGCGCTGGAATCGCCATCGCCGTCAACGGTCATCCCACACTCAGGTCGCCGTCTCTTGGCCGTCTCGTCTCGCACACACTCAAGCCATTTCAAGCCCCCCAGTTGCCGATGTGGATGGATATGGATGGAATCATCCCCGTCACCGTCAATGCCGACCGGTTTTTAAATGTCAGAAACCCAATCACAGCTTCATTACCGCACGTACTTATATTCCCTGCTGCCAAAAAAAAAAAACAATAAATGAAGCGGTGACCCAGGTCCTCGCCTGTCACCTTCCCGTTTTAACTGAAGAAAGGAGCACGAAATGAAAATCAAACGTGAACTTCTTTGACAAGTGCAGTCATTTCTCAAGGCTAGTCAATAGGAAGTAAGACAAGTCTCAGTGGTGCCGCAATCGCTCTCGCTGAGGCACCGAGTCGAGACTATATCTATCCCGAGGTTGGCGCTAGTAACGTCGCCGTACCGTACACATACGTCACGGTCATGCGCCGCAGGCTTGCTAGCCCTGGTCTCTCAAAGACGGTTCTTCAGCAGGGCTGGTTGACATGCCTAGCTTCCAATGTGGCCTGGAGGTGCCCAGTAGTAAACGATCAACGCAAGTCGATGTGCTAAGAAAAGGAGTCACGCAATAAGCGATAAGAACCCGGACCCTGCGAGAGAAGGAGAGGATCCAAGGCAATGGCGTCTCCATGCCCAGTACCCATTTACTTGGATCCTTTCACTCCCACTCCGGTTGATGAAGGCACCCATCCATTGTCCGACTACCATAAGTGACACGGAGGCGAGGGGCCAAGTTTGTACAATCCCGGAAACGTGGCCTCACCTCACCAGCATCCGTCCTTAGAGAAGTACCTAGAGAGGGATGGATGACGTCGAGGTCCGAGGTAGATTACACAGAACCTTGCGGCAAACTTTCAGCTAACTGCAGATCCCACTCCAAAAGAAGTCTACCAGCGCCAATCGAAGTGGAAGTTGCAAGGATGCTACCGGGTGTGAATGACCATGTCAAAGCAGCGTCTCTTCCACTGCAACAGCAGTGAGCTCTTTCCTGTCGAATAGCAAATACCCCACAGTCGCCAAGACACCGCCAAATTTACCCTGTTAGCTGTGCAGGATTGTCATATGAACACCCGCGGACTTGTGCCATTGGTTCAGAACCTTCACAGGGAATCGAAATAAATGCGCCACGAAGCACGTAAAGCGCGACAGCCACCGCATTCCCGTACCCCGGGGAGTGCAAAGGAGGTCATGACATAAAGTTAGAGACATTTGACCTTCTTGACTTATCAAGTCTGGAGTTCGGCACGAGCTCTCCTGACCCCTTGGCAGAAAAGCAGTAGATATCCGGGAGTTGAAGCTATCAATTCGAATTGTCATATCCTCGATTCATCCAAAGCGAACAAAGCGAAAGTAGTCCTTGTGTTTTGCCCACAGACTTTAGGCCTCCATTATCGGAGCGTCACCAATTCTGATGGAGGGAAGGAGCGGTCAGCCAAGAGCGGGGTAGACGAGAAAATTAAAATCACACATACCCTCAGCTGACGTTGGATGAATAGCAACCGTGTTGTCCAGATCGGCTTTGGTTGCTGCGAAAATGGGTAGTCAGATACGGGAACATGGTGAGCGGGAACGAGAACGGCGGGATACTAACCTCCCATCTTGACCGCGACACCGAAGCCCTGCATGGCTTCGTCGCTTCCCTGACCAATGATGTGAACGCCGACTACTTTCTCCTCTGGCCCAGCGACAATAAGTTTGTAGACGGTAGGTTCCTTAAGATCTTGATCAACTTGAGAAAAGTAGAGCGACTTGAAGGAGGTCTTGTCTATTTTAGAACACGAAGAGTCAGCTACGATCCCTGCAGAGATTGCTATAAGGCACCCACAGATCTTGATGGCATCGTCGCCGTATTTTTTACGGGCTTGAGGCTCTGTGAGACCGACAGTACCGATGGGTGGATGCCTTGGCGTCGAGAGTGAGTAACCAGCGGGCACGAGGGCAGTGGACAACGAGACAACTTACGAGAAGACAACCGTTGGAATGTTGTCATACTCCAACTTGTCGTTCTTGAACTTTTCAGGTCCGAACAACCGGTTAGAAAGCCTTCGACCAGCAGCAATCGCGACAGGGGTCAAGAGCCATTTTCCAGAGACATCACCAATAGAGTAAACGCCCTTGACGTTGGTGTTCTGGTATTCATCGACGATGATATCGCCCTTCTCATCGGTCTTGACACCGACCTCTTCCAAGCCCAGGCCCTTTGTGCATGGGTGACGGCCGATAGCCCAGAGAACGGTGTCTACCTCGATCTTCTCGCCCTGATCGGTGGTGACGGTCAAGGTCTGGCCTTTGGCACCGTCGATGCGGGTTACGTTGCTGCCCTTGTGGATGTGCACACCAGTATGTTCCATCCAGGGGGTCAAAGTCTCCTGAATGGTCGGATCAAAGGTTCGCAGGACTGTTTGGCCTCGGATGACAAGGTGGGTCTCGCTACCGAGGGCGTTGAAGATACCCGCCAATTCGACGGCGATGTAGCCTGCACCGATGACTGCGACGCGCTTGGGTTGCGATTCAAGCGCGAAGAAGCCGTCAGAGTCAATTCCGAGGGATGCTCCAGGGATAACATCGTCGCTGGGGATTGTTGGCGAACCGCCGACGGCAATAGTGATATGGTCGGCTTGGAGGGTGTATTTGGTTCCGTCTGGACGAGTGACTTCCACAGAGTTGGGCGAGGTGAGGCGACCGAAACCCTGATGGAACTCGACGCCCTCTTTGTGGAAGTTGTTTGCGTAGATCCCGTTCAAGCGGCGAATGTACGCGTCTCGTTGGGTCTTGAACTCACCCCAGTTGAAGGTGGGTTCGCCGATGTTCTCAAACTTGTAGCCTGGGGCGTGGTGGCGGAAACGGTCTTGGAGGTCAGCAGCATTCCACATCAGCTGTACGACAGCATCAGTATATCCCTGCATTCCAATTACACTAGGCGGTTTCTAACCTTCTTGGGTACACATCCTAGAAAGAAGGTGATTAGCCTTGGGGGCCCCCGCAGGTATGAAGAGCGGGACTTACCAACGTTGACACAGGTACCACCGAGGTAAGGCGTCGCCTCTACGACGGCGACCTTCTTTCCGTAAGAAGCCGCTCGACGCTGCGAACAAAGTCAGTCAACGCTAGTTTCTCCATCGCCCGGAAGACGTACCGAGGTCCCAGAACCACCGCTTCCACCACCAATAACAACATAGTCATACCTATCGGTAGTGGGTTTATCGTAAATGGGCGGCATATTGGACGATGTAGATGTTGAAAGAGTTCTATAGATCTATCACAAGTCAGTAACCTTCATCCGTTCGTTCCGAAAGTATGGCTTACCTGATCGAGCCTTCTCTGAGGCGAAGTACTAGTCTTCAAACTTGAAACTGGTATCTTGGAGCTTCTAGACGTTGTTGTAAATGTTCTTAATGAGGACGTATAGCGACGAGCTGAAGGTACAACTAGTCTTCGGAGCGAAGTTGAGAGCGGAAGACGAGTGAGAGACGCCACTTTTGAAGAAGAAAAGGGGATCGATAGGCGATTTGGTATTTCTATTTATAGTGGAAGCACCGGTCACAAGAGAGTGCACGGATGGCGAATGCTGACTTCTTCTTGGTAATACCCTCTGTAACCTTTGTCAGATCCATTACTACGAGTGACCATCCACGGGATTCGGTTCTCTGACCTTTGTTCAATAGATTTTTATCTCCACTCAAACTGAGCTAGTCGCGGCCTACGTCGAGTGCAATGAACGTCCCCGATACCCCAGGTTTTGAAGACAACAACTGGTGAAATTGCCAACCGTCATCGCGAAAACTCAGAGGATATGTGTCATAGTTGCGTAATGTCACGTGAGGATTACTCGTGGAGAATATTCCCAGCGCTTAATTTGAAGATCAACAGGAAAGCGTTGGTCGTGACATTCGTTAACAATAAATAGTACATAGGACGCCTCCAGGGAGGACTGGGTAACGGGGGTAGATACAGACAAGGATAACAATGATACATATGCAAATGGCTACAAAAAACGACTATGGATTATCCACCATCTTCTATACTGTAAACCTTATAACGTGGTCATGATGATGGAGACGAGACTAGAGATAACAAAGGTCGTGACAAAATTCGACAAGAGCAGGTATTGTGCGATTGAGGAGAGAGGTTGAGGGAAGGCTTGTGGGGGGAAAGGAAAAGAGTGGATGTCGACCAATAATTTACGACGGCGCCCCAAAAGATCACCCGTAAAATGTGACTGTATTGTAGTGTTCGAATATGAAATTTGGGAATAATGAAAATCGAATAAGCAGAAAAGAAAAAAAAAAAGCTTCGTCCCAATCAAAGCCGCAGACAATGAATGCTGAAAGAAAAAAACGATGCTAAAAGACGAAATTAGAATCTGTTCTGAACAAGTGGTAAATGGGGGTCACTCACCCAAGTAGCACTGGAAAAAGCGAGGCCAGCGACCCTAGCGTCGGAGAAAGCTTGAAAACCGAATTGAAGAATGATGCAGGGAATTGAGCGAAAATGCAGGTGACAATCTATCTTCGAATGATTCTCGGGTAGTGCTTGGGTAGAACTGGGGTCGGAATCAAACCTCCGAACGAAGCCCGCCACATCCCAAATCGACCAAACCAGTGCGAGGAAGAGACTTATCCAGCCATTCCCCGGACTAAACCATCACCAACTCCACAGCCTTCGTCAACCTCGCAGTTAAGGCCTATCCGCGAAGCGAACGAGGAAGCCAAGCACCAGTCTTGACGCGAGAATGGGATTTGCTCGTTTGCTGATCAGGTAACGACTGCGAGCACTGGTACCAAGATTGGATTGCCAAGACATTCCTTTTGCTGTGGAGCGAGCCTAATTGACTCCCAGCTCGAAGACGAGGATAGGCTAGCGGGCAACGAATTGCTTGCCAAGACGTGTCGGCGACGTATATATAAAGGCGAGGACAAGGTGGTCTACAAGTCGGCTCGTCGTCAGCGAAGGCGCTTGGAAGAAAAGGTATTGTCACGTACTGGCAAAGAGGTCGCTGGATTGGTTTGAACATCACGAGGCCGACCTCCCTTCGAACCTCCCCTCAAACTCCGATAAACGGACGTCCACGCCGCCGCCGCCCTGCCAACACGCGCCTGACACAGAGAAGATGGATGACGAGCGAATGAGGTGTGTGCCATCTCATGCAGGGTCCAAATCTAAAAGCATAAATATCCCGAAAAAGAAAAACCCCAGAAACAAAAAAACCGCTGGCAACGTTGTTGCTTTTCCGTCAACACTCCCCGGAATCTCCTTTCACTTCAGAGCTCGACAACGCACGATGACCACAAGCCACCGACTGCCACTCAAACCCGCGTTATGAGTGATAATGGTCCACCTCGGCTGTCCTGTGTCGGCTAATCTTCTCCATACCAGCGCCAATCACCATCGCCGCCTGTTGCTGGACTTCCTCCTCGTCCTCATCTTCTTCCTCATCATCGTCATCATTCTCGGAATCTGAGGAGGAAGTTTCCGAATCTGAATCGGTACTCGAGTCTCGACTCTGAGAGACGACTTGCACATCAAAGTGGAAGCCTTTCTCTTCGACGTCGGACGCGGGGCTGCAGATCGGTTGGACGAGACCATCTCTGCCATCTCGAGTGTTACTACGCGGTCGATGGGGTCGGGGCATGGGGACAGCCATGGTGGTGAAGACGTGATCATCTTCAGCGGGGACGTGATTCGTGAGCGATGCAACTTCGCGAGTTGGCGAGAGTGTGGGGGACGCGGGCACCGCAGTGGAGGCGCTGTGATGGGTGTTGACGGAGATGGAAGATGCCTTCGCCAGAGGGTTGATGTTGGAGATAGATGCATCAGGCGTGCTGGCTCTGGGTGTGGGAGCAGAGGATTCAGAGACGGCGTTTGGAATGGGGGGCGGGGCGGTTGATGTATCGTCTCCTGGAGGCTCGCCGCTGTCAGACACGGCACCGGCACCTGCCTCTTTCGCTGCTGCTTCCTTCTCAGCCTTCTCCTTAGCCTCTCTCTCTTCCCTCGCCTTCTTCTCTCTTTCTTCTTTTCGTTTCTTGACCCAAGCCATTCCACCACCGTCCTCTAAGTCCTCGTCTTGGGAGCTTCCGTGAAGGCGCTCCCAGCGAGAAGCGGCGCCGGCGCTCTTCGCCCCTCTCACGCTACCCATGCCACCATATCCCCACTCAACAAACTCGGGTTCGGTGTCTGGAGCATTGGCAAAGAGATTGGCGTTGGGGTTCAGTCGACGTCCGCCGTAGACTCGACCATTCAACATGCGAGTGCCTCCTCGTTTCGTCATGGAGGACGGCTTCGATCGACTCGGCGCTGTCGAGGGCCTGAGCCCAGAAAGTAACGATGCTGTTTTCGAACGGTACGACTGGGTGGATTGAGAGCTCTCGCTGCGGGTGAGAGGAGCGCCCCATTGCTTTATCGGTTGGTTGCCGCCGCCAGTGCTGGCCCAACGCGTCAGACTCCAGCCGGCACCAGAATCAGAACTCTTGGAACTCTCCCTTGAGGAGGCACGGAAGAGGTTGATGGTGCCCAGGGTCAGAATCTCCTCTGTGGAAATCCCTTTACGTCCCGAATTGCCATTTGCAGTGCGGTCGATGGAAGGCGTGGGCGTCAGGGTGTTGGACGAAGATGAAGGTGAGCCGGAGGAGCGCTTGAAAGGGCGCAAGAGGGAGAGACCTTTGGATCTGGGCCATTGAGAATTGGGCAGAGGCTGCACCTTTGAAGGCAACAGCGGCGGGAGTGGGATTGGAGCGAGGGACGGGGACCCCGGGCGTGAGTTATCGTATTCGCTGGGAGTGGACGCTGGGGTCGTTGTTCCAGGCGTTGTCGAGGGGTCGGTATCGCTGTTTCGTTTTGAAGATCCGAAACTACTCAAACTGGAAGTGTCATGGGCCAGAAGGTCCACTGGCGCCACCGCTGGAGATACGGGGCATGATGGAATCTGGGTTGCGTCTTCACCGAATGGAATTGGGACTTCTGCGCCGTTTTCGTCGATGAGGACAGCACGACGAGGGTCTGGTAGGGGTGCAAAACGGATTTTTCTCGAGGTCGGTGGTGAAGGCTGGCGGAAGGCTGCTGGTACTGTTGGAGTTGAGGCGGGGGTGAGACTTATGAGTGACGAGTCCGCTGTTGAAGATGGTGTTGACGATGCTGCCGACGACGAGGAAGGCCAATCTTGTTGCTGGAGGAGGATACCAGAGCGTGGCTGGCTAATGGCAGCAGTCATAGCGGGGAGGATAGTGGGGAGAACGTAGTCGTTCAGGAAAGAGCCAGATGACGGTGTCAAAAAGAGGCCCGGATACGTTTCATCCAAATCGGGAACAGGTTTCCGGGGTCCTGCCCGATCTCATCTATACCCGTTTAGAAACATCCTCGAAGTCTATTGTCAGCCTTGCTCATGAAGCCTTCTTTCAACTGACCTCGATTTCATCAACCCCTTTCACTATCAATCGGTCCTAAGTACATACTCTTCGTCCAAAGGCCCAGTTCAGGTCTTTTTGTTTCTCTTTTCAACGTTGGCGTTCACTTGCCTTTTGGGGACGTTGTCGGCTCTTAACGCCAAGCATTTCCTCTTCTGGCACCTCTCATTCCACCCCGAATTCTGTCCCGCCTTTGCTGCAAGTCACACGGGGCGATCGATCCATATTCCGCACAGGTTTCATGGAGCCCAAGGTCCTGCAATGGTCGAGCTGGTCGGTCCAGTCCATTTCTGGTGCTGCGCCTCCGCTTTTCAACGACGAGAAAGCGAACAGCCAGCGGATCTTGGGCCTGTGATTTTTTGTCACTGAAATCTTCCTGCGCAAACCCTGCCGACGCTGGTGAAAACCCCATTTCGTTTTTTTACCAACCGTCTCGCTAACGACAACTCTTGGCGATATCTTGGGCAATTCCACCTGTCTCCCTGCTCCACTTTGGACCTGAACGGTTCCCCTTCGTTTGCCTTTCAGGAACGTGCAAAGAGTCTCTCTTCAACCTTGTCTCGCATTCCTAGGACAAAATCGCAAACAAGCTCGCGCTTCAGTTTAACTCGAGCACGATTTTCTGGCCACTACAACACGTCACGTATTCTTGGACGCCTTGGCGTTTCTGAGGCGTCCACTTCGACAACGCGTGTTTTCGCTGTCTTTCCCGGCGTTGTGCGGACGGTGGGGCTTTCCACTGCGCCGAGGGTTCCCCGGCGCCAGGGCAGTAACATTCATATCGTACGTGCCAGTTCGACTCGATGCCGTTTGCCAAGCCCGGATCTTTCGTCAACCTCATCCATCTCGCAGACATCCTACCCGCCTCTGTTCTCATGTCTGAATCAGCCCTGTCTCTCTTTTACGTCGTCGCCCCCGCCACTCCGACTTGCGCTCATGAGGTGATGATCAAGGCTCTCAGCATTTCTTGAGGCTAAGAGATGAAAGAAGTATCCGAACGTAATATGGTTAATCAGCGACCCAGCGTGCCGAACGACTACGCAAACCTTTCCAATCTCTTCTCTTGAAGCTAACTTTATGTCACCGAAACAATCAGAGCGCTCGTTACCCCTCGCCGATATCATTTGCTGGATGGGTCATTCTGAGATGGGCCACGGACAAGTCTCGACTCGTTCTGTGACCACGGTCCCGGGAGGTGCCTTCGCGAGGTATCTTCTTTCTGATCTCCACCTTTCTCGACCTGTCCAGCACTCTTCTAACTATCTGGGGACTATTGTGCTTCGCTTCGTTCCGCCTGACGACTGCTCTGGCTCCTTGTAGAACAAACCCCTCTCCGGAGACCTGTCGCCTCACTTAGACTAGATGCCTTCGGCACTGATATATCTCAGATGACAGCTTCAGTCCTTCTACCAAGCCTTTTCCTTCCATCTCATCCTTCACCCAAGCCGGCTCTGCGAACACGCGTACGTGTAAAGGATGTGATTGAGGCAATCATACTTTCTTCCTCATTGTCGCCACGTTTCAATTCACATCGATTGCCTCTTAGCTTGTCAGTGGAATTACAGCCGTTTGCATTAGTCTTTGCGCGAGCGATGTCGCAGAAACCAATTGATGGCGTGTCGGAAAACTCCGTATGGCAGCCCAAGTCACGCTCGACGACCGTCGTTCAGGCTTCGGTATGAGATGTTTGCCTCATCCTCGTACCCTTACCGTCTCTCTTTGTACTTCCAATGGTATGAAACAGCGAAATGTCCCTTTCACACCAACAATTCGTAAAATCGGCCATGTATTCGAGGAAGAACCTGGTTGGAACCTGGCAGGTGGGAACCCCACGGAATTTTCCGACACGCCATCAATTGGTTTCTGCGACATCGCTCGCGCAAAGACTAATGCAAACGGCTGTAAACCCAATACTTTCGCAGGTAGGCAATCCTCGCTTCGACATGATCACGCGGGGATGGCGTGTAGAATTTCCTGGCAATTACCTTGAGTTGTCTGGTTCCAGAAAACACCATTCACCTCCTCTGTTTCCTCTCCCTTGCCGAACCCCACACCTTACCCCAGATCGATAGTCACGCTATGATGAGAACCTCAGAGTCTGCACATGCTCAGGGGACGTTATGCTCGCGTGTTCTGCTCTGAGCTCTCACTGAGACTATTCTTGGACATCCTCTCCTAACACATTCGGAATACGACATGCCATGATTCCTTGGCGCGGTCAGTCTCTCAAGCCAGGGCGGTGCTGATAAGGCCGAATTGGTGCGTCGTGATAAGCACAGCGTGTTATATCTTATCTCATTGGCTGCTGGAGAATCTACCATCGTTTGTCAAGTCTGACTTCCATTGGACATGATCAGCTGGTATTGTGGTTGGCTGGTGAGTTGCCCCGAAAGGTGGAAATTTGTAGCACCTCATGAAGGATCGTTCTGGAAAAGATGCAGTCGACGTTTCTCCTTTGCTCCTGCAAACAGCCGACTATTTCGCTTGCGTGGCTTTAGGCTCCCACCAGTCCAAGTGCTCGTTGACATGGTACGCAATCTAACTGACGTTGAATTCATCTCTCACCTCTAGTTTGAAGCACGTTTTAACAGTGTATTTTGCTTCCTCCAAGCGCACGTTCGCCAAAGCAGCCGCCCGTGGGGAGTGAACATAAACATTCTCCCCGCCCCGAGATGCACGCTCAGGATGAACGTAAGGCTCCTTCCGCTGGTTCTTTGAAACTTCTGAACATGCTAGTACGGACCTACGTAAGTCCACTAGGTGGTTATTCCACGGCAGACATATTGTTCGAAGACTACTTGCGTCACAGGGAATTCTAGTTTACCCAAGGGCTTACTCTGAGAACGCTTCAAGAGATCACGACAACGATCAAGCCATTCAAGAAGCAGATGAAAGTGAAAGAGGCTTAGACATGGTCCGCTCGTATCGTTCTCTTACATCCGACGTCAAATGTGCGACTCTGTGTTGATCAGGGCCCAGGGAATTGTCCCCCACGTTACAGTACCATGGACTTCAAGCTGCTTGGGAATCAAGGTAGGTGTACTTCGGAGTGGTCATTCACAGCTAGTGTCTGCGATCGTGGCCCAGCGGCCCTTACGTTCAGAGTCCATCCCCCAAGCAATCTCAGCTTCTGCTGCGCGGCGCCCTCCTCCCCGGCAGCGTATCGCAAGCGCTGGTGCTGTTCACGGCAATCTCCGCGCTCCGAACAGCAAATGGACCCGAGTCTACTGCCTCAATGACGCATTTTGCCCGCCTTGAACATCCACTAAAACCCGAGTTGGATGCACTCTAATGCATTGGGCATTGGTATCCACTCGCAGTGGTAGTCTCGACAAAGAAAACACCTTATCCATTCCCAAAATCCGACCCGCGAAGCCCCAGTAAACAGAACCCCTTGGAGTTGCAGCGGAAACCAACGGAATTATCCATCTTCTCACTTTTTTTTTCTTTCTGTTCCAGCGATCCCAGTATGGTAAACGGGTCCTCGAACAACGGTAATCCTCAATTTTCATGCTTGGAAAGTTACGAGGTCCATTGGCACCGCCAAGGTACCTTTAAACTTCAACTGGAATTGTGGATGCATGCTGAAGCTTATCTCATACCGGCGTGTTGTAGCGCGCGTGTTGACAGGGAGCCTCGAGGCTTGAAGTCTACTCGTCCGATCCTGACGAAGCTCATTAACGTTCGCGTTTCTACTTCCGTTCCTCACTACTCGGAGGTAAGTAAGTATAGCAGTGACAAGCACACGTTGTTCGCAACCGTGGGCGCATTTGCTTGTCTTTCTCACTATTCCGCCCTTTTCAGATTCCCTCATGAATATACAATACTAGCATATGAGAACATATGGCCGTGTCTTTCGTTTTCAGAGCGCCCCTTCTCACCTGGCAGCAACCACGTCAGTCCGTGTGTCCTCTCCGCCCAGCGCATTGACGCTGCGAAAATTTGCCGAATCCATAGGCGCTTTTGGTTGCCGGACATACCGTGTACGGTCGGCGGGAACGTCGTGGATGAAATTCCCGCGCGGGCGACCTTCGGCAGTTTTGGAAGCGAAACCAAATAGGGTTTCATCGCCCCTATCTAGCAGTGCCCAACCCAATAGAGGGCTGAACAGCCCAGTACGACCGTAGACATCGCTTTAAATTGTCCAATAATCACCAAAAACGCCTCCCAATACTGGAGAGGATATCATAAGCGATTTAGACAGTCTTTTGGAACATATATATACATCCTACAGAACACAATCTCAGCCGGGAGAGTGTTTGGGCTACGGCAAAGGATCAGGGAGGCACCATTGCCACCCGAGGGCGCTCTCGGATAAACCATCGTGGAATGCAAAAGAGCTATGAAACTGACCTTAATTAACGTGTACTGCCCCGGACCCACACCCGGTGCTCCTATGATGACGATTCACCATTACTGTAACCCTGCGCGAACTTCTTCGAAGCTTGAATGGGCCACTTTCGGATCCTGAAGACGTTGGTCAATTGAGCTATGACTTGCGTTAGAGTCCATATGTGATGTTTTCCCAGACGTAAGGGTAATAAGAAAAGGGAGGCTCACGAGAGCCTGACTACCGGAGTTGCCAATGTTACACACTCCTTTTTGGGATGACGACAGGCTGATTGCGAGTTAGATGTTGGGCACGAAGCGAAAGGTACAGATTTCCGTGCACTGGAATGACCCTCTACCGCCTGAAGCCGAGGAGTCAAGCTTAGAATACAGCCTAGGTGTGGCTGTGTCGCTTTAGGGCCTGGTCAAGCTGGCCCCGCGTATTTACGACTTCCATTCGACAAGAGTCTACTCATCGAGCTAAAAATGATTTATTAAGATGCTCTCCTGGCCCATATGATATTGTTGGCTGTATCTAAGGCCCTTTAAGCCCTCCGGAGCACTCAAGACAGAGTGAAGGAAGGGGAAATAGGGGCCTCAGCCATTTTCGGTCGACGAAGCAAAGCCACCGAAAGTTGCTCGCGCGAGAATTTCATCCACGACGTTCCCGCCGACGATATACCGTGTGGTCGCAAATGCGGACGTGTGGTGGATCAGGGCGCTCATTCTCACTGGCGTGCGCCCGCGAGGCCGACGATCACACCTGGACGACGGAACCAGTTTACGACGAGTCAGGACGCCGCCTAGAGCAACCAAGTGGTCCCCTACAGGAGACCTTGGTACTGGAAGAGTTTGGGCGTACTTTTGTCTCGACAGGCGCTTCCGAGTATTATCCGCTGGTGCACTCTCGCTTTGGAGGGACGCCAACCCTAAGTTCGACTGCTGTGCTTCTACCATTAGGCGTATTCCGATAAATTTATCCGAGAGGGGAAGCTGCTGGAAACCTCCGAGTCCGCTACTCGAATACACACTTCGACACAACGATGTTCATTTGCTTCCGAAAGGGCACGAAATATTTCTCAGGTTTTTCAACGGACTTGAGGAAGATTGGCGGTGACATTGGTCTCAGCAACCCTCGAAATGCTTTCCGAAAGTCGACTTCCATCCTTACACCTTCACCCTCACTACTGTCAACAATATGTTCCCAGAGACCGAGTGCCTCGAACGTTTTTACCCTGGCTTCTCTACTGCTTTGTGGGGCCGGCTCAGCGTTTGACTAGGCCTCGAATGGCCCTAGAAGTACCCTTCCTAGCTTCGGCAAGGCAATCCCCGTCAAACCGACTAAAATTCGAAACACCACCGAGCAACGTTCTTGGCCGACACTCAGTACTCAGGGCTGGTAACTCCTCGCTTGGCTGCACGACTCGTATCTGGTATTTCCCTTGACCAATTGTACCGTAAAATAAGCAGGAGGGAACGAAAAACAAGATCCCATCTTTGATCACAGCCTATGGCCCCTACGAGGTATGCAGCGCTTAACAGCAATTCTCATTGATCATCTCGTCGATACACCGGCTTTCGGTGTTTGCCTTAAAAACCTCCTCGTCTAGGCTCCATGGGTTGGATTCCGTGCTTATGTAGCATGCCGGAATTTGGGCGACGCATACGAGATCAATGACGCAAGTGGACTCGTGCTCGTGCATCGAGTACTTTGCTACTGGACAAGATGTGGTGTTATCAATCGCAGCCCTATCGTAAGTTGCCTCTGCCAACTGCCAGGCTTGCGGTGCGTTCGAAGCGGCTGGAATATAAGTTTGGTAGCTTCATAATGACGCATGATAGCGAAATACACGGGCATTAGAGCCCTGTCGTTTTTTTTTTTTTGCCTTCCTTGAAGCCCCCTAAAGCCATGCAGTTTTGATGCAGTTCGACATTCTTTTCGTTCGGACTTTGCCCCGGCGCCTTGGCAACCGCGCCAAGCCCTCCTCTGGGCGCTTAAACGGATTCTGAATTTAGCGCAACTCCCCCTCGATTTCTTCGGGCAACGCCTCGAACTCTTTCACGTCGGCAAGTCAGGATAGAGAGGTTACGTTGGGATTAAATGACGCTTCGCTCGGGCAGCATGTTCCGCACGCATGGGGCATGTGAACCAACCTCAGTCCGAATTCGTGAACAAACTCGGAGAACAGAACTTTTCTTTTGAAGGTCAGACATGACCTGAGCCTATACAACCTCAGTATTCTCACGGCATAGAGATATTAGTCGGCGGCAGTGACCATTTGTCACGGGATTTCTCCGCAGATCGTCGCTTGAAATCCAACATACTGTGCATTGATTAATCGAAGCCTTCTTCGCATTTCAGAATGGCATCACATTCGACTACTTGTGGAGTCTCTGGCTCTTTGACCCGAGTATCTGCCTGAGACCAATGCGGGGGAACCAGTCCAGATGTGAGTGGTGTATACCGATGGCGGGAAGTGGTGGCAATGAAATAAAAATAGAAGGCTGGGGTACTTTTCGCATAAAAACAACCCTGTAGAAACACCGTAGGCTTTACTTGGCTCGAGAATGTATTATTAGTCTAATGGCGGCCTGAAATCGGAATCCTGGGCAAGAACCACGCGGGGGACTGCGTAAACATTGTACAGCCGTATGAATCATCTATGCGCGCAGCAGTGGCGAGTTGTGGTTCTAGTGCAGATGCCTCGGGATACACCTTCCTATTCGCTGCCACGATTCAAGTGTCGGAGATCGGTCACCGGGGAGCGAGTCCACCTCGAAGCGACACTGGTAAGGTGGAAAGTGGAGCTAGTAGGCTGTTTCATGAATGATGCCATACGGTCGCATAGGCCAGTTATAGCGATCACCATGCTCGCTTCGGGACTCCCTATGCAATGGTTGAGGACTGAGTCAAACACCAGATAGATAATTGTCCAAAATCTGGCATATTTTGATAGAACATCTAATGGCACGAGTGTGTTGTTCCTTGAGATTGGCAAAAAGCCCTCATAGAAGGATACGGTTCGTCGAGAAGAACCCGAGCAAGTCGTCAAGCTCATCGCAAGTGCACCCAGCTCCAGCTATGGATAGCGCGCGAAGTCGAAGTCTTTGTGGCCGGATGACCGGATTTATTTTGAGTATACTACCAGCCGCCGTAAACCTTTAAGCCTTTGCGTGCCGAGATGGTACGTTGGAGTTTGCCTAAAAATAGTTCTGATAGAAGTACGAACACCTGGACGGTGCTATCTCATCGGCGAACAGTCGAATACCAGCCATTTGGCCCAACAAACCTGAACGCACGAGCCCTAGTTCTCAGCAGCTCGCTCGAGCTAAGATGATAATAAGCTAACCTGTCTATCCCTCTATGGCGAGGAACTGAAAAGCGAAGTATCCGATCATGTGCGCAAAGGCGAGATCAAGATCCACTAAGTCTAACTGTCTACTGACTTCGCACGAAGTATTTTCTCGTGAACTCGGAAAGAGGCGTTATCAGTGTCCCCATAACCCGTTAGCGTGTCCCTTCCCCGCTACGGCGCTTGAACCTCGTCACTTCAATCACGAAATGAATCATCAGAGCAGGGACCCTCGACACTCTTTCCCCGGACTACAAATCTCCGGATTCAAGTCGGATATCGACAGGTTTCAAATAAAAGAAGAAGCTACTCTTCAAACGGGGGAAGTCAGCTACCCAAACAGCTTCTTTATCAAGACGGTGATACCCACCCTAGTACCGGAGGGCCTCTCCTCCAGCCATGGCCCGCATAGCCAGACTATTCAAGCCGTGACGGCTAACCGTCTATAGACCTTCCCCTCCCTCCACGTACACGGAACAGACAAGGATAGAGGGACTGAATGAATTACTTGATGTAGTATCCCAACTTCAAGATGAGGCTCTAATAGGGAGGAAACAGAAGCCAACATGCAAGTCGGCCAGATGCGAACGCCGATGCCACTGCGTATCCTTGCCACCCTGCACGCCAGATACGAATTTCACTCCGAGTGACACTCGTATTGGGTCGAGGCCCAGCGGACAGTATTACCTCGCTTTCCGAAACTTCAGGTTTTGGCCCCCTCTAGTCCGTGCCTTGGACTGGACTGAACGTGAACACATGGTGTCTGTCCGGTAGCGCGACCCGGAACTCGAAGCTTCGAAGGCTAGTTTGCCCATGAAAAATCTCCGTGCCGTCCTGTTCAAACCCACCTCCGTCAATGAGGCCTTGTACCAAGAGCTTCATTCCCAGGGCTCTGATTGAACACCAAGCACAAGGGCAGCCTCCAAACTTGGATGAGGTGCATACTTACTAAGGAGATAGTATGGGCGAATGGCGACGTTTAACAAATCCAGCTGATCCAGTCAAGTCTTGAAATAGAAACATAGGACTAGCAATCTGTGACGGTTTCCAGTACATGGAAGGGGCGAAGCTCCGGCGGCTGAGACGCCAGCTTGGCCAATCCCAATGCCTACACAGAGTGATCGCTAGTTAGGAAACCAGGGGGAGACCACGCGCGTACACAAAAAGGCCAACGACGATCATCCTGGGAAGGATGGCCATTCACCATTTGGTGTCAGCCAGCTCCCAGCCAGCACACATTCGAATCCATGCCTCCGCGCCTGTCCCTCCCAACTCACATATGCCCTCCTTCTCTCCAAGCAGGACATACTCGGTGAAGTTCCTGACCTTCGCCCTCTTGTAGACATTCTTGTAACGCGTTACAAGATCCGCACCGATTTTGGAGCGCAATACGATATAGTTTCCGTGCTTGTAATACCACTGTAGTTGGCGAACGAGAGGTTTCAACGGATCTGGGACAATCTTTGCGGCGGAGACACTGGGGCTTGATGTAGAAGACTGGTATCTGAATGACGGAGGTTGGATAAAGGTCATGTCAGCAGAGCTTTCTAATTCTGAAGTGATGTTGGAGTTGGAAGAGATGTTGGAAGTGAGATCGTCAGATATTAAGGAAACGGTGTCGTATTGCTTGGGCTTCCTCTGAGTTGCCTGGAATACGTCCTTGGCAGGGTCGAATGTGTCGATAGATGCGGTCGTTCTGTCTCGAATATCGCGAACTCTGGTTCGCGGGGTTTCAGCCCGAGCTTTAGTAGGCGAAGTGCTATGAAACTCGTTTGATGCATTGCTTTTCTCGGTTCGAAGTGGTGGTCTTTCCGGAGGTGTTAAGAACGACTGCCGTTCTTCGAGCAGCCAGAACTGATTCAGTGTAGTCTGGGAAGGCGGCAGTCCAGCCTGATGAGCTTTCTTCGGTGTCTTCGAAGGACTGGTATTGCTTTGGGATGGGAAGGGTTTCCTGGGCTTGAAGTCCTTGGGGCCAGTGCTTTCTCCCTGCGACGCTGAGGACGAAGAGCGAGTCCATTCTAGAGTAACTGCTAGTTTATTCGATTGTTTTTCTTCATCTCCGTTTTCTTTGTCAATTCGTATCGGGCCGTCGTCGGTATTGTCGTCATATCTTCTGCTGTTCCATCCTGTGTTTCCCGTGAAATATGTCCTCCCAGATTTCTTGGGAGATGATGGAGGGGGCGTGATAATGTCGACGACGTCGGTGAACCAGTCGAGGCAGGTGGTTGCTTGTGCCTTCAAGCTAGCATGAGCATTGGGCAAGGTGACAAGGACAACTTTGTATCTTCTCAATCTGAGCGTGGACAGAGCGTAGGCGAAATCACGGTCGCCAGAAATTAATATGAAAGTCCTCGGTGCAGGGTGGTCGATAGCATGGGCCAGCATGTCCACTTGGAAAGAAACCCAACTGTAAGCATTTGGATCGGGACGGGCGGTGGGGACGAGAGCCATTTACCCAGCATCATTTTATCTGCAGCGTCCTTACGCCCATTATGGGGACAGTCTGTCAAAGAAACTCCAGAAACCTGGAGTTCGGAGCGTAAAGTCAATGAACGGGCATTCAAAACTTGCTCCGACACCTCGAGGTACGCCTTGAAGAGCTTGACGGAGCCGAACTGTTGAGCCATTCGGCGTATAGCATCTACAAGGTCATATCCCGTGTAATTAGCAGGTGCCGGGCAGTTTTCTGTCAGAAATACAACCGTCAGCGAAACGAAAGAGGACGACCGGATCAGAGTGCACTCAACCATAGTCCCAAAAAATAGCGATATCTTCGTTCACAACGTCCGAAGGCATTGATGACTTCTTCACAGGTATCCCGTCCATTGGCTGCTATGTACTTGAAATGCCGGTTCTCGACGCAGAGAGGCAGAGCTACAACATCACTCGGGAGTGAAGATGATGGTGGCAAGGGACAAAAGACAAACCGCGGACCATTCAAGCGCTTGACAAAGATGGTCCACGGGATCAAATATACATTCCGGAGTCTTCACGCAAGTAGTCCAATTTAATTAGTTGTAATCTGGCATTACTTACATACATGTATCCAATTTCTAAAACTAGTCAGTAAGTAATTGAGTAAGGGTAGATAATGTCGGGGTACATGTTATATGGGCTCATGCAATTGGATCCAAGCTCCTCCATTCTTACCCCCGAGTTTAACGATTCCTTCCTTCTCAGCTAGTGCAGAATATTGAGAAAATTTCTGTACCCCGGCCTTTGCATACACATCCTTGTCCTTTTGAATCAACTCCAGTGCGACAGACGATCGCAAGGGAGTGGCCGACCCCTTGGCACGTTGAGATCTCAGAATATCGACCAAAGGTTGGAACGCAGGCACCACAGAGGTCCTTGCAGAAGGCTGAGGGGAATAGCTCGCTTTCTGCGGAGAGGATATAGAAGACGTGGATGGAATTCTTGGGCTCATGAATTGACCAGATGGTGTTGGTCGTTGACCGAGGGTTGCGAGTGACGGTTGGAAAACACTGGCAGTGGGAGATAAGCTGGTAGAGGGAGTTGATGCTGTAGGTTGGAAAGCGATTGTTCGAGGCATTAGCTCCTCGACATTAACCTGCGCACGTGCCGGAATGCTACCCGTCCCCACCGCAGTTGACTTCCCAGTAGCTCTAGGAGTTGAAGGGATGCTAGTAATGCCCTTGACGGAATCCTCAACCAGAGGTCGATCGAGCTTGCTTAATGGACGACCGGTGATCTCAGAAGGGGTGGATGGTCGGTCCGATTGGAGATATGACGAGAATCCTCGAAAATGAGGGGACAAGAGCTCGTCTGGAGTTTCCGTGTCCGATGCTCGAGCTTTCCTTTTCACGGTGTGTGGATTCTGCGGAAGACTGAAGTTCTTCAATTCCACTTCTTCGCCTGATGCAATTCGCGCTCGCTGTTCTGCGCCAGAAGGCCTGTCTTCTCTGGTGAAATCCGGGGAAGACGCTCGGCTGTGTGGGCGCATGGGATAACGTTTGTGGGGTGAAGCTGTAGAAGTCCCAGGCATCGCATTGGGAAGTGACATGTATTTTAAGACGTCCGTATCCCAATCGAAGTGAATAGACCCTTGGGAAGTCAAGCCCAAGCTTGTATCCTGGCCTCCCAGTGAGGACGTGACGACGACCACGCGGTAATTGCGCAGCCGTAGGAGGGAGACTGCGTACGCAAGAGCAGGCGCATTGGTTACGAGCACAATGGTCGCCGTTAAGGGCGTCTTGTCCAAGGCGTAAGCATACATATCGGCTGTACAAGCACGGGGCGATAAGATTGAAGATAGGACCATGAAGCTGCAGAGGGGGGAGGATGGACGTACCAGCGAGCATCACGTTCAGACCAGCATTCAAAGACGGAGTGCTGGTGTCAACGTCCGTCAGTGACACGCCAGACACTTGGAGTTCAGATCGAAGAGCTGATGCTCTGTCGCGCTTGGAACTGGGCTCGTGTAGAGAGATAGACAGGTAGGCTTTGAAGACTTTTATGCTCCCAAAAGTCTGTGCGATGCATCTGATGCTGTTTGCGACTTCATATCCTGTAAGCGAACTAGGCGAGGGGCACGTCGCTTCGTGAGATGTGAGTTCCAGTTTCATCGAGATTGAGCTCTAGTGAGTACGCACAATGATCCCAAAATACAGCGACGTCGTGGTCGCTCAAGTTGTTGCCGTGACCATTCATGTTGCCAATGGCGCCACAAAACTTGATCCCGAACCTGCAATTTCCTGGACCAGGCTTAATCGAGGGGTAAGCCTAATTTATGAAGATTCACTCCTTTCGAGAGGTTTTCTGTGTTTGGGGGTCCAGGATTGATGAGCAGCCTCCTGCCTCGTGGTGGACAGGAGTAAAGGCTGGTGGGACGTTCCCAAGGCGTTAGTAGTTTGTTTGGGTGCGTGCACACCACGCTCTCAGGACTGTAGGAGAAAAGTTAGTCACAAAAATATATTATATAGATCACAAGAACAAGTAGGAAGTACAGATATGCTCGGTTCAATAATAATCGGGATGAAGAACAACGTCACCCTTGTTCGACATAATGATGCCAGCAGAGTAAGCCCAGTTAAGATAGTTAACAACGGGACCCTTCACATCCGCGAGGTCGCAGTCTCGAATGAAATTCGGATTCTTCCTTTTCAAGGCATTGAACATGTCTACCCGTCTCATGAAAGTCTCCCCGCGAGCACGAGACTCGCGAAGGATATCGATCAAGAGCCGGTACCGACGGTGAGGTGGTTTCTGAATCTTCTGGGCCATGCCAGACCCAGAGACTGAGGGTCCCGCTTCGATCTTTGCCAGTGCTACTGGAACTGGCTTTGACACTGGCGAGGAAGATGTCGGCGGCTTTGGTGTCTGAGTAAAAGAGGTGAACGGGTCGCGGCTTGTTGATACAGCGGCAGGCTTTGGTGCTGGCCTAGAAACTATCCCGACAGCGTCTTGCGCGGGACTGGGTGCTTCTCCAAAGGAAGTGCGGACGGGGGCTGGAACTGGGTGACTAAATGTGAAGGGAGAGGAAGGGGGCGCTGAATGTATTGGCCGTGGGGCCAAGGGTGGCGCGACCAAGGCGGGTAAGGGCGCCGCTTTGGAGGCGGCTACCGGGATGGGGGATACAGGAGCTCTGCTCTTTTCAGCGGCCGCGGATGGGCTGCCAGGTGCAGGCTTGGGATCTTTGAGCGGAGTCACTCTGGGTTTGTTACTGACAGTCGGGATCGCCTTGGGCTTGAGTGCAGATGTGTTGAGCGAATGGGTGAATGAACCGACGGGTTCGATTGACTCTGGGTCCGGCGTTTGCAGCTTGAGAGACTTCTTAGCCGACACGGGAGCGTCATCAACCGCAGAGTTAGCTGACGTGGTTACATTGGACAATGGCTGCGGGATAGAGGGAAGCCGAGGATGCTCGTATGCAGGCGATAGATCAGGCGGAGTACCAGGGACTCGACGAGTTGGAGAGTCAGTTGCCTCAGAGGTCTTGTTGACGACTATGAATTCGGAACGCTGAGAAATAGGAGAGGGTGAAGGCGAAGGAGAGCTCCCCCTCTCAAACATTCCAGTAGGCGGCTTGTAGAACGACGAAACTGAAGTTCGCCTGCTTATAGAAGGTGTATCGCGTCCGCATGCGTGGGTTGAGAATTGAGTCGTCTTTCCCTTCCCCTTCCACTGCGGTTGTTGATCCTCATGCGAAGGACCATCTCCGGCTGCTTGCGAGACCAAGGAAGGCGAGTAAGAAGACGAGCTAGAGATCGACTCGTTGGTGAGATGGCTGGCCACGATGGACCCGTTCTGCGAGTGTCGGGTCGAAGGTTCGGCTGCTGCAGCCCCGGGGTGATCCACGGACACGGTCGGTAACATCGAGATATCCTGTTGTTCAAGAAGGGGGAGTTCACAGTATGCCCTCTGAACCAAGTTTCGGTGTGCGTTCCGTGGGGTAAGAAGGATCGTCCGGATACCTTGGAGTTTCAACAGAGACAAGCCGTACATGATGTCCGGGTCTGCTGAGACAAAGATTAACGCGAACGCCGTCACACAGGTGAGTCCGTGAAGAAAGGCGTCCGCTGTGCGAAGATCAATAAGCTGGTGGCAGAATGACCGCTATACGAACACACCTAGCATCATCTTCGCCGATGCACCTGCTCTACCTTCTGCTGCCACCTCCACGATGGAAACGCCGGAGGCCTGGAGTTCGGACTTACTCTCGACCGTGAATGACCCAGAGTTCTGTCGGTCAACGTATAATCTGAAGCTTTGGATAAGACCGTGGGCCTTGGCAACATCGAACACTGACGAAACGGCGTCCAAGGCGGACACATCCAATGCCACTTGAGCTGAGGCTGAAAGATGTCATCAGAATCGCATTCCAAGACTGAGCGAATGCAAGGCAGGCACTGACCATCCCAATAAACGCTGACGCGAGTCACCATCGTAGAGGAATCTGTTCTTGCGCTCTGCTGACAGGAAGGGTTAGATATATAAAGCCACTGCCTGGCGTTTACCGAACGGTTTCGGTCCCAAAGCCACAAGCAAACCGGGCGTACAGCTCAAGTCCACCGCCAATGATTGCTGCAGGTCCATGTGCGTCACCCGATGATCGACACGGAGTTCATTTCGAGCGAACAGGAAGTTAAAGTCTCCCAATGACACGGTCTGAGCAACAAGAAAAAATGAAGGTAGTTACAGGACTGACGATTTTTTGGGCCCAGACTGAAAAGTTAACCGCGGTACGTACTCCATGTGTAAATAAGTACCTCGAGGCCATACTGCGAGTCCGTGATCGAGGGGTCCATCCAAGTGTGGCTTTCGCCAATCGCAGCCCCTCGATACACGAGGGGACGATAATCGATGGCGAATGTAGAAGCGCGTGTCCAAGAGAACATGTAACGAGGTAAGAGCAACATAACTGGCGATGTCAACGGAGTGGCACCGCGAGAAAGAACTTCAGCGGTAGCGGGGGGTCAGAGTGATGTGCGACCCTGTCTTGGAGGTTATGATGCCCTCTTCATAAGCACCTTCGATGAGTTTGACGATGGGCTGGGGAACAGGATCCATCCCAGAATTGATGCGATAGTTAGGGTCGATCTTTCGCATTGCGCCGTCGATGCCATTTCGTGGAATAGAGTATGAGGGTGAACTGCGCAAGCAATCAACCAGGACCCTGTACTTCAGGGGGAGTTCCAGGTACAGTGCCAACTGTGTCGAGGCGGATGACGTTGGATTAGAGACCCAAATGGAGAATGCGGAAGTTCCATTCGAGTCCGATTGTTGTCCACTTGTTGTCCATGCAGGTTCTGGTTCAACAGAGTCGCGTTCCTGACCGAATTCCTGGGTGAACAACGCATCTTTGGGAGGGGCTGATGCAGATCTCCCTGGAATACTGAAAGCAAACGACGGTGCGAAGACCTTGGCTGAAGGATCGAGAGTTGAGGAGGTCGCCTGCGATGATTGTCCTATAGATGACGTCTCGACCGACTTTGGTCCTGGGGGCGAGGTTGCACGGGTCGACACCAGCGTCGATGAATCTGAGGGCAACGTCGGAAGGTCCTGTGCATTCAGAGTGGGCAGTGAAGCGCTGGCTACGGAAAGTGGGGCAGGGGAAACCGAGGGATCTTGAGGTCTGGTCAGTCCGGAAGTCGGCAGTGGACTCTCCTCTTCGACGATGGAAGGGTGGTGATGGTTCGTGGCCGCGTGGGTTTGTTGAAGTGTCGAGAGAGGCCCAAGATGGCTGGTTACTGGTACCTCATAGGTCGGGCCGTCCGAGCCTGTTTGCGACTGATACGAAGGAGCCCCGCACTGGGTCAATTCAGGTCCATTGTCAAAAACCCGCCGAAAAAGTCGATGATGCGAGTCGTTCCAATCGGCCTCTGCCAGTAGTATTTGCTCGGAAGCCGCTGGGCATAGGATAGCCACGTTGTAACCTCTCATGCGGAGAAGAGACGCAGCGTAGAGAATGTCCATATCCCCTGAGATAAGAGCGTAGGTGTGCGGAGGGGGTAGGTTGAGCGCCTGGACGATACAATCCGCTAGGGAAAAGGGCACAGTCGTCATCGTTGGCTGGCACGCTATGAAGAGCCTTTACGCACCAATCATCATCTTATTCGATGCATTTGGGCGGCCATTCGATGCGGTGTCGACCACTGTCACCCCAGAACATTGCAATTCCGACTTTAGATTCCCGCTTGGAGCCGCAGGATGTGAGAGGTCAACATAGAACTTGAAAAGCTGGATAATTCCCAAAGGCTTGAGCAGCTTTCGAATTGCATTTGTGATATCGAACCCGGTTACTGTTGGATGGGCCGACGCGGTCACTGGAAATGATCATGGTGGTTGAGAACAGAGCAGGAAACACGATGTAAACAGACACCACCACGCACTGTCCCAGTAAACGGACACAAATCCGGAGTCGTTCATGGTCAAAACTAAAGGCCACCAAACCAGAAAGAAGGTTGAAGCTAACGAAGGCAACGTTCGACTTGACAGGTTCTCGCCATTCTATTTTTAAACCAGTGGGAAGGCGAAGGGTTGGGGTACATTATCATTGTATACACTATTGATGTAGCTGCTACACAGCAGTAGATTCTTCTTGATATGACCAAGCCAAAGGATGTAGAAATCGAGTAGAAATGACAGGAAAAGTGTAAAAGCGGAAATTGCGAATTTTATAACTGGTAATTGGGATGTAATGCCGTATGTTCGTTGTGAACGTTGATTAAAATCCCCGCGTTCACAGCTTCGTCGAGATAGCGGCCTAGGCGCCTCTGCTCTCCAGTTATGCCAGCTCGTTTGAATACATCCGGCTGGACTGAAGTCAAAGGCTCGAAGAGGGTACTACGTTGAAATACCTCAATACCATTGTTCAGCTTCTGGGATCGCATGTAGTCCACCAAGGGCTGGAAGTGAGGAGGAACGAAAAATGGCGGAGAGCTACTGTAAGACGATCTGCTGGAACGATAAGCGAAACATTTCGCTTCGTACAGTCGCTGCAAGCCGAGCGATATCTTCCTATTCTTCTTCTTGCCTGTGATGGTTATGAGATTCAACTTTTCCGCCTGCCGAAGGTATTCGAGCAGCCTTGCATCCGTCTGGTCGTCCGTGGCACATGTCATAGACAAGTCGGGCAATATAGCATCAATGCTCTTCACCAGGTCACCAAAGGGAACAGGCGTCCTCTCTGCCAGCGTCTCTGTCCAGAGATGGGCCACCAAGGGCGCAAAGCGCGAGGGGACGCCCGAATGAGCTTGTAGCGGCAAAGTGGACTGGGCCCCAAGAGGCGAAGTCGCCCCTGTCGAAGATTTTCCATCATCTGGAACTAGGATACGCGAACTTGATGCCTGGGTTGAGGTCAATGGAACTGATCCTTGTGGGAGTGGCGAGCCTTCATCATCCAGAGGTGGTATCTCGGGTGCCGGTGAGCGAGGCACTGGGGCTCTGACGGTGGTCTGGCTCCCTGCTGTCTGCTGAGAAAGAGACGGTGCAAGGGGTGGGGGAGGAGAGAAACTCGGCGCTGTGTATGGCGGGATTGAGGTCGTCGCTGTTTTTCCGAAGTTGAGTGAACCCTTTCTGTCGTCGTCGGGATCGAACAAGGCAGAGTACGGCACAGAAGACGTTGGCGCTGTCGAAAACGAGGCAGGTGGTATGACGGAGAAATCGGAAAATTGAGTTTCTGATGAGGGCGAGTTGGGAGCATCCTCCTTGTTGACCAAGTCAGGAGAGATAAAATCAGTCTCTTCTTCCTGCCTGTATGGAGCAGTGAACGGCCATGCTGAGCCAGATAACGTCGGTGGAGGGGTAAAAGGTGGTGTGGAGGGTGGAGGCGTCCGAGTTGGCGGTTTTTCGTCCGCCGGCTCTGCTCGATCATCTTCAGCGCACCGCGGGTAAGCCACAAACGATCCAGCATCGTTGGGTTCCTCCGCACGTTGAACATGAGTTTTCGGCGTGGCTCTCGCACCCCATGCCATGTTCGAAATACCAAGGCCGGCATGACCTCGGTCAACCCCCTTTCCCTTGCGATCATTGCCGTGGCTTGGAGGAGACCCCTCCGAGCCCGAGGAGCCTCCTCTATCTGGTGATGAGAAGGAATCACGAGAAGGAAAGTCAAAAATGTCGTCGTCAAATCCATTCCCTTCCGCCAGTCGCTGCACGTTTCTGTCGGATGTGGGAGGACATATTACGATGATGTGATATCCTCGGAATCGAAGTAACGATATGCTGTAGCTCAAGTCGGGATCCGCAGTGATCACAACATGGACAATGTCAGAAGAGTTTGAGAAGTTATCCATGGCGAGGATGAAACAATCAGCTGAAGGGCAGGCGTTAGACCAGAGCGACTAAAATTTGGCGCAATGTACCCACCCAACATCATCTTGGACGACGCCCCTTTCCGGCCATTAGAAACGGTATCGATGATTGTCACTCCTGAGCATTGTAGTTCCGACGCAAGGGAATTCGGAAAGCCATGGCCAGCGTCCATATAGAACTTGAAGGACTTGATCACTCCGAAACGAGTTGCAAAGTTGCGGATGGCGGAAGCCACGTTGTAGCCGCCCAAGCTTGATTTAGGGGACGCGCTCACTGGAAACAGATGTCAGGACGCTTTCAAGAGAGACAAGGGACAGAGTACTAACCATCCCAAAAAATGGAGACTTCACGCCTGCCTAGCCTCTCCGTCATGGTTGGATGCAGCAAGGCTGTTACGACATCTTTGGAGGAAGTGGCTTTATATAGTTCAGAAGTAGTGTTTCCCAGGGGTCATGAGGCTGGTGCGAGGTGATGAAGATGTGGGTCCGGAATGATCAGGCTGAGATTGAGGGGATTGGCAATGTAAATGCATGAAGTGGGTATCGTGTGCTGGGTTGGATGTGTCAAGAAGTCGGATGTTATGTCGAGGGGTATTGCCAGTGGTGGATCAGACCCGGCGATAAGGATAGGTCAGGATAACGAATGGACCCGTTTTGGACGCGATGATGCCCTCCTCGTATGCACCTTCGATAAGGTTGACCATTGGTCGAGGAACGCCAGATAAACCAGAATTGGCGTAGAAATTGGGATCTATCTTTCGCAGCTCTCCGTCGAGGGATCCCCTTGGAACGGAGAATGTTGCAAAGCCTCGTAGGCAGTCGACCAAAGTCTTGTATCTGGGAGGCATTTCTTTACTCGATTTGGAACTGGACGATTGAGATGGAACCGCCAAAACGGGATTCATAGTCGAGGGACCAGGAGAGGGCGCCTGTCGGGAACCGTAGTCGGACGTGGGGGCACTTCTCGTCCATGCAGCCGGTGTACCCCCTCGTCGAACGGAGTCGAGCAGACTGCGAACGTTCCCTTCCCAACCGTCACTTCCCACCTCCTGAACCTTCCATGGTGGCGAGGTCGAGTCTTGGTAGACCGGTAAACTCAGCTCTGATGTCGGGGCAGAACTAGGCCGTTGGAGACGGGGAAGGACGCTTGCACTCGAAGAGACAAGAGGGGCCCAAGTGCCTTGACCAGCGTTCTCCGCGACGGTCTCAAGGGATCTTCGGTGTAGTGAATCGTCGCGAGATTGAGCAGAGGGAAAATCCTGTACCAAGCAGTTGGCATCGTCCGTCTTAGCCAGTGGTTGGATAGGTCGATTGGCGTAGGAATCTTCACCGGAGGCGATTCCAATACCGGGCTTCGCTTCGAGAGGAGTATTCATAGGGGACGTTGATTTTCCAGGCGCGGCCTGGTCCTTTGCACTTTCCTCCCAAACCCGTTGGAACAACCGGTGTTGCCCGTCGTCCCAGTCGGCCTCTCCGAGTAAATCGGCCTCAGAGCCCTCTGGACACAGAATAACGACTTTATATCCCCTCATACGCAGGAGAGACGCGGTGTAAAGGATGTCCGAATCTCCAGAGATGAACACATAGGTCGAGGGTGGCGGGTTGATTGCCATTTGTACAAGGCAGTCGGCTGGGTTCAAGCAAGAGGTTAGCATGATGAAGCAAGCATACAAAAGAAAGGTATGCAAACCTATCATCATCTTATTGGAAGCATTAGGCCGCCCTTTGGAAGCAGTGTCCACTACTGTGACCCCCGAACATTGCAGCTCCGAGGTCAAGTTTGCTTTTGGTGCCCCTGGGTGTGAAAAGTCGACGTAGAACTTGAAAATCTGAATGGAACCGAGTGGCTTAAGAATTCTTCGCAGTGCGTTGACGATCTCGAATCCCGTAACATTTGGACTGACTGACGCGCTCACTGAGGTGATGGTTGAGGACAAAGGGCCGCGGAGAGCAAGTGTCACGTACTATCCCAATACACGGAAACGTGTTGTGAATTGTCCATATATCTCCTGACTGTTCGTACGCAAAATTGAGTGTGGCGATGGATAAAGAAGAGAAGAATTCAGGTGAGCGCTCGCTGACGCCAGGTTGAGGGCTCTGAAGCATGTTGGTTGACCAAGCTTCTGACAGGTCCTGGGCTCGTGCTATTTTTAGACGAGTATATTGAGCTACGATTCCGATATTTACCGCTAACTGTAACCATAGGTATACATACTGCCTGAACCTCAATACCATGCAGGCGCCAATGAGACAATGCCTCCCTTGTCGATTGTAACAATTCCCAATTTCTTTGCTCGTGAGACATAGAGTCTTACAGGTCGCTTTTTGTGAGTGGTGCCTGCGTCGACGAACACGTTGGCCTGCCTCGCGAGCAAAGGCTTCGCCAGACTCATACGCTGGATGCTGTATATCCCGTTTTCCCTCATTTCCCGTAAGACGGTAACAAGGATATGGTAATGGGATGGGATAGAGGTAGGATATCCCGGTCTCGCCGAAGTCACCGTAGGGTTGTTGGATATCACTGGCGGAAACATTGGAACTGCAGGCCATGGCTTGGCCAAACCAAAGTACGGGTAGGGTGGTGTCTCGGGACACCAATTCCAGGTCCATGGCCTAGGATTGGTTGGCGGGGCCACATAGGATGTTGCGACAGTGACCGCTTCATTTATGGTTTGGTTGGGCGCATGAAAGGCGGATGCAGCAAGAGGCGAAGATGGGGAAAACGGAGCTGCAGTTGCGCGCAGCCTCGGTTGGGTCGAGCTTGTCGTAGTCAATGTGTTGAAGTCGTCGTCGCCTCTGTATGCGGCAGCAAATGGAAAATCCGGCAATAGAGGTTGGGTGCGACGTATAGGTACATCGTCCTCAAGCGGTCTGATGTTTGATGAAAGAGTCTGTTGGACCGGAGCCTGCGAAGGGACCTCTTCCGTTGCTACATTTAGCATTACTCGTACATTATCAGCGATGTCAGACAGCGTTGCGTCTGTTCCCACATCAAAGGCGTAGCCCTCGCTGAGGTGGGTGATGTTGGAATTCGCAGCAAGCGGGCAGAGGACTGGGATACAGTAGCCCCTCGACCTGAGTGAGGCAACGCTGTAGCAAAGGTGTGGATCAGAGGTGAGGACCAAGAGGACAATGTTCAACGGATCCGGATTGTCCAAGGCCAGCAGGAAGCAATCGGCTGTGTCACGAATCTCAGCACCCTTAAGCGGGTCTAATGCAAGAAGAGAACGCATACCGATCATCATCTTGGAGGATGCACCGTCCCTTCCACCAGACACGGTGTCGATAACCGATACGCCAGAACATTGGAGTTCCGATGCGAGTACTGGTAGGAGCCGAGTCTTGTCGTTGCTTGAGATGTCAACATAGTAGTTGAAGGCCTTGATAACGCCCAAGCGGGTCGCTAGCGTTCTGATCGCAGCAACAACATTATAACCTCCAACGTGAGCTTTAGGAGAAGCACTCTCTAGAAAACAGATGTTAATAGGT
The DNA here is from genome assembly GCF_000182895.1 of Coprinopsis cinerea okayama7#130. Classification (NCBI taxonomy): domain Eukaryota; kingdom Fungi; phylum Basidiomycota; class Agaricomycetes; order Agaricales; family Psathyrellaceae; genus Coprinopsis; species Coprinopsis cinerea. Next base: position 2,373,903 of record NW_003307543.1, on the reverse strand, counting down.
CGACCTGGGCAACTAGAGCTTTTTCCACCGACCATCCCACAGAATGTAGACTTGGGGTCTGGCCATTCTGTCTGCCATGGTAGGAAGGGCGAGCTATTACGACACATTGAATTGGCAGAAGCCTTTTATAACCTGCAGGCAGTGTGGGGTTCCCATGGGTCATGGGGTCAGATCGCTGCATAGACCGCAGTCGCAGGACGATGCTTGAAGCGTTCAGCTATGAGCAGAAAGAACAAACCAGATGAACTTATCTCCGGATTTTCTGGCGAATAGTATACCTCCGTCCCGGACGAGTTTTAGAGTACGAATTTGATGGGATTCCCACCACAGATTCGCTGCCACCTCCTTCATGGTTCTCGTCGGCTGGGCCGCCTGCGTGTTTCGAGCGAGCAGCACGCGTTCAAATGCGCTGAAGACCGTCTACAACGCGTCCAGAACAATTTCACAAGGGCATGGCACACATGGAACACCGCAGAACCGCACGGTTTGGGATGTTCATGACGTGACGAGCACAAGGACGCAATGCACCGCCGCCAAATTCCGGCGACCAATTGGCTTGCAAGGGGCGAGAAGTCTTATTACAAAGTCTGAAACCCCAACCAAGAGATTATCATCGCTCAATCCGATACGCCCATTTTGTACTCATATTGGCGATATAATGTCCACTCCAGTCCCAACAACAGAAGATCCCAGCCAGTACCGTCTACCAACCAGCGTCAAGCCCAAGCATTATGACGTTGTCATCAAGACCGATCTCGAGGCCCTCAGTTTTGACGGCGTCGTCAAAGTCGAGTACGTTGCGGCGACCGACTTCCTTTCTCCTGAGCTCTGACTGTGGCTGCCTAGTCTCGATATTGTCGAAGAAACCTCCTCTATCACTCTGAACAGCGCTACTCTCGATCTCGGCAAAGTGTAAGTTGGCCTTGGGCGATATCTTTCATTAGCTGAGCTGATATCACTTTGTAGTTCTGTATACTCTGATGCCTCCAAAGCTACACAGGAACCTACCGGACACTCTCTGGATAAAGTTCAAGAGCGTATCTCGTTCCAACTGGCCAACCCTCTCCCCGCCGGGAGCAAGGCCGAACTCAAGATCGCTTTCTCTGGTGAACTCACTGGCAGCATGATGGGCTACTACAAATCGTCTTGGGAAAACGAAGGCAAGACCGAGCACTACGCCCTTACTCAGTTCGAGGTAGGCTTCACCATCCCAGTCCTTAGCCGTGTGACTGATACGCAACCCTTGAATCATAGCCAACGGCAGCGCGTCGCGCCTTCCCTTGCTGGGACGAACCTTTGCTCAAGGCCACCTTCGCAATTACCATGGTTTCTCGCGCCGATACGACTAATCTCAGCAACATGCCTGCCATCTCGGAAGAGGTCATTGAACCCAACACCAACGTGTCCGAGGACATCAGGGAACTCGTCGCTACCGCTAAACCAGATGACAAGTGGAAGGTCACCAAGTTCGAAACCACACCGCCTATGTCCACTTACATCGTTGCGGTCGCTAACGGCAAATTCGCGTTCTTGGAATCTTCGGTCAAGATGCCCCTTAGCGGAAAGACTATCCCCATGCGCATCTACGGCAAGTTAATTTTTGGCTATCATTCTTCCTCGCTAATACATCACCCATGTAGCCACTCCCGATGTAATCCATCAGGCCCAGTTTGCTCTTGATGTCAAGCTCGCTGCTCTCCCCCTCTACGAGACCATCTTCAATGTCGAATATCCCTTGCCTAAGCTCGATACCCTCGTAGCACATGACTTCGATGCAGGTGCCTAGCTCAGTTACGGCTTCATGATGACTTACTTAAATTCTAGCTAGGCGCCATGGAGAACTGGGGTCTTATTACTGGCCGAACCAGCGTCTTCTTGCTCGACCCTGAACGCGCGGATCAACAGTCCAGGAAGCGAGTCGCCACCGTCCAAAGCCACGAAGTTGCGCATATGTGGTTCGGTAACATTACGACCATGGAGTGGTGGAATTACCTCTATCTCAACGAAGGATTCGCCACCTTGGTAAGTGCATTCAAAGAGGTGAATCTATCCATGCTCACGCGCAGTAGATGGGTGAAGTCATCATTCCCAACAGGTCAGTCACATTTGGACTCGCTGCCTTCTGCCGTCTGACGGTTTCTGGATAGGATCTGGCCCGACTGGAGAATGGATTCCGAGTTCATTTCTGACCACTTGAATCGTGCCCTCGGATTGGATGCCAAGCTCTCTTCCCACCCCATTGAAGTCGACTGCCCGGATGCCAATCATATCAACCAGATCTTCGATGCTTTGTCGTACTCCAAGGCTGCCTCTGGTAGGTTCCACATGGAGCTGGTTGAGCTCGTTTTCTAACCCTGTGTTAGTCCTCCGCATGTTGTCAAACTATGTCGGCGAGGAGCGCTTCTTGAAGGGCGTCTCCCTTTATTTGAAGAAGAAACTGTTCGCCAATAGCGTTACTCATGACCTCTGGGAGGGCATCAGCACGGCAACTGGACATAATATTACTGAACTCATGGAGAACTGGATCACCAAGGTTTGTTACCCTTCTGCACCACGTGTGGACTGTCCTGACTGTTTTCTGTAGATCGGCTTCCCCGTCCTTACCGTCACTGAGGACGCCAATGGCATCACAGTGCGTCAAGATCGGTTCTTGGAGACCGGTTCCGCCGAGCCCAAGGATAATGAGACCATCTGGTACGTCTTTATACCCCCACAATTACTCATGCGCTGGTATATGCTGACGTTCCGCTGTCCAGGAATGTCCCCTTGTTCATCGTTTCCGCGCAAGACGGAGGCAACTTCGCCGTGGACAAATCGGTCATCCTGCAAGAGAGGGAGAAGCACTTCCCCATTGATACTTCCAAGCCGTTCAAATTGAATGGTGGAACTGCTGGTGTTTGTGAGTTTTACCCTCCTCTTCATCCAGCCTCGGTCAGGTCATGCTGACACTGTGCAGACCGTGTCCTCTACACTCCCGAGCGCCTTGCTAAGATCGCCGACGAGGCAGCCAAACCAGAGGGTTCTGCTTTCGACCTAAACGATCGTCTTGGCCTCGTATACGATGCTCTTGCACTCTCTAAAGCCGGCTTCGCAAAGGTTAGCAGTGCCCTCACCGTCGTTGACAAATTGAAGAACGAGACGGAATGTGAGTGAACCCCCCTGCAACACCGACCGACATCCATATACTGAAACACCTTCACGACAGATCTCGTGTGGGACTCCATTGGCTCCAGCCTTGGTGAATTGTACTCTATTTGGTGGGAGAAGCCCGAGGTCACCGACAAGATCCTTGCTTTCCGTCGTGTAAGTACTCGTGATACAGCAGCTTTAAGGACGGAACCCTGATGACCTCTGCAGTCCCTCTTCGCCCCCATTGTCGAGAAGCTCGGCTACGACTTCAAAGACTCTGACTCTCGCGACGTCAAGTTGCTCAGGAAGCTCGCCATTTCTCAAGCCGCCTTTGGCCGTGACCCCAAGTACGCAATTTAATCGCACTTCCCGCCAATCATGCACTAGCTAAGATGTCGACGATCAACTCTCCAGGGTTATCGCAGAACTTCGAAGCCGCTTCGACCACCTGCTCAAGACCGGTGATGATTCGAAGATTCCGGCTGATCTTCAGGGAACTATCTACTCTATCGCTGTCAAGTACGGTGGCGTCGCCGAATACGACGCTGTCTTGGGTATCCATGACAAGCCCAAAACTCCTGGACAAAAGATTGCTGCCATGTAAGGAATACTCTCCTAGATTGGCGATATTAGGCTAAATCAACCTTTTCTGTGAACAGGACGGCTTTGGGTAACGCTCAGGAACCAGAGCTTATTCAAAGGACCTTTGACAGCATTGCTACAAAGGCTCGTGATCAGGACATCATGTACTACTTCAGCGGTCTCTCCGGCAACTTTAAGACTCGAAGGTTGCTCGTCAAGTACTTCCAGGATCAGTACGATGTGGTTCGTATCGCAACGTGATTTCGGGCTTGACTGGTACTAAGTGGATGTTTCAGTTGTACAAGCGGTTCGAGGGTAACTTCACCTTGCAGTACTTGGTTAAATACTCTTTGGACTTCTTGTCGACCAAGGAGGACCTTGAAGCCGTACAGGCCTTCTTCAAGGTAGGTCCTTTCTTAACACGCGGTTTAATGGTTTTCACTGACGTCGCGCGGTAGGACAAGGACACGTCTAAATATAACCAGTCGCTAGCGCAAACCCTCGACAGCATTCGTGCCAAGATTGCATACATTGAGGTGAGCGCTACTTCCCGGTCACTCCATGAAAATACCAGATAATTAAACACCATGCTTTTAGCGCTCTACTGAAGACCTCGAGTCTTGGTTGAAGGAATGGGAGAGTAGACAGTGATTGCTTAGTCATGTAATCAAATGCATTGGCCTTGTTTTCGCGTTTTGTAGACAAATATGACTTGCACTTGAACCGCGACAAACCCCTTTAAAATGCCTGCTTTCGATCCAGTTCGCGATGCGGTCCTCAATTCCCCGGTTGACCAACATCCACCACAAACCACGTATTCACCAATAGCGTCACCGTCATTGACACGACGAGCAACCGACCTCTCGGTTCTCCTCAACTCATCTGAGCCGCCCATTCCAGCGAGGTCGACGACCGCAACATCGTCAGCGTCATCCTCTTCGTCATTGTCGAACATTCTGAGCAACCAAGCCGAGGACAAGCTCACTACCTCGGAGCCGTTGATTCGCAGATACACAAGTTCTTCATCAAGATCTACTCAAGTTGCCTACCCCAGTCCAGCTACCCAAGGATCGTCTTCTCCCACTAGATTCCACCACAATTACCAGGATATGCAGCAACCAGCGAGGGGACCACATCCACCAACACCTACGTCGGCAGGGGCACATGCGTCGTCCCGGCCATCTAGTTCATCCTCGTCTACAGCTCCGTCGGCGTCGAGGCTGGGAGGTTCTGTGGGCAACGGGGTACGCCAGACTTCTTCACCTTCAATGAGACCACCGCCTACGCCTCCACCACCAACCAGTGCTAAGGATGCGACGAACCCGAAGTCGGCTACGCCAGCGGGTGCGCCAATAAAGACCAGCAGCATACCCTACCGGCCAACGAAACGCATTACGCCTGCGCAGTCTGTTCTCATCCCGCTATCTCAGCAGGAAATGGAGATGTTCAGGAATTACCGAGGACAAGGCGCTCAGAGACTCGCTATGAAGAGGAAGAGGAGTGGCTCGGAGGACGATGCGGATGCGCGACCGGCAAAGAGACCTGCGGGTGACGTTGACGTCGTGGTTGAGCACTGTATGGTTTCTTTCTTCTGGTATATCTAACTTCCCGTTTATTGTTCGTTTATTAGATAATTCTCGGCCGGATGTTGGCGTTGTTCAGCGGCAGGACTCGCCTATTATCGGTCTCAAGAACTTTAACAACTGGGTCAAGTCGGTGCTCATCACGCGATATGCTCACCCGGCACTGCAGAAAAGTGTTGTTGCAGGGTATAGTGGGAGGGGCGGGCGAGGGAAGGTGTTGGATATGGGCTGCGGGAAGGGTGGGGACATGACAAAATGGAGCAAAGCTCAAGTACGAGAATTGTTCTGCGTCGGTGAGTCCTTGATCCCACTCACTGTTGCGCCATGTTTTCTAAGTGGTGTGAACGTAATTACAGATATTGCGGCGGTCTCTGTCGAACAAGCTCGAGCAAGATACGAAAGCATGCGGAATTCCCGCTTCGAAGCTTTGTTCGCTGCGCTGGATTGCTATACCGAGCCACTTCACAAAGCCTTCCCAACCGCGAGGTTGGCACCCCCTTTCGACGTTGTATCGATGCAGTTCTGTATGCACTATGCATTTGAGACAGTTCAAAAAGCCCGATGTATGTTGGAGAACGTGAGTCGATACTTGCGCTCGGGAGGAGTTTTCATCGGGACAATACCCAACTCGGATTTGCTATAGTGAGCCGCTTTCAATCTACACCATTGACTTCAGCTTCTGATGCATTTTCCAGCGCGCATCTGGATGCCATTCCACCAGACGCTGAAGAGCTCTCCTTCGGCAACTCGGTGTATAAAATCAGATTTGAACAGCGGGACTCTAGGCCGACGTTCGGTCACAAATATTGGTTCTTCCTGCAAGATGCGGTAGAGAACGTCCCAGAGTATGTCGTACCGTGGGACGACTTCGTTGAGTGAGTATCGACTTCCGCCGTCTTCAGGACGTTTAGGTGAACGTCCTCCCCTAGGCTGGCTGCAGAGTACGATTTGTACCCGACATGCAAGGAAGAGTTTCACCAAGTGTTCGCTCAGAACCAAGACATCCCGGAATTCAAAAACCTCATGGTCCGCATGAAGGTCGTGGATGCAAATGGCGAAAGCTCGATGGATGAAGATCAGTGGGAGGCTGCAAGTGCGTTGATTTCCTCGCCCCTCTTTCCTCCGGCCCATTGCTGATTTGACCATAGATATTTACATCGCATTCGCCTTTGAAAAACGATGATTCGTATTCTTATGCCCAGGGGACTTTGTACTGTACCATAGGACACTTTAACTTATCCCAGATACCTGGTAATAAACTTAACGATAAATTGTTACACACTATAATAACACTGATGATGACAAGAGAGGAAATGACGCGATATCTAACCTATAGAGGATTCGTAACGATGGAGAATAATCCAAAACTAGCGAGAGAGGGACGGAGGGAGAACGGAGTCCGGGGGAATTGGGAGGTCGTTTACTCTTGGCCGAAGCCAACAGTTTCCCTGCGCAAATAGAATCAGAACCTGCGAAGACATGGATGGATATCGATTGGTACTCACTCAACGGCCAAAGTTAGCTTCTGTTCCAATGTCGCGTAGTCCTTGTACGGCGGCAAGTCGATCCTGTTGAAGCATGTGTGGCTCTTGGGCAACATTGTAGGGTCACCCGACTTCTCGATCGTGAACCGTCGAGGTCCGTCGGAACCTTGCAAGTCCTTGAAGCCGTTAACAGGGATACGCGAGGTACCTGTCGCAAATTGCAACAGACGGGACTTGCGCTCCGGTGGCCAGCTGCGAACACACTTCCAGAACCATTGAATGACTTCGTCGGTTACTTCGTATCCGCGGTAGTCGGTGAACTTAGTCCAGTCATCACTAGGGAGAAAACACGGAGGGTCAGCGATCACGTTGTGGGGCAGCAGGAAGAACGGAGGTGGGATGGAGATAGGATAAACGATAAGGATGAAAGAAATAGAGGACTTACACGTCGATCTCCGACATACCACCAATGAGCAGTTCCAATTCCCTCTCATCGAATACAGTAATAAGATCCTGAGGGATCAACTCGCTGAAACCCGACATGAAGGCTTCGAATTGCTCCTTCACCCGTTTGGAAATTCGGTACTCGACGACACAGTCGACATACTCCTTCTTGTTCTCTTCCGTTACTTGAACCTCTGATCCACCAGGCTTGAGATCAATGGTCACCATTTCTCCAAATCGCTCTTCAACCGTCGTGAACGTTTCGTCGATGATGTCAGTGATGTCGTTCTCCCTGTCGGTGTACACTGATTAGCATTCGTCGCGAAACAAAGTGTAGAGTCTAAAACAACTTACAACATCCAAGTCAAACCCCGATGCAGTTCAGCATCCACACTCTCCAGATCAGAGAGCGTCACCTTCTTGCGCAGGATCATCTTGTAGAAGCTGACAATGAAGTAGGCATCCAAGAATCGCCTGTGGAAGATACCCAAACCGAGACATCTTCCAATGAACTTGAAGTAGTTCAAGTGTTCTGGGTTGACGCCGGAAGCAGGGTTGATCTGGAGGGTATAGTTGTCGTGGGCGGAATACTCGAACAAGCAGTAGAAGGGATTAAACATCTCGTGCGACAGCAAGAAGAAGAATTCTCTGAGAATATATCAGCACGAGCGGTCTCTCCACACATGTGTTAACATGAAACCAACCTTGACAGTCCGCCATAATCCAAACCGTCTTCACCGTCGAACTTGATCATAAGACGTTTCTTCAAATCGTTCGGAGTCTGCCTCATGATCTCCGCATAACTGTCCTCGAATATATGGTTACGCCTAATCTTGATTTGACAATTACCAGGTTGCGCCCGCATGGCAGGTTGACTACGGAAGTAGATGAGCTTCCTTCGGAAGTCGCGCTTGTATTGGGGCACGTTGGCATCAAGCGAGGACGGCAAACGAGGGTCGTCCCAAGTGGTCGTTTTGGTGTTGTGATCGACAAAGTAGACTCGAGCAGTCGAGGTAAGGCGCATCTCCCATCCTGACGGCAATGGTCCAAGTTGGGAGATGGCTTGAGGTTGCAACTGTGAGCCTTGTCCATTCGGGCCCATAACACGAATGATCTGCTGTCGACGAGGGTCAACCCATGTAGTCGTCCTCGTGTTGTGGTCAACGTAGTAAGGTCGCCCCTCGGGGGTATATCGTTCCTCCCATCCATGGGGAAGACTTCCGCTCCCGGCTACAGTAGCTGTCGATGTAGGCAGTGCACCCACCGCCGGTGTTGCGGCTCCTGAAGCCCCGGCAGGGGTAGATGAGCCACGATAACCAGGATTGGAAGCCTCCAACAGGTCGTCTGCCAATAATCGCCGGGAATGCTGGTCGCGCGCAGCATTTGTCTCACTGTCCTGGGTACTAGTGTTCACAGCAGCGCTGGCGGATGGGCGGTTCCAGGTGGTCGTTCGGGTGTTGTGGTCAACATAGTATGTCCGGCCAAGAGGGTCTAGTCGACGTTCCCAGCCGGCAGGTAAAGGTCCAAATTGATCCACGTTGGGATTGAAATTGGCTCGTGCAGTAGAGTTGGCCTGGGCCGCTGATTGCGGATTGGATGAGCTTTGTGCTGGGTTTGTGGCAGAGGCGGTGGTGGCTGCTGTGGGGGTTGTAGTTGCAGCCTGGGTGGTGGTGCTGTTGGCGGTGGTGGTGGTAGCGGAAGAAGAAGTGGGCTGGGTCTGTGATTGTTCTTCAGCTGTTGATGGAGCTGTCGATGCCGTTGACGAATTTGGAAGGCTTTCAGAATGGGTGGTTGTTTCCGTCGCCGGAGTAGCTGTTGCACTTTGTGCGCGGGACAAGGAAGAACCACTGGCAACACTCTGCGTTCCTGGTAGATTCGCTGAGCTCGCTGCAGGGGAGTTGCTAATACCCATGTCGGCAAGTGCCGTACTCAAACTAGACACCTGGGAAGGGCCAGGATTGGTAATGGGTTGAGTAACATTGGTGGAGAGGTAGATAATGAGCTTTCCGTGAACGATGAGATTGTCGTTTGACCGTTTAAGATCAAGCGTTAACATTTCTGGTGATGATGTCAACAAAAACAACAGCGCCGAAAGAGGGACAACGACGCACCATGACCACCGAGCTCAAGATCCAAAACATCAGCAACCCGCACATTGACGACACCAAGGAATCCTTGATCCTTTCGCTTGAACTTGCGCTGGTCAAATATTTGGACAGCAACGATAGATGAATCTTGGACAGTGCTGTGAGGGATCGGTTAACCGACACTGCGACCCGCGGGAGATCAAGCAATACGCACATGTCGAAGCTCTCATTCCAATAAGGATTCAAAGTCTTCTTTATCACACTGGTTGTATGAGTTTGTTCAGCATCGACGGTGATGACAGCAAATGGGTCCGGGAGTCGGAAGACATCTCGCTTGGAGAGACCATCCGCAGCGACAACTAGTGTGGGTGATGGGAGAGTTGAGCCAGCAAATTAGGACAGCGCTAATTTGTCCTCACCTGTAATACGAATCTTCTTTGTCCTCCTATATGCCATTCGAGATTTCCCGTCAGCGCCCTCGGAACTTTACACATGAAGACCGTTATACTCACGAGGCACTCGGTGGGACCGACATTGTCACCTCAGTCGCTAAACCAAGCCGCCGCGATCAAAATCGAACAGTTCCAATCGCAAACTAGGCCTGCTCAACGATGTACGGCCTTCTCTGAAGGACGAATTTGAGGGCAGAGACAAAGGTCTGACGATGAGGAAGGAACGAAAGCAACGACGAGCGTAGTCACCCCGCCGCTGCGAATGTAATTGCACCGCCTACAGCCTCTTACTCACACGGTCACGGTTCCCCGTCGGCATCAATACCGCCGAAATCCCCTTTACTATTAGCGCTGTTCCACCGTCTTCTCGGTCTTGACCAGTGCAGCTACAGCAACCATCAAACAAAAGAGTGTATTATCCAAAGAAAGTCTACAACAAATGACTGCAAATATGTCGCTGTGGAGGGCACAGGTCTGTTCAATCTTCGAGGCGTTCAACACCATCGTCACGGTCCAACAAATAGCCTTCTCCGTCCCAGGATATTCTGTAACCCTTCGGACTATTCGTCCTAACCCACTTGCGATAGGCTTTGCTCCTTGGAAAAACTCGGCTTAACCAAGCAGCGTTACTTTGCGCCCGCGCTTTACTACATCTTTCGTCTGAATGGTTGTTTTGACTGGTAGTCTCCGGCTCGTCTGAACCTGGCGCTGCAGGCAATGGCTTGTCCTCGATCACTGGCAGGCTCTCCAGAGTAGCGAATGGATCCACCGGCGGCTGTGTGTGCACCGTTCGTCACTTTCCCTGTGCCAACGAGTAAACAATGTAGACCCACCCAAGTTTCCAGATCTTTCTCGACCTCCGAGTCCGAGTCTGCGAATGATTGTTGCGAGGATGACAGGCCGTGGCAATCAGCAGAATCCTCCTATGCATTCCAACCCACCCAGCCGGGAGCGCGTCAGCCAGGTTCTAAATCCAACCGGGTGTTTGAGACTCACCCTCTCGTCGACCCGCGACCTTCGAGAAGATTCTGATCTTTTCTTACGTTGAAAGAGCAATGCGAGGGACCTCATGATGCACGGCAGTCGGAGGTGGGTGAAGGGTGAAGACGCAGATGTGATTCTCTTTGTGATTCAGCCATTGAGTTTTTTCGCTTGCTTATAACCTGTTTCAACGAGATAGGAGCGTCGCAGACATCGACCAAATTGGGCACCTATCGTCCCAGTCATGAAAATTTCGAGACAACGAACTGAAACCTTCAATGATGGCTCCTCGGCTCGCGTAGTACGAGGGTACTTTATGCGCAGGAGGGTCTCTAGTCCCAGTATCAATGTACGACAGATGTGCATACTGACCTGCTTTGAAGCTGAAGGGTGTTTTCATGACCCTTCAACAGCCGACGCGCCTCTGATCTGGGACAATGGGGCATAAGACAAGCTCCCGCTAAGCTCGTATTACTTACACTGAGGGAAGGCCTCAAACGACTATGTATGTACCTTTGCTCACCGTCGGGTTGGTGCCAAGCGTGAGAGATCCAAAAATAGAATTTGACGGAAGCTGTAAAGAGCACGCGCGGCAAGGGGGAAAGGAAACTCGCCTTGACCATTGACCTGCTTAACCTGTATGCTCCCATCTTCGTCGTAGCCACCACACTTTCCTATCCAACTGAACGTCCACCTTCTCTAAATCTCAATCCCGACCTGTCATTCTATGAAAGAATGGCCACTCAAATCGAAATGCCAATGAACACTGTCAGTCCTCCGGACCTAATTAACAGACACGAATCATAATCATATTCATACAAACGACGCTGTTCTATTCCACAAAGGCAAACCACCATGCAGCTTCAGCGGAAGAATACCAGGCGCGCGGGCTGATAGTTCTAGCAGCCGAAGAGCACCAAAAAGCCGCAGACGCTCTTTTGGCAGCGATGGAACGAAGTAATGATGAATCGGTGCTTTACATGCTACCGCTTGCTTTGCTCCGTATTGGCCCAGCTAACCAAATGCTTTTCTATATCTCTACCCACTCGCTGTGCCCTTGTACTCGGAATTTCAATTGCGGCATGACAGGCAAAACGCACCTTACGAATGCTGTACAATCGCCACTGCAAGGACCGGGATGACCTGCAACGCCGGATCCAAAAGCTTAAAGACGAAGGCAAGGACCCTAGCTTGCCCCAGCGGACAGACGTCGCACCACCTCATCACCGCGGTCAACACTCGGCCAACGCTGGGTTCTCGAATGCTCAGAACCCAATAATGTCATCTGGGGGAAGTTCCTCAGCTTCCCATCATCAAACATACCCTCGTCCAATGTCAGACTCACATAACACAGTGGACGAGTCGTTCATGGTCTTAGGTGGCCAGAGAGTGCGTCCTCTCCCAAAAGTTTTCCGTCTCTTCTACTCATTCCTGACATTGTCTTGTCAAGTCGGATCCAGGTGACGCATTCAACCAATTCTGGAATGCCTTGCAGGGAATGTTGGACAATATTTCCCAGCCTGTCGCATTTGCCACGGCCCCTCTAAGCGACCTCGACATCCCTAACGATACCACTGCTCAGTCGGGCAGCGGCTCTCAAACCCCACCGCAAAACCCCCATGTATATGGAGGTATTGGTCTGCGCAGGGACAACAGTGCTTCTCGTCTAGACTCCTTGACGTCGAGGAGTAACCACGACGAGAACTATCTCTCAAAATGGACGAAGAGGATGGGTATTGGTAGACAGGGAAGCGCGGCGTCTACTTCGTCAACTGTGAAAGATGGATTCGATGACGATGAATTCGATGATGAATTCCTTGAAGAAGGTATGTACTTTCTCTCCCTATCTGAAAATGAGGCTACAGTTGGAAATCAAACCACTGTTATAGGGGACGATTTGTCGGGGTCCTTCTTTCTTATACCTTCGGGTTCGGAAGCATCCCCAGCAGCTCTTCGAAAGGAAAATGCAAGTCTCAAGGCAGAGCTCGCAGCAACTCAAGAACGATTAAAAGCAGCTGAACACATGCTCAAACTGCGGAAGGAACAGGACATGCAGCTGCGCAACAGTATCTTTGAGGTACGTTCGTTATTATCTCCCATCTGCAACAGCTCCCCTTCACACACCGTCCAGGCTCAAAGGGTAATGAGCGCCTCAGGGATGCTTCCCCGGCCCAACAGCGATATGAGCCTTCTCAACTTTGGGAAACACCCTGCAGTACCGATCCCATCACTCAAACCCAACCGGGAAGCCCAGTACACAAAACGAATCAAAGAACTCGAGGAAGAGTTACGTGCTATGCGTGCTGAGAACGAGAAGAATGTAAGTAGTCGCATGCAATCTTCTACTTCCAAATGGCTTACTGACGCCGCCTGTTAGAAACTGATGATTGTGAAGTTCCGAGAGAGATGGGAAAAACTGAAGGAATCTGCGAAGAGGAAAAAGGAAGCAAAAGCCTCTGCGGAGAGTGGAAATGCCCATTCGAATGTCCGGGGCCAGAAGATTGTCGAGGAGCCTGAGGCTGAAGAGGCATTGGATGGTACCAATGGTTAGGGATCGGTCTGGACCCTATCTTGTCACATATGCTTTCATCGTCCGTTACGAAGCATTCCTATCATGTATCCAGACTGTTAAAACGCTTTATTGCACATCCTCTATCCATCCGTCCGCTCAAGCAAATAAGCCAAAGTCTTTGATCTCGAACGAGCGAACAAAGACATTAAAATCTTCGGTGTACTTTGCAACATGGGAAGGCGCAACTTCTCCTGAATCGTCCGTGGTGTGTATTGGGACGTTGAAAGTGACCACTATGTCCGTGTTCTTCTCCTTCACTCGGAAGAGACCCATGAAGATCTTGACACGATCAGCGCTGGCCCGATTGAACTTGCGGACGATCTGTTCTCCTTCCAAGAGAATTGCGGAAGGTGTTGCGTCGCCTCTATCATTTGCGACCAATGACGTCCCTTGGACCGTGGATTTCTCCGCATCGTTGTCGTGAGCTAGTGACTTGAAGTGGAAACTTGATATCGTCAACACAGACTCAATAACTGGACGAACAATATCTTACTTTACTGCTTCCACAGGGTCTTCGGGTTCGACTCGTTGTAGGATCTCGACGATGACGCTAACACTAGAATTGGGATCCAGGAATACCTCTTGGGTATCAGGAATTTGTCGTAGATCCCTGTCGACACGCCTGTTCAGATTCCTTCCTTCATGGCGAAAGATAAGCTACTCACGAAGCGTCGATTAGATTCCGTTCTGTCTTTGCGACGATGGCGCCGCCAAAGAGTGGTCGCTCGATGTATGTCGACATTTCTCTTGATCTTGTGAGGCTAAGAAGGGATTATCTTGAAGTAGAGGTGAGGTGGTGGTGTCTCTTGACCTTGTGTAAATACATTCTGACCGTTGTTGACGATGATTCAGTCACTGACAAGAGGACGACTCGAGAAGGTGCCGGAATGCCGAGCCTTAATTGGACTCACGTGATGCGTGCGACTTTGTTTCGCGACGCGACCGTTGATTGATGGCGACAAGGGCGGCTCTGAGTCTGTATCGTGCTCCGAACCTCCAACTTACACGTCTCCGCGATGGATTCTGGTCGCCGCTCGACAATACTTCAAGAATCCCATTATGGACGCTCAAATCTACCAATGCCCTCGACGATCAAGAAGTCGTCGACGTCGTCCAAGTCCAGAATGTCCTTGGCTGGACCTGCGCTGCGTCCGCCACAATTGGCACCACCGAGTACCAACCCTCGACAATCAATGGCTCGGTCACAGAATCATAACCCTCTGTTGATGAGTGTGACGAAACAGAATGTGGGGAGGACACCGTTGCATAAGTATGTCTTTGTAGACGCGTGTAATTTGGATCCCAATGTTCATTCAATTTGCAGTAGCGTTCAAAGACGAGGGTCAACATGGACAGGAGGACCAGGGATGCCTGCTCCTTCAGGGAGTCAATCAGTCAAAGACCCGCGGCCTCTCCGAGATAAACAGTACCAGGCCAAAATGCGACAAGACATCCTCGCGTACCTTCAAGCCAACGGTTTCGAAATTACCATGTCGACGCTAACGAACATCCAGGGCAAAGACTACCGCACCATATTTGACTTCCTCCTCCTCACACTTGACCCATATCATATCCTCAACCAACCCCGGTTTGAAGACGAGTTTGTTCCCGCGTTGAAAGCACTTCGGTATCCATTTGCCCACCAGATTGATAATAAATGGTTGGCGGCGCCTGCAAGTATGCATTCGTGGCCATCATTACTTGGAGTACTGCATTGGCTGGTAGAGATGTGCAAGGTATGGGTGCGGTGGATCCGGTGTTGAAGCACGCTGACTTCCGATAGTTGCGGGACCACTACCTCAATAGCCAACATCCCACACTTCAAGACCCTGAAATTATACCAGACGAATTTGACGATCCTCTAGACCACGCCGCCCTAGCCTTTGACTACTTTGAACAAACATACACGCTATGGCTAGACCTGGTCGACGAGTTTGTCGAACCTAACCAGCATCTGGAAGACCGTTATGGTGAGTCAGTCGGGGTTTGCGGTGTCGGAAAGCAGCGCTCATTTCCACCGATCCGTAGCCAAACGTAACAACGGTGTGCAAACGGAGCTAGATGACCAGATGAAACTGTTGGCGGAAGAGAAGGCTAGGCTGAAAAAACTGAAAGAATCGGCGGTTGGTTCCTGCGATTCACTCGCACCCAATGCGTGAACGGCTGATTTTCCTTTCCTAGCCTCCGATCGACAAGCTGACACAGAACAACGGCCTACTAAAGGCGGATAGCGAAAAGTTCAACAAGATTCTACAGCAATATGACTCCAGGAAGAATAAACTGCGGAACACGATTGCTGAACTCAAGAGTGACATTCAGCGAGACGGTACGTGGGTTCAGTTCATAACCGAGGCCATAATTGAATTCTCCGTCAACCAGAGGATCATCTGGAGCGCCTAAACGGTGAACACGAAAGACTACTGGACATTGTCAAGACTCAGAACTTGAGCCCTGAAGAGGTCATCAAGATGAACACGGATCACGAGACGTTATCGCGTACGATACAGGAGCTGAAGCAGAAAATTGCTGACACGCACAAGACCATCATGAATCTGGAGGTCAGCGTCACCAACCGTGTAGCGGCTGCGGAAGAAGCCCTTGATCTTTATACCAACCTACTTTCCTCCTTGGAGCTCTTCCCCCCACTTCCCGCACCATGGGAGTCCATCGACCTTACCTTGGAACTAAATTCGGCAGTTTCAAATCCACAGCAATTATTGATAGGAGCGGACATTCGCAAGGTTATCAAACCGACCCTGAATGCTATTGCGGAATCCAAACGGAGCGAGCGCGCCTCGGTCCAGAATGAACGGATAAAGGTGGATGATGAGCTGGACCAGTTAACCTTGGAGTGTGAGAGCGTCGAAGAGGATGTGGGAGATGTCGAGAAGAAGGTCGATGCGTTAAATGAGCAGGCAGACGACATCAGAGACGTATGTGCCTTCATTGCATCTTTGACTTTGCGATCCGGCCTGACCATTACTCCAGGCTGCTACGCGAGAGGCACTCGTCGCAGGCCAGGAGACTGACCGCTTACAGCGCGACTTGACAGCCGCGCGGAATGCGGCACTGTCGAATGGCATGGGTGTCAAATCCCGTTTGCAAGCCCTAGAGTTCGAGTAAGTTTCTACCTTGTTCTCCAACTTTACGACACGCTCTGAGATCGCCTCGGATTGCAGTTACCGGGAGCAGATTGAGAAGATTTCACGGTTGAAAGAGGAAACAGTCCGCGCTATCCTCAAGAACAGTCACGAAATCGCTATGTTCAAGGAAGAAGTCTCGCGACATCTACGAGAGTTACGAGAATTCGCTGAGTCGGATTGAGTTCATTTCTTTATTCATTTGATTTATTCGCCGTTCTTGCTTTATTTGTAGCGATAGTACTCACACAATGTACATAACCAGATACCACCTTGCGATTCACAGGCTGATTTAACCCGCAGCCATGCCTAATTATGTCCCCGCCGTCCGTCTCAGATCCATTAGACGCGGAAAACTCGACACCTCTGAGGGCCGTTGGTCATTTTATCGTCGCCATCCAGGTTGTCATGCCTCATTCCACACTGCAGCCACATTGACAGCAATCACCTTTGCACGTAAGTGACTGCGTTTATCTTGATCCAACGATCATTACTCAATATAACGGAAAAGATACTATTAGCCTAACCGTTACCTCGGCCTTACCGTGCATGCTCTCTCGATGATGCTGTACGGCTACTTCTGCGTGCCGGTTTGTGGTGTCCGTTTTGACATAAGATCGGTGGTGGAGAAGCACTTCGAACTGCCTCTCTCTCATAGGAAAATAAAAATGCTCCTGGTGGAGTCTTCTTGCCAAAGACTTGTCCGAGTCCGTCCTTAACGCGGACCTGTTTCTATTTTCAAGAAGAAGATAATCGTCACGGATAATTAACATCGGTACGTAGCCGCTATCATGGCCGCCCACTAAAAACGCATCCAGTGTAGAGTCACAACCCCACAGACGTCAAGCCTTGGTACTCCGAGGTTTCTGTAATTGCGAGATTTCCGTGAGAGTGTCAACATCCGCATACTGACGTGAACAACTCGAAACAACCTGTGTGCTTACGGTGATTGGGGCCCTCCTCCGCATGTCGACCCGTTGTTTCGTTACTTGGAACGCCCTAGATCTGGAAGCCCGCAGTATCTTCAAAGCTTTGCATGTCTTCCTGACTTCCGGGATACCGGGCCCTAAAGGCACCGAGTGGAATCCTAAAAGTGCTCAGCGAGTTTACTCCTTCGGAAGTATCTTAGGTCTATTTTGTCCATGGGCTTCTCGTCTCCGGTTTCTCCAGATAAAAGGCGAGGTCATCCCAATGCCCCGACCGCGGTTCACCAACCTACCTCGCTCACATCCTTCGTTCTCCAACGCTTTCCGACGTCGCCGTCGCTGATCTCTTCGTTCGACAATGTCTGACGGTCTTCAGAGGCATCCCGTCCCCCCAGCCGACCCTGAGAAGGGGGAGATGGAGCACCATATCCAGATGGTGGAACATGCCAAAGCCCTCGACACGGCTATCACAGTAGTCCAGTCCGAGAAGGATGGCGTCGTCGTGACCACGAAGGAGAGGGTTTCTGCCCCTCCCCCTCCCTCCTCGAAGCCTGCTCCCAAGCCCAAGCGGAAGGTCTCCAAATGGGTTCGATGGCAGCTATGGTTCAACATGTACCGGTGAGTACATCCTTCCCCATTTGCCTACAGAAGCCTCGATTTTTAATATTGTGTTTTACTTTTTCAGGCGATTCTTCGTTCTGAGCTTCGGGTTGAATATGATCGGCCTGGTGTTGGCGGCTACGGGTCGGTGGCCGTACGCTGTGAAGTACAACGGCGCCATCGTCGTCGCCAACTTCAACATGGCAATCTTGATGCGCAATGAAGTCTTTGGTCGTTTGCTCTACCTCTTCGTCAACACTTGCTTTGCTAAGGTATGTTGTTCATGCGGAGGCGTCGATATCAGGCTGACGTCGTCGCCATAGTGGCCACCTCTTTGGTTCCGTCTGGGCTGCACATCCGTTCTTCAGGTTTGTCTCTTAACTTCGGGATTCTTCAATGGATTGACGGGTGCTGTGTATAGCACCTCGGAGGAATACACAGTGGTTGTGCACTCGCTGGTGTGGCGTGGTTGTTGTTCAAGGTGGTCAGGAATTTCCTTCTACTTGACATCACACACGACTCCGTGCTCGTCATGGGGGTTGTCACCAACATTGCTGTCATGGTCAGCGCGCTAAGCGCCTTTCCCTGGGTCAGAAACACCCATCATAAGTGAGTCGTGCCATATTTAGGCAAAATTTCCGTCTAACTCCCCGAACCTTTTCCAGTGTTTTCGAACGTCACCATCGCTTCGTCGGATGGATTGGCCTTGTCTTCACTTGTATGTCGTCATGTCGAGTTCTCTACGCAATTTCGGTACTGACTTACCCCAAGGGGCGTTCGTAATTCTCGGAAACACATACGACCCCTACACTCGCACATGGAACCTCAGCGGAATCAATCTCGTGCGACAACAGGACTTTTGGTTCACCATGGGTATGACAGTATTGTGAGTTCTTCAGCCTTCGATCCTTCCTAAAGCTTCTTTGGCGTTCCCCTTCTATCGTCGCTCGAAAGGTGGCTGGGCTAACTGAAATCGATTCAATGTAGCGTGGCGCTTCCTTGGTTCTTCGTTCGAGAAGTCGAAGTGGACGTCGAGCTGGTTAGTATCTTACTTCGGATCTTTGAGCCACGTTCTAAGGCACTAACTTGCATCTTTGTCGGACCTCCGACTTTTAGCCGTCGTCGAAAGTGGCTATCTTGCGTTTCAAGCGAGGTATGCAACAGGGATTGCTCGGGCGGATCAGTCGATCTTCTATCATGGAGTACCATGCCTTTGGTATTGTCTCGTAAGTTGTTGCCTTCTCAATTGGGCTCGACTGGCTGGGTACTCAATGCAATTCTCCAGGGAGGGCAAGCATGCAAAGTATCACTATATGATCGCTGGAGTTCAAGGTATATATCATGCCTTCACGTCATTACCCCGCACTGTCAGTGACACTTTTCATTATCACAGGTGACTTCACGCGGGGTTTGGTCGAAAACCCGCCCAAAACTCTATGGACTCGGGAACTAAAGGCAAGCTTGTTTTCTAGACTATTCCCCAACGCTGTCTATTTCTGACATCCGAGGTTTCTTCGTTTCCCCCTTGGTAGTTCGCCGGGGTGTCAAACACCTCCACACTGTACAAGCGGGGTATCCGTGTATGTACAGGAACAGGCATTGGGGCCGCCCTATCAACCTGTATCCAGTCGCCATACTGGTAAGTCTCTTTTCTTCGGAGTTTCTCTGATTTGCGGTTTTCTGTCTCTTCGAAGTTCGAATGCTGATCGTTTTCGGGCCACATCGGACAGGTATCTGATTTGGATAGGTGAGCGAGAGGTCTTTTTGCGAAAGGATGCAGCTGCTGATATTCGACGACAGGTAGCGACCAGGAGAAGACGTTCGGTCCGACCATCAGTGGCTTGATCCACAAGAACATCGAGCCAGAGCGCCTGTTGCTCTGGGACAGTAAGAAGCGGGGAGGTCGCCCCGATACTATGAAGCTCATCAAGGAAGCATACCACTCATGGGGTGCTGAAGGTTCGTCGATCTTACCTTCTGGTCGAGACTGTTATTCTGAATGTTTCTTTAGTTGTTTTCATCACGTCGAATTATATCGGCAACACTGAGATGATGCAGGGATGCAAAGAAGCAGGTATCCCATGCTTCGGAACTCTTTGGGACTTCGTAAGTGCACCCCGCGTCTCGAGATAGAGCGCCTCATTAAATTTATGCCTATCTAGTGAACAATGGTCAAGGAATGTATACCGCCATATTGGCTTCTAAAGATGCACCTCGATTATGGGTATAATCTGGCCAAACATCCGCCGAATGGATCCCATAGGGCTCGCCGGACTAAGACAATTAGATTATAATCGACATTAATCTACAAACCAACTGGGACTTCTGTCCCACCGCTGTATCCATATCCGATGTAGTACTAGTACAAGCATATCACCCGGTGCTTTCCAAACAAATCATGAATACTTCCCCATTACTACTCTTGTGCGAATGTTCTTGGCCTGCATTATTTGCAGCCTGTGTACACGCGCTCCCTCCAAACCCCGACCCGTTGGTTCGAAGTCAGGCATGTCTTTTCGCGCCAGTTCCCCTCTTCGACCTGTCGGAGAGAACAGATAGCCGGTTCCTTCATCGGCGTGTGCGGCATACCGGTTAGACCATCGCCTATCCGGGTGTAAGTCCCACTCCTCAACCTCATTCTTGATGATGGCATTCACTTGAGAAACTCCTCCAAGATTCGGCCTCTTTTCCCCATCCACGGCCACCTCCGTTGAGGCTGGATAGCGGTATTAGGAAGTAGGTGGACGCCCCTCTTCCCCAACTCGACAAGAATTCTCGCAATATTTCGCGTGTCCTAAAGGGATGTAAATCGAAGCCTTCCACCAACAGGGAATCTTGGACGCACATCTATCCCACTGTGTTGGCGGCCTTGAAACTCTTGCAGCTCAAGGACCTTCAACTGAGCCGGGATGTTGAGTGATCTCCGGGACGGAACTGTCACGTTGCTCTGAGATGTTTCAAGTACGTTGAGAATAGCGCTAGACTGAGATGGCTAGGGACCTACACGGCCACGGTGCCCGTGATTCGATCGCGTCTGTTTCGCGACGTAGTGTTGGACGAGAGTGCGAACATCGAGGACGTTCCCTTTCAGCCACCAGGGCAAAGGGAGCTAAGAGAAGGCCCATCAACCAGTGAAACTCGATAGGTGTATTGTGAATGTAAAGCATACCTTTGAAATGAAACACTGCTTGATGATGAAATTCTGAATGTCGAATGGGCCGTCGGTGCACCAGCAGAACCTTACAAGGGGTTCGCCCTCGTCGTTGATCAATCCATTTTTCTTTATGAAAGCTTCGAATTGTGCGAGGACTTCCGGGAAGGTCGGCGCGCTGTCGACTTGCTCCTGTAAAGTTCGATCCCACAATTAGCAAATCACGTCTCAAATCCATCAATCACCCCATGTATCCCAACACTGACCTGCGTGATGCCCGTTAAGTCCTTGCAAAAGTCGGTCAATACTGGGCGCCATGTCGGTCGTACAAAGCTGCGAAACTCGTCGATGACCTCCAGCTCACTCGCTGACATGTCTTGTCCCTTGTCGTTCCAAGTCAGGAGGCATACTGGAAACTCCTGTTTGTCGAAATGATCAGCGTATGACCGAGAAGATCAACTCAAGAGGATGGAAGCCTGAGATGTATACTCACAATGATTTCGTTAGGAAAGTCCAAGTCACTGCCTTGGTCACAAGTGCCCTCGATATCAAGCACAAGGAACATATCGAAAAGTTGTTTCGATTTCGTGGACTTCTCGATGTCTTCAGTGACCACCGTCGTCGCCCCGGCGGCAGCAGCAGCGGCAGCAGCCAGTCTTTTACGGATATGACGGGGAGGTCTACGGTGGGGCATCTCGTCGGGGTCGAGGTCAGAGGTGCCTGTGGAACTTGGGTCCTTTTCAATGCTGCTCTGAGGGGTGCGGAGTCTTGCCAAGTATTCCCGTCCCTGTCCAACTAATTGCCTCCAGGGATTGAAGGGACCTAAACGAGCTTCACGTTTCAGGTGTACGCGACTGCCGTCGCTTGTCGAGACCCGAAGATGCCGTCTTGATATCAGGAAGGCCACAAGTAGGATACCCAAGAGCGCCAGAAACCACCAAGGATGAGAGAAGAGGAAAGACGACGACAGACCAACAGAGGCCACCATTGTGAATGCTTTATATTACCAGGATTGTAGGTCAGGGGAAGCCCACACAGCGCAGCCGGCGCTGAGGACTGAAGGAAGAGACTGTGGATCCTTGACAATGATAGATGGTCATTTTGTAACACAAAACCCGTTTGACGCGGAAAAGCCGTGAACCACGTGCTCTGATCCCCATCAACCCGCGCCAAATTCTGAGGCAAACTGCCTCTTGTTCCTCGACCTAATATGATGCGAAATGGGGATGACTTGGAAGACGATTTCGTCGTCGACGACCTCGTTGCTCTTTCAGAAGAAGAGGTCGACTCTCCGGATCTTGACGACGAATTCGTAGCAGACGACCACGATGCAAGCCCGCCCACCACTACCAACGACCAACCCTCCCAAGCCGCCGCATCTAAAAAGCGAAAAAGGAGAGAGAAGGAGAAAGAGAGGAAGGTATGGTCTGCAGACTGTTCCTGTCCAGTTTAAGTGACTGAGGTGGCGAGTCAAGTAGAAACGAAAATTAGCAGAAACACAGGATCCCAAACTCACCCAGACAGTGGCTCTCCAATCGCCAGAGAAATTGGCAGAATACCTCGCTTCTATGCAAAAGAGAACCTTCAAAGACATGTCCGACCTTGAGTTGGAAGACCTTCGAATACCTGGTAAATTTTTTCGACCTCATGTCCCATAAGCAGACTGAAATAAACGCAGTCGACAGCCTCTGCGATCGCGGATACTTCAATGTGGACAGGCCCCCGTACTTTGGATCATTTGGTGGACTTCATCATCAAAGGTGTGCACCACCGGTATCACCTGCTCGCACTGCAACTGACTGTTGGACAGTTCTTCCCAACCTCAAAACACGATTATCTCAACGTCCGAAGTCTACTGGCTCGCCCACGCTACTATTCCTCACTTCGGCAGCCCTTCGCGTTGCTGATGTTTCTCGAATTCTGAAAGACAAACGTCTGCGTGGGGAGAAGGGAGGGGAGGTTGCCAAACTGTTCGCCAAGCACATAAAGCTTGCTGAACATGTCACATACCTGCGGAGAACTCGAGTTGCCGCTGCTCCTGGCACGCCAGGACGAATAGGAAAGCTCTTGTGCGAAACAGGTACGGGAGCCCCATGTTTTTCTGGATCCACGAGTTATGGTACTATTGACAACATCGCGCAGAATCAATATCCGTTTCCCAACTCACCCACATCATTCTCGATATCACATTCCGCGATAGCAAGAATAGGAATCTCCTTGACATTCCGGAGACCCGGGACGAGGTCTTCAAGACGGTGTTGGGAGCGCCGAAGGTGCTGAAGGCCATCAAAGACGGCAAGGTGCAGGTCGTTCTCCTTTGATTACTGTTTGCATTATAGGAACGATAGCTGTATGATACATGTCGAAGAAAGCTGGAAATCTAGAATCCCTTGGGATTAGTCCGTAGCGTGAGCTGCAACAGACGGTCAATAGGTCGGACAGTAGCACGTTGAGACAGTTACGCACTCGGGTGAACTTGGGGACCTTGTGAATGCCTTTACGATAACCCTTCACTGAAGGGCTGAAGACTGTATACTTGTCCTTTGCTGGCATCTCGTGTTCCTTCGGAAGTTCCAAGGCCCGTTCCTAATACAGAGTAAGAAGAGAAGGTGTAGCTGTAGAATTGACCGTACCAAGGCTGCACACTTCACACCGCTAGCCCTCACAGCTTCAATGACAGCGTCGACCTTCTTTAACCGCGCCCGCTGGTTAGCTTTACGCGTGACGGAGAGTTTCCAGGGAGTTTTCCTGAATACCACATTAGCTAGCAGTTGGATGACGAGGAACAGACTTGTATTCACCATAAGAGGCCTCCGAGCCTGACGCTTGATGGTCGAAACGCGCCGAACATGGTGCTCGTCGTGGAGGGTAGTGGTCGTAAACGAAATCGTTGCTGACGGGCAAAGCTAATGCTTGCCCAGAAATATTTACCGTGGGAATCAATTCTCCCAGCGTTCCGCGTCAATTCAGCCGCGTCTGACGGTGCCTACACTTGAACCACGACGGCGACGACAATGGCTGCAGTGGCTACACAACCACCTGCTGCGAATGGCCATGCTATAAACGGGGACTCTGATATGCAGAGCGCCCCAGTGACGGGCTCGTTGAGGTTCTCGACTGGCCTCATCTTGCCTCCACCCGAAATAAAATGTACGTAGTTCCTGTATGTTTTATGCCATTCAAACAGTTAAATTCCGCTTTATAATATAGCTGTCATCGACAGAACAGCGACTTTCGTTGCGCGTTCTGCCAACCCACCCCAATTCGAAGAAAAGATTCGGGAGGGTCAACGCGCGGACCCCAAATTCTCTTTCCTCAACCCACTAGACCCCTACCATGCCTATTATCGACATAAAGTGGAAAGAGTTACCGCCGGAGAGACCGAAGAGGAGACTTCTGCCCAGAAGGCTTCTGGAGAGGAAACGGAGGCTAAACAACCGGTTGATGTCGGTGTCGAACCTCCTACACCAGAGTTTATCCTCGAACTACCCAACATCAGTGGCATCGATTTGTGAGTCTTTCTTTATTGCATTGTGACGGCAAATCCGATTGAACAACTGTAGGGATATCATGAAGCTCACTGCCTTGTTCACCGCACGTCGTGGGCGTGGTTTCCTCGCAGCCCTCTCCGAGAAAGAAGGTCGCAACTATCAATTCGATTTCCTTCGCCCCACACACTCATTATTTGGCTACTTTAATCAACTCGTTGATCAGTACAACAAGGTCCTCCATCCCGATAAAGAACGGCTCGACCAGCTGAAGGGACGGTTAGCCGAAGGCGCACGATGGACAATGTTGGAACAAGGTCGCAAACATGGTGTATGGGAGAGGACTCGACGTGAAAGAGAAAAGAAGAGACAGGATGACCAAGAGGCTGAGCGAAGTGCGTTGTTTTCATCACCCCTTCACAAACTTAGAATTTAAACTAACCATTTCTCCAGTTGCTTTCGCTGAAATCGACTGGCACGATTATGCAATTGTACAGACGATTGAATTCACTGCTGCGGATGCAAACGCAGAACTACCACCTCCCATGAGCGTACAGGAAGTCGAAAGTATGACGCTTGCTCAGAAGAGGATGGCAGCCATGATCATGGAGAATACGGCCGAGGATATCGAAGCACACAAGGCTCGACAAGCTGCGGCGGAAGCAGAAGCGGCTAAGGCCGTTGGCACAGTTGGTGCATCTCAAGATGAAGATGGTGATGCTGCTATGGAGGAGAGTGACGATGAAGATGATGCTGCCAAGCAGGAGGAAGCTCGCCAACGAGAAATTGCTAGGGCACAAGCAATGCAGGCCATGCCTTCAACTGCTGGGCCGATGAAGATTCGCACAGACTATGTTCCCAAGCGTGAGTTCGCGGTGTCTGCTTGTTTTTGCAATCCTAGAAGCTGACTCGCCTTCTTAGTCGGAGCCAACAAAGGCAAAACAGCCACGACGACATGTTCTATTTGCGGGCAGCAAATCCCTGTGGATGAGTTGCAAGAACACATGCGAATCGAGTTGCTCGATCCCAAGTGGAAGGAGCAACGAGACGCGTTGGAGGCTCGCAAGGCTCAAGCATCCGAATTGCAACGTGGTGCCAATGTTGTTTCATCGCTCAAGAACCTCGCCCGTACTCGTGTCGATATCTTCGGTACTGAAACCGATGAGGAACGCAGGAAACGGGAGGAGGAAGAAGAGCGATTGAGGAGACGGGAACGAGAAAAGGTTGTTTGGGACGGTCACACAGCTTCCAAAGCCAACACTCTGGACAAATTCTCCACGAACGTCAATTTCGACGAGCAAATCGCTGCTATCCATCGTGCAAAGGGTCTTGGACCGTGCGTATTGCTTCATATCACGTTTAATGAACTGATTAGAACTGGGTTGCGGACATAGGCAAGATGCAAATGCTATTGGTCCAGGAATTGGACCAGCTGCTGTTCCCCCTCCACTTACCGCTGTGGCTTCTGGCTCTGCTTCTATACCAGCACCACCGCAGCCTGCTGCAGCTTCTGGAGCGTTTGCAGCAGCAACTGTGTCTTCCGGTCCTCAGCCTGCATCAGCGTACACTCCTGCTCCTGTGATGCTTCCGCCTCTGCGGTACCAGGGCCTCAACCCACCTCAGCCGTATGGATACCAAGCCCCGGGAGTTATGCCCGGGATGCCTGGTTATGGTGTCCCCGTTCAGGCAGGGATGGTCCGCTCTGCCGAGGAAATGGAAGCCAGCGATATGCCCCCTGCCAAACGACAGCGTGTCGCCAAGCTTCCCGGCGGTGCTTTGTACCCTGAAGAAGATTGGATTGCCATGCACCCTGTGAGTTCCTCCTCCTTGCCTCTCCACTTTCAGGGCATTCCCAGCAACTTGGCGCTAACACCCTCTTCTTCATTTCCACTCGACCTTTAGCACCCCATTTCATTGCGTGTCCAACTACCCAATGAGCCTTCCAAACCTGAGTGGAAGCTTGACGGTTCGACAATCACTCTGCCTGAACTACCACTGAATCTGTTGGTCTCCACGTTGCGTGATCGGATTCTTCTGCACACAGGTAGTTCGATCTCAATGTCTCGGTTCCGACTTACCTATGAGGGTAAATTGCTCACCAACTCGAGCACGATTGCTGCGTACAATCTGGAGGATGAGGATCTTATCGTCATGAGCTTGAAAGAAGTGACGAAGAAGAAGTAGTCCCTAGGGCTCGGAGGATTGAGTGGTCGCAAAGGGGATGTCGGAGGACTGCCCCAGCTTCACACGTACGGTTCCTTTTCGATACTTGTATCTGTATGTAATTATTTCGTTTCCCATCTCGATGTGATCCCGTTTAGCTGTTTGAGGGAACATTGTCACTCGGGCCCAAGTGGCTTTTCAATTGCTTTGGCCAAAGGTGTTTGGCCAAAGGGTCTCAACTGTCGTTTTCCGCCTTGATTTTTTCGCAGCACACGGCACGAGAATCTCAAATTGTCAAGAATCATGAGAAAAGATGCCTGAATGCCAGGCGCTGTATAAGTTTGAGTACAGCGATGTATAGAAGAGGGCCACGCGATGCCAAAGGCGAGAGTTCTAATCGCGGATATGTACAGGGAATGGACATCGTACAAGGTGATGCTACAGCTATGGTATGGAATACTGTCCGTGCAGTCATCTATGGGAACCTAAGAGACGAAGGGAGAACGATGCTACTGTACAGGTGAAGTGGGGAGATAAATAACGGAATCGACATAGGAAAGCGAAAGCAATGGATGAGAAACGATAAAGTTACAAATGTATACATAAAACCCGAGAAGGAAAAAAGTACATATAAACCATACCATAAAGCCCAAGATAGAGAGAAAGCGCTGTTTAAAGTTTACAGGGTCAGCAAGCCTGAGAGGACGCCCGCCTCCTGGATACCGAAGCCGTCGGCGCGTGTTGGAAGATGAAACCGTGGGCAAGAAGATCGAAGATAGACCTGTGCCTGTTGGTATCGCCTCCTCACCGAATAGAGGGGACATCGAAGTAATGAGATGGAGTGGTGGGCATCGCTGCGAACATTGACCGCGATTGAGGCAAATCAAACCGCGAGGAGCCCGGACTTATCGGTACAGGTCGCGTTGTGTACCCCGCAGATGTCCTCCTCCAATTCTGCGAGCCAGACTGTGGTAAAGGCCCGCTGATATATGGTGCCCCGGTGCCCTGGTTGTGGTTGTAGTAGTAATTCCTGGCGTCGGGGTGTGAGGTCGAGATGGGTAGGCCCGAGCCCCTTGACGGGGGCGAACCGATAAGGTGGTTTATCTGTGCTTGGTGGTCGACCTGTGGATCCCCACCTCGGGGACCAGCGACGGTGTTGGCCCTTGCCGGTGGTGTAATTGGCAAAGGGTTTAGATTCCTTGCAGATGGAGATCTGCAATTCGCGCTGTCTGCGCTAGAACTCGATCCGAGTGGGACGGTGTCCTGCAACCATATTTCGTCTTCTTCACTTGGGAGATGAGGAGCTTCTTCGCCGTGGAATTTTGGTGCGTGTAGGTAAGGCGAGTGAAGGAGTGAAGGGGGAATCGGAACGTCTGGAGGTTGGATTGGGATTCGTAACGAGTTTCGCCGTGTTTGCTTGGGCATCATGCCATGTTTCGGAGTCGAGGAGGTCGATGTCGGCAGCACTGATGTTGAGCGCGACCGAGTTTGGCGCTGGGCAGGAGGTGTTGGTGTCAGTCCCAACGAGCTCCCCGACATAAAGCGACCTGCAAAAAGAGAAAAAAAATAGTGGATTGGTAGCGAGGGGAGAGAGATGGCTATAAGCGCTGAGCTGGCGAAGATTGAACGGGAGGTGACAAGTCAAAAGGGTCAAGGTGCCAGAGAAAAGGGTGGGGACTATAAATGCATCCCGTGTGCATTTCTGTGTCAGAGCCCTATTAAAAATTCTTATTCACCCCAGAAGCAGTCCCCATCCCAATCGAGTCGTCCCGAAGTATTCAGAACTCAGAAGTAGGCTTTGTGATCAGCGTCCGGTTTCACGGTGACTCAAAGTTGCGCGCTCAAATTACAAGACGCGTTGGGATACAGCTGTCCTCCATGTTGTCGGGGTGAAACGAATCATATAACACTACAATGAGATAGGCCACTATATAGTACAAAGATCACTAATAATACATCGTCCATGAATCCTTTCATAGGAGTGGTGTAAGTGAAGCAAAAACTCCAATGGCAAGAGCAAAAGCAAAAACATCAGACTACCCGACGGCATATAATTGCGAAGACAAGCACGAGCAGGATCATGATAGCCGTATCCAAAAGCACCGGTGGCTTTTGCGGACTCCGGCGAGCACCCCCAGATTGAGGAAATTCTACCGGTGGATTGGAAATCACTGCAGGACTGCGAGTTTCAATGACCTGGGGAGGGTTTTGCGATTCGGACGGGCGAGTATTGACGGAGTTCTGAGCAGTGTTCTGCGAAATGGTGGTGTCTGAGACACCTGATGATTCTGTTGGGCGCTGGGAAAGGGATGCATCTCCAGATACCTCGCGCTGTGGAGTGGCGGATTCAGATGTAGGTTCTGGGGTGGAAATCGCGGTCGCTGGGGGAGGGGGAGCTGGTGAATTAATAGACTGTGAGGGGTTAGAAGTGGTCGGGTCTGGTAGGATCTCGTGGTTGGAAGTCTTGCAGACAGGGCACGTCCATTCTCGGGACCTGGCGATCGAAGTAGCGACTGAGTAAGTATCCTGAAAAGTACAGGTGCAGATCCGGACTTACAGAGCCGCTAGGCGCTTCCGTTCATTCGTGTGGGATTCAATGGAGCCAACACCAACTGCTTGCTGACCTTTCAGGGGGAAGAAGCCTTGTAATCCAATGATAGCTGAAATGCAGTTCAGACCTGCGACAGACTGAAATGAATGGCTTGGTCACACCTGTTCGCACTCCCCACGCTGGTTGCCACAGTTCTTCATGATCTAAACGAATGGTCAGAACCTAATCTCTCTAACTCAGACAACACAGCTCACAGTTGGTGAAGCTTATGCAAATCTGGAAGGGGTGGTAAGCGCGAGTCCCAGTGTGTAGTACGTCTGCAGTGACGCACCTTTGTGTTGAGTTCGAATCTTCCATTGGGTGTTAGCATCATGATCGAGGGTGGGCGAAATGGGTATTCTGCAGGCAATAGGATTCGAAAGTGGTAAATTCCGCCTTCGAACTCGGTTCCTGACGGTCCCCGTATTGTGCAGTGCCATTCCTGCGAGACGATAAGGATTGGTAGGACAAGGCTTGTCGAGCGCTACTCACAAAGATATCGTCCTGCAAATATCCGGAAACTTGATTTAGACAAGCTATTTTTGCGCACAAGACAGACACGTACCTCCAGAGGTGCGGCATGATAGTCGGTGGAAGGATCGTTAGCAAGCTCTCTGGCTTCTTGCATGATGCGCTTCACGGCTACATTGGACGGAGGTTAATTCATGGTCTTCCGGGGCTTCAACCTGGTTACTGACCAGAATTGTTCTTGTTCAGAGCTGGCGCTGGCATCTTGGGCGCTGTTGTAGGTACGAGCTCGAAACTCAGGTATCCAGACGGTGCAAGGAGCGAATTGCGGGGTCGACCACGGTGTAGCTGACTTGTATTGTGCTAACCTCGGCGATGACATTGATGGACGACGTGGTTGGACGTGGGCATCTTGCCGACTTCCATGTGACCCGGCATGTCGCCCATCACCTAAATAAAGTATCCTATTCCCAGGCTCTGCAACGTCGAGGGCGCCTCCGAGGTCGACGAGAATTGCGTCCTCGCCGTCACGATCAACAACCTCAAAAGCCTCTTAGCAAGCCTGGCCGCGCCGTTGCTCAGTCAACAACCAAAATGACTATTCACATCAAGAATCTCAAAGTTCGCCAGCGAAAGGGTGTGTAGCCTCGTCAAAACTTTCGCGTCACTTGACCTAATACCCTCTTTCGTAGCTGCTGCCACGGTGATGTGCGCACCACAACTACACGCCATGTTGGGATGCTGGGCAGCAAGCGGGGATCTGCAGTCAACAGGTAAATGCGCGCAAGCAGCCGAGAGTCTGTTCCAGTGCATGCGAACGACAGTGCGTATCCATTTTCCTCTGCATTGACCAGGGAAACTAACCCGTTGCTTGTTTCTTAGCCAATGCCCAAGAAGAGCCACAGACCAACGATTAACTACCACCTTGCCAGACTTGGAAAGAGAATTCAATAGAGGTGTTTCCTTTCTCCATGGCTTTGGTTTAATATCCTGTATAATCTCGGTTTTCGCTCTCGCAACATATCCTATCTAATTCTAGTCCACCTCACGCGCAATTGTCAGTCTCCGAACGGCTATGCTGTTGCTCAGCACACGGACGTGATATGTTCCCTCAAACCCCGGCCCTCGCCTCGTTGTCTTCATCCACCAGTGCCTCGTTCCCAGATTCTCGTCTGGGCCGAGTTAGGATGGCCTCCTTCACCAGAAGAACCATTTCGAATGACTGATCACAACGGACCCACAGAACACCACCTTGGACTGACCTCATGACCCATGGGAAACCACACAGCCTGCAGATTATAAAAGGTGTCCGTCATTCAGAAAGGTGTCGTAACGGCTCGCCCTTCCTACCATGGCAGACAGAATGGCAAGACAGGTCTACATTCTGTGGGATGGTTGGTGGACAATCCTCCAAGCTACATGGGACTTGTTAACAGTTGTTTCTAGAGAGTGCGTCGCCGAAAGCCAGCCTCGGTGGTTACACTGTCGTCGCAGCAATAAGGACGTTCGCGAGCCGTCTGGGCGTCATCAAGGCTGTCAAGTACTATGCGGACATCTCGACCAACTCGAAGGCCCGGATTTTACCGGGCCTTGCATCCGAACTGCAATGCTCTGGTGTATCGGTTATCGACACCGTCTCCGGTGGAAGAGAGGGGGCTTCTTCAAAGATGATGCTAGGTGGGCCACTTGTTAGTATACGAAGTACGTCCACTAACAAGCAGTCGTCAGCTGACTGCTTCATATTGGCCTTGGACAATCCAGACCCTTCAAAGTTCGTCCTTGTGGTTATCACTGCCGACCCAGACACTTGCTACAGTATCTCCTCACTCAGATTGAGGGGCTACTGCGTTCCGGTAATCTGTCCACTCAATACCGATGTCAACATCGCTCGCCTCTCGGACCTCCGTACCCTTGGTGTTTCAGCGTGCAATACCCTTTCTGAGATTGCTGCTAATGTACGAGCAATGTTGGACACTGTGACAGAATCTCAGAGCCCTTCATCCAACGAGCGCTCGCAAAGCCTGACCTGCCAGTCCTATAGTCCGGTTCAACCACATCGTCGGGACTTGGAGGACAAATCTCCTCAAGGCAACGTGTCACAGTCCCCCGTCCAACCAACTTGGTCGACTTCCCCGTTCGCCGTTCCTCAGCGGGAGGATGATGAACCATCTATCGTACCCTCCACCTCGACAACCATGCATCAACAACCTGCTTCCTCCACAACTGAAACCCTCCTCCGTGACGCTGTATCCTCTCCCTCTACTTCGATCCCAGAGGCCCCAGCGGCTCGATACCCCGCTCTGTCGCCTCTACGCTCGACTGCGACCCCATTTTCACCACCTCAGCATCTTACGGCGCCGTTTTCTCGACCAACAAGTAGCAACACTGCAGTGGACCGCGAACTGCAGAGCGTTCCATCGAGGACCAGTGAAGACGAACATCCTGGAGAAGCCCCCGCCACTATTGCGAACCCGACACCTCGGGCTTGGAATTGCGGACCCGTCTATCCCCCCAAGTTTAATTTTACAGGACCACCGACTACAAGCGACTGGCAGAAAGTTTGGAACATTTCTTCGGAAACGTTCGTCGGCTCGTCAGCGACCACAGCAATCACAACCACGACAGCACGAGAAAGGGAGGCTGGTATCCCGGCGCATTTCCGTGTTCTCGTCGAGGTATTGCGGGAACAGAGATCCAAAGGCATATCCGTCATGCAGCGCTGTGCTTTGACAAAACCGCTCCAAAACCGGGATCCCAAAGTTTTCGTTCGCGCAGGAACGAGTCAATTCAAGCGACCGATCAAGCAGTATCTCCAGGAGGCAGAGAAGCTTGGGATTGTGACTATCGCCAAAGGCGGGAAGACAAAGTTGGCTCCTGCCTGGTATTGAGAGGGCTATCGTTGTAATTTTGGTACTGGTGCACAGTGCTGCTG
This sequence comes from Coprinopsis cinerea okayama7#130, assembly GCF_000182895.1. Classification (NCBI taxonomy): domain Eukaryota; kingdom Fungi; phylum Basidiomycota; class Agaricomycetes; order Agaricales; family Psathyrellaceae; genus Coprinopsis; species Coprinopsis cinerea. The sequence continues at coordinate 2,341,131 of NW_003307543.1, read as the reverse complement.
TCCGTTTTCTTCGATTATTAAGTCTAACCTTCCTTCAGCAACATGTATTCTAATAGTAAGACCATCCCTGTACTACTGACTCAATGATAATTCTTAGTCCTTTAGTTGACCTGCATCCACCCATAGATACTGGCACAGTCTGCAGATTATACAGTGTCCCGGGGGCCTTCTCGAAGAGTTGGACCTGCGGTCTCGGTTCTGTGGGATGGCCAGTGGACGATAGTACCTTCGAGTATTGTACGTTCTGATTAATGTTGACGTTTTACGACAGCGAGTGCCTCTCCCGACACTGTTTTGAACGGCTACGACGTTGCGAATATGTCCTTGGGAAATTGAGGGATCGTCCTACTACAACACTCGCAGAAGCGGGCACTGACGGAATCTCCCAGTCAGTGACCGCAGTCCTCCTCGAAGTTGCAAGAACGGGACGCTATCTGGTTCCTCGAACTGTACCTCGTTGAAAACCCCGAACCCTCTCAACAGCGCTCTGTGGACGGACATCAGACTCGTCCCCACCTAGTTTGTGGCGATTGTGAAAACATTTCTGACTAGGCTCGCTCCGAGTCCCCGTTGGGACCTCTAGGTCGCCATATCTTAAATTGAGCGCTAATTCTTCTCTTCCACTCTCCTCCAAGGCCGTGAAGCAAATCTCCTGTCTTCTTGTCAGTGATCATGATATCAAGCATCCATTGCTTGAAGACTGCTTCATCGTTGGAAAGACCTTTGCCGTCCGTTGTCAACTCGATAAGCTTGTCCACCAGCCCGCTGTCATTCTCGAGCTCCTTTTTCCTCAGAGCTCTCGTGATTGCTTCCCTGGCTTCGTGCGTGCGACCCAGTCGCTGACAAGCGGTTGCTTGGCGAATGTAACTAGGCGATTGTCAAGAAAGCTTCCGGGCCCGAGAGGTAGGAAGTTCGGACGCACCCTTTGACATAAAGTGGGTCAGCCTTCTCTGAATTCTTCCCGTCCTTCAGCGCCTTCTCGGGGTCACAGAGCGCTCCAGGCAGAAGATGAGTTGCCGCCCGGTTGGCGAAGCAAACCGCCAAAAACTGTTTCGCCTTCTTCTCTTCCTCATCGGACGCAGCTTCCCCGACAGCATCCTCCAGCGCTTCAATGGCAGTGGTATACGCTTTCAGCGCAGAATCACGGTCTTTGCTGACGAACGCTTTATTCCCAGATGCCTTTGCCTTCTCGGCGCGCTCCATGTACGCCTTATAGTTCTTCTTGTTGAGATCGAATACACCGTCTGCAACGGCTTGAGCTTCTTCCCGTGTCTCCAGCCGCCAGCGGAATGGCTTTGGGAGCGAGTCTAAGAATGGACGGAGGCCTTCTGCTTGTTGCGCCAGGCGTGACGAGATAATAAGTAGTTCAGGGAGGGCGGGCTTCGATGGCGTTAGCGGCTTCGCCATTGCCTGCTGAATAACCCTACAACCGACGATGTTTAAACCCAGTAAGCGGGAAGGTGCACATGGGAACACTCACTTCAGCACGAAGTCTGATGTCGGAAGGCCGACATGTTGCACTGTGCATCGATAAACCTCCCGAGTATCGTAGCAGTAGAAGAGGAACACGGGGCGAGCACCCGGGACGGTATGGACGTTCTCCGCCTCCACAGGCTGGTCGTTCTCGTCCGCGTATCCAAAGGGATCCATTTGAAGAATCCAGACATCATTCTTCTTGATTTCCTTTGCGAGTGACTTGAAGTCGAACCCGGACAGGTCCTCTAGGGTCTGCGAGCTTGACCCTTCCGAGTCGACTTGGCCAATAAGTTGATTCATTTCTTCCGGATTGTTCTCCAGATACCTGGAACGCGTTGTGGACACTTTTCTGTTATTAATGCGATTTAAAAGGCAGGTACCTCATTATATCAGTCATTTCGACCTTGCCCGTGACTGGATTCTTCGGAATCTTGTCGACGATAGACTAATAAAACCGTAGCGCCCTTTCCATCAGTTCAAGAACGTTGGGTGTAAGGGGAACCAATTTCGACTGACCATAAGGAATGCTTCATCCAAGCCGCCTGCTTGTGAGGTTTCTGTTCCTCTCGGAGGGGCCATGACTAGTGTTGAATCTAATGTTTAGAGAAGTGGTGAAGCGTAAGACTCAGAGGCGATGATGGTAGAGACCAACGGACCCTATGATACGATATGATGCCATCACCCCGTCAATTATCGCGGCAAGCGCTCGTCCACCAAGTCCTGACCAGCTCGCGTAAGGTACTCCACCGCTCACTCGCCTTTCGAGAAGTGCGGTGAGTCATCTCTAACTTGTTCTAGATACGGCGTGGAACTAACACACCTCCTCGGCCAGTCACCCAGGGGCAGTCCCAGTTGGCTCTGCGTATACGCCTCCTACAAGCAGGATGACTTGAACGAATACTCAAGTGGAGGTCTCGCTGGGAGGGCGAAAAACGGCATCCTGCACATCGTTGTCTCCACGCTACTACTGCCAGCGAGCTCTGGTCTTGCTCTGACTGGAGATAGATATCTGGCGGTGGAGGTGTTAAGGCATTGCCTTTATTACGGATGCTACAAAGTCGTTTCGCTCCAGTTGGCGTGGTCAGCGTTGCGGGACAATCTTGCAGATTAATGCCAAACTTTGGGCCATGGGCTTCTGGAATGTGTTGTATTCCGATAGGAGCACATTGTCCTCTGGCTCGGCCCGAGTTGTCCAACGGAGGATGATAGTACTACGCGGTGCTCATTTGCAAGCGTGTCACAAGCAAGGTCACATCAACTGCCCTTGCTATTATTCCCTCTGTTCGTGGTGCACTTTTGCGCCCAACTCCCAGGAAAGCTCTTAGCACTTTCTGCACACAACGATGGAAATAGCCCGTGCTATGCAAATCTAGTATATTGTCGACAGTTGGATGGAAGCAGTGGACGCGCATATTATTGCATTAGCTACCTGGGCAATTCAGGTACGTATAGACCTAGGAAGACCGCCCGCTAAGAATGACTATCTCTTCCAAGGTATCAGCTCCGATTTACAAGACTACGGTCATGCCAATTCTGTGACGGAAACGAGTCGGACCTTCGGATAAGGATGCTTGCTAATACCAAGGAATACGCACCATCGTTGCCACGTTAACGAGCACCTTCACTTCGAGCTGTGATCTTATAGACCTCCCCCAAGTTTTTCTGCATGAGCCCATGGACTGCCTTCTGGTTCAGTGCATACGTCTCGCGCATGCACTGTGAATTGACCTTGCAGACAGGCGACGTCTGTTGTATCACAAACGGAGGCCTCTCGGGGAGAGTGGCCATTGGCACCCCCCAGAGCATGGTAGCCGCTTTCCCGCAGTGCCGACAGAGCCATAGGGAATGGCTCAGAACCCACTCTTCGCAGCTTTTGAGAACCTGGGTGAGGAATGCTGAGCTCTCCTCCCGTGGTGCCCCTTTACGACACCATTTCGTGGGAATGTCTTCTATGAATTGAAAAATGCGGTCGCCGGGCAGTTCGCGGAAATTGGATGGGCCGACGACGAGGGTGATGTGGAGTTTGAGCAGCGGTTCGCCGTCGATGATAAATGGATCGACGACGCGGGGCTTGTAGAAAGAGACGATGTCTGCTTTGGTGATCGCCGGTGGTTGCTTTACTGGCTTCGGTCCTGGTTCAGGTTCGGTTTCTGGGACGGGGATTGCTGGGCCATTATCTTTCCGAATGCTACGAAGTCGTTTGGCTCCCAGAATCCAGTCGGGATGGTCGGTCTTAAGGATTTCTTGTAGCCTCTTAATGCCTATGTCTTTACCATCCGCTTCTTGGATACATTGAATCTCTGATAAGAGGATGTCGTCTTCTGGCTGGGTCGTCATAGCACCTCTACAAGTTCAAGTGGGCCAATTGCCAAGGTTGACTGTCACGCCCCCTCATTTGCGTGTTGTCACAGGCACGAGCGCGTAACGGTCACGCGCCCCTATCGTAGCTTCAGGTGCGTGACGCTCGCACTCCCTTCCCCTTCGAACGCTTGCCATCTGCGCCTTTTGGTCATGCCATCTTACGCGCCATCCCTAGTGAAAGTAAGCACTTGCTACCAATTGGAGCTTGGCAAGCGCCCGTCGTGGTCGGTCTGACATTAATTAAACCTCTTCGAATTCCGAAATCAGTAAGGAGGCCCCGTTCCTCCTGGAGTCCAGGGATCATGGTATCTCTTCCTCCCACAACGAGGGAAAAGGGATGGTCAATTCAAAGACCCCTCAGCCGATGCTTCTTGATCATGGATGATTCTCCCGAAGATGGATTATGCGCCAATTACGCGCGCCACTTCAGGTGAATGTCCGGCAGTATCTCTCGTATTGGATGTATTACCTCGGAAAAATAGAGTCCTACTAGACTCGGGCAGACACCTTCTCTCTGTTCTTTTTGCTCTGTTTGATTCCCGTCTGGAAATGGTTCTCAAAGCGGGGTCTCTCGCCACGATCGCTGCCTGCCTTGTTAGCGTCTGGGGCCACGGCTACATTCGAGAAGTGACCCTTGGTTCGGTGGTCTGGCCAGGATACAATCCTTACTTTGACTCGTCAGCATTCCTTTTTGTCCCACCAACGCACTGTGAAGACTAACCTGACTTACAGTTGGTGGCAACCTCCGCCCGAGAGGCTCATCCGAAAGATCCCTGGCATTGGTCTGTGCTTTGATCACCTCGAGTTGTTATGATCTTGAGTTCCACTATCAGCACCTATCGAGGATTTGACCTTGATCGAGTGAGCCCTTAATGTATCATATTGTGCTATCAAGTTCCCTCTACTGAGCATCGTCCGTTGTAGCCTCCAATGCAACGGTGACACCGCGAACGACTACTTCACAGAACCCGCTCCTCTCGTCGGAACGGTGGCAGCGGGTGACAATGTCCATCTCAGCTGGCTAAACCATGCTGGAGATAACCACAAAGGCCCTTTGCTAACTTACATGGCGCGTGCTCCATCGGATATTGACATCAGGCAGTGGATTCCCGGGAGAGAGTGAGTTTCGCTGTGGACGGGTGTTCTGAGCTCCGATTCTTACATCGCATGGCACACAGGGCCGTCTGGTTCAAGGTACACCACGAAGGGAAATACGGAGATGGGAAATGGGCCGCACCGGAGATGTTCGAGAAGCGAAATGGGACTTACACATTTAGGATCCCACCAAACCTGTTACCGGGTCAATACCTGATACGGCACGAATGGTGAGTGGAAGAAATCAAGTATAGACGAGCGCTGTTATCTGAAAGACCTTCCTTCTAACCACCGTGCAGGATTGCTCTGCACTTCGGTATCGCCTTACCTTTTGCTGTGGAATGAGAGTAATGACCGGGCCTCTACCAGCTGACAAGTACCCGGGCTTCCAGAGCTACCCCGTTTGCGTCCAGGTCGAGGTCACCGGGAATGGTACAGCATTCCCGACATCGTTCGTGTCATTCCCAGGAGAGTACACTCCGGAGACACCAGGTACGCTGCTGGCTTTCCGCCCAGTGTGTACAATTGCTCATTACCGCGCAGGTGTGATTTATGATGTATGGAATGGTAACTTGCCTAAGGTCGATTGCAATTGGTGTGCGCATCGGACTGACATGTACCTGTGTGATCTTCATAGATAACGGAGTAAGCTTCTCAACTGAATCCACCCCTTCTGCATCTCATTCAGACCTATAGCCGTACCCAATTCCAGGTCCCGAGGTGTAAGATCCTCTCTCTCGATATTCCGTTCCAAATGACTGATGATAATTAAATCCATAGCTGGACTGGAGGCTACTAAATTTTCAATCGAATACGCAGAAATAATTCCGTTTAGGTTATTTATTCTCTTACCACTATACACTGCTTGTTCTTGATTATACGGTCTGAGCTACGGAGTATGCGGCGCTTGAAGGGAGGCGCCCACGAGTATCCAAACAAATAGGGGCGTCGGGCTTGCCAAGCCACCACCATCATCGAGCCTGGACGGTACATCGCATGGACATCCATGACCCGATAACCTCCAGCAAACTCTCTTATGTCTCCAAAAATGCCCTCAAAACAGGTGCTCATGACTTTGTAGTCTTTTAATTTGTCGCCTAACCTCGCAGAACACCCCATTCAGGCAACTTTATAACAATTGCAGATCTATTGGTTACCCCGATAAACGAGGTCGCCAAACGGTGCAAAATCTCTGCTCAAGACGCCAAAGCCATATATGACGTGCTATTGAAGGAGTGTAAACCACCCGCTCTACCTACCCTTATTACCCTGAACCTGCCCCTTGACGAGGTTCTCTCGACGGGAGATGCGTATCTCGACCATGCACTTGGAGGGGGAATTCGAACAGGGATGGTCTGGGAAATCGTTGGGGAGAGGTAAGCGGGTGTCCGGGCCTCAGTTTTTGCAACTAGTGCGCTGATACAGGCTCTTGTGATCAGTGCAGCCGGGAAGAGCCAACTAGCTCTCCAACTCTCCCTCTTCGTCCAGAACCCACCGGAGTTGGGCGGCATTCACGGCGCAGCATGCTACCTAACCACATCATCCAAACTCCCCACTAGTCGACTATCCCAGATGCTCCAATCTAATGAAAACCTATCAAAGGACTCCTGCGACCTCGCTCATGTCCACACTATCCGGGTCAACACCACACCCATGCTCACCAACGTCCTCATGAACCTCCTTCCCAATTTCATACAACAACAACAAACGACATCCCATCCTGTCAAGCTGCTCGTCATCGACGCTCTGGCGGAACTCTTCCGCTCTACCGAGAAGATGTCGAAGACGACACTGTTCGACCGGTCTAAAGAGCTCAACCAGTTGGCGTTGGACTTGCATGCGTTGGCCACCAGGCATAATATCGCTGTGGTTGTTTTAAACGAAGTCATAGACCGCTTCGAGAGGGGAAGGCTCAGTTCGAAAGCTGGAGAGCTAGTCTATAGCGATCAGAGTCGGTTCTTTGGGACGAGCAGCAGCGTTCCGGGAGAGAACACCAAAGAGGCGAGTTTAGGGCTGGTTTGGGCTAATGCGGTGAATGCGAGGATTATGATGAGTAGGACCGGGAGGAGACGTTACCTCGACGAGAACGAGATCCATCAGAAACGGACGAGGATGCAGAGCTCCGATGGGGCGCTTGCTTCGTCGTCTGCTCCAAGCACAAGCTCCACAGGGCAAAGTGACGAGCAGTCAACGCTCATCCGGCGCCTTAGTATCGTCTTTAGCTCAGTCTCACCACCTTCCTCGATGGACTACATCGTCACCCACAAGGGCGTCGTTGTTCTGCCAGACGACCCTTCACAAGACTGCACCGCCATTTTGGAATGTCGCTTTGCAAACGACGTGGATGGCTCGGAGACTCAGATCAAGAATGCTGTCGCACCAGCAGAAGTACCCCACACGCTGACCACACAATCTCAACCTCTCGAGAATCCAGAAGAGGACGAGTACGATCGGCTACTGGAGGCAAGTGAAGATGACATTCTTTACGACGCTTACGACGCATTCGAACAACAGTTAACCCAAGCGACTTGAACTTGCACGAACAATCGTCTTAGAATATACGAGAAACCACGGGTATCATTGTCATGTACAGAATTTAAAGCAACGAAACGGAAAGAAGTCCAGCTTCAAGGTTCGCGCAGCGACACATCACTCCATTGTTCCTTTGACTCATTCATCTGCCTCCATGTCGATGTCGGTCTCCACGCAGGAATGTAATTCGTGTCATACTTCCCATGCATGTGCCCGAGTTCCCCTGAATGAGCCGGAGAATCGGGGATGGAGGGTGTTTCGATGGGATGAGGATACCAATTGAGGATGGGTCGGGATATCCATGGTTTTGGTTTCGGGAATGGTTCGATGTAGCAGCCGAACCAGGAGATGATGAAGCCGACTATACCTATGTTGTCATAGTGTGGAAATGAGAATCAGAGTCTAGAATCGGATGGAAAAATCGGAACTTACTTGAGAGTGTGGCTAGGCCAGCCATAACCAACACTGCACACGCTGTTGCTCTAGGGTTCTTGAGTGCACTGAAGTCGTCGATTAAACTCTCCTTCCCATCTGTGAGGCGGACGAGAAGAAGGACAAGGTTCGCTATTGTAAAATGAGATCGACGATCAGCTTCCTGAATGGATACTCCTTCCACGAAAACATGTAATTTGGAATCATCCCGTACATACCTCCACTGAAGATGATGAGCGCGCCGAATCCTACTAAACTCCTCGGTCTGATGTACTCGCGCTCTGGGTGCCGGACACGATGCAAGAGCATAACGGCCATAGTGATCAACGCTAGCCAGTCTATGGCGATAGCTCCTGTTTGGAAGACTAAATTCGCAAAGGTGAACATTAGGAGCTTGAGAGGTATGGAAGGGACGGTACGTACACCCGCCGGATCCTAGTGCCAGGGCCAGCCCTAGCAAGAGGATGGAAATAATATGTAACAGGGATACGACAACTGGCGTAGAATACGTTCAGCATACAAGCACACGATCGTGAAACTGAAAGGGGTACTCACCAACGAATAGAACTCTGAGGACGGTGGCCATTCTAATCTGGGGGAAAGGAACGTCGTGTAACTCTGCTTTAACAGCCATCGACATGGCAGGTACAGGGATGGAAGACCTGAAGGGAACAAAGGCTCAGGGAGCAGGGAAAAGCGTAGGGTTCAGGTTCAGCCTGGAAGCGCGCTTTTCTATGTTTTTGGGTCAAAGCGGGTGTGGCCTGTGTCAAAGGGGGCGTGAATGGGTCGTTACTGAAAGGCGAGTGTGGCGACTGTATGGCGAATAGGACCACTTGGATACCACAGAATTGTGTCAAAGTGGCAAGGAAACAAGCGAGTGTAGTTCAGGATCGACGACGGTCAAGCACAAAGGCGGTTCCAGCACTTCCACTTGTACGGGAACATGCATGGCGCGTATCTGCGATGAACGTGTAGGTCAATCAGTTTAGCCTTGATAAAGATGCAGGGTTAGGACAATCTCGACAAAATGACGAGGGTGCACGAGGCGCTCACCTCAATCTGGCAACCGCGCGAATCCAAGCCAGAATGGGTCCCTCGATGTGGAAACTTGAAGATGTCAGACTTGAGATGTTAATGGTCAAACGCAAAAATACATTGAATGTCATATTTGTGATAGAAAACGAACGCAATATTATACACTTGAAGAAAGGAAGAGAAAGGACGGAGTATCCCTGAGGGTATGGGAAAGGAAATTGGGATAAAAGGTGAAGAGTTACGCCGCGAGTGTGGACCAAATAGATAGAGAACCGAGAAACCAGACGAGGAAGCCCATTGTTCATGCATCTAGCGGCAGCTCGATCCAGTCTTCTTGACCGAATGTGTTCTCTCCTGAGTAACTGACATAAAGGAAGTTGTCCTCGTCCCTAGGAACGAAATGAGTAATTGTCCACAGCGGCAGGGGCCTGAAAGGACGTACTTATGCTCCTCGTATATTGCGCTCATGAGTGCTGCGGTCGGTGGGAGGACCTCGTCGACGAAGATGAAGATCGCCTTCTCTGGTGCCAGCTTGATTCGCTTACGGATGACATACACGAATTGTCCAACCGTGAGGTCCTTATCGTCACGATCATTAGCGACTGCGTTGGATAGGCGAAGGAGGACTTACAGATGGCACCAGGTACTTCTTCTTGTCGATAGTAGGGATATCGGTCCTGTCTGCCTTCTCACAGATGACCTGTTGTGTTCGTGGGCCACCGAGTGTCGTCAGACTGAGTTCTGTGCTATGAGGTTGGATACATACGGGAATACGATCCGGGTACTTCTGTCGAATTCGCTCAGCTTCAGCCTTGCGCTTCTCTGTTGGTCCGGTTGTCAGTCTCTCGTCGATTGCTGTTCAGGTCCTGATTACGCACCGAAGGGGTGCTCGTCCTTGAACTTGGATCGCATATTGAATTGCTATGTGGTTGTGTTGAAGGATTAGAGTGTTGGAATGGCGGTTTGGTGTGGTTGTGGGACAGTCGTGGTGGTGGTCTCTGAGTGACCCGAAACACGCACCTCTGAGCTCAGTGAGGGGCAGGGATCACAACACCCGTCAACAAACACCCGGTCGGTACATTTATGGCTTCGTTCCTCCTGTTATTGTTGTTTTCTCTCTATTTGACTAATTGCCACTCATCGCCTTCGAGATCCACGCAATCGTTTCCTATCCCGCAGCTACGCTACCCAAAAGTCCAAGTAATACAAAATAGGGGTATCTGGGGTGACATATTACGATACGAATCCGAGTCAGATCATGACTACTACTTTGCGGCGCCATTCGCGGCCGCTCCCATAGACGCTGCCATACCCAAAGCCAAAGCACTGCCCATTTGTCCACCCATGCCAGTATCGGAGGGAACAAAGACCGTCTTGGAACCGAAAGCTTTGATTCGCGACACGTCGACCCTGCGCAACCCCATCTCTCTGGCGAAAGGGTCCACAACAAGGGCGTCGGCCTGCGCCTTGATCCGGACGGCCTCTGCTTCTGCCTCCGCTTGGATCCTCGTCGCCGCCGCAACGGCCTCGGACTCGATCCTTGTCCTCTCTGCCTGGGCTTTGGCGGCTGCGATAACCCGGTAGGCTTCGGCGTCTGCCTCGGTGTTCTTCTGAAGAGCCTTGATACGGGTTACTTCGAGTGCACCTTCTTCCGCTTTGACTTTGTTGCTGTTCTCGCGATCGACGTTCTATAGGGGCATCGACTCAGTACGCCGTCGAAATCAGACTGATCAGCCTGTTGACTCACCGCAGCCTCAACCTGTGCTTGCAAACCACGAGCTAAAGGAGATATTAGAGCGGATCGTAACGAAGCGGGATAGGGGCGTACTTGTCAACTTGTCCATTGTAGAGGCAATCTCTCCCTTGAACTGACGGTCGATAACGGCAAGATCTTTCAGCACGATGCCATATTCCAAAGCAGCCTCGTGCATTTCATCCATGGCACGGGTTCGAAGAGCGTCCAAGAACGCTGAAGATGGGTCCGTGCCATCGTCGAGGTTGTCTGGACCAAGTGATCGTTGCTTAACCTATCGAGGGAGTTAAGTGGGACGATCCAAAGTTCGTTACGGGAAGGTTTACCATTGAGGAGTAATCAAGATGGGCCATAACTTGAGTGAGAATAGACTGTGTCTTGTCCCGAAGAGCCTCGTACGGCGTTTGATAGCCATGAGTAGCGAGTTTGAGCGGCTCGGTCAGTTGCCACTTCAAATAAATGGTCAAGCTAACAGGGACTTGATCACGAGTGAAGCTAAGGGAGAGTCAGTTTCTGGATAGAAATACCAGAGGGCACAGACGTACATATCCTTGGTGGGCATCTCGACTTGGTTCTCTCCGAGCGTGTACAGTCCTCGAAGAGTGACATTGGGGTGGGTGATGACGGTCTGACCTGCTCCAATTAACTCCAGTTCGTCTCCCCTTTGGAGGATTGCGCAGTTGTTGGCTGGAATGTTCAAACTAGCACTCGTTAATCGCAAACTCGGAGAGAAGGATCTCAACAACTCACAATGTGGCAACGACGTAGTCTTTCTCGCCTCCAGTCCTGCCCACCTTGCTCTTCATCTTGACTTCGTGCGTCCATCCGAGGACCACGCCAGTCAATCTATCCTTGACTACGGTCGGGAGATGGGTTTGATCGACAATAGAGAGAATATCATAGGTTCCCTCCACGGCATACGCGACAAATCCAGAGTTTGTGATAACGAACACTTGATTCTTAGGGTCGGAAACGACAGCAGCTTGGTTCTGAGAAACCTGGACTGCTGTCAGACCTTGGAACTCGATGACAGTGTCGGACACTGGGAAATAAAGGTCTGAGTGAGGTCAAGGTCGTATCCATAGTAGGGGGATACGTACAGCCTTTAGTTCCGCACCACGTACGCGCCCACCAGTTACGAAGGGGGAAGCCTGGGTATCGTCCCGGCTTGATCAAGACCTTGGGATTACCACCATGGTTGATGAGACCCAAGTGGCCAGGCATAATTTCTTCACCAGTCCAGTCAATTGGCTCCTTCTTGGATAACAATCGACCTCGTCCAGACTGGGAGAAGCTAATCAGCTAACACGCGACGCAAACTCAGAGATAAGGTCGCACCTGCTGTAGCTCTTCGTCGAGCCTCTGCAATGCAGTGATCAACCCTCCTTCGCCAATGGGAATGAAGAACGGTCGGGGCTCCAGCTTGCTATTCATTGGAGTAACAAAGCGCGGTTCTTCATATTGAGGGCGCTCAGGGATCTTCCCGAGCACTTTGCTAGAAGACGCGACGGCCTCCTTCGGAGGCTTGGATGGTAGAGAGTCGTTGAGGACGGTGGTGTCTCCGTATGTTGACATGCCTCCGCCATAGTTGGAGAGCGCGCTATCGAACTGGGATGTCATGTTTAGGAGGTGGGGAAAGTCAGAAATGGCATACCGAGGTCCATCCCGCTCCTTTTATAGACATACAAAGAGAATGTGTGCATGTCACAGACCTGTTACAATGGTTTGCGGCATACTTCAGCGGAGGATGGTCATTTGATCACTCGCCAGTGCCCAGGGAAACAGAGATCTAGATTGCGCAGGGTCTACAGCTTTTGTGATACTGCTGTAGAGGTACGGAAAAGCAACGGGATGCTGTCTTTTGGAGAAGCAGTGCACGTTCGCAAGCGAGAACAACGGCCGCGACGCGGCAGGCCACAGGAACAAACCAGAACAAACCCCTGGCTGGGCGCTAGCCCTCGCCGCGGCGCACTTCGGCAATCAAATTCTTTGACACAATTGGGGAAATCTGTTCCCGCCACGTGTGCATCATTCGACCACGTCCGAATTTGGGTATCGCCATCGTCGCATACGACGACGACGAGCGAGCTTTCGGTGACCTCCAGTTACGAAGGCGCTCACAATGCAGACGCGTTGGCTACTTTTCCTGCCAGTGCTGCCTGCAGTACTGGCACAGGGAGCGAATGACACGCTGCTATGGGGCGCGTACCGACCGAACCTGTACTTTGGGCTTCGTCCTCGAATTCCAGAGTCGCTAATGACTGGGATGATGTGGTTCGGGACACAAGACTTCATGTCTATCGGAAGTAAGTGCACTTCTCGTTTCAGAGTTGAACTACTGCTGTTAACACGGTGCTGTAAAAGAAACTCGACACACATGTGAACAGAACGAATTAGACAGCTATACCTGGACGGAATATGATCCAAGAGAAGGCGGTGTACAGGTTCTGAAAGACAGCTTCAACAATGTGAAAATAACAACAGAGTTCCTCAAGATCCCTGGCGGACTTCATGGAGGAAGTTGGGCTGCACGAATTCGTGGAGAACCTCTACGCCCAGGTTCGTCTGGATGGTACTTGAGCATAAGGTTAAATCTCATGGACAACAGAGGACCCGTCACGTATCTCCGTCATCTATTATGCTGGTCTTGAGGGACTGGGAAACCTTGGAATGGAAACGGACGAGAGAGAGAACGTCAGTCACTCGCTTCTACCCAATTTCCCCGACTAACCCATTCTGGCCCGTAGGGTATTGACGGGGAGGTTGAATTCAGCGGAAACACGATTGAACTCGGGGACTTCACCCTTCGAGTAGTGGATGGTATGCCAGTTATCGCCTTTTTTTGAATGTACCCTCACGGGGGCCTGCAGGTCCGGACAACAAATACATCAAGGACGGCGCTCATTATGAGGATTTCAAGAGGTCCGTTGAAAAGACCCAGTTCCTTGGGAGGGCAGTGGAGCGCGGCAACATCTGGAAGGCGAAAGGTAGGACTCCTGTTCTTATTTGTAGTCTTCCCTAACTCCCAATGCATTCAGATATTATTATTGCCGCAATGGCTGAGAAGTTCCGTGAAGTAATGCCAGCCTACCAACCCGATTTCCCCAACCCCGGATATGTCCTCACTCTTCCGAACGATGTCTATACGAACAGCAACTTTTTCGCCGTTCAGAAAACCTTTGACGGCCCATTCCAATTCGACGTCCTGTTCGAGAGCGGAAGCGCCAAACAGAAGCTTAGCTGTAAGTCTTGTCAGTGGTTCATCATGTTTTGCCTTGACTTATAAGATCGTAGCATCCACTCTAGACGAAGGAATCCCGGCCTTGATTGAAGCTTACAACCAACGCTTCAGGGCCACTCTCCCCCATCCCGCCGACTATCCAACTGAGAAACAATCATCCTTGGAGGCCTTTTCCAAAGCAGTGACTTCCAACCTCATTGGCGGAGTTGGCTATTTCTATGGAAACTCCATTGTGGACAGGAAGTTCTCCTATGAATGGGACCAAGATGAGGACGCTGGAGACGATGACGACGCGAAACCCAGCGGTTCACACCTTACAGAACCCAAGTCACTACTCACTGCCACTCCCAGTAGGAGTTTCTTCCCTCGAGGATTCTACTGGTAAGGACTTTTCGAGTTATGTCTAACTTCCTTCTGAAACACCTGCGGTAGGGACGAGGGCTTCCATCTCTTGCATATTGGGCAGTGGGACAATGACTTCAGTCTTGAAATTTTGAAAGATTGGATCAATCTCATCGACGACAATGGATGGGTAGCTCGGGAACAAATTCTCGGCGAAGAAGCCAGAAGCAAGGTAGTTACCAATTGCTATGCAGAATCTGACGTCCGCTGACCATCCTGCAAGGTCCCTGTAGAGTTCCAAACTCAGGTACCCAACTACGCCAACCCCCCGACACTAGTAACGGTCGTCGCAGCATTCATCGAACGGTTGAAGTCTGTCAATGCCAACCGCGGCCCTTCTGACGAAGATCTCGGGATGGGTATGGGAGGTGCACAGACACCACTCGGAGTCCAAGATGAAGCAACCCCTGTACCCGGAACTCAGCATTTGCAAGACCAAGAGCTGGCCTTCTCCTACCTCAAGTCTATCTACGCACCATTGAAGCGACACTATGAGTGGTTCAGACGTACACAGCGTGGTCAGATCAAGCAGTATGGTCGAAAAGCTCGTTCGCGAACGGAGGGTTACCGATGGCGCGGACGAACTGAAGAGCATGTTTTGACCAGTGGCATGGATGATTATCCTCGTGGCCCTCCTCACCCGGGAGAACTTCACCTCGACTTGATTTCGTGGATGGCATTCTTCTCCCGGACCATGAAAGATATCTCTGGATTCATTGGTGAGAAGGAGGACCAAGCCAACTTCGCCAAATACGAACGTGCTATTCTCGACAACATTGAAGGTGGGTAGAACCTCTGTGTAATCCTGGAAGGGATACTGAAGATGGCTTTAGATCTGCACTGGAATGAGGAGGAAAACATGTACTGCGATGTCGGTGTAAACGAGGATGATGAGTCCTATCACATCTGTCACAAGGGCTACCTCTCGCTCTTCCCCTTCCTCCTTTCACTCCTTCCGCCGGACTCTCCCCACTTGGGTTCTATCCTTGAGCTCGTCAGGGATCCCGAACACCTCTGGTCGTCTTACGGCATCCGTAGTCTCTCCGCTTCTCATCCTCAATTCGGCAAAGGCGAGAACTACTGGAAGGGCCCTATCTGGATTCAGATGAACTACCTCGCTCTGAGTGCTTTGCATAAGGTGCGGTGCTTCCATTCTGATTGTTGGATTGGGTTGACATTCGATTCTTGTCAGACATATGCCGCTCAACCGGGCCCGTACCAGGAGAGAGCTCAGGAGATCTACAAAGAGCTCCGCAGGAATGTTGTAGACAATGTTGTCAAGGTTTGTCCACATGCTTCACGTCGCTTCTGCTTGGATGACCCATACATGATCCCGCAGGAATACGAGCGAACTGGTTACGTCTGGGAACAATACAACCCTCTCACAGGAGAGGGTCAAAGGAGGCATGTCCCGTTGGATCTCTGTTGCCAACATCGTTGCTGACCTTCGTGTTGTAGTCATCCCTTCACTGGATGGACATCGCTGACTGCTTTGAGTAAGTCTCCTATTTGGCCCCAGGCTTCCCCAAAGGTTAACGGCTGTCCCTCAGTTCTCGCAGAGAAGTATGTATAATTAATTCGAGCATCCGACACCGCCTACCCTGTATAGTACATGAGCACGTTATTTCGATTTCAACGCCTGTGAGCCTTGGCCGAGAATGGTTTAGGGAATAGGGACGTCGGGAATTTCTTCGACAATCCGTTCTGGTTGTGGGTTTTGATGATAGCCTTGACAGCGTTGGTGGCACGATTACCAGCCTTCTGGAACGACTCGATCTCATCTGAAATCTTTTTACGTCGAGCGGCGTAGTCCGCCTCGAGATCCACAAAGGCATTGAAATGACGAGCACTTGAAACGAACTTGTGAGCCAGCCAGTCATCGAACAGGTTGGGAGTGAATGGGACTAACGAGTCGATGCGCAGGACTTCCAGATGCTCTGCAGCGCTTCGCAAAATCGACATCTTGCTGCGTCGAGCTTCTTGAGATGTTGAATCAAATCTACCGATGACTGCTTTGATCAATTCCTGGGGGCGAGGATGTCAGTCGATGTCGAGACGACGGGATCAGATCCCTACATTATGGATCTTGTTCAACGCCTACGACGAGTCGATCAAATGGTTTCCCAGAGTCGTCCATGACCCC
This sequence comes from Coprinopsis cinerea okayama7#130, assembly GCF_000182895.1. Lineage (NCBI taxonomy): Eukaryota > Fungi > Basidiomycota > Agaricomycetes > Agaricales > Psathyrellaceae > Coprinopsis > Coprinopsis cinerea. The sequence goes on along the minus strand of NW_003307543.1, from coordinate 2,324,661 downwards.
ACGCACCTCAATAACAGCTTCATTCGCCTGTTCAGCTTCCAGCACTGCCAACGCTGCCTGCCTCTGCTTCGCATGACGATCCGCCGTTCCAGACCTCTCTTCGTGACGCTGGGTTCGGAAAGGACTGACATCGTCCCTCTTACGTGATTGATCACCATCCACAGATAACTTCGAGCGGGTTCCAGCAGGATCCTCTGACATAGCAGGCTTAGGCAAGTCTTGGAAAGTGACCTTGGGAACGGGAACTTTCAGAGTGTCTGCTTTCCTGGCCGCAGGTGGAGAGGGAGGGACGACCTCTTGCTTCTCGCAGACTGGACGAGCTGGAAGCGGGGACTCGTGCTTCATTAGTTCAAGTTGTGATGTAGTCCCTGCTTGGATCCCGATCTCAGAAAGACGTTTGGGTTTGGGCTTGGGTTTAGCGACAACGGCTTGTTTCTCAGGTGTAGGGGAGTGTGTTAGGTCGATCATGGTTACAATCATGTCCTTTGGGGTCTCGGGCCTCTCAGGCTGGTTGATTTCGCTGAGGATTATGTCGGGACTGGAGTTACCGGTCTGTGAAAGGACGTTAAGCATCAGTGCACAAAGTAGTCGGGATGGCTACTACCTTGGTAGGGACCATATATTCTTCGACAAATGTTTTCGTGTCTCCTTCATAGTCATCACTGCTGCCCTGTTCGAGAGCAGGAATCGATTCCACTGGTTCTTTGGGCAACACCTCCATCGAGGGTCGCTCAAGATCACGGTCTCGCTCAGAGAGCTCGAATGGCTCGGGCGTCGACTCTTGCTTGATCTTCTGGATGAATGAGTCTGACTCCCATGGTGCCTTCTTCTTCTTTCTCTGCTGACGGCTCGGAAAGTCTTTTAATTGGGCGGCGAGCTTTGACGAGGTTTTGGCTGCATTTTCACCTGCGTGACTGCGAGACTGGAGGTTGCAAATGAGGCCCAGTCGATGGAAAGCTTTGGGATGACTCACGGCGAGATGGTCGCTTCCTGGTTCGGAAGTCAGGCGAACCTTTTCGTCCCGCACTTCTTGCTTAACGTCGACCTGTCGTCGCCCGCGGACTCGCTCCGCTTTCGGTGGAATGGTGTCCTCCGACTCGGGGAGCAAAAGGGGTGCCGAGTCATCCTGAACCTCCAGCTTAACCTTGATTGCGGGCTGCTTCTTCTCGGAAGCTGCCTTAGCTCGATTGGACGCACGCGTCGGCTGCTTCATTTCCTTCGCTTTTCCTGCCCTATTCTTCATTGCAGCTTTTCGAGGGACTGACGTTGCGGGCGTGGCCAAGGTCGGTTTCGGACGGTCCTGAGGTTTCTTCGACGCGACGGTGAATCGGGCATTGGCCCTGAGAGGGACGGGTGCAAAGATAAAGTTCTCCTTTTGAACATCTGGGGTATCGGACGAGCGGAGCCTCTTCACTGGCGTTTCCGCAGTTGCAGGTTCGTCTAGCTTTCGCTTCTTCCCTTCAAGGCAAGGGGATCCTATGCGAGGCCATGTGTTTTGTTCAGGAAGAAGTCCAGAGGAGCTATTTCGAGCACGTACCATCCCGAGCCGCGCCAACCTGACCCGTCTGAAGGTTTTCCTTGGTACGGAGATTCTCCAGGGCTTTCCTCTTCGCTTGGCGAGTCTTTGGTTCACTGGGAGGAGTAGGGGCGACTGCGAGAATTTCAGGTCGAGAATGCGGGCATGAACATGATCAACTTGCTCACCTTTCGGAAGCGCCTTCTTTGGCCGCTTTGGAGCTGGACTGGGTGTGAATTCGGGTGAGCCTCCTTCGTCGACTTCGTCGTCCGACAAAAGGATCACGGGATTGGAACGTTTACCGCTCTTCAAAGGTTGAACATTTGGCTCGGTCGCCAAGGGCAGTGTGGACTTTGGTACGGTCTTCCCCCCCTCTCCTTTCTCCGTCTTCAATTTCGCAGCAGGAGACACCGCCTTGGCGGGGACTGCACTGAGATTGCCCTCGTTGTCTATGAACAGCGTCTGGGGAGGCTTCTCGGCGGAGCGGAGGAGCAACTCGCCAGATGCAGGAGGGAGAATGGACCCTACGGGGAGGGAGTCTTCTGAGGCGGCGTGGTGTTCGCCTGGCGTTGATTGGTCCCATACTGAAGGCAGGCAGTCAGCATGTTGGCATTCTCAGACTTCCGACTTACATTGCTTGATGACGGACACCTTTTCCTGCAAGGAATATGTGAACAGAATTCATGCATCTGAAACCGGTAGGCCTCACCTGCGTGGTACGCGGGGGTGACGCGTTCTTGGTTCCATCCAGGGCAATTTGCTTAGCAATCGATAACTTCCTGGAGTAGTCCTCCTTGGTCTGCTTCACCGACTGCCAACTGATGAGAACAATGGAAGGGGGAACGAAGAGTATACCCACAAGCCCTCGCTCCTTCAGAGCAGAAATGAAACGTTCCTTGTCGGTGTTCTTGATCACCCAGTGCGCGGTATGGTTCCTTTGGCTTGCTTCCATCATGTTCTTTCCAATGAGAGGGGGTCGAGTCAACGAGACGTTGACAGTGATGCCTTTCCCCAACGATGGGGTCATCTCAATGTCTATGACAGTGTTGTAGTCGATAGTTAACACGTCAAGACTTTCTCCCTGTGCCTACGTGTCAGTACTGAGATTTCGGAGGCCCGGGACACTCAAAGTACCTCTTGAACGTTCATCAGAAACACCTTCGAATCGACGTATATGCGCTCGGTTGCCTTCTCTTCGCCCTTGCCAATGGTCAGGAAAGCAGTCTGGAATGGCTGGGGGCTATAGCCAAGGTGAACGAAGGTGCAAGGGGGCCAATCAAGATGGCTTACAAGGCGAGGTTGGCCGAAGCAAGGGAATCCATAAGTTCAGTTCCAATGTCATCCCAGGTTTTTCCCGACTGGAGGACATCGACGATCTTCGAAGAGCAAGCAAAGATGGATGGGTTGAAGACTTGTTGAATGAACGGAAGGCGCTTCTCTTTCCCAGTGCCCTTGGCCGAAGGAAGGAGGTTCGCGAATAGCTCCAGTAACGCTTCGAGAGGGAGAAATTCTGACGAAGGGCGTCAGTCACTGTTCCACCTGGCGAAAACGAGGACAGACCTCGTGTATTCCAGATAGTGAAACCAAGGCGGGTTCTGATGTCATGAGCCTCCAACAATTCGCACAGGAAGGAAATTCAAGTCATACCCTCCCAGCAATGTCGCCCTGCGTAAATTGGATGCGACCTCCGCGTTCCCAGAAGCAATGTCGGACAGAAGCATGTAAACCTTGAGTAAGAAACAGAGAGATCAGCTATACTCGACGCATATATGCAGTCCTCCATTTGATTTACGCTAGTTAGAAGGTCACTGTTGCCTTCTATGCGGTCGTTCCTGGTAGACGAGAAGTACAGGCGACAGAGCAACGATTGAAAAGCCGTTGCAACGGCAGTCTTTGCTTTAACTGTAACCTGGTCTCAGCCGCTAACTAGCGGGTTTTCCAGAAGGGCTTACCCGTAGAATCCTCCTCCAAGTAATCCTGAAAAAGAGTGTTCAGTAAATCTGTTCGAGCACATCAGGAAAAGGATAGACCAAGATTCCAGCAATGATAGCGGCTTGAGACATTTCCCAGCCTTCCTTAATACCTGCATGTCCATTCCCGACGAGCTGGTTGATCTTCTCGTCCTGAATTGTCTGGAAGATACTCAGAGACAGACGCAGCGTCAACTGAAGTTGCTCCGTATAGAGAGGCTGTAGCCCAGTCCTCAAAGCCTCAGCAAGACGTTTGAACGTTAACGGCGAGATCGTTGAAAGTTTCTAATAAGGATAAGGGCGCGTTAGTTCTGCAACTACGGTGCCAGGTTGAAGGTCTACAAGAATCGTTTCAATCGTTGACAGTTGGGCGGTGGACGCGTCGAGACCCGCGACGCCGCGCTCCCTAGGACTTGGGAGGCCATTCTCGAGTTCGGAAATAGCAGCTTTGACGCTTTCCATGTTTGAAAGAACCGCGTTCGCCATGGAACGCGATGAGGAAGGATGTGGTTAGATTGAAAGAGGGGTGAAGTCACAGCCACCTTGGCTGGGGCGCAATATTCGCTCGACTCTGCTTCGATCAACGACCTTCAACACCATGCCGTTTCTTACAAGCTCATTTTCCAAGTCGCAACCACAAGTGCAGAGACACCGAGTGGCCCAAAATACTTGAATTCATGCCTACGGCGCTTTTCCAGCGACCATCATTGAAACACGGAACAAAACCCGAAACGAGGCCACTATAAAGACCGAAATCAAGGAAGCTGCAGGACCAAGCCCAATTCATTCACTCCTTAACTTGAGCGCAGTCTGGAGTCCCTTGTCAAGCCTTTCAACCGTCCTGGTGGCCTCGTAGAACGGAAATGTCGGCCATAACTGGTACAGTCAAGAGTGGGCTAACGTCTGTTATCCCTAACATCTCGGTATGTGCCTCGTGGACGCTACCATTTCGTGACGAGAAGACGGGCTAAATGGGACTCACTTATCCTAGCCTCCAAAGATCAGGAGGAAACATTTGAGAAAGGTAAACAGTTTTGGTTTGACTTTGATGTATCTGAGTTAACCTATACCTGCTTTCCAGTACTCTTGGTTGCCTGATGTTCTAAGGATAAAGGGTAGTGTGAGTACCCAGATGCGCCGGTCGTTTTCCAACTGTTGCTGAAGGCCATCCAGATTATCTCCCGTATCGTAGGCCCTGTCACGACCGTCTCTCTTTTTGCTGCACTTGTGGCATACGCTTCACACGAAGGGTACACGGTTGTATGGACCAACTCGATCGTTCCCCTCCTTTCCGTCGTCGTAAGTACCCTGTACAGCCTCTCAAGTACAACTCATAGACTGATGTCCTCTATAGGTCGGTTTGATCCTGGTCTTCAGGTAAAATTATGTTCTCCTTAAAGACTCGACTTGACCTCTAAAACGATTCTCAACAGGAACTCAACCTCCTATGATCGCTACTGGGAAGGCAGAAAGGCATTCCAAGCTGTGACTACCTTGACCCGTAACTTCTGTCGAACTGTCTGGATCACGGTCAACCTACCACCCACCGGTGAACAGCCGAGTCACGCGAAGGGCAAGACCCCCGTCAGTCTTCTCACTCCCAGCCAACTCAAGCGCAAAAAGATCGACTGTCTCCACTTGGCTCTGTCCTTTGCTTATGCCACCAAGCATTACCTCCGCGGCGAAGATGGGATTCACTACCCCGACTACGTTGGAATCCTCCCGAAATCCTTCTACCGACGAGATGAACTGCTCTACGGCACCCAGCGCAGTTCCTCCCCTGGGACATACGCCACGATGAAGGACGGTTCTGTTGTCAACGGTGGCCCCAGTCGCGAGAACAGCCTTAGCCCCAGTGGAACCACCACCCCCGAAATGTTCAGGGCAGACCCTACCAAACGTATCCGCGCCAAGCGAAGCAAGACCCGGCTGGGGACTATGGATGCAAGCACGCCACTCCTGACAGATAGTCACAGGGCTCTAGACTTCCAGTCTTATGATGATGCATCGATGCCTCTTCCTCTAATGTGAGTGTCCACATTTCGGCCCCAGTTTGTTTCAATGTTAATGTGATTCCATAGAATTGCTCACGAATTGACACGAATAATCTATGGCTTCCGACGAGATGGATTGTTGGAGACGATTGGTCCAGCAGGTTAATTCTTCCCCTCAAAGAAGTAACAAGGCGGAGCACTCATGCTCTCTCCTATTACACAGGAATGAACGGCATGACCCAGATGATCCAGAGCCTCGTTGACCAGCTCGGAGTAATGGAACGCGTTGCGAATACCCCAATCCCTGCTTCATGTGAGGCGACCGTTCATTCATTCCCAAGTGATCTGAACTGACCTTTACGCCAGACGGAATTCACTTGAAGCAATGTGTGACGCTCTATCTATTTGCTTTGCCACTCACCCTGGTTAATGATTTGGGATGGGCAATTATTCCCATCGTCACCGTGGTCGCCTTCACCTTCATGGGGATTGAGGGTATCGCAGAAGAGATTGAAATGCCCTTCGGAACTGACGACCGCGACTTGCCGCTCGGTAGGTGATACCATCCTAGCGATGTCTGCTCTTCTCATTACACCTTTCTTCCAGAACGGTACTGCAACGACCTAAAGGAAGAAATCTTGTACGTCTCATTTCTTTCCATGACAGTCCCACGTGTTCTAATCATTAAAATTAGCTATATCATCGACCGCTTGCCCGACGGCGGTGCGGGTATGTACGGGTATGACGATGGTGAAGGCGACGATTGAACAAGGAGAGTGCCTATAAGCGCTCTACTGATGAGAACAGTGGATGGTTGAGATACCCCTGCCATAGCATTCTACGCCGATACACGACTATTCATGGAACGTCTATTACGAGAATTTGTGCATTCTACTGGAATTCTGGTAGGCAGAATTCACCTGGGCCGTATGGCTACGCGGGAATATGAGTAAACGGGTCAATGGGAAATCCTGGAGGCAAACGCACCTTGCCAGTAAGGTTAGTCAGGCCCGCCGAGTTCTCGCTGGTATGTCTGCTGCTCTGAGGACCAGGCTTGGGTTTTTCACCACGAGCAAAGGCGTCGAGAATCTTTTTAGTGGATTCGGGAGTCAGGTCCTCCTGCAATGGCAGCAATGGGTAAAAGCACAAAGTCGATATAAGATGGCACTCACGTAGTAGTCATCGTTGACGACCATCATAGGTGCATTGCTGCACGCTCCCTGGCACTCAACCTCAACAAGAGTGAACTTTCCGTCCTTCGTCGTCTGACCGGGCTTGATTCCACCAAGGTGCTCGGAGATAGTGTTGAGGATGTTGGTAGAACCGCACAGCATGCAAGGTGTCGTCGTGCAAAGTTGGATAAAGTTCTGGCCAATAGGTTCACTATATAATTCACGCGAATTGAGGTCAGCAAAGAGGCAATTACAGACTTGGGAAGTGAAATGGTTCCCACCGGTTGAACATGGTGTAAAAGGTCGCCACCTCGTACACGCGCATGGCTGGCATTTCGAGGAGCTTGGCAACGTAGTTCATGACGCTAATGCTTGTCCAGCCCTTGTTTTGCCGTTGTCCGAGGTCGAGGAGGGGGATGACGGCTGCTTTCTTGTATTGGGGAGGGTAGCGCGCGATGATTTCCTGTGCCCGTTTCATGTTCGCGGCATCGAACTCGAAGGGAATCTAAACCAGGTCTTCAGGATGTGTCTTCCGCATGCGAATGAAGCAACCGACCTTGGGGTTGTTGTAGGGAGTATCCCGGTGCTACAAAAACTTGTAAGAAACCTTGGTTAACACCCTGTCCCAACCGACTATACATACCACAAACAGAGCATCTGAGCGACGAGAGGGTGTCGTGGAAAGAAGGCGCCTGTTGAGGGCCACCCTTGGTGCGGTACGTCGTGCAATTGAAGAAAGCATTGTGCAGGAGGTTCTCGGACTAGACGACACTTGTAAAGAGCTTCGTTGTCGTCGTTGGCGAAACTCCCGAATTCGTGGGAATCCGCATCAGCCAATCAAATTTGCCGCAATCACAACAGGCGTCGGGAGCGCTCTTGCCCTCGCTCTTGGTTGACATTATTGCCATTGACACTATCTACAGAAAGGTCTATCGCCAGTCTAACATCGACCTCTTCCAACGGCTTATTATCTCGTCGACTTTGAGCAATACCCCTGCCGTGGTGCTTCTGATCCGGGCTTCCTGCATCCCTCCTCCACCCGATATCTTCAAGCCCTGCTCGAGACTCTCAAAAATCTTTCCCGCCCATTCCTGCACACCGAGCAGCAATGTGGTGTGTTCCAGACCCAGCGTTCGTCCATCATCAACGATGAGGCAGCCGTCGAGGATAACCAACGATAGCTCCAACGCGGAAGAGATCACTGAAGCTTCTTTCTCCTCCTTTGTCCCCTCCTCTTCGTCGTCTTCAGTTTCGCTGGCACTTATTGGACGAGTACCCAGGCTGACGGCCAGCTCGAGTGTGTCCGGTGCAATAATGGCCAGCCACTCTGGTGCATTTTGCGAGGCGTTGACGAGGATCCCAAGCGTTCGCAGGAAGTGCGAAAGAATCAGAGGATTCAAAATCAACCCCGTCCCTGCACCTCTATACTTTGACCGCCCTTCGAGATGCGCCGTTCTCTGTTCCCTCGTCTGCTCTTCTCGGAGGAAAAGCCAGAACCGGTTGACCAACGGCGCAATGAAGAACTCTGCGGCGACCTGGGTGAAAGTTGTTTTCTTGGGTGGCGAAATCGCGAGACCAAGCCTGTCTCGCTTCGTCGCTTCGGAAATGGGTGCCGCTTTCTTGATTCTAAGAGCCTTTTCTCGAACAATCGTTGGCTCTCTATTGGCTGCGTCGGATTGTCGCTGTTGTTCGATGGCGCTGCGGCTGATGGTGTCCATAAGAAGTGGGACGAGTTCCCTGTCGGCTTGACTGGCAGCAATGTATCTGCGGTGCATTGACGGGGGTAACATTTTGCTTGGGAATTCGACGCGAGCCGCGGGCGCTGTGCTTTCCGGGATAGGCAGAGATGCCAGTTCCCGAGCTCCCATAGCCAGAGCGTTCAGGGCAACATATCTCTGGTCTGCAGAATACTGATTCTTGAAAAACTCTTCGATGAGCGATCTATGCCATTTTTAACCCATGCACCGTTCACGAGGCATAATAAAACTCACGGAGCAGCCTGACGAGGGGCACACGCCACCAGAGCGTTCATTGCACCTTGCCGCTTCGACGAGAACCCTGGCAAGTCATAGTTGTCATTGAGCGATAGCAAGGCGTATACCAAGTTGACCGCATTTTCAGCTGGAAAGGATTTAGAAGTTTTCTCATCTACCATGGTAGTAGTTGACTTACCGAGTTCCGTTCCATATGAAGCCTTTTTCCGAATCAACTCCTCCGCACAATTCAGACCCATTTCCAGCCTATCCACTTCCTGTGGATCGTCAGGCGAAGATTGCTTGACACCTCCCCTCAGCATATCCCCGAGCTGCTTGAGATACACGGGTCTGGCAACCTTCTTTTTCCCGATATTCAGTGTCGGGTCCTTCTCGATTTCGGCCAGTTCCTCTAGATCGGGAGAGGAAGATTCAGATGACGCGTCTGAAGCGTAGCCTGTGAGGGAATCGTCCGAGTCGTATCCCACCGGTGTTGCGAAATTGACCTGGTCGCTATCAACGTGAACTTCTTGGTCGGCGAGAGACTGGGCCGCTGCAGCAGTCGTAAGTTCTTCGACTTCCACATCTTCCACGAGGGCTTCTTCAGGGACATCGAGTTCAGCATCGACGTCCCGTGCACGAATCAATTCGCGCAAAGAACGAGCCCACGGTCTCCCCGCATCGTCACCCTCCCATCCGCCGAAATCGAGTTTCTTGTTGCACATACGCGCCGTTTCTTCAGCTACCAGCATTCCACAGTGGCGGATTGCCGTGTCTTGGTGGGAGAGGTATTTGGTGATCCCGTCAATGAAGAGTGAGGAGAATGTCAGGGCATTGATGGGAGGGGAGTTGGGGAGGAAGTAAGATGCAGAAAGGAGGAGAAGCGTGCTTGCATCTACAGGGACCCTGAAATTAGATGGGAAAATATTGATCTTAGTAGGGGCATCTTACACTGGTGCTGGGATAGCAACGAATGTTTGACATGTTCAGTCGAAGACCATAGACCGAGAACCGCTTGCATGAACACGTCGAGAGCTAGCAAACTGATTCAGTATCGGCCAAAGTTCGAGAGAAGTAGCACAGACTTTCAACATCCAATGGTCCTCCCAACGCAGCTGCCGATACCCAGCAAACGAATATCCGAGCATGCGCCAATGACCAGTTCCTTGACAGGATTAAACTTGTCGAAATCTCCCATAGTTCCTGTTTGGCGGGACGGACGATGCCCAGGAGTTTAGAAAGCAAGATAGCTTCCTCTCGTATCTTCCCTCTTTGTACCGGGGAATTGCCCATTGGCGGGTGGATACCCTCCAACGACGCAAAAAGCGACACTAAAATCGACTGGAGAGATAAACTCGATGGCAAGCTATCGAGGAGTTCGTTCCAATACTCGAAATACGCCTTTTCGCCTTCCGAATGGACTTTGGACCTGATCGTCGCGAGAGTCGCCTGGAAGAACGATGGCTGTGTTCGGGATATTGGTGGACTGGAGGGGAATAATCCAACATTGACGAGTTTGTTGAGGAGGTAGGAGAGAGCTTGGATCGATGCTGTCCCGTAGGCACAGAAAGATTAGATTGAAGACCGCACGTTGAACAGATGCAACTCCTACCTTGTCGGCCTTTCTTCTCCCTCGACAGCCTTGCAATCAACTTTTCCAACCGAACACCCATCCGATTGAAGTACGTTCCATTCTCCAGTGGAGAAGGTATGGTTCCGTCCAGTCCGATGGCGTTGGCGACCTTGGAAGGGACCATGACTAGGTTCCGGACACAGTCGTTCCATGCGAGTTCTTTTTCTTGCGAGGGTTGCTGATTTTGTATAAAGATAGTATCGTAGAGTCTGTCCAGAGGATATTCGTTGGCCAGCCGTTCAAGTAGCCCGATGGCGTGTAGAGATAGGGGCGAGGAAAGAAGGGTGGAATGGGCAATCAAGGCTACCTCTCCGGAAACAGGAAGCGCATTGCAGAAGAGGTCCGGACAAAAGTATTGCTCGGCCAGAACTATCGCTTTCTTGCGTTTCAGAGCGCTGTCCCATGTTGGGAAGACGTGTTGCAGGATTAGGCGTTGGAATCGCACTAGATGTTTGGAGACTTTGAATGAGCTAGGAGGGAGAGGCTGGACATTGAATTGTTTGAACAGCGGAGGCAAGAGACCAATGCTTTCCAATGGCGCGGTCAGATATCCCAAAAGTGCGTCGACATCATCGATGGGTGCCTGTAGCCTGTTGAGCAAGTCTTGGATCTCGTCTGAGGTCATCACCGTTCATTGTCAAGAACTGATATGATATATTCGTAAGCGGACGAGAGGCATATTTACCACGACAGCTACAGAAGATAACTACATACACAAAAACTCGGACGAAGAGGCCAATAAATCCAACGACGTACAAGTACAAACCCGAAGGCGAAAACGAAGAGATATTAAATGGTAGACATTCAACAAGAAAGGGTTCCGAATATAAATCACAAGAAATGCCGGACTACAAGATTACAAGGAAGGTACATATCCATTTAGGCACTGGTAGTGGCAGCCACTGCTGTGGTCGCAGCGGTCTTGGAGGCAGGTTTGGCCTTGGAGGCAGGCTTAGCCTTGGAGGCAGGTTTAGTCTTGGTTGCCGCTTTAGCGGAGGCAGGTTTCGCCTTCGTGGAAGCAGGCTTACTCTTGGTTGTGCTAGCAGGTTTGGCCTTTGCCTTGGATGCGGGTTTCTTGGCCTCTCCTGTAACAGCCTGTGAATAGAATGAGGTTACAGATCCCTGAGCAAAGATAAATACTGCGCGACCCACCTTTTTCGCAGGCTTGGGAGCAGCCTTCTTGGCCGTTGTGACTTTCTTGGTGGTTGTTGCCTTCTTGGTCGCACTGGCGGCTGGGGTCTTCTTAGTCGTCGCAGTCTTCTTCACAGCCGGTTTCGCAGCGGGCTTTGCAGAAGCAGTCTTCGTAGCAGCCTTCGCGGCAGGTTTAGCAGCGGCCTTCGCCTTGGTTGGTTCTGCTTTTGCCTTCTTAGCGGGAGCAGGCTTGGTGGCAGTGGCTTTGGCCTTGGTGGCGGTACCCTTGCCCGCAGTGGGTTTCTTGATCGTGGGCTTGTTCTAGACACCAATGAGCATTGTGCAAACTGCAGAGAGCAACGAGGAAAGCCTACCTCCTTGGCAGCATCGGCCTTCGCCTTGGGAGCGAGCTTGATCTTTCCAGAGGGACCTGGGAAGGGAAGAGTCAGTCTCGACCAGCTCAATGATGTGTCATCGCCTCGGCGTACCCTTTGGAAGACTGAAGATTCCCTTCTCGCTGCCGTTGGAGATAGCCCTATTCAACTGGCTAGCAGCGGCGGCGTTAAGCTGAATGTGGTACTTGGTTTCGACGAACTAGAAAGAGGGACAGAGGGCACGTTAGAGTCGGGGTGGCATCAACTGCAAGCATGCGCCGAGTCGCACCTTCTTGATCGTGGGCCTAGAGACACCAGTACGGGCCTCGTCAGGATGCGCAATGATACATTCCTAGGGATGGATAAGGATCAGCAACAAGCTTAGCGAGTTTGGAGGGAAACCAGTGGGAGGGAGGCGCAGGGCGACGACGGTACCTTGATCATATCCACCCAGCTTGGGTGCGTGGAGCCCGCAGCTTTGGAGGCTGTCGCAGAGGCCTTGGAAGTCGCTTTAGTTGTCGATTTCTTCGTCGCGGTGGGCATCCTAGCGGTGTGGTAGACGGTGCAGACGATGTGCGCGGAACGGTTGGTGGGGAGAGGCAACAGGACCGTCTTTGCTCGTATAACCCATCCCATCCTGGCATCACGTGTGAATATCGACCAGCGCACGGTCCATGGTCGACGAGGAGCCCCGTAAATCTAGGAATCGCCTGGGGCTAGGTGAGAGAGAGGAGCAGGGTCTGTTGCCAGAGGTGTAAGAAATTTGGATCGAGTTTGTCGAGAGGTTATCTGTCCAGGAAGACAAGAAATCGACGCAAACTTGGAGGACGTCGAGAAAGAGACCCCCAAGTTAAGGTTTAGGCCTGTAAAAATGGATCTGGACGTGTCGAATTTGGTGCCGTCCGCTGCTGTACATGGTGTAGAGTGTAAATCAATGCTCAAATCAGATAAAAACGCGTCGATGCTGTTGACTACGATGACCAGAACGTAGGGGCAATTGAGAAAGATTGTTCATGACCGGACTGTGACCGGACCGTGTCAAGCAGACCGTCGGCATCTCCCGTAACAACGTCAGCACCGTGACGCGATGCCAAACGTGATGATGGTCAAGTCCAAACACATACGACTTGCAACTTACCCGTCCCTCGACTCGTCACTGGAAGGCGGCTCGAGTTCTCAACCATGTCGCAAACGGTAGCAGACTATCTGGTAACAGATGATCTGACAATTCTGCTCGGTCTGATCGCTGCCACGGTCTTCCTGGTCAACAACCTATACAAACCTCAACCGCTTGTGCACCCTATCCTCCTTGGGCGCCAGAGCGACGTCGGGCGTGCACGCAATCCTGGAGAAAGTGCGGTGTATAGGAACTATGGAACTGGCTTGATGGGAAGGGTGGGCGGCTCTTCGTTGCTGGTGGTATCCAATTACTGACATTACTGGCGCTATAGTTCCCAATCCGTCCTGGGAAGGATGTACACATTCTTTTGGATTTGGTGCGAGCGGAAACTGAGGGACCGAGGACGCTTTGGGGTACCAAGGTATGCAAAGCTCGTGTGGTTACCAAAGGTTCTGTTCTAAGGCGCTCATGTAGCTCACGAACCGTACACTGCAAGACCGTGCTGCAGCCCTTGGCACGGGCCTGATACGCCTGGCTGGTTTGAAGCCGAATCAATCTACTGTTCTCCTCCTTCTAAATGACGGTTTTGGTAAGTTTTTCATCGAACCTACGACTCATACTCAATACCAAATGTTTTCTCAGAATTCCTCCTTACCGACCTCGCACTGGCCTCCCATGGAATCGTATCGTATACCCTCAGTTCAGCCAAACTGCTGTCCTCGGTCCTGGATTCACACCGACCATCTGCTATTGTCACCCACGCCGCCATGCTTCCAGGCATCCTGGAACTCATCTACGACTCTGATGAACGTCAGAACGAATATACCATTGTCGTCGTCGACGAACTTCCACGAGAAGTCAGGGCTGGAGTTGCTAGCAACATTAAACTGCTCCCATTCGAAGACGTGGAACGTGAAGGTGTACGTGTCGAGAAAATCTTGAGCCCGGTCCCGAGTGAGTTGGATACCTTGTGTCCTGAAAACGTCGCGATCCTTACCATTCTACCTAGAGCCGAGTGACGTTTTCACAATCTCGTTGTATGAAGGTAAAAACGGAATGATCCAAGGAGCGCAATTGACACACGAGAACTTCACCGCCGGAGTTGCTGCCATTCACGCTTTACTCCCAGCCTCCCACACGTTTTCGACGTTGGATACCATCGCTTCGGCTCATTCTCTCAGTACCGCATTTGGACGAGCTGTCGCATACACAGCGCTGTACGAGGGCACCGGTTTTGCGACGTTGCCTTCTTCGATAATATACGAAGGCGAAGATGACCATCCGTCTGGTATGCAATTCCCAGTTTTCATACGTTTCGTAGCTCATATTTTATCAGGCTCGGCGGACTACCGAGATTTGACCCGAGTCATGGGTTACCCGATCCCATTCCCAACAGTCCTATTCCTGAAGCCAGAACACCTCAGATCGACGACAGACGAAATCCTCCAGCATGCTCGTAAAGCTTCATTGCTTTACCGCTTTGGATGGAGACACAAACTGGCCGGAATCACGGATGGCTTTTTGACACGGGACAGTCTCTGGGATCGCATGTTGTTCGACAGCGCTCGCAACAGGGTTCTGGGCAAGATCTCAGCCACAACGCGAGCTGTGATTGTTAGTGGCGGTGCGTAGCTCTAAAACAAGCTATTTAGTCTGTCTTGTGCTGATTAGTTTCACTTTCATAGGGCCTGTCGATGCCGACCTTATGACGCCAGCACGCATCGCGTTTTCGGTGCCCGTGATCAACACCCTCTCGCATCCACTAGTCGCAGCCCCTGTTCTCGCTTCGCATGCGTTCGATTTGCAAGATTTCAGTTTGACCGGAACTTCCTCTCAGAAGCCCCTTCCCGCCCATACCGGTCCTCCTGGAGTGAATGTCGAAGTCAAGTTGGTGGGAGTGGATGACGAGAAAGTGGAGTCGGGCGGTGATCCTGTTGGAGTGATGTACGTACGTGGACCACCGGTGGCAAAGTTGGTCAATGTGGAGGGATACGTCGAGGTCCCTTCTGGAGATGATGATGGCTGGACAGGGCTGGGGGTTCGTGCCAAAGTGCAAACTAATGGATCGTTTGTCGAGATGATTGACTAATTACTACCCGAGTATTGTCCTTCTTGCTGTGCTGTAGAAATATAATTGCTTTCGAATCCAACCTGGGAGTGGGGCGCCAGGAGAATAAAGGAGAACAGCCTGAGGAACTTGCAAGTTGAACGGGGCAACGCGCATACAAAAGACGCGTGTCACGTGAATGACGCGTGTGGAAATTCAGCACAGCCATCTTGGACGCGTCGGTCGAATCAACAAACAGCGGGCGCTTTATATAGAGCGAGACCCCCCCTCCCAACTTTTTCAATTTTCCCGCTCGTCCGCTCGCCCTCACACGCTAAGCCACACATATCAGTGTACCTCAGCCATGTCTACTGTAGCTGAACCTGCTCCTGTCTCGCCTTCCCCAGCTGCTGCGGAGGCTCCTGCCCCCTCTGCTGCGCCTGCTTCGACCAGCAAGCCTGCCAAAGCTTCGACTTCGAAAAAGCCTGCCTCCAAGAAGGCTGCTCCTCCCAAGGCCAAAGCGGCTGCTAAACCCAAATCTACCACTGGCCGTCCTTCGTGGAAGGAAATTATCACCGTGCGTTCGTACATTTTTCACTGTGGCCACATTGTCTGACCCTAGATCTGTAGGAATGCATCGTCCAGAACAAGGAAGAGTCTCGTTCTGGTGTCTCGCGTGCCACCATTAAAAAGGTTTGTCGATTGTCATGTTCGTTAGGCGACATTTGCTTATCGTTTGGTTGTAGTACGCTGAGGAGAAGTACGGGCTCGAGGCCAACAATGCCAACCTCTATCAGTTGAACCGCGCCATTTCCTCCGGGGTTGAGGGTGGCATCTTCGTCCTCCCCAAGGGACCTTCGGGCAAGGTCAAGCTCGCTCCCAAGGCCAAGTCATCTGCTTCGAAAGAGGTATGTTTTTACCCTGACCTCTAGCCTCGAGTGTGTTTGACATTGAGTGCTCAGAACTCGAAGCCTGCCTCCGAGTCCAAGCCCAAGACCTCCAAACCGGCCACGGCCAAGAAGGCTGCTCCCGTTTCAAAGCCCAAAGCATCAACGACCGCCAAGCCCAAGACCTCGACGACAACTAAGAAGGCACCCGCTGCTGCTAAGAAGACCCTCGCTGGTAAGGCTAAAGCCACCCCGACGAAGAAGACCACTACTGCTCCCAAGGCAAAGAAGGTAATCAACCATATGTTTTCGGTTATCCGACGAGCGCTTGCTGACGAGGATCGTTTTTAGGCTGTGACTGGCACCACCCCTGCCGCAAAGGCCAAAGCTGCTGCTGCCACAAAGAAAGCCCCCGCAAAGAAGACCGCTGCCACCAAGGCTGCCCCTGCATCGAAGACCAAGCCCGCGTCGAAGAAGGTGCGTGTTTTTGTTTGATAAGACGCGATAAGAGGTTGATTGAGTCGCGGCGAAACCCATTACAGGCCCCAGCATCTGCTGCCAAACCACGATCAAAGCCTGCATCCAAGCCGGCCTCGAAGCCGGCCTCCAAGCCCACATCAAAGGCGAAGAAGGTAAGGGTCACCATGATTCCGTAACACACCCATTTTGCTGACGACATTTTTTTGCTGCGTCCTCCGGAAATAGGCGACCACGGCTTGATTAAAGGGTGGTGATGATACGGACGCTTGACTGCTGTTGTACTTGTACTTTTTAGATTTAGGGTTCTCTGGGTTTCCTTCTGTTATCTCATCTTGCTTTCGGTCTGCTCTAGTTACCTATCCACTTGTTTGAGTGTACACGAAGTGTGTATATTAGTTGGCTATCGTTATTACAATATTCCCGCCTATGACTCGGTGCGAGACAAAGCTGCGGAGAGAGGATGCATGGACCTCCATTTCAGTCTGATTGCTCCGTGCATATGTCGAAAATAAACGAGGGCGATTAACCCCATTTGTGTGTGTGAGATCAGGCGAAGGGCCTGGAAAGGAAAAGGAAGGCCATGTGACGTGGGATCTCGATCGCTGGCTGTGGGAAGGCCCTGGCAAAAAGCGACGGAGTGTTTTGACTGTTGCCCTGCGTAATGCCTTGGTCCATTCTTCTCTTCCCTCAAATCCATCCTCAACAATCTCGCTGGTCGACGAATGGATGCGGCCATCCCCACTCCCCGTCTGCAACGAAACAACACAATCACAATCCCAAAGCCCTCTCTCGTCCTCCGCACACCCAATCAACCAAAGTCTAAATCCAAGCACATAGCCGACGACGACAGCAACAACCAGCCACTCGTGCCCTCGCAGACGCGCCAGTCCCACTCAATCGTCCCAAAACCTCAGGACCAAATCCCAGAATTTCCTCCACCACACGTTATTCTCCACAAGGACGATGCAGGCTCAAAGGTCTTTCACGCTCTAGCGCGTTCGTTGCTCTCAGTCGTATGTCTTCACCCCCCTGCTGCCCTTTTTCTCGCTACTGACTCCGATCATATCTCAGGACAACCGCGCCACGACTGTCAAGGACCTGGCTGATCTCGCTGTGAACAATGGCCTGGGTTGTCAGAAGTGCGTACATACACTTTCCTTTCATCAGAAGAAGCAGAAGCTAATTCACTACTCGGGCACTTAGTTCTTCAGCCGCAACTCAGGCTATTACAACTTACTTGCGCATGCATAATGAGCGCTGCGAAGCTGATCACGATCAACCCCTGCTTCTTTCACACAACATGTCCGGCACAGACGCAGACGACGACCTCATCCCCGCCCTCTACTCCCTGCAAGGTGGAAACCCAAAGAAACTCTGTCCGAACAGAAAGACAAACTTTAGGAAGAACACCACCGTATGGTATCTCAGCCGTGCCACCGGTGCCGCATGCCCCTTTGCCCGCGCAGGAATCCGTCTTTGTGATTACGACGTCCTTACGGAAGAGGATCCCGAAAAGGAGCACAAGCGAAGACGCTCCAAGCATTTCGACTCGATCTCGGCTGGCCAGAAACGCAAACGCCCACTCAGGAGCTGTGTGGCATCGGGTCTTGCCTCTGACTCAGAGTCCGAAAAGGGTGAAGACAAGCGCCCGCAGAAGAGGCTGACGCTGCGAATCAAACTCAATGGTGCTTTCACTCCCCGACCACAGCCCGAGAGGTCACAGGTCAGCTCAGATGACGACTCGTCTGACGAGGAAGAACCGATGGAGGTGGATAATTCAGACCGGGAGTCAGAGGCCCCCGAGAGCAAGAAGGAAGAAGAGGAAGAGTGGAGGCTACCCCCTTATCCACGGCGCTCTATATCCATTCCCTGCTATACACCTTCATACGAGGGTGCATACCCGCAATTTCCTCTGCACAACCATTATCACGACCCCTTCCGTCGATCCCCGTCCCTCGCCTTCAGCTCGGGCTCACCACCACCGGATTCTGAGGATGAAGTAGACGACTTCCATATCACCATGACACGGACAGACGATTTCCCTGAAGACTTTAGCAGCGAATCTGAGAGCGAAGGCGAAACTCAGTTCGAGAGTCCAGGCCCGAGATCACCTTCAGCACCACCGCTACCGTCAACATCCATTACCGTCAAAGAGGAACCTCGCGACCTTCAAAGCATGCTCGACGCCTGGGATGACCTTGATGCAGGACTGACCGAGCCGAACGTGGTGCGGGTGGAAGCAGGGCCTCTGGCACTCAAGTCGGAGCCTCTTGATTTATGGGACTGGGATTCTGAGCCCACCGCTCGCATAAAGCAGGAGGACCTCAGCTTTGATTCACTCTTCCCGTCAGATTCTGCCTTCTCCACCCCCTCTCTTTCTTCACCATCAACTTCTTCGAGGCTAACCCCAGAATTCACGGGGTCACAGTCGATATCTCACGATGATGTGCAGGACTCACCCTCACGCAGTAACACAGTGCGGCTGAGGTCCAAGACAGTCCCCGTTTTCTCCACACCAAGTTCTAATGATACACCGGCCTCATTGTCCGTTCCACCGCCACCTTCTCTCAACGCTCGGAGTAATACCATTTCCGGAGAATCCGCTGAATCACCACTCCTGCCTTCCTCTTCAAGCCTGCCCCCTTCTATTGCTTCGCTTATCCAGTCCATGAATACCCTTTCTGCAGCAGTATCACCATCGTCTCTCGTCCTTAGTCCCGTCACCCCTCCCTCAGGCTCTGACGCGGTCGTTGTCCACACTTGCCAACCTTGTTCCCCACCCATCACCGCAACTCAGATCGAGGGTGAGTTCTTCCATTGTTATTTCCCTATTGAACTTGTGTAGGCTGATATCATTTTTTCTAGATATTTCTGTATATCAGATGGTTCTCGGCAGCTTCCATTTCCTCCGGCGCATAGACACGGACTTTGTTAACCTTTCCCCCATTGCGGCCTACAACAAATCACCGTTCCCCGTTATTACGACCATCCCCAACGCCACTCCTATTAAGGGATCCCCCACCGTTTCCGGAATCTGGGTCCCTCTTTCCGCTGCCCAGGCCTACCTCAGAGACCATCCAGCAGAGGGCAGTGAATTTGATATCTTCCTATCGGACCAACTGTATGAGCGGTTCCCGAGTGCATTGCAGGACTTTGTCAAGAGCAATGTGCCGACGCGGTCGCTCAATCAGTTTGGCAGGCACTTTGGAAGCACGCTTCAACAGTTCACACAACACCCACCGGTACCCCTCACTCCCAACGAAGTGTTGGCCAGGAATCCGCCGCAACTTCAGCTCCAGCAAATCACGACACCTTCGCCCACGTCCAATGCATATACTCTCTCCGCCTCCCTCTCGATCTCTGAAAAGCACCATGCTGCGATGATTGAACCACCGCTCAATGCAGCCGAGCAAGAGATTTTTGAACTCTGTGTCGTTCCAGATTGGGACAGAGACGTAGACTCTGGGTCCTCGGCACCTGGAAGCGCCACGCCTGGCCCTAACGCTGAGCCACGAGGATCAAGAGGCGAGAGTGATATGCAGGTCGACGAACAGGAGTGTACGACTCTTGAGGCAGGCGATTCAGATTCCTCATCCTTGACTTCACTCTCGTCTTCCCCGGAAGTATCTGGGGAAGATGACTTGATGAAGGAAGGGGCGGGACCGTCTTCTCCTACTTTGCCGGCGCCACCGCAGAGTCTGAAGCCATCTCCATCGAGCTCCGATGAGATGGAGACTGCCCTTCCACCTGCCTCCTCCGATCTGGATGTCGGTTCCATCGTCAAAGAAGGAACCAAGGAAACTTCGACAGGTGTTAGTGCTAATGAAGATTCGTCCACTACTGTTGTGCCGCAGAGGAAGCGGAAAGGTAGTTCGTCACGACCAAATCGGCCTGCGCCATTGCGACGTTCCAAACGGGTGGCCGAGATTGCGGCCCATCATAATCCGAGTTCACCTTCGACTTCTACCCCAGCCAGTGTGAACACACGTAGCCGTCGACGTGGTTCAAGGAATTCCCTCTCTTGAACATTTTTTTTGCTGTGTTGTCACTTGTGTATTTCTTACCTACGCTACGTTCTCCCTTCGTAACGACCATTGTACGACAAATAGTTAGTATTGAACCGGTGACGGTAATTTGTACGAATTTTTCTCTTTACTTCTTTCGACCCTCCCCTCTGTTCTTCTAGTAGACCATCACCGGATGTGATTATACAGCTCGTAATACGGTTTTATTGGTGATAATGTTATTAGGTTTGGACGATTATCGGATGTGGGACAGGGTGGAAATGGCTGACCGTGGGAATTGAAAACGATCCTATCGCTGGCCAGAGTTTTTGACAGATCGCGGACTTGGTTGCGTTTCTTTTACCAACGACTATCGTATCTTCTCAGTCTTACCCTATAATACCGTGGCCTTTCGCTCTCCCTCGACCCCTTTTAAAACCTTTTCCTAATACTTTGCTTTCCACGATATAGGTTTCTTTGCCCAGGAGGGAGGGACGAATTCATTGGAAATCGACGTCAACACCCGGTTTCCTTCTCAAGCGTCTTCTGCTCTCCTTTTTGTCGCTTTCGTTTCAGGTCACCTAATACTCCAGCAAAATATACGCTCAGACATCGCCATCCGCGACGACCACGTATTCTACCCCGCCAACGAAAAAAAGAACGTAAAAACTAGCAGCACAACGACACCGGCCACCAGCGTCCACTCTAATCTGTAATCGTACCCTCTATAATGTCTCTTTCGGCAAACGACAACAATAGCTCCTACTCGAGGGTCTCTCCAAGTGGAAAGACGCCCCCTCCCGCACCGTCGGCGGCATATGCAAAGAGGTGAGCGATTCGTCCATGCTGCGTCGCCATGTTTTTCTCATCAGAACCCATCATTGTCCGTTTCGTAAAACTCCGAGCAGAGCCCGCGAACTTCAGCAGGCAGAAACCCAGTTGGGAGCGCGATACAGGCCTCCTGCCTTGCGTGCTCTAGCTTCAGGGGGCTCTCCTCCTAACGAGTCCCCCCAAACCTCTGTGACGACAAACACCGGAGATGCTTCCACGCTACCACCTACTAATTACCCACCTGGGTTTAGGAGGCCAAGGGCAGGGACCTTACCTTCTAATGTTCATCTCGCCGCCCAACGCTTTGCCGCGACCTCGAACACGTTGGGCAGCTCTGTTACGCCTGGCTCGACCACCCCCTCCAACTCCACGGGCTCACTTGCCGAACGACATGTCTCCGTGGCTGCTCCCAGCCTTGGAGCTGCTTCTACCCGTCCCACGTTGCGCCATGCCACCTCCGTGGCATCCACCGTCGCGTCGACTGCGGTGACTGAGCGCAACAGTCGCCTCAGGTCGGGCTCCCTCACGTTGCCATCAGCAGGATTGTCGAATGCCTTTGGCCCTTCGATCTTCTCGTCCTCGTGGCTGTCATCAGCCAGCAACGCGAACGGCAATGGATATTCTGTCCTTGATGAATTGCGTTCCGTCAATTCCGTCGACGCGGGAGCAGAGGACTTTAGTGTTCACACCCTCGACTACCTCGGTCTCGATGATCCGCACAATAGGCCTCCCCCCGCTGCCACCATCTCTGAGCTGCGCAACCAAGCTCAAGCAGCCATCGCCAGCAACTTGACGAACCCCAATAGGACCAGAGCCAGCACAGTTTCCACCTACCGTACCCGCCCCACCGGAGTTGTTCCCCCCGGATCTCTTCTTTCCACTCCCGCCGCGGAAGAAGATGAAGAGTACTTCGATAGCTACGATGAGTACAATCGTCAAGGCTTGGGAGGATACGATCTTTCAACCCAGGATGCCTATGGAACGAGCGATTATCTCACCAAAAGCTTCAAAACCTCCGACCACTTGGCCCCGACTAGACCTCGGGCTATCTCCGTTGGCATCCTTGACGACCCCATGCGCTCTTTGCAGCGACGTGTCACGACGACTGATGCACCCTCGTACCTCAACGAATTACAGCATTCGACTTCTAATTTGGCGCCCCACAATAATGTAGGAAACAATTCTGGTATTTTAAAGGCGGAGAAGATGCAGCCGACCAGGAGTTCCCCCGGTGTCCACTACAACGGGGACACCAATCTTACCATCGGCCGAGGTGCATCTGCCTACCTCTTGGCTCCCTCTGCTCAGCAAAACCGTTCTCTCTCACCCAAGACTGAGAACCAGAACAATCAAGCGCAGACTCCCACGCGTTCACTTTGGATTGGCAACCTCGACAGTTCTGTCACCAGTGAACAGCTCATCCACATCTTCGCACCTTATGGAGCCATCGAGAGCTTGCGCTTGCTGCCGGAAAAGGTGTGTCATCTTGACATTGTCATGAACCTTCAAACTGACGTTGAAATGTGTAGGAATGTGGTTTCGTCAACTTTGTCGATCAGGCCGATGCCATTCGTGCCAAGGAGGATGTTCTGAATCGATTGGGAGGAAACATCGGTATGCCCAATGGACAAACTGTTCGTATTGGATTTGGAAAGGCGGATAGTGCGCCGGTTGCGCCTGCCAAGGGTAGCAACGCGAGCCCTGGGCCCACCTCACCCAACACCGCTGCCAAAGCCAACACTGCAGCTGGAGCGAACAGTATGGATGCGCAATTGCAGTCTACTCCCACAAGAGCTCTATGGATTGGTTCTATTCCTTCCACCACTACCCCTGCCACCATCCTCAGCGTCTTCAGCCCCTATGGACCCATCGAATCCGCTCGCGTCCTCACCCACAAGAACTGCGGCTTCATCAACTTTGAACGACTTGATGATGCCGTTCGTGCTCGCAAGGCGCTCAATGGACGTGACGTCCTTGGTAGTGATGTTGGTGCTATCCGTATTGGCTTCGCGAAGGTCCCAACCAAGAACAATGCTGATGGTGCCACCACCGAGGATGCCTCGAACGTTGCTGTTCAAGGTGTTGGTGATCTCAGCGTTGGTGCTACCATCCATGCTCTTCGGAGCATCAAGGGTGCTTCCACCATCCCCTCTGACCAGCAGGTTCTCGGTGGTGCCGTCGAGAACTACCGCTCGAACTTGTTGTTGAGCATGATTGGAAATGGGATGCACGGCAATGGCTATTCGTCCTCTCCTTCTGTTACCGAGCAACAGATGATTATGCGCGAGTTGAGTGGTGGTGCGGCGGATGCTGAGCCCGAGATTCAAGCCCTCGCAGGTATGGGGCTATCGTTGCTGCGCTCAACCTATAACTAACCACCCTTGCTCAGAATTCCGTCCTCCTACCATGTACTACACCACGATCCCTCTTGTCTCGGAGAGGCAGCACAACAGACGTTGGGATGCCTCGAAACTTCGAGAGCTCAGGAAGCGATTGGATTCTGGTACCATGAGCACCGAAGAAGTCGACCAAGTCGCTGGAGATTTCTTGGATGGAGAGATTGTCGACCTAGCATCTGACTGGCTTGGAAATACAGTAAGCAAATTCCCTATTGTCTTGTGGGCGAGCACGTTCTGACCCTTTTGTTCAGGTCGTTCAGAAGTTGTTTGAGAAGTGCTCTCAAGAACCTCGTCTGGCGATGCTCGAGCGCATCTGCCCCAGCTTGGCTATGATCGGTATCCATAAGAATGGTACCTGGGCTGCTCAGAAGATCATTGACTGTGCTACTCGACCTGAGGAAATCGCCCTCATTGCCCAGAACCTTAGGGCTTACGCCCCGCCTCTCTTGCTGGACCAGTTCGGCAACTATGTCGTTCAGTAAGTCTCGGGCGCCCTTTTCAACCAGACATCACTTAACCACCTCATTAGATGCTGCTTGCGCTTTGGATCCCCCAACAACGATTTCATCTTTGACGCTATCGTTGACCGGATGTGGGAGGTTGCGCAGGGACGATTCGGAGCTCGAAGCATGAGAGCCTGCTTGGAGAGCCCTCATATCACCGTCAACCAACAAAGGCGAATTGCGACCGCGATCATTCTCAATTCCATCCCTCTGGCCACCAACCCCAACGGCGCTCTTTTGTTGACGTGGCTCCTTGACACCTCCGGCTTCCCGTCTCGATACAACTTGCTTGCACCCCGCTTCACCCCTCACCTTTCCCACCTCTGCACCCACAAGTTGGCGTCCCTCACCGTGCTCAGGATCGTCAACCAGAAGATTGAACCCGAGGCCTCGCGTCAAATTGTGGAGGCACTGTTCTCATCTCCCGGTGATCATGTTCTGACGGACGTTTTGGGTGATCAAGTGAATGGGGTTGCAGTTGTTCACAAGATCCTTACTAGCCCCTTCATCGACCCTGCTGACAAGCAGCAATACATCGAAGCCACGAAGCGTGTTTTGATCGAATTGAAGGTTATCGCCACTCAAGCCTATCGACGACTGATCGAAGAGGTCGGGCTTCCCGTGCCCAACTATCAACCCTCGTACGCTGGAAACCTCCCTCCCACTGGCAAACCAGGCAAGACCAACCAGAACTACGGGGTTCCTGGTTTGCCCCAAGGATACCCAAGCAATGACCAAGGTCTTGCTTCGATGATGGCAGCGCTTCAGATGGGTGGACAAAATCCCCAGGCTGGACCTCCTCAACCAGCTCCTCATGTGGAACCTCACTACAACGCCCCTGCCCCTCCTCCCCCTCGCCGCGCTGCCCCTCCCATGAACACGATGATTAACAACAACTACTCGCAGGGTGATCCTTTCAGTCCCTTCGGCGCTCAACAGACCGGCAGCCCCCGTCAAGTGGGTATGCGCCGCAACCTTCCTCCTGGCGCCCCCGGCCCCGTTAACCCCAACTACGGTACCCAATCCCCGACCATTGGACAGGGAGCCAACTTGATGCCCATGGGCCCACCGCAGCCCGCCTACGGTGGCATGCCTCCTCAGCAACAGGGTGTACCACCCCACATGTATCACCAACAATACATGTACCCGGCGTACACGCAAACTCCCCCTCCTCCCAACATGGGCAACTACCATGCGTAAAACAAGACTCGACCGTCTGATCTGACCTACACCTCGTCACGACATTTCATGAACATTCTTTATTCATGCTATATATCATCTCTCACCCCAGGTTTGCTCGCACACACTCCTTTCTGTTTGTCGGTTCCCCTGTGATTTTTTGTTCAACAAAACTTGTCTTGTGTACGCTTGGATTACTTGTGGCCCCTGGACCCGTCTTTAGTTCGTTCGCTTATACCCTCCTATCTCACATCCCAATGTTGTGTTCCTATGTCTCTGGCCATCGTCTTCCTTCTTCGACACACTTTCTCCATCGAATTTGCGTTCACCCAAACCGAGGTGTATTTCTTGGTTGATGCTGGAATCGGCCTGGATCTTACCCCCATCTCGTTTACTCGATATCCCGTTTCTGTTTCATTTCAAGTTCCTTTTTGTTTTTCTCTCTGTCTGAAATCTCTCTTCGCTAAACTTACTACTGACACATTACCCCCATGTATAACAAAGATGGATCTGGCTGTAAATGAAGGTTACAAAAACTATAGAATTTCCCATTTTTCCATGCGTTGTCACTTGCTACTTCATTCTAATTGCCTAGATATACTTTGTCCTTTTCTTAGCAAACGGTGTTATGTCTCTTTCTGTTTCTATCTCTCCAATAAAATGGCTTTTGGAAACGAGCTTTGGTGTGAAGCGTGCTGGGAAGGTTTTTGAAACGAGAATTGATCCGCTTGTGTGCAGGCGGTTTGGACCTTGGTCATCGTCGTCTCTGATGGGTAACGCATCCTCGAAAGCTGCACGAAAGTTGCCTACGCGTCCTTCGCCAACATGGGCTGGCGCCAGGACACCTGTACACGAACCTCCGCCTCCCTCAGCGCAAGCCAACCGCGCTAGCGAACTCCGTACGCCTGGTAAGCCTACCGACGTCATAGCCCTGTCGAGGGTTACTTATACCCTGGTGGCGATAGATATCGAACAGGACGCCAGAGATCCCGATTTTCTGGCCAACTTGCACAAGCTGGGTCCGGTGAAGGTCGACCATGGACCTGGAAGTCAAATTAGCAAACAGACAATGGTGAGTGGTGTCCAGTTCGTCCCATATCGTGACGCGACGTTCTAACTACCCACTCCGTGACAACGCCTGCAATGCACAGGACCCTCAAGCATCCCACATAAACCGTCTGTTCCAATCTCGACTGGCTTCAGAGGAAGAAGCATCGTCCCTCAAACCCTCCAAAAACCGTCTCTTCGCATCGTCCCTCCATGACCTCCTCAACGAACGCAAAGCTGCACAGACACGACAGGATTTGGACAAACTCGCGAGAAAGTATGATGTGGATGTGGATAAGATGGAGAGGTTGGCTAGGTTCTTGTCGACGCCGAGTGTGGATCAGGCGTTGTCTGTGAAGAATGTGGACAAGAATGGGGAGGAGACTTTGACGTTCCCGGTGAGTGACAGTGAAATGTAGTAAAGGATGTCGAGCTCATGCGGTTCGGTGTTTAGGCTCTTTGGGTCAACCCCAAGATACGATGAAAGACGGGGTTCTGAATCTAAGTCGAGCGTCCCACTGGGCGTAATTTCAATATCTCAAGGGAACCGTTTGCTCAACCCCAGGCCTCAGGACGTAGCTAGGGCAGCGAATGAATTGTAATCGTTCTTTGATGCCTCCATTTCCGACAGAGTCAAAACTATAATTGTACACATAAGACGGACAAGACAGCGATATAAAAGAGGTTGCGGCCTGAAATGGGCTACAGAAAGGGTCATAACGTGGAATGGTACCCGAGAGGACAGACAAGGGGAAGTACCAATTGCCAATTCGTAATCGAGAAAGGATGATGGTCATAACAACGAGACAAGAGGCAAGGCAGAGAGAAGAAAAAAAAGTATGCATGGAGAGGAGGTATAAACAAGCCTGCTACGGAGAGAGAAGGAGAGAAGCCATCCAGGTGATGAATTCGAAACGGAGCGAAATAAATAAATGAACAATCGTAAAGACAAGCGACAAGACATAAAGAGAGAGAGACGCGAAATAGTGGAAATCTATGGCTACTGAAAAGAGAGGCGAGGGCTACAAATGAATGTGATGCTGCTGGAGTTGCGTGCATGTTTTGTATGTATGGGATGAGACTATGGATGCAAGACGAGAACTGGACAAGAACTGAATGCAGAGTGGTGCCTTGAGAGAAGGAGGCCAAATGGACGAGAGGACCCCCGAAGTGTATTGGACAGATAGGATGCCTTCACCTGTCATCACCGATAATGAAGCGATCAGCGTCAAAGGAAAGCGAGTCGAAATGCAGTGAATCAAGTCGCATCTCAAAGCTAACATCCCCCTTCCCATCCATCTCCGTATCAGAATCACCAGGAACGATAGCGGGGAGCGTCGTGGCACGCACAGGTTCGGGAAGGGGTGGCAACTGTGGTGGCTGTTGCTTAATGGAAGTGGCGGTCGTCTCCATGGATGATCTGTAACTGCTCGAAGAGAACCGACGGTACAGCGGTGGAGTCTCTGGAGAGATTGGTCTAACGGGTTGTTTCTGCAATGAGTTACTATCCGAAGGAAGAATACCCAGCCCCTTCCCGAAACTTTCAAAGTCGAGAGGGCTCCGTGCTTCCTCGTGCAACAGGGAAGATCGACCACCGTCCACAAGTGCAATAACGGGTGGTATGTCCTCGGTGCTGGTAGGCGTTTGAGGAGCAGTCGACGAGTCCGAGGAGGTTGATGGGAGACTCGAAGACTTTCGTTTTAGAGTTGGAGTGGTTCTTCCAGAGTCCACGTCTGGTTCTGGTGGTTGCGGAGGATCGGTGGCTGGTGTTTGATCATGTTGGTCTGAATCCGGTTGGCCGGATGAGAAAGAGAAGATCTTCTGCAGGTTGACCACGGAGAACCGACGGGTTGTGGATCTGGTAGACCCACCGGTGGGCCGGCGTGGCTCCAGGGGAGCACCGGTCAGTGCATCCTGATACACTGAATTCCGGCGAGTAGAGGTGGCGGTGGGAAGGGGATTCTGCGACTCAGAGTCAGTCGGTGGGTTTTCGGAGCATGAAGATCTGGTGGAAAATGCAGTTTCCGAGGGGGAAGGTGTGCCCATCTCATCTACATGAGATTCAGATGTAGCTGAGTTGCGAGATTTGACGGTGAACAGTTGGGAGAAACGGCGCGAAACACGAGCCGCGGGAGTGCGAGGACGTGGTTCTCCGGGTTGCAATGGCTGGGGTTCTTCATTGTTATCTTGGTGGTGGTAACTCGACCTAGATGACGGACGAGAAGGAAAGATGTCCGCTGCACGAGGCTTGGAAGATTGTTTCGAAGATCGGAAAGCGCCGCTGAGAGACCGAAATGCTTTGGAAGCTTTGGCTTTGAAGGTAGTCGACCTTTTCATGCCAGGAGGTGGCGGAAGCACCTGGAGGTCTGCCAGTTCCTCGCGTTTGCTTCGGCTGACCTTGACAACTTCTATGACATCGGAATCGTTCCCAGACTCCTCAATATTGGTCCTCGGTGAATCTCGACGAGCTGAATGGGGGTTGTGGTGCTGGTCATGATCATGGTGGTGGTGACGGACATGCTGCTGATTATCTTCTTCGTATTCTGATTCGTAGTCCAAGTCTGAATCAGAGTCGGTGTTGGCATGGTCAATGTTGTAGTCGCTGCTCATCAACGAGTCGACGACTGAGAGCGTTTCTGGGGACGTTCCTTTGCGGGTTGAGGCATCGTCGTCTGTGTCGTCCAGGAAGCCAACCTCTGGGACCAAATCCTCTACAGCGTCCTCGCGTTCCTGGAGTGGTTGTGCTGCATTGAAGCAGCACCAGCCTGGTACTTCGTCTTCCTCTGGGGGGACGACGAAGACGTCTGGCATCTGGAATTCATGGTTCATTTGAGTGGTAGTCGTGTGGGTTGAAAAGGATTGACTGTGCGCTGGCAGCGCAGAATTAGGTGTAGGCAGAGACGTAAAACGAATGGACAATAGCCATTCCTGCCAAAGTTAAACCCAACCGCCGTCAGCCGTCCCATCATCACGTGGTCGCGCCAATGCACCTTCCCAGAATGGATCAACTCCATCCCTCTCTGCCTTTGACGTCCTTGATTCCAAAATGTTTAGGCAAAATCTGTCTCTTATGTTCCTTGGAACAGCCTCTGGAGGTGGTCCCTCAGAAACCAGAAACTGCTCATCTCTGTTATGCGACTTTATGGACGATTTGTCGCTTTGGCGTAAGTCGAATTCTATCTATTCATCAAAGTTTCTGATGGCAACTATTTCTAGTCGTAGACTGTGCTGAAGGAACTCTGCGCCAATTTCAATTTCAACCCCAAGAAGGGTTCAAGTACCGGGCGAACAGAGTCACCAAAATTTTCATCACCCACATGCATGGTATGTACGCAGAGACGCCATGCAAGGCCCAATTTGGAGTCTTTAACCTTGGAAACGCATAGCCGACCATATCATGGGCATTGTTCCATTCCTGCGCTGCGTGCTGTATCCCCCAGAGGCAGGAAAGAAACCTTCTTATACCTCAAATCCACCTTCAGTACGCTTCTCGCGCCACGCTTAAAGGAAAGCTGCTCATCCACTTCACCTTGCTTTACTTCCCGCTCGCTAGCCGAAAGTGGAAATCTACGGACCAGCAGGGCTGCGGACATTTGTGCGGCAAATCATGAAAATGACACTAACATACACAGCGGATTGCTACACCGTTCATGAGCTGCTCACAAAGGATGATCCTGTGACGCCTTGTGATTTACCGCCACTAGACGAGAGCGCCGCCGCTGCCGAGTCTGGCTTTGACCATAACATTGCAAATCCGAATGTTATGCATGTTAGTGAAGTACGCGGGTCCGATATCCGCGCCGACAAGAAAGGATTTTGGAAGAGTTTTGTCTCCGCGCGTGGCCGTGTGCAGGATATCGAAGTTGACGCTGGATCTATACAACACCGCGGTACGCCTCAATTCTCTTTAGGCTCGACTGAGGCTCACCAAACATCCTTTTAGATCCATGCATAGGCTTCGTGTTCAGAGAAACAGGCCCTCCCGGCCGCAAAATCGTGATTCTCGGCGATACCTACGACCCCTCCCAAATGACTCCATTATGCCTGAATCCGCCTCCGACATTGCTCGTTCACGAATCCACGGACGCTCCCATTCCAGAGTCGGCCGATCAGGAGGGCAAACTATCCAAACGTGATCCTGAAGAGGTCCTGCAAAAGGTTTTATTGCGTGGTCATTCGGTTCCAGGCATGGCGGGTGCCTTTGCCAAGCAGGTCAAAGCTGCCCATCTGGTGCTTAACCATATCGGTTCACGGTGTGTACTTGTTGCTTTTTCGAATTGGGACGCCTTCGTTCTTTGTCCCTTGCTCGTCGTACTTGTTATCTCCGTTACATCGGGAATCTGCGAATGCGTTTGCTTCTGGCCTGCTTTATTCTCTCTGAGATTCTGACCGGAAGTTCTCAACACCCCCTTCCTCATCCTTTGTCGCTCGTTTTAGGTTCCCAGCCCCTCGCAACCCATGGGACGCACGGGCCACTGTCATGCAAGAATTCGAACGACAAGCAACCGAAGCTTGGGGCGTGAATTCGAAGAAGAACGCAAGTTCAAGGGGCCATGGTCGATATGGCCATGGGCGTGGTCAGCAGTCCGCGGTTGCTGCGCAAGATTTCTTGCGTATCAATATCCCCATGCAGGGACCTGCTATGTTTCTTTTCCCTCCGTCTCAATCTAAGAGCAGTGGGTACGGAGACGGACAGGTTCCTGTGATGGGTTCGATCGCTAGTTTATCTCTGTCGAACGCGATGTTTGTAGGCCCACCGTCGG
Source organism: Coprinopsis cinerea okayama7#130 (assembly GCF_000182895.1). Classification (NCBI taxonomy): domain Eukaryota; kingdom Fungi; phylum Basidiomycota; class Agaricomycetes; order Agaricales; family Psathyrellaceae; genus Coprinopsis; species Coprinopsis cinerea. Next base: position 2,293,638 of record NW_003307543.1, on the reverse strand, counting down.
CTTCGGGCTCGCATCATCGGACAGGGCAGCCGCATCACCAGGGAGGCTCAGGGTATGGCCTGCCAGGAGCCCAAAGAAATGCGTACCGGGGTCATGGAGCGCATAGAGGCGGTGGTGGCCATGGAGGAGGTGGCGACAGACATTCCATTGCTAGATCTCCTGAGGCTGGTGGATCCTCCCAGACGTCACACCCTCGTGGTGACCGCGAACCCGAACACCCTCATGAGTCTCATCGTCACCCTCGTGACAATAATGGGAACGGCGGTGATACCTCTAATGGGAGATCTACTGACGATGGTCATCGAGCTTGCTCCCCCTCTTCTAGTCATAGCCATGGGCATAATGGATCTCGAAAGCGTCGGCGCTAAGCCATCGAGCCAGGACCATACAGATTGACGTACATTGCACCATAGTCGTGTTCGTTCGAGCTTGACTTCTCTATACCAAGGACATTGTTCTAAGTATCTATCTTCCCTGGCTCAATTGTTCTTGAGAACTCGAACCTTCTATCATTCAAACGTGATACATACAAGTACACGGTACACAGAAGCGTACGGATGGAGTCTAGAATAGTAGCTGGGAGTGTAATATATTGTCTTGAACAAAGGCGGTCTAGATGGATGGTGAACGTGAATTGATGATGCAAAAAAAGATGCAAGGATGAATCTAGTGGCGATGAAATGCAAGGAAAGCAATCAAGAAGCAAGTAGCCGTCGTGGAGGATTCGTCGACGTCGCATTAGATCTCTGGGTGCCTCGTGTCTGCGTCGCGATAAGTACTCTGGATCGGACTCGGACTATGAACGGGGTGATGTGGTGGTTGTGCCCCTCGGAATCGCGGATGTCGAATCGGGCGCTTGGGCCTTTTCCGATTCGTGGTCGTGCTTTTCGTTACATTGGGTTGTTGAGTCTTGGGGATGCGCAGGCGCACCACCGTCGACTCCGTCGCAGACTGTGTGCTCTGTCTGAGAAGAGAACATGGTTTCTGATGTCGAGCTGCCGTCTTTGAACGCGTACCGGGATTTACTTCTGATCCATGGACCATATTTCTATATGCACAACGCCGGCGATCAGAAAAAATCCGAGAAACAGGGAACATGCGACTCACCCAAAACAACCAAGGAATTGGCACGCAAACCGTCGACAAGATAGCAAACACACTCATAGCCCACTCGTCTCCCAGCCTCGCAAACAAGGCAGGTGAAAACAAGGGAAATACTGCCGCACAAATCGAGCGGAGGACCACTGTTGCGGATATAGCAGAGGCAAAGTAGATGGTGTAGGTGTCCATGAGGTAGGTTGTGAGACTTTGGAGGATTTGGGAGATGCCGGTGCCGAAGGGGATGGAGGCGAGGAGGGGAATTGACCAGTGGATGGGTGGGGGTGTTGTCCATGCAAACCACCAGAGGCCCAGGGGTGCGAGGAGGCCGCCTAGGAGGGCCATGTGCAAACGGCTGGTGAAGGAAGCTTGTTAGACATTCGGAAGACCGGACGAGTTATGGAATCGGAGGGGATAGTGTACGTACGCTTCCGGGGGAGCTCGACCACTCTCGCTTTTATCCATGATTCGCCAGTAAATCCTGTTCTGGATAGTTTGAGATGCCGTTCCTAGTGAGATACCGAGGCCTACGCCGACAAAGGCGAGGCCGCCTTGTCCAGGTGTGAACCCACGATGTTGTTGGAAGACGATAGGGAAGGCGGAGAACAGGGCATATAGGGTCCCGTAGACGATTGAACTGTAGATGGCGACGAGGAGGACGATCGGTTCGGTTGCAATGAATACTGTTGTGGGGCCCGTTAGGTTCCGGAATGGGGGAAAAGACGGTGTCTGAACCCACCAAATGGCCGACTCAAATTCCGTCTCATCACTTGTGACAGAGACTTGGATTGGTTTCGGTCATGGAGCGAGACGAAGTGGACCGTTCTCCCGGATGCTCTGTGAAGTTTCTGCGCTCGGCGACGGAGAAGGACGGGGGCATACTGTTACAGTGTGGGCGACGGATGGATATGGCGTTGGCGTTGGGGGGAAGGCGAGGGAAGCAATCAGAGGAGAAGCAAATAGTTAGCAAGGTTGTTCATAGGGGAGGAAATGATAGGGGAGGCGGATCGAAGAGGGAATGAAAAGAAAATCGAAGTGAATGAGGGATGAACGGAGAGGAAGGCAACTGGGTAAGGTGCCGAAGTAAAGGAGGGTCTCGACACGAATCGAGGACGTGCTCACCGTTTCAGGCGTAACAAAGAACCCCGCCAGAAGACTCACGACCGAAAAGATGAACATGAGCCAAAAGTTAAAGCGCCATCCTAGGCGAGGGTTTTCTGCCACGAAACCTCCTACGATTGGTCCGATGACTGGGTTGATCGGGTTGGTGGGGGTAATAGAACGACGGAGGGATAGTAGAGGATAATAGGAAGAAGGAAAGGATGGTTAGTTACGGTTTGTCTAGAAGGTGCATGGGAAAGGGAAGATTGATAGTGAATAGGGGAGGGGGTCGAGTTCGGTACGGAATGGGTAACGAAGTGAATGGGGAGAAAGGCAATTAATGGCGACCTGGTAGGATTGTACTCACCTGGACCTAGAAATGGCACCGTGGCATAGATAGCAGAGGCAAGTCCTCGCTCGCGAAAATTAAATATATCGCTGATCGTGCCTCCAGCGTTAGTCAATGCTGTCGGTAGGTTTCAGAGTCAGTAGATGAGCATGGACGGATTCAAGAACGGGAGAAGTCGAGCGGCTAAGTAGATGGTTCAATGGAGTGTAATTAAGGAAGATAAGAAGCGAATGATTGGAACGGGATTTGAGGCTCGGGAGTCGGTAGGTAAGTCCGCAAGGATAATGCTATGTTTTAAGATTTAATCGTATGGGGATGGCCACGTTCAAGCCGGGGGCGTAAGGTGAAAGTGACGAAGATGATGATACGCACGGGATGCACCGAAGATGCCAGTTAGCAGGCGGCATGAGAGGAGGGTCGCGACGTTGTGTGACAGGGCTCCTTGGAGTTGGAACACCATGTAGAGGAACGAGGTCACTAGGAAGACTGTTCTCTGCGATGCACACAATTGGTTAGCAAGATAGTGAGGGATGATAAGATCAAAGAATCTGCGTACCCGTCCATACATCTACCCGAGAACGTAAAGGAACCGATGGTCAATCAATAACGGAGATTAGCCAGAGAGACAGATACACACTTCGCCCATCGAAGCAAATACGAGTGGTCTATCAGTGGAAACAGAATGGACTAGTACGTCAGTTTCATGACGAGAGTTGGAGTTAGAACTGTGCCCGTGGATCTGAGGACTCACCCTAATGCGAAACCAAGGACGTAGAGCGATATCCCAAGAATCGCGACGTTCTCGGAGAGACCGAGGTCTCGCATGGTGTATTGCATACCGCCAGTGTAGGCGCTACTACTGAACGAGACAGTGAATGTACATAGCGCTAACTGGAGGTTGGACACATCGGAGGTCAGTAAGTAAAATCTAATCGACGGGAAAAGTAAACATACCTGAGCGGTGATGGCCCATTTCCCAATGCTTGGCCAATTGTACGGGTCTTCCGGGTCGTTCAAGTCCCAGTCCACAACGTATGGGTCATCATACGTTCCACTGCCCAAATACGTCCGCTCTGTGACTGCACGTAGAGAGTTTGCTGCAGTCGCGTTCGCGTCGGCGGTGCCAGTGGCATGAAGACTACTGATGGCCATTTTCTCCAAGTCCATTGGCGCATTGACAATGAAGGGGGGCGGTGGTGGTCTTCGAGGATCGACCGGGTACCGGCTGCCTTTTGAGCCCGGGCGAGACTCAGACTCGGTCGTGGTATTGTCTATGTCTGTGTGGGTGTCACGGCCGCCGACGGAGAGTGTTCTGACGGTACTTGTACTTGACACAGATGGGGAGGGAGACGGGCTGGTGGACATGCGGAAAGTTCAAACACGAGCGAGGGGTATGTGAGGTTGGTTTGTGACGGCGGGGTAATGAAGTGGAAGAGAGGGTGGTCAAATCCACTTGAGCATACTTATAGGATGAGAGTGTCAGGGTTGAGAGATCCTATAGTTAGATGGGTGGGATTGGATGTAAAGTGAGAAGACAGCAAATAATTGATTGTTGGATGGGTGGAGGGACCCTTTTGACGGACGAATCGTGAATGAACGTGGCATTGGTGGAGGGATCGGCAAAAAAGGGTAATTGAATCCCGTTTTCTCGGCTAGAGCTGGGCCGAAAGGGGAAGTCGAGAGGCACTATGTACTTAGAGGGGTTACGTCCCGGTTCGAGGATCTGGAGAAGGCACACAGCGTAGGTAAGTAAGTAGAAGGATTTTGCAAGATTCAGGTTCAAGAAGGTGGGGTTTGTTGATGGGGTTGGGCAGAGGTTGGGTAATGGGGAGCTTGAGAGATCTACACGAGTAGTAGATAGATGATCTGGACCCCTTGCGCAAGGTACCTTGAATCAAGTTTTGAATCTCGCTGTTGAATTTGATGACGCCGGTTTAAGACGTTGTACAGATGCCAGTGTGTGACTCGCACGTCCGTCGGACTGGCCGCTCGTCCATGGAAAAAATGGAAAGATACGGCGAGATACGGTAGACTATACCGCTGCGAACTGTCGATGTTGTTTCAAGCGAGGTTAAGCTAGAAGCTGCTCACGCGTATGGGTTGTACACATAATGGACCTGAAACGCCAGGAAATGATTATGCATGCAGCAGAGCCTAAGTCAACACATTAGTAGCCAGGCTCTGGTCAGTCAGGGTTTGGAACGATAGTATTCGTGTGAAGCAGACGCTTACCGGATATGCGGTAATTTGGGGCCTGGTATGTAGGATGTGACGGAGGGTATAATGGAGCGCTTGGGCCATTGGACGGTCATTACCCGCTGGGTGGCCGCCGCTCGCAAATCGAAGTGCATATCACATGGACACCGTCGAGATAAGAACTTGAAGAAGCCGGTACATAACGTCGACAGACAAGGATGTTCAGAATTGTGCTTATCGCCAGTCGAGGTCACGATCGCAGTCGTCGTCGTTCTCGTCTCGCGCCTCCGTCAAGCCAGAACGAGAAGAGTGAGATGCCGAATCGAATCGCAGCCAGCCACCCGTTGACCACCCGATGCCTAGAAGCCAATCAGCTTTGCGCATTATCAAACTGAGCGATGACCAGGACTCTGCGAGGCTTAAGCTACTCTGAAAACTGGCAGCTTGCGCCAGGACCTCCTCTTTTTCACCTGCGAAACTGTCGACATCGTGCGCGGAGGCAGGAGCTACCCTGGGTCCTACCACTTTGGTCGATCTTATAATGTAATCCTGGTTCAACTCTACTGGACGTTTGGACACCGCTAGAAAGGCTCTTGCCGTTTGGGCGCCTCTTCAACTCTATCGGACGCTGTTGCGCATTTCCTGGACTCAAACGCGAAGCTCTAGGTTGAAGTTGTTTCGTTTGGCTCTGCCTTTGGCTTTGGGATGACTCGACCGATTGCGATGCCTATTGGACATGGACTATCAATCGTCTGCAGACACCTTGTTGGCGGGCTGAGTGTTGTGTTGTCCTCGAACCTCAGGCTTGCTTTGGATCGCAATGGCCTCGCTCAGTGGCTGAATGGCAATCGAGGTTTTGTAAGTTGACGAGGCCCACGTTTGTACGAAAGACGAGAGGTAAGTCCGCCTCAAAGTCATTGTGACAGGGTACTTCAGACTCTCGCAACCGGTATTCTCAGCAACGCGCCTCACCTCTGCCTCCACTTTTGCCCCACCGTCAAGTCCGCGTGCGCTCAAAGGAAGGGAAATCTTGATTGCTTCGTGCTTGCACCTCACTAGTCGCCGTGTCCGCATCGTACCTGGGCGTCCTCAAAAGTCTACATGCGCCTCTGGCCGACCCTCATTCCCGAACTCGACACAGTTTGTATGTAACTGTCTCGTTGCTTTCACGACGGATCTCTGATATATTCCGGCTTTTTGACAAGATATGCTTTTTGTTAGCTTGGACACCGGCATTTGCCTTACGACAGGCGATGTCGCGCGGTGAATTGCCTCTCCTCGTGTCTTTGGATTTTATCAAGGGGATAAATTGCAGTCGTTGGTCGGACGAGCGGTTCCCCATTGGTACAGTTCGGGATCTGCAATTAGACGCGGGGATACCGTAAGCCCTCGCGTTGGAGGCTTCTGACAAGCGGGGAAGGACGAGCTCCGTCAGAATCGCGGTCATGACCGACCAAGGGCACAAAGGGGATCTGCCCCCGTGCCGTCGAGGAACTGAATGAGGCAATGTGCAGGTCTAAAGGGCTTCGGAGAGATCCATGCCGAGGATCTTGGGTCTGTGACGTTTCGACTGTTGGTGCTATTAGATTTTACAGTAGATAGTATTAGTATGACAAGAAAAAATTCTGATGAGGAACATGCAAGAAGTTGAATGGCGGAGAGACTTGTTTTGACTGGTTTGTGCTGGGTCACTTGATCTTGTAGGGTTAGGGTCTGGGGTCTGGAGGGGAAGGACAGGTTCCCACTCAACCAACTCTTTATCTCACCCTTTGTCTTGTCCACGACCTCAACACTCACAACACCTTTCTCCCCTTTTTTCTTTTATTACGACCCGTGTTCGTCGTTTCCCCCGCTGAACAGCCCAATCCTTCCCCAAAGTCTCATTTTGATCCCAGTAACGCCCTTTATCCACCAAGTTTCTAATTCACAGCTTTTCCAAACGCTATGGCTACCCATGGTCCAATCAATGGTGTAAAGATTTCTCGTATGTCCTCTATTTCTCTTCGTTTCCCCGTTTCAGACGCTCAACATCCCATATTTGGCCGTTTCTGCTTAATTCGTGATCGTTTTCTCAACAACCGCTGGCGTGCAATCTCTCACATCGATGGAATCCTAATCCACTGCTCGTTTCACTACCTCGTAATCGCCTCTCATCGACCTGTTCTCTTGCGCGATATCAGCGATCGACGACCCTCATAAAGTCGTGAGGGTGATTGCGTCCGACGGCAAGACGGGCGAGACAAGGGAGCTCTCATACACCAACTGCAAGGTCATTGGCAATGGCTCTTTCGGTGTCGTTTTCCAGGCCAGGCTCCTAGGGGTGCCCAAGGATCAGGAGGATATTGCTATCAAGAAGGTTCTACAGGACAAGCGATTCAAGGTGAGTTTAAGGTCCGGATCTTTCAAACCCAGCCTCCTCCCCAAACCAGCTCCACTCCTCCTTCACATCCTGTGCCAGCTCACAATATGATATCCTTCTAGAATCGTGAACTTCAAATCATGAGACTCGTATCCCACCCCAACGTGGTTGACCTCAAGGCGTTCTTCTATTCGAATGGTGACAAGGTATCTCCCTATCTCCAGGTTTCCCAGGAGAAATTTGACCATCTCAACCAACAGAAAGACGAAGTGTACCTCAACCTTGTTCTGGAATACGTTCCAGAGACCGTCTACCGCGCCAGTCGCCACTACTCCAAGCTAAAGCAACCCATGCCAATGCTCCAAATCAAGCTGTACATGTACCAACTCTTGCGATCCCTCGCTTACATCCACTCTGTTGGAATCTGTCACCGTGATATCAAACCCCAGAACTTGCTTCTCAACCCTTCCACTGGTGTCTTGAAGCTCTGCGATTTCGGCTCCGCAAAGATCCTCGTCGCTGGCGAGCCCAACGTCAGCTATATCTGCTCTAGGTACTACCGTGCCCCCGAGCTCATCTTCGGAGCTACCAACTACACCACCAATATCGGTTAGTATGGTTGACGTTGTTGCTCTGTTCCGTGCTTTAACCCCTTTCTCTGTAGACATCTGGTCAACTGGATGTGTCATGGCTGAGCTTATGCTAGGCCAACCGTTGTTCCCGGGAGAGAGCGGTATAGACCAGTTGGTGGAGATTATCAAGGTTCTTGGCACGCCTTCTCGCGAGCAGATCAAGACGATGAATCCCAACTATATGGAGCACAAATTCCCCCAGATCAAACCCCATCCGTTCTCAAAAGTGAGTTGACGACGACGATAAGGGATTGTCGTCAGCAGCGTGGAGACTGATGCTCTTGTTTCCCAGGTTTTCCGACCACGCACTGCCCCAGAAGCGATTGACCTGGTTTCTAAATTGCTAGAATATACTCCTGGAGCACGACTTAGCGCTGTTGAGGCCATGGTTCACCCATTCTTTGATGAATTGCGGGCGGAAGGTGCCAAAATGCCGAATGGAAAGGAGTTCCCGCGCCTCTTTGACTTTACACGGGAAGGTAAGAATGGCGCTATTACCCAGAATGGCGGATGACTGACCGATGTGTTAATTTTTTCCCCTTGCTTCTTATGCAGAGCTTTCTGTGCGACCGGACCTGATCCGGAAGTTGGTTCCACCACACGCAGAACCGGAGCTGGCCTCGCGGTCGATTGCGCTGGACACATTTGTGCCCATACCTTTGGAGCAGATGAAGATCTCACTGGACTGAATTGCGGCGCAGTCCTCTGGGGTCGCGGAGGGGGACCGTGGCCGGTTTATGATGCGATGCTTAGCGCTCATTTCGTTTCTATTCCTTGTATATATCTTGAATTGAATTCCGCGCGCGCCCTGTATAATGTAGTACCACAGCGATGGAAATACTATGATATTTTTGAAGAGGAGGAAATGGAAAGTTTGGACCGACGGAGGCAGTACTGAAAGTGGAAAAGGTGGTGATCGAGGATTGCGACATGTGGCGCGACCTCAGCGCAAGCCTGAGCAGACGAGCAATTATTCCTCACTTTTTCCTTATTTTCAAAGAATTGGTTATTGGCGATATAAAGTCTCTTTGAATGCCCCCGGCTTCTAGATTTTTGTCCTCCAGCAATGTCATCAAATAACCCGGCCAATTCTTACGTCTGTGATACAATTCCCCCAGCTCGCTTAGCCCAGAACCAGTTCCACCCTTTCCAACACGACAACATCCACAGCCCACAGCCCATGCTCTTTGAACACCATGATCACCCCGAACAGTCACCCAAGCAGGCCGTTGTCGACGACGACCACCACCATGACCGTGACCGCGACCCCGGCTCTCCTGGAGGCACCCCGCAGCCGCCTCCTCGCAAACTTTGTGTCAGGCACCAGCGCATGGCCGACGAGGGCATGAACCTCAAGCTTCAACAGGTGTGTATTCAGGCGAGTATACCGTCTACACTGACCCTAATATCGTATAGTCACTAGACGCCCTCTCTATCGAGGAACGCGAATCTGTAAACGCCATCTGGAGCAACTTTTCCTCGTCGTCCCACCCACGCCGTGCCCTCATCCTCCAAGGTCTCTTGACCATGTGCTGCTTCTCCCAGCTCTCCCTGCTCACCGAGCAACTCGCCCACTTGATCCGCATCGACCCCTTCGTCGTCCTCCCCCGCGAAATTGCCCTCAAGATTCTCTCCTATCTCGACGCTACCTCCCTATGTCGTGCAGCCCAAGTCAGCACCCGATGGCGTGCCCTGGCCGACGACAATGTCCTGTGGAGGGCGATCTGCGAACAACACATCGGTCAAAAGTGTCACAAGTGCGGGTGGGGACTTCCCGTCCTGGAGAAGAAAAGAGCGCTGTGTTATCGTTCTACACCATCTAATTCCCATTCTCCGGTCTCTTCGCCATCCATCTCGCTTCCTTCGACGTCCACACCAGCATCCACTTCCACAGATCCAACCACCTCACGGAAACGACCTGCTGCCGATTCCTCGGACTTGCTCTCTCCTCCCGTGAAAAGACAACGATCAGACGAGGCTTCTTCCTCTCAAACACAGGAGAGTGTCAATTCACTCACAAACACCGCCCCTACCCCTCTCCCCGCACCCACACTTCGGCCTTGGAAGGACGTCTACAGCGAACGGATGACTATCGAGCGCAACTGGCGTCGGGGACGGTGCACTGTCCGAACGCTCAAGGGGCACACTGACGGCGTAATGTGCCTACAGTTCAACGAAACCCTCTCACACCCCGCCTTCCCCGTCCTCATCACCGGCTCGTACGACCGCACCGTCCGTGTCTGGAACCTCGAGACCGGTCAAGAGCTCTTCTGCCTCAAAGGCCACACGCGGGCTGTCAGGGCATTACAGTTTGATGAAGTCAAACTTATCACTGGTTCGATGGACAACACTCTCAAAGTGTGGGATTGGAGGAGGGGCAAGTGTATAAGAACTCTGACCGGTCATACGGAAGGAGTAGTGTGTCTAAACTTTGATTCGAACGTGTTGGCGAGTGGGAGTGTGGATTCGACGATTCGGGTGTGGAATATGAGATCCGGGACGTCCTTCACGCTGCGCGGGCACACGGATTGGGTCAATGCGGTGCAGTTGTGGGACTCCCAGCCTCAGTCGGTGCAACAGGAGAGTGGGAGTGGAAGTTTGTTGGATATGTCCGGGTGTCGGTCGCCGAATGCGAATGCGGGGAACAACAATATCGATCCTGGCAAGATGCTCTTTTCGGCTTCGGACGACGGGACGATTAAACTCTGGGACCTCAATATGCGAACGTGTGTGAGGGTGTTTACGGGTCATGTAGGGCAGGTGCAGAGTATGAAGTTGTTGGTGGAGGGGTGTGATAGCAATCGGGATGAGGATGGGGAGGAGGCGGCTGTGGATAGCGGTTCGTCGGTTGCGTCGAGGGATAGTCCCGAACCTGCCCCCAAGCGCAGGAAGAAGCCACTTCTCATCTCAGGCAGTCTGGACAACACTATTCGACTCTGGGATATCGAGACGGGCAAGGCCACGGGAGCGTTGTTCGGCCACATTGAAGGCGTTTGGTCGGTCGCGTCTGACAAGCTTCGCGTTGTCAGCGGGAGCCACGACCGCACGATAAAGGTCTGGAGCAGGGAGGATCAAAAGTGTATCGCGACACTCGTTGGGCATCAGGCAGCTGTCAGCTGCATCGCACTCGGAGAAGACAAAATCGTCTCTGGAGGTGATGACAACGATATCAAGGTCTGGAGCTTTGCTTGATCCTTGAGCTTGTCGTAGCTTCGTCTTTTTCTTTCTTCATCTGGGTGTACTACATATGATGTTTTCCTTGGTTTCTTTTGGCGCATTTCGACTTCGACTCACGCATTATTGTACTTTATTGCCTCTAGACTTTTTTTTTTTTGCAAACCCCCCGACCCAATGTATCATAATACTCCGTTAGTACCAAAGCAATAGGATTCCTGCATTTCAAATAGACGATGTAATGTGACATTCTAAAAGTACAAAGTACAGCGAGCAGTGAGGGTAAAGTGACAACAAGAGGGTATCTCGAAACAATGAGTAGTTAAATAATAGTAACAGGTGTCCAATAAATATGTCGGAAACATACAAGCAAAGCTTTTCGTCCTTTCTTGCCGCTCAAAATGGGGTAAATGGACATTACCGGACAGAAAGGAACGAAAGGAGAACCACAGCGACGGAAACGTAGGCTGATGGAGAACCTGGGACCAGATATCGCAAGAGAGAAGCACGTTGGCGTCTTCACCCTCATTCATTCCGCAAATAAGCTTTACCCTCGTGTGAGCATAGCTGCTATGGGGGCGTTTGGTGTCGATACATCATGACAGCCTGCCATTAACCGAGGTGGAGGACGCGCAGGTACGCCCTTTACTTGCCTGACGTCCGATACTTTCTGGGCGTGGCGAAGCCCAAACTCTGCCGCTCCAAAACGCGATGTTCATAAAGCTTCGTCTCCCCCTGTTCCAACTCCAAACTCCTCTTCATCATCTCGTCATCCGCCGAATCAGTGACCTCGATTCCAGCGAGCTGATGCTCGAGATAGGCAAGCTGTCCCTGATCTCTGTACTCTTCTAGATCTGCGGGTGTGAATCCAAGGACTGATTTGAATTGCTTGACGTATTCGAGGTAGCGTTTGAAGTTGATCAGCGGGTGATGGTCGATTTCGACCACTCGGCTGTTCTCGCGGAGGAGTAGGGCTAGTTGGTCGAGATGCAGTTCTAGAGGTTGTGTGGCGGGAAAAAAAAACAGTTATCGGGATGTATTTCGGGGAAAGGGAGATAACTCTTTCTCACCTAGCCATGGGATGCAATAGTCGGCGTATTGAGGATCATGGATTTCACGCAATGCTGAGCGATAGGCTGCGTAATCGTCCATTGGATAGAGAATTGACACAATCTCATTCAACCACTTCTTGAACTTCTCGGAGAGTAGATTCTTTGTGAGTTTCAGCCGCTCCACTGGCTTTGAATCTAGCCCCATCGCAATGGCAACAAAGGAACTGTAATTGCGCAACTTGCGGCATTCCTGTATATTCAAGAAGAGGCAAAGAAGGATGATTTCGTCAACAGTTCAATGGAAAGTTCCGTAGCCACTCACCCTCGCGGTGTTAATGTAGAACTTGATGACGTCTGCTCGGTGTCTGACTTCGTCAAAGTGAAGGATCGACTGCTTCACCCATTGGACGATACGCGTGTTAACGATGGCGGCGGCTTTGACGTGGTTGAGATAACCGCTAATTGGTTGGCGTCGTTGGTGGGCGAGATAGTCGCATGGCTGTATCTTGCGGAACTTGTCACCCTCGAGGAGAGTGAGGGCGATGGCGAGATCCCGTGGTGTAATTTGGGAGGATGACAACACTCTGCGATCGGGAGACAAGTCGAATGGCGAGCTCCGAGATTCCTCAAGTCTTTGTTCCGCTATCTACATATCATGAGATGTTAGCCGTAGAGGTGAATATCGGGGTTATCCTTACCCGTTCTTCGATGAGTTGGAGCAACTCGTTGCCCTTCATGATCATGGGCTGCGAGGTCTTGAGCTTGATCGCCGATTGACAGAATTCTTCCATTCGCCAGAGGAGGGCGGTGTTCACGGGGAGATGTCGGCCCAACAACCAGTACATAAGCACCTTGAAGATCCTGGCGATAAAGATGTTAGAACCTCCTTTCCGGAAGGAAACCAGGCTAACTCACGTATATTGGATACCCAATCGTAATTCAGGCCTCATGTCCGACCCTTGCTCGGCATCCTCGAAGCGGCGGATCAGAATATTAAACATATCCTCCGGGGTGATGAAGTCGATACACGCTGTAAGCATCACATCGCGAAACTCCATATCTTTCTGGAGATCTAGGAGAATGGAAAGGCGTGATTAGAATCGAAGATGGTGCGACAGTTGGGAGGGAATTTGCTTACTGAAGTTGTTGATAAGCCTCTCGACAAGCCCTTGTAAAGTACCAGCTGTGACCCTGTCCGCATTGGTGTAAACGATCGGTTCCGGGCTTGAGATGGCGGTTTGAAGCTCGTCTGACGGTTGGACACTGGAGTTGGTGGAAAATATGCTTTTCACGCCCACAGTGTCAATGGAACGGGCCTTGCCTTTCATGGGTAGCGGGGCAGTACACGGATGGTTCGCGTTGGGGGGCGAGGAGGAAGGGGTGGCGCGGTGGGGGGTTGTCTCTTCATTATTCTCGTATAGTATGTTTTGCCCACTGTTCCCGTTGGATCGGGTTCCATTGGATTGCCGCAAGTCCATGCGCGTGTACGCTGTTCCTTGAGTGACCGTCCGGCTACTGCTGGCAGAATTGCTCGATGACGACTTGCTCCAACCCAACTCGGACAGCAACCCAGCAGATGAAGGCGGGGACACGGGGGGTAGGCGAGGAGCGCTGGAGAACTCTCGACGGTAGTTTCCGTCAATGCTGCTACTTATGGATGCGCTCGGCGACGGCGGAGCTGGATGCTTGTTCGCATTCGTGCCCGAGAAACCGGAAAAGCCTGTACCCTGTCGTTTGGCAGGGCTACGACCGGTGAGAGCTTGAGCGGAGAAGGCTGACAGCGGGGATATCGATGGAGGGCTGGAGGAGTACGAGGTTGGGGAGAGGGCAGTGTCCTCATCAATTGGAGAGAACCTGGGGGCATTTGGTCGGTGTTTGCTGGGCCCGCCTGAGTTACTGGAGTTACCGCTGTTGCTACTCCCGCTTGTTGACGGGCGCAAACTTGGTGGGCGGTGCGATAGATTTCCATTCTGTGGGACGTCGAGCGTAGGTAGATCCTGCGGCCTGTTCCTGTCGTTGCCACTGTTGCTGCTGACGACGCTATAGTTATCAACCGTGGCCACGCGTTGGTGTCTCGATGTGCCTACTCTGGTGGAGATGAAGGAAGGGGAGAATAGACTCGCCGCCTGCGTGGACTGTTGAGCAGCGTCTGAAAGGAGTAAGGATGCGGCACTCGGAATCAACATGGGGATAAAACCATACCTGGAGAATAGGCTTCCTCCCGTATTCGTATCAGCTTGCCCCTAACGTAAGCGATATCGGGGCGAGAGTCTGGTTTCATCTTCCAGCATCGAGTCATGAGCTTCCACAAGTGGTCCGTAATGTTGTGGTGGTATTTCCCTTCCCGGGGCCGCTTTGGCGTCTCGTTGTTGTCGATGAGCCTAAGTACGGCGACGTCAATGGATTCATACGCATATGGGCATTCCCCCGTCAGAAGTTCGAGGAAGGTCATCCCAATGGACCAGATGTCGGATTTCTTAGAATATGGTGAGACCGTGGATTTCGAGCCTGCATTGCGGAGGATTTCTGGAGCTGACCAGCGAGGGTTGGACGCAACGGTTACTGTCATCGCTTGAGCGACCTGATAGCATTGAGTCAGATAGTCGACAGGAAAGAGGCGGGATGCGTACAGTTCCGATATCCCCCAAGAACTTTGATAGCCCAAAGTCAGCTAACAGAGCGACGCCGTTCTCGGATATCAGGATATTGGCCTATGCAGTGGTGCTTGCCATTAGAATGGGGTATGAGTTGATAGGGGTACCATACTTACCCCTCGAATGTCGCCGTGAACAATGTTCTGAGAGTGGAGATACTCGAGGCCTGGCGCAAGGGTTATTGAGTTTCTTTCATGGAAAGGTGGAGGGGATGCCAACCTGAGGTAATCTGTTCCAACAGTCCAAGTCGATCGACGTTGGGGTTCTTCTGGATATAGTTGATGGCGGTCCCATTGTCCATCCACGGGCTCACCAGGTAGACGTACTGTCCTATCTTCGTGATGCCGTACAGCGTGAGCACGTTGGGATGGTTAAGCTTGCGCCATATCTTCACTTCTTCTTCAAATCGCTGCGATAAATTAATTAATACGTTGAACGCGCCTGCTTCCAGGAACACTAACCCGTTGTAGACGTGGTGTGTTGGGTAGACTCCTTGGTAAACGGAGTGCGACCTAGAGTGGCACAATGGAATTGGCTCAGATGTTCTAAAAATAAAGGCGCCAAATAGATCCTTACCATCTTCTCGTTCAACCACCGTCCTTGGTGCCAAACACGGATCAACTTTTTGTGTCCTTCATTGTAAGGCAAGGATATTCTGCGTACCCTTATAAATATCGTTGAAGGTCCCGAAGAACGCAACATGCTCGCTCTCCTTGGTGACTTGACCAGTGACTATATCGAGGAGGCGATGGTTTTGTTTGAACAGCTTTCGTAGTACTAAAAGCGGGAAGGCTTACGATCTGGCAAGGGAGGCAGTTTGGACGAACGCGAGTGTAGCCACCACAGCCCAAAACGAAAGTCGTCTTTCTGTGGTTTGGGGATTTCAGGGTCCATGAGTTCCTAAACATGGGCAAAACATTGTATTTGGTCATCCGTACTGACAACGGGCAGATGGAACTCACTGTCTGGAAGTGCTCCATGATTTCCTCGAGAGGTTTGCCGGAGGTCTCGCTTAAGAGTGACCTGAGGTCCGAGTTATCCCTCGCGATCTGCTGCAGGACTGTACGCATCTCGGCCTTGTCTCGCTCCAGAATAGCTCGGGATTCGTACAACCCCCTTCGAAATTCTAAAGTAGCGGCTATCTGTAGATGAAAGCTCGCCCGGTCAACAAAACGCTGAATGCAATGGGTCGTCACTTACATGATACCTGTCCATTGCACCGTCGAGACGTCGGTGGAAACGGTGGAGGGCTTCTTGAATTTCGCTCTGTTGGAGGAACGATTTGAGGCGGTTCAACCTGGCCCATTCTTGCACTTTGGCGTTGATCGCGCGGACAACACTAGAAAGCGCGGAGGAAGAGTTGAGTTCTCGAAGCGAAGAGGCTACTGAAGATGGTTATCTCGCTTTACTCACTTCTCGAGTTCCGTGGCCCAATCGTTGGATTGATGCTGATTCTGCATCCCCTCGTTGAGGGCTAGAATGAGCATCGTGCAACGTGTGCTCAGGTCGTGGCATTGTTGCTGTGTCGCGCCATGAGCGACGCGGATGGAGGAGAGGATACGATAACCTACCTTGTAGACCTTCACGTTCTGAACGTTGTTCCATGTAGCGGTTACTGCATTGGCAACACAAGGCGAGTAAGCACTGCTCGGGCTATGAACAAAAGGAAATGAGTGCACTCACAGATGGTTACAGCAGCATCGAGACCAGGTACCGGACTTAGGACTAGCAGGTCCTTCAGGCTCATAGCCAAGGGAGATGCAGCGGCAGAGCACGAATGTTAGGCAGGGACGATGTCGACGGGAGGATGGTGGCAGTCAGAAGCAAGGAGCATAATGCGGAGGCAGCAGCCAGCGATAGGACTTCCAGCGTCTATGTACAGCATTTCCGACCTGTGCCTATTACGCTCGACTCGAGTCCACGGGACCTACCTTTGATGTGTGCTTTACGGCCGATAAACTGGACAAGGGCTGTGTGCACATTCCTGGCACATTCCCAGTAATTACCGCATACCATTTGGGGGATAGGTTGCTTTGATTATCAGGAACGAGGTTTGACAGAGTCGTTGACGGTTGCACAATTCGGGAAACAACTTTGCGCGGAGAGAGCGCTCGTGGGTCAGGTGGACGATGGAGTGGGAACGAAAAAGCTTCAGGCCATGATAATGGTTTCATTATTTGAGATTGTCCGATGCCGGTAGCGTGGCCGAGTTGGTCTAAGGCGTTGGATTTAAGTTCTTCTTGATTCCCAATGGGCGAAAGTCCGCGCGAGTTCGAACCTCGCCGCTACCATCTCATTGTAACCTTCACCATTTTTTTTGTTATTGCAAGAAATCCTTTTTACATTGGAGCAGCAAACCTAGCAATTTACAACAGCAGATACATACAATGAGATACGGAGTACATTGGGATGTTGGAAAACACTTAGAACAACTTGAAGCTGCTTAAGAACGGTTCGCAATGAACTTTCAGGAACACTTACTGCACTGATGTTGTCGCGTCCTCCAGGCGCGTCCCTGACCCTAAAACGACGCGTCTGAGCTGAGCCATTCCATGTCAGTCGATCCTGTTACTTACCTACGCGTAGGTTTGAATTCTTGAGGCTGGTCGTCGTCATTGCCCCAGAGACTGGAGATGGAATCCTTTCCACCAGGCTGTTCTCGCACGCGTCTGGCGAAAGGCAGTGTTCAGCTGAACGGGTCACACACTATCGACACTATGGATTACCTGCTGGGCTTGATGCTCGAGCTGAACGGGATGCCTGAAGTGTCCTCCTCGGGTTTCTCTTGGGGCTGAGCGGGTTGAACAGCCTGTGTGAAAGGCGGAAGAAAGACTGTGGGTGAAAGAGCCCAGAGAGGGGCAAACGTCAACGTACAGGAGGCACTGCTGCTTGTGACTGAGATTCCTCTCGTGGAGGAGCTTGCGCAAGGGCGTCGTCCTCCTCCAAGGCGAAGATGTCGGTGTGGTCGCCTCCAGGCGCAGTTCGAACGCGACGGGAAGGCTTGTAAGCGGGAGTGGAGCTAGCTGCGTGTTCTGAGAATGGCTGTCAATGTTCTGCGATGAAAAGGGCGCCCAGGATCAGGATATGTCATACCATTGGCAGTTACGCTCGACTGCTGTGAAACAGCTTCTTGTTCACTTGACGCACTGCCCTCTGAGATCTTTCCGAATTTCGCGTATCCTGAAAGGAAGAATGGATCCCGAGGGTGTGGTCGGAAGTCACGAGGTGAGAAATCTGGTCAGTTCAAGAAGGAAACTTGGAAGGCACGTACGAGGAAGCTTTGAGATGTTGTTAAAGTTGGTGTCGACTGTGACACCGGTATATCTTGTCATCATTCAACGCTATCTGGAAGAGAAAGAGTGCTGGCTAACGAACTTTAGAAACTCGATCAAGGATCGTTTGGTGAAGACGATATTGGTCGAGTCCCAGTCGAGCATTCCTGGTTTTCATTGAGTGAGAAACGGGACAAGGTTGGCAATGGATTGTTCTACCAAGGGAAGCTGCCCATTCCTTTTCCTTGGACATGTCGATAGCATTGGAGGGGGTGTAACTGAGATCTGGTCTTGAGCGCTGAGGGTTTCATGGTGGAAATACCATACACTCACGTAGATGGCATGGTTAGGAATAGACTTGGTTGGGGTTGGCGAAGGGAAGAAAGACAAACTAGGATCCTCCGTTGAATAGTTCCCTTTAAATACGTCGTCAAGCACGCTTGGATCAAAAGATTCAAGAATAAATGATCACGAGGGCGTACAATTCCTGTCCGAATCCGGAACGACCGACGACGTGAATTGGTCATTCCAGGATCTCTACCACCGTTTATGGAGTCCTTGAGACACTCTTGACTGCACTCGAAGCCCATACGTCGAAACGCTAAAGGAACAGGATGTGGAAGACTGCAGCAACGCGTTTGCCCCGAAGGCTACAGGCGTCTACGGTTTTTACTCGTGGCCTTGCCTCGTCGGCGTATGTGGATCCTCAGCGAGCGAAGGAACCTGCAGTTTCAACTACACCGGATGATATCACACCAGAGGAAAGGAAGACTTTGGAAGCCGCGTTGCGGGTAGACCAAGCTGGCGAGATTGCTGCGAATTGGATCTATAGAGGGCAGTACGCAGTACTCGGACGGGATAGGAAGACCGGTGAGCTCATACAGGTAAGTGACCTGCTCATCCCCGTTTTCCGATTCTCAAGTAGGAGTAGGATATGTGGGACCAAGAGAAGAAGCATTTGGTGGTCATGGACAAGCTACAGCTGCAACATAATGTTCGACCGACATTACTCACGGACGTTGCGAAGGTGGCCGGGTTTGGGTTGGGAGCAGTCACGGCGCTTATGGGAAGGGAAGCTGCAATGGCCTGTACCGAGGCGGTCGAGACAGTTATTGGGGAACACTATGACGAGTGCGTTTATTTTCTTTCCCTTCACACACGGAACTCAAAGGGCAACAGCCAACTAAAAGAACTGGACGCCATGTCTACCAAACACCCAAGTATCCCACTTCTGAAAGATGTCATTCGTGAATTCAGAGACGACGAGTTGGAACATCTGGACATTGCGGTGGAGAATGATGCACAGAGGGCCCCTGCTCACGCATTGTTGAGTGCGGTGGTCGGTGCGGGATGCATGGTCGCTATTGAATTGTGCAAACGCATCTAATTATCGTAGTTTTCTATGTGACAATGCGACCTCGAACTTCAGGCGTGGATGGGTGAGAATGAGTGATTTAAGGCTTGATTGCCAAGGGCTCTCCCTTGCGCTTGCCATTCCAATTCCAGCGGTTCTGTGCCAGTTTGAGACGCAGTGAGAATGGGAGGGATGATGGGAAACATACTGTTGAGGCAACGGTGCCATAGTAAATAGCGACGGGGACAACGATGAAACCAATGACAGCGGTGGTCACCGTCTTCCTTGTCCAGCGGAAATTTAGGTATGCATTCTCGCGCTGAGAGAAAGCTGTAAGCAGGGTGAACACGCTGGAGTGTAGTTGGCGGACGCACCATCGAATTGAAGCGGTCAATTGCGGGATCATGCTAGTCCACTTTAAGAGCCCATTTTAATGCATAGAAACGAGACAAATCATACCCTGAAGTTCTCTATCCAGTCATATTAGTCTAATAATGAACTGGAATCCTTGTTATAAGCTTACCGGCAGCCATGGTCGTTGAGAGTAAAGAGGCAAGAGTGAGCGGTGTTGTTTGTTCCTTTGTTTGTGCCACATCTTGCTTTCGTCCCATCAACGTCCGGTTTCCTTCTCTGACCACAACCACCAACATCGCTCAACGTTTCCCTTTCCACCAAGCTCCTCGTCATGTCGTACAACCGCGATTGGGACAGAGGAAAGGACCATTCCTCCTGGAATGAAGGCCAGTCATGGCATGGAGGCGGGGGAGGCGGCGATCGACACCATGTTAGGCACAGAGACCCAGACGATTACACCGTCGATACCAAGCGACGAAAATACAACAATGGCGTACGTAGTACTCTTGGAAATGGATGCAAACCTTTGCAAGGACCCAGGTGTGCTTATGAGTGAGGTGGTACAGGGTTACCAACAGGGCTACGACTACGACGCTCAAGCATACGATGACGGGTATGGTGGTTATGGCCAGGGCCGACATGGCTCAGACTACGGGAACCATCATCACCACCACAACCACCAGCAACATCATCGTCAACAACACCACCGTGACCAGGACTATGGCTACGACGAAAGGCCTCGCGGAGGCGGCGGTGGAGGGGGAGGTCACCCCAAGAAACGCCTGCTGCCTTCGGAGCCTAGCCCGCATGTCATTTTCCTTGGTTTGGACCCAGACTTCACAGAGGCCGATGTCTGTTGAACCCTCCATTGCTCTTTGATTGGTTGAACCGATGACTGAAGCCTGCTCCTTCTTTTTCCCCTTTCCATCCTCCAGCTCCAGGCCTACCTCACCTCACACGGCTGCCAACTCGAAACCGTCACCATTATCCGAGACAGATCATCAGGCACTTGCATGTTTCCTTGACATGATTGTGAACTGCGAGTATTAACTTTGGGCCTTTTGCCTTTTTTGCGATATCTTTTTTCAAGGTGTCTCGAAAGGATTTGGCTTCGCGCAATTTGCAAGCACGGAACATGCGAAGGCATTTGTGGACCCGCAGTTCCCGTTCATTCAGATGCCACCGCCGGCTTCCCATGGAGCAAGTGCAACCCAGGAGTTTTACAAAGCTTTGGAGACCGGGGCGCCACATACAGGAAGGAGGGTGAAGATTGATTATTCGCAGAGTGCATCACCTGGGGAGAAGGCAAGGCAGAGGGCGAATATGAACGATGGCACGAGGGATATCGGGAACAGTCCTGGTCCTGTGTTATTGTTCAGAGGACTCGATCCACTTTCGGGCCCTCAAGCCATTCACCAGGCCATGCTCTACTCTGCAGGCCCTGGGAAGCAGGGCGCGAAAGGCATGCGAAGAATTATCCTCGTCAAGGACAAAGTCACAATGGCTAGCTTTGGTTTCGCTTTTGTGGAGTTTGTCGACGTTGAGGTGCGTGAATCCCCCACGTCACTGGGACTATATTTAACTTGATTTACTTCTCTAGTCTGCTTCGACTGTTCTAGCCAATTCGATGTCGGCCCAGCTGCATCCCAACGGTTTTAGGATATCGGATAAGCCAGTTGCTGCCTCATTCGCCCATTCGTATTCGTTCCAACCTGTGACGGACTTCTTGCAGCGGGATGAAGCATGTTTGCAGAGCACAATGAGCCTTGGCGGAGTTGAGGGCCAGTGGGTTCGATATTGGGATGAAACGTCAACCGTTGCCGTGTTGGAGTTCAAGGTGGAAGAGCCTGCTAAAGCTTCGGCCCCGAGCAAGGAGAAAAAGGAAAAGAGGAAGAAAGGTTAGTCGTGGGCCCGTCTCTTGATGAGCCATTCGATTTAACATCGGTTTCGTAGACGATTCGAAGGCGAACGCTATACCAACGGCTTCGATTCTCCCTCTGACGGATAAGCCCGTGACTCTCAGTCTGAACAAGGGTCCGGTCAAGATCGGTCTCGGTATGTCTAGACAGTGCGGGATGGAAATGTTTCCCACTGAGTTTTTACATAGGTGCCAATCCAGCTAAATCGTTGACGTCTGGTGTTTCACTGGATGATTCCACCATCGAAGATGAAACGCCGACAGAGCCTAACAAACGTAAGTATGTAACCTCTTTAGCCCGAGACTGAACCCAACGGTATGTCTAGCTATGCCGGTTAAGCGCGTTGCTCCTTTGATTTCGAGCAAGAAGGTCAGTCGTTGTGATGTCCTGGCTTGAGGCGTGCTGACATCGCCTCCAGACTGTCAACAACATCAATAAGTGGAATCAAGTCCAAGAAGAACTACACACTGATCCTGACGCGACACCGGCCCAAGCCCAAGCGAAAGCCAAGTCGGTCGAGAAGGATCCTGTTGCTATCGTTTCTGGTGCAAATTCCACGCGAGCTAAATCCATTGAATCATCGCCGGTCCCAGCAGAAGACGAGCTGGAATTTGCGGATGTCAAGGCTTTGACATGTCTACTATGCTCCAGGCAGTTGAAGTCGCTCGACCTTTTGAAGAAACATAGTCTGGCCTCCGATTTACATAAGGTTTGTTCGACTTAAGGGTTTCCTTGTAGGCGCTAACTCGACACCTATGGCTTCCAGAAAAACCTGAAAGATGAAAACTTGAAAGAAGTCGCTCGACAGAAGGTCGCGAGTCGGAGGGCAGCCTCTGCTCCGGCCAAGGAGGAGCCACCCAAGTACCGTGACCGAGCTTCGGAGCGGAGGACACTGTTCAACCAACCTGAAGCTCCTCTTCCTGAGCATATCGCCAGCAACGGGAGTGTCGTGGGCAAGAAGCGGTATGCCGAAGGTCCTCCTAGACCTCCCACCCCACCTCCCCCACCTCTTAATCCGGGCCAAGATGAGAGTAATGTGGGCAACAAGTTGTTGAAGATGATGGGCTGGAAGGAAGGGACTGGATTGGGCGCGGAGGGAGAAGGAAGGACTGATCCAATGTGAGTGCTTCCCTGATGGTTCTTGCGAACATCGAATGGAGGCTGACAGTGGGTTAGTGAGACGGCGATATATGCACAGGGCGTGGGCCTTGGTGCTAGCAAGGGGAAGGACATCAGTAGCCTTTCAGGTGGATACTCTGGATATGTGCAGATGGCGCAGGAAGCGGTTGGTTCATTCTTCCTTGGCTATAACGAAGGGATGCTGATATCTGACTCCTATTTTCTCGATGATTAGGCTCGTGAACGATATGGAAGCTGAGATAATCTCTCTCGGAGTGAATTTCAAACCTTTTCTTGATTTCTTGCTTCTTGGATTGCTTCGGACTCTTCGCATTTTTACCCTCCATTTCTACTCTGTTACTGTCACGTCAAATTTAATATCCGCGTGTTTTGGTTTTGAATTGAACATCCCCCACCTGTGTCTCCTGTTGTTTGCATCTCTTTTTGTTTCTTTTTGGCTATATCCTTTACTTTGATACGAATTCGGGACGCAGTTTGGTCCTCGAAGGAATACAGTTCTTGGTTCATTCCCCTTGGATTCCTTATCGGACTGGAAAAATGGTTCTCGGAGACCAGAAGCCTGAGAATGTCATGAATATCAAACAGATAGTGAAAGAGGTATGGGCACGTAGGATGTCCCCTAGAGCCGAAAGGACTGAGGCTCGATGTTCAACCACGTGATAAGAACGCTGTAGGAGGACGCGTTTCGACCGCATTCGCCATGTAGGAATTCCGTCGATGGTTCATCCTCTGCCAAGAAGGAACATCAAAAGGTCCCAAATAGGAAGGATGCATACCGAAATGGGAGACTCGATGCGATTTGATGTAAGGAGCGACATACCACGCGATGTGATCCCGTTAACGCATGGCCAACGCTCGATGCCAAATTCTGAGAGGCCTGTGAGCGGGCTACTGGTTCTAATTGGCCGGCATGATGGTGATTTTTGGAGGCCAGCCACGGAGCCAGACTCTGGAAATTGACACAGGCTTTGGCTCATGATCAATAGCAACGACAGGGCACAATAAAGGCGCCTGAAAACTTGTAACTGAAATTTATTTTCACCCAATCTTTTTCCAAGAGCTGTTTAGAACGATGAGATCATGTGGACAATGTATGCACACCACTTGACAAGCTGCTCTGCTTATAAAGGCTCGCAATTCCACCGCCTTCACTCCCTGCACCTTTTGGACCTTGACCCGTATCATGTTATCCGGCCGTTCTCTTCTCGCTATCCGGTACACAGGCATTTCTGACGACTTTGGTTCTCGGAGAGGGTGAGCCTTCAGAGCTCCCAAGTGACCAGTTACTGCATCGAGGCCTCGATATCGATGATTGACTGGCAAGGCTTTGGAGGGACGATGCAATGTCTGAGATAGGCGACCTGCGATGGTCACTCGTCCTCTCCCGGTGTTGTTGCGGATAACCTTGCAACTTGTGCGGGTGCGGGGATGGTGATGGCGAATAAGAGGCTATAGATATGGCGCAGAGTACATGTCCGTCATAGCTGACACCTTGGCCAGCAGTGGCCACATTTCTCCGCCCTAAACTTGGCCACTAATTAGGCCTGTAGCATTCGCACTGTCCATCCCAAGCAACCCGCTCCGCTTGCTACTCGATAAATGCTCTCTGACGCTGGCTGGTGGGAGAAGAAGTGGGAATGCTGTCGCGATCATGGGGGCAACTAGTGTCAGGTAATCAGACATGAAAGTGCTGCGGAGAGCTCAGAGGCACGAGGCAAGCGACCAGACCGGAAAGGCTGAAACATAGATGAGCATCCATCGGACCCTATTTCGGCCCTATTTGGCAATGAGCTCGCAGGCACTGCCCAGCGCCCAGCGACTGTCTGCACCTTCAAGTCGTTTTACCACGGGCAAGTTGGGGAGATTTGGCTCCGCAACGACCCTACCCCAGTGCACGGTGTCACGACCTTCTTCCTTGGAAAACGGGATACTTAGGCCTTGCTCAACCTCATTTGCGCCCATGCACCCACTCTCGAAGCCCGAATCACCAAATTGGAAGCACACATATGGATCGAAGTCACTCCTCGCAATCCTGGGCGGTGTAATACGCTTGACGTACGGGGAACACACGCCGAGTTACATGCATCCATAAGGCATATAAAGGCGTCATATTAAATTCTTGGCAGTCTTTCCTTATCCTCAGCTTCCCTCAGCTGTCGACCCTTTGGAAGATGCTCACCCAACTCCTACTTTCCGTTGCCTTGCTCCCATTCTCGGCGCTCGCGCAAGGCGATACCTCGATTGCTGCTATCGAGGCTCACTTTGAACAAGCTCACATCGTAGAGGACTATCTTACATCGTTCTCCCCTAGCGCTCTGCTTGATCTAGAGTACGAAGGCGTACCTGCAGGGCCTCTTACTCCCGGGCAGAACGTAACACTTGACCGTGAGTGCAATAGACTATCAGGGCATTCTTCTCGTATACACACCCTCATCCAACGGTAGAGGTTGAAACGACGCCCATTGTTACGATTACTGCCCCCGATGGTGATGCCCTCGATGGAAACTATACCCTCGTCATGTTCGATATCTTTGCTGTTGGTTCTGGGCTTGACCAAGGTGTCGTTCGACACTGGTTGGTAAACAGCGTTACCGTCGATGGTATGTGGTCTTGTCGAATTCTTTGTTGTGGCCCACTCATGCCAGTGGAATCCTTGTCTAGATGATGGCGCAGTTGACCTCACGAATGGAACCGTGATTACTGAGTACGGAGGCCCTAACCCGCCATCTGGGTCTGGTGCTCATCGGTAAGCGTGCATTCATGGACCTGTAATAATGTAGACCAAAGCTGATGGGTTTGCTCCAGCTACATCGTCGCTCTTTACGAGCAACCAGCTACCTTCACACCCCCGGAAGATTTTGCCGAACCTCTTCCTCTCGAACTCTTCGACTGGCTTCAATACGTCGAGGATGCCAATCTCGGACCCCTTGTTGCAGTGAGTTCTTGGTTTGAGGTGTATCCAATGATACGAAGGTTTGACACTTTCACCAGGCAAACTACTTCACAGTCGCAGTTGGCGACCTGCCTGACGACGTGCCATCGACTTCTGCTGTTGAGAGCTCGACCTTGGGTTCTGGGTCCCCCTCTCCAACCAGTAGTAGTCCTACCGGAAGCACGAGCACCGACAGCAACGTTCCTACACCAACCAGTGACGACAATGACGGCGACAACGACAATGACAACCAAGACGACGGTCATGCGTTTAAATCCAGCGTCTTCTCGGCTCCTCTCCTGGCCATCGCGACTGGCTTCGTGTTTTACGCCATGTAAAGTCATTGGGTTGGGAATATACTCGTTCTCTTGATCTCGAGAATGTTGATTGTAGTGCCATTGGTAGCCAACGGCGCTGCGAGAGCAGACCTTCGTGTTCCTAAGATGTGGACTGTCGACTTCATGAGATAAGATAAAAAGGATCAATAAAAGTACAACCATTACACCAAGACTTGACAAACTTAAATACATCCCGCCAGGCAGCAGGCTTCAAGACAATGGACCTCCGCTGCTACGATTTGTCCCATCATTCAGCTCTTTTTGCCAAACCAAAATCATCCACCCCTAATTCGTGGTCATGCTGTTCCTGAAGTGCACAGGCAGTGTCATCGACTCCTCGTCCCCTCTTCCCTCTGATAACTTTGACCAGTCGAACTCGCTCATGTCGGGCTTGGGCTTGAGGTTCCGTGTTCATGCTCTCGTTGACATCAGTGGCGTTGCGCGTATCTAGCGCGAGGACAACGTGGGATGGATCGTGCCAAAAGGGCGATGTTGGATCATTCTGAAGGTCGTCCAATAGAGCATCACTGACACGTTCCCTGTTGTTCCACTCGAAGTATTTGTCCCTTGAGCGTATGTCAGTCCAGTAGTCCTGGTTGCACCAAAGACTTGAACACACCGAAATTTAGCGCGCCGTTTGGCGGTCTCCTTCAGGTGTCTCTGCAGGAGCCGGCGTAGAAGGTTCCTTCTTTCCTTCTCATCATCGTCCATGGCGAAGGTGGTGGTGGTCATAGGACAACATAGCGTTGCTCGTCGACATGCATGGGCGGGATTCAAGAAGGACCAAGTTGAACATGCGAAATAGGGGCGAAAGGTCCCCATCAAACCTCCACGCTCCTGATGGCGATCACCCGTGGCTGTGCCTGAGGGTTATCGTAGGCTTGACGGCTTGGACAAGGAATGCGCCGGTCATGTTCTCCAAAATCCCACAAAAGTTACCTTTCAATATCTTAGGTGACGAAACAAAACTTGCGTTTCCGAGTCAACCTGGGGGACTGCCGAAACTATGGAATACAAGGGTGTGTGGTGAGGATGCTGTTCACGCTGCGGACAACTGACGCCCGGGATTCGTAGAATATCTCTGCGAGTGATTCCTATTGGCAACAAGTATGTTAATCCTTCTGTATCAAGATGCACAGAGCTGAATTGAATATCAGTACTATATCCTATTCGACTCAGCATCCGACGTGTTCTCTTTAATCACCCCTCACCAAAGTAAAGCCTACCTTGATCCTCCAGGCACCCAGAGTCTAACCTGACCATTGACTACAGTCCGCCGTGCTCTCCTCGAAGCTCCAGAGAATGTAGCGACGCTCATTAAAGTTCTCTGTCTCCGCCTCTTCGAGCTGCAAACAGACCACACCTTCCCTACACCTCCACCCACCTCTGCCTCCGCAACCGTCGCCGCCTTCACCTCCATCATCAAGTCCTCTTCATCAGATCGTAACCCCACTAAGGAGGCCTTGAACTGCATTCGAATCCTCCAGCGCGTTCTACCGGTCATCTTTGACGTCCAAGGGGAGTCCAGTGCTTTCGAACGGGAGGTACTGTGGAAGAGTGAGGAAGTAGACGATGTTCCCCCTCCGGTTAGCTCGGACCCTCAATTTGTTATCGAGGACGAGGATGAAAGTGACGATGAAAGTGAATCAGGAGAACCAAAGGCTCTCAAGACACCTACGACCCCGCGCAAGAAACGTCTCCCGTCCCTCGGCGAGCGCTTACTGAACGCCTTGATTGACCTGATGTATACTTGCAACTTGACGCTTTCCCCGCGCGTTCAGCAGGATCATCATAAAGTGCAGTATATTATCTGGTGAGTCTCTTACCACCCTTTCCGCTGTATCCTCTAAGAGATCCTTCAGGGAACGCGGAATAGGCTCAACGTCCGACCTCGCGTCCTCCCCGCACTACGATTCACACAAGACCGAAGTCCTACGCCTACTCCTCGTTCTCTTCTCCCGCCAAATCTACCTCCCACCTTCGCTCGTATTGTCCACTCCCTCTCTATACACTTCCCACTTTGTACAAATCATCCCCCGTCGAGACGTCCTCACGATCCTCTGTTCGCTCCTCAACACCGCCATGAATTCGGGTAACCCCCATGAAGGCGCAACTGGCATTGCCAGTCTGGGCGCAATGGCCGGGAAACTGCCGTACAACCATTTGGTCTTTAAAGGCGAGGACCCGAGGGTGGTGTTGACTGGGATGTGTTTGCAGGTTCTCTGTGTGCTACTGGATTACCAGAGTGGGACTGCGAGGGATATGGTGTTGGGTGAAGGGAGGGAGCCTGTTCCGACCGCCAAGACGAATGCATTTAGATATTTCTTGATGAAATTGGTACGTCTGTTTACTACGACTTTCGTAGGATACAGGGTTACTGATGGAAATTGGGGTTTAGCATCGGACGCAGGACTTTGATTTCGTATTGACGGGCATCAATGGCATACTTTTGCAGGTGATGAATTCGATGAACAAGTTGCTGCCTGGTGCCAGGAAACCTGTGCCCTACATTCCGGAAACGAGTACGTGCTTTCTGAGTGCCTGTTTCCGAAGCATTACTCATCTTTCAACAATACAGTCATCCTGCTGTGGAAGTTCATAGAGTTGAATAAAGTGGGTTGTAATTTCGCAGATGCAATAGTCCCATACTGACTGCTCGCCAGAAATTCCGCGACTACCTCCTTGAATCGGACAAATCCACGGATTTGATCTGTTCCCTCCTGATCTACTGCATAGAAATCAAGGACAAACCTCGTGAGCTCCCGTCTTCACCTGTTAATCCCCCTTCGTTTCTTATGCAAACCCAGAGCAACACGGTCTCTGCCGTGCAATCTCATACATCCTCCAAACATTGTCCGCTGAACCGGGATGGGGATCTAAGCTCTCTGCAATGGTGCATCAAAAGAGCAACATCCCCACAAACTGGATGGGTGTCTCGACTTTCGGCGATTTCTTGGTTCATGCAATCCACGCGATAACCTCTACGCCGCCCTCCCCACCCAACGCAGCACCAGCTAATGCCCCTTCGCCGCTTGCCCTCTTCCCGGCGCTCATCATCACGCTTGCCAATTCCGCGGTCTCGTTCAAGAAGCTTAGCTCGACGTCTTCGCAGAAGATGTTGCAGCTGTTTAATGCCTTTGCGAACCCGGCGTTTTTACTTGCAGATGAAGGGCATCCGAGGTTGCTGTTCTTCATGTGCGTTCCATGTCGACATGTGTTTTACTGTGTGCTCACACTTGTGGTGGTATAGGCTCGAAGCTTTTAACAGCGTAATCCTCCACCCTAACTCGCTCTCCACCAACCCGACGTTGATCTATGAGATCCTCAACTCGCACAAGACCTTCAAATCGCTTGGGACATTTACGCTGCTAAGCGGGCTACGCGAAATCCGACAACGCGAGATTGCAAAGGAGGAGATGGCGAAGCGTGCTGCCGCTGCCAACAGCAACCCTGCTTCCCGTACCTCGTTGTCGTCGGAGGGGGATGAAAAGAGGGGTGGCAAAGGGAAAGCCAAGGCGGAGATGAACGAGCCTGCTGATCCTGTCGGCGAGAAAGCGATGCTTTTGCAGAATGAGAGCTGGAATGCTGGTGCGAGGCTTGAAGAGGCTTCGAGTAGCCCGAGGATTGCTTCTCCGCCTCCCCCTTCCAATATTCCTAGTTCGAGGTCATCGGAGGATAATATCTATGATCCCGCTTCGTCCCCTCTTTCGGAGAAGGCGCGTGGAAAGTTGAGGATGAGGGAGGAGAGGAGTGTTGGTGGTGTTGATTCTTCGCTTGATTTGGGAAGGATGGGCCTGGGTGTGGTGGATGTTGATGTGAACCAGATGGTGCTCAGGGTTGGGAGGAATGGGTTTGTCCCGACACAAGATTGGGTTACTAGTTGGCAGCAAGGGTGAGTGGCATTTTGGCCTTGTATGAATACTTGCTGATTGGCTTTCCACTTCGTGTAGTCTCCCACTTGACCCAGCTCTCCTCTTGATCTCCGAGCTGTTACCCAAGATCCAGAACATTCAAGCAACGCATAAAGGAAATGCGAATAGTTTGAACTTTATTTATGATTTTATTGCGCATGCTTCGTTGAGGGAGGTTCTACCGCCTCCTCCGCCCGCTGGGAGCGGAATTCGGAGGTTTAACGTGAGTTTGCTTTCCTGCAGTTTACTTTGGGGATGATTTTGCTGATCGAGTACAGTTCACGGACACGGCACAAATCTGGCTCACCTCACTTTTGTGGGGTGAGATATATGTCCGAGGGATGGCTCCTCCGTTGAGTATCTGGAATAACACCAATGTGCGGTTGTTCTACGTCAAACATTCTGCGCAGAACTCGCATGGTGGTGAGTGTTCCGTCTTCAACTCTGGAGGTTAGGATGCTAACCAGTGCGGAATAGGTCTGCCAGTAATCGGAAACATAGGCCAGCTCAGCACTGGTGTGGAAGCTGCGAGGAATGTAGTTGGTGGACTTTTGGGTAGGACGAGCAGGAGCGTTAGTGGCGGGCAGCAGTGAATGGTGTTAAGATTTATAGCCTATATCCCGGATGGACGGTTTGGATGGTATCAGCAACAAATGCATTCATTAGTAAGACGACTGGAGTAGTAGTGGTATAAACGAGTGGACTAGTCTCATTCAAAAAACCTCGCGCAAGAAAAATCCTTCTCTAAAAGATCACGCATCCCCATGGTAGGTCATTTACAAAGCTAAGACGGCACCAACGAGAGCAGCAGCAGGGATAGCCCATTGGGAGGCGACCTTGATAGCGCTGCCGTCTTCATCAGCATCGTCGGTGGGCTCGGGGTCAGCGCCAGAGTTGGAGCCAGTGGGGCGGCCAGAGCCAGAAGCAGCACCGGAGCCAGAGGCAGCGGGGGCGAGGGTGGAGGAGACGACGGCAGAGGTGGGGACGGGGGTGCCGGTGTATTCGCCCTCCTCAACATTGATGTAGTTGGCCTGTCAAAGGAGTGAGATTGGTGATGAGAGGAGGAATGGTGAGTTGGACGTACAGCAACGAGAGGACCAAGGTTAGCAGCTTGGACGTATCCAAGGAAGTCGTAGGCCTCGACGGGGAGGGCCTCGGCGAAGCCCTCAGGAGGAGTGAAGTCCTCAGGTTGAGCATAGAGAGCGATGATGTATCTGTATCGCGGATATAAGTATTCTGATAGGCTATTTGATCAGAATTAGGTGCCCACCGGTGGGAGCCCGATCCAGCAGCAGGGCCAGGGCCAGCGTAGGGGGTGATGACGTTGGCACCCTCAGTGGAGACGACGCCGTCCTGGACGGTGACGCCGTTGACGAGCCAGTGACGGGTAACACCGGCAGAGACGTCAGCGCCGACGACGTCGACGTCGATCATGGCGAGGGTGTAGGTACCGTCGAGGGTGACGCTCTCGTTGGCAGGGGTGACTGCGAGAGCTGGGACAGGTCGCACCTCTGAAGTGAGACACTGCTCGTCAGCGATGTTTGTTCGTGACAGGTTTTTGGATTCTACGCACGGTCGATGGTCAAAGACTGTCCGGGCTCGACCTCTCCAACACCTTCATAGGACAAATCGAGGACAGCGGAAGGGTTGAAGTCGGTCAAGTAGTCCTCGACGATGTGAGATTGCTCAAAGTGAGCCTGAATGGCGGTGATACCGAGGCTGGCGTCTTGGGCAGCGACGAAGGGAAGGACAGCGACGAGCGAGGCGATGAGTGAGAGAGAGGGACGCATTTTGAGTTTAGTTGAAAGAAAAATGTGAAAAGAAGGGATAGAAGAAAGTGGTTTATGGAGAGCGCTGGAGGTTTGCCCAGACCTTGATATACTCGACAATTTTCCTTGGCATCAACAAACACAAGCATCGAGGCAACTGCGGATGGCGGCCTCCTCCAAACAATTTTGGCTTTGCCGATGCATGACTGGTATTTGTAGATGCTAGTATGTGGTCGTTTACAGCTTTCCACTTATTTCGTAGTAGGAGAACTGATCTCTGTTTATCTTATCTACTACTTCATTAATCAGATCTTGTAAGCTCGCGGTTCGTCCCAACCACCACTCAGCACAATGCATCGACGCGGTGCGGGGCTCTCTGCCCTTCCAACTCACTCTTCCCATTCATCCCATTACGCCGCCCTCTCCTCCACCCTCAACCAAACCAACCTTCAGAACCTCCAAAACCAAGTCTCCCAGTTCCGCGAAGCCCTCAGCCGATTCGCCAAACTCCACCGCGCCAAAATCAGAGAAGATCCCATCTTTCGTTATGAATTTCAAAAGATGTGTGTCAGTCTTGGTGTGGACATGTTGGCTGGTGCCAAACCCAGCGGGTTGAGTGGGGGGTTTGGTGAACTTTTGGGCGTGGTGGGCGATTGGCAGTATGAATTGGGGGTTCAGATTGTGGACATTTGTGTTAGTACGAGGGAGAGGAATGGCGGGTTGATCGAGATGGAGGAGTTGATTAGGATTCTGAGCAAGTTGAGAGGGGTGGAGTATTATCCTGAGCATGCGTCGTCGGGAAAGGGTAAAGCGAGGAAGAATGCGATTACGGAGAACGACGTTGTGCAGAGCATCAATAGCCTCAAACCGCTTGGAGCTGGGTACCAGGTTGTGGAAATTGGTGGGAGGAAGATGGTCAGGAGCGTGATGAAGGAGTTGGATGAGGATCAGGCCGTGATTTTGGCCATCGCCCAGGAGGAGGGAGATGGAATTGGCAGTCGCTATAGTCGGAGGGGCCGGGTTGGTGAGGATATGCTGGTTGAGAGGAAGGGGTGGACAAGGGAGAGAGCAAGGACGGCGCTGGAGAATATGCTGTTGAGGGATGGTTTATGCTGGTTGGACGACCAGGACGAGGAATGTGGAAGGGCTTATTGGATCCCGAGCGCCATGAGGTGGGATACGGACGATCAGCCTACAGCCTTGGCCTGAGGAGGGCCATGGAATTTCCATTACGACTGCTACGAATAATGTACAGGTGACGATGGACACGATTACATGGGACCAGGGCTGCCGCTGGGTTCAGGAGCAGTCATCAGAGGTTCTACAGGCATTTGGGAAGGTAGAGGAGCTTTGAATTCTGGGAGAATCTCAATCAGTCTCAAGTTCGAAGCCTCGCCAAGTGAACGATCACTCACCATCCATGCTCACATCCTTGTCACCACCTCCTCTAATTCCCTCGAACCCGATCTGCAAGCACTTGACATCGAGTGTTTTGAGGTTGACAAGCACAAGAACTCCCGTTCGCGAAAAGTGCGGCACCAAGATAATTCGACACCGCGACTTTTTGCCTCCCTGACTCTGCCCATTCGTCGCACCACTCGAACGCTCGTCCACCTCAACCAACTTTGTTCCAAACCTCCTTTGACCACCAACGATGTAAAGATCTGGCAACTCATAAAGAATGAAAGGGTCCTCCGAGACGTACGGGTGGCACCACAATGTATCCGGAGCGGTCGGAGCCATATGTCGCCATTTGAGTGTCGACTCGAGAATGGCGAGGCGGGAATTGGATTTGTTAGGGAGATATCTGAAGAGGTCGTTCAATGGCTGGCCAGAGTTGATCAGCAGTGTACGGGCTCCCTTGACTCGCTGGTTTGATGCCTGTTCCTCAGGTACGGAATTGTCCTGGACGATCTCGCCTGGTGCGATCCGGAGGTATGTGGGGTTGGATTCACAGAAGAAAGTCGGTTGTTTTCCTGCCGGACCGAACATGGCGCGTGGTAAGGGTCTTTGAGGGAGGATGGTAGCGGATGGGTCGAATTCTCCTGGGAGGACGTGGATCGGCAATGATTGCGATAGGTCGTCTAGATGCGACGCGAGTATGTGAACTGGGTGCAGATCGGGAGGTGGTTCTTTTCCATGTTTGCGCTGTAGTATATATGATCAATTAATTGAAACCGTGACTGCCATGGGCGAACGACGTACCGCTTTCTTTTCCTCTGCTGTTGTTGGCTGTTCTGCGAGTCTTGCAACTGCGTCCGACGAGACGGTGTCACCGGCGAGAATGAGGCGAGTAATTTGTGAGGGTGGAATTTGGTCCTCCGCAATTTCTGTTTCTCCCGTCAAGTATTCGATAAGCAATTGGATGCGGCCGTCCGAGGTATGGTCTCCGCCAACATCGAGGCCGGAGGCGATTGCGATCCAAGAATCTGGTTGGGACTCTGGGACACGGAATCCATGAGTCTTCATGGTCAGAAAAAAGAACAATCAAAGACCCACCGGTGTCAACTTCCATCTCGACATCCTCATCTTGAGCTAAAGAGCTTGGTTGGGGAGGAAACCCAGCCGTGCAGATATCCACCACTTCAAACTCCCCATTAGGAGTTTCCATTCCTAGTGCAGCAATAATGACTCCCGTGACGAGTCGCTTGTCTGCGAGGCAGTCGCCTACGAGGTGAATACGACCGGATTCATCTTCGAGCATGACTTTGTCGGTGGGTGAGTAGAATTTGGCGGGTGGTGGAGGGGCTTGGATTGAGCGCTGTAGGTTAGGAAGGTTGGTTGGAGATGGTGATGGTGACTGGGTCAAGCCGACGTACGTCTCGAGTAAGGTCCTCCATGACGTTTGGCTTGAGCGGCATTTCCATGTATACGGTTCCAATGATGTAGCAGAGGTTTCCTTTGGTTACTTCTAGCACCCTTGGAACGAGTCTAGGATTTCCTGATGGATTTCTTCAATACTTGAAGTCCACATCCAGGAAGAGAGATGAAGATACCATTGATGTTCTTCCACCTCTTTTGAGCATTCTTTTCGACGTGTTCTCTCAACAAACGCAGTCGGATAAAGTAGATATTCGAGTACTGGTGCTTGTAGGATTTATTATCGGGACCGATTATAAATGAAGGCGTTGAGGATGACGGGAGAAGAGTCGTCGTTGTCGGCCGTTGCATGATGGGTGCGGATGAGGAGGAAGAAGGGGAATTTTGATGCCACGCGACGCGACGCGTTGTTTGCCTTTATTGGGGACCAAGACACCCCTTTGTGGCACTTGGATTTCGCTTGTTTCTCAAGGACCACCACCACCACCACTACGATGCAGACGACACTCGACGACGAAGAGGAAGAGTTTCAGCTTCCTAATCTTCGCAAACCTAAACCCCATTATTCATCGAGACACGGGCCTTACAACACAGCCATCTCCTTTGGACCAGAGTCGATTCCGGACGATGCACCTCCGAGCCAACTAAACGCAGCGGTCAATGCTCATCGTACTGCTCTACATATAATGCAATGGAAAGCACGTCCTATACCCAGCCTTAAAGACATGCAAGAAGAACTATCCGCACCCGAATCACTCGAGTCGATCAAGGAGCAGATGGCACAACTGCAGAAGAGTCATGTGGAGGAATTGGAGAAGCTGTACGATGCGCATGCAGCGGATTATATCCAGGAGATGATTGACTTGTATCGCTCCTTGGACGAGACTATGCTTTTTGACGGATATCAACCCAGTGGAGGAGGAGGAGGGTCGTCTCGGGAAGAAATCGCACAGCATAGGGAATCGAGTAGAAGGTTGGAGGAGCTGTACAACCAGGTCCAAGCATGCTCGCCGCTTCTACTCCCACTCGCAAACGAGTACTCGACGTTCCGCCATTCATATTTTGTGCGGATGCACGAGCTCCGGACCAGGTACGCACGGATAAAACAGCAACAGGATGCGCAATTCCCTTTGACTGCCGAAGAATGGAGAACGCGACCGAAGGAGTTGCGGATGTTGGTAGCGAGGTTCTTGATGGCTCCTTCAAAGATTCTGCAGGAAAAGATGATGACCGAGCATGGTTGGGCTTGGAGGTTGGTTGACCCTTTGATACGGGAGTACAAGGCCGATCAGAGCTTTGCGTCCGAGGTCATGTCTATGCTTTTGGCGGAGAACATGGGGCAGGGAGCGCCGGTTGTAGCAGTGAGGTCGCAAACTACGATAGATCCCAGGTTGAGGAGACCATAGGACTATGCCATTTCGAGGATACAATACTACTACACATTTTGGCTCTGAAGTGACATTTCACTGTTTAGCATGGGTGATTATACGTTCCAGAACTGTGATCTTCTTCCTTCATTTTCTGCGGTCCATCGTCACCGCGCCTGGCGCCTTTGTTGTGAGCCATGTCAATCATCTGGAGCGTGTCTCCATGAGGCTTGCTCTCCATGAACT
Source organism: Coprinopsis cinerea okayama7#130 (assembly GCF_000182895.1). Taxonomy (NCBI): domain Eukaryota; kingdom Fungi; phylum Basidiomycota; class Agaricomycetes; order Agaricales; family Psathyrellaceae; genus Coprinopsis; species Coprinopsis cinerea. The sequence goes on along the minus strand of NW_003307543.1, from coordinate 2,257,601 downwards.
GGTTCATGATTTCGACAATGTCCTTGATCAAACGGTCCACGAGCTATATGTAATAACCGCTGAGTACGGTTCAAAGGTCACAAAAGCCTGGCACGCACCACTTCGGTGACACACTCTCTGACGACAACGCGAAGAATTTCCTCATTGTCAAGATTCGGTGCAAGTGCGTAGTTTGGTATAATCCTTTCATCGAGATTGTTAATGCTGAACTTCAGTCATGCGGAAGAAATACCAAGCACTTACCATCCTTTCGCGCGCAACATAATGTGAACCCATCGTTGTTCGATCTCGGGATATTCTTCCTTGAATTTCTCGGTGAATTTGAAAGCCACGACCGGGAGGCTGGGTTCATAAGCCTGTTAATGCCTCGTCAGTCCAAGTCACGGTAGTCCGGATGAAGAAGAGACGCCGACCTCAACATCCGGATCATCAATTCCCTTCCCGCTATGCACGCCCTTGGCTCGATGAACATCACTGATAACTTCAAACCACCCCTGTTCGTCCTTTCCCCCTCCACTTCCAATTCTCTCCAATGCCCTACTCAGCGTCCTCGCGTTCCTCAGGTCGTCCAACATGACAGCTCTGTACCCCTCGAATCCGAGATGTAAGAGGTTGAAGTATTGGGCGATAATGGGAAAGGCGGGGCGGGAGAAGTTGAGGGAGAAAGAGTATTGGGTTGAACCGAGGTAGCTTAGAGTGAAGACGAGTTCTTTGGGGAGGTGTTCTTCAGAGCGGAAGAGGACCCATCCGACACCGACGTAGGTGAGGCCGAATTTGTGACCGCTGTGTAGCGTCTGCATCAGGAAGAGCAAAGAGGAATCAGTGGAGATGAACGCTCACGATGCGTTGATGGAGACCACTCGCGGGAGGCGGAAATCCCAGGGAAGGTCAGGCTGCATAGGCTGTCAGTTTGAAGGCAAGTGGAGGAGAACGGCTCAGAGCTGACGGATATGAAAGGAGCGATAAACCCTCCTGACGCAGCGTCAACTATGTGAAGATCAGTGCCTGCCGACGGATGCGTAGTTCTGACGAGCGACTTGCCATGGATTGGAACGTAGATGCCAGTCTTCTTCTCATATTCGTCGAGCAGATCAGACATTGCTTTGACATCCTCGTAATGCCCTGTGTAGGTGCCTAGAGCAGCATCTGTGAGTCTACAATTATTTTTGTTGGAGTGGTGCTAAACGTACTTCCGAGAATGGCGAATACCCCGATGGTGTTTTCGTCGACATAGTCCATAGCTGCTTTGGTGTCCAAGCAGTATCGACTTTCTTTGGAGACGGGTACAAGGCGGCACTCGACGTCGAAGTACCGAGCAAACTTTTCAAGCGCAACCTGAGCGTTCGCTCCCATGACGATATTCGGGCTATTCTTTGTGGTTAGACAGCATGCGCAAGGCGACGCGGGAAAGAGGGACCATACCCAGGCTCGTGGATGTTCTTCCCAGCCTTCTTCATTCGCTCTTGCCACCTCTTCTTCAAAGCCAGACCTCCTATTTCGACAGCTTCCGAGGACCCAGTTGTAGCGGTTCCGACTGCATCCTTTGGTGAGGGGGCGTGCCACAAGTCGGCCAGAATCGAGAGGCAGCGTTTATGTATCTCCTCTAAGGAACCCGATGTGTCAGCGAAGTATCGAAGGTAAGAGAATGCACGCACGAGTAGCGGGATACTCGTCCGCGTCAATCAAGTTCTTGGAGATGTTTTCTTGAACGAGTTTGAGGGCTTGTGGAGGCATCCATGTGTGCACGAAGGAAGCAAAGTTGAGGACGGTGGATCCATCCAGGGCGAGTTCGTCGTGGATGAGTCTGTACGCGTCGTCTGCTGAGATTCCCTGGTAGTCGCACCGCCCGACGATGTTGTGAGTGGGGCAATAATATGAGCTCGAGAGAGGAAGAAAGCACCTTGCTGGAGAGGTGGTGCTGAGGAGCGGGGTTCGTCCCGTATCGACCGGCGTAGATGAACCCTTCCTCTCGATCCTTTACACTCTGACCTTTCGATACTTTGGCAGTTTCTCTCTGCTTCTCCTATCATCGAACTGTAAGAGGGAAGCTGTTCTTATGTCGGAAGAGCACGTACATGAGCCTCACGAATGATTTTGTCGACGTCACTTGGCTTATACTGCATGAATACAGGGAGTTGGCGAGGTAGAAGAAACGGGGATCACCTGGGTGAAGGGCATGAGTGCTTCAAACGATGTTGCTCAAGAGAAGATGTCCCAGTTGTGTCACTCCTGTCTGGTATATATCCATTCTGTGGTCTCCAGATTTCAGAGTCGACGGTGACGGCAAGAGTGATGTCAAGTGGGAGCCACGAGCACTATTTTGGAGAAAGGAAGGTCAATTTTCGAATACGCTTCTCGTCGGAAAGGTGTCCTTGAAATGGAGTGCTTACGATTGGGCGCCATGCCGTGGGCCGTGAAGATAGTGTGGTGAACGACAAAGTTCAGCTTTATTAGGGGCTTCCTCACCAAATGTAGCTACCATCAGCCATCAAGGATCATTTTCTCAGGACACTTTCCTTTCTCAGGGGACCGGTCCTTTGCTGTTCTTGGCAGCAGTCAGTCATCATGGGCGGACCCAACCTCGAAATCTTCAAGTTTTCTCTTTACCTTTTCGTGCCCATCGCCGCTTTGGTGCACTTTGGTGACCCGGATTGGTACAGGGAGCATGTAGTGCCTGTATGTCCATTCTCTGATGTTCTTCCTCCATTCGTGGTGGGCTAATGACTCCCACAGTATAGGCTTAAGTTGTTCCCTCCTCCAGACCGGACTGTTCATGTGAGTAACCATTGTCGACATCCGTGGCGGAAGTTAACTAACCCCTCCTTTAGCGACTACCAACAGAGCAAAGTGCAATCCGGGAGGAACTGGAGAGGATAAAGGCCGAGAGGTTGGCCAAGCGAGCAGCCAGACAAGCTGCTGCAGCCCAGGAAAACCAGGATTCATAGTGCGTCGCTCTCTACCACTCTCATTCGATATCTAACACATCTTTACAGAACCACCGCTATGTCTAACATGTACAATATCCCGTCCAGACTCGGTCGCTGCCTACTTAATGCTTGCTAATCCCAATTCACTTTGGAAACGTGAAGAGGCTTCCGTCATCGTAATGGATGGTCCAGGTCTGTCCGGACCCTCTGGGATCTTCGTCCACCATTTTCTGGTATTCTGCGACTTCATCCACGGAAATTTTGAATCCTCCGCACACGATGAAAGCTACGACCCTGTCCTCTCCGGATGCTTGAGGTGGGACCAGTTTGTCGAAGAGCTCTCGGTTGTAGGCTGGGACCAAGGTGGTCGAACATGCGAGTTCCACGAGCATCTTTTGGTTGTCTGAAGTCATGGTTCAGGTTTGACTAAAGGTAAAAAGCTTCGTTTCACTCACTTGCAAAATGCGCGCAAGCGTGCATGCTCAAGGCGTCTGGCACGCTGATTGATTTGACTCCTCCCTTCCAGTCCAGTGCCATTCTCAAAACTGCTTCAGCTGGTTGCGATGCTCCTAATGAACTCGAGGCTTTGGAATCGAATGATCGGAAGTGCGCCATGTGGACGTTGTGCACTGGGTCGTATACCTTGTCTATTCCTTTCGGCAGTTCCTTTCGTTCGCTGTTGAATCTACCGTTGTTCATGGACATGGAGTGGTAGAAGCAGTCGCAGCCGTTTGTCTCTAGGGCAACGATTGGGACTTGGGGACAAGGCCAGTAAGTGTCTCCCTGTTTTGCAACGCGACCGAGGACTTACCATCTTCCCAGCCGACTTCTTTACAGCCAACTAGAACCCCGCCGAGCAGGCCACCTCCACCCACACTACAAAAGATAGCGTCTGGCTTTCGAGGCAGCTGTTCTTTCATTTCCTTGACCATCGAAGCATGGCCCTCCCATAGGATAGGGTCGTTATATGCCTGCACCACGACCCTTCAGTGAACCCATTTCAGCTTTCAGCGCGACGTAATTGGGAACGAAACTCACGCGTTTGGATCGCTGGCCGCCATCTCTGCTGCAGCCTTGGCGGCCTCTGCATAGACCTTCCCGCCAACGACGACTTCTGCCTTCTCCTGTTTCAATAACGCCAGGGTGGAAGGTGCAACGCCTTCGGGAATGAAGACCGTACATCTCAAATTGTATCTTCGTGCAGCACATGCTGCAGCCAACCCGGCATTTCCACCGGACGAAATGACGAAATGGACTTTGTCGCCGTACTCTTTCCACTTCTTCTGGATGAAGTGGGAGATTCCACGGTATTTGAATGAGTGAGAAGGTTGTAGGTTCTATTATATTCAACCCGCCTTTAGTCCTTGGTCTGTATAGCATGAAAAGATAACCAACCTCGAGTTTGAGATAGACAGACGCGCCTACGTTGTCCGAGAGGTCGGATGAGTAGATGAGAGGCGTTTCCGCCCAGAGGGGTTTGGATTGTTCTGCAGTTGTGTGAGGCATTGTCGGGGAAAACAGATTGTATGAACCGTCTCTTAAATGGACACGAAAAGGTGGATTTGTAAGGATGGAGCTTACTGTGCTCGCCGTTGAAGGCTCCGGAGGTGTATGTGATCTCATCTCACGCGCAGTCGGGCCGCGTACTTGATAGTATACCATCACCATGTCCACCCTTGCTCGGGCTCCCGTTTTCAAGCCTTTCACACTTGCTCTCGTCCAACTGGGCCAGATTGGAGCCAACAAGGCCGACAACCTCAAGCATGCAAGGGAGATGGTCCTCAAGGCTACCACTCAGCACTCGAAGAAACCTGATCTCGTGGTCCTGCCGGTATGTTCCTCAAATCGGGTTCCGCTAACCTAGGGATTGACAATATGGAGTTTATCGTTGGTTGTAGGAATGCTTCAATTCACCGTATGGGCACGTTCATTTCCCTGTCTATGCAGAGAAGATTGGGTGGACTCCTGGAACAAAGTACGAGATCGAGAAGAGTGAAAGCGAGAGTGTCAAGATGCTTTCACAGCTTGCGAAGGAGACCAAGACTTGGCTGATTGGAGGTGGGTGCCCTTTGACTTGCGGGGTGTGCTGGTTTCCATAACCTTTATAGGATCCATCCCTGAGGCGGATACTGAGAGCGACAAGTACTACAATACCTGTACTGTGTACAACCCCGACGGTATGGTGTGCATTCGGAATGGGCACGGAATACAAGCTGAAGGCGTTTGATAGGTGATCTTGTTGCTCTTCACCGCAAGATTCATCTCTTCGATATCGATATTCCTGGGAAGATCACCTTCAAGGTGAGAAACGAGTGTTTTACGAGGTAGTAAGCCGCGGGGCTAACGACGAGCAGGAAAGCGAGAGCTTGGCTCCGGGTAAAACCCCGACCTACTTCGACACTGGTAAGTTCATACCCTCGGATCCATGTACATGATTCACGTTTTCTTCCAGAATTTGCGCGAATTGGACTTGGGATCTGCTATGACATCAGGTTCCCCGAGCTGTCGATGATTGCTGCTAGGAAGGGTAAGTGGCCAAGTCCTGGGTCCATGTGTGGAGCTGTTCGCCTAACTCGTACCCTTAGGCGCCCATGTCCTGATCTATCCTGCTGCATTCAACATGACGACTGGACCGTTGCATTGGGAGTTGCTCCAACGCGCCAGGTGGGGCATGGAACGAACTTGTGGGGGATGTGCACGTTGCTGACCATAACCAGGGCCAACGATAATCAAGTCTTCGTTTCGATGTGCAGCCCGGCTCGAGATATGTCTGCCGGTTACCATGCTGTGAGTCTGGTTTGACTGTGTATCCACAGCTTTCTGACAGCAGGTTGTGCAGTGGGGTCACTCCATGGTCGTCAACCCAATGTAAGCAGCACTGCCTGAAAAAAGAGCCTGCGGAAAACTAATTTACTCGATCATAGGGGCCAAGTAATCGCGGAAGCTGGCGAAAAGGAAGAAATCATCTACGCTGACATTGGTGAGTTTCCATTGTTATTTCTCGAAATTTCCGATGATTTAGTAGGGGATTAGAACCCAAAGTTCTGGAAGAAACGCGACAAGGGATTCCTGTTACGACGCAGCGGCGATTTGATGTGTACCCGGATGTGAGCGCGCCGCAGTAGACAGCCGTAGTTTCCTTTTTTGTAGCTAAGGACTCTGACCAATCGAAAGGCGTAGAAGGCTGTAGAACGATCGGCTTTGACATGCGCTAAAATGGGCTTGCACTTGCTCTCCACTCCTTTCATTAGTCTTCCCTTCCCTTCACCCTTTCCCCTTGACTTGAAAAAATGGTCAAAGAAACGTACGTATTTCTTCGTCCTCGTCGTCGACATACATGTCCTCATCGTCCACAGAAAATTTTACGATCTCCTCGAAGTTTCTCCAGATGCCTCAGAGTCTGAACTCAAGAAGGCCTATCGAAAAAGGTACATCCATCGTTGCGTCCTGCTAGGATATCCCCTCACAATTTTGTAGAGCACTAAGGCTGCATCCTGATAAGGGTGGCGATCCCGAGCTTTTCAAGGAGGTTACCCATGCGTACGTCGCCTTGCCTGGATGCTGTTAAACTCGATTGACTCAAATCCGATGTCTACAGATATGAGGTCCTTTCCGATCCCCAGAAACGAGCTATCTATGACCAGCGAGGAGAGGCTGGTCTGTCAGAGCAGGGCGGTGGATTTGGTGGCATGGATCCCCAGGTGAGCTTGACTGTGTTACCCACTCTCCGGTCTCTTCTGACAATCTATAACAGGATCTTTTCAGCCAACTGTTTGGTGGAGGTGGAGGCTTTTTCGGCGGGGGCCCAGGTGGACGCGGTGGAGGCGGTCCACGCAGAACAAAAGACCTCGTGCATCGCGTACATGTTACTCTCGAAGACCTCTACAAGGGCAAGGTCACCAAACTCGCTCTCACGCGCAACGTTATTTGCAAAAAGTGCAAAGGAAAGGGAGGCAAGGAAGGCGCTGTCCGGACTTGCACAACTTGCAGCGGCCGTGGCGTCAAGGTCACTCTGCGCCAGATGGGGCCCATGATCCAGCAGATACAATCACCTTGCGACGAGTGTAACGGCACGGGCGAGATGATCAACCCCCGTGACAGGTGTACCGATTGCAAGGGCAAGAAGACCATGCCAGAGAAGAAGTTCTTGGAGGTCCACATCGATAAGGGTATGAAGAACGGCCAGACGGTTACTTTCCACGGGGAGAGTGATCAATCACCGGGCGCGGAGACCGGAGATGTGATCATTGTCATCGAGGAGAAACCTCACGATCGCTTCAAGCGACAAGAGAACGACCTCATCACCAGCGTCGAAATCGATCTTCTCACTGCTCTCGCTGGTGGCCAGTTTGCTATCAAGCACCTCGACGACCGGGCTCTCATCGTGACATTGATCCCAGGCGAGGTGATCAAGAATGGTGTGTTGGTTTCTTTCTACCCGGGTTGTGACATGGTACTGACTGTCTCGATCCAGGCGACCTGAAAGTCATCTCAGGCCAGGGTATGCCATCGCTGAGGCACCACGAACCCGGCGACCTTTACGTCAACCTATCCGTTAAATTCCCCGATTCCATCGATCCCTCAGTCATCCCTCACCTCGAAAAAGCCCTTCCACCACGAACACCCATCGAAAAGTTCCCCAAGTCTACCCACACCGAAGAAGTCGTCCTCTCCGAACCCGACGTACGGCGGCGACCAGATCGCTACAACGACGATTCAATGGATGAAGACCATGACGAACCCCGGGTACAGTGTGCCAACCAGTGATCTTCTCTTAGATAGAGTGGTCGCATTCTTCTTCGACTTTGTTTTGCTATCCTTAATCCCAATGTGCATTTTAGATTTTGTTTGTATGTCACTACCACGCATTGATTCATTCCAGTAATACCTACGCATTAGCACGCCCAACTAGTCTAATTTTTAGGATCAATCACACATTGTTTGGTGGGACATTTCTATGGGATAGAGCGGTTTCACATACCTCTGGGTTTTTCTTGAATTCGTTGTAGTCCTCCAGGTTGAAGAAGCTGACTTCTGTTTCGTTCTCTGTTAAAAACAGGTGAGGAGGAACGAGTCTAGAAAAGGAATGTTCTGGAGGTTTACCAAAGTCCAAGTCTGCGAGCACCTTGGTATCATCGCTCAGGATCCAGTCATCGTTGTCAAGATTTATTATCAGGTTGGAAGTCTGAGAGAAAAGTCGAGGTTAGTTTAAGGGGATGTAGAAGATCTCTACCATTACCTTGGAACCATGTGCCTTAGTGTACACCTTCAGCGTATCTGAAGAATGGGTCAGCTTTACGTCCAATCGGAAAGCCATTGTACTGACCTAATTGTACATTCCTATAAGGCTTCCACCCCGTCTGCGTCTGAACGGCTGTTCCATGTAAGTAGCTCCCTTATCAGTCGCCTTCCACACTAGAACCCACCTTGACGAGCAATCTCCTTCAGCTGGCCAACTGTCGTCGTCGTCAAATCGATGTTATGCAACACCAAGCTTTTCTGGGTCCTGAATTTGAACGATTTGATGATACGAACGGTGATTGTTGCTGCGGTCTTGGGTTTTGCGAGGCTGGTGAGGGTTGTGTCGAGATCCGTCATGGTGGTTGTAGGTTGAAAGTTTGGAACAGTCTGGAAAGTTAGGGGCCGGAAGATAGGGAGAGATCTAATCTTATCTAGAAAATGTTATCTTTTGGTGCGCGCTTGCGGGATCTTCGGATTGGTGACGCGCGCGGCGTTTCTCTGTTTTTGACCACCACCATGACGATGGCAACCCATGCGAACCCAAGGACAGCGTTTCTCTTGTTCCGACGGCCAACAGCGGCGAATAACCATAAACCAGCTTATTACATTTGGTCATCTATATCATCTGACGCTTGCTCAGACAAGGTTCGAAGTCCTTGACCGTCCGAAAATTCCCCGGTGGTTTCACTAGTTATAAATGCGGGGTTGCGGGGAATCTGCGTCCAATTAGGATCTTTTTGGTCTCTCTCCCCACCTCTGATCTGTGAATCCCTTTGAACGAGAGAATGGCTGGCAAGATGTCTCGTTCATTCCTGACTGCGGACGTCGACGAGTTGGTCAAGCAACTCAAGACGGACGAGAAGATCTCCCTTCTTGGTGCTCCGAACTGGTGGAATACCACTTCGATCCCGAGGCTTGAGATTCCATCTGTTCGTATGAGTGATGGTCCTAATGTACGCTTCTTTCGTTGTCGCGTTTTCCTTTGAGCTAATGCAGGTGTCGGTTTCGCTAGGGTGTCCGTGGTTCTTCCCACTTTGTTTCGACTCCTGCGCAGTGTCTTCCTGTAAGAACCTTGATTTTTCGGAATGATTGCCAAGATGTTCAACTTTGTTTAGTGCGCAACTTCGCTGGCGTCGACCTTCGACCCCGACTTGATCTACGAGGCTGGTGTCTTGCTGGGTAAAGAGGCCAAAGTCAAGTCTGCAACTGTTTTGCTCGCACCGACATGTAACATCCAGCGTACCCCTCTTGGCGGGCGCGCTTTCGAATCATTCTCGGAGGATCCTCATCTCTCAGGTTTGTATTCAAGTTGATTCGGGTAGCCTTGGATGCTGAGATTGCACAGGTGTCTTGGCTGCCGCTTATGTTAATGGCCTCCAATCTGAGGGCGTTGCTGCCAGTAAGTCGAGGAATCTTCGGGAGTTGTGGGGATTGTTGCTGAACTCTGGGTTTCTTAGCTATGAAGCACTTTGTTGCTAATGACCAAGAGCATGAGAGGACAGCTGCCGAGTCGGTCGTGTCCGATAGGGCGTTGAGAGAGATTTATCTCTATCCGTAGGTGATTGCTTTTACCTTGTCGGATGGGTAACTGAGCTTTATTTTGCAGTTTCATGTGGGCACAGATCCATGCCAAACCTGGGGCCTACATGACTTCGTAAGCTGTCAATTTCCGATTGAGGTTTTCTTTCCGTTAATCTTTTGAGTCAGTTATGGCCGTGTTCACGGCGTTCACTGCGCTGAGAGCCGCGAGTTGTTGAACGGACTGCTCCGAAAGGAGTGGGGATTTGATGGGCTTATTATGAGTGATTGGTTGGTATCCATTATTTCTTCAAGAGGTCGATTCTCATGTCTCGTATCCCTGTAGGTTCGGAACGTACGGTGTCGACGAAGCTATTAACGCCGGACTGGACCTGGAAATGCCGGGCCCACCACGGTGGAGGACTCCTTTGCTCGTCCTGCACACTCTCTCGGCACAGAAACTGCTCATGCCCACCATTGACGAACGAGTTGCCAATCTCCTCCGCTTTGTCCAGCGCCAAGCTCGCAGAAACCCAGAGATTGTTTATGGCGACGGTATTGAGCGCTCTCGGGACAGCCAAGAGACTCGGGACTTTGCCCGCAAGCTTGCTGCCGAGGGTATCGTCCTGCTGAAGAATGAGCGCAAGGTCTTGCCCTTGGATTCATCGAAGAAGAAGGTTCTTGTTACCGGACCTAATGCCCAAGGGTTCGTCATCTCTGGAGGAGGTTCGGCGGCGTTGAGGGCTACCTATGTTGCATCCCCTTGGAATGCGATGAAGGAAGCCGCACCCAAGGATATTGAGCTTCTCTACACCGTCGGATGCTACGGTGGGTCTCTCGCTTCAAAGATGGTGTATGACCATAGCTGACTCAAATATCGAATAGCACACAAGTACCTCCCGACTTTGGAAAGCAAACTCGTCACCCCTGACGGAAAGCCCGGATGGTCGTGCACCTTCTTCCGCCACGATGCTGAAGGCAACCCCGAGAGCTCCGTCCAGACCTTCACCTTGAACGACACCCGAGTCAAGTTGAACGATTTCTTGCCCGCGGGTCTGACTCCCACTTGGACTATCAAGTTGGAAGGCAAGTTGACGGTGGACACGACTGGACCCTTCGAGCTTGGTTTGACTGTCGCTGGTCGTGCCAAGTTGTGGTTGAATGGAGAGCTGACGATTGATAACTGGACGAAGCAGACTCCTGGTGATTTCTTCTATGGGTAAGCTTTCTAGTTGTTCCGGGGAGGCGTCGGTATTAACTGGGTACAGACAAGGAACTGTCGAGGAAAAGGCCGTTGTTGACTTGGTTGCTGGAAAATCCGTCGATGTCCTCGTCGAGTACACCAACACTGTCGCTCCTGACGGCGCTGACGAAAACGGAGCTCAACGTTTGGCTCAGCCTGCCTTGATGAAGGGTGTCGTGCGTATCTTATCCTTGCATCATGCCATTCTTGTGTCGCTGAATCGTTCATTTGGTAGAGATTGGGTGGCTGCCCCAAGATCGAACCCCAGGACGCCATCAAGGAGGCCGTCGCTTTGGCCAAGGATGTGGATGCTGTCGTTGTTGTTTCTGGCTTGACTCCCGAATGGGAGAGTGAAGGTTTCGACCGACCCTCCCTTACTATGCCTGGCCTCCAGGACGAGCTTATTTCTCGCTTGGCTGAGGTCAACTCGAACGTCGTTGTTGCCATTCAAGCAGTAAGTATCTTTATGTTGGAGTGGAGTCTAGATCTTACACCATCGTTTTTGCTGCAGGGCTCCGCAGTTTCAATGCCGTGGGTAGACCAAGTTGCTGGTGTAGTCCAGTGCTGGTACTCTGGTAATGAAGTCGGAAACGCCATTTCGGACGTCCTGTTTGGAAAGGTCAATCCTGGTGGAAAGCTTCCATTGAGCTTCCCCGTTAAGGAGGAAGATATCGCTGCTTATCTGAACGACAAGTGCGAAAATGGAAAGATCCAGTGAGTCGTTTTGTGCGGTTTTTCAGGGAGAATGGTGCTGATGCGATGTGCTCTGCGTAGCTATCGAGAAGATCTCTGGGTCGGCTACAAACATCACCAGGCCAGGAAGGTCAAGCCCCTGTTCGCCTTCGGGTACGTATTATCGTTTATGTCTCCGATGCTGGGAATTGATGAAATACGAAAGACACGGCCTTTCGTACACCACATTCGAGTTCTCCGACTTTGCCGTCAAGAGCGCAAATATTGACGGTAGCCCAGAGGACCTCAAGATCGAGACTGAAGTCACCATCCGGAACACTGGGGACAAGGCTGGATCGGCCACCGCCCAGCTATACGTTTCGTACCCCAACAGCGCTCCTTTGACGCCCATCTATCAATTGCGAGGATTCGCCAAGGGCAAGGATATCGCTTCTGGCGGGTCCACGACCGTGAAGATCTCTTTGGACAAGTACGCGTTCGCGTTCTGGGATGAGCCCGCGTATGGATGGAAGATCAACCCCGGAGTTTACGAACTCCATCTCGGTGATAGCAGTGAGAACCTGCTTCTTGTTCAAAAGGTGGAGATCAAGAAGGCCTTCACCTGGACTGGGTTGTAAAGAAGAAGAATGACGATTGTAGGATGTAAACTTGTATCATTATGTTGTACACTATTCGAATTTTGATTTGGCTTGAACGGAGATCAAAGTTCGGGACGGTCTTGAGGTAACTGATCCCGAGCGAACTTGACCATGCTCTACATCATCCCTCTCGACTTAATCCTCCACTACAACCTATATCTATACCACCCATGCCAGTCCGCCAGAATCCACGAGACTTGACGACATTATCGGAAATTCTGTCATGTCTATCAGCATACCAATCTGAAGAGGCAGAGTTGAGCAAGAGCCTCACCGAGCTATTGAACGCGCGCGAACCGATTGTAGCGTCCTTGGATCGGCTGAGGTTGCTGGTTCCTCAGCTCGAGGAGTCGGGGAGGGAGGCAGATATTCTGTGCAAGAGGGTGGGGAATACTGCGCGGACGGCGGAGAGGGTTGGGAGTAGGGTGAGGACGTTGGATGAGGAGATGGGCAGGATCAGAGAGGCTGGAGAGAGGGTTGGCCAGGTTATGGAGTTGAAGGTACGTGTTAGCCTTTGTGCACAAAGGCTTTCGAGAGACTGAAGGAATGTTCTCCTGTAGTCTTCGTTGGCCGCCCTCCAGACCGCTATTGACGCGCAAGATTGGGAAACGGCCACTACACATTGCGCGAAAGCCATGTCCATACCCCCTGAAGTCATATCAGGCGCCTTTGCAGAGAGTGCTGTTGTACGTCGCCTTGTCTCCTTTCCAATACCGTCGATTCTCAGCTGTGAATCTAGCCAACGACAGAGAGCCATCTCCCACCAGCCCAAACTCTCCAAGCACAGCGACAAACGCTGCTGGAAGTCTTTAAGAAGAAGTTTGAAGAAGCTTCAAGGAGCAGGGATTCAACAGCAACAACGCGGTTCTTCAAGTTGTTCCCTGCAGTTGGGTGGGAGGAAGAGGGATTGGAGGCGTATGCTGCATTTGTCGTTGATTTGGTGAGGATCAGGACACCGGCGTCTGCGAAGAGTGCGTTCATTTCTGATGACCAGGACGTGTTTATATTAACTGTGATGTGCAGCTTCGTCCCCGCTTTACTTTGTCACGGCGTTGACATCTCTGTTCGAGAGTATAGCGATGATCGTGGACCAGCACCAGCCGGTCGTTGAGAAGTATTATGGGCAGGGAAAGATGCGGTTGGTCGTGCAGAGGCTGCTGGATGAGTGCGACAGGGTGACCAGGGGGATGAGGGAGTCTTGGGAAGAGGATCGGGGTGTTAAACGCAAGGTAGGCTCTGTTCCTGGGACCTGGGTCATACGAAGACTTATGGGGGATCTGACACTATGTAGATGGCAGATATCTTGAACAATCCACCTATAACGCTGGCTTCGAACCGGAAACCTCCACCTCCGAATGAAGATCTTGCTATAGACCCCAGAGAGATTGACAAGGTTCTCTCCGAACTTTCTGGGATGATCGGACGATGGAATCTATTCCGCAAGTTCCTCTTGGACGCCTTAAAGGTATGCTGTACTTTGAATTCTGCAGTTATTTGGAGGAAGTGAAATGTTGCGTCTGTCAGGATGACGACGCGGATGCTGATGTGGTCCTCGACGACGCTGGCGAGAAGACTGACGCTACTATCCCGGACACCAAGCTGTTGGATAACACGAAATCCCATGCGATGTTTGAAGAGCTGGTGACAATGTACTATATTCCATTTGACGTGTGGTACACATCCACCGTCATCGACAAGGTATGTCTAACACCCGTTGCTTCACGACCCACATTATTTAACAGGGTCGCTCTTCGTAGGCCCATCGCCTCTCGTCACCGGACCCCATGGCCAGTCCGATCACCACCACCGCTCCAGACGATGCATTCTACATCCTCAAAGCTGTGATATCTCGCCTGTTAACAACAGGGTCCGTAGCATGTGTCCGTCACACTATCGAACAATATCGAGATATCCTCGATCGTGACTACATTGGAGTCTATAAGAAAAGGATGGACGATGTGTACAAGAACCCGATGTCTGTTACTTCGACACCACGTCCAGACCGAACGGAGAGGGAGAACAGGGTTGCATTTATCGTGAGTTTAAGCGGCCTTGCATGTTTTTTGCTAAGCTGTATGCTCACGTCAGTTTCTAGACTTTGCTTAATGATTTGGATATCTCAGTATCCCACCTAGACCGCCTGATCCACGACCAATGCGAGAATCCCTCAATAGGTCAACATTTCCTCGATCATCAACAAGGCGAAGTGAAGAAGATTGTCTCGACTTTGTCGTCGCTTACGGCCAGGTTCAAGTCAACGCTGAGAGTATGTCATCAACCGAACTCGACTACACTTCCTCGTGTTCTGAACTGTATTACAGGGCGGGATCGAGCAGCTCTTCAATCAGCTTATGCGGCCTCGGTTACGAACCTTCATTCCAGACGTATACAGGGACATTTCTTACGCTTTGAACGAGGACCAGTACAATGTGGCGGAATACCAGGATCTGACGAGAAAGAGGTTCATCAAGGCTTGGGATACGCTCATGGACGGGTACAAAGTATGTTGGTGCAATCTTGGGCGTCCTTTTCCTACATGACTGACGGTTGGTGCAGGATGTTTTCTCTGAGAACAACTATCGCATGTTCTTCGGGTTCACGCTAGACTTGATTCTCAGACCCTGGGAGAAACATGCCGTCTCACTGAAGTACACTGAAGTGAGTGCGCACCCCTTTCCACTGTTCAAGTCGTGTTGACAATGCTCGCGTAGCTGGGCGCTATCCGGTTCGATCGTGACCTTCGAGCGATCACGAGCTACCTTTCGTCTCAAACGCCGTTTGGCGATGTGAGAGAGAAGTTGCTACGGTTGCAACAGATATCGACGTTGTTGAATCTTGATAGCGTACGTGGACATCGTCTCCTCGGGAATAGGCGTTGTTATCTGACTTTGGTGAGCAGGAGGAAGATGTGGACGAGTTCTACAATGGATCTGGGATCACATGGAAATTGTCCGCCCAGGACGCTAAAGCCATCGTTGGATTGAAAATGTAGTCCATCATATACCGCCTTCACATCATATCCGTTGCATATCTCGTTATAGTTCGTGTGGGTATAAGAAGTGATTAAGACCTGGGATATTCAGCCCTTCCTGAGGGCATCCAGTCGAGCCTGCAGAGCGTCTTCGTCTGACATGGAGACTCCCCCGTCTCCACCACTATTTCCACTGTCGCCTCCTGCTGAGTGACCTCCGCCGTCTCCCAGGGCCACTGGTGTCCGGTTTGCTATCGGATTTGATACAGCGAGCCCGATTGGTGCGTCGGTGAGCTGAAAGAGCAGAATGTGTTAAGGAAGAAGACAGAGAGTAGTCGAAAGGGCGCACCTGTTGAGAGAGGTCCACGCCGATTTCGTCCAAGACTTCTTTGAGAATCTTATCACCCTCTTCTTCTTCGTCCTCCAAATCATCCTCCATGACATCGTCCACCGCGTCCGACATCATTTCTTCCTTCATGTCCATCATCGAGCTCTCCCTCTCAAATTCGTTCATAATCTTCTGGATGGCGGGTAGGTTGAGGCCTCTGTTCATAGCTCCCATTGCCTACAAGTATTTCGGTCAACGGAACCGGGGGTAGACGGGGACGGGGACGTACGCGAGTAGCCCCGCGCATGGCTTCAGCCATTTGTTGGTTGCTCCTCAATGTCTGTATTCGCAATCCGACAGCTTGCAGTTGTGTTCTCATCTGGTAGAACTTTTGGATGTACCGTCTTGTTCGCACCAGGTCCTTGGCCATTACTTTGCATGCATTCTAATGGGGCCGAAGGTAGGATGCAGATAGCTGTCTATTAGACAATGTTGCAGGTCCTTGGAGGCGGGAGGAGACGAACCATTTGTCCAGCTTTAGCGCTCTTCTTAATGTCTGCTATAAGTTTCTTCTCGCTCTGCTCGAGTTTGGATCGTTCGCGGTCGAGCTCGCGTTGAGCCTTTGTGAGGCTGCGTTGGTGTTGCCGCAGTCGTTCGGCGGGGGTGACCGTCCGTCCGAATAGTGTTTCCTGTATTCTAGTAAGGTTTGGACTCTTTCATGGGGGTTTAGATAGCGTACGATGATGTTCATGGTCGGACGTCGATTGTGGTTGTGGTTGTGGTGGAAGCTGTGATCCAAGGTAACTGTGCGAAAAGCGCCGGCATTTGATCACAGCTTTAAAGTGGTTTGCTGCTGAACTCCTTTGATAATGGACCTCCCCCAGATTGGCGCACACTGTGCGCTAGAGACTTGTAACGTTTGTGACTTTCTCCCTATTACTTGTAAATGCCAGAAGAAATTCTGTCGAGACCATATCTTCCCCGACAATCATGGGTGTACTGCTGTAGCTGAAGCTCAGACCGCGAGCGCTACTACAGCGAGTGGTCCACCGTTGAAGAGGTGCACATTGGAAGGGTGCCAGAAACCGAGTCTGTATGCTTTCACGAACGATCCTGAGAGGGAGAGCTGTGAAAAGTGCCATGGTTCCTTCTGTGTCCAGTACGTCCCTTGGATCCTTCGTTAATTCTCAGTTTTGACCGCAGTATGCGACTAGGCATAGGTATCCTGACACGCATAATTGCGCCCCTATTCAGGATCCTACACCCGGACCTGAATCGTCCGCCAGAGCTTTGTTGAAGAAGAACTTTGGTTCTCAGATGACAGGCGGTGGTACATCCAAACCAAAGAGCTCAACAAGGAAGAAGAAACCGCCAACTGATCCTGTGAAGTTGGCGCAATGGAAGAAGGTTGAGCTGATGAAGCTTCGACATCGTGCTGTCCCCGCCGATCCCAAAGACAAGGGTACCTCGCCACCGGTGGACCAGAGGTTGGCCGTTAGTGTTTTGTATGATGGAGAAGAAAAGCCTTTTTGGTTGAGAAAGGTGGGTAGTAGACCAGAGTCTAATGAATGTGCTGGACTGAATGTGGTGTTCAAGTCGGTTTCTGGGGGTAAAGCAATCGATATGCTGTCTACTCAGATGAAGGTCAGGGGCTCTAATTCCACGGTACGTGTTTTTGTGGGCTGCTAGATATGGTTCTAACACTCCTTGTGCTCAAGCTCACCAAGTTGTATAAATTTGACTTGTCGACGGAAGAACGGAGCTTACTTCGTAACGACCTGGAGCTGGAGAAGCAGGTGGACGACGGGGACACTCTGGTGCTTCAGCAAGATGCTGTTTGAACAGTTGTCCAGAAGCGCCCCGAAACTCAATATCTCTGACAAGGCCGGTTGTCATTAACCTTTCATTATATGGAGTAAGGTCATACAATGCAAAAAGAGACGTATGCGCTATGTGATTAAATAAGATACGGAAAACAAAAGCGAAAAGAAGAGGATCATCATCGAATACCGAATCGAACACCGAAAGAGGAACACAGGTTATTGTACTTAGTTAAAAAGGAGGCTTGGCCTTCACCAAGTAAACATGACGGGACATGAGGTACTTTGGATGGATGGTCAAAAGGAATCATGTACACACGAAAGAAGCGGAAAGAATCATCCCCACAACATAGCGTATTACTGGTAGTAAAAAGCTCGGAAATAAACCAGACGTGTTGAGAGAAAAAAATCATTAAAGAACCTAGGCAACGAGAGCGGCCAATCGTCTCAGATGCGAAACATTAAGGTATGCGGGGACGTAAGTTTCCAGGCCGGAAACATCACGGGGGAGGGGGAGTTCGTATGAGCTGACTTCTTCAGACTCGGGCGTGAGGAGAAGGTGGTCGTTGCGATCGTTGGCTTGCACTCTTGATGCGACTACTCGGAGGATCTCAGGAGAAATCGGGTTCTGAAAGGGATGAGTTAGTTTAAGGAGGAAGTTAGGATAGAAGGGATCAGATGTACCTCGTAATCGGCAACGTAGTAGTTCGTGCACATTCGTTGGATTTGCATCGGGCTGAGCATCCAGCAAACATCGTAGATGATTTCAATGTCGGCGGGAGTCGACTTCTTCAACTGCAGCAGCTTGGTGGCCTGCATCAAGTGTTCAAGTTGAAGAGTTCCCTCGGGCATGTTGTGGGACTTGCACCATTCCTCAATTCGGGTGATGTTGTATTGAATTTGCATAGCTGTTGAAAGAAGGTCAGACATGCCTCCGATGAGGGTCGAAGGGTGAACTTACCCCGCTTCCATGAAGAGAAGTTGCGACGCATCAACAAGTCGTTGAAGCTGTTGACACCGATGAGTTTCAACAACTCCGTGATAGCCTGCTGAACGACGCTCTCTTCCATGTAGTAGCTCTTCAAGCTCTTCCAAACCTTGTTGAGGAGGTTGAGAATATCATCCATATTGAAAGCCGGAGGAGTATTGGAGTTCAAAATTCGGTTGAACAGACGTCCTCCACCGTCGGTGGTCGTGAAGCCAGGTAGAGACTGGCTCTCGATCAAAGCGGGGATAACCATCTTGGACAACTTCTTCTTGACCTCGGACATCCAAGTGTGGTAGATGTTGTACTCCAGACTGTCGAGATCATGCTTGACGACGGAGACAAGGCGCTCGTAGTCTGCCCATTCGAACGGTCGGACAGAGTTCTCTTCGCCAGGACCGATACCCTCCAGCATATCGCTTTCTGCCACGCAGATGAAGGAGAGCATCTCGTGGACGTTGGACAACCAGAAGATGCCAGGGATGATCGCGTCTTCACCGGTGAACGACTAGGGAGGTATATTAGAAATGAATGCAATTGCGAAACACGCCAGATTACATACCATGACGTGGCTCTGGATAGCCTGCATCACGTTGGCGAGGAATCGCTCGCTCTCGGTAATGAGACCATACTTCCACATCTCGTTGGTGACGAGACTGATTAAGTTGGCAGGGAACAAGATCTCCTTCATAGCAGGAGGGTTGGTCAGGCTTGGTGCGGGGATCTTCAAGCCACGAATCAGGCCGTCGAGAACATCCTCATCTAATCGCTTGGCGTCCATCATCAACCTAATCTTCTCCTCAGCAGGGTCGTCTGTATCGTAGATATCGGCCAGCCCATTGCCCTGGCGGCCCCGGAGGTAGTTGTCCTCGCCGTTGAAAGCGACGGAGACTGCACGGGGGTTGGCGGCATTGCTGCGCTTGAAGGAGCTGAGGCTCTCGTCCACAGAGGACCTGCCGTCGACGGGGCCGAGCGAGAAGACACCGGCAGAGCTGTGTCGGCGTTGGTGGCCACGGACAGGTGCAACACCAGGGATGACGCCGTTGTTGCCATTGGGTTGGGGTTCTCCGAGTCGGAGGGCAGTGTTGAAGGTGGGGGAAAGCGGAGGGTCTTGTCGGGAGCCCTTGGTGAGGGTGTTAAGGGCGTTGGCACGGTTGAGTTGTTCCCGGAGGCTGCTGACTTCGCTCTTGAGGGTAGCGATGACTGAGCTGTCCTCTTGGGTGCGTTGGGGAACCTCGAGGGCGCGCTTCTGAGCTTCGAGTTGGGTGGCTTGGCGGATAATGTCGTCGGTCAACTTTTGAATTGTGTTTTCCTTCTCCTGGACACTGGCGATGGCCTCCTCAAGTCTGCGCTCAAGATCTGCCTTGGCTTGCAACAACTCGTCTCGCTTGGCCAGTTCAGCCTCAGCCTGCTGCAAGGAGACTTGGTATTGCTTGGCTTTGGCGTCGGTCTCCTCGTGCCGGTTGATCCATTGCTGCAGTTGCTGCTCGAGTTCGCTCAGCTGAGTCTGGAGCTTCTTGCGCTCGTTGGTTCGCTCTTGGAGGGCTTGCGTCAATTCAACGACCTTGTTCTCCAAACGGTACGAGATCTCCTTGAACTTGGAGACTGAGCGAGCTTCCGCCCGGAGGGCCTTGAGTTCCCTGCGAGCCAGACGACGCCGAATACAAGATTGCATCCAGACGACATGTTTGACGTCCGCTCTGAAGCGGGAGCGACTGGTACTAAAGGGGCTAAGTTAGTGGAAAATTAGCTCTTCGGAGAATTGTGAACATACACTCCACGGAGCAAGCTCTGCAACAAGATAGCGGCGTTGTTGTGTCTGTTTTGACGGTAGCGGAGACGGGCCTGGGCACCACGAATGCCTGATGGCGGCTCAGTATAGAATCAGAAGAAGGATAGACACGATACGTACGGCTTTGCAACAGAGTAACACCTCGTTTGATATCCAAGAACCGTTTGCGCTGGACATAACGTCGGATGGCGACTTGCAACCGCAGAGCCGAAGCCTCCCTCCTCATATTCTCAGCCAACCTACGCGCCAAAATACCTCTCCACTTAGTCTGAATGACAATCGTAGCCTCCCGCAGAGCGCGATACTTCTTCATAGCCATCCTCCTACGCATGTTCTTCTGTACGACAGTGACCATGGCGTTGAGTCGGCCAGAGCGGAGGGACTCGAGGGCGGCAAGCATGCCTGCTCGGAAGAAGATCTTGGTGAGACCGTTCTGGTACATGTCGGGATCTGCGATGGTTTTTTCAAGGATGATGGAGCAGAGCTTGTTGAGTTCCATGGATTTGATCATGGGCTCCCAGATGGTGTGAGGAACGAGCATGTAGTACCTGGAAGGACATTGAGAGGAGGAAAATAGAATAGAGCAAGAATGTAACATACCGCTCAGCGAACTCGGCATAAGTCCAGCGAGTAGGATAGCCGGCACAACTGATGCGAATGGTTTCAAGAACACCGCAAGCTCGCAATTGACCCAAGACCTGTTGGGGTTGGAACTCCCAGGGTTTCTTAGCTTCATTGGGTTTGATGCAACGAATGTAGTGGACGTTCGTGACACTGAGTGTTTCCATAAGGGCAATCAGGGAGGCTTTGAAGATGGAGCCTTGAGTAGGCTTCTTTACAGCTCCGGGGCGTTTTCCAGCGCCAGTTGGCAGAGGGCTGGAGGCAGTCGCCACGAAAGACTGTCTGCCAGGATCAGGGATAACAGAGGAACGTCGAGAGGCACCACTTGAGTCGGAGACCGCAGGAGATGCAGGTGGACCACCGTCTACGCCTCTTGTCGAGTTGAGGGCATAGTCAAGGACTTCCTTCAAGAAGGGATTCTTGGTCGCCGCAAGTAGAGCCATCTGTTCGTCAGGAACAGTATCCCTGTTCTTCTCGAGGAAGCCCTCAACCTCATAAGTGACGTCCAAAGCATAGTGAGCGATGGTGAAAGCCGAGTTACCGAAGCGTGGCTTCTTGAAGACGTTCTTAAACTCAGGTTTGGGAAGGATCTGGTTGTGAAGCTTCTGCAAGAAGGAGGCATCGGTACCAGATGGCATTCTTGACTCTTCGTCAAGCAGGGCCAACACTCCGAGCTTGCCTTCGATAACATCGATACAAGGCTGGTTGTCGGAGAAGTCGATGAATGTCCAGTTAATTTGCTCCTTAACATATTCTTCTTGTTCGAGTTTGAAGACGTGCGAGTTGAACTGGGCCGATGTTAGACATGAGCTGTGTAAGGAATGGTTGGGAACTCACCTCCTGTTGCAGCTTCTCGTTGGCGTAGTTGATGCTGAATTGTTCGAAGGAGTTCTGGGAAAGGTTAGGGGGCGACTGATATACCAGCATAAAGGCGGCACACCTTTTGGAAGTGCTCGAATCCGTAAATATCGAGAACACCGATGAACATCTCCGCCCGCTCAGCAGCATCTCCGTTTTCGCCAGCCAAACTCTCGTTCACGATAGCAACCAACCATTCGAACATGCATGCATATACGAACTTGGCCACACTGTCCCTGACCACCGTCGCCTGTGCCCCGTTAAGATTGGTCACGATCTTCTCGTTACGGGTGGTGATCTGCTTCTTGATAATCCATTTGCGGAATTCGGCCAAGTTGACGCCCAAGAAACGAGTAGCCAAAAGCAGCGCAGGATCATTCTCATCAATATTGGACTCTGTTCTTGTCTGAATGATCTTGACGTTTCCAAGATGAAGCAGGGAGGCCAGGAGACGGAAGACAGCCCATTGCTTCTCCACGCTGATGCCGACAGTTGAGAGCGCCTGTTGGGTGGCGCGGAATTCTTCTGCATCATCTACGCCAGCGATAGGGGTGGAAGTAGGCCCGCCTTGCTTGAGATAATGGAATTTGGAAACATCAGAGTCGAGACCAAGGTCTTTCTTTTCCTTGGAAGGTGCGCCAGCGCATAGTTGGTAGAAGATGTGATAATTTCGTTCGGTGGTGGGTTGGAAGACGATTCGGGATCGCTCTAGGAGGTATGTGCGTATCCGGGCACCGACGATTTCTTGTTTGCCGTCGAAGAGAATCTGTTGGGCCATGAGGCAGTGATTGTTGGGTGATGGCCGTACTACTCACTTGAATGTACTTTCCGAATCTAGAAGAGTTGTCGTTACGAGTCGTCTTAGCGTTACCAAAGGATTCGAGAATGGGGTTGGTTGCAAGGATCTGTTTCTCTATCTCACTAGATTCATCCAGCGAGAGTTTCGTCTTGGCCTTTGCGCTGCTCGTTGGTGGGTTGACCGAGGCGAGATAACGCATGATGAATTTCGCCTATAATACTGGTTAACGGAAGCAAGGGGGTACTGTGGGGACAGTACGAACTGATTCAGTTTTACCGGCACCACTGAGAAATGGTTAGTGCATGAGCGGGACATGAAAGGAGGGACCGGTTACCTCTCTCCTGACACGATGATAGTC
Source organism: Coprinopsis cinerea okayama7#130 (assembly GCF_000182895.1). Taxonomy (NCBI): domain Eukaryota; kingdom Fungi; phylum Basidiomycota; class Agaricomycetes; order Agaricales; family Psathyrellaceae; genus Coprinopsis; species Coprinopsis cinerea. Next base: position 2,234,809 of record NW_003307543.1, on the reverse strand, counting down.
TGACCCATTCCATCCCGACGCATCGCTGTGTAGGCATCTTCTGCGATTGCGAACAAATGGGGCTCGAGTTCACCTCTCCTCCTCCCGCTGTAAGCCTGAATGATTTCGGGGCCATATAGAGTGACGCGTTGAAACGGATTGACCGCGATGAGGACGATACCACTGTAGGTGTAAATACTATGTTGGGCGTATCGATTGCGGATTGTGTGAAGGACTGCAGAAATTGAGTATGGAGGATATTGGCAGGGACAGATGGCGTACCTGAGGGTTCGTTCAAGTGGGAGAGTGTGGCGAGATCGTCTGCGGTCTCGAGCAACGGTGGATTGCGTAGAGGCGGTAGACCTTCTTTGCCTTCTTTAATCTCTTTACTGGTCGTGTTGATCGTGACTTCCTGGAGCTAGATGTGAGACGGGACTGTATACAAGGTTACAGCGGTGCTGACCTTGCCGCGCTCGTCAGTGAAGACGAGTTTTATGGAATCATTGTCACCCTTTGTGACTGAGGTGACCTCTGCGGATATCCAGGCATGTTCCTTGTCCTCGAACCAGACACGGGTGCCCTTGCTGTATATGTTTTCGGCCATGAGACTTGTCCAGCAAGAAGGGGGATACTGGAAACCACAGCTGCACGCTCGTTGGGAGGAACGTTGATCGCATTGTCGGTGTTTGCCATCGCCCTCTGCTCACAACAATCTCGAACCTCGATCATTGGACTTTGATGCTTCCTCAACGACCACAGACGACGACCCCGACGACGACAACAACGACCCAAACGGCGGGCTAGGCGCCGCAACGATGGACACCCTGTTTGGCAGGAAGAAGACCCGGCCTCGCCAGTCGTCGCTTTCGGGCAACGACCTCAGCGACAGGTCGATTCCCTATGACAAGGTCATGGCTTCACCAAGATCGCCGCTCCCGGTAGCAACGATATCCCAGGGCCTTCGTGGAATCTCAGCACCCAACACAAACCCTCAGCTCACGGCAGAAGGAACAGAATTCAACAAATTCACAATGGCCAGGTCCCGTCTCGAGCGTGAGCGCGCCTACGACAACTACGCCGCTTCTCCCAGCAAACGAAGTACAGATGCCTCTTTCGATTCAGACGATAGTAGATATCCCTCCAGCCTACATACTAGTCGCACACGCAACACCGACGTCTCCTCGTCCTCCCGATCATCAGCCGTGGCGGATTTCGGCCAGTCCTCTTCCCACTCTTCCTACACTCCCGGCACCCCTGGCCGGCCACCCTCAACAATGACCACTCGCTCCGACGCGAAGCGGATATCAGGGTATGCTGGGTCCGTCGCTGCCTCGGATTCAGGGTCCCACCGCTTTTATAATCGCCACCATGGCGGCGACAACTTCTATTTTCCCCGTCCAGAGACAGACGAGGAGATAGAGGCCATGTTCGAGAACGTTAAACATACCCGCAATCTCGACCAACTCCCCAACATGTCCATTGACCAGAAATGGCACATGGTGTACAACAATGAGCATATAAAGTGGAAGGAGGAGAAGATGAGAGAGGATCAAGCCAGGAAGCATCACGACGCAGGGCAGGCAGCTCCAATACTCCAGGACTCTCCGGAATGGTACATCAAAAAGTTTCTGGACAAAACTATAACGGCGAAGCAAGCGACTGGTCTTTCTGTCTCCATCCGAAGCAAACCCCTTAGGTACGACGTCTGGATTTTGCATTCATAATTGATTAACATTTCTCTTCTAGTTGGTTTGAACGGTTCCTCGAGATACAGGGGACTTCGGTCCTCTCCCAGACGCTCATGCATCTCAGTCGGAAAGGCAATGCAAGGTACGCCGCTAGGGACCTTCTCGGGACTACTTTGGTTAATCTTATGAACCCAGGCGAGAAGCGGATATTGCTCTCGAATATGAAGTGGTTAAATGTCTGAAGGACATTCTGAACCAGGTAATGTACAACAGCGCCAAGTGCGACGGGAAGGCTAACCCTTCTTAGTCGAAAGGCAGCAAAGCCATCGAACACCATTCTATCATCACTCAAATTGTATCATCCCTCAACACGCCACATATCCCAACACGCCGACTAGTCCTCGAAGTCCTCTGTTTCATCATTTACCAATTCGACGGAGACCTTCAACCTCTCGTTTTGTCCGGTCTAGAAACGCTCAGCACATCCAATAATGAAGGCAGCGACCCCTATAGTTTCTGGTTCAAGTCGATGGAGCAGTCGCTCACGGGTAGAGGAAAGATGGGCAGTCTTGTGGGTGCTAGTGATGAAGTGAAGCGTGCGGGAGGGACAGACAGTTCTCTCAATGACTATGCGGTATGTAGATATCTGAAGTTGAAGTTTTGTCGACTCAAACTCTGGGATTTAGCTCGCGAACTTGTTGCTCATCTATGCCATCCTTGTGCATATTGATGACTTGGACCTACGGCTTCACCACCGTGCCCAAATGTATACTGCTGGTTTGACAGGCATCCTCGAGCACTGTGCAGCATTCGGCGTCCCAAACATCGACACCAACATCAAGAAGATTAATGTCATTCTTGAAGAGGACGCAAAGAAGCTGCAGGAGAGACTGGACCAGGAGATCCTGAAGGACTTGACCAACCCAGAGGATGTCTACAATGCCATTTCCGCAAAGACCAAGGGCAGCAAAGCACACGACTACTTCCTGTCGATGATGCAACATTTGTTGTTGATTCGGGAGGAAGGCCAACCGATGGTTCATTACTACCAACTGTTGGATTCGATCGTGACGGACGTGGTGCTGGACAAGAAGTTGGCTGGGGCTGAGCAGAGGTTGGGATATTCGGTTGAGAGGATAATTGCTCAATTCAATGAAGCCGATCGGTATCAACAGTTGGAGGATGAAGCGACCGAGGCGCGTGCGATGGCTATGAGGTTGAAGCTGGAGAAAGAGGTGTTGGAAGAGGAGTTGGCGCAGGGTCACGACGGTTTGGTGGGGAGCCTTAAATCCCAGCTAGCGTCCACAGAAGATAAGCTCAAACAATCCCGTGAACTCACTGGTCGCCTGCATAACCAACTCGACTCGCAGAAGGCGTCGTATGAAGCCAAGATTGCTCAGCTGGAGGCACAGATTATGGAGTTGTTCAAGATGTTGAAAGAGTTTGGGAAAGGGGTTGAGACTATTTTGGATACTGGTGCTATGGACAGGAGGAGTTTGGTAGAGCAGCTGGAGAGGAACTGGCAGAGGCATAAGACGATCAGTATTTTGGAGGGTAAGGAGGGGAAGAGGAGGAGGAAGGAATCGCTGAGGAGAATGGGGATCGAGGAAGATGAGACGGATAACGAGGCTACGCCTGTCAAGGGTGCTGGAGTCTCCAGAGGAAGAGGGGCTGGTGGGTCGAAGAAGTTACCCAAGGTGCCGAAGCACAGTATCGACGAGGGAGGAAGGACGTCGCAGTTCATGGACGCAGATGATGCGGATGCACAGGAGCAGATTCAACAACAACTTGCGGCTGGTGTCAAATTGGTCAGTCTTGTTTATTTCGAAATTCGTTCTGGCTAATCTTGCGGACAGTACTCTTCTCCTCAGATGGGTTCGCTGAGCTCAAGAAGCATCAGGCACTCTCCCAGACGAACGGATCGACTCCCCCTCGGAAGCGAGACTTCGAAGGGCAGTCAGCTCCGCGCACCTCGATTTGACGATGGCTACTCCGTGGATAGTCGATCTTCGTCACCCGGAATTGACGGTGACAGCGAGTTTGGCCAATCTATGCGGAGCGGAACGGACGATACCGCTCTGACCTCCGTCAGCTCCCAAGGATCTATGGACTCTTCGCGGGGCAATGTCGCTGGTATCGGTAGTGGTGGTGGAATCGGTGGTGGCAGTGGTGGCAGCGGTGGTGGTGGTGGTAGTGGCGGTTCGCGAATGAATGGTGCCGCCAATCCTTTCGCGGAAGCTTTGAGCAAGCATATGTTGGCGAAAGGGCAAATCATGGCTGGAAGCGACAGTCCTGCGTCCATGCTGGCGCCACTACCCGAAGAGGGGTCGGATGGTGGCAGCGGCAATGGAGGTCCTGGCGGTTACGGTGGTCCTGGTGGGCCCGGTGGGATGGTCAATGGCTTCGGTGGTGATGCGCCTCCACCTCCACCTCCACCACCCCCGCCACCGCCGCCACCGCCTCCTGGCACGCCAGGTATGGCCCCGATTGGATTCACCTCTCTCTCACCTCCACCACCTCCACCCCCTCCGCCCCCGCCTCCGCCCCCTGGGATGGGGGGATTCCCTCATTTTTCCACCAACTTTCCTCCCCCACCACCACCACCTGGCTTCAAAGGTGGTATCCCCGCTCCTCCCCCTCCCCCTCCTCCTCCTGGTGCCTTCGGCTCTCTACCCACCTCTACCGCCAGCTCTGCGCGCAACTCTCTCCTCGGTGCTAGCCTCAACAATCTATGGAATGCTCGTAAAGAGATGCCCATCACACCTAGTACGAAGATGAAGCAACTGCAATGGGACAAACTTCCTCAACAGCAGGTTACGAAGACATTCTGGAAGAACGAGCAGCCGCAGCAGGAGAGTTTAATCATCCAGAAGCTACAGAAGGATGGCGTATGGCTACAGATGGAAGAGGACTTCAAGGCGAAGCAGCTTGTTATCAATCTTATGGGTGAGTTTAGTCGTTCATATTTGAGACTGCACTTTTGTTTACGGAATCTCTGTTATAGCTCGTCAGAGGCGTGCTGAACTCAAGAGTGTTCTCGATCCGCAGACGAAGAAGCGTGTCGGTGGGTAACTTTCTGTCACTCGCAGCATGAAAGGAGTGTTGAGTGTCCTCTTGTAGAAATCTTGATTCAGGGCGTGAAGAGGCTAGAGCCGGAAGAGATCGCCTTTAAGATCCAGCAGTTCGACCAAGACTTGTGTACGCAAGGCTTCCTCAGTGAACTGAAACCAGTTCTTCCTTCACCAGAGCAGGCAAGTTTCAAGCCTCCCTAGTGAAAGCGTATGCGCCTGACCCTGGTGTAGATTGGTAAACTGAATGTCTACCGCAACTCTGATGCTGAAGAGCTGGCTGGCTTGCATCCCTCGGACAGGCTGATGGTCAAGCTGATTCAGATTGAACGACTCGGACCTCGCATCGAGGGTATGCTTTACCGTGTGACCTTCGACGAGACTTGGTCACTGCTGGACGAGGGTGCTAAGAAGCTTTCGGAGGCTGGCAAGGCCCTTCTGGAGGCCAAGCGCTTCAAGGAACTCATGAGTGTATGTCATGATTCTCATTTTACCCTTGGTTGTATCTGACAGTTTGTCTAGTTGATTCTCCTCATCGGTAATTACATGAACGGTACCGGTATCAAAGGAGGTGCATTCGGTTTCCGTGTCAGCAGTATCAACAAGGTAACGTCCTGTCTATCGTGATAAGGCCAACGTGCTCACTTGCTTCTAGTTGGTAGATACAAAATCTGTCAACAACACGACACTTCTGCACTTCTTGGAGAAAACTGTGTCCAAACACTTCCCAGAGATGGAAGAGTTTTTGGATGAACTTGAGAAGCCCGCTGAAGCTTATCGGGGTACGCATCTCTGTACCGTTTTGGTCAGGCTCAACTGACGAGACGTCTTCTGCAGTCAACCTCCAGGATCTCCGTAAAGGTCTCGCAGAGCTCCGCGATGGTCTTAAGACCATCCGTACAGAATTGACTGAGCACTTTGCTGATCCACTTGACACGGACAAGTATGGCACGCAGATGTGGAGTTTCCTTTCGAAAGCAAGTCGGCAGGTGGACGACCTCATCGAAGATATCAATAATGCCGATACGACGTTCACGGAGGCGGTCAGCTATTATGGAGAAGACGACAGGAACATGACCTCTTCCGAGTTTTATGGCATCTTCAAGACCTTCCTCACTTCTTATAGGGTGCGTTTTCAGTTTTTGATAACCGATCGGTTGTGATTAGGTTTGAGGAATTGCGATTGCTGACATGGTGATTTGTGATTTTGTAGAAATGCAAAGCCGACAATTTGGCTTTCATGGAACAAAAGAACGCGCTGGAGAAGAGGAAACAGATGATGGAAGAAGCGAAGCAGAACCGGCAGAAGATTGTGGAGGTGAACGAGGCGGAGGGTGCAATTATGGATGCTCTGCTGGAGAAGCTGCGCAATGGCGATACAGTACGACGACGACACAAGCGTACGCCAGGGGAGAAACCTGCGGGCCTAACGTTGACGAACGATCCGTCAGCGCATCCGGGCAACGAGACGGCTGTGATGGCGTTGGATATGTTGGCAAGGTTGCAGTCGGATGGGTTTATTGTTCCGCCTACGCCTACGACGAATACGTTGAATCAGAAGAGGAGAAGGAGGAGGACGGAGAGGAGCCAGAGTGGGCCTGCCTCGCCGTTGCCGTCCTCGCCTTTGGCGGTGGAGGTTTCGGAAAGTTTTTATGAGGGCGGGGACTCGATGGCGGGGGATGGGGATGTGACGGTATCGATGGAGACGAGTCGGGGATACGCCGATTCGAGGGCGAGCAGTTACGGGTATGACATGGATGACTCTGGGCGGACAGAGTCTCCTGGGCCCTCTGCCTGAATGTCCCCTTGAAGCGCATAGTTTGCCTTTCCTTATTTCGCTATAATTAGATATCCTCCACAACCTTTTTCTTCGCGTTATTCTTTCTCTTCGCATTGATGATGACTTTCTTGAGCTCGCTGGGTGTTCATTTTTGGTTCTCTTCGGTTGTGGAACGAGCTCAGGTTGTAGTTTTCTGCACTCATTCATTCTTTTCTGGTTTTTGCAACACATCCCACTCTCTTTTTGTTTTATGGTTCCCTTTTTCCCTATGTAGCTATAAACTATCCACCTCATGAAGTTTGCGATCACGAACGAATAAGACAAGTTATTTAAGTTTACGAGTCCCGTGTTCCCCGCGGTGTGAGCATGATATCGCAGAGTTTATCGTGGTAACAAACACGCCATGTTCCTAGAGTTTGAACGATGGCGTCATGCGCAAAGTGGAATGTGATATGATAAAGATGCTGAAGGAGGTCCAATTCAGTGTTCACCGTTAATTCTGTCACTGCACACCTGGTCCTAGGCACACTACCACCTGACAGAAGTCCAAACAACCAAGGCCCCTTGAGCCCGCCATGCCTCTATACGTGATATACAATCCAGTTTGCGGGAACAAATCCGCTCCAGCGCTGTTTCGCGATCATGTCCTGCCATATCTAAAGAGGCGGGGAAAGGCTATCGAGTGTGTTGTGGAGACGGAGAGGGAGGGACATGCGGGGGAGGTTGTCGCTGGGCTTTTGAAGAAGTGGGATATAGACTGTGATTCAACTGGTGAAAGTAGAAAGGAACTCGATGGTCCCGGGGGAGAAGGAAGGGAGGAGGAGAAGACCCTGGATGTCATCCTTGGATCGGGGGATGGGACGTTACATGAAATCGTGAACGCTTTGTTCGGTAGTCCGGATGGTGGTCTAGCTCAAGAGTCGGGGGCAAAAGTGAAGATTGTCCTTGTGCCCTGTGGGACGGCCAATGCCTTGTATTCGAGCTTGTACCCGCCTGGGCCAAAGGATGAAGAGAATGCCGGTGGAAATGTCACGGAGAGTGTGGGGTACAAGATGAAAGCCGTGAAGGAGTACGCTGAAGGGAATGGAGGAGAGGTACCGTTGTCATTTGCTGTTACGACGTTGTTGGGTTCGGGCGGTAATTCGGACGGAAGGAAGAGGCTCGTGTCGAGCGTGGTCACGTCTACTTCACTCCATGCTGCTATCTTAAGGGATTCGGAAAGGCTGAGGGAGGAGTATCCGGGTATTGAGAGGTACAGTTCTTTTACATTTCAAACATTACTACCTATAGGGTATTGACGAAGTAACTAGGTTCAAGATTGCAGCTCAGGAGAATAGCGACAAGTGGTACAACGCCCGGGTTGAATTACTACCTCTGCAGGATGGGAGTCCTCCGACAGTGTATGATCCTGCGAGCAGCGAGTTTCGGGCTCTCCAGCCTCAGCCTCAGTCTGACGTTTGGTATATGGACGGACCATTCGCGTATTTCCTCTCCACCGTCAATGTGGATCGATTGGAACTGGAGTTTAATATTACAGCGTTAGCGAGGAGGATCCGCCCTCCGCCTGGAAGTTGTGATATTGTCATCGTTAGGCCACTTAGGGACCCAAGTTTAGCGAACGAAGGGGAAGAGGCGAGGAAGGCGTTTGTACCCAAGCTTTGGACCGTACTCGGCGGAGCGTATCAGGGAGGGAAGCATGTCTCTTTGAGGTATGGGGCGAATGGGGAAGTCGGAGAGGAGGGAGGGGAGGTGGTTGCAGAGTATGTGAGGTGTGGTGGATGGAGGTGGATTCCAGTGAGTGTCTTTTTATCGTTTGTGGGTTTGGATGCTGAAGGCACGGGTCAGGACAAGGATGATGCGGGTGCTCATTATATCTGTTCGGATGGAAGCGTCGTGGAATTAAAGAAAGGAGGAATCGCGGAATGTAGAGTCTCAACACAAGGACAGAATTTGGTCGTCTGTGCTAGTGCATGAGTGGAACGGCATTAGACATTACGAATCAGTAGAGCAGGAAACGATTACAAGCGTCCGTTGCGGTATATTTATTACTCCTGTATCGATTATCCCTTAATGTAGGTTTAGGTTTTTAGGCGGTGGTTTCCTTTGCTTTAAAGAGTGTCTTGACGACTTGTGTAGATTTCTGGTATACCTCGTCGATGCTGGCGGAGCTATCGATCTGGTCGATGGACGGAATGAGTGAATGGGCAAGTAATATAAAAGGGAGGCAGGCGTACCTCTGCGACCTTGGATTGTGCGGCGTAGTGCTCAATAACGGGCATAGTATCGGCCTTGTAGGTGCCTGGAGAGATGTCAGAGATACGACGGCTGTGGCGACGATAATGACGCACGGAATCGTTTCTTGATGCTCTCTACGTTGTCATCCTCCCTTCCGCTGGTCTTGCCTCGTTCAAGGAGACGCTCGAGCATAACCTCTTCGGTGGTCGAGTAGAACAGAACCAGCGATGACAAGCACACCTGGACACGATGAGCAAATTGCGTAGACACAGGAACTAGCGGCGATCGGACGCACCGTCTCGTCAAATTTCAGAGCCTGGTCCATCTTGCGGGGGAAGCCATCGATGAGGAAGCGGCCGCGACCTTCTGACCATCCGTCGCCTTGAGGAGGGTTCTCGAGGGCGGCCTTCATGGCGTTCTCGAGGAGCTTGATGGTGACCTCCATGGGGACGATGGTGCCCTCCCGAATGCAGGTGCGGATGAGTTCGCCATACTGGGACCCTTCACGGTTCTGTTCTGCGCGCAAGAGGTCGCCAGCTGCAGTCTTATGTGAGTGATGCTGGGTGATGATGAGGACGAATGTGGAGCGCACCGGAGAGATGGCAGAAATTGAAGTCGGAAACTAGTCGTGAGCATTGGGTGCCTTTGCCTGCGTCACCACGATGAGCGCGATCCTTGGAGGGTGGATTGTGGGATTCGCACCTGCGCCTGGACCTCCCAAAACATAAATAACTGTGATTTTTGTGTTATCGAAGACGGGGGAGGACGAATCGACGGTCATTGCTTTGGTTCGTGGTGTCTGGGGGGGACCAAGGGATGATCTTGAGCTCTAGGTTGGAGAGAAGCTGGGTTTGTCTGTTCTCGTTTCTTCACGACTGAATAAAAAGCAGCGAATGAAGTGACAGTGAGCGCGACGAGCAGCCACGGATTTGGGCCTTTTCGACTTGTCATGAAAGTCCGCTGTCAACAATTGTTTATCCACAAATCACTCACTCAGCATTCCCTTTGATCATGGATCGCGTCTACAACTTTCAGACAGATATTTATGCCTTTAGGGCTTGCCACAACGACGATGCTCAAGATTTGGTTGCTATTGGAGGCTTGCATTCTGTAGAGGTTCTTCAATTGGTATGTCTCTCTTCAACAAAATGAAACAGAGGGAATTGCTTATCGGTGTTTTGTAGAACAAGACAGAGGTCAAACCAATCGCGTCGTTCCACTTGGGTTCACGCGTTACTTCCATTGCTTGGTCCTCGTCCACCGTGTCGCCTTCAAAAAGCGATTCATGGTCTCTCGAGTACGTTGCCTGTCCCATGTCGCCATTCAATGACTGACCGGGGTTCATCCAGGTTAGCAGTCGCGACAGACGACTATGGCCTGCATCTCTTGACCAAATCCTCGACTGACCGCGAATACGTCTTCCCCTTCGGAGGAGGCCTCAGTGGACACCATGGAATCATCAACGACATGACCTTCTGTGGTGGGTGGACTGAGGATAGTTCGCGCTATGTCGCGACGGTGTCTGGTGTGTGCCATTCATAACAGTTACAACTGGGATATTGATCATACGGCAGACGACAAGATGCTCATGGTATGGGATTTGCGTCCTCCAAAAATCCCTAATGTGAATACCACACATGACGAGGACGAGGACGACATGTCTCCACCACCCCGCCCACAACCAACAGCTCTCGTCATCCCCTTCCCCCACCCTCTCGTCTCCATCTCCTCTCACCCCCTTACAAGCAAAGAGTTTTTGGTATCAGATTGTCGAGGTTCGGTCTTTATGACAGACTGGAGGCTCGACTCTGCAGATCTGGAGATGCAGAGCAACTTTAGGCATTCGAATTTGGTCGAGTTGGTCGATCCGGCCGCTTTGGCTGCTGCTTGTGTTGGTCAGAGCCAGAGGTGGACGGGGTCCGTTGGCTGGAGGAGTGATTCCTTGGACATGTGAGTTATCTTTCTTGGTCGTCGGACCCAACTTTTAACACGGTGCAGTGTTGGAGGTGTCTTTGGCAATCGTTTTGCCATTTGGGATTTGGCGAATTTGAGAGGCGGGAAGCCGGTTGTTACTTCGCAGGGTGTGATTGACGGCGGGCACAAGTTTAGGTCTGTTTCCCTTCTTCATGACCGGTTCATACACCCTATTCATCTCGAAAATAGGTGGTGCAAAACTTACCCCGAACACTTTGCCGTCTCGACCCAAATACCAACCAAAGGCGCCGTCATCCAAGTCTACAACTTGAATTTCCCTCACGCTCAGCCCACCGTATTCACGCTGCGACCCAAACCCCAGTTTGTGAGGGATTTCGACTTTTTGAGTGTCAAGGGGATTCCGCAGATTGCAGCCGTCATTGGGAAGACCGTCTTTGTGTTTGCGATTGGAGAAGAGTCGTGAATCGCCGTGCTTTCCGGCCTGTAGGTGTGATGCGTTGGGGTGCAAAGTCATGTAGCATTTCTTTTACCAAAGATCGATCGTGTATGTATCTAGCACCAAGAGAACATGTCAAGTATCACGACGTGGACGTATACCAAACATACGGATAGATAATCAAGCAGTGAACATTGGGTGAAGTTAAAGTGGTTACTACAACAACAAAATGGAGGGTGGCGTGTAAGGCTGGCAGAATGACATACTACAAAATAGACAATGTCGGTGGGTTAATTAAACAGGATGGTAGTAGGCTTAAAAGTACAATGAATGACAAAACAAGGGCCGAGGCGCGAAGGACGAAGAGAGCGGACGCAAGAATTATAACTAGTGACGAGGGTTGGAACCTATGGTTGAAGTCGGTTGTTGGTCGGTTGGGATGGGATGGATCGTTAGGATAGAAAGACGGGTTATGCAAAGTACACAAGAGAATTACAGACAAAGCAAGTATCGGACATGAAACGACGGGAGTGGACCAAGAGGGGGATGGGTGATAAGCCGCAAAAACGAGAAAACCAAGGACTGAGAGGGGTATGTGGGCGTAGGTATAGAGTGAAGAAGTGATAGCAAACATTGGACAAGCCAAGTTCAACAGGACAAAGAACGAAAAAGGTTGATAGATGGAATGATCACCGAAGATAATCAATGGCCATAAGTCGGGTGGACAGTTGCGTGAGGCGAAGTATTCATCGGGTGATACATTTGGCCTTGATGATGCATTGCACCTGGATGGTGCGCGTGTTGAGGTGACGCGGAATGCTGGTGTTGTTGGTGTTGGTGCTGCTGATGCTGCGTATCGGTGTACTGGGCAGCACGCGGATCGTTGGCACCAACCGCCAGCACGTTCGTTTGCGTTTCGTGTGTTCCACCGAATCCGAGCTCGATGAACATGTTCTTCCAGTAGTGTTGATCGAGCTCGGTGGCGTTGTGTGGAGCAGAAGGGAGCGAAGCATTGTAGTAGTGTTGCGTATTCGTGGTGGCGGAGGACGACGGTGTGACTGGCGGCGCATAGTCGGGGTGATAGGCACTCTGGGGGAGCGGGCCCTGAGGATGGTTTGGCATGTTGGGCGACGCAGGGAACTGGAATGCTTGATCTTGCACCCTGGGAACTTGATGGGGATAGGAAGCCTGAGTGGGGGACGCCATTTGAACAGGCCCTTGGGTAGGCGAGGCCTGATCTGCTTGTTGACGAAATCGGGGAAAAAAGAAGCATTGACCGTGAGTAAAAGCCGGGAAACAAGATATCGAAAACCCTAAAAGGAGGCTTAAACTAAGACACATACTCTGTAGCCGGGGATCTATTGGGACACCGCTGTCATGTTCTCTTCGACGTTGACGAAATATGTCATTTTCCAATAGACTTCGCAAAAAGCGACCGTGATACTCTGCCGAGACTGCGGTGGGGGATATCTTGGAGGCTTCCAGATAGGCGTCCCCAGTTTTGCCGATTAAGCGATAGATATCATTGGCAGTCGACTCGCCAATCTGGGTTAGCGTGGTCTGTGTACGGAGAAGCTGTTTGCCTAATCAGTATGATGTACGCGATGAGACGAGATTGAGCACACCTTGAGCAGGAAAACGGCAGAGTATGCACCCATAACGAGAATAGAATCTTGGCCATAACACTGTTACCCCGTGTCAAAAGCTTAAATCTTCGGCTATTCAAATGGACCATGCTTACAAGCATGCTCATCTTTACGAGATCTTCAGATAAGATACGAAGCGAGTCCAAAGCGCTGGTATAACATGTGGTGAGGGCCTGGAGACTGGGGGGTGTGCGGCTTCCCTAGAATAGAAACTGTGAGAGGGGTCGATAAAAGGCAATGGCGAAACCTTACAGGTATAAGTGACGCCTGGATACCGAAGCTATTCAAGAACAGCCGCACATAGAGTCGGAAGAAGGTCAAGAAGGACAAATGGAATCCTTCTCCCTTGGCTGTAGAAATGAAATGAGACTGCGATCGAGGGTGTGTTCGCGGTTCCGCTAACATACCTTTGTTCATTTCCGCCCTCCAAGTTTCATCCCAATGCGTCAACTTCGCGTTGCAGTTCCGCAACACGACCTCATAACTAATATCAGTGTTCCCTTTACCCGTGGAGAAGATATCCGTGGTTTCGGCCTGGCTTCGATGATCAACAATCCACACACAAAGGAAAAAAGAAGCAACTTACGGCTATCAACCGTAATTGGACAAAGGCGGCAATAATGACGTCCTCTGGACGCACTACACCATTGGGACTTCCGGTATGCCAGGATGTAGAGTGCTTGACAAGGTCGCCCTCCGGTAACATCCAGTGCCTTCCCGTCTGAGTGCTTAGACTGCGATCATGGACGAAGAGGACAAGATAAGTTCGTTCCCGGTTGCGTCGCTCTAATCGCTGCAACTCGGACTCATGGGGAGGGGGGTGGGCTACATAACGGTTCAAACCCAGTTCTACTGCCATGCGGCAGGCCTAAGAAATGATGTAAGTGGACAGGTTGAATGCAAACAAAGGGGAACTCCTCACGTAACCAATATAGGTCCATGTGCGCTATATGGACAGTTGGATTAGGAATCGCACAGATGTTAGTAAGACGGAACGCACATTGTCATCTGGATCCTTCCAATAGGTGAGGCAGGCAAATGCCTGCACGACCTCAACCCGCTTCCAAGCTTCGGCAAAGGCAAGCACCGCAAATTCGTTGGCAAGCTTCTGACACTGTTTGAATGACATGGGCCGCCAGAATCTGCAGCAGACCATGAGAAGAGTCGTGAAAAGGAAAGGGCATTTTGCGCGGACGTAGGGAACGGTGTGTAACGTAGGATCGAAAAGGTTGATGAAAGGATTCAAACGGAGGAAGAAGAGATCAAATAGGACTTTGGTATCACTCTCTTGGAGAATGCCAGCCGAGATTGGATCAAGGGGGCCCGTCGGTGCCGGGGGAGCTGCGATCGATGCCTGGGAACGGGACTGCTGGCCCTCCTTGGGATGCTGGTCCTGAGGATTGAGTATGATTCTTAGGAAAGTGTTCTTGGACTGCTGAACGAAGTTGGCGGGATACATTGTTTCCGTTTTGTCGGTCTCATCATCCTCATCGACGCCATCATTAGGAGTTGCGACTGGAGCGGGGGAATACTGTTCAGGTGCCGGCTGATAGGTGGAGATTGGGATGGTTGGTGCTGGGGGAGGTGGTTGCTGGGGAGCGGACTGATGTTGCTGAGAGACGTAATGAGGACTCGTGGGTGGCGGGGGACCGTAGGGTGAGTCGCAGGGATGCATGACAGAATAAGGTTCTGGGCCGCCACGGATATCGGGTGGCGGATATGCAGGAGCGGGAGCTGCTTCTGCTGACTGAGACTTTAATTTGGCAGTATTAAGACCCTTTTCGAGTCTTCTGAGCATCTTTGAGGCTTCGGACAGCCTGGATGAGGGTGGATGTGAGGGAGAGAAGCGAGAATTGGACGGGGGGACGCACTTTGAACCGGGCTTTCTGCCTCGGCGATGCTTTTCGAAAATACACCTGTTGCGTGATGAGAACAAAGGTTAAAATAAGCTGCAAAAAAGAGACTTGCTCGACGTTGGCGCGCTTGCAGCGTTGGCAGGCTTTCTGGCCATCCTCTGCGCCAACGCACTTCATCTAGGGCGGGGGGATCAGGTGGGTTCCCCACACAGCATGTTGAATACGGACCTTGGCAGCGCGGCATACTGTGCAAGCCCGAGCCCCTCTGACGACGGGGGGTTTCTGACTATGGTTGCAGGTGTGAAACAAAAGGTTATGAGGAGCGAGAGAAGGACATACGGTGGCTTTGTGTCGGAATCGATGTCCATTGGAGGTGAATCCCGGGGTTCAATGAGGACAGGCGACGGTGATCAAAAAGTGGTCAGAGACGCCGGAGAGCGTGCCAGCCGGAGGCGACGACGACGAGGACGTTCTGTTGACGCTGTGAAGAGCGGCGAGAGGATTGTGGACGGGCTGAAGGACGTTATGTGGGCAGAGGCGATGGTGGTTGTGGTTCAAGGGACGAGAGAGGGCGGCGACGACTTTGTTTTGTTTGGTTTGGGGGTATCTCGCCAAATCAGCGTTAATTATTATCGATTTCTCTTAGGCGTTGTGGGTGATGCTCAGATGGACCCAAATATATTCTCTGGCGCCGTATACAGCCTCGCCAATACAGCATGCTCACCGCAGATGTTCACCGTACCCCGGCTTATAAATGTTTCACCGGACCTCGCTATAAACACCGCACCCCCCCTGAAACACACCGGATGCGATTCCAAACAATATTTTTCTTTTTTCTGTCTCCCGCGACGCTGCCTGCGTTCTCAACACACACCCAGAACCCGTCTGTCTGTCCCTCACACACCGTGCTCGCCACACACCCTTCCAACACCAAGTCGGTCCAAATAATTCCGCTTTCATCACAGAGTCACGTGAGCCTGTGACTCACAGCCATTGCGTTCTCACACTCGCGCCGTCACTGGTCTCTCACCTGAACGAGCATCATGGTCAGAATAATCATTAAAGGAGGTGTGTACTGCTGCTTTATTTCCTGGAATTACATATAGCTGATTTCTGTATAGGTGTATGGAAGGTACGACTATCTGATAATCTGAAATTAGAGGCATACGACTTATCGTTATCCAGAACACCGAAGATGAAGTCCTAAAGGCTGCTATCGCCAAGTACGGCAAGAACCAATGGTATGTTCTTCCACTCTGCAGCTGTTCTGTTGCTTATGCGATACCAGGGCGCGTATTTCTTCCCTTCTTGTCCGCAAAACGCCCAAGCAATGCAAGGCGCGGTGGTACGAATGGCTGGACCCGTCCATTAAGAAGACCGAGTGGTCCAAAGTGCGTAAATCCCTTCTTACTCTCCGACCCAACTTGACAATTCCTCCAGACAGAAGATGAGAAACTCCTTCATCTAGCAAAGCTCATGCCCACGCAATGGCGCACCATTGCACCCATTGTCGGTCGAACCGCAACTCAGTGTTTGGAACGGTACCAGAAGTTGTTGGACGAGGCAGAGGCGAAGGATAATGAAGAGCTGGGGCTGACGGGTCCGGACGATGCTGGGAAGAGTATAGAGGACATTAGGAGGTTGAGGCCGGGAGAAATCGACCCTGACCCCGAGACGAAGCCTGCGAGGCCCGACCCGATAGACATGGACGAGGATGGTACGTGGCAATCCCTCGACTAAAAAATATCTACTGACATGAATTTTAGAAAAGGAGATGTTGTCGGAAGCTCGTGCACGTTTGGCCAACACCCAGGGTAAGAAGGCAAAACGGAAAGCGAGAGAGAGGCAGTTGGAGGAGGCGCGTCGGTTGGCTGTTTTGCAGAAGAAGCGTGAGCTCAAGGCTGCTGGTATCATGTAAGTAACCATTGTGGTATCGTATGTGCGCTTCTAACGGTTATCTAGTATGCGGTCCAAGACCAAGAAGAAGGGCATGGACGTGAGTACCCTACTCCCGTTTAATCAACAATTGCTAACTTTTCTCCAGTACAATGCAGATATCCCATTCGAGAAAAAGCCCGCTCCTGGCTTTTACGATACCTCAGAAGAACAAGCCAAGGTCGCAGCCGCCCCCGTTGGCCAGTCCCTTCGCCGTCTGGAAAACAAGCGCAAACCGGAAGAAGAGGAACTTGAGAGAAAGAAGAGGCAGAGGAGGAACGAGAAGGAGGGTGGAGGCCAAACCAAATTCGTCCCAGCTCGTGAGGCACAGATCCAGAAGCTTAAGGAAGCCGAATCTATTGGTCGAAGAAGAAAACTCGTCCTTCCGGGCGCTCAAGTCGGAGAAACCGAGTTGGAGGAGATTGTCAAGATTGGCCAGGCTGGAGAAAACGCTAAGGCATTGGTTGGCGGCGGAAGTGACGCCAGTGGCAAGCTATTGAGCGACTATGATGGGTTGGACGCTGCTCGAAGTGCTAGAACACCGCGAACTGCCCCTCAACGTAAGTCTTGTGGTTAGATTTTGGCGTTTCGGTCAAGCTGACTCGGTTTACTATAGAGGATACCGTACTCATGGAAGCTCGCAATCTCCGCAACATGACGATCGCCCAAACACCCCTGCTTGGCGATGAGAATACCCCCTTGCATATCGCGCCCGGCGGTGGTACCGGCTTTGAAGGTGCTACGCCTCGCCACCAAGTCGCGTTCACTCCCAACCCCCTTGCAACACCCTACCGTACTGAAGGTGGTGGTGATGTTGGTGCGACACCTCGCGGCGTCGTGGGGGCAACCCCTCTCCGCACGCCTCTCCGCGACAACCTGGCAATTAACCCTGCAGACCAAGGCTCGCAAATGAACGCCGCGAAACGAGCCCTGCGAGCCGGTTTCTCGAGCCTTCCCAAACCCGAAAACAACTTTGAACTTTTGGTCCCCGATGACGAAGAGGTGGAGCCAGAAGCTGGTGCTGCAGTCAGAGAAGAGGACGCCGCGGAGCGTGATGCTCGACTGAAACGGATGCGTGAAGAAGAAGAGAGGAAAGCCCTCGCCCGCCGATCTCAAGTTTTGCAGCAAGGCCTACCTCGACCGGCCAACGTGGACCCTGCCGCGCTGCTTCAACGACTCTCGTTGGATGACGAGGGCATGGAGCGGGAAGCTGCTCAATTGATTTATGCGGAGATGGTTGATCTTATGAAGCACGATGCAATCACGAACCCGCTGCCTGGTACGATGACTCCTGGAAGCGCGCAGTCGACATATGTGATCCCTCCGGATGAAGACCTCGCAAAGGCGAAGGATGTGATTCATAAAGAGTTGGCAGGGATGGTTGGGTTTCCGAACGCCAACCCGGCGCAGGTGCATGAAGGATTGGTCGCAGTTGCGAGGAATGAGATCGGAGATGGGGGAGAGGATGGGTCGTGGGCCTCGATTCGTGCTGGATTAGTCCTCCACCCCAAGCTTAGGACGCTGGTGAAACCAGAGACCCTGAGCCTTGAGGAGCGCGTGGAGGGATATGGGTTGTTGCTAAATGACTACCGGGAGGCAATGACCAAGTTGGCAACGAGAGCTGCGAAGACGGAGAAGAAGCTTGGTGTTGTGCTTGGTGGATATCAAGCGCGGGGACGGGCGCTTGCGAAGAGGTTGGTTGATGCGTTTGCTGAGATTCAGCAGACGACTGTGGATTTGAGGAGTTTCGAGCGGTTGAGGGCGAATGAGGCTGTTGCTGGGCCGCAGAGGGTGGTGTTGTTGAAGGAGGAGGTGGACAAGTTGGAGGGGAGGGAGAGGGCATTGCAGATGCGGTATGCAGAGTTGGATCGGGAGAGGAAGGAGGCGGAGGAGAGGGTCGCGGTGTTGGAGGACAAGGTGATGGCTGCAGCCGAGGCGTTCAACGAGGCCCAGCTTGCTGCCATGGAGGAGGACTCGTAGTTGGACTTGTTTTTCTCTTGTGATTTTATTATCTACGGTACTACGGTACAGTGTATTTACAGTCTCGGCATACATAATTTCATTATCAGCCCAGGGTTTCCTAAATGGTAAAGAATCTGGTGGAAGCGGTGGTTTGCCTCGAGGCATGCATGCCGCGTTCTTGGCTTCTTTTTCGACTGGGTTCTGGCACTGGCAGCTGAGGTATTCAGACGGTCACGGACTTGCCTGGAATGTCCACCCTTTCCTTCGGATTGTCGACGTCTTTCTTCTTTTGACCGTCCATCCCCCTGCTGCTGCCTATAATGCCTGTGGTTGTAGGTGGTGGTGTCGACCACCATGTTTACTGGCCGGCAACGATAACCGTTGCTCCTGCCGCGACTGCGGTGCCAGCTTTGGAACCTCGTGCGGTTTCGACTACGACGTTGTATAGGACACCTTCGTATACCGCTGAAGCAGTGGATGACCACGGACCTCGTGTTCCCGTTGCTGCTATCGCGGGTGGGGTCGTTGCCGGTGCGCTCCTTGCCATCATTGCGACCATTGGCTGGATCTGGTGGGGGCGGTCTTTGGATAGGTCTGCTGCTAAGCAGCGGAGAGAGGCTGTAAGGTTCTCATTGTACTCGCGTTTGAAAGGTGCTGAACATTGGAGGTAGGCTACGAGGTACAATACCCTACGAAATGCGACTATCAGTCGTCCTCGTCCTCATACGCGCTATCGACCCATGTATCAACCTCAACTGCGAACGGCCGAAAAGCAGGTCAAGTTTGCAAATTCGGAGGGGGAAGGCGGGGTGGACGGGAATGGGCAGCCGGTTATGACTGAGGTACCGGTTCCTCCTCCGACGAGGGCCCAGAGGTTAAGGGCTATGACGCGACTACATACGACGATGAACGGACACGGGAACGGGAACGGGATAATGATGCAGGAGGCGGGAGAATCATTACGACCAGCACCTCGGATAGTACACCAGCCCTCAAAGCAGACGATGAGCTCGGCCTCTGAATACTCTACAGCCAGTGGTGAAGAACGGCAAATACGGGCACCTTCAAATTTACTGCTCGCTGCACTTGGGATGGGGCGAACGGGGAGTACGGAAGGGAGCAGGCATAGTCAGAACATGGATGATAGTGGGAGCGGGAGGAATAGGTGGTCGTGGTCGTCAAACCTGGGGATATTCACTCGACATAGTCGGCAGCAGGGCAGAACGGCTTACAGGACGTCTCAGGCGACAGAACATTCTGCTACGACGGACGGGAGTGGACGTGTTGTGGTGATGGGTGTCGCGCTGTGACATGGGTCGTTATTATCTATATTGCAAAAAGTGGGAGACCCGGCCCTGTGTCTAGACATGGAGCAAAAAGGCAGCGGTATTACAGCGACTTGAGGTATTCCTGGACACATTTTGTCAAAACAGGAGGACAGAAGAAGGACATTGTAGTGACTACACACCTGTTCTAACCTGCCCACGGACGCTTTGAAGTTCTCAACTTCTTTCCAGCAATCTAGCGACGTTGATGTATTTTGTCTGCGTAGATTAGTTTTTTTTTCACTGGGACACATTTTGATGCATATTCTAGTAACTCACTTGTAACATTCAACAACAGCATTGCTGGCTGCTTGAATATCGGGGTGTTCAGAGAGAGTTCGCTTTGCGTGGTACTTCTCGATTTTGGCCTTGACTTCCTCGAGGTCACCGAAGAGGGCAGCGCTTGTTTTCACGTCGCCGGAGGATGAACCGTCTTCATCCGAGGACGACGACTCGCCGGCCATGCTCCTCTCCCGGTCCAAGTTCTCCTTCTCGAGAGCAGCTTCGATTTGCTGGCGGACATCCTCCTCTTCGCGTTTGAGAGCCTCGAGTTCGCCTTGGATGCGGGCACGAATGTGAGCGTCGATGAGGGACTGGCGTTGGGGAGGGGTGTCGACGGACTCGAGGTTGTCCGAGAGCTGGTTCACGACATCTGGCGAGAACTGTTGTCGTGTAAGGGAGAATTTGAAAATAGGAATAGTTTACTGACCTGGATTGGTACTTCGTTGTGGAAGACCTTTTCTTCTGGCTGCGATGTCGACTGAGCCGCTCCCATTTCGTGACAGTGAGTTAACACCAAAAGTCCGGCGCTCCTTGCCTTGGCCTCGCCGCGTCGGGCACGGCGGAGTTTGAATTAGCTTGGGCTCGATGGAACATTGGCGACGACAGAGCGACCTCACCACGAGGCTTCCCTTTTCTTCTCTTCCAACTCACTCTTGATTCTCTTCCAGGGTTCTATACAAATCCACATCTGTGAAGGGAATCCCAACCCCATTCACAATGGCCAAAGCCCACCTCGTCCCAGCGATATTTTCTTCGCTCCATCGTCTCTCGGCCTATGTCTTTTTAAAAATCATCCCAACCACAATTGGGCCTCTGGTTTTGCCCGTTTTCTATGTTGCATATCTTATCTCGTTGGTACTTTGTCCTGCCGCGGACTCTCCCACCCCGGCGATCACCGCCCCTGTGCAGACATCCCAAGACACCAAAGAGGCCAATGGAGACGCGAAAAACATCAAGGAAGAAAAGCCTCTTCCCCCTCCTCCTGTTACCCAAGTGCGCCCTTTCCCTTTCTAGAATTTCGCTCTGTACTCAGACCAAGCCTAGCCCAAACAACCTTCACTCGTCCCCTCGTTGCTTTTCTCTTTGAAAACGCGCAATTGGCTCCCCAACGCCCTCAATGTTGCTATCAACACCATCCTATTCGCTGCTTGCGTGGACTTGACACTGAACCCTGTGTTTTATCCCGAGACTGACGTCGCGTTTGCGAGGGTTGGAGCCGTTTATCCCGACGCGGCAAAGATCACTGTCCGGTTCCCTTCCTCCGAGGTCACCCAGCAGGACGTCCGCATTTTGTACAGAGAGGCAGATTCGCCTTTGAATGGGTGGAAGGATGGCCCGGTCCTCTCCGTTTCCGAAGAGTTTGATTGGGTTAATACCACCAGGTTGAAGAACCTTTGGCCGGAGACTGTCTACGAATGTGAGTCCCTTCGATTTTTGTTGGTGGAGTAAACGCCAATACGCGTATTAGACACGTTTTCGGATATGAACAGAACCCTTGTCGATGATGCTGTTCCTCAACGCTTCCAGACCTTCCCCGATGCAAGGTTCAACTCCGGTTCCCACTTCAAGTTTCTGGTGTCGTCGTGTATCACCCCCAACTTCCCGTACAAGGGTCCACAGGAGCGTCTGATGATCAAGGGATTTGACTTGCTCGCCAAATACCTCACCCACGAGGAGGAATCGACAGAGGAAGCTGTCAATATGACTGGATCTGTCTCCAATACCACCACCGCCGACGAACCAGTTGCAGAACAGAACGCCACCGTCCCCGAAGTTGCTGAGGAGCAAGTGCCCCTTGTTGCTCCGGAATCCGCCCCTTCGGCCTCTTCAGTAATCTCCAACCTGTACAAGTTTATGCTTTTCCTTGGTGATTTTGTCTATGCGGATGTGCCCTTCTACTACGGCGACGACAAGGATGCGTATTTGCGTCTTTACAGGCGCAATTACGCCAGTCCCAGTTTCCAGAAGGTGTACAGGAACTTGCCGGTTTTCTATGCTTACGATGATCACGAGGTATGTGGCCTTTCCGTGTGGAGACTTGCGATTAGGATTAACAGTTGGGTAGATCTTTAACAACTATGGTGGGGAAGGAATTGATGTCGCCCCATATGCCAACGCGACGAACGGGTTTTCATTGTACAACGGGGACGCAAACTACGATCCTACGGTGCAGGGAGACCATTACTACAACTTCAGCTATGGCGATACTGCGTTCTTCGTCTTCGACACTCGCCGCTACCGATCCAATATCGACACCACCGCCCCTCAAGACCGCACGATGCTCGGCCCTGTCCAACTCGAAGCCTTCCACAACTGGCTTGCTAGGGTTAATCAAACTGCAACCTTCAAGTTTGTCGTCTCGTCTGTGCCGTTCACCTCGCTTTGGGGCCATGACGCGCAGCTGGATTCGTGGGCTGCGTTCGCACGCGAGAAGAACCAGGTTCTGAAAGCCTTGCAGAGTGTCCCGAACGTGGTCATTTTGTCGGGTGACAGGCACGAGTTTGCAGTGATTGAGTATGCTGTCCCTCAGCACTCGGAGGATAAGAAGGGTTATGTGGTTAGGGAATATTCGGCGAGTCCGTTGAATATGTTCTATATCCCGTTCGTGAAGACGTTAAGGATGGAGAGTGAGGACGTGGTTGTAAGGAGGTGGAACGAGACTAGGTTAACAGAAGAGGGACCTGTTGTGGAGGAGAAGACCGAGCTTGTGCCCAAGGAACGGGTGTTGCAGTATATTCCTGTGGGGAACGTGAAGTGGTATGTTGTCGTCTTTTCATTAATTCTGACCGGGTGGCTGATGGCGATACGCTACAGGTCCTCCATCGAGGTTGATACGAGGAACCAGAGTCATCCCGTTTTGAGGCTTGAGGCTGTTATTGATGGGAAGACTGCTTACCAGTGCGTACCGTTTGTGTCATATCTTTCACGATAAACTCACACCTGCGTAGGTTGGAGACGATTGGCACACCTGTCAACCATAACAACGGCAAGGCCTTGATTTCTGTTCCTCTCGGCCTCAAGCACTTCCTCGGAAAACTTGGTTTCCAGTCGAAACGATGGTTCTAAAACGACAGACACGGATAGACAAGACGGACGACGATGACGATTCGGATGACTCCATGAAAGTACACTGACTAACCTACATAAGTAATCGCATTCGAAAGACTATTTCTTTGCTTTTTTTAGACCCTTCTTGTTTTTAACGTATGTGTACGATTTTGATTATTAGTTTTTTTTTTTTTGGTTAACGACCCAGGACACGCTATTTGTTGTACCTATCTACACCTTCGAATTTCTTTTCCCAATGGATACGGTATACTACAGTATGTATGTATGTAGAATCATCTATTTCTGACCCTTCACCTCGGGATCCTATCCGCCTTTCACTCAGTCTTTATCCTGTGTGAACCGCTGTTGTACTAATCGGTAGTGTTCCATCTCCGCCTCGCTCACACTAGGCACTAGATTCTTCAATGCGATCATGAAATCTTCCTTTGTGACCGTTACGAGGATTTCTTCCGGTGTGGCGAGTTCGGAGAGGTAGTACTGTGGTGTCAGTGGGTAGGGGTGCTTGACTCCGGATGTGGAGGAGAGAGCGGCGAGGTCAGATTCTGTTATTTCGGCTGTGAAAGGAACGTGCGTTAATTGGTGAGGGGAGAAAGGAACGGGACGGCAGCGTACAAATCCGTTTATCGATCAGAGCGGCCTTGCGAGACATCGCGTTTAGCATTGCGTCTGAGCATAGAGCGTAAAAGTCTGCTCCGGTGTAGTTGAATGGACACTGTTCGGCAATGTCCCGTAGGTTAAGGTCCGGGTCGAGTCTGAACTTCCGTGTTAGGGCTTCGAGAATGTTGAATTGGGCTTCGTGGGTATCGCTGACGCCGAGGTAGAGCATGCGGTCGAATCTGGGGTGTGTTATGTGAGCAAGGGATTGTTCGGGAGGATTGGAGAAGCATCGTCGTACCTTCCAGGACGCAAAAGCGCAGGGTCCAGCAAATCCGGTCTGTTCGTAGCGCCGATCACAAACACATCCGAACTACCATTCTCACTCCCAGCCATCCCATCCAACTCCGCCAACAACTGACTCACTATCCTGTCCATCACCCCTCCTGAATCTCCTTGGTTCCCTCTCTTGGGTGCCACGGAATCCAGTTCGTCGAAGAAGATGACGCATGGTTTGGCGTCTCGTGCTTTCTGGAAGACGCGTCTGACGTTGGCTTCGGATTCACCGATGTACATGTTGAGGAGTTCTGGACCTTTGACGGAGAAGAAGTTGAGAGAGCAGGAGGTGGCGACTGCTTTGGCGATCAAGGTTTTGCCTGTTCCTGGGGGTCCGTAGAGAAGGATACCTGAAACCGTGTCAATAAGTCCTCAGAATAAGGAACAAGGGGGAAAGGGTATTGTTACCTGATCGCTTCTTCAATCCGTCCGCAAAGAGTTCGGGATGTTCGAGCGGAAGTTGGATTGTATCGAGGATGTCAGCTTTGACATGTGCAAGGCCTCCAACGTCGTCCCATGACACGGTTGGGATCTTGGGTGCACCGATGCTTTCCGAGTACGCATCGCGTGCCTTGCCCAGGGCTGATTCAAAGTCTGCTGCCGAGAGGCTTACCCCTGCGAGTTGGACGCTTTGTTTCGACAGGCCTCTGGGGAAGACAGAGTTAGAAGTGAAGGAGGAAAGCGGACGGGGGATAGTTTACTTGTTCTTTAGTGTTCGTTCGAGAGAGTGTGTGTGTGCTCGAGCGACCAGGTCGACCAGGTCGGCTGCTACTAGTGCGGCAGTTTGAGTTGCAAGGTGGGATAGGGAGACGTCGGAGGAGAGAACGGCAGTGTGAAGGAGGCTTGCGAGGATTTCATACCGGGATCGTTCATCTGGCACCTATATCAAGAAGATATGGTTTGTCAATTGTAAGGTGAAAGCAGTGGCCAGGGTACCTCAATGTT
The DNA here is from genome assembly GCF_000182895.1 of Coprinopsis cinerea okayama7#130. Lineage (NCBI taxonomy): Eukaryota > Fungi > Basidiomycota > Agaricomycetes > Agaricales > Psathyrellaceae > Coprinopsis > Coprinopsis cinerea. The sequence continues at coordinate 2,209,738 of NW_003307543.1, read as the reverse complement.
AATCTCGTGCTTGAATTGGGAGAGGATGCTCGGCGGGACCTGACCAGATTCCGTGACTGTGCCCACGACGATTACTGGGAACCCTGTTTCCTTCCAACTCTTCTGGAGATTGCCGACACATTCCTGGAGGACGGCCGAGAGTGGGGATTCTAATTGGGAGTTGTCGTTACGGTTACAAGTGGAAATGCGCGAGATGAGTACCTTTGCCTTGGGCTGGCTGGGTCGATCCTGCAAAGGCCTCAAGTTTACGGAGGACAATGATGCAAGGGCTGCATTGGGTCGCTTGATCGAACCGAACGCGGAGTGTTCCTTCTGTCTTGGTATCATTCTCGCCTATTAGGTCGTAGCAATCGAGCTGTACCTTCGTCAGTAACTTGTCAAGTGGGAGCTGGGATCGTTGTCACCTCCATGATGTGGATCCCCAATTTCTGCGCAACCCACGAGATAGTGGTATATTTCCCGACACCTCGCTGGCCTTTAATTAAGAACGTCAAGTCTAAGTGACAGTCCAAAGACCATTTGGTCATTGAAGCTGTCGCCATGGCCAACAGCTTCCCGAATGGACTCGACGGAGCCAGTAAGGAAGAATCCCGTTCTTCGAGAATCTTGAGGATACCACTGGACATCTTCCGTTCGAGGTCATAGTAGCTACCAGGATCGGGAATGCGGGAGTGTTCGATACCTGTTTGCATTATCCGAGTGACGGAAGGGTCAACCCAACACCCTAGCTCGCCCATTTGGCCGCCGAGGTAGAGGTCTTGGGGGGATGGGTGTGAGGGAGAGGATGTGTCAAGGATGTCGTACTCGACGTTCGTGATCATGAAATAGACGAGGGTATGCTTGTTGGATGAGGAGTCGAGAGGTCTGGTAGGCACTAGTTAGTGGTCAGTGATCTTTGGATATGGAGAAGACGCACAGAGGACCCAAGGAGTCTGGGTTGGAAGCTGCATCGTCTGCGTCATGGACCCATCTTGATCGACTTGCTTCGATAGGGACTGCGATGATGTCGCCTTGCTTTACCAATCGTTGGGTTTGGTCGAAGTGGGCTTTGAGCCCGGCGAGGAAAGAATCCTGGTATACCTTGTTGATAGAGAAAGGGGAGGCGACGCGGGCGATGGTTATTGCTCGGGCTGTTGGGATGAAGGGGCGGTGGGATCCGAAGGGGCTAGGGAGTAGCTGAAAGGAGGGAGATTGGGAGGAAGATGCTTTGGAGGTGAAGTCAGTTTGATCGGAGCGAGTTATGTTGAAGAGGAGTATGGGGCTGGTTTTGACTGTGCCGCTGAATGGTGGTATAAACTGTGAGTTATTGAACGTGAAGGAGAGGAGGGCACTGACCTGGATTCGACCAGAGAGTCGTCTACCACGACGCGGACGAGCCGATACTGTGAAGCAGAGTTCCCTGCAACTGCCTGTATGACGAGTTAGCATTCACCCTGGGGTGAGGAAGACTATATTCTTACCCAATCAAAGTTCAACACTCCAAGTTTGCCCAGATCTGACGTGCGCAAGTACAATGTGGTGTCGTCGTTCTCTGCAGAAATGATCTTTGGGAGAGTTGCACCAGTGAAGCAAGTTCGCTCATTGCGAATGGGCCGATCATCCGAAGAGGCTGAACGGGTATTCAGAGGTTTCGACAAAGCGGAGTTTGCGAGAAAATTCGAGTCGATCTCTATCACGTCTGTTAAGTCTTCCGTTGATTCTGTCACGGAGCCTTCGGAACTATCGTCCTCCTCGTCGTTGGAGAGAACGATGATCCGGGTAACACCCTTCTTTATGCATCCTTGGAGAACAGATTCGGTTGCTTCGATTGTAAAGGTGTAGCTTTCTGTAGGGACGATGTCCCCGTTGCAGAGAGGAGTAGGGATGGAGAGGGTGTCCCCCTGACGAAGGATAGTTTGTTGATTGAACCAAGGATCAAAGAGGGAGTCTTGGTCCGTAGCTGCGGTGTAGCCATGTTGTGAGGTGGCGATTAGGATTACTTCGGTGAGAGTTATGGGTTCGGTTGGGAAGATGGAAAGCGAAGTGCCCGGGAGGAAGAAATCTTTGTAGCGTCGAATCCAGGTTGGTGGTATTGCGATGCTTGAGGAATCTACCTGGTCAAGTTAGTGTAAGAAATTGAATTTTTAGAATCTGTGAGTACCTTGTCGTCTGGCAAAGCCCAGCAGACCAGCGAGGGGTATCGTCGTGAATACGCGCCCTGGACCGGTTTAAGCGCGATACAGAGTCTGTTCAGATGGCTCTCTGAAACGAGACTGGACCAGAGGCTATGTCCAACGAGAACAGAATCGTTCTCTGTGTCCTGTAAAAGATATTTTGCTTCGCAGCGGGGACGATTGTTGAAGAGAAATGGCATGGTTCACCGGCAACCTTTGCGTCTCGCGATTTCACGTTCCCGGACGGATGTGCGCTAATTATAGCTCCCGCCATCAGTGATTTTTGGGTTATGTAATCGTCATCCCAGGAGATGCGAAAATGCCAAGCCTGGGACTTGTTCTGAACGCTTAGATTTTTACTACACAAACTATGAGTCGCGGTGGAGGTTCAAGAGGCTTTTCAAGAGGTGAGTAACATAGTTTGGGGAATTGTGAATTGGGGCTTATTGGTTTATAGGCGGAGGACGAGGTGGTGGACGACCTGGAGGATTCCAGAATGCGGGACCCCCAGACCAGGTTCTGGGTATACGCCGTCTTTATTATCGTTGAAGCCGTATCTGACTGAACTGGGGATCGTAGAAATGGGATCGTTCATCCACGCCGTTGAAGGCGAAATGCTCTGCTCATCACTAATGCCCGACAAAGTCCCCTACTTCAACGCCCCCATTTACCTCCAAAACAAATCCCTCATCGGCAAAGTCGACGAAATCCTTGGTCCTATAAACGAGGTTTACTTTTCGATCAAGATGGAGAACGGGGTCATTGCAAGCAGCTTTAAGAAGGGTGACAAGGTGTATATTGGAGGCGACAAGTTGCTGCCTATTGAAAGGTTCTTGCCCAAACCCAAGGCACCGCCTGGTATGTTTTTTTATGGCTTGCATGAACAGCAGGGAACTCATGAATTGGCGATTTACAGGTGTTAAGAGTAAGTTTGTATATGGTACATGTGGATCTAAATTAAGCGTCTTTCTTTCCCTCAGAGCCAGGCCGTGGAGGAGCAGGTGGACGAGGTCGGGGTGCACCGAGAGGACGGGGCGGTCCAAGGGGAGGAGGTCGGGGTGGGTTTGGTGGGCGTGGAGGCGGAGCCGGAGGTCGTGGATTTGGTGGAGGACGAGGAGGAGGACGAGGAGGGTTTGGTGGAGGCCAGGGGTGGTCGTGGTGGATTCCGAGGCTCATAATCCCAAAACAATATCGTTGCTCTCCTTATGGCCTCAGAGACTTGATCTCTGCAGACACGACCTTTACTCGTTCGCTTCTTTCTTGTTGTTTTTGTATTGTCTGTGAATACCAAAAATCAGCCTTGTGCAATCATTGAAGGCTGTTGTAACAAAGCATACCTGCGAGAGTTCCTCTGCGAGGGCGGTCGTTTTGAGAACGGCTTCTGTCGCGCTTTCTAGATCTATTGGACGTTGAGATCGGTTGAAAACTATGCTTTCAGTGAAATGTACCTTTAATTGGGTCTTCGGGTGGGACTTCTTCCGTTTCTTCAGCGTCAGCGCCGACCTCTGCGTCGAGTTGATGGTGTTGTTGCAGAGATTGGCCGACTATTGCACTGATTTCTGCGGGTGCGTTCTTTCGGTTTTCCGCTATCCGTTTGTCCCATTGGAAACGGGTGTCTGCTAGCGACCAAATACGCCGGTCTAGTGCTTCGTCGAATGACTCCATGTCTGTAGAAAAATTAGAGTCAACTCAAAAGGCGGATGAGGGACGTTCTTACCATGTGCGTTTATATTTTCTAGAGCTGCAAAGGGGTTCCCGTTGACGCGAAGGTTTGGTTGCGCGACTGTAAATGTCCTAGAAATGAACTGAACAGTTTAAGCTGAATGTTTCGGGCATGTAGACACGCCCATTCTACCTCTTGCATATGTTGGTTGAGCGCGTCGCGTTCGGATTGGAGACCTTTTGCACGAACTTCTGCTTCGAGTATTGAAGCGGCTGTCTGGCGGCAATTGGAAGCTAGTCTCTTCCAGTCGTCGACGGTATCTACTGATATTCTGGGGAGATCTTCGCGTGGTGTGGCCATGGCTGATGGTGGTGGGTAAAAGACAAGCTGTGCCATTCATGAGACGCGCTGAGCTGTCTCAAAAACCCAGCCCCTATTACTAGTACATATTATTACACTACAAGTCCGAAATATAAAGAGGGGTCCTATCAAGGTGCTTTGGATTTCTTGACAATCTTGATACCGAGTTTGTTCGTCCCTGTCTTTGCTTTCTTCGCTGCAGGTGCGGAGGAAGTGAGGGTGGCTGTCTTGGAGGTGATCAAAGCCCGAGCGGATTCGGAGAGGAGGTTTTGTAGGGACGGTTCTGCTTCGCCAGCTTTGCGTTTGAGAGTCACGACCTTTTCAGAGGAAGAGGAACCAGAGGTGGATGGGCCAGCGGCACTTGTTGGGATCTTGGAGAACACTGCTCTGACGAGCGCCTCGTCCTCTTCCTCTAACCGTTTCCGCTCCTCTTCTTCTTCGTCCTCCACCTCTTTCATGTGCATCCTAGCCAACAACTCTTCAGATTGCCCAGCCCGTTCGATTCGCGCGTTCCGTGCACGAATGTCTTGTAGAGCATCAAGGATCTCCATTTCTCGTTTGGAGTCTAATGTACGGTTCTCCAGTGCTTTCATCGGGTTGTTTTCCTCTGCTTCGAGTTTGGCAAGTCGGTCTTCCTCCTCTTCTTGCTCTTGTTCTCGCCATGGTTCGAAATTGCGAGATGCACCGTGTTCGGCGGCGTAGTCTGTGTTCTTTGGGTCGGTTTTGAAGGTGATTTCGGCGGAGCATTGGGTGCTGTGAGGGTATTTGGGTCGGATTTATATCAAAGGGAGAGCGAAGAGGCGTACCATTTGATGTAGAACCTGAAGATTTTGATACCAAAGTAGTCCTCTCCCTCTACTGTTTCCTTGCGTGCGTTGAATTTCTTTCCCTTGTAGATGTATTCTCCGCAGGTATTACATCGCCTGTAGTGAGGTAAGTTAAAGCCTTGAGAGATAGAGGCAGACGCACATTGAGAATGGGGCCATGAGACGGACGACCTGCTGTGAGTTCCGAGGCACTTTACGCCTCGGAATGAGGTCTGGATCGAAGTCCGGGGGGAAGTATTTGTTGAGAACTGTAAACCATGTCAGTTTCTGAATACATTAGAGGGAGACTATGATAGTACTTGCCTTTGCGCTCGGACATGGTTGAAGGTTAGGTGACGGTAGAGGTGAGACAAGTGTTGATGACTCGCATCAATTTAGCTCCTGGACGCTTTACCGACGACCACCATGTCCCAACTCACGTTTTGGAAACCTGGCGCTATCGCACCGGGCAGCTCCCTGGATAGGGTTCCCGAGAATGAGAATCCCGTGCTTGGGTCTGCTCCAGAACTTTCGTCTTCGCCGTATGACCAGAGAACCAGGTTGCCCATTTACAAACATCGTGAGTTCAAACCACCTTAAAGGCAGCGTGTCGTTGACCGTTTGAGCAGGCGATAAACTGCTTTATAGTGTGGAGAAGTATGGTGTTACGATTATCGTTGGACAGACTGGGTGTGGAAAGACTACCCGTGAGTACCCTATCTTCTGGATCTTGCATTGGGTGCTAACACTTTTAGGCAGAGCTACCTCAGTTCTTGTATGAAGCCCAGTGGGCGAGTGATGGACGTGTTATTGCGTGTACCCAGCCTCGACGTGTTGCTGCGACTTCGGTTGCGACTCGAGTTGCGCAGGAAGTGGGGACGACCTTGGGGCATGAAGTGAGTGGTCCGCCTGGGCCTTTGCGAAGTGGCCTTTGCTAACGGCGTCTTTCTCAGGTTGGCTACACGATTCGGTTCGAGGATGTCAGTGATAAAGAGAGGACAAGGATCCTGTATCTCACGGACGGGATGCTGTTCCGAGAGTTGCTGGTGGACCCCTTGCTTTCGAGGTATAGCGTTATTATGGTGAGTGGCACTCTTTCGTCTCGTTACTTCTCTCGCTCAGGTAGGATAGGTGGACGAAGTACATGAACGCAGCGTGTATACCGACTTACTCTTAGGTATGCTCAAAAAGTACGTCTTTGACCCGGTTGCCCTTCGACATCGTTCTCAAAAAATGTGAACCAGAATTCGTCGGAAACGACCCGAACTTCGCCTCATTGTTTCGTCCGCCACAATGGACGCCGCCTACTTCTTGAATTACTTCACGAACGACACCTCGAGTGATGAGGCTACAGTCATTAGCTTGGAAGGGAGAATGTATCCGGTACAGGTTGCGTATATTGACGAACCTGTGCCGGATTATGTGCGTGCGGCTGCACAGTTGGCTTGGGATATTAATGTCCAGGTATGTCCTTTATAGGTTCATTGCTTCTAATTTCTGATTCAACGTTGTAGAGGCGCCCTGGTGACATTCTTATATTCCTCACGGGTAGGGAAGATATCGACCGCTGTTTGGACGAGCTATCAGAGCGGATACCACTGTAAGCCTTCTCCACTCGTTTGGTTGAGAGTACCGAGCCATAACTTCTAGCCAGACTGCCACCCAATGCACCGCGTATGATTCTTATACCGTTACATGCGGGTTTGACGACCGACGAACAACTGAAGGCGTTCCTGCCTGCCGAGAAGGGGACAAGGAAGATTATTGTTTCGACGAACATTGCCGAAGCGAGTGTCACTATTGACGGGATACGATACGTGATTGATTCGGGTTTTGTCAAGGTATTGTCACCAGCTTCATCAAACGGTGTTACCCAACACTGATTTTGGTTGCAGATACGTGTTTACAACCCCACAGCGTCAATGTCCTCACTGGTTGTCGTTCCCACCTCGAAAGCAGCGGCGACACAGCGCGCTGGCCGAGCGGGGCGAACGTCCAACGGTGTTTGCTACAGACTCTATACCCAAGCTGCATACGATGCTTTACCCGCTGCGACACCGCCTGAAATCAGTCGGACAGACTTGACGTCGCTCATTCTGCAATTAAAGGCCCTCGGTGTGGATGATTTGATGAAGTTTCCCTGGGTGACTCCACCGCCCGCGGAGAGCGTTCTGAGGGCGTTGGAAGCACTCAGTGCGTCTGGGTTGATTACGGATTCGGGTCATTTGACGCACACTGGGTCAAAGATCGCGGAATATCCGATCGAGCATAATATTGCGAAGATGGTTCGTTCCTTTTCTTCCCGGTTTCCGGATTGGAAACTAACCATGGTTGGCGTGTAGCTCTTCGCTTCGGAAGACTTCAAGTGCGGGGAGGAGATTTTGACAATCGCTGCAATGATTTCTGTTCAGGTGTGCTCCGGTATTTCCGTTTGTGTGATCCGGGACTAAATTTAATCAGAATGTATTTGTGATTCCGGATGGGGCACCCGGTGCTTTGGCCGAGTTGGAAAGAAGAAAATTCACTGCTGAGGAAGGCGTGGGTGGTTATCCAGTTTCAAAAATGTCACACACTGATAAGGATATATTCCAGGATCATCTTACTCTTCTCAATGGTGCGTCTCTGCTTGTTACTTGGGCCAATAGTTGTCTAACCAATGATATTAGCCTACAATGCATTTATCAGATATGGCCAATCATCTTCCTGGTGTAAATCTCATGCTCTCTCATTTAGGGCCATGTCCCGGGCTGTCTCCATCAGAGCTCAGCTCAAGAAATACATGATCCGGTTCAAACTCCCAATCATAAGTTGTGAAGGAGATGCAAAAAGGCTGAGGCAGTGCTTGGTTAGTGGATATTGGCAGAATAGTGCTAGGCTCCAACCAGATAGCACTTATTTGGCTACTCATGGGAACAAGGTATAATTTCAATTCTTTTGGGGACTGTAGTTCTAATGATATTGATTTATTGGACAGATCCTACATGTCCATCCTTCCTCTGTCCTGTTCAACAGATCCTCAAGACCAAAGTGGATTATTTATCATGAAATCACAGAAACTCAGCAAACACAGTATGTGTTGGGTTTCATCATATGAAATGTAGTACTAATGATTTTTTAGAGTCAATATTTTAACCGAGATTGATCCTGATTGGTATTGTTAGTATAATATTGTCGGTTATCTTTGCTAATTGATTATTCAGGCTACTTGACTATGGTTACAAGTATTCAATGAAGTAGGATACATCTTTACAGCTGCTATAACTAGAAGAAATTCTGTCCTTGGAATAAATTTAGAATAAAAATATAGTTATTGTTGTGAACAGCCGGTATAGCCCCTATTTCCATCTTATCTAATCTGTCTCGCATAGACTCTTTCACTCATGGAACACTGCCTCGTATTGCCCTTTGCTCTACTTCTATTGTTCTTATTGTTACACACTGCCTTCCAACTCATTCTGACGTCTTCTTGTTTCATGGTTGTTCCATCCTTGTTCTTCGTGCAGCCTCGTGATCTCTCTTATTGTTCTTTTATGTTTCACCATTTGTTTGTCATTCTGACTCATTGCAACTATGCAGACAGTAGAATAGGTATATGGTCTGCTCTGTATTTCCTCAGCTTGACCTCTTCGTCAATACATCGGCATAGCTTTCTGGTTTAACTCATGAGTCATTGCTCATTGCTCTCATCTCTCTTTCTCGCCGCTCTCCGCTCTCAGTTGCCCTTTGCTCTGGTTTAGCAACACCGATCGTTGTCCCTGCATCCCACCGTTACTCTGGTCTCTCTGGTCTCTCTGGTTGACCTGCCAATCAGGTCTCACTCCGGCAACCATCACCCTGTACCACTGTCAAGATTAGCTGTGTAGGAAGTCCGCACTTCTGCGCTCGAAACACTGACCCCGCCAATGACTGGATCTTCAACTACCACATCAGGAACAGCAACTTTGAGCAGTGTTTGCTTCAACCCTGTCTCGACAGGCCGAACGTTACTCTCTTCTGCCTACCCAGTCTCAGTGGCAGAAGATCTACGCGCTGCTAACAAAGGAGTCATAGCTACTCTGTGTACCAAGTCCAACGCCCATAAACTCCACGAAGCCCATCCGCCGTCTACACCCCTGTCCCAGGAACAGGAAGAAAGCAATGTCATCACTTCACCTGAAACCCCGCACAAAGCCTATCAGTCCGCCCCCACGTCCCCATCAGGAAGGATTGGTAACCTAGTTAGGTGTACCGACGCAAACGACGACGACAATGACCAAGTAGAAGAAGAAGAAGAAGTTGCCCAGGCCCTCAACCCGCAACCCACGCCCCAAACCTTCCAAGCCCTTCATACCGCCTTATCAACCATCCCTACCGACACTTACGCTCAACATCTCAAAGGTTACCCCACCCCCGTTCCCGCCTCCGCTTACACCACACACCCGATCCACCCACCCCTTCACACCACTCGGGAATCGGAGGGCACTACATCTGATCTCCAACGTGCAGAACAGACACCTCCTAAATCCCAACCAAATTCATTTATTCCACCTCACCCCAACACCACCAGCATTCTCAATCTCATGATGAACAACGAAACCCTTATTCAGCTGCTGCAGGAACAGCAACGCACCACTCAACGGATCCAGGAGGCCCTCGATAAACTCTTGAACAAGACTGCTTCCACCTGCAGCCCCGTCAAGGAGCCCGAACCTTTCAAGGGCCACCCATCTGACACTCATCACTTCCTCCAGTACTTCCATCTCAGTCACCCTGTCAGGGCTCGTGCAACCGCCGGGTCTCGATATGTACAACTACACCCTTCCTATACCCTCAACACCATTTGATATTTAGTGATGGACACGGGTTTTTGATACCCAGCGGGTTACGGGTACGGGTAAGTGCGGGTACGGGTACGGGTAAGGGTTGCCGTACCCGCGCCCTTCAAAACAAGCCCGAAAACGTCCAAAACGGCCATGAAATGGGCGGGTTACACTTGATTTAAGTAAATTGGCCACTTCAGCTTACCACTGTCCAACCACATCCTCTGGTCATTTCCTAGGGTCTTTTCCCTGACCCCTGGTTATGACCTGTCCAGGGGTGTCTGGGGTCCTAGTGGGTCATGTTCTCGGCACTCACATGGGATTGATGATAGGGTATTCCCAACACTATACTGATGCTACAGTATATATATATATATCCCCACAGTTGTTGTCTGATATACCCATAGATTACGATAATTGAATAGAAATATGTTGATCCATATCACTCTGGACAATGGTAGTACAAGGGTAGAAGAAAGCTGTCATGTAGCAGAAATGATCTATCCTTCTTAAATTGTTGTCAGAGTTAATTAGATTTGAGTATTAGTTGCAAAGACAAAGTGCAAATTAGGCAAGGCACTTCAGTCAGACGGGACACCCAGTCTCTTAGATGGGTGTCCGTGCCATTTCCAGAGGTCTTTGAGATAGGGCTGTCCTGGTCATTTCCCACCAATTTCCTGCCTGTTGGACGCTCTACCTTCCAGCTGTCCGACCACGTCCTCTAGTCATTTCCTGGGGTCATTTCCCTGACCCCTGGTCATGACCTGTCCAGGGGTGTCTGGGGTCCTCATGGGTCATATTCTCAGCACTAAAATGCAATTGAATTTATTGTTATTTAGCATAAACAGCAACATTATCATGCAAATTAATACAGTTGTAAATTACTTCTAGTATAGACTCAGAATTTATAGAATTATTGAACACCAAAGTAATTACTCAGCTATTGGGAAGCAAACCTGCAGTATAGTTGAGCTCACAATATAATCTATATATGGGACTAATAACATAGTGGAAAGCTTATCAAATTTGTGCAATTTTTCTATAAAATTGTGTGAGTCTGATCGAAGAAATGCTGGAAGAGTGACGACTAGGGAAATTTCCCACTGTGACTTACTCATTCGATTACTCATTCGTATAGCCTCACACAGCCTCTGTCACACTTACTATATTTAGATAGTTTATGTCACATTCATCACATACCCTGTACAGTATAAATACTGACCTCTGTGGTCTCTAATCGATAACTGTCTTACCACCAGTTTTACTAGCCACTAAGTTAGCCTCACTACATCTATCTCCTGGTAAGGTCTAGAGTACACACCTGTAGTATATACTGTTTGCTCGTCAGGTTATGAGCCCCAAAAGGCTTTAGCTTTGCGCTTCTATAGGCTGCATTGCTAAACTGGTTTGCGCTTCTATAGGCTGCATTGCTAAAACTGGTTTGCGCTTTGATAGGCTGCATCCAGGATCTGTGTTTGCGCTTCATCGCTGCATCACAGATTGCTCTAGGGCTTACCGACTTGAAGTTGTAATGATCTGCGCTGTTATCGGCTGCGATCAATGGGACTAAGGAGCACCATTTATGGCAGCACACTTACATTACCATGGGAACATTATGCTGATAATCGTCTTTTGACAGATCTCATCAAAATGTCCATCTCTGCCAACATTGACAACCATGTCATGCTCTTCAAGGGCGTCGACTACAATGTCTGGGCCGATCAGATGCAGACGTACCTCGAGTTCACTGGGTTATGGAACTACACCAGATCCTCATCCCAGTTGGCCATCGATCCCGGTGAGAGCGCCTCCAACAAGGAGAAGAGCTCGTACCGTGCTGAACTCAACAAGTATAACGAGGGAACCACAAAGTGCATGGGTGCCGTGAGGCTTCGCCTCCACCCAGACATCTGGAACCATCCCGATATCAAGGGGTGCGTCAGTCCCTTTACTCTTTGGAGTAAAATCCAAGAGTTGTATGGGAAACCCGGTCTTTCAGTCATTTACTCTGACTTCAAGCAAGCAATCAATTTCGCATGGGATGGGAATCTCGATCCTTGTTCTGAGATTGTGTGCTTCCAAGTCATTCTCTCTCGCTTGATTGCCAACAAAGTTGAGCTTCCCGAATTCGTCAAGGGAATGCTCCTTTTGTCGTCACTTCCTCAGAAGTACAATAACGTAGTCAGCCTCGCGTTGCAGACTTTGAAGGACATGAAGGACATCAAAGTCGATGCCATCATTCCTCTTATCATCACTGAGCATGAGAGGAAGTCCACCAAACTGTCTGTCAACAAGGCAACTCGCGTCAAGCAGAAGAAGAGTAACCCCAAGTACAAGGACCAAAAGAAGCAGTCTGATGCGCCTCAGACTGAGCAGCAAGGACAGTCCAAATCCAACAAGGATAAGAAGAAGACCAAGCACGGCAAGTCTTCTGGCAAGAACAAGCAACACGAGCACATTCACGCCGCCGTCGCTGACTCTGATTCCAATTCCGATGGACCCTCCTACAGTCCCCAACGCTCAAAAGTGGCCTCTTGGCACGCGGAAACTCCCTTACCTAACTAGTCTCCCACACTGGACTAGAAAAGTCCGAAAACCATCGGAATCGACTCAATTTCGAAAGTACTTTTGTTTCTACTCGACCCTTTTCACTCTCGACAACTTTAAGAAATTTCGACCCTTCGTAAATGTGAACAACGCCAAGACTTTCCTTATTAGGAAGGTCTTATCTGTAGATAAGATAACGAAATGTCTACCAGTGCCGCCGAGGCCTAGTTGAGAAGCATATTGACGTTTTTGTAGATTGTCTTTCCAATTTTACAGTGGGACTTGTATTTCCGAACTGCGTATTCGGCCTGGGCAGCATTAAGACCGTTGCTAGAAGTCATTTAGTTAGTCCCAAGTGGAATGGTAATGAAAAAGTGCCTCTACTCACCGGTAAGCATCCATATATCTCCAGGTCTTGCGGAAGAAAGCCCGGATAGTCTTGGTTTCAATGGAATCCAAGAGATCGGGCACTCAACTTGTTCCGATTCTTGATGGCACCAACTATCGAGAATGGAAGCCGCTCGCCATCGCTTATCTCCAATTTGCTGGCGTGTGGGATGTTGTTGATGGGACCAATCCGGAGCCTTCTGATCTTCCCCCTGATGCCAAGGAGGAAGACAAAGAAGCTCGCCGGAAGGAGCAAAGGGCATGGCTCGAGAAGAATATGACTGCTAAAGGTGCCCTCACCTTACGCATGACACCTGCCATTCGCTTGACCATCCAGTCAAACCAACTGGCTCAAACCATTTGGACGAAGTTGGAGGAAAGTTATGGTACTCCAGGGGCATCCGTGGTCTTTGCCGATTTCCGGAAGGCTATCGCTTTCAAGCTTTCGGAAAATGAAAATCCGGTACCACAAATGGATGATCTCCGATCAGTCTTTGATCGACTTCACGCCAATGGTGTCAGAATGCCTGACTTCTTCCAAGCCATGATCCTGATCAACGCAATTCCCCAGAAATGGGACAGCATTGCGGTTCTGTTGATGCAGAACAAAAGTCAGGAACTCAATTGGCTGATGTGGCCGAAACCACCCACTCCGGGGGGAGGAAAAAAGAAAAAGTTTCCCCAAATTTCAGGGGTTCCGTTTCCAGCCCAACAAGATGTCAGCGATCAAGCGGAAGAAGGGTAACCCCAACTTCAAGCAGCAGAAGCAGCAGCAGTCGTCTTCTAACTCGCCTACCCAAGGACAGCAAGGACAGTCTTCTAACGACAAGAAGAAGTCCAAGCGTGGGAAGTCGTCCGGAAAGAAGAAGCAACACCATCACCATCATCACACTCACATGGTTGACGCTGATTCTGATTCTGATTCTGATGACTCCTCCCAAATTGCTTCCGCTGTCGTCCTTGGCTCCCACATCATCTCGGCTCACCATCACACTCCTACTCCCACTACTACCTCCGTCGCTTCGTTTACCTCGTCCGGCATCAAGGTCAACAAAGTCCCTGTCAATCTTCCGGCTCAAGCTTACACCCCCGCTACTGCCGAGAAGATCAACGATCCCAGGACTCATCCAGTTTATCCGGACTTGGCACAGGCTCAGGAGATCTGCGATCAGCTTCACGTTCCTCGCACTGCCAAAAATCTCCGACCTCTCATGGATTTTCCCGTTAAGAAGTCACTCGAAGATCGTCTCAAATCACCTCCTCCTGCCAAACGTGCTCGTTCCGAGTCTCCTCTCTTTACAGACTCCGACAACGATGACACAGTCTCACTTGGCATGGATACCGATGACGAACCCGACTTCAAGGCGGACACGGAGATTGAGGACACAGTCATGGAACTCGACACCGGACACATCAACGAACAAAGGTGTGTGTCATCCCGTCGGCTGAACGAACAACTTGCTGATCTCACACAGCGCTCTATTCTAATCGATGCTGCTGTATTACGTGATGATCTGTATATGGACTTATGTATTGCTTTGAATTACCTCGCTCGGCAATATATGTCTATTTCCTCGTTCTTTGCGAGTTGTTCTGAATGCCATTCTCCATTCCATGGGTATGACGTCTGGATGATGGACTCCGGTTGTTCTATGCACGTCACTAGTGATGAGACCGATTTCGCATCCTATACTCCATTAAGAAATTCGCCCGAAATTCGCACAGCTGATAAAAAGGCTACTCTTCGTTGGGCTGGAGTTGGATCCGTCTTCATCAAACACATGGTGAAAGATTCTCATGGGAAATATCAAGAAGTCAGGACTCGTCTATATCCTGTCTATCATGTCCCCAACCTACATGGACGACTACTCTCGCTATGGGAGAGTTTCTTCAACAACGTCGGACATTACATTCACGTGTGATAACAAATCGATCGGCATCTATAAGCCCGATCAATCTCAAGCTATCGTTTGCCGTCCGGCTATACCCGGTCACACCATTTTCTGGGTTAAGACTCGGATCACTTCCGTAAAGAGTCTAGCGGCAAAACAGCTCTCGATGGTTTATTCCGTCGACTACCAAACCATGCATCGACGCTTTGGGCACCCCTCAAAGGAAGTGCTTGAGAAAGCGAAGGGACATACCAAGGGTTTCCCACAGAATGTCTCTGTACCCGAAAAGATGTCTCCCTGTAAGGGATGTCATGAGGGAAAGATGCCATCAAAATCGTTCCCACCATCAACTTCTCGTGCAAAGAAGCCTTTTGAGAAGATTCACTCTGATCTTAAGAGCTTCCCGGTAGAATCCTATCACCGGTACAAGTACTTCATCGCTTTCTTCGATGACTATACCTCCCACGGTTGGATCGTCCTTCTCCGAAAGAAGGATGATGCCATCAAGGCCTTACGCGACTTCGTTGCTATGGTCAAGACCCAATTTAACGCCTCCATCAAAGAGTGGATGTCGGATGGAGGGGGAGAATTTAAGTCCGAAGAATTCGATAACGCACTGAAGGAACTTGGCATCAAAATCCTACAGAGCATTCCGCGTCAGCCCCAACAAAACGGCAGGGCTGAGCGTTTTATCAGGACAATTATGGATAAGGCCCAGGCACTTCGCTTTGACGCCTGTCTTCCTGAGTCCTGGTGGGAATTCTCAGTGTCACATGCTGTGCATCTCTACAATCGCACACCTGTCAGACATCTTAAGTGGAAAACTCTGTATGAGCTATTACACAAGAATAGTGAAGGACCACAAGAAGGTCCCTGACATCTCGCACTTACGTGTCTTTGGTTGTGGCGCTTACGTCTACCTTCCCGAAGAAGTCCGAAAGAACAAACTATCACCCAAATCTGAACTTATGGTGTTCTTAGGATATCCTGAGGGAATGAAGGGTTATCTCTTCATGCGCTTACACAACAACAGTCTCTTCCGAGGCGCTACGGCTGTCTTTGATGAGACTTACTTCCTGAAGTGTCCTGGTGCACAACCTCAACGAGGTGGCGTTCGTGCCGGCGACGAACCACCTCCACCATCGGATCGCGGAGATGACAACATTTCTCCTGAAGGAGGTGACGATGATGACTTTGTCCATCGTCCCAACTCCCAAAATGATGACCTTCCCCAAAGGGATCGAGGGGGAGATCGTGACGACGATCAACCTCAAGATCCGCCGCCACCTGCCCTGGGAGATCAACCAGAGGAACCACTGGCTCCGGAACCCACAACTGGACCAACCTCGAAGATCTGGCCGTGAGCGGAGAACTGTTACTCGTCCAGGCTCCATTTATGGGGATAAAACCCCTTCACAAATTGATGCTCAATCGCAGCGTGATTGGAGAAAGACTGTTGGAGATACCGAGCGAAGGCCTGCCGGTTATCACAAGTCTAGAACGCAAGATGAGGTTCCCAGACCAAATCCTGCCGATAGTCCAAATCGCGATAGTGGCACTGCTGATGAGTGTGGAGACCTAGAGAAACGATTGGCCCGATTGGTCAGGGAAGGGGGAGTAGAGTTTATCACATACTTGCTTTCTAAGGCAGTTTCGCCCGATAAACCCCTTCAGAAGTCGCCACGTGAATACACATTCCGTGACATCCAAAAACTTCCGCCTAAACAGCGTGAGAAATGGTTAGCTGCTTGCAAGCTGGAGATTGAGGCACTCCAGAAGCACGGCGTCTATATCCTCGTGACTCTGCCTGCTGGCCGTAAAGCGATCAAATGCCGATGGGTGTTCGACGTCAAACCAGACGGTCGACTTAGAGCCAGACTTGTCGCCAAGGGTTTCTCCCAAGTTGAAGGTGTTGACTTCAACGAAATCTTCTCTCCTGTGGTTTGTTATGAATCAGTTGGCACGATGCTTGCCGGTCGCTGCACTCGAAGGCTGGTATGTCACCGCCGTCGATGTCAAGAATGCCTTTCTCTATGGCAAACTTGAAGAGGAGATCTATATGGAACAACCCGAAGGCTTTAAGGTACCTGGTCAGGAGCATAAAGTGTTCTGGCTGCTCCGAGCTATCTACGGTCTCAAACAAGCTTCCAACTCCTGGTACAAGGAACTTGTAGAGTCTGCCAAGCTTCTTGGCTTTAGACGACTTTCGACCGATACCGGAATCTTTATTTTCCAGGAGAAAGATGGCAACTTCGTCATCATGATCGCATACGTCGATGACATCCTGTTCATGGGACCCTCCAAGCGACTTGTCAATCAAAAGAAAGATGAGTCGATGAGCGCGGGAGTGAGTTTCAAGTGTCCCGTAAGCTCAACGATAAAATTGGAAACCATTTGGGAGCGCCCAGCACCCTTTTTACGTAGGGGCAGTGCTGGTTGCTTCCCATCGATTCCCTTGGTCTGTACCCAAACACGTTGGCGAAGATCATTTGTTCGAAAAATGCTTTCATCTTGAAAGACGGGAATATGGCACTTTTCACCAGGCCGCAGGTTGGGAGGTGTTGGTTCAAGGGTCTTGTCGTCGTACGTGTATCTTAGGCTTAGAATAGAATAATCAGAATTATATTCCAGTTGACGTTCAGTGAATCACGCACTGTTCGTCTTTTTTAAGCTCATCGAGTAGGGTTGTTCGCACCTTTACCACGTCTGGACGCTCATGACCATCAACGTAAACGCCTTTCTTGACATCTGACAGCTTGTAACCCAGTTTGATTAACCACCGGATGGCGCCACGCTCTGAGATGCTTTTCCCTTTCAGATCAAAGCCAATCCCAGGAATAATCACCTGGTTGACTTGGTCCGCAAGTTTACGTGGTGTAATCTATCGAAGTTCAACACGAGCACTTATCATTTCAAACAGAGACTCACCTCGCCGGCAGCTGTGACATTAAGATATCTCCGAACTGCGTGAAAAGTGCGCTCATCGTTCAGAAGCGACGGATGGGCATTGTGTTTGCCTTGTTTCCGTGGTGGGAGAGTATGGAACCGGTCAACGTAAATTGTTAACTGCCGGATTTTACGAGCAAAGGCCGGGCCTTTCCCAACCCTCCTTGCCACAGCCTCGCTTGCTCTCGTGCGCGGGTTCTTGATGCGAGGGTTCGACTCGTAAGTGTAAACAAGCCCAAGATAATCCTTGATGGCATGCAACTTAACAAGTGACGCATAAGCGCTGTGTTTCTTTGCAGCAGCAATGAGTTTTATCAATATAACGTGCAACGGTGGTCGCTCGGGCGCAGGCTCCCACTCCATTGAGATGTCAAGCAGCTCTCGAGCTGCAATAACCTCGGCGGATTCAGTCACAGGTGTGATAACTGGCCCCGCAACTTCTGAATTCCGTGAGCCTTATGTTAAAGGTGACGGAACTCTAACCCACCTTCGATGACAGCCTGGGAGGGGCCGTCCGTTTCTGGAATAGGCGCTGTAATCGTGACCCCGGGGTCTGGGTGTCCCGTAATAGGCTCGATTGGCATAGCGCTCGGCGTGGCTGGGGTGGTGGGTCTTTCTTCCTCTGACACCGACATGATCTCTGTGTCCGAGTCAGAGTGAACCTCGATAGGCACCAATGAAGTCCCCTTTTCCGGATTTGGTTTAGGCGCCGTAATCCCGGAGATCGCTTCTTTAGCGCGCGTGAAGAACCCAGCAATCTTGCTGGTGCCCGAAGCAGCAGCTGCCAATGCCTTTTTCTTCTTCCACTGAGTTGTTCTTCCGGCACCGCTATAAGTGGGCATGGCACTCAAACGGGGTCCTTCTGTATCACCCTTGCGCTTTTTAGAGGCCTACATTGTGTTTTATTTAGTGAAAGAAATGCACCATTCCTTGCTTTGGGTACAATATCATACCTGCCCTTCTACACCTTTCAAATTTCGGAAGTTGAGCTTAAAAAAGCCAGAGGTAGGGTTTCCACCTGGCATCCCATCATCCTCTAAACGTCCATTCCCACTCTGTCCCACCTCAGACTTCCCTCCTTCACTCGGATTCTCTCCGTTGCTGTCGCTTTCTTTGTCGTCCGTGCTGAGAACGAAGTCGGGATCGATTGATTGCTAATTACCGGTCTCAGGAATGATGTCTTTGCCAAAATGAGAGCCGCCGTGTGCGCGCTGTCGCTTTGCTCGTGCGGAAGGACCTTTGATACGGGGCATGGCACGAAATTACAGCATTAGAAGCTCGATGGAACTGAAATCGCCCGTCGACCAACTTGGTCATGTCCTCGACGAAAATGTGAACAGATTACGTAACCTCCGATATTTTCTGAAACCTCATTTTTACGCTTATCGGGCCAGGTTGTCTTCCAAAAGTGAAAGAATCAAGTCGAAATTCTCAAAATTGCACCAAGAACAGAGAGGTCACGTTTATGTGTCGGGGACTGTACATTGTTTCCGCTGCGTTCCTCGGCTCCCACGTCATCGATCTCACCCCACACACTCCGGCCCCCTCTACTGCATCTGTCGCCAACTTCACCAAAGATGGCATCTCTGTCGACAAGCGCCCCATCAATCTTCTGGCGAAGGCTTTCACCGTTGCCACTCAGCACTGCCAAGAAGATGGAAGAAACTCCGGTTTACTCCAAATTTGAGAGCATCGCTCAGGCGCAGAAGATCTGCGAAACTCATAGAGTGCCCAAGACCACTCGCAACCTCACTGCGGTTCTGGACATACCCAGAGTATCACTCGCCAAACGCCTCGAATCCCCTCCTCCTGCCAAACGACCTCGATGTAAATCCCCTCTCTTCACAGATGAGGAGGATGACACTGTTTCTCTTGGCTCTGAGGTAGAACCGGATTTTGCCGAAGATGTGGACATGCATGGCATCACCGATGGTCTTGATACCGGTTTCGTCAACGAAGCTGGTGTGTTGCCGTCACTAAATCTCTGAACCACAAGTTCACTGATCTTTACCGGTGATCTGTTCCTTTGAACGCTAGCAACATTGGTGAAGATTTGTTCATGGACATGTGTATAGCATTAATTAAAACCCAACATAATTCGAAAATCGTCGAGTGGATGTCAGATGGAGGGGGAGAATACAAGTCCAAAGAGTTCGACGCTACACTCTTGGAAAATGGGATCAAGATCAACCAGAGCGTTCCACGCACGCCCCAACAAAATGGAAGGGCTGAACGCTTTATCAGGACAGTAATGGATAAGGCCGAATCATTACATCATGACACCTGTTTACCTCAGTCCTGGTGGGAATTCTCGGTGCTGCATGCACTTCATCTGTATAACCAAACTCCGATCAGACGGCTCAAGTGGCATACCCCATATGAGCTTCTGTGGAATGAGGTTCCAGATGTCTCTCATCTTCACGTATTTGGTTGTGGTGCTTACGTCTATCTACCTCCGGATGTCCGACCTAACAAACTAGGACCCAAATCCGAACTTATGGTGTTCCTGGGATACCCGGAAGGAATGAAAGGTTATCTCTTCATGCGCCTACACAACAACACCCTGTTTAAGGGGACAACCGCGATCTTTGATGAGACACTCTTCCCAAAGTGCAAAGATGAGGATCGTCCACAAGAACAGACTCAAATTGGTGAGACACCACCACCACCTCCATCAGATGATGATCCGAACCCTCCACGAGATGAAGACGGCGATGATGGTGAGAACCATCCTCCCAGCTCTCCACAACTTCCTCAAAGAGATTATGATGAAGAACGTGACGATGTTCCGAATCAAGATCCGCCGCCACCGGCACTGGGAGATCAAGAGGCTCCGGCACAACAGCCGCAGCAACCTCGTAGATCTGGCCGTGCGCGGAGAAACGTTGTACGTCCTGACTCCATTTATGGGGATAAAACCCCTGCAGAGATCGATGCCCAAGGGCAGCGTGATTGGAAAAAGACTGTCGGAGATACCGAGCGAAGGCCTGCCGGTTACCACAAGTCTAGACAGCAAGAAGCGGTTCCCAGCCCTAATTGTCAGCAACTAACTACTTGATCTGTCGTTCAAGCAATCAATAGCTGCACTAGAAAAGACTTGGCGAAAAGCGATAGGATTCAGTGAAGACTAGAGTGTTGTAGCTAGGAATAGACCAGCTAAAGACTGAGGAAACTACACTTACAAGTCTACTCTATATATACTACTTGAGTTTGTATGTACTTGTTTGGTCCATGGTCTGTGCGCGCGCAGTGTTTTGTTCAGCTGGCGGGGTACGGTCTCATGGCTCATCACGTGTCTGAGTCACGTGACATCCTATATTACTAACTACAAGTCTCGGCGAGAAAAGGAAAAGAAAGGTCTGATTCATGACATCACCCCCCCCTTAAGGTTCACGTCCTCGTGAACGTCATTGCATCTAGGGCACCACCCTTTTCGGCACTTTGGGAGGTTTTCCGGCATTGGTTCGGCAGTCCCTTTGGGTCGACGGTTTGGGGAATAGGAGGCCTTAAACTTCCCAGCAGTCCAGTCGAAGATTCTTCCAGAAGGTTCGGTGAAGTTCTCATAGGGTATGAATCGGAGTTTCTTGGTGATTCGCCGAGGTGTGGAGGGATTCTCTCGATGAAACTTTTCTACGAGTTCGGGAGAATTCTTCAGGTTGGAGGCGTCTTCCCACGTCCTCTCTTCCTTGGGGTATCCCTTCCAGTTCACCAGGTACTGCAGTTTTCCCCTGTAGAGTCTAGAGTCGTCGATGGATTCAACTTCATATTCTACTTCTCCGTCCACCAGCTTGGGAGGAGGTAGGTGGGGGTTTCTTCTGAGAGGGAAAATGGGGTTCGTGGTATGGAGTGAGGAGTGACTCGTTAAACACCGGGTGTATGGCCTTCCAAGTCTTGGGGATGGCGAGTTCGTAGGCAGAAGCTCCGACCTTCTTGGTGATCTTAAAGGGTCCATATCTCCGATCGTCGAGCTTCTTGGCTGGCCGCTGCGTATTGATGTTGGTTGCCTCAAGGTACACCATGTCGCCCACTCGGTAGGGCCTGGAGGGTTTTCGTTTCCGATCATAGTAACATTTCATAGTCTCGGCAGCTTGTTTTAAGGCTGCTTCGGCCTCCTTGCGGATGTCTTTAATCTCGGTAACAAAGTCCTCTGCAGCCTGATTCCGTATTGGGCCTCTTGGTTCGCCTCCCTTGTATGGGTGTTGACCGTAATTCAGGTAGAACGGACTGTACCCGGTTGACTGGTGGATCTTGTCGTTGTAGGAGAATTGGGCCAGAGGGAGCCAATCAGCCCAGTCGTCTTGTCTTTGGTTGATGAAGATCCGTAAGTACTGCTCTATCTCCTGATTGATCCGTTCCGTCTGACCATCAGTCTGGGGGTGGAATGCCGTGGAGGGGTTTCCTTCAATGCCGAGGAGTTTCATCAGATCCTTCATGAAGTTCGAGACAAATTGTGGGCCTCGGTCGCTGATTACTTTTCGGGGGAGTCCGTGGTGTTTGAACACGTAGTCCCGGAAGTGCTTCGCTGCACCTAGCGACGAGAGCTCCACGTTGGTGGGAATTGCCTCTATCTTCTTTGAGAATCTGTCGACCACTACCATGATGGCATCGAATCCTTTCGACTCTGGGAGGGGCCCGATTAGATCTACCGACACTATCTCCCATGGGAGAGAGGGGACCTCGTTTGGCTGTAGTGGCGCAGCCGGGAGGGTTCGACGGGGTTTAGTCCGTTGACACATGCCACATCCATCGATATAGGTTCGGATGTCTGCTTGGATTCGGGGCCACCAGTAGTTCCGAGTGATCAGTTTCTGGGTACGATATCGACCAGGGTGTCCCGATACTGGGGAGTCATGATGGAATCTAATGATGTCCTCTCGGAGTCCCTTATCCTTTGGCACATACACTCTTCCCTTGAACGTCACGAGGTGTTCGTCGGATTCGGTCCAGTCTGGGTCCTTCTGCAGTAGAGCCTTGGCCACCGCTTTGTCCCTTCTTCTCCAAGAGCGCTTGACCCGTTCCAAGAAGTTGGCATCTGGTCCTGAGATGCCCACTTCGACCCTTCTGAAGAGTTCTTCCTTCAAGAGGATCACGTCTTCGTTATCGTTGGCTCCTCGATCGTGATTGGCTCGTCGTGAGAGGAGGTCAGCCTTGGTCATCTGTTTTCCAGGCTTGTGGTGAAGGGTGAAGTGGTACTGTTGCATCTCGGTGAGCCAGCGAGCTTGGCGGCGATTCAACTTGTGGGGTTTTTGGAAATACCCGAGATTCTTGTGATCGGAGTGGATCTCGAAGACGTGTTTAGCTCCAAGGAGGTACTGTCTCCAATCTGAGAGTGCACGCATGATGGCGAGCATCTCCTTGTCGTAAATCTCGTAATTCCGCTCGGTCGGGTTCAGGGCATGGGAGATGAAAGCTACCGGTTTCCACTTCCCATCAGGCTGTTGTTGGGAGAGGACTGCCCCAGTTGCGAACTCGGATGCATCAGCCTCACACACGGAACTTCCCAGTGTCATTGGGAATAGCGAGGACAGGTGCAGAGCAGATTCGATCCTTAACTGCTTGGAAGGCTGCTTCTTGTGCTTGTCCCCAATTCCATTCCTTGTTCCCGGTTAGTTCCGTGAGTGGCCTAGCAATCTCTCCATATCCTTTGATGAACCGTCGATAGAAGTTGGCGAACCCAAGGAACTGTTGAACTTCGCGTTTTGATCGTGGAGTGGGCCAGTCTCTGACAGCATCGACTTTGGCTGGGTCCATGCGTACTTGGTTGTGGGAGACAATGACACCGAGATATTCCACTTCTTTGGCTTTGAAAACGCACTTCTCCGGTTTGAGGTAAAGTTTGTGCTCGGCAAACTTCCTCAGGACCCTTCGGACCATTTCCCGATGTTCCTCCAATGTTTCCGTGAAGATAAGGACGTCATCCATGTATATGATGACTTTTCCGGTGTTGATTTCCTCTCGGAATATGGTGTTCATCATGGTTTGGAACGTTGCGGGAGAGTTTGTGAGTCCAAAGAACATCACCAGAGGTTCATACAGTCCCCTGTTGGTTCGGAACACCGCTTTCCACTCGTCTCCCTCTTTGATACGGACATTGTTGAAGCCCCAACGGACATCTAGTTTGGTGAAGTATCGTGCCTTTCTGAGTTTGTCTACTAACTCAAGGATCAATGGCAGGGGGTATCGATTCTTCACAGTGATGTCGTTAAGCCTTCTGTAGTCCTGGACTGGGGTCGGAGGGAGCCGTCCTTCTTTTTCACAAAGAAGAACGGAGAGGCCATGGGGGATTTAGACGGACGGATCCTCCCTGACTGCAGGTTTTCTTCCAAGAAGGCATCAAGTGCTTGTTGCTCTTCAGGGTTCAGCGGGTAGATCTTGCAGTCCATGGTCTCTGCTTCAGGGATGAGTTCAATTGCATGGTCCCAGGGTTGCCTTGGAGGTAGTTCATCGAAGGACTGCTTCGAGAACACAAATTTGAAGTCGTGGATAATGTGTACGGTACCAGATTCTTCAAATGTCTTGGCTTTTTCCTCCTTGACTTTCCTTTCAGCAATTCTTCCGGATGTCGTCTGGAACGCCCGTAGTCGGATCTCGTGTTGAATGTCTACCACGAGAATGTGTTCCCCATCCTCGAGGTCCTCGTATTCGATTTCCTCTGATTCAGGGTCTGATCCGACAAGTGGAGTACATTCTATGGGACACCGGTTGAACTCTATCGTACCAGTCCTCCAATCAATAGAGGGGTTATGCCGTTTTAGCCATTCGAACCCGATGAAGACGTCTGTTTTCCCTAGTTCGGTTACTCCAAATTCCAATCTCTCAATGTGGTCTCGGATCTTGACGTGGAGTTCGACACATTCGGAGATAGCTCCTCCTGCGTTTTCCGTACCATCAGCATTATAGACAGGGATGGGGATGGGGGAGCTTCTCTTGTTCGGATATTGTTTCGTCGGACAAAGTCCCTGTCTATACAGCTTCCGGTGCAACCACTATCTAAGAGCCCAGAAGTTCGGAAGCTCCGCTTGTCGTCTAGGGTGCTCATCACCATGTCCAGATCCAGCTGGTTGCCCTTATGGCCACGAATAAATCGTTTGGGTCGAGCCATCTCCTTTAGGGCCTCTACCACTGGTCCGTCCAATAGCTGTCTGAGCTGGGATATCTTTTCGTCCGTGACCTCTTGCCTTTTTTTGGGATGCACCCAAGACATCAGGATTCCTCTTGCCATCGAGGGTTCTGAGTCGTCAAGTCGTTGGGCTACCCATTCTGCGGAGCCCGGTTCCACTTTCTTTCCGTAAAATCGCGCATTGTCCCTTTTCGATCGTGCGTAAACATCATGTGATTCGAGTTCTGGCATATATACATATGGGGATCGAACAAAGGTATTCCTATCGACCGGCAAGTCTGCGCTCACTCCCGGTCCGTGTAAAAATCCTCGAGTTGTTTCTTCAGCGCGGCACGTTCGTCCTCCGTGAGGGCTCTGATGTCGATGGTTCTGGTGTTAAACTTCTGGGTCTTGTTGGGACAGTCTCGGCTAATATGTCCCTTCTGGTGGCAGGTGAAGCAGAGACCCTGTCGTCGGTGCGCATCAATGTCCATAGCGTTCGGGTCGGCGGGGCGAGGGGGAGGCGGAGTAGGAGTGGATTCTGGGCAGCGGGTCAGAAGGAAGGGAAGAAGGGCCTTGGTGGAGGAGCGCTAGTTGCCTTGGGAGCGGGTTTTTCCGTTTTGAATCTAGCCTTCTCTCGTTTACGAATTCGGTACTGGCGATCGAGGTTAGCGGCTCGCTCCATCCATCCGGCAAGGGTCGTGGGGAGGTTTTCCTGGTCGTGGCACTTGTCCAACAGCCTGCCGTTTAGCCCTCGCTTGTATTCCTCGATGAGTGCTACTTCGTTGTATCCAGAATGAGTCATGTATGATCGGAACTCGGTGTTGTAAGCCTCACAGGAGCGATCTCCCATCTCGATGGTTTGGATGGCTAGGATCGCTTCTGCTCGGGAGTTCTGGACCTGGAAGTGGGCGAGGAAGGCTTTGGCAAAGCCCTTCCAGTCATCGTAAGCGAGGGTGTCAGCGATGATCTCAGCCTGTTGAGAGTTTGCCCATGCAGATGCCATGCCGTTTGTGCCTCCTTTGATTTTGGAGAGAGCATAGGAGATTTGTCGTAGTTCGTCTGCTTCTCCGATGTGCTTGAAGTAGAGGACACAGGCATCGAGGAAGGCTTGGGCATCTTCCGGTTTCCCGTCGTAGGTTTCGGGTGGGTCCGGTTTGGTTTTGGGCTTGTCGGCTCGTTGGGCTAGGGCCTCGGAGACCTGGGTGCTGGCAGCGGCTGACTGGGCCAACACCTCTGAAGCTTGGGCAAGGGCTGGTTGGTAGCCGGAAACGGCAGCCACTAGGTTTTGCCACACTATCGGCAAGGCTTCCCAGGGCTTGGTACATGTAGTCCCAAAGCGGAGACCTGCTGACCTTGGACCTGGGTCTGGTCAGGCTGGAGGAGTTGAGGGGCGGGTTGGCCGTCGTTGGCAGGGGGTATTTGTAGGGCGGAGGGGTGGGTGGACATGGTATCGTAAAAAGAACAATGGGCTCGTGGGCAAGAGAAAGAAAAAGGTAAGGTAAGAAAAGCTAGACTATCTCCCGGTTGTCACTGTGTTAGCCACACAGAGGGGAGCTACACTATGTGCTTTGGACCTAAGTTCCGCAGCTCTCTTGGTTGCTGCCTTCCTACAGAAGGGGCGTCGCCAAGGATAACCTACTGAAAGGGGAAAGAGAAAAGGAACTATGTAAGGGAGTAAGTAGTGCGAGTGGGGGTTGCCTTGTTAGGGCGGAGGGCGATGAGAGACTCGAGGGTGCCGGGGATAGACACAGTCGAGAAGGGGTAGTCTTTAGCTAATGTCAGCAACTAACTACTTGATCTGTCGTTCAAGCAATCAATAGCTGCACTAGAAAAGACTTGGCGAAAAGCGATAGGATTCAGTGAAGACTAGAGTGTTGTAGCTAGGAATAGACCAGCTAAAGACTGAGGAAACTACACTTACAAGTCTACTCTATATATACTACTTGAGTTGTATGTACTTGTTTGGTCCATGGTCTGTGCGCGCGCAGTGTTTTGTTCAGCTGGCGGGGTACGGTCTCATGACTCATCACGTGTCTGAGTCACGTGACATCCTATATTACTAACTACAAGTCTCGGCGAGAAAAGGAAAAGAAAGGTCTGATTCATGACACTAATCTTGCCAATAATCCCGATCACGATAGTGGCGCTGCTCAAGATCTCGGAGAAGCTGAGACACAACGATTGGCAAAATTAGCCAGGGAAGGGGGAGTAGAGTTTATTGCATACTTGCTTTCTAAAGCAGTATCGCATACCTCACTTCAAAAGTCTCCACTTGGACTTTCCGTGATATCGTGAAGCTCCCAAAAGAGCAGAGGGAAAAATGGCTCACCGCTTGCCGAGAAGAGATTGAGGCACTCAAACAGCGCAGCGTATATGTCATGTCGGATCCACCTAAAGGGCGTAAAATTGTTCAATGCTGATGGGTTTTCGACATCAAACCAGATGGTCGATTACGTGCCAGACTTGTCGCCAAGGGTTTTACCCAGATTGAAGGAATTGACTTCGATCAGATCTTCTCACCAGTTGTGCGTTACGAATCAGTTCACACTTTGCTTGCCTTAGCAGCACTGGAAAATTGGTATATCACCGTCGTTGGCACCAACCCCATTCAGGAACGTTGTATCAAACACATCGATGTTCGCTATCACTACATTCGCGAACGTGTTGAAGAAGGAGACATTGAAATCCTTCGAGTTGATACAAACGACAACCCTGCAGACATGTTTACCAAACCTCTTGGTCATGTCAAGTTCAAGCAGTTCCGAGAACAGTTGGGACTTCGGTTCCACTAAGCAATCGACATACACTCAGCGCGCTTATTGAAGGCTGCACTTAGCGAGGGGGAGTGTTGAACTTATCTTATCTTATCATAGATTAGATTAGACTAGTACAACTGAGTCCAGACTCTTCTGGAATGTTCCACCGTAGAATGTTCTGGAACATCACATGATGCATTACTCATCATTGCGTCATTATGAGTCATATGTAGTCACGGCTTACTCATTCGATTACTCCTTCGTATAGCCTCACACAGCCTCTGTCACACATACTATATTTAGGTAGTTTATGTCACATTTGTCACATACCCTGTACAGTATAAATACTGACCTCTGTGGTCTCTAATCGATAACTGTCTTACCACCAGTTTTACTAGCCACTAAGTTAGCCTCACTACATCTATCTCCTGGTAAGTTCTAGAGTACACACCTGTAGTATATAGTGTTTGCTCATCACATTTTACTCGTCCTCTTAATTCTCGTCCATTGCTGGTTGTTTCTTGAGGAGCTCCGCCACCATGGTCGAGATTACGGGCCAATACCTTTTGACAGTGTCCAAGAGCTCCATGTCCGGTGTTACAAGCACAAGCTCTTTGCGAGCATTTTCGCGTGGGGATTTTTGAAGAGAACATCTTTATTCCAGAAAGGCCTTGCTCGGAAACATCCCTTTGGATGCCGATGATGAATCTGACGACAACTGTTGCAGCTGTGACCAACTCCGACATGAATTACAATTTTGTATATGGAACTCATCCAAGTGCCCGGGCTGGAGGCTCAATTAAGCCATGTCAAGAACGAGATGGAAAAGGTGGAAGGTCGAACAGCTAAAAGCCGAGAACTGTAAATACCGATTTGCTCTTCAGCTTCAGGAGCATAGCTGCGAGAAAGAGGAGACGGAATCTATCTAAAGTTGTATCGTATGCAGACTAGTCTAGTTTGTACACATGAGCCCGTACGTCAACGTCACATTTTGCCCCCCAGCAGAGAGGCAAAAAGGACGGTTAATGACATCTAGTCAGTCCCAATCAAAATCAGACTAGGTAGGCGATGTCGAATGACTAAAAAATAATTGTCACCGTTGAGATTTGAATGCGCAAGTATAAAGCAACAGCAAAGGATACAAATATCGACTGAGCCATACCATCGTTCTGAGAGTCCCGCCGTCTCGGTACAGACTCTATCCGGGTTTTGGAAAACTTGACATCTCCATCTTCAACACATTCACGGATGTAGTAATAGCGAACATCCAATATGTTTGATTTCGACGTTCCTGCATAGGGTTTGAGCCCAATGAAGATAGCTCCATTGTTATCTGTGCAGATTGGCACTTTGTCGATGGGCATGCCTAATTCGTTGAACATATGCTTTAGCCACATGACCTGACAGCTACAATCAGAAAGTGCCATATATTCAGCTTCTGTAGACGAAGTAACAATGGTCTTCTGGGCATAGGAAGTCCAACAGATAACAGTGTTAGCCAACTTGACGATGAATCCAGTCACGGACCTGCGTTTGATGGGATCAGCAGCAATGTCCGAATCTGAGTAAGCGATGAGTCCTTGTGAGGAAGAACCATCTAAGACCAGTACGTAGTCCATAGTCCCTTGGAGGTACCGGCAGATGTAGAGTGCCTTGTCGAGGTGCTCCTTGGATGGATTTGCTGCAAACTGCGATAGCTTGGTGACAGCATACACAATGTTGGGGGCAAGTGCCTAACATATAGGTATAGCAGCAATCCAATCACAGACTGGAAGCACTGTCGAAGTTGGTGATCCACGGGACCGGTATTTGGAAGAGGTTTGTATCCCTCAACCATGGGAGTTCGAGCCACTCGGCAGTCCATCATTCCAAAGTGTTCTAAGACTGTTTTGAGATAGTCTTTCTGATCGCGTATAGTTTTTCTTTGACGTTTGATCCGCATTCGGAGGAATTCGGTTGGTTCGCCAAAATCACAGCTAGTGAAAAGCAGGGGTACGGCAGACCCTGCGGGTTTCGGGTAGGGGTAAGGGCGGGTCCGGGTCCGGGTACGCATTTTCGTACCCGCGATCTTTAAAACAAGCTCTTACACGTCCAAATCGGCCATGAAATGGCCGAGTTATGCTTGATTTAAGTAAATTGAGCATAACTCGCCCATTTCTGGGCCGTTTTGGACGAAATAAAGCTCAAACCCTGCGGAAAACCCGCAGGGTTGCGGGTAGGGTTTTGGTAGGGTCCGGGTCCGGGTCCTGGCTTTCAGACCCGGGGTTTACCCGTGGTGAACACTAATCACAGCATTCCCATTTTTGATCTTTCTCCTGGAAAATAAAGATTCTGGTGCTGGTCGAAAGTCGTTTAAAGCCAAGAAGCTTGGCAGACTCTACAAGTTCTGTCGCGAAAAGCGAACACTAAACCAAACCAAAAACCAGAAGAGCGGAGCGGATAAGAGCAGAGAGCGAGATAGGAGCGACGAGTGACTAAGGCAGATGAATACTGAAGCGGTGTATTGACGAAGAGGTCAAGCTGAGGAAATACAGAGGAATCTACCTAGCTTATATACCTATTCTACAGTCTACATAGCCGCGATGAGTCAGAATGACGAAAGGGTGGTGAAACACAGAAGAACAATAAAGAGGGTCACAAGGCTGCGCGGGGCTGCGAGAAGAACAAGGAGAAGACAATAGAAGGGAGTCAAGAGGCAGTGCGAGAAGGAAGAACAATAAGAAATAGGGCAGAGGGTACATCGAGGCAGTGTTCCATGAGAGAAAGAGTCTGTATCGAGAATAAAGGTAGAAATGAGAATAAAGGAGGAAACGATAAGGGAGATGAAAGTGATAAGATAAGATAATGGAAAAATAGGGGCTCGTACCCGCTGTTCACGACACATCCAAGGAAGGCCCCATGAAACTCTGGTCTATGTATTCCAGACAAGCATGTTGGCAATTGAAACTGAGAGAGAGCGCCATCAAGTTGTCACATTTACCCTAACACAAGATGATCCTATCGGATGCCCTGTCCCGACGCCCCAACCTGTGCCCCGAAGAAGACCGACGATAACGAAAACATCACCCTGTTACCAGAAGAACTGTTTGTCAACCTCCTCAACTTGAAAACCCTCACCGTTGGACTCGTCGACATTGCTCTACAAGAGGAGATCGCCAAATGCCAGGATTTCGACACGGAAGCCACTGACGCCCTGAAGATCATCCTAGCCGATGGACCAAAGGCCATGAAGGACGATTTACAAGATTGGACAGGTAGAAGAACGCGACGGATTCCGACTCCTATTTTACAAGGGGAGAAACTATATCCCTCAGGACCTAGACCTTCGACGCAAGATCCTACTTCGATACCACGATTCCCTGACGGCAGGACACCCAGGAGAACTAGAAACCT
This sequence comes from Coprinopsis cinerea okayama7#130, assembly GCF_000182895.1. NCBI lineage: Eukaryota > Fungi > Basidiomycota > Agaricomycetes > Agaricales > Psathyrellaceae > Coprinopsis > Coprinopsis cinerea. The sequence continues at coordinate 2,178,934 of NW_003307543.1, read as the reverse complement.
TCAATAACGTCAGCCAACACTATTGGTGGCCAGGAATCAGAACATTCGTTAAGAACTACGTCAAAGGATGTGGTGTATGTCAGCAATTCAAGATCAACCGTAACCCATCAAAACCCGCTCTCATGCCCATCCCACCAGCCAAATCGCTCCGACCATTCTCCCAGATCTCAGTCGACTTCATTACCGACCTCCCTGAATCCAACGGATACAACTCTATCTTATCCGTGGTGGACCACGGGTTTACAAAGGGGGTAATTTTGATCCCATTCACCAAAGAGATCACGGCAGAACAGACTGCACAACTCCTTGTCGACAACCTCTTCAAACGCTTTGGCCTGCCAGAGAAGATGATCTCTGACCGCGGTCCCCAGTTTGCTGCTCAGGTTTTCCGTCATTTCCTCCAACTCCTCGAGATCGAATCTGCACCGCCCACCGCCCACCATCCCCAACTGATGGCACCACGGAACGATTCAATCAAGAAACCGAGACCTGGTTGTCAATCTATTGTCTCGCCTTTCCACCAAGACAGGTCCGAACACCTTGGCATCTTGGAATTTACCCACAACAATCGAAGACACTCTGATTGGCCATATACCCCATTTGAACTCATGATGGGAATAGCACCCAAAGCAATCCCAACCTCCTTCGAATATACTCAATTCCCATCTGCAGAACAACACATCAAAGCTCTTGATCGAATTCGTCATGAAGCCCTAGCCACACACACACTAGCCCAGCAAAGGATGGCTCAAAGGATCAAGTCCACCTTCGAACCTTTCAAGAAAGGCGAAAAAGTGTGGTTAGAATCCAAAAACCTCAACCTGGGATACCACAAAAAGATCAAAGCCAAGCGAGAAGGACCCTTCGAGATCTTAGATGTGTTAGGACCAACCACCTATAGACTCAATATCCCCGATCACTGGAAACGAGTCCGAGTTCACGATGTGTTCCACGCCACCCTCCTCACGCCATACGTCAAGAATGAAGTCCACGGCCCCAACTTTCCCAGACCACCCCCGGAAGTGGACGATGTTTACGAAATCGAGCACATTCTGAAACACCGCAAAACCCAAAACGGACTGGAGTACCTTGTGCTTTGGAAAGGTTACTCCGAAGAAGAAGCAACATGGGAAGATGAAGACAACCTCGTGACCGGAGCAAGCAAGATCCTGACACAATACAAGACAACTCACCTGAAGGAAAAACCAAAGAACCGCAAACAACTTCGGAAATAAAAAGGTTCAGCCAGTCAGACTTGCTTCCCCAGCAAACCACCCATCTGCTACTTCGCCTCACAAAGCCACTACTCCCTTCGCTACTCTCTGACCTCCTCCCTGTCTGAAAATGACCAACATGATCATCGACTCTGGCGCTGCTTTCACCTTCGAGTTCCCTATCCCCTCCACCGAATCGGTCACTGGAACCACCGCCGTTGAAGCATCTACTACCGAGTAGGGTCCCAAACCCGAGTCACCCTCATCAACCTCCGCCTTTTCCTCTGGGAAGAGTTCCAGGAGAAGTGCGAAGGGTTCGTGTCACAGAGCCCTTCACAAAGCCATCGTCCCTGCCCTCATTGACCTTCACGATCTCTCGGCACGCAACGACTGGGCAGGCAGAGAAGAATACACTTGGATTACCTACGACCCCCCTTACAAGAACTCCCCCTACCACTCGCCTGCCAGTCTCATCAAGACCTGTTACAACTGCAGGAGAGATGGACATGTCATCCGCAAATGTGGGTTCGAAACAGAACGACGAAAAGCTCACCATCGTAACCGCTACCAACGATCGAAGGCCGCCCACGACTATGCAAGGACGACACAAGAATCAATCTCTAGGAGGTCCACCGGAATTAAGATTCCCCTCAAGTTTCGCTGAGCCAATCGAGGAAAGAAGGTCCGCTTTGATGAAACCCCAAGCAACAGTTGGGACGACAGTCTGATCCCCGACTGGTCTACCCCTGGCCCCGACGCTGCGGCGCAGCCTTCTTTGACTCTTTACGCAGCCACTCTTTATTGTTCTCTAAATTATCTCTGCTGCGCTCCACAGTAACCTGTGCTCGCGCAGCCTTCTTCTCTGACTCCTTTCGACTCATATTCACATAGCTAGACAGGTATATAAGCTCTGTAGATACCTCTCTTGTTCCTTAGCTAGTTCTTGTGAATCATACCCACTTCTATCCTTCTCTCGAACTCGCTCTAGTCGTCTTAAGACAATACCTCTTGTGAGGCACTCTTAGACGCCTATCTCCTCAAACTCGCCTCGGAACCACGACTCTACGGTCGACGTGCATGCTCACTTGAGTTCACGTCCCTTGACTGTAACATCTTATCTCCGCACAACACATCAGTTCTTCCGGTCGCTCTACACTGACAAACCCTGCCTCTTTCGTTTCTCGCCCGATCCATCCCCCTCTCCACACCTCTAGGCAGTTGGAGGACACATCTGACGCTCCAAGCTCAGAACAGAAACCTCCCACTCCCACTCAACAAACTACTTTACCCTCTTCTGTCCCCCCAACCACCAACGACTTCACGATGTCCACTGCCGATCTCGCAAGACTTCAGGAGCAGCAAAACCAGCTCACCACCGCCATCTCTACCCTGGTCAGCCACCTCACAGCTGCCAAGACCTCCTCTAGTAAGAGTCTGGTCAAGGCACCTGAGCCCTTCTGCGGCAAGGCTGAAGATGCCCGATGCTTTCTCCAGTTCTTTACCAACTGGGCCAGACATCAACCCCAGTTGAAGAAGGACAACGGCACTCGAGATGACAAGGAATGGATCTCCACGGCCCTCTCATACATGCATGGAGAAGCTGGCCGATGGGCATCTCACTTCCTCCCAGCAGATTGCTGATCACGACACTGATAGCACCAAGCCTTGGCCCTTCACTGGGGGAAAGTGGGCTGTCTTCCTCACCAAGTTCAAGTAACGCTTCCAACCTGCCAACGACGCCCAGGCTGCCCTCCAGGAGCTTGAGCAGCTCACTCTGGGTCGAGGAACTGTAGCTGACTTCGCCTTTCACTTCGTTGACGTCTTCTCGCGCACCAGCTTATTCCAATTCGGATAGGATGGCTCGCTTCAAGAGGAAGCTCTCCCAGGAACACCTCCTCTGGCTCGGCCTCAGTAACCTCATCAAAGAGCCCGCCACCCTTGAAGAACTTGTTGCTCAGGCCATCAAGAACAAGTTCGTCATGCAGAACATGAACCCCAACTCGTCCCGTACCTCCCTGGCCCAGTACGCCCCCACTCCTGCTCCTGCTCCCGCTCGTGACCCGTACGCAATGGAGATTGATGCTACCCAACCCAGTCCTAGCAGCAAGACCCGCCAGGATTTCCTCAACACCATTTGGCTGTGGCTCTGCTGGTCACAACAAGAAGGATGGGAATCACGGAGGGCCATGCTGCAACTACTGCCAGCGTATGGGACATGCCGCCACCGTCTGCCAGGACAAGTACATGGGATTCCCACCCGGATGAAGACTCTTTCAACCCCATGTCGCCGTGTCGCCGCTACCCAGGAAGCTCCCTTCTCCCTCTTTGGCGAACCCGCCCATGCTGCCACTGCCACCGTTGCCGCCACCACTCCTGGCACACCTCCTTCCCCCACCCCAAGCCTCACCTCTCTCTCTGCCACTCAACAGCAACAACTCGACATCCTGGCTCAACTCCAGAGGCTCCATCAGGGTTTTTGAAGCGGGTGCCTGTCTCTGCCACAACGCAAGCACCCTTCTCTCCTCCGTATGCCATTTCCGAATATGACTCTATCCACTCATGTACCATTAGCTCCATTTGCGAAATACACCCCAGTTCTTCACACTTTCACGTGAACGTGAGACTTAGAGGCAGAAACCGTAGTACGAACTCCACAGCAATAGTCGACAGTGGAGGCAAGTTCCTGGAACAAACCCTTTGTCAATCAACACAACATCACCACCTTCCCTCTCTGACATCCCATCCAACTTCTCAACATCGACGGTACCCCTAATCAGGCTGGCAGTATCATCCATTTCGCACGACTGGAACTCACGGTTGACGGTCACTCCGAATGGACCGACTTTCTTCTCACCAACCTTGGAGGAGAGGACATCATTCTCGGACTCCCTTAGCTTCGCAAGATCAACCCCACCATTGACTGGCGTAACGGCACCCTCCATGTTCCCTCCAAGGTCTCTAGCGTCACTATTGAGAAGGTTCCAGATGATGACGCACACCCTCCTAGTCGAGCTCCCTCTAATGGTACCATCCTCGAACAGATTGATAACCCGGTTGATCCTCCCCCTGTGCCCACCACTCCTGACCCCAACCCCACTCCCGAACCGGAACCGGAACAAGCCGAACCACCCCTTTGCTGTATCTGCGCCAACCGAACCACTCGCAGGAAATGGCTACGAGCAGGGCTGATCGAGGAAACTGGTGACGAGCTCTGGTGTGCCGCTGGCTTCACTTATTCCCAGCAGATCGTCAAAGAATCTCAGAAGAACCCCAGAAGACCTTCGAAGAGATGGTTCCTCCACAGTATCGCCGATATGCCTCCATCTTCTCTGAGTCCAAGTTGCACTGCCTATCCGAACACAAACCCTGGGATCACACCATCGATCTGATTCCTGGAGCTCCAGCCACCATGCACACCGAGGTTCCCCATGTCCCAGAACGAACAGGACGAGCTGAACTGATTCCTCAACGAGAACCTCAAGAAGGGATACATCCGACCATCCAAGTCTCCCCTCTCTTCCCCCGTCTTCTTCGTCAAGAAGAAGGATGGCAAGCTCCACTTCGTTCAGGACTACCGCAAGCTCAACGAGATCACCGTCAAGAACCGCTACCCCCTCCCCCTTGTCTCCGACATCGTCAACAGACTCCGCAGTGCCAAGTACTTCACGAAATTCGACGTTCACTGGGGTTACAACAACATCCAGATCAAGGAGGGAGATGAGTGGAAGGCAGTGTTCGCCGCCAACCAGGGTCTCTTCGAGTTACATCCCTCACTTCAACATTCCCGTCGGTAAAACCACTGATCTTCGCCCTGTCGACGAGCGCATCTAACAGCTGCAAGAGGTACGCAAGGACGCCGAAGCCACCTTATGTCTGGAAAAAGCACAACAGAAGGACTCGTACGAATCCGGCAAACGAACAGCCCATCAGTTCAAGGTTGGTGACCACGTTTGGCTCAATGCTAAGGACATCCAGATCAAAGTCCCTACTCGGAAGCTTGGCGACCTCCAACTCGGCCCCTACAAGATTGGCGACCTCGATTATCGCCTCAAGCTCCCCCCTTCCCTCTGCCGCATTCACCCAGTGTTCCACGTTGACAAGCTCTCCCCCTGGAAAGGCAATGATGTCAACGGCATTCTGCCACCTCCACCTGAGCCTGTCGAACTGGAGGGAGAGCTTGAGTATGAGGTTCACAACATCTTGGACAGCCGCTGGAAGGGCCGAGGGAAGAACCGTAAGCTGGAGTATCTGGTCAGTTGGAAGGGCTAGCGGGTCGACGGAAGATACTTGGGAACCGGAGGAGAACTTGGAACACGCCCCCGATGTCGTCAAAGACTTCCACCAGCGCCACCCTTCTGCACCACGTCGCATTGCAGCCACTGTCTTCGCCTCCCTCCCCTGGCAACCCCTCGAGAACTTCACCGACACACCGCCTACCAACTTCGACTGGGAACTGGGACGCCGCCTACCAGTGATCATTGAGGACGATGAAGCTTAGAAGGGGGGTAATGTCGTGAACAGCGGGTACGAGCCCCTATTTTTCCTTATCTTATCTTATTGCTTTCATCTCCCTTATCACTTTCTCTTCATTCTTATTCTTGCCTTTATTCTCGACACGGACACTTTCTCCCATGGAACACTGCCTCATTATGCCCTTTGTCCAATGTCTTATTGTTCTCTCCATTCTTGCACTGCCTCATTACTCCGTTATTGTCTTCCTTATTCTTTGCGCAACCTTCGCACAGCCTCGTGACTCTTCTTATTGTTCTTCTGCATTTCACCATTTGCGTGTCATCCTGACTCATCGCAGCTATGTAGACTGTAGAATAGGTATATAAGCTAGGTAGATCCCTCTGTATTTCCTCAGCTTGACCTCTTCGTCAATACACCGCTTCAGTATTCATCTGCATCCGTCGCTCATCGCTCTCATCTCGTCCTCCGCTCTTATCCGCTCCGCACATCTGGTCTTAAGTTTGGTTTAGTGTCTGCTCTTCGCGACAGGATGTAGTGGCACCACTCGTCAAGTGCTCGAATGATTCCAAGGAGTTCTCTGTCGTAGATCTCGTAATTCCGTTCAGCGGGGGAGAAGGACTTGGACAAGAAGGCGACTGGGTGGCGGTTACCATTGGAGTCCATCTGTGTCAGGACTGCTCCAGAGGTGTACTTGGAGGTGTCAGATTCGATCTGGAACGGTCTGGACATGTCGGGCATCATGAGAACAGGTTCTTCACAGAAGTGTTTCTTCAGGGTGTCGAAGGCTTCTTGACATTCATCAGTCCATGTTAGGGTCTCGGACATCCACCCACATCTACCCACAACCCACCAGCCTTGATCCACACTCCCCGCACAGTCTCACATGATCCCGCATGACTCCGCACATCCCCGCACTCGCCATCATCTCTCCGCATCCCACATCTCCCACATCTCCGCCACATCCATCCCACTCCTGCAAATGCGGACTCCCCGCATGTGTCCGCTCTATGGATGTCCGCATCCGCAAGTCCGCAACCCGCAAGTACCAGCGGACCGACACGGCCCGCAACTGAGGGCCGGTGCGGACCGCGCGGAGAAACCTCGTAACCGCCCTCTAGGCGCCCAGACTCTGCATGTGACCCCTTATGCTTCCTTATGACTCCCTTCCTTGCTTTGCTATTGTTCTTTAGAATTGACTTACTCATCCCTTTCGTATTCCGCAGTATTCCGCATTTCTTATGACTCAGTTTTATCTCTTGTCCCAGACTTGTCCCAGAGTATATCCAGAGTATCTACAGATATATAAGCTAGCTAGATTTCTGTAGTAGATACTCATCCGGAACCTCGAATCAGACTTATACAGAACTTCCCCTCTGTCCAGTCTTGAGCCTTTCAGGCTTGCTAGAGCTTTTCCGCATACTCCGCATTTCCGCACAGTGCTCCTGATTCCGCTCCGCAAGGCTCTCTCCTCTCTCTTCTCGTCTTCCGCCGTAAGCGCGTCTCTCTCTCCCTCTCCTCCCCTCTCCTTTCGGGTTGGACCATATACCACCAGCGTGGGCACAACGCAATACGTTGAGGCCAAGGTCCCTTCGACTCCGCAGACTCCGCAGTTCCATAGAGTCTAACAGTCCACTTGAATGCTTGGTTCTTCTTGAGGAGTTCGTTGAGGGGTCGAGCAATGTCGGAGTATTTCCGTATGAACTTCCTATAGAAGTTTCCGAAGCCGAGGAAAGATCTGACTTGCTTGATGGTTTGTGGTGCGGGCCAGTCTTGGAGTCCTTTAACCTCTTGCTGGATCCATGGAGATTCGGTCTTGTCCGATGATGAATCTGAGGTAAGCAATCTTTTCCTTGGTGAATTCGCACTTCTCGGGTTTGATGTAGAGGTCATTATCGCAAAGGATTCAAAGAACTTCCTTGGTGTGTCGCTCGTGTTCTTCCTTGGTCTTGGAGAAGCACAAGGATGTTGTCCATATAGATGATGACAAAGTTTCCTTCGATCTGCAAGGAGAATATGTGGTCCATCATTGCTTGCAAAGTTGCTGGGACAGTTGCTCATGCCACAGAACATAACCCTGGGTTCGTGCAAGCCAAACTAGGATTTGAACACTGCTTTCCACTGGTCCCCATTGTCACAAAGAGCGAAGACTAAACTAAAACTAATACCACACACTAGGAGCGGTGAAAGCGACGAAAGAGCTTAGAGCGATGAGCGACGGTTTGGAGTGAAGACTAGAGCGATGAATTGACGAAGAGGTCAAGCTAAGGAAATACAGAGCGAGCTACCTAGCTTTATATACCTATTCTACCAGTTACATAGCCACAATGAGTCGAGATGACGAGCAAATGGTGAAAGACAGAAGAACAATAAAAGATAGTCACAAGGCTGTGCGAAGAGCAAGAATGAAACAATAATGAAGTAAAGAGACGTCAGAATGAGTCGAAAGGCAATACAAGGCAGTGCGTAACAATAAGGACAATAGAGGCAGGGTAAAGGGCAAAACGGGGCAGTGTTCCATGAGAGAAAGAGTCCATAGACGAGAATAAAGATAAGAGATAGGGGTAACAGGAAAGATAAGATGCGGATACAGATAAGATAAGATAAAAATGAAAATAGGGGCCATACCAGCTGTTCATGACACCCATCACTTATACGGATGTTGTTGTAACCCTTTAGGACATCAAGCTTGGTGAAGTACTTGGCTCCCTTCAGTTTGTCCATGAGGTTGGTGACCAAAGGGAGGGGATAAGTGTTCTTGACGGTCCATTCGTTCAGGTAGTGATAGTCTTGACATGGGCATTTCTTTCCGTCTTTCTTGGGAACGAAGAAGAATCCAGATGCTTGTGGAGAGTCTGACGGTCGAATGTATCCTTTGGCCAGATTGTCATCTATGAATTCCTTGATGATTTTCTCTTCCTCCGGAGTGAGCGGGTAGACCTTGGATGATGTCGGTTCGAATCCTGGTTTCAGATCTATCCTGTGGTCCCAAGGTCGAGATTCGGGGAATCGGGAGGCCGCTTTCTCATCAAAGACAGAGAGGTATTCGTGATATTCCGGAGGCACATGTTGCTTGATGTCCTTGATTTCTTCTCGCTGGTTGTACTTGAGCTCGAAGGCCTGAGAGTGGGTGAGGGTGGTGTTGATCCAGATGTCCTCCGTTTCGTTGGAAAGTTCTCCATTGATGAATGAGATCACCAGGTCGTCAGTCAAGAGAGATCCCTCGTCATTATCCCAATGGAAGTTCCCTTCCATAAGCTTGTTGACGTAGGTTTCGAAGGTGTTGAAGTGATCCTTGGGTATCATAGGAGAGGTGGTCGGATACCAATCAGGTAGTGGGTCGAGGTTCTGAGGTTCAGTGTCCGGGATTTCTTCGATGGTGGTCTTGAAGATCTGGGTGTATGGCTTGGTAGGTGCGATTGGCGGTGTTGAGGCAGGGCTCTGTCACCACTCGAGGGTACCCTTCTTCCAATCAATGATGCTTCCTCAAGCCAGGGAAATCCCATGATGACTTTCTGTTTTCCAAGGCCGGTGATGTAGAAGGTGATAGGTCGTGTGTGTCCGTGGATAGTGACGTTCATGGTGGTCTTGTATCGGATGGTTCCTTGTTTATTCAGGGTTCCGTCTACGTTGTAGACTTTCAGAGGGGTTGGAAGGAGTTGGAGTGGCAGTTTCTTGTTTCGGGCAAAGTTTTGGTCGATGAATTTTCCTCCAGCTCCAGAATCTATCATTCCTTCGGTGTCGACGATTATCTTTCCACTCTCCGTTTCGCCCTCGAGTTGCATTGGAATAAATAAGCATTTATTGTTCTTTCGGGCTACTAAAAAGCCCAGTTTTGGCGGTTACTGGTGTTCTGGTTGCTGGTCTCTGCAGAGCGATTGTTGGTGGTGTTATTTGTTAGATTGTGAATATGTCACTCTGTTGACTGCACTCTCTAATCATGGCCAGGGTCCCTGAACATGTGGCATAGCACCACCCATCAAGTTGCTTGTGGCAGCTCAGTCCCCATATAGCTTCACCTCACCTGGGGTTGCCAGCGCATTCTCATTCGAGGGGATTGCACTCAAGACAGCACTAAATCATTGTCAAAGGCTGCAGTTGTGGTGATGATGACGCTAGCAAGGCCGTTGATGATACTACTGTTAGATCCCAGTGAAACTCGACTCTCGGCCCATCGCCCTGTCTCTTCCCTGATCCTATCAACAGTTTTCAAATCGCGTCAGATCTTACCTGGTCTTAGAATTCCCATAGTTCATCTTATCCCATCCTATCCACCTCTTTTGTCTCAACTTCTCTTGTACTTTTCTCTAGAAAGACAACGACAATATATTTTGGCCAATTTATCTTGTTTTGATAATTCAACTTAGACCGATTTGCGCCCAGCGCTGGTCTGACCAAGACCACCACCATCTCCACGCCCATCCCGGCGCACGCACAACCGCCACAGCCATCGGTGTCCAACGAAGAATCACAGCCCGCCCAACAGCCAGTCATCGACTCAGACGAGCTCTACCAACGAGCCCTCCCTGGTACCCCAAGCACTGGACCACTGGTTCACCGGCCGTTCACCGCCGACGGTTGGTGTCGAGTTCCCGCCACCAACACCTACCCGCCCTACACCATATTCAGACAACAACAGCTGAGGGGACAGTGCTTGGGAAGCACTCACAGAAAACGAGCGGGCGGTGAGTTCAGTCTTGCACCATCGCGGCAAAGCTGCTCATAATTTTTTCAGTCATGGATTAGTGCGGCCGAAGCCCAGGTTGCCGTGAGTGTGGTTTCCCTAACCAGGCTCTCACGTAGCTCGCAACGACATTGAATGTCGCCACCGGTACTGCTGCCATCCAAAACTGAAAGCTCCTTTCGGCCTTTCGCTTGCCACCGCTCCGGCGCTCCCAGCATCGTTTTCTTTCCGCTCGACCCCAGCTTCGCTCGACACCCCTCTCCTGTTTCCCTCACCTGTTTTAAGCATCCCGTGGAGGCCTTCGCTTAGTTGTACCCTATCCCCCAGCGTGTAATGTGTATGAAAGCAGCCAAAAACCTGTATTTGTGTGTATAAAAATCCTATTGTGTATGTGACAGGATATGTTGCAGTGTGATCCGTTGAGAAATGCCCGGTTAGTAAAAGAAACCAAAAAAATCAGAATCTTGCATCATCTTATCCCATCGTTCCAAGAGATGGGATAAGATGAGCCACGACTGGCTGGATTTGAATTCCCTCAGTCAGATAAAATGGCGGGAGGAAATTTTCATCGGATTCTAAGATGTTAAAAGGGAAAAGTGACCACATCCGGATTTGAACCAGAGACCTCCTCTACACATGAGGGACGCTCTAACCACTGAGCTATATGGTGTTGTTCAAAGCAGGAGTAGGAGTAAGTATAACCTCCTAGGATGGGTTTGAAGGGGCTTATACCACGTTGGGCTGTGCCACAAGGGGGCTATGCCACAGGTTGGGCTTATGCCACATGTTCAGGGACCCTGACCATGATTAGAGAGTGCGGTCAACAGAGTGACATATTCACAATCTAACATAAGACGTGGTAAGACCCGGGACGATCGACCAAGAGTCGAGTTTCACTGGGGTTAGATTGTGAATATGTCACTCTGTTGACTTCACTCTCTAATCATGGTCAGGGTCCCTGAACATGTGGCATAGCCCAACGTGGCATAAGCCCTTCACACCCATCCTAGGAGGTTAACTTCCTCCTACTCCTGCTTTGAACAAGACCATATAGCTCAGTGGTTAGAGCGTCCCTCATGTGTAGAGGAGGTCTCTGGTTCAAATTTCCCTTTTAACAACTAAAGCATCAGTTAGCAGCACTGTCGCATCCACATCCTCCAGGCGTGTCAATGTCAGCCTCAACATGCCTCCTCCTTCCACCACCACCACTAGCTTCTCATTCACTCAAATTGCAGCTCCCCAACCAACTAGGACTGCTCCACCTCCTCCAGCTGCCACCAATAGGAGTGTTGCTGCTGATGAGACTGCCCTCAGCTCACTAATAGGCCCGTTGCTCCTCAATTCGCTTACAGGCGCCCTCAAGCTCAGATCAATGCGGCGGCATCCCTCCGCCCGATGGATTCGAAAATGCCTGGCAGATTCTCAGGTTCGCCTCCACGTCTGTCTTCTTGCTTCACAAGTTGCGAGCCCAACCAAAAAAGGGTCTGCGCGCACCTTCTGAATACCCGACTATAGCCAGATGGCCTGTGTCCTCAAGATGCAAAGGGACGAGGAGTCAGCCTATCTCCAGATCCCGAGGGAAAGCAGACTTACCCTAACGCTGCGGCGCTGCGATACGCCCTCGAGAACAACTTCAGCAATAAACCCGGAGATAGCGGTGCTGCGCGCAAAGTTGCGGACCACGGAAACGATCAATTCGCCAGTGTCGTGATCGCGGACAACGCAAGCGGGCAAGCCTGCAGGAATAGGGTAGAGCCGGGATTTGTTGAGGAGGTGGATGGGATTGAAAGGGTTTTGCGCGTCGGGCACACGAACCTGGCCAAACCTCTGCCAAAGGTCGAATATCTCCAGCGATTCCACCATGAAGAATCCGCGAATAGGGTACTCGCTGGGGAGGCGCTCAGTAGTATGGAAGGCATATATATATATATGATTGAATGCGTCAAGTCGCCGGCGACCATCAGCAGCGGCTAAGCTGCGACCTTTGCCTGGCGGATCTTCACGGCCTCGCGCACTTCCGAGGGGATGCTGCTCGAGGCTGGCCTATAGTTCCGAGAGCCCATTAAAAGGTTGGGAGGAGCTGGGTGCCCCCCGGCGATGAAGAACCCGTGGACGTCACGTTCAATTTCGGCACTTGCTGAAGGCATCGCCTCTGCTAGCTTCGAGGAATACAGACCGGTGCGGTGACTCACATGGGTGCAGAAAGCTTCCGCAACGTGGGCGAGTTCACCGCCTCTTCGCCCGGGGAAGGCTGGCAGGAGAGGGGGAGGGGGTGAAAGAGCATGGTTCAAGCGGCTTGTCGGATGGTATGGGAGGCAGCAACCTTGGGAGGCTGGGGTGGTTGCTTTTGCTTCCTGTTCCTCCTCTTTGGCGGGGAGGGGGTGGTGTCAAAACGAACTGGAGTCCAGCAGTGAGAGGAAAGCACTAATATATTCAAAGGGAGTCCAGCAGTGAGAAGAAAGCACTGAGGGACTCCAGAATGATGCTGCGACTATATAACACAATTGCGGAGTATGAAATGTCGGGAGACGGAGGTCTGCATAGGCGAGAACAAAAGCAAGGTCACAGGCAAGGAATCCGGGGCTTGGCCCCGGAGTTATTAGCAAAACGAAGTAAAACGTAAATATCTCGGTAACCAGTGGACGGATTACCGTCCCCCGGGTACTGTTAAGAGCGTAAAAGGTCGGTTCGAATAATACTAAACATGAAGGGAACATTGCGCATCTCTTCGACTTCAGCAGGGGTCTGGGGACCCATGTCCTTCGTCAGGGGCTGTCCAACGGGTAGAGGAGTGTCCACCTTGTTGCAGGCGTCCATGTTGAAGCGCTTGAGCATGTCGACAATGTACTGGCGCTGGGACAGGCTGATCGAGCGATTGGCGCGGTCCCTAGAGATCTCAATAGCAAGCAGGAAGCGAGTCTCACCAAGATCTAGCTTGAAGTGCTTGCTGAGCTCTGCTCAACGGATGCAGTGGACTTGGCGAAGATGGCGTCAATGCAGTGACGATGGTCATATGATTGAAACCCTTGACCCGGGTCTCATATGACCCCCCATCGTCACTGGGTGCGGAACTATGTCCCCTGTCGCATTCCAGAGTCGGCAGACCACAGCATTGTGTATGCTGTTGGTATGGGCACAACAGTCTTTGAGCCTGTTGTAGATGGGAGGGCCTGTTATCACGAGTTTTGCATGTACCAGAGCTTCGGAGCAATCTGCTGTCTTGTTTGTACCTTACCCGGGTCAAGGGGTTTCAATATACTCATTTCTTCTTCGCAACTTCGCTTCATTCGTGCTGGTTCATGTCTATTCACCGCCTCCATCCATCCCAACAACTCTGCAACGCTCGATGGCACCACTGCAGCCTCTGTGGAAGCAGCCTCTGTCGCTTCCACTGTTCCTGTCACCCTTGAACTGCTCCATCGTCGTCTCATTCACCACAACCACGCTGATATCAAGCGTTTGCTGGACAACAAGATGGCGACTGGCATCCCTACAGTCTCTACAGCGAAGCCTGACCCGGTCTGCGAGCCCTGCATCGATGGCAAGTTACAGTCTGGCTCCCCGCGCATCCGCTCCGCTCGATCTCGTCCATTCTGACTTGCACGGCCCCAAGGAGGTCCCTACTCGCGAGGGATATCGCTACTGGATCACCTTCATCGACGACTGCACTCGTTTCCGCGTTGCTGTGCCTCTCAGCGCAAGAGCGACGCTTTCGACGCATTCCGGAGATACAAGGCATGGGCAGAGACCCAGTTGGGCGCAAAGATCAAGTGTTTGCATGACGACAAGGGCGGGGAGTACATGTCCAACGCATTTCGCAAGTTTACGGACGACTGCGGCATCGAGCGACGCCATACGACGCGCAACAGGCCCCAGCAGAACGGAGATGCAGAGCGAGCGAACAGGACGATGAACGAGGACATCAAGGCCATGCTTTCCGAGTCCAAGCTGCCTCCTTCGTTTTGGGGTGAGGCCCTGGCGACTCAGATCAAGATCTGGAACTGCCTGCCCACTGCTTCACTTCCTGGCATGACGCCTTACGAGGCCTGGTACAAGCGCAAGCCAGATCTCAGCATGATCAGGGTGTTTGGGTGCACGGCCTATGTGTTTGTGCAGAAGGACCAGCGCAAATCGCTCCAGCCGCACGCGCAAAAGTGCATCTTTGTGGGTTATCCGCCTGGCTACAAGGGCTGGCGCTTCTACAACCCCACCACCAAGAAGTTCGTCATCTCAGAACGAGCCATCTTCGACGAGCGCTACTTCCCTGGCCTGTCCAGAGCCTCCCCATCGACATCCACTGCTGTACCGCCGCCTGCTGTTCCTCCCTCACCTCCGCCTGTGGTGCGAGTTCCTCTCCCCCTCGGTGATCCGGAACTGGGGGAGTGCGCTCCACCAGTGGCCCCTGCTCCTCCTGTGCCTGAACACGCCCCTGTTCCTGCTCCTGAGACCCCTCCTCAAACGCCGCCTCCTCCACCTCAGGCGCCACTCCCTGAACCAACTCCGCCGCCTCCTACGCCTCCCCTCGCTCAGCGTCGTGCACCACGCATCCGACGTCCCCCAGGCGAGTGGTGGAAGGTCAGAGAGCCCACACCGGCCATTCCGAGCGACGACGAAGAGGATGATGAAGACGAGGCTGCTGGATGGGTCACAATTGAGTTTGCAGGTCTTGTCTCAGGCGATCCGCGCAATTGGGTGCATGCTATGAGCGGTCCCAATGCAGACAAGTGGCGGAAGGCAGCCATCGAGGAGATACAGCATCTCCTCTGCGTTCACCTACGGCGATCTGGATGAGGACATCTACATGGCTCAGCCAGAGGGCTTCAACTTCGGTGCCGGCAAGGTTCTCAAGCTCAACAAGTCGCTCTATGGCCTCAAGCAAGCTGCGAGGCAATGGAACAAGAAGCTCCACACCGTCCTGGGCTCCATGGGCTTCAAGCGCCTCGAATCCGACCGATCCCTCTACCTCTACGCCCGAGATGACGTCAAGATCATCGTTCCGGTGTACATTGACGACATCACCTTTGCCTCCAAGTCCACTGCATCCGTTGACAAGGTCGTTGCAGAGCTCAGCAAGCACTTCAAGCTGCGAGATCTTGGTGAGACTCGCTTCCTGCTTGGTATTGAGATCTCTAGGGACCGCGCAACTCGCTCGATCAGTCTCTCACAGCGCCAGTACATCGTCGACATGCTCAAGCGCTTCAATATGGACGCCTGCAACAAGGTGGACACTCCTCTACCCGTTGGACAGCCTCTGACGAAGGCCATGGGTCCCCAGACCCCTGCTGAAGTCGAAGAGATGCGCAATGTTCCCTACCTCGCTGCCGTCGGTTCCCTGCAGTACCTCGCCACCATGACTCGCCCAGACATCGCCCACGCCGTCAGCTACCTTGCCCGGTTCAACTCGAACCCAGGCCTCAAGCATTGGGCTGCTGTGAAGCATCTGTTCCGCTTCCTTCAGGGCACCAAGGACTACAAGCTGCGCTACTCAGGCCCTCTTCTCCCTGGCATCTTCACGGCCTACTCCGACGCATCTCATGGCGACTGCAAGGATACCGGACGCTCCAGTGGTGGGTATGTGACTGTGGTTGGTGGTGGTGCTATCAGCTGGGCTGCTAAGCTCCAGCCTGTTGTTTCGCTCTCCACATGTGAAGCGGAGTACATTCAGACTGTGTGAAGCTGGTAAGGAGATTCTCTGGCTTCGCCACCTTCTGGGGGAGCTTGGCTACCCCATCACCACTCCCACTCGCCTCCTGATCGACAACGCCAGCGCTGTGACAGTCAGCAAGAACCCAGAGCACCATGGACGCATGAAGCACCTCGACTTGAAGTTCTTCTTGGTGTCATTGCCCCAGTTCGCATTCCTGGCACAGAACAGGCTGCGGACATCCTGACCAAAGCCCTGCCTGTGCCCAAGGTCAAGGACTGCTGCGCCCTACTTGGTCTGGTGGATTCCTGAACTGCCTCAGTCATGGGGGAGTGTTAGAATTCGTGACTTTGGCACTTCCACTTGGTCGATTCCTTTCGTATTTGGTATCATTCGAACCGTCTTTTCACGCTCTTTCGAACGGTACCCGAGGGACGGAAATCCGTCCAACGGTTACCGAGATATTACCCTTTTACTTCGTTTTGCTAATAACCCCGAAGCCAAGCCTCGTATCGCTTGGCTTCAACCTTGCATGTGTTTACGGATGTACGGAGGCCCGTCCCCGGCGTTTTACCGACCCAAAATGTCTTATATAGTCGCAGCACCACTCTGGAGTCCCCCAGTGCTTTCCCCTCACTGTTGGACTTCAGGTATGTGCTCCCTTTGAATATACTAGTGCTTTCCCCTCACTGTTGGACTTCAGTTCGCTGTTTTAACACATACATCACTCCATGTTGCCAGAGGCCTGTCCTGTCCCATATCTTATCCATCTATCTGACTTCCGTTCAGTAGGCGAATACCTGACATGATCAGCTCTCTATATATAGTGCCAGCAATCTATCACCTTAACCGGTGATAGCGGCCTTTTTGGCTCAGCTGGTTTATCGCGAGTTGCTGGCGCAGTTTCTATCACATGTGCACGGAAATGCAGCCACATACAAATCATGTCAGGTGTAAAGGTTGAGACCTTGGTGTCCCAAATTCTCCCAACAGAACCCAAGACCAAAAGGCCTCCGAACCAGTAAAATAAAGTCATATACTTGAATTATAGTAAATAAGCTGACAGAAATTTAGCATTGCACATATTAGAAAAGGAATTGGGATTTCTCACAGGTACTTGTACTCACGGATACTGGTTTTTGCAGGTTTTCCCAGGATAAACATGCGAGTACGACACTCGTACTCGTGCTCAGCCTTAGCACATTGGCAATATGGCAGATTGAAATTAACGGAAAGTGCCATCAAGCTATCACATTTGCCAGGACACAAGATGATCCTATCGGATGCATCCTTTCTCTTCGTGTCCTTTACATGTCACATGACTCTTCTTTTCACTCATATAACCTCTTTCTTTATCTCGTGACTATTCCTATTGATCCTTCTCACTACTGCGGTGCAGCCACTCTTTATTGTTCTCTGACTTCTCTCTGCTGTGCCCCGCAGTAACCTGTGCTCGTGCAGCCTTCTTTGTTGACTCCTGACCCTCATTCACATAGCTACATACCCACTTCTACTCTTTCCTCAGACTCGCTCTAGTCGTCTCAAGACAATACCTCTTGTGAGGCATTCTTAGATGCCTATCTCCTCGAACTTGTCTCAAGAACCACGACTCTACGGTTGACGTGTATGCTCACTCAAGTTCACATCCCCCGTAACAGATGTGGCAGAAAAATGGGGATGACGTGGCCTTTGGTTTCTCAGGAATTCGCAAAACAACTGCTGGCAGTGTACAGTTGACTGTTCAGGTGGCTAGAGGGAAATGGGGCTCATAGCATACTCAAAATGTGTCACATGCAAGGTTCAAGCCAAGTGATCTGGGGCTTGGCTTTGGAGATATTAGTGAAATGAAGTAAACATCAATATCTCGGTAACCAGTGGATGGATTTGACCCATCCCTTTCGGCTTTGGTCCTCCTGGCTCTCCCCCTCGCACACCTTCTGGTGATCCGCCTGATCTGAGTGGAGGTGGTGGTGGATGTCTCCAAGGTGGCGACTCTGGTGGTCCCCCGCCATCTGGTAGCGGTGGTGGTGACCCTCCTCCTAACCATGGTAGTGGTGGTGGACCTGGTGACCCATCTGGCGATCTGCCTGGCGGAGACGCTCAAGACAATCCCTAAGGCTTCCAACCTGTCCTTCATCACATTCTCGAGCAGCTCGTTGAGGGTCAGCAGTCTAATGCTCATACCCTTGCGAAGGCTCTCGAGAAACTCGAGTCTCAGGCCTCCAGTACCTCTAGGCTTCATGCTCCCAATCCTTTCGATGGCTCAGATCCCGAACTCCTAGACACCTTCATTGCTCAGCTTACAGTTTATCTCAGTTGCTACACACACATTTTCAAGCACCCAAGAGATGCTGTGGCTACTGCCCTTTCCTACCTCAAGGGCAAGGTGTACACTTACTAGTATATGGGCCAATGCATATGCATGGCAGTGACTCGGCTTAAATAAGGGCCAGGCTCTGCCAGAAATACTATACCTTGAGCCTTTTAGAAAATGTATACATACAATCAATGATTATCTTCCAGCCCTCTGAAGTACTTTAAGATCAAGATCAGTTGTTTTATTTTCACCTCTTCTTGCCATACCGTTGTGATACCAGTAATCAGATCCTGATGGATCGATCCACAAAGTGAAATTATAAATCATTATTGGTGTCTTATAATACCAGTAATTAGCTTCAAATAAACCATACACACAAGGCTGGGTACAGATGGGTATACCAGCAAGTACATCCATGGGAAATCTGTCTGTACCCATACCTGCGGACTGTCAGGGTCGGATACAGAGAGAGAGGAGAGAAGGACGTAGGAGGGCGGAGGGTAGCCTTGGTCTCACGTTATAAGAACGTGTACCCTTCGTCACGGCTCCAAAGGCTGGCTAGGCCGAAGGACCAGACGGAAACACCTTCCGGCGGAGAGACGAGAGTGAAGGACGACTGGAGCTAAGGCTCGACGGTCGAAGACGATGAGGGAGAGAGTTTTACTGAGGAACTTAGACTGAGAGATTCGAAGCGTATGAACCTAGTCGCGATTCCGGATGAGGTACCTACTACAAATTGAGATAGTACTTATAGTAATTACCGGCGGGGAATCTACGGGCGAAATCGAGACGAAATGACGAAGTCCAAGAGAGAAAGAATAAGTCGAGAACCAGAACAAGAAAGACGAAATCGTACACAAGAAAATCTAGAGTACTCGAGAACGACTACAACGACCAATCGTAACACCGGCGGATAAAATCCAAACAAGAACGTTCGTACGAAAAGGTCATCTGAGCAAACTGGAAATCCAGTGTAAAGAAATAGAAGCAAGGAAAATAACGACACGGTGGAATAAGAAATAGAAGAATAACAGAACATAGAGACATACTTCGAATACACAATACGAAACCCGTTTGACAGCTTGCCAAGCGCGCGTCTAAAGTCCACAGGATTATCCGGCGGATCCGAGAGTTCCGGCACAGCCGCGAGGCCGCGCGCGCGCGCCAGTCGTGACCTTTCCCACGCTCCGCGGACGTCGCGCGTCAAAGTCGAGAGGGGACCCGGCGGGCTGGAATGAAGTGGGTATAACGGATAGAATGTATAAGAGAAAATACGAATACATAATATCGAATGGTGTTGAGGGTGAAGGAAGGGTGTAGTTGTACGTATCGAGACCCGGCGGTTGCACGAGCCCTGACAGTACCCCCCTGTTACGGCTGAGCCCTCGAAGCCAAACGATGAGGTGAAAGGGAAGTTGCGACTTGAAAATTATGGAGAAATTGAAGCATAGAAAAATGAGAAATAGTGAAGGAGGTCAAACAGAAAAAAAGAGAGAGAGGCAGGCCGGGGAGACGAGGCTGAAGAGGAACGAGTATCACCAATCGGGGCCAGGGTTTATCGGGATAGCGACGATGGAAGTCCTGGACCAACTCCTGAGCATGGGCTAGCTCGGTAGCAAGCAGCCAAGAACGCTCTTCATCCGTGTTCTCGTAGCCCAACCAGCGCACTTCATAGAGCAGTTTGCAGGTACGGCGGCGACGATCCACTTTCGAGTCGAGAATTTCGGCTATCTTGTACTCCAATTCGCCATCCACTTCCACCGGCGGGGGAGGGGGATCATGACGAAGAGGAATTTTAGACTCGTGGTGTGGCTCGAGCATGGAGACGTGGAAAACAGGATGGACGGAACGCATGGAATCAGGGAGTCGAAGGGTGAAGGAGTGGGTGCCAACCTGAGCGATAATCTCGTATGGACCAAGATACCGTTCAGACAACTTCTTGGTAGGACGAGTGATGCGGAAGAAGGCAGCTTTGACGAAGACGCGATCGCCAACCTTGAAGTCCGGCGGAGGTAGACGCTTGCGATCAGCGTAGTGCTGATAGGACTTCTGGGCGATAGCGATGGATTCCCGGAGGTGTTCGTGCAACGAGGCGAGATCGACGGCGAATTCTTGTGCGGCAGAGCTGGCGAGGTCGCGCTCAGGGTGGATGTTGAGAGCTGGATGATAACCCTTGTTCGCGAAGAAGGGGGAGACGCCAGTAGTAGCCGACGGTGCGTTGTTATACGCGAATTCTGTGAGGGGAAGAAGTCGATGCCAATCGTCCTGCTGGTAAGAACAGTAAGCCCGAAGGTACTGTTCCAGGGTCTGGTTCACCCGTTCAGTCTGTCCGTCGCCTTCAGGATGGTATCCTGACGTGAAGTGAAGCTTCATGTCCAAGGCCTCACCCAATGCACGGAAAAAATGCGAAACGAACTCTGAACCTCGATCAGAAGTTACGTTTGAGGGTACGCCGTGCTTGGAGAAGACATGGATAACGGAGAGGCGAGCAAGCTCGGCGGACGTGAGGTGAGAGTCCGTCGGAATGAAAATGGCTTGCTTGGACAGGCGGTCGACGATGACGAGGATGTCGGTGAACCCACCAGAGGAGGGGAGTTGCTCGATGAGGTCCATGGAGATGGACTCCCAAGGGCGAAGGGGAATGGGAAGCTGCTTCAGGAGACCGTAGGGCTTGTGACGAGGAGTCTTCGTACGGCGGCAAGTCGTGCATGAGTTGACGTAGTCTGTGACGAACGAACGCAGTTTGGGCCAAACATAATCACGGGCGGACCAGTTCGATCGTTTTGTTACGACCAAAGTGACCAGCAAGGGGGTGATCGTGCTTGAGCTGCAGGACTCGAAGACGAAAGGCCAGGACTGTCTGGAACGTAGATACGCCCATCAAGTCGAAGAAGACCGTCGGATGGAAGCTCCCAACGAGGGTCTGAAGGAATAGGAAGCTGTGAAGAGGCGAGGGTGTCCGAAGAATAAGAAGCCTTGATGTCTGCATGAAGACCGGCGGAATCGACCACGAACGAGGCTCGAAGGGCTGGGGTATAGACTGAGGTAGCCCTCAATGACGAAGCCAGTTGTTCAGACGCGAAGATTGGACGGAAGTTGACTGGATTAACGCTGGGTGAAGTCACTACCCCCCTGTTTAAGGTAGACGTCCCACCGTCGTGTTAGCGCATCAGGCTTAGTGCCCAATTTGCCAGGACGAAAACGAACGATGAGGTTAAACTGGGAGAGGTATTCAGACCAACGCGCCTGCCGGCGGGTAAGAACTTTGGTAGTGGAGAAATACTCCAAGTTCTTGTGGTCTGTGACGACGTTGACCGGGTCGCCTGCACCTTCCAAGTAATGACGCCAGACTTTGAACACCTCGAAGATGGCGAGGAGCTCTTTGTCGTGGACATCATAGTTGAGTTCGGCAGCTTGGAATGTGCGAGAGTGGAAAGCGACAGGGTGTACTTCTCCCGACTCGAGCTGAATCGAGAGAATGGCGGCCAAAGCGTGAATTCGGATGCGTCTGTTTCAACGATGAGCGGTCGATCGGGTTGCCAATGAACGAGAATGGGAGCGGAAATAAAGGCGGACTTGAGGGTCTCGAAGGATTTTCGAGCGGCGGCGGAGAACTTGAAGGGAACGTCCTTGCGAGTGAGGCACGTAAGGGGAACGACGATGTCCGAGTAGCCATGGATGAACCGGCGGTAGAAGTTCGCGAACCCAAGGAAAGACTGGATGTCCTTCACTGAACGGGGTTCGGGCCAGTCCTGGATGACTTGGACCTTCTCAGACGACATGGTGAGCCCGTCGGGGGACAGAATGTACCCGAGGTACTCAACGCGATCGGCATGGAATTCGCACTTCTTTGGAGAAGCGAAAAGACCGTGTTTGCGAAGTCGACGGAGTACCTCCTTGACGTGCTGACGATGCTGAGTGATATCGTCCGAGACTACTAGGATGTCGTCGAGGTAGACAATGACTGAGACGTCCGTCATGTCTGCGAAGATGTCGTTCATGAAGCGCTGGAAAGCCGACGGTGCGTTAGTGAGGCCAAAAGGCATCACCAACCACTCGAAAGACCCATAACGAGTACGAAAAGCTGTCTTCCACTCATCCCCATAACGAGTACGAAAAGCTGTCTTCCACTCATCCCCATCCGCGATGCGCACAAGGTGGTACGCGTGCTTGAGGTCGATCTTGGAGTAGATCTTAGCACGCGCCGGGGCCGCAAGAAGGTCCGAAATGAGAGGTAACGGATAGCGATCCTTCTTTGAGATGCGGTTGAGAGCCCGATAATCCACACAGAGGCGAAGGGAACCATCCTTCTTCTTGACGAAGAGAATGGGTGCACCAAGCGGGGAGTTCGACAAGCGAATGAAACCTGCACGCAAATTCTCGTCCAAGAACTCGCGTAGCGCTGTGGTTTCCGCCGGGGAGAGGGAGTAAAGCCGACTCGGAGGAAGGGGCTGTGACTCATCCAGATCAATGCGCAGATCATAGGGGCGATGTGGCGCAAGCGAATAAGCCTTCGCGTTACTGAAGACGTCGGCGAATTCGTGATACTCTTCTGGAACGTTGGAGAGATCTGGAGTGTTGTCGCGGCTGGTTGAAGCAGCACAAGCCCGAGAGACGTTGTCCGATGAAGAAATGGAAAGTGAAAAGGCCTGCGAACCACTCATGCGAACAGCCCGGCAGTAAGCAGAGGCGTTCACAAAAGCGATTGGCACAGGGTTAGAAGTAAAAGAAGAGGAAGAAGGAGAGGGGATCGACGACGACGAGTCTTGAGGTGGATCTTGAGGTAAGGGAACAATCGGTTCCCGCGGGGATAAATTGTTGGAGTCGAGTGAGTCGAAGTCGATAGGGAGAGAGGGAACGAGAGGACAGGTCGATGAAGGGACCACGGATGGTTTGGACGGAAGGCTGGATGATGAAACGGAGGTCTCGACGTTTGCTGCGACGAGTGAGCTCAAGGAGGAGGGGTTATCGGCCGATTCGAACGAAAGTATCTGACCACGACGCCAGTCAATCAACGGATTGTAACGGCGGAGCCAGTTGTGTCCTAGAACCAGGGGATACGGAGCATCCAGCTTGGTGATGAAGCACTTGAGATAGAACTCATCACCGGACGGAAAGCGGAGGATGATGTCCGCGGCGGACGTGAGCCATGTACGAACTGATCCATCGAGGAGTTTGAGTGGTACCGGCGGAATTTCATAAAATTGCAGAGTAGGATGTGAATGTACAAAATCAGAGTCGAGAAAACAGTCCGTACAACCCGAATCCACCAGGGAGTTGAGGTCGATAGGCGAAGAAGTCGTCGAAGAGAGAATAGAGACCGAGAACGAGAGAGCATGAGGGTCGGAAAGAGCTGCAGCGTTAAGTCGGACCTCATGCACTCCTGCTGTGAGGCTGCAGTCGACTGGAGGAGGCGAGGTCAGAGGACTGCTCAAGCTTTCCCGCAGACGAGTCAGTGGCAGGCTGACCGGCGGAAGCAAAGCGAGCACGATGACGGGTTGTGGGGCAGTCAAACGCCTTATGCTCTGCGCTGCCGCACACCATACAAAGGTTCTTTTTGATACGGCGGGCACGCTCCTCCGGCTTGAGCTTCCCGTTAGCATCAAGCTTGTCGGCGTAGGGACGAGGAGGGGCAGAGGACGACGAGGGTGTCGACGAAGAAGGCGTAGACGAGGTAGACGAGGTCTTGTTCGACTTTCCTTTGGCAGAGGAAGAGGTCGACGAAGACGAGGAGTTCCCGGCGGACTGAGACGAAGACTTGGTAGACGATGAGTTGTTGGAGGAAGTCGACGCCGGGGTGGCTAGAGAGCCAGACGAGAGAGAAGGAGTGGACGATGAACCCTTGCCAGAGAGCTTGGCTTGGAGTGCCTTGAGGAGAGCCTGGTCACGACGAATCTCCTCCTGGCGTTCGTGCCAACGTTCGTCCATGTCGAAGACGACGTTCTGTAACTCCAAGAGCGAAGAGGGGCGAGCACGCTTGGCCAGCTCGTTCTTGATACGATCTGAGAGGCCGGCGTAGTACTGGGAACGTAAGGGAGCTTCGTTCCAGGTGATGCGTGCTGCGAGCTCGTTGAAGTCGAGAGTGTACTGGTAGGCACGACCAGTCATTGTTAACGCGCGAATTTTACGTTCAGCGTCACCGACGGGGTTCTTGGGTCCGAAAACGAGAGTGAGCTCCTCGATGAAGAGGTCCAGATCATCAAACCAAGGTAACGTCGCGTCCGTAGTACGAGCAACGTTGATACGAGACGCGAAGTACGTGTACGCCTTGCCCTTGAGGTACGAGAGGGCAGTGGCCATGGCGTCCTTTGGGTGCTTGAAGGTATGCTTGTAGCGCCCAAGGTAGACCGTGAGCTGAGCGATGAAGGCGTCAAGTAGTTCGGGATCGGAACCGTCGAAAGGATCGGGAGCGCGAAGTCGAGGGGCACTGGCGGATTGGGATTCGAGTTTTTCGAGGGCTTTGGCAAGAGTGCGAGAACTGTCACGCTGGCCATCAATGAGGTGCTCGAGGATGTGTCGAAGGACTCCATTGAAGTCGTCTTCGGGTTCCTCTTGCCCTTGGTTGCCTGAATCACCACCCGGCGGGCCTCCAGGAGGGCCACCAGATCCACCACCACCACCATGAGGGGGAGGGTCGCCACCACCATTGCCAGACGGCGGGGGACCACCAGAGCCACCACCTGAAGGGCCACCACCACCACCTCCACCACCCAGAGGGTCCGGCGGATCGCCAGGAGGTGTGCGTGGGGAGCCAAAAGGTAGGGGGTCGTCACCTCCTTTGCCAGAGGAGGGTAGACCGTCACGAAGAGGGTTGGGAGCTCGACCTGAGGGCCCGCCGGGGTTGCCAAACCCGGAGGTTGAGGTGCGAACTCCACCGAATGCACTAGTGGTCAGACCACCAGGGAAGCCGAGGTGAGAGGCCACGAACTCTTCTTCACGACCGTCGTTGGACATATCGCGTCGAATGGTAGGTTGGCCGAGGAACGAGGTTGGAGGTTGCCAAATCGCAGTAGCTGCTACGGCGGGAGATGTCGCGTTCGAAACGTAGAAGGGGTCGATGAGGGACTCGTGACGAGAGTGAGAGAGTGGTCTCACGTTATAAGAACGTGTACCCTTCGTCACGGCTCCAAAGGCTGGCTAGGCCGAAGGACCAGACGGAAACACCTTCCGGCGGAGAGACGAGAGTGAAGGACGACTGGAGCTAAGGCTCGACGGTCGAAAACGATGAGGGAGAGAGTTTTACTGAGGAACTTAGACTGAGAGATTCGAAGCGTATGAACCTAGTCGAGATTCCGGATGAGGTACCTACTACAAATTGAGATAGTACTTATAGTAATTACCGGCGGGGAATCTACGGGCGAAATCGAGACGAAATGACGAAGTCCAAGAGAGAAAGAATAAGTCGAGAACCAGAACAAGAGAGACGAAATCGTACACAAGAAAATCTAGAGTACTCGAGAACGACTACTACGACCCAATCGTAAACCGGCGGATAAAATCCCCATCAAGAACGTTCGTACGAAAAGGTCATCTGAGCAAACTGGCAAATCCAGTGTAAAGAAATAGAAGCAAGGAAAATAACGACACGGTGGAATAAGAAATAGAAGAATAACAGAACAAGAACATACTTCGAATACACAATACGAAACCCGTTTGACAGCTTGCCAAGCGCGCGTCTAAAGTCCACAGGATTATCCGGCGGATCCGAGAGTTCCGGCACAGCCGCGAGGCCGCGCGCGCCAGTCGTGACCTTTCCCACGCTCCGCGAACGTCGCGCGTCAAAGTCGAGAGAGGAACCGGCGGGCTGGAATGAAGTGGGTATAACAAATAAAATGTATAAGAGAAAATACAAATAATAATATCGAATGGTGTTGAGGGTGAAGGAAGGGTGTAGTTGTACGTATCGAGACCCGGCGGTTGCACGAGCCCTGACACGGACTGTCACTGTCTCAAACAGATTTTTGGCGACCCACAGGCAAATACCCAGTACAGGCACCCCTCGCGCACTTCTGCCGGGTTCTAATACCTTCACTCGCACTTTCCCCAACTTGACACCATTATCCGCGGTTCAACTTTCGACTCCAGCCATATTTGAACTCCCAACTTACTCTCTCCTCGTCTTCAACTATTGAGCCTCTGCTCCAGTCGTCCCTTGTGCTTGTTGTAAGGCATTCCTCGTCCGATCCTATGGCCCAGGCAGCTTACAGTACACAATAAAGGTACACATTTTTATAACACAAGACCAATCCTATAGCACTGATACTTAGCTTTATGACACGCCCAACACAGAAACCCAGTTGGGTATTACTTCAGAATGGCAGTGGTTCGAGGTGTGAAAGTTAAGCCTACTATGACACTAATTATGACCTTTAATGCGAGCCCAAAACCAAGGGAGACACACTATTAATGTCCAAGATATGAATGATGCTCTCTCCTCCCCCAGCCCAGACACCTGGTCGGGTACTTCTTCAGAACAGCAGCAGTTTGAGGTGCAAAGGTTGGCCGTCTTATAGCACCAATTATTAGCTTGAATACACACTCAAGGCCAAGGGAAACACACAATTAATATATGAGATATAGTCTATAGATGGTCCTCCTCCTTCCCAAATCCCCAGCCTCATGTACCCGGCTGCAATCTCCTCCACAATGGCGGTGAATCTTAGCATCTCATAACACCAATTATTAGCTTCAAAATGAGCCCAAAATCAAAGAAAACACACCAAAGATGAAGGAGATATCAGTAGTTGTCTTCTTTCTACCTCAACTCCAGGTACCGGTAGAGCATTAGCTTGGCATTGGTTTGGCTGATGCAATAAGCGGAACTGATTGAGTCCCAGTTCTGCTTATTGCGTCATTGCGGTGTTTCAGACTCCGACGCAACTGCAGCAACGTGTTTTTGCAGCTACAAGGTTTTATAAAACCCCTTTTTTATTTTTATTTATATTTTTTTCTGTTAATGTTACTTAGAGTATTCTATATGACAGGAGAGAGGGAGTTTTACATGAATATACCAAAAGATATCCAGGAAGTAAGTGAAAGTGAAAGTGGAGACTGAATAAATCTACAATATACCATATAAGGTAATAGTTCCCAGTTGACTGATGAAAGGGAACAAAATGCTCGCGTGCGCTCGCGTTAAATTACACTCAGCTTATTTAAGCCGAGTAACAGACTTTGGCATTACTGCGATGTTCAGGAGTTTAGAAACATCGAAACACTTACCCGCTTCTCGAGATTGAAAGCTCGAAGACAATCAACCAACGGGCGTGCAAGGTGCACACCAGTATGCGACTTAACAATCCTTCAAGACGTCAGTCAGCTAGTGAACAAAGAGCCCCATGGATCTGACGTACTTGACAAAGTCTGGCGTCAACATTTCAAGAACACCGTCAATGACATAGTGGACAGTGACACCGAGAAATGTGTAGACGTTCGGCAAGGTCCAACCATCTACCCCACATGAATCGTGCCTTTGACATTGTTCTGAAAACCCATGAGTGTTCTGTCCACGACTACGAACATTTGGATCACATGGACCGCAGCTTCACCTCGGAGTTGAAGTCTTGCACAATGTCGACGAGTTCTGGATCCTCTATCATCGCAAAAGGGCAGTTGCGACGAGCCATCCAGATGGCGGTCTTCACTCGAGTCTTGGCCAGATGGTATGTAGAGCCTTGCGCGAACAAGGTCATGGCTCCAGTCTGAGCATCGATGCATGGCAAGCAGTTGTTTGCGTGCTTGGATACATTACTGGTGCTGTCGTCATAGCAATTACGGCCCACCTTGACCGATGGGTTCCTAAACGAAAGGTCAATACAAGATTACACAGGATGAATGGAAAAGCTTATACTTTTTACATGTGAACACATATCGGACAGAATCCCCACTGGCAACAATGTCTGGCAGGCTCTTGAAGTGATTGTAGACCCCCAACACGGCAGCTATCGGATAGTGAGTAGAGATCCGTGAATACATTGTAACAAACACTCACCCAGGACTTGTTACAAATTCCCTTATCTCCTCCGCTCCGTTTCCTTTGTTTCCTTCCACACATTTCACCTTCTTGCCTTTCCGGACTCTCCGGACTTCCGTACTTTCCGTAGCTCTGATATCCTCGTTTATCCGACCTCTCCGCACCTCCGAACCTTCCGTACCTCCGCTTCCCTCGAATTCCGTACTTACCGAAGCTCCTTACTTATCGCTCTTACACTCTTCGCTCTAAACACCATTTCCTCTTGAGTTCCTTGATAACTTACAAGTCTACTATAAATACAGCCACTCTGTAGTAGATACTCCTCAGCCTGTTATCAAGAACCTTTCCTCTAGAACTTCTATCGCTCTCAGCTCGACCCTTTCTGTCTGCAATAGCGACAAGCCTCTTGAACTCGACTCCAGAACCAGAACTCCAGAACGACTGTTGGCAACGACAAGTCCTCGTTGCCCGAAGTCGTAACAGGACTGCCTTATTAGATTTGTTGGCCACGTTGTAACACTTATCGGTCACCTCAGTCACCCAGGTTGACCAGTCTCTTAGATGGATGTCTGTGCCATTTCCTAATGTGGAAGAAGATGGGTGACATCATACTAATTTAGATAAGATAGACTTTTGATGATGGAAGTCAATCAGTGATATCAGTGATTGATGTCATGCAGATCAGGTACAAGGTCATGACATCATGCAGATCAGGGTCAGGAACATGACATAAACCAGATCAGCACGGTCATGACCAGGTCACAGAAATATTTCCCAAGGCCTTGACCGCATATTTTGGTCATGACCATTTCCGATGACCACAGTCACAGCGGGAAATTTCCCTGGTTGCTCTTCTAGCATTTCTTCTAGAAAAACTGCAGTGTGCACAGATTGATAAGCTTCCACTATATGATGATACGACAAGCAACTTACAACTGTATTATGTTGCTGCTTATGCCAAATAACAATAAATTCAATTATATTTCAGTGCTGAGAATATGACCATCAGGACCCCAGACACCCCTGGGCAGGTCATGACCAGGGGCAGGGAAATGACCCTAGGAAATGACCAGAGGACGTGGTCAGACAGCTGGAAGCTAGAGCACCCAACAGGCAGGAAATTGGTGGGAAATGACCAGGACAGCCCTATCTCAAAGACCTGTGGAAATGGCACAGACGCCCATCTAAGAGACTGGGCGTCCTGTCTGACTGAGGTGCCCAGTGTCTACATTTGGGAATTAGATGGCATCCGAGTCACCCTGCCCGTCTTCGTCGACGACATCACAATCATCTCGAAAGACCAGAAGAAGATACAATGGGTCAAGGACTCCTTGGCAAAGGTGTTCAAACTCAAAGACCTTGGACCAACATCCTACCTTCTGGGAATTAAGGTTGATTACGATCGAGAGAAGCGGACACTGCAACTATCACAGAAGCAGTACATCCAGGACATGCTCGTCCGTTTCCGCCTCGATGCGGCTAACACAGTCAAAGCGCTGATGAACCCAAGTATCCGCCTAAGCAAAGACCAGTTTCCCAAGACCAAAGAGGAACGAGAAGAGATGTGAAACCTTCCTTACATGAACGCTGTGGGAGCACTCATGTATCTTGCAATCGGCACTCGACCTAACATCGCTTTCGCTGTGGCAAAACTGGCACAATTCAATTCAAACCCCGGAATGACACATTGGACAGCCGTCAAACACGTCTTCCGCTACCTCAAGGGCACCATAGATCTCAAACTCACTTATCACATGGACAACAACCCCCAACTCGCCTCTGAACTCTTCCACACATTCAGTGATGCCGATTATGCAGGATGCCTCAACACACAGACAATCAACAAGTGTTAGAACTCTACGGAACTGCAGAGTCTGGCGGAGTCGAAGGGACTTTGGCCTCAATGTATTGTTGTGCCCACGCTGGTGGTATATGGTCCAACCCGAAAGGAGAGGGGAGG
Organism: Coprinopsis cinerea okayama7#130; assembly: GCF_000182895.1. Taxonomy (NCBI): domain Eukaryota; kingdom Fungi; phylum Basidiomycota; class Agaricomycetes; order Agaricales; family Psathyrellaceae; genus Coprinopsis; species Coprinopsis cinerea. The sequence goes on along the minus strand of NW_003307543.1, from coordinate 2,148,672 downwards.
GAGAAACGCGCCTTGCGGCGGAAGACAAGGAGAGAGAGAAGAGAGCCTTGCGGAGCGGAATCAGTAGCACTATGCGGATATGCGGAGTATGCGGAAAGCTCTAGCAAGCCTAAGAGGGCTCAAGACTGGACAGAGGGGAAGTTCTGTATAAGTCTGATTCGAGATTCCGGATGAGTATCTACTACAGAAATCTAGCTAGCTTATATATCTGTAGATACTCTGGATATACTCTGGGACAAGTCTGGGACAAGAGATAAAACTGAGTCATAAGAAATGCGGAATACTGCGGAATACGAAAGGGATGAGTATTGACGTCCTCCTTCTCCTCGGTCTTTCCTTCGTCCTTGGTGGTAGATTCATCTTTGACTCTCCGCGCGGTCCGCACCGGCCCTCAGTTGCGGGCCGTGTCGGTCCGCTGGTACTTTGCGGGCTGCGGACTTGCGGATGCGGACATCCATAGAGCGGACACATGCGGGGAGTCCGCATGTGCAGGAGTGGGATGGATGTGGCGGAGATGTGGGAGATGCGGGATGCGGAGAGATGATGGCGAGTGCGGGGATGTGCGGGGTCATGCGGGATCATGTGAGACTGTGCGGGGAGTGTGGGTCAAGGCTGGTGGGTTGTGGGTAGATGTGGGTGGATGTTCGAGACCCTAACAGTACCTCTCTGTTAAGGCCAAGCCCTCGAGGCTTGTATTAGGACTCGGTCCATTCACAGACTCTGATGTCCGCATTTTGCAACTCGGCATCATCAGCATGGTCGTGACTCTGCGGTGCATTTGCGGAGAAGTGAAAAAATAATTTCTTGTCCTCATGAAGTGGAAATAGAAAGTGCGGACAGGAAATGAAAGTGAGGAAAGAGAAGCGGAGGCAAGGGAGAAATTGAAGCATAACGTGCGGAGTAAGGGAAGGCATAGTGAAGCAGAGGAAAATGAAGACAAGTGGAATAAGTGGAGTAAGCGAGAACATCAAGAAGAGAGGAATACAGAACAGGAAAAAGGTCAAACAGGTAATGCATAGAGGTAGCGGAGGAAGCATAGAGAGGAAAGGAGTAATGCGGAACCACGAATTGAAGAGAAAGAAGTGGAAGAAACAGGATGCAGAAAATTGCGGAGAGCGGAGAAAGACAAAATCGGAACTTAGGAAATAAAAGGATACAAAGGAGAAGAAAAAATGCGGAGTCAACTGCGGAATACAGGGAATCACCAATGGGGACCAGGCTTGTCTGGGTACCTCTTGTGGAACTCTCCAACAATCTCTTGAGCGTGTTCAAGCTCTGTGGCAGGGAGCCAGCTGCGTTCCTCGTCTCTATTCTCGATATCCACGCCACCGCACTTCATAGAGGAGCTTTGCAATGTTTGTGGCGACAATCCAGTTTGGAGTTGAGGATCTCCGAAATCTCATATTCAAGTTCCCCATCCACCTCGATTGGAGGCGGAGGTGGTTTGTGGCGTTGCGGAATCTGAGAGGTGTAATGCGGTTCGAGCATAGAGACGTGGAAGACAGGGTGAACAGCGCAGAGAGAGTCGGGGAGGCGGAGAGTGTAGGAAACAACTTGGGCAATGATCTCGTAAGGGCCAAAGTATCGTTCCGAAAGCTTCTTGGTAGGTCTGGTTGTGCGGAAGAACTGGGCTTTAACGAAAACTCGGTCACCCACCTTGAAGTCTGGCGGAGGTAAGCGCTTCTGGTCCGCATAGCGGCATGCGGACTCCTGCGCGCGAAGAATGGCGAAACACCAGTTGTGGCACTAGGCGCATTGTTGTACGCAAACTCCGCAAGTGGGAGGAGTTCATGCCAGTTGTCCTGCTGGTAGTTACAGTAGGTCCGCAAATACTGCTCAAGCGTCTGATTGACCCGCTCTGTCTGTCCGTCTCCTTCTGGGTGGTAGCCGGATGTGAAGTGGAGCTTCATGTCCAGGGCTTCCCCCAAACTGCGGAAGAAGTGGGAGACGAATTCGGAGCCGCGGTCGGAGGTTACATGGCCAGGAACACCATGTTTGGAGAAGACGTGGAGCACAAACAGTCGCGCAAGCTCTGCGGAGGTGAGGCGGGAGTCTGTCGGAACAAAAATGGCTTGTTTCGACAGTCTATCCACCACCACCAAGATATCCGTGTATCCGCCGGATGCGGGGAGCTGTTCAATGAGATCCATCGAAATGGAGTCCCAGGGGCGGAGCGGAATAGGCAGGGGCTTCAGCAAACCATAAGGCTTGTGACGCGGAGACTTGTTGCGCTTGCAGACTGTGCAGGAGCGGACATAGTCCGCAACAAAAGTGCGGAGTTCCGACCAGACGTAGTCGCGGCGCACCAGCTCAATCATCTTGTTCTTGCCATAGTGTCCCGCAAGCGGATGGTCGTGTTTGAGCTGAAGTACGCGGAGGCGGAGTGCGGAGTCGTCCGGAATGTAGATGTGTCCGTCCTGGCGGAGTATACCATCTGCGGAGAGAGTCCAGCAAGGGTTGGAAGGTGTGGGGAGGTGTTTGGAAGCGATTTCGTCTGTGGAGTAAGCAGCCTTGATGTCCTTGAGGAGCGCTCCCTCATCAACTACGACCGATGCGCGGAGTGCGGGGAGCATGATTGAAGTTGCACGGAGAGATGCGGACAGCTGCTCATTGGTGAAGGTGGGTCTGAAGTTGTGGGGATTGAATGACGCATAGTCACTACCTCCCTGTTTAAGGTAGATGTCCTAATGTCTAGTGAGGGCATCGGGCTTCGTCCCCAGCTTCCCAGGGCGAAAGCGGATGACAAGGTTGAACTGGGAGAGATACTCCGACCAGCGTGCTTGCCTGCGGGTGAGGACCTTGGAAGTGGCGAAATATTCCAAGTTCTTGTGGTCCATCATCACATTCACAGGCTCCGCAGATCCCTCGAGGTAATGCCTCCAGATCTTGAAGGCCTCAAAGATAGCCAGGAGCTCCTTGTCATGGACATCGTAGTTGAGCTCCGCAGCTTGGAAAGTGTGGGAATGGAATGCGACAGGATGGATTTCGCCAGAGTCGAGTTGTTGGGACAGAATAGCGGCAAGGGCGTAGTCAGAGGCGTCAGTTTCCACAATCAGGGGTCGGGTTGCCAGTGCACCAGGATGGGTGCGGAAGTGAATGCGGACTTGAGGGTTTCAAATGCGGAACGTGCGGAGTTGCCGAACAAGAAAGGGGTGTCTTTGCGGGTGAGATGTTGAACTTATCTTATCTTATTGTAGATTAGATTAGATTAGTACGACTGAGTCCAGACTCTTCTGGAATGTTCCACTGTAGAATGTTCTGGAACATCACATGATGCATTACTCATCATTGCATCATTATGAGTCATACATAGTCATGGCTTACTCATTTGATTACTCATTCGTATAGCCTCACACAGCCTCTGTCACACTTACTATATTTAGGTAGTTTATGTCACATTCATCACATACCCTGTACAGTATAAATACTGACCTCTGTGGTCTAATTCGTATAGCCTCACACCAGCCTCCGTCACACATACTATATTTAGGTAGTTTATGTCACATTCGTCACACACTCTGTACAGTATAAATACTGACCTCTGTGGTCTCTAATCGATAACTGTCTTAGCACCAGTTTTACTAGCCACTAAGTTAGCCTCACTACACTCTACCTCCTGGTAAGTTCTAGAGTACACACCTGTAGTATATAGTGTTTGCTCGTCAAACACGTTCGCGGATGTAGTGATAGCGAACATCGATGTGTTTGATTTGACGTTCCTGGATAGGGTTTGAGCCAATGAAGATAGCTCCATGTTATCCGTGCAGATTGGCACTTTGTCGATGGGCATGCCTAATTCGTTGAACATATGCTTCAGCCACATGACCTGACGGCTACAATCAGAAAGTGCCATATATTCAGCTTCTGTAGACGAAGTAGCGATGGTCTTCTGGGCATGGGAAGTCCAACAGATAACGGTGTTGGCCAACTTGACGATGAATCCAGTCACGGACCTGCGTTTGATGGGATCAGCAGCAAAGTCCGAATCTGAGTAAGCGATGAGTCCTTGTGAGGAAGAACCATCTAAGACCAGGGCGTAGTCCATAGTCCCTCGGAGGTATCGACAGATGTAGAGCGCCTTTGTCGAGGTGCTCCTTGGATGGATTTGCTGCAAACTGCGACAGCTTGGTGACAGCATACACAATGTCGGGACGAGTGCCTAACATAAGGTATAGCAGTGATCCAATCACAGACTGGAAGCATTGTCGAAGTTGGTGATCCACGGGACCGGTATTTGGAAGAGGTTTGTATCCCTCAACCATGGGAGTTCAAGCCATTCGGCAGTCCATCATTCCAAAGCGTTCTAAGACCATTTTGAGATAGTCTTTGTGATCAAGGCGTCTAGTTTTTCCTTGACGTTATGATCCACATTCGGAGGAATTCGGTGGGTTCGCCAAGATCACGGCATTCCCATTTTTGCTTGAACTTGTCTTTCTTTTGATTGACAAGTCGCTTGGAGGGTCCCATGAACAGGATGTCATCGACGCATGCAATCATGATGACGAAGTTGCCATCTTTCTCCTGGAAAATAAAGATTCCGGTGTCGGTCGAAAGTTGTTTAAAGCCTAGAAGCTTGGCAGACTCTACAAGTTCCTTGTACCAGGAGTTGGAAGCTTGTTTGAGACCATAGATAGCTCGGAGCAGCCGGAACACTTTATGCTCCTGACCAGGTACCTTGAAGCCTTCAGGTTGTTCCATATATATCTCCTCTTCAAGTTTGCCATAGAGAAAGGCATTCTTGACATCGACAGCGGTGACATACCAGCCTTCGAGTGCAGCGATAGCAAGCATCATGCGAACTGATTCATAACGAACCACAGGAGAGAAGATCTCATTGAAGTCAACACCTTCAACTTGGGAGAAACCCTTGGCGACAAGTCTGGCTCTAAGTCGACCGTCTGGTTTGACGTCGAACACCCATCGGCATTTGATCGCTTTACGGCCAGCAGGCAGAGTCACGAGAATATAGACGCCACGCTTCTGGAGTGCCTCAATCTCCAGCTTGCAAGCAGCTAACCATTTCTCACGCTGTTTAGGCGGAAGTTTTTGGATGTCACGGAATGTATATTCACGTGGCGACTTCTGAAGGGGTTTATCGGGCAAAACTGCCTTAGACAGCAAGTATGTGATAAACTCTACTCCCCCTTCCCTGACCAACTCTAGGTCTCCACGCCTCCACGCTCATCAGCAGTGCCACTCTCATGATTTGGATTATCAGCAGGATTTGGTCTGGGAACCTCATCTTGCGTTCTAGACTTGTGATAACCGGCAGGCCTTTGCTCAGTATCTCCAGCAGTCTTTCTCCAATCATGCTGCGATTGAGCATCAATTTGTGAAGGGGTTTTATCCCCATAGATGGAGCCTGGACAAGTAACGGTTCTCCGTTCATGGCCTGATCTTCGAGGTTGGTCCGGTTGTGGTTCCAGAGCCGGTGGTTGATCTCCCAGGGCAGGTGGTGGCGGATCTTGCGGTTGATCGTCGTCACAATCTCCCCCTCGATCCCTTTGGGGAAGGTCATCTTTTCGGGAGCTGGGACGATGGACAGAGTCATCATCGTCACCTCCTTCAGGAGAAATGTTGTCATCTCCGCGATCCGATGGTGGAGGCGGTTTGTCGCTGGCACAAACGCCACCGCGTTGTGCACCAGGACACTTCGGGAAGTAAGTCTCATCAAAGATGAAGCTGAGACACAACGATTGGCAAAATTAGCCAGGGAAGGGGGAGTAGAGTTTATTGCATACTTGCTTTCTAAAGCAGTATCGCATACCTCACTTCAAAAGTCTCCACTTGGACTTTCCGTGATATCATGAAGCTCCCAAAAGAGCAGAGGGAAAAATGGCTCACCGCTTGCCGGAGAAGAGATTGAGGCACTCAAACAGCGCAGCGTATATGTCATGTCGGATCCACCTAAAGGGCATAAAATCGTTCAATGCTGATGGGTTTTCGACATCAAACCAGATGGTCGATTACGTGCCAGACTTGTCGCCAAGGGTTTTACCCAGATTGAAGGAATTGACTTCGATCAGATCTTCTCACCAGTTGTGCGTTACGAATCAGTTCGCACTTTGCTTGCCTTAGCAGCACTGGAAAATTGGTATATCACCGTCGTTGATGTCAAGAATGCTTTCTTGTATGGCAAACTTGACGAGGAGATCTATATGGAACAACCCGAAGGCTTCAAGATTCCTGGACAGGAGCATAAAGTATTCCGGCTGCTCCGAGCTATCTATGGTCTGAAACAAGCTTCTCACTCCTGGTACAAAGACCTTGTAGAGTCTGCGAAGTCTCTGGGCTTCAAACGACTATCGACCAACACCGGAATTTTTATCCACCAGGACCCAAGTGGTGACTTTGTCATCATAGTGTTCAGGTTGTGTTCTCCTTCGTCTCCCCATAAGTAGTCGTCATAGTCTCCGTCGTCCAAGAGTGCGTCATACTGATCCGGGTGAAATGTTGCGAGGTGTTGGTCGGTAATCGGGACACCACTTGGAACCAGAGTTGTGTCCGGGAGCATTCTTGCCGCATAGGGTGCATTTGTAGGAGTAATGGTTGCATTGCCAGTGTCCGTTTTCGCCACATTCGTTGCACCTATGACCATCCCTCTTGCGTAGTTCTTTCTTCGACAGAGGTCGAACCAAGCCGTCAGGCTCAGAAGGAACATTGCTTCTGGCGACCGGTCCGGGAGCCATGGTGGAAACTGATCCGTGATTGCCTAGAGGAAGAAGGTACGGGGGAAGCGAGATGGACTCGTCGACGATCGAAAGCAGAAATGAGTTGGGCTTGTCCAATGGCATTCTTGAGTCCGTCGAGGTCACGAAGGAGTTCAGCTTCAACCCGTTGGCGAGATTGTTCGAGGATCTGGTCTTGAGCGTTGAGTCCGTTGATGTGCTGGCTAGCACAGAAAGCACAAAGAAGAGCCAGAAAACAACCGGCGGTCCCGAATCGAGTGGAACTTGTTGTGAGACAAGTGACACGAAGATGAAGACCGACGGCCGAATCTAAAGACTTTTAGGTACTGTCTGCACGTTGGCACGCAAGTTCGATGGGGTTGTTGTTTTAGTAGACTAAGTTAACGAGGAGAAGACTCTCTGACTCGTTTAGAACGGTTTTTAGGGTTTTTAGAGCTTTGAAAAGGCTCTTGACTTTATGCGGGTGGGGTTTTGTATTTTGTTGTGCTCTACACACAAGGGAAACACTAAGTTCGACTCGCGACTTGATTTAAACACGACTTAGACTCAAAACTCGAATTTGAACTTGGAAACACTTAAAACTCGCCCCGGCGGGATCACTCGTTGACTCGTTTTTAAACTTGGACTCGTGTATTCACTCGTAAACTCGAACTCGACACTAACTCGCTAACTCGCTAACTCGACACTCGGAGAATTCCTCTTTGTTTTACTGAACGACTTGTGTCGATCAGGACAAGATATATAATCGAGTCAAAGGGGTATCTCTTGATTCTTTTGCCCGGCGGGCCTATATATATGGTACAAATTGTTTGACTACGAGCTACGAAATAAAGACTAGCAAAGACTATAAAACAAACCAGATACGGACACGGAATAAACGATGAGAGTAGAGAGACGGAGCGGAGATACATGAGAATCGGAAATACGAAATAGGAAGGAAATGCGACAAAAGAAGCACCGGCGGTGTCGTGCCGGTTATGCCCATAGGCATCTATTGATGCGCTGTTGAAGCGCGTGAATTTTGGTAGTTCCGACTGCCGGAACGGAACCAATTAGTGGTGGGAAATTCCATTGTTACTCCGTGAAGATGCTTCCGCGGAAACAACGGGTATACCCCTTTTGTTAGCACCGCCGGAGGGCGGCGTATAGATCCCTCGTTCGATCCCTTCTTTCTGAGCTACTTCTTTTCTGTGACAGGTCATGGGACGGTTAGTCCCCCGTTTCATCTGTCCTGATGAGAACACCTGTTCGACGGAATGGAACATTTCGTGTGATCCGTTCCTGGTTCCGTCGCTCTGGTTATCTTATCTCGGCTTCTATCTTATCGATCTCGTGCCTATTCCGTGGAGGTCCCTTGGCTTTCCATGACTGATGGCTAATTCCGCACGCCCGGCGGCGCTTACGGTTATTGCCTTTTGGGGGTAACTACAGGTGCTGGTTCTAAGTGTCGTCATTCTCGTTTAAGTCGCTACTAACTTTCTAGTCGATTTGGAGTCGATCGTGCACTCCCATGAATAGTCTTACTCCCGGCGGTGAGGGCTTCGTGCGAAAGCCTTACTGCCGTAGTGCGATCTTCAATCGGTTCAGTGCACATCCTTAACCCGTTAGTTTATACGGTATCAATTATGCGCTACGTTCAACCTCTTTCTGATTCGTTCTTGGAGCTCGACTTAGTTGATGACTCTGGGCTCGGTCTCAACTCATATGACAGAACGAGTGACCGCCGGTTATGAAGAACACGGTACCCTTAACGGTTTTTTGGTCGCTTATCAAGATGTACGTTTGTCCGACTAAAACTAGTCCGGCGGTATGCTATTCGCGATTTTTGAAGGGTCAGGCGACCTGCAGGCGTAACACCGTCTAGGACCTTCTGGGTGGCTTCGAAGAATTTAGTGACTGATGCGTCGAGGGCTTGGTAATATCCGATAAGGTGAAACTTCTCTTTGATGATGCGTTCGTGTTCCTGGACAAGGGTGGTGTATAGGCGACAGATGGCAGGGGTACGTTCTCCAACAAGGAGGAGGGCGGCGTCGGCACCAACGACTTCCTTGATATCGTTGACGGTCTTGATGGCTTGGATTTTGTTAGGGTCTCGAACATCCACCCACATCTACCCACTACCCACCAGCCTTGACCCACACTCCCCGCACAGTCTCACATGATCTCCCGCATGATCCCGCACATCCCCACACTCGCCATCACCTCTCCGCATCCCACATCCCCATATCTCCGCGACCCTTCCCTCCGCACTCCCGCATGCTCCGCAGTCGATCCGCATGCGGAGTTTACGGGCGCTAGGCACTCCGCTCCGCATTTATGCGGCGGGCCGTGTCGTACCGTGCGGAGAAACCTCGTAACCGCCCTCTAGGCGCCCAGACTACTGCATGTGACCTCTTATACTTCTTTATGACTCCCTTCCTTGCTTTGCTATTGTTCTTTAGAATCGCCTTGCTCATCCTCTTCGCATTCCGCGGTATTCCGCATTTCTTATGACTCAGTTTTATCTCTTGTCCCAGACTTGTCCCAGAGTATATCCAGAGTATCTACAGATATATAAGCTAGCTAGATTTCTGTAGTAGATACTCATCCGGAATCTCGAATCAGACTTATACAGAACTTCTCCTCTGTCCAGTCTTGAGCCTTCAGGCTTGCTAGAGCTTTTCCGCACACTCCGCATTTCCGCACAGTGCTCCTGATTCCGTTCCGCAAGGCTCTCTCCTCTCTCTCCTCGTCTTCCGCCGCAAGGCGCGTCTCTCTCTCCCTCTCCTCCCCTCTCCTTTCGGGTTGGACCATATACCACCAGCGTGGGCACAACGCAATACGTTGAGGCCAAGGTCCCTTCGACTCCGCAGACTCCGCAGTTCCGTAGAGTCTAACAGTAGATTCCGGATCCGCACGCTGTGGTATGCGCACCAGGAGCACTAACTACTCTATTGTGTTCCAACGTCCGCAAACCCCTCCGGAGTTTTCCTACTCAATCTCCACACATCATCGTCGACATCCGCCTGTCATCGACGACCCCCTCCACAATCCCTTTCCACCCAACTTCCGCCAACCTGACGCCCCGCGGCCCCAGGAGCAGCCAATCTGGGGTCCGCCCGCATCCTTCCTTGGGCCCGCTACATCGGCCTCTGCCTACCGAAACCCAATGGCGACACAGGTCCAGACGCGGACCACACCCGCAAACACTCCGCAATTCCCAGGCGGACTCTCCTCACAGTCAGCGCAGGAACGCGGAGAGGAGGCCACTGTCACCGCCGCCTTACTCCCGTTTTCCGGCGAGGGGAGAACAGTCGATGAACCGCCCGCATCGGCGGACCTATCCTACGTCACACCTGCACCCCCTCCGCACCGCATCGCTACTCCAGAACGCGGTTGCAGGGAGGCTCCAACGACCCAGTTCCGCCCTACGAACCCCCTGCTGTCCCGCCTGTCGGGGGTGGAGACCCTCCAGGCTCGGATGACGGGCAGCCGCCCGCAGACGCTCCGCAGGGCGGAGATGGACCACCTCAGGGCCCGGGTCGCCCTCCTCAGCCGAATCGAGGGCCCCCACCCGGCGGCCCTGCGGACGATGGAAATGACAGCTCGGATTCATCTGACTCCGATGCGGACGACGAACCGGATGTTCCGCAACTCCTCAGTCGGCTCCTCGCCGGCCTCACGCGGACCAACCGCCGCCTCGCGCGGACCATGGAGGCCGCACTCACAAGGCCGCGCGAGGGCCCCAAGGCACGACCCCCTGAGCCCTTCGATGGGGAGGACCCAGACAAACTCGACAACTTCATCACCCAGCTCACCCTCTACTTCGGGAGGTACCAGGACGGTTTCCGCGACAATGCAGACCGCGTCGCAACAGCCCTCACCTACCTCAAGGGCGACGCCTATGCCTACTTTGGCGACAAGATTGCGGCCGCCCGCGCGCGCGGAGACGCTCGAGTCCCGGATTGGTTCCAGAGCTTCCGCGCATGGAAGGACGAACTGATCCGCGTGTTTGGACCCAAGGACCCCATCAAGGACGCAACCCGCAAGCTGAAGGCGCTCAAGATGACCGGACGCGCCTACCAGTACAACCTAGCCTTCAATCAGCTTGCGGCGAAGATCAACTGGAATGAGGAGCCGCTCCGCGACCTGTCCTACAATGGACTCCTCGACCGCATCAAGAACGAGCTCTCCAAGCGGGAGAACCCCGCAACCCTTGCGGACCTCCAGGTTGAGGTGTTCAAGATCGACGAGCGCTACCTGGATCGCCAGGAGGAGATCAAAAAGGAGCAGGCCGCACTCCGCACGCACCAACCGCGGATCCAACCCTGCTCCGCACCCCCGCAACAATCACTCCTCCGGTGGTCCTGGTCCTTCCTCTTCCAGCTCCACTCCGCATCATTCCGCCCCCTCACACTTCCGCAACAACCACTCTCGTCACCCTCATTCCCGCAACAACTTCCGCCGTCCGCAAGAACGGCAACCCTCCGCTCCGCACGCTTCCACGTCCGCGCCCTCCGCCTCCTCCGCTAACTCCTCTGGAGGCGGCAACCGCAACAACCGTCAGGGCGGTGGCCAGCAGCGCCCTTGGAACAACAACCTGGACGCTAATGGTCGCCTCCGCCCTGAGGAGCGCGAACGTCGCATGCGGAACAACCTTTGCCTTGTCTGCGCTGCCTCAGGACACCGCGCAGCGGACTGCCCGCGCACCCGCCGTGCCCGCAGGGCCAACGCGTCCGCTCCGCAGGTTTCCGACTCCCCTCAGTCGGGAAATTACTGAGCAGCCCTGTGACCTCGCCTTTCCCTCAGGGCTGCGTCTCCGCCGCAGAAAGGCTTGAGGTCCGACTAAATGCGGCAGCCCTCTCTGATCCCAATGCTTTCTCCATTCTCTTTTCGATTCTCCGCACCCCAACTCATTCCTCCTCTCTGGACTCTGCTGAACTCCGCGCCTTGATTGATTCGGGTTGTACGGACTGTTTTATCGACTCCGCATTTGTATCCAAGCACGATATCGAATTCTATGACATTCCGCCTGTTCCCGCTTAAACTCCTCGATGGAACCGTTTCGCGCTGGTTATCGCAAGCTGCGGACATCACGCTCCGCATCTCCTCAGGCGAGGAATTCCATATCAAGTGCTTCATCACAACCCTGGATGCCCTGTATCCGTTGGTTCTAGGACACAACTGGCTTGCCCGTTACAATCCGTTGATTGATTGGCGCAGAGGCCAGATACTCTCGTTCGAATCATCCGATAACTCCTCCGCATTGAGCTCACTCGCCGCCGCAAACGTCGAGACCTCCGCAACTTCCAGCATCCCTCCGCCTCTCTCCGCACCGGAGCCTAGTGCTCCGCCCACTTCCCCTTCTTGCGCGTTCACCAGCAATCCAGTTCCGATTTCTTTTGTCAATGCAGCCGCTTTCCGCCGCGCATCCGCGATGCGTGGCTCACACTCCTTTTCCCTTTCCTTTTCCCAGAGCGACAATGTGGTGCGGGCATGCGCCGCAGCAATCGATGCGGAACCCGTCGACCTCTCCTCTGTTCCAGAGGAATACCACGAGTTTGCCGACGTGTTCAGCAATGCCAAGGCCTACACCTTGCCTCCGCATCGATCCTACGACCCTCAAGATCGAGCTTGACGCTGCCGCTCCGCTTCCACCCAGTCGTCTCTACTCCCTGTCTCCCTGCGGAGACCTCCGCACTCCGCGAGTTCCTCGAAGAGAACTTGCGGGCTGGTTTCATCCGCTCCTCCAACTCTCCCCTAGGCGCTCCCATCCTTTTTGTCAAGAAGAAGGATGGATCGCTCCGCCTTTGCGTCGATTATCGCGGACTCAACCGCATCTCCAAGAAAGATCGCTATCCGCTTCCGCTGATCTCCGATCTCCTCGACGCACCCGGCCGCGCGAAGGTCTACACCAAGATTGACCCTGAAGCATGCCTATCACTTAGTCCGCATTGCGGACGGGGATGAGTGGAAGACCGCATTCCGCACACGTTATGGGTCGTATGAATGGCTGGTGATGCCTTTTGGGCTGACCAATGCGCCCTCCGCATTCCAGCGATTCATGAACGATATCTTTGCGGACATGGTTGATGTCAGTGTCATCGTCTACCTGGATGATATCCTCATCTATTCCGACAACATGGAGGATCATCGCAAGCACGTCAAGGAAGTCCTCCGCCGCTTGCGGAAGCATGGTCTCTTCGCCTCCGCAAAGAAATGCGAATTTCATGCGGAGCGCGTGGAATACTTGGGTTACATCTTGTCGCCTGCAGGCCTCACTATGTCTGCGGACAAGACCAAGACCATCCAGGACTGGCCTGAACCGCGCTCTGTGAAGGATATACAGTCCTTCCTCGGTTTTGCCAACTTCTATCGACGCTTCATCCATAACTACTCCGACATCACTGTTCCGCTTACCCGCCTCACCCGCAAAGACACCCCTTTCGTGTTCGGCGACTCCGCACGTTCCGCATTTGAAACCCTCAAGTCCGCATTCACTTCCGCACCCATCCTGGTGCACTGGCAACCCGACCGACCCCTGATTGTGGAAACTGACGCCTCTGACTACGCCCTTGCCGCCCATCCTGTCCCAACAACTCGACTCTGGCGAAATCCACCCCGTCGCATTCCATTCCCGCACTTTCCAAGCTGCGGAGCTCAACTACGACGTCCACGACAAGGAGCTCCTGGCTATCTTCGAGGCCTTCAAGATTTGGAGGCATTACCTCGAGGGATCTGCGGAGCCTGTGAATGTGATGACGGACCACAAGAACTTGGAATATTTCGCCACTTCCAAGGTCCTCACCCGCAGGCAAGCGCGCTGGTCGGAGTATCTCTCCCAGTTCAACCTTGTCATCCGCTTTCGCCCTGGAAAGCTGGGGACGAAGCCCGATGCCCTCACTAGACGTTGGGACGTCTACCTTAAACAGGGAGGTAGTGACTACGCGTCAGTCAATCCCCACAACTTCAGACCCATCTTCACCAATGAGCAGCTGTCCGCATCGCTCCGCGCAACTTCGATCATGCTCCCCGCAGATCATGCTCCCCGCACTCCGTGCATCGATTGTAGTTGACGAGGGAGCGCTCCTCAAGGACATCAAGGCTGCTTACTCCACGGACAAAATCGCTTCCAAACACCTCCCCACACCTTCCAACCCTCGCTGGACTCTCTCCGCAGATGGTATACTCCGCCAGGACGGACGCATCTACGTTCCGGACAACTCCGCACTCCGCCTCCGCGTACTTCAGCTCAAACACGACCATCCGCTTGCGGGACACTACAGCAAGAACAAGACGATTGAGCTGGTGCGCCGCGACTACGTCTGGCCGGAACTCCGCACTTTTGTTGCGGACTATGTCCGCTCCTGCACAGTCTGCAAGCGCAACAAGTCTCCGTGTCACAAGCCTTATGGTTTGCTGAAGCCCCTGCCTATTCCGCTCCGCCCCTGGGACTCCATTTCGATGGATCTCATTGAACAGCTCCCCGCATCCGGCGGATACACGGATATCTTGGTGGTGGTGGATAGACTGTCGAAACAAGCCATTTTTGTTCCGACAGACTCCCGCCTCACCTCCGCAGAGCTTGCGCGACTGTTTGTGCTCCACGTCTTCTCCAAACATGGTGTTCCTGGCCATGTAACCTCCGACCGCGGCTCCGAATTCGTCTCCCACTTCTTCCGCAGTTTGGGGGAAGCCCTGGACATGAAGCTCCACTTCACATCCGGCTACCACCCAGAAGGAGACGGACAGACAGAGCGGGTCAATCAGACGCTTGAGCAGTATTTGCGGACCTACTGTAACTACCAGCAGGACAACTGGCATGAACTCCTCCCACTTGCGGAGTTTGCGTACAACAATGCGCCTAGTGCCACAACTGGTGTTTCGCCATTCTTCGCGCGCAGGAGTCCGCATGCCGCTATGCGGACCAGAAGCGCTTACCTCCGCCAGACTTCAAGGTGGGTGACCGAGTTTTCGTTAAAGCCCAGTTCTTCCGCACAACCAGACCTACCAAGAAGCTTTCGGAACGATACTTTGGCCCTTACGAGATCATTGCCCAAGTTGTTTCCTACACTCTCCGCCTCCCCGACTCTCTCTGCGCTGTTCACCCTGTCTTCCACGTCTCTATGCTCGAACCGCATTACACCTCTCAGATTCCGCAACGCCACAAACCACCTCCGCCTCCAATCGAGGTGGATGGGGAACTTGAATATGAGATTTCGGAGATCCTCAACTCCAAACTGGATTGTCGCCACAAACATTGCAAGCTCCTCTATGAAGTGCGGTGGCGCGGATACGAGAATAGAGACGAGGAACGCAGCTGGCTCCCTGCCACAGAGCTTGAACACGCTCAAGAGATTGTTGGAGAGTTCCACAAGAGGTACCCAGACAAGCCTGGTCCCCATTGGTGATTCCCTGTATTCCGCAGTTGACTCCGCATTTTTTCTTCTCCTTTGTATCCTTTTATTTCCTAAGTTCCGATTTTGTCTTTCTCCGCTCTCCGCAATTTTCTGCATCCTGTTTCTTCCACTTCTTTCTCTTCAATTCGTGGTTCCGCATTACTCCTTTCCTCTCTATGCTTCCTCCGCTCCTCTATGCATTACCTGTTTGACCTTTTTCCTGTTCTGTATTCCTCTCTTCTTGATGTTCTCGCTTACTCCACTTATTCCACTTGTCTTCATTTTCCTCTGCTTCACTATGCCTTCCCTTACTCCGCACGTTATGCTTCAATTTCTCCCTTGCCTCCGCTTCTCTTTCCTCACTTTCATTTCCTGTCCGCACTTTCTATTTCCACTTCATCTCCGCGACCCTTCCCTCCGCACTCCCGCATGCTCCGCAGTCGATCCGCATGCGGAGTTTACGGGCGCTAGGCACTCCGCTCCGCATTTATGCGGAGCGCCGCCGGTACGACACGGCCCGCAACTGAGGGCCGGTGCGGACCGTGCGGAGAAACCTCGTAACCGCCCTCTAGGCGCCCAGACTCTGCATGTGACCTCTTATACTTCTTTATGACTCCCTTCCTTGCTTTGCTATTGTTCTTTGGAATCGTCTTACTCATCCTCTTCGCATTCCGCGGTATTCCACATTTCTTATGACTCAGTTTTATCTCTTGTCCCAGACTTGTCCCAGAGTATATCCAGAGTATCTACAGATATATAAGCTAGCTAGATTTCTGTAGTAGATACTCATCCGGAATCTCGAATCAGACTTATACAGAACTTCTCCTCTGTCCAGTCTTGAGCCTTCAGGCTTGCTAGAGCTTTTCCGCACACTCCGCATTTCCGCACAGTGCTCCTGATTCCGTTCCGCAAGGCTCTCTCCTCTCTCTCCTCGTCTTCCGCCGCAAGGCGCGTCTCTCTCTCCCTCTCCTCCCCTCTCCTTTCGGGTTGGACCATATACCACCAGCGTGGGCACAACGCAATACGTTGAGGCCAAGGTCCCTTCGACTCCGCAGACTCCGCAGTTCCGTAGAGTCTAACAGATTTGTTCTTCTGATTCTTCAAGGTATTTGCGGATAGATGGAGGGAGGAGCGAATTGTTAGAGGGATGTTCCGTCATGGAAGGGATGAAGAGGGGATTAATAGCGAAAGTGATAGATGCAGAAGGACGCGCGACAGAAGTAGTAGTGTTCGCGGGAGTGTTTGAGTTCTTTATCGTAGCGGTCGGAAGCTTCTTGGACAGTTTCTGGTCGGCCAATGTAGACTTGGAAGCGTTTGTAGTAGTTGGTGTGGTTGTACATGCTGTCGGATGGGGAGTCTGGGTAAAGGTTTTATAGGTTATGTCGTTGTTTGTAGAGGCGTTGAGTATTTCCTGTGCGTCTTCGAAGTTTCGCTCTGGTAACCAGCAACCTTCGTTTGATGGGTAGCCTTTGAAGTGGGTGAGATATTGGTAACCCTGTCCTCGTCGGCGATGCGCGATGATCGCTTCTACTTCCCATTCTTCTTTGTCATTGATAATGTCCGGTGGGGGTTCGGAGAAGGCAGTTCCGTGTTCGTCGATTTCTTTGAAGGGTGAAAGAAGACTGGCATGGAAAACGTTGTGGATGCGCCATTGGGTTGGTAGGGCAAGGCGATACGCTCGGGAGCCGACTTCATCGGTGATTTCGAACGGGCCCAGTCGTTTGGGAGCGATCTTCTTTGATTGGTAAGGGAGTTTGAGGTTTTTCGCTTCGAGCCAGACCTTTTGTCCCTTTCTGAATGGTTTCCATTGTCGTCGGGATCGTTCAATCATATGAGATCGGGCGAGTTCATGGGCGGCAAGGGCTTCTGTTCGAGACTTGTCGAGGGATTTAATGCGCTCTTCGTTCGAAGGATAGTCCGTTCTATCGAACGCTTCAGGAAGAGCTTGTGGTTTGATTCCCATGATAAGTTCGAATGGTGACAAGGCTCGGTCAGTGTGGGGTCGAGAATTGTGGGTGAATTCGAGGATGGGGAGGTGATCGGCCCAAGTTTCGGGGTTCATGGTGCAGTAAATGGACAGGTATGCTTCGATTTCTTGGTTGACTCGTTCGGTTCCCCCGTCAGTTTGCGGGTGAAAGGCGGTGGAGAGAGCTGAGCCGATCTTGAGAAGCTTGCAGAGGTCGCGGAAGACTCGAGCTGCGAATTGCGGTCCGCGATCGGAGATGAATTTGTCTGGTAATCCGAATCGGGGAAAGACTCGATTAAGGAAAAGTTGGGTGGTTTCTTCGGCGGTAATAGTCTTATGGCAAGGTTCAAGGACTACCCCCTTCGTAAGGCCGTGGTCCACCACGACCAGGATGGAGTAATATCCTTTTGATGGTGGGAGATCGGTGATAAAGTCCATCGATATTTGGGAGAATGGTCGGGAAGAAGTTGGGGCGGCGATAGGTTCCAAGGTGGGTTTAGTAGGATGACGATTGATCTTGTACTGTTGGCATTCGGTGCATCCTTCGACATAAGATTTGATGAATCATCGCATTCCGGGCCACCAGTAGTGTTCTTTGACTGCGTTAAAAGTGCCGAGTTCACCAGGGTGTCCAATTGTGGGGGAATCATGGTGTTTTCTGACGATTTCTCGTCGAAGGTCGGAGTCGTTGGGAACATAAGCTTTCCCTTGATAGAAGAGCATTCGTCGGCCATCTTTCGTCTCCAAAGTCCAATCGGAGAGATCTTGTCGAAGATCCGAGGGGGCTTCTTCGAGGAGGGTTTGTAAAGCTTGATTTGCACTGTCGTCGTTTTGATCGGAGGATAGGATTCTTTCCTGGATGTCGAGGTCGATGAGGTTGATGAGATTGACGAAGACTTCTTTAGGTAACATGGTGACGAGTTCGGGTTCTTCATCTTCTTGGCAGAGGTCAGGTCGTCGAGAGAGATTGTCAGATTGGATCATTTGTTTTCCAGGGGTATTCCGTATTTCGTAAGGAGAGAATTCTTCGAGAAACACGCGCCAACGAGCTTGTCGGGGGGTAATCTTCCGTGGGTCTTGCCAGTAGATAAGGTTCTTGTGATCGGAGAAGATGGTTAATGGGAATGGAGAGCCTTGGAGATAGTGTCTCCATTCGGTAAGGGCTCGGATGATGGCCAGCAATTCGCGATCAAAGATGGTGTAGTTTTGTTCAGCGTCGTTGAAGGTTTTGGACATGAAACAGACCGGATGTCGGATTCCGTCATCGTCCATTTGCGTGAGGACAGCACCAGAAGCGTATTTCGAGGCGTCGGCTCATTCGAATTTGTTGTTCTTTCGTGTGAGGTCGTTGAGTGGTTTAGCGATATTGGAGTAATCTCGGATGAATCGTTGATAGAAGTTTCCAAAGCCGAGGAATTGTTGGACTTGCTTGACGTTCTTAGGTGTTGGCCAGTTGGCTAAGCCTTCCACCTTCGTAGGATCCATGCTGAGTTCGTTATGTCGGACAATCAAACCCAGATATTCGACTTCGGTGGCTTCAAATATGCATTTTTTGAGGTTGAGGGGGGAGGTTGTATTTGTCGAGTTTGGCGAGGGTTCTTAATGTGTTTTCTCGGCATTCTTCTCTGGTTCTTCCATGGGGCATGAGGTCGTCCATATATCCTTCTGTCTTGAGAGGTTTGGGGTTTCCGTCGTCTTCGTCGAGGATATCGTTCATCATGTTCTGGAAGGTTGCTGGTGAGTTGCGTTTTCCGAAGAGCATGACAGTCGGTTCATAGAGTCCTCGATTTGTCTTGAAGGCGGCTTTCCACTCGTCTCCTTCTCGGATCCGGATGTTATGATATCCCCATTTGATGTCCAATTTGGTAAAGTATCGGGATCCTTGGAGTCGATCCATGAGTTCGTCAGTTCGAGGTAGTGGATAGGCGTTAGGGATGGTCCAGTCGTTGAGGTAGCGGTAGTCTTGGCAGGGGTGTAGTTTTCCGTTCTTCTTGGCAACGAAGAAAAGGGGTGATCCCATCGGAGATTGTGATGGGCGGATCCGTCCGAGTCGGAGGTTTTCTTCAAGGAATTTCTGTAGTTCTTGGTCTTCGGCTGGGGTGAGCTGATAAGTCTTGAATACTTTGGGAACGAATCCGGGTTTGAGGTCGATCTTGTGAATTCCCATTTTCTGTGAGGAGGAAGGGCTGTTTCTGGGCGATCTTCGAATAGGTGTCGATACTTCTTGTATGGTTCTGGAAGGATGTCGTCGATAGTCTTCTTTTCTTTCTTTTCTTGTTCTTGTGCAGCTAGCAGTTGAGCGGTAGTGGTTTTTGCGTTGATACCAAACGACAGGGGTTTCGCCTTCCTCGTCGGTTTCGTCCTCGAGGAGACACATTACGGCGACGGTGGTTGTGTTCGGAGTGGATAGGTTGGTTCGAGGAAGGTGATTTTCGATTTTATCGGGGTCGATCTTGTCTTTCCAGTCGAGTGTTCCTTTCTTCCAGTCGATGATGGGGTTTGTGCAGCGGAGCCATGGGAGGCCCAGGATTAGATCCTGGTGGGCGATTTCTGTTGCATACCACCAAATCCGGAATGTTCGATCGTGTAATCGAGCCATGGAGTCGACAAAATGAGTAATTGCTCCTTCCTTGTTTGGAGTTCCGTCAATGTTGTTGACCTTGAGCGGTCGGGGTAGTGGGCGAAGGGGAATATTTCGTCGTTTCGCGAATCTTGTGCTAATAAAGGTTCCTCCTGCTGCGCTGTCAATAAGGACTTTAGTGTCAACGGTTTTTCCTGTCTTTTCACCAATAAGAGTAATAGGGGCGTGCATAGTGTGGTCATTGATCTCGGTGACTAGTACAGAGTAGATATCAAGTTGAGGGGAGGCGTACGTTGACTGAACCGCTCCCCGATTCAAAAATCCTCTTGATCATCATCTTCTTCTTCATCAAGGGTGTCTCCAGCGGCTTCGAGGATTTCGGCTTCTTCTTCTGGGGAATATTGAGCGAGGAGTCTTCGGATGTATTTGGCGGCTTCACGGGGGGTCTTCTTTTTGGTATCATTTGCGGTAGAGGTGTTTCGATCTTTGCGTTTCTTGGGGCATTCCTTGGCGATGTGGCCTTGTTCACGGCAGTAGAAGCAGCTGCCAGTCTTCATCATTCGAGTTCGTTCTTCGGTGGAAATGGCATCAATGTCCATGGCATCGGGGTCGCGTTCGGAGCTGTTTCTGGTGGATCTGGCAAAGGCACTGAGGGTTTTGCGGAAGTTGGGTGTATTTCCCCGTTTGCCGAGCAATTTGAGAAGTTTGTTGCGCCGATAGACCCGGTCATATTTGATGGCGAGTTTAACCCATTCTTTGAATGTATCGGGTTCTCTAACGTCGAGGGAGACTTTGTCGACGAGACCAGGGTCTAAGATGTCTTTGAGGTAGTCGATGGCGATGCGATCGTTCTTGGTGAGATCGAGACCAGCGAGGGAGGCTTGTTCTCTGAATCGGGTGATCGTCTGTTCCGCGTGTTCATTGGGTCGTTGCTTCATGTTGTTAAGAGCAAAGAGGGCTTCATCTTCTTCTTCAGGTTGTTTAAAAGTATCATCGAGTTTCTTGAGCAGTTCGTCGAAATTTCCGAGGTCAAGTTTTCCGTTCTTGCGGCATTGTCTGAGGTAGTTGGTTCGCCAAATGCGAGCTTCTCCTTCGTCGAGTAGGGCGAGGACGAAGGCAATCTTCTTCTGATCGGTATCGTGTTTGTCGTCTGTGATGAAGAAGAGATCGACGGCGTCGCAGAATGCCTGGTAGTGGTAGCGGTTTCCGTTGAACCTCTTGGGGATAACTTTGCCATTGTCGCTCTTTGAGTCGTTCTTGGAAGGTGTTACTGTTATTGTTTCCGGCCATATTGGTATCAGAGTTGGTTTCAGGGTCTTCTTGGTTCTTCGATGGAGTCGGTTGGTCGATGTTCAGATTCTTCAGTTGGTCTGATAGGGTTCGTTCGATTTCAGTAGGGCCCCTCGACCTTGGCGATTTCGTAGCTTTCTGATGTTTCTTTTGAAGTCTTCTTTCTTCTTTCTGCTTGTTCCTTCGTTCAGTTCGAGATTCGAGAGCTTTCTGGAGGGATTCTTCTACGATATCGGGATCGAATTCGGTTTGTTCCACAGTGTCACAGGGAACTCCCCAACTGGGGAACTCTTCGGGTTGTTTGGATAGACGATGTGGGCAAGGTTGTCGAGTGCAATGGATCCACTTGCTGGCTGGGTTTAGGTGGACGTCGAACTTCTTGTCGGAGTAGAATGTGTGTGGCTGGTTGTACAGCCGTAGGGAGGGGTCGAAGGAGTTCGGAGATCGTCGTCTGAATCCGTGGTTGAAGAGGGGGGGGGGGCCGCCCTTTCGAGGAAGGCCGCCATGGACGACCCTGTTATTCTGTTACGACTTCGGGCAACGAGGACTTATCGTTGCCGACTCTGGATTTCTGGAGTTCTGGAGTTCTGGATCGAAGTTCTGGTTCTGGAATCAAGTTCAAGAGGCCTGTCGCTATCGCAGACAGAGAGGACCGAGCTGAGAGCGATAGAAGTTCTGAGGGAAAGGTTCTTGATAACAGGCTGAGGAGTATCTACTACAGAGACAGTATTTATAGTAGAACTAGTGAAGGTGTGAGAGCGACAAGTAAGGAGTATCGATGAGTACGGAATACGAGAGGAACGGATGTATGAAGGGTTCGGAGATGCGAGAGAATCGAAGAAGCGAAGATTACGGGACTACGGAAGGAACGGAAGTACGGAGGGAACGGAAGTACGGAGGGAACGGAAGTCCGGAAGGTTCGGGAAAATAGAGCGTGGAGAAGGAAACAAAGGAAGTAAGATGGAGGAAATAGGGGAGTTCGTAACACTCAATAGTTGGTGCCATCAAGAACTGGAACGAGTTGAGTGAGGGCGGAGGACATGGTTGTTGAGATCTGTCAAAAAGACCGATCATCAGCATGGTGTTCTTGTGAGAGAATGAAAGGACAAGTGTGCAGCCAAAAATAGTGCAGATCATGACGACCACAAGTAGTAAGCCTTAGAGCATCTAGATGCAGCCAAAAAAGTGAAAACTAGATTCTGGATGCAGCCAGAGACTAGCGCAAACCAGATTTAGCAATGCAGTCAAACAAGCGCAAAGCTAAAGCCCAACGGGGCTCATAACCCCTGTTGAGCAAACACTATCTAGCTAAGGTGGTCTACTCTAAGACTTACCAGGTAGAGAGTTATGTGAGGCTAACTAGTGGCTAACTACAAGAGTTGTGACGAACTCTATCATCTATTCCAAGGCCAGAGAGGGCTAGTATTTATAGTTTACATGAGGCATGACAGATGTGACATAAACTACATAAATATGGAAGGTGTGATGGGTGAGTAAGCGAATGAGTCATCATGAGTAAGAATGAGCGATAATGATGTGATATGGTGCAAGTATTAGCACCTACTCATGTGACATTCCAGAATGTTCTACACTAGAATATTCTAGAGTGTTCTGGACTGGGTCTCACTAATCTAATCTAATCTATGATGTAATCTACGGATAAGATAAGATAAGTTCAACAGGCCGAACTTGAACCTGAACTTTGAAGTTCGAACCAGGTTCAGACCAAGTTCTCAAAGTTCTGAACTGGACTTTGGACAGACTAGCCTGGAATGCGGGATGCATGCAGAAAGATGATGGCAAGTGCGGGGTAGTGCGGGGTAGTGCGGGATCATATGAGACTGTGCGGGGAGTGTAGGTCGCTGGTGGGTTGTAGTGTTCACCACAGGTAAACCCCAGGTCTGAGAGCCAGGAGCCAGACCCGGACCCTGTCAAAACCCTACCTGTAACCCTGCGGGTTTTCCACAGGGTTTGAGCTTTATTTCGTCCAAAACGACCCAGAAATAGGCGAGTTTTTCACTAGTGGGTTGTGGGTAGATGTGGGTGGATGTTTGAGACCCTAACATCTGGGTTGCCACAGAACCCATAGCCAGAGGACTGGTGTGGCTGCCCAAGTTGACATTGGCCTGGTCAATACCAGCATCGAGGTGTGAAGGGCTGCTGTGTCCTGAAGGATGGGGCTCAATGTTGGCATCTGTCGT
This sequence comes from Coprinopsis cinerea okayama7#130, assembly GCF_000182895.1. Taxonomy (NCBI): domain Eukaryota; kingdom Fungi; phylum Basidiomycota; class Agaricomycetes; order Agaricales; family Psathyrellaceae; genus Coprinopsis; species Coprinopsis cinerea. Next base: position 2,125,567 of record NW_003307543.1, on the reverse strand, counting down.
GAACCGCTGGTATGCACCCTAAATTATCTTATTTTTCCGCCCCAACCTGGGTTTGAACCCTCAACTTTGCGTCCGGTCATTATGGCATCATTGCAAGGAGCAGTTCAAACCTGCTCCCTACAATGACGTCATCCCCCTACAACTGGCCACCGGACGTGTACGGACTTTAAGCGCTGGCTTCTATGGCTTCCTTTCATTGTTCTTTAGAAGCCTACTTCCCTTATTTATCATTTCCCTTATTCTAAGGACACTTTCTCATAACACGTTCACTGAATTATTGTTCCTATTGGCCAATACTTTGACATATGATTTTTCTTGCACGCTTCGCATTTTACCTTCATTTCTCCACCGGATTATCTAGGACATTCGTACTTATAGTTGGCTAGAGTAGAGTAGTATTCCTTAGCTTGACCTCTTGTCCTATAGGTACGATACACTGTGTTGGTAGCAAGCTTGACATCTAATCTTGTCCTATAGACATTTTTACTGCTCAACGTCGCTCATCGCATTCTCAGGCTCCGCCAGTCTCTGGTTTTGGTTGTGGTTTTGGTTTAGTGTTCGCTCTTCGCGACAGCATCCACGAGTGGGATCATGGATGCGGGCCGATAAACGGCATAATTTCCGGGGCCTTATAGGTGCCCCATGTCCTAAAGGCTACTGCACACCAAAGAGTGGTATCCACCAACTCCATCACTAGGACAAGGCAACTGCCCTGAAGCAAAATGTGACATATGCCCTATATCTTTATGATTCAGTGATTTGCCCTCTATATTATGATTTCCCTGCACTAGATGATTTGCCCTCTATTCTTACGATTTCCTGTGACTAGTGAATTGCCCTATACACATGATTTATACAAAAAGCTAGGGCAATCATGGACCTAACCCTAACCACCCCCAACCCTAACTAACCTTAACCTAAACAACTCCAACCCTAACCAAAATAATAGACCCCTGAACCCAACCCTAACCAATCCTAACTAACCCCAACCCTAACCTAAACCCAACCCTAAACTAACCCCAACCCTAAATGCGCCTAAGGAGTGGGCGCTACCTTCAGACGGCACCCATATTTGATATTTGTTTGGTCGAGAGGCCAGAACAAAAAAAGAACAGACTCCAAACATGAAATATTTGGCTTTCTATCAATACATCAATAATTTAGTAAGCACATCAGATGGCTACAGGTGTATCAGGCACCAGTATATATTTGCCCTAATTTACTGATTCTGATGATTCACCCTGTATTGATGATTTGCCCCCTGATTGCCAGTTTCTATGATTTGCCCTACATTCTATTTGCCCTTGCCATGTGATTCATGATTTAGAACAAGGGCATATGTCACATTTGATTTGCCCTGGTCTGGTGATGGAAGTAGGGGTATACTAGTGCACCAAAACCAACGAAAAACTGGTGAATCCCATCAAGACAACTGGCACACCCGGCCTTGTTTAGTTGGAAATAAGTTACAGACATTTTTAAAAAATTATTGAAGCATAAATATAATCTACAGTCTTAACACTTTGAAAGTCTCCATTGAAAATATCGGCATCCACCCAAAATTGAACTTGCAGCCTCTTAATTAAAGTGACTGTCCAGCCACAAAGGAAGTGTCACATGAAACCCCTGGTCACATGGGGAGAAACGATTCGCGTCTTGGCGGCACAAAACCCCCTCAGACAAGAACCCTTAGTGATCACCACGGGTTGACCCCGGGTACCGGAAAGTCGACCCGGACCCGTACCCGTGGTCCAACCCGACCCGTCAGAGGGGTCCGGGTTTTCTCGGGTAACCCGCAAGGTTGTTACCCGAGAAAACCTGGAAAACCCGGGAGGGTTCATTGGAACAGGGGGAAGAGATGCACATTAGAGGAACTACCAAATTACTAGCACTACGTAACTATGATATGTTGGAAAATTAAAGTTCAGTACTGTATAGTTGATGATTGTGGCACTGGGGCAAAAGTTATACCCTGCGGCATTGGACCAAGCCGACCTTTGCCCTTTTTGGGGTACCGAACCCGTGGGAACCCGCCTCCCGGGTCCGGGTTTGGCTGAGGGTTCACATCTGTTGACCTGTACCCGCACCCGGGCGGGTTTTACCCGGTAACCCGGCGGGTTTCCCAGACCCGTGGGTGATCACTAAGAACCCTGAGCCTATAAGGCCCCGGATCTATTGGTGTCAGTTCAGCAATGTTGGTGATTCGTGAAGATACCGCTGGGCTGCTGGCCATTACAGGTGGCTGTGCATGTACCAGAAGGCCTTTGGGACTTGTCTGCTGGGTTTCAAGATGAGAGAACATGGTTTGAAGGAGGATTGGATGATTTGGCGGGGTCATGTTTAGGGTTATATTTAGACTAATACAATTGATTTGAGCTGAATGTGGAACATCTGGAATCTGGAACATCTGGAATCTGGATTGTTGTGCGCAACAGGGAAATGCGAAGGACATCGGATTGTGCTGCATTCTGAGAGCCAGATTTTGTTCAAATGGTGTTTATATTCCCGACAATGAAGTGGAATGTAAAAGACCAGTGTTGTGCAATGTGGTCACATTCCATTTGGATTCCCGGTGGATTCCGGAATCTGAGCTCAATTTGGCGCCCCGGACATTCTACCCCGACACCCTGTGTAATGGTACATATATATGGACAGCGCGAGGTCGCGAGTCGACAGCAGATTATCCCGGTCCGCCGTGGCTCCCTGTGTGCGCCGAGAGCCCCTCAACTCGTTACAGTGTGAGCGCGATAAAATAGGCTCGGTAGCGGACCGTGCCACATACGAGCCCCACATTTATTAAATCTCTAAAAGCTATTACAAAAAATAGACCATGAAGCTAGATGATGACACATTCGTCCTTTGCTTGCTGGCGAGTAGGCCGAGCCATAGCAGGGCGCTTATTGCCCATCCGCTTCATCTCTGTCAACCGATTCATTGCTCTCTTATTTCCTTGGGCTAAAAAAGACAAGATCAGGAAACAATAGCAACGATTAGAAAGAATTCCACGTACCGGCTGCTCGCATGTACCACCTCTTTGCAAATTCGATATCCTGCTTGATACCAATGCCGACCTCGGCGTAATATCCTACAGCGTACTCGGCCTTGCTCAGCCCCTTGTTCGCAGCCCTCCTCGCCCACAGATAGGCTTCGGAATCACTCTGCTTCAACACCCCCTCGCTACCGGTCAGATACCATCCACTCAACGCCAACTCGGCCTCTGCATCACCCTTTTCTGCTGCCTTTGTGTACCAGGCAATGGAACGACGAGGGTCGACAGGACAAGAAAGGGAGCCATACTCGTAGCATTGACCGAGCTTGAACTGGGCAGGGGTGTAACCGAGTTGGGCAGCTTGGGTGTAGAGTTGTTTGGCATGGACTGGGTCATGGGGCACGAGGTTCGAGTTTGGTTGTTCGTAGAGCAATGCGAGTTCGTGTAGTGCGTGTGGGTTCTCTTCGTCAGCCTGTTCGGCGGCACGCTTGAGCCAGCTGACTGCATCGCGGGGATTCTTCTGTTCATCGAGGAGGCCGTGCAACAAGATCATACCCAGCTTGTACATGGCAGCAGTATCACCAAGGGAAGCGGCCTTGCGGTAGAAAGCAGCTGCGCGAGGAGGCTCCCTTTTGGTTCCTGCACCAATCTCGTTGCAGACAGCGACACGGTAGGCAGCAGCGGCATGATTCTGTTTGGCAGCCTGAAGGTAGAGATGGTAGGCCTTTTCGTGATCGACCTGGAGTCCGAGGGCACCGGTGCCGTAACAATTTGCAAGGAAGAACTGGGCTTCGTCGTAGGCGTCTCCCTGGGTAGCGAGTCTCCTGACAACCTTGAGAGCCTCGCCGATGAGGAACTCTGAATACTTTTTGCCCGCTCGAGCGTCTTTTGCTTGTGTGCGGAATCTCTTTGCAGCTTCGATGAGGTATTTGGCGTAGAGAAAGTGAGCTTCAGGGTCAGGGTCTGCTTTTATCCGCTGGCGGTACTGGTCGATGTACTCTTTGGTGTAAGGAGGAGCGTTGAGATCGATTGCCTTGCCTCCTTGGCTGGAAGGGACGGGTACAGCCTTTTTGACAGGACCGCGAAGCTCAAAGTCTTGATAGTCAGATGGGGAGGTTGTGTACGAGTCGACTGTAGAGGGGGACGTCTTCAGGGACTGTGTATCAGAGTATTGCTGGCCAGGTGGGACGTCTGGGTATATCTGGCCTGGGGGGTGATGGTAGGGAGCTGGGGGAGGATGATGGCCCGGCTGGCGGAGGTGATGGGGCGGTGGAGGAGGCGGAGGCGGGGGAGGGCCCATTCCGAGAATGTCAGAAGCAGCTGCATAGAGGGGATCATACGTCGCTGCTGGTGTATGGTTTGCGGGCGCCCACTGCTGGTGGGCATAGTAGGGGTCGTTGTAGTGTCCATTGTAATGAGCATTGTCATAGGACGGTCCAGGGTTGTTGTACGGCAAAGTGGCTGCATGTCGTGGCTGGGGCGGGTGGTGGCGACCGTGGCTTCCAGCTGAGTGCATGGACATTGCAGAGTGAGAACGGGCGATTGGGTCGTGGTGGGAGACGCTCAGGGCGGAAAAGCCAGCACTGAGGTCGTGTGTTGGGTCTGAATCTCTGTTGTTGTAGTACTGAGCATGCTGGGTATGATCTGTTGGCCAGACGTGAACGGAAACCAGAGAATTTTAGAGAAAAGCTTACAGTTTTGGTCGTTGTACATTGTGGTTTGCAGTCGACAACTGACATGAATCTCCCTCAAAACACAAATAAGATTATGTAAGCTACAGCTACTCCTCTAGTACCCATTGCTCGACTGTCCGCTCAACCCGTTGTCGCTCAACTCCGTGTGCAGTCCGTCTCACTTTGGTGTATCGTTCCTTGCGGATGTTCACCAAAGTCTCTTCACCCATCTCCTCGGTTTCCCCCTTGAGCCATCCCTTGGTCCACCCCTCTCCGCTGTCCGGTCTCGGTCCCCCACATTTCACCCGCTTATTCTCACCCTGCTCGACCTCCTCCAACGAATCATCCCATTTCTTGGGCTTGAAATTCCTAAAGATCCCATTCACTGGCGATTCGGACGCCCCTCTCTTCCTCTTGGCTCCGTTCACCACCGTTTCATCCCCCTCATCACAGCTCGAGTACCCAAGCGCCAATCGCGTTCGCCACCGGAGCTCTCGCGCCAGAGCAGGCGCGTCTTTGACGCGATCGGCCGGTATTTGCTCTTTCACTTCCTTTTTCGCCTGCTCTCCCCCTCGCTCAAGAATCCGCACCTCGCCAACAAGAAAGTTGGCTAGCGCCAGAATACCCTCCATCACTCGATCCGGGAACTCTGAGTGCGTCCTCAGATCTTTAAGGTACTTGTCACCAACATACCAGCACAATCTGTGTCACGTTAGCGCGCTCCTTTCTCTGGGAAACAATATTCCTCACCTGGCAAACATCGGGAACCGGAACTTTTTGGGCACCTGAGTCGCAATCTCAATATTTCGAACCTTGATTTCTAAACTCCCGAGTCAGGCCAACCCTCCAAACAGTAAGTAGAACATACGCGTTGCGACATTGTACGAGTGCAAAAAGTTGCCCCCAAACACCATAGTATCAGCCGGTGTATACTATAAACCAATCCATTAGCCGTATTTCACACAGATGAATGGTATTACTCACCACGGCGTGGATCCACCCAGCAGGAATGATCATCGTATTCCCCGCCTTCAACTCCACCTTGTACACATGATCCACCAAATCCCCCAACCACGTCTGATACTGCAGTTCACTTCCAGACCATCGTTCATACGCTGCCAAATTGGCAGTTGTAGGTCTGATAAAGTAGAATGTCTACACGCCGTTAGTATTATTCGTTAGGGAACTGTAATTCCTCTCACCTTTGCCCCGCTCAAGATATGATAATAAACTGAAGACCCCGCAAAATCGATATGCCAATCCTACTCTTTATAAGCATCCCTCTCCTAAATTAAAAATAGGGCACTCACCGTCCAAGCAGTCTCAACACCCATCAGGCAATACAACTGCACCTTGGGGTACACATTCCCCTTGCCCTTTCTCGTACTCGGCCAAAAGTTCTCCACCCAATCCAAGTCCCTCACAATCTTCGGGGGTAACACTTGCTCCGCAATCTTCGTGCCCGATACCTCCAAGGAAATAACATTGTAAATCTTCTCCCTCTTCGAAGGTTCACTCTCCACATAGTCGGCCCACTTTCCGAGTGTCCAACCAGGGGATGCAGACTGACTCGCCACATCTACAGCATGATTGAGCATGGCGAGCTCGAGAAATAAAACGAAAAAACGCACCAATAACATCCACCGGCGTGTGTTCGCCCAATAAATCCGCAACATCATCCACACTGAAATCACTGGGAGGCATCTTCATCCCCAAGCCCTCCGGCTTCTCAATAACGACAGGCTCTAGCATCGCGGTCTCATCCTCCTCCAACCAGCTCAGCTGCACGTCGCTTCCCTTCATCCTCTTAAACGGATCTGGGTATGGATCCTTATCCTCCAGTAGCTTCAACCACCTCCGAGGATCAGAGCCAATCCCGTTCTCGATATTCGCATAATCCTGTTGGGCACGTTTGCGCAACGACTTTCTCGCGGGCGCTTTGTAGGTAACAACCCGGCTGGAATCCTGCTCGACGCAACTCTTGCAAAACCTATCACAACCTTTCATGAATAATCCAGGCCCGAGGAAGAGACCAACGCACCATTTTGCAATAGTAGCAAGGTCAGTTTTATCACCTGTGCACTTCCAATGGAACCAGGTATTACACGCCTCGCACTGGATCCAGTCCTCCCGGCGAGAAGACCTACGTCTTTCCTGTTTCTCGTCCGGGCATAGCGGGCAGGTCTCTGACGGCGTCTTGGTTCCCTCTTCCTGTGTTTGCTCCTCTGGCTTCGTCCCAATAGTCTTTTCCGGCGTAGGCGAGCGCTTAGGTGAAGGAACTGGGTCGTTGGGTGAGGGATTGGTTGTTGCGGACATGGAGGTCATGGAATAAAAGTTATTGATCCCGCTTCCTTACAGCGCCGTATCTCACATACGGCATAATCTTTCCACGCTCTCACTAATAATCATCATCACATTCTTCAATACTTTACAGATAAAAAAACTTGTTCATTTTGCTTTCTACTGCTTCTCGCTTAATTCTGCAACACCAGGAAGAGTCTATACATAATACATTAGCCTGGATCCTGAATGGACGGTCGACACAACGTACCTTGCCCTCCAACAACTCGAGACTGGCACCACCACCGGTACTGACATGGCTGAGCTTGGACTCGTCACCGAACTGTGCGACGACAGTTGCGGTATCACCACCACCAATGATGACGGTTGCACCCTTGGCGACAGCCTCCTCGGTAGCCTTGAGAAGCTCTTTGGAACCGTTGGCAAAGGCAGGGAATTCGAAGACACCAGGGGGTCTAGACAAGGGAATCCTATCAGCAAAAGTTGCCAACAGTTCGAGAAGCACACCTACCCGTTCCAGAGGATGGTCTTGGCCTCCAAGACAGTCTCTCGGTACAACTTGCGACTCTCAGGGCCGGCGTCGAGTCCCATCCAGCCTTCAGGGATACCATCCTTGTCGGTGGCAGTGCCGGTCTAACCAAACATCAGCAGATGCGATGCCAGAGGACATACTACATACCGCAGCGTCTTTGTCGAACTTGTCAGCTGTGATGTAGTCGACGGGGAAGACGAGTTTGACGTTGTTCTTCTTTGCCTTTTCGACGAGACTTGCAACCTTTTCGGCGCCAGCGGAATCGAAGAGCGAGTTACCGATCTGGAATGTGATCGAAACATTGAGCAATGATGTCATCACTGTCTTCAATTAGTATCACGCACCGCGACGCCGTCGAGAGCCTTTTTGAAAGTGAACGCCATTCCGCCACAAATAATGAGCGAGTTGACCTACAAAAACCCTGTTCAGTCTCAACGAAAAGTCTTTAAAATAACGCGATAAACCTTGTCCAACATGTTCTCAATCAATTGAATCTTGTCCGACACTTTAGCGCCTCCCAGGATCGCAAGGAAAGGTCGCTCAGGATGCTCGAGCGCCTTTGCAAAGTATTCGAGCTCCTTCTTCATCAAGAAGCCAGCGGCCCTCTGTGGCAACTTGACACCGACCATACTCGAGTGAGCACGATGGGCAGTACCGAAAGCGTCATTGACATAGACATCCCCAAGCTTGGTGAGGCCCTCTCGGAAGGCAGTAACAGCAGCGGGGTCAGCCTTGGTCTTGGTACCATCCTTGTTCTTGACCGAACCCTCTTCCTCGATGTGGAATCGAAGGTTCTCGAGCAGGATGACCGAACCGTCAGGCGCGCCATTGACCGCCTTCTCGACATCGGCACCGACACAGTCGTTGGTGAAGATGACTGACTTGCCCAGGAGTTCTTCAAGTTTGGCGGCAACAGGCTTGAGAGAGAACTTTTCGTTGACCTTGCCGTCGGGTCGGCCGAGATGAGACATCAACACGACGCTCTTCGCTCCTAAGATGACGATGAGATACTCCTTCAGCAGACCCTCGACATCACTCACCATTGTCGAGAGCGTATTTGATGGTGGGCAACGCAGCGACGATGCGCTATATCCAGACTCGCTCAGCAAAACGGGCTCGAAAATCTCGGAGAATCCATCCAAATTTCCTTACCGCAGGGTTGGTGATCTTGCCCTCCTGGATGGGGACGTTGAAATCAACACGGATAAGGACCCGCTTTCCTTTGACATCGAGGTCGGTAATCGAGAGTTTGTTGGAGAGAGACATTGTGGATTGTGAAGAAGAGATGGATCGTGAAGGAACGGAATGGTTATCGCCCTTTTATACCGAATCCCATAGACAATCTCTCATCAGTGTCATCCCAAATCAGGTTGCCTTTACCTAAGGTTAGGGGCTATCCACCAATCACCAACGATCCTTTCTGCTCATCGTTGTCCACAACGACCACCATCCCCTCGCTCTCTCTCAAGATGGCAGAACCGACCCCTCCTCAGGTTTCGAATACTCTCGGCCTTGACTTCCAACAACTCAGCATCAAGGACAACGAAGAACCAGCTCCAGAAGTGGATCCTTCCCAACCCAGTCCTTCGACCCAGCCTGAATCCACAGAAACAGAAAAGAGAGGTAAACCAAAGCCATACGTCAATCCCGACCGCGTCAAAACTGGAGGTGCCGCTCGAGTAAGTCGACCTACATACAACCTCTTGTACAGACATTCCCTAACCCATCTCTCCAGGATAAACTCAGTGATGAAGCCCTAGCTGAACGCATGGCCAGGATTCGCGAACAAAACGAGAAAATCAAGCAACGTCGATTGGTAACGATCTCCACATCCTCGCGACTCGAGATCGTGCATTCACTGGTTATGACAGGACGTTCAAGCAGACGAAGAGGCTTTCCGCAAATCACAAGAGCAGGAAAGACAGAAACAGGCTCAGAACCGTAAAGTGCAGGACAGTATCGACCAAGCTCGGGATAAGAATGCACAACGGAAGATGGAGAAAGCTCAGAGTCGCGAATGGGATTCTGGCAAACCAACCCACGATTCTCGGAAACCTCGTGCACCTCAAAGTCCACAGGGAGATTCGTCCGGCTCTGCTGCTGAAAACACATCTCCTCCACCACCTCCTCCTCCGAGCGATCAGTGGGTGCGTGGAGGATCACCGACAGCTTTTCGTGGAGGACGGGGTCGTGGGGGTCGAGGTCGTGGACGCGGACGAGGCAGAGGAAATCACGGCGGCGGTGGCGAATCACGACCAGATAACACCCCAACGACAGAACAACCCACTGAATCCAAACCAGCAGAATCAACGTCTTGATACCAATCGCTTTCCGTGTAAATTATTGGTTTTACTATCTCAATCTATAATGGCTTACATAACAAACGCCCATATGTTTTCTGATCTCGTTCTGGTGAACCAACTCTTGACTCTTCCTCGACCATGGTTCGCGGAATTTTGCTCACGTCCAACCTCCCTCAACTTCAAAACTTGATAAAGAGAGACCCAGAGTCGTATAAAGAAGAATTTCTGCAGCAATGGAATCACTTCAACAGCATCCGTGAAATTTTTGGGACCCATCCTGAAGAACAGGCTGAGCATTTCAGAGAACTGGTCTCTTTTATCTCCCAGGTTGGTATCATAGACTATGTGTTGGTCTTTACGCAGCTAATATATCCCAGGTCGCTACATGCTACCCAAAAGAAACCGCCGAGTTTCCTAAACAACTAGCGAACCTGTTGCTCGACAACTATGTCGTTCTCCAAGTCGACACACGCAAAACCCTCGTCCAAAACCTCGTAATGCTGCGAAACAAAAATGTCATCACATCCATCGAGTAAGTTCCTGGGTATGTATTTAATCCGTCTCTAACACCGTCCACAGACTCCTCAAAACGCTCTTCCCCCTCCTCCCCCAAACACCCTCGCCCACCCTCCGCGCCTTCATCCGCAAAACCATCATCAACGACATCCGTGTCGCCAATCTCAAATCTAAAAACCATAAACTGAACAACTCGGTCCAAGCCATGCTGTTCAACATGGTCGAACGCGGAATGGACGGAGAGTTTACCAGCCACAAAGGTAAAACCAAGATCAATATCCCAGCCGATCAGAGGAAAACAGGCGACGAGGCGATGTGGGCTATTATCATGGCCAAGGAGCTTTGGAAGAAGGGGATCTGGTGAGTTTCACCTTGTTCTAGGAGGTAAGTTGTTGACAGGGTTGCTTAGGAAAGATGCGAAGACTGTGTCGATCGTTGCACAGGGCTGCTTCCATCCTGTATTGAAGGTCCAGAGCGCTTCCCTTCACTTCTTCCTCAACGACGAGGAAGACGAAGATAGCGATGACGAGGGTGAAGAGGTACGCCCGACTGCCCTTCTTCTTCCCCCGCATCTAACACCTTTACCAGGACGTTGACGTGAAAGCTCTTCACCACCGACGAGAGATCAACAAAAAGACTCGAAGCGGGGACAAAAAGATTCAGAAAAAGCTCAACCAAGCGAAAAAGGTTTGTTCCATGACCCTCCTCCGTAAATTACACTCTCCAACACATCCCACCTAGAAAATGCACAATAAAACCGACAAACAGTCCGACTTTTCTGCTATCCTACTTCTCCGCGACCCCCAAACATTTGCCGAAAAACTCTTTGACCTCCTACACGAACATGACAAGAAATTCGACTTGGACCACCGCATCCTAATCATGCAACTTCTCTCTCGAATCATGGGAAGCCACAAACTATGCGTCCTCAACTTTTACACCTACGTCGTCAAATACCTCTTCTACAAGCAACTACGCGTTCCGTCGATCCTCGTCGCACTAGCTCAGTCGGTGCATGAACTCACCCCACCAGACGTTTTGACCCCCGTGATTCGAAAGATTGCGCAGGAGTTTGTCCATCCGGGTGTGGCGAATGAGGTTATTGCCGCGGGTATCAACTCCATTAGAGAGGTGTGTACGAGGCAGCCGTGGGCAATGGAGGAAGATTTGCTCCAGGATTTGGTCGAGTATAGGAAGAGTAAGGATAAGGCTGTGCTAGCGGCTGCACGAAGTCTGCTGCGTCTGTACCGCGAAGTCAACCCTGGAATGTTGAAAAAGAGGGAGCGGGTAAGTCGCATCCATTTGGTCACAATCCACCCCGCTGATACCCTTTGTCTTTTAGGGTAAGGAAGCTACCATGGGCATTGCATCGGGAATCAAAGCCCTACCCTATGGCTATGCACCTGAAGCGGCCAAGGACATCGAGGGTCTCACTGTAAGTGCATTTGGATTTTGTCTGCATACGCGCTCTCACTTTTCCCGTAGCTATTGGAGGAACATCTGGCGCAAACCAAGATGGACGAAGATGGAGAAGGATCTGGCGACGATTCCGACGCATGGAACGGCTGGGAGATTGAAGAAGATTCGTCTAGCGAGTCGGAATCCGAAGGATGGATATCGGTCTCTGATGATGGCAAAGACTTGGACATCAGCGATAGCGAGGACGAGAAAGAGGAAGAAGATGGAGAACCAAAGCCCGCTGAGGAAAAGAAGATTTCCACATTGGCTACAACCAAGGTACGCTTCAAAAATATAATCCGTCCTTTGTGCTGACACGCCGTCCAGATCCTCACCCCAGCAGATTTTGCTCTCCTCAACAGCCTCAAATCATCCACAGCCGATTCCTCTGGAACATCCTCTAAAAACAAACGTAAAGCAGCTGACCCCGAGCCCTCATCCGGCCAATTCATCTCAGAGCAAGATATCCTGGGTCCACGCAAAAAGGCCAAAGCAGACTACGAAGAACGTATGGCCTCCATCCGTGCAGGACGTGAAGGGCGAGAGAAATTCGGTTCGCACAAGGGCAAACAGAACAAGGCCACACCCAGCAGTACCACCAATCGAGAAAAGGCAAGGAACAAACCGATTATGATGATTATGGGTAGTCAGGCAGTGAGGAGTAAGAAGCGGGCGTCGTTGAGGGAAAAGCAGCAGAAGTTGAGGGCGCATATCAAGAGGGCGAAGAAAGCAAGGGGTTAATTGGTCTCTACTTGCTCTACTTGATAAACTGGTGTGCCAATTGGAAGCCTGTAGCCAAGTGGGATAACCTCGCATCCACCGCAAAGCCCTACACACAATCAATGGCCGGCTTTCACATATATACATCATGCAGACATACCTTCTGATCATATTCCAATAACTTTTGGTGCAACTCGGACAATGCAATCACTTTTGTCACAATGTGCTCCCCAACCTCGAGTGAAGGTTTGGGCGTCAAAAGTTCATCTTCAAGGGTAACTGAGATGGTGACGAGCTTCATGTTGGCATTGGTCATGCCTATATCATGTATTGTCTTTGAGCGCTTCACATGGGTGGGAGTAGTACTTACCAGGGTCGCTGACGATGACAGGCGACGACTCAACGATGGTGTCGGACTGGTATCCTGTTTCTTCTTTCAGTTCACGGATTGCCGCCTGTTCCGGCGTTTCTCCCTCATCTATGAGGCCTAAAAAGAGGTCAGACGGACACCATCATGGAAGGGCACCGTTCCTTACCGGCAGGTAGTTCTAGGCAGGCAAATCGTCAGCCCAGAATCAATGGCGCGATAGGTTCAGTGACTCACCAACAACGTATTTGTCAATCGGTGGACGATACTGCTCAATGACGACGGTTGAAGGGGGGAATGTGTTCTTCTTTGACTTGAGTATCGTCAAAATAGCAACAGCTAAAACCTGGACATGAGCGCCAAAGCTCGTGTTCCTTGCTGATAGATGGCACACCGTCAATTCCACTGGTCGATCGGGTGCGTCTGGTCGCCATCTCCCAAGGTCTCTTTGGAATCACTCAAGATCTGTCCTCTCTCAAGCGCAATGAGTATATACCTGCTTCCCATCCTGATCCGTATAGGTGAGTTTCTTCAACGAAATCCATCTATCCAGCCGATTAACTCTCTCTTGTTGACCTTGCGAGACCGACTAACCGTGCATCCGATGTATCCAAGTCCTGGACAGCGTCGATTTTCGGGTTCACCATCGCAACTCTAATACTGGACGATAGACGCGTCGCGGTTGTGCGCAGTGCCAGACTGAAGAGCATAAACAGGGGAAACTACAGCATTCCGGAGTTGTGGCTCTGTTTGGCTCTATGGGATCTTGTTTGCTCTGCCCCTTTTATGAGCGCGCCGCGTCGGGCCCAGCGCGTCTTGCCTTCTCCCACTTCACGACATTGGCCGCGCATGTCGACCACAAAAGATGCTTCCAAGAATAAGGTCGCTGAAGGCCGTACCGCCAAAAAGCGGTCTGCAAAGGACCTCGACAACGACGCTGGCGCTTCCTCTTCCAAGATCCAGAAAGGTCAGGCAGACCCAACGTGCGCTTTCCTTCCCCAAACCAATTGAAAGCTGTGGAACAGTGCACCCTTTCTTCCAGCAAAGACAGCCTGGAGGTCAACTCGCAGAAGAGGAAACTGGTCCGTTTAAATGGTTGCAACCATTAGGACCAAACAAGACATGTCTACATGGGGTGCACTTGACGCCTGTTAGTCGCCCGAAAGTAGCAGCGTTTGACCTGGATGGCACGGTTATCAAGGCCGATATCCGTAATACATCCACCGAGTGGCACTGGTGGGCCCCCGTTGTCCCCAAGAAGCTACGTGAAGTTCACGAATCAGGGTACGTCCAGGATCTCTTTATGCGCACTAATCTAATCCTCATACAGGTTTTCAATTGTGTTCATCTCCAACCAAGCAATCAAACCTCTCCCTCTCAAGAACTGGAAGGAGAAAGTCAAGCTCATTGCCAACGCTGTCCGTCCAATGCCCTATTCTCCCCGTTCCCTCACTCATATCTGTCACAGCTCGGCATCCCCTTCCGAATCTTTGCAGCAAACACAAAGGACCAATATAGAAAACCCATGCCCGGGATGTGGGATGAACTTGAAGCTATTTTCGCGAAGGATGGGGTTACTATAGGTATGATGCTTTTCATCCCCCAGCGTCGTTTCCCTCGTAACTAACGATCAGACAGACCGGGACCAATCCTTCTTCGTTGGCGACGCTGCAGGACGCATTTACTCAAAGTCGAAATCTGACTTTGCTTCCACGGATAGGAAATGGGCGATTAACGTCGGTTTGCCCTTCCAAACCCCAGAGGTGGCCCCCTTTTCTCAAGATCTTCAAGAAGAATCCTTAATAAACGAATCGTCTAGGAATATTTCCTCGGCCTTCCGGCCCACGAGAATTTCTCTTTGCCTGGATTTAATGTCTCTTCTCTGCCTGAACGTCGGTCGCATCTCACCTTCCGTGATCCCCCCTACTTATCCTTTCCAGTCCCAGATGTTCTCCCTTCATCCTCTGCCCTCTTACCCAAGCCTTCGGCGCAAGAAATCGTCCTTTTCACGGGTCCCCCCTGTGTCGGAAAATCAACCTTTTACAAGAAGCACTTCAAAGCTGCAGGATATACCCACATTAATCAAGATACCCTCAAAACGCGCGCGAAATGTGTAGCTGCTGTCCTCGATGCCATTTCTAGAAAAGAAAGCTGTGTCATAGGTGGGTCTTCCCCCGACTTTCTTCCATCAGCTCTAACGACAGGTCACAGATAATACCAACCGAGACGTCGCGACTAGAAAGCACTACATCGACGTAGCAAAGAAGCACAAAATCCCAATTCGGTGGGTTGCTCACGAGGCATTCCAAGTGACCCTGGACTTATGCGAAAATCAGTTGCTTCCACTTTACAGCGCCTGTAGAGCTAGCTTGGCACAACAACCTGTACCGAGCCTTTATTGAAAAGGCGGAAGAGGAGCCTGTAAGGATAACCTCACTCCCTACCTGTAGTGCCTGTTCTGATGACCTTTTTAGCGAAGGTCACTTGTCCCATACACGGCAGTAATCGGCTTCAAGAATGCGTTCGAAGAGCCCACTCTTGAAGAGGGATTCTCGGAAATCCGACGCGTTAACTGGAATTTTGAGGGGACGGAAGAAGAGAGAAAGAGGTGGTCAATGTGGTTACAGATAGACGGGAAGTAGGGCGTAGGCGTTTTATATATTCTAGAGTGTCTTATACATTATTATTATACAATTCATCTCTGACTTTGTTCTTGCTGGACTACCGCCGGAGCGTGCGGATGCAAAAGCTCTCAGCCCGCGCAATTGATGGCGCTCACTTTGATCCCAAACCACGATGTCCGACGACGAATTCAGGCCTAAACGACGACGCGTTCGCTCGCCTTCACCTGAGAAGGAGCCAAGTGACGACGACGACAACTACGTTCCATACGTACCCGTAGCCAAACGGCGTGAAGAAAAGTTTGCCAAACTACAATCATGGGGAGTGCGTGCGGGTCGGGATAGACCAAAGAAGCTGGAGGATGAGGCAGCGGAGAAAGAGGATGAATTGAAGGAAGAGGAGGCAAGACGGGAGAAGGCTAGGAGAGAGAGAACCCTGTTGCTCGAGGCTCAGCAGGTCCATTTGAAGAAGCAGGCTGAAGGTACCTTGCTCGACATTTAATACAAGTTAGCCAACTGACTACCTCTGTTTAGATTCCAAAAAGACCGCAGACCAGAAAGCAGCAGAAGAGGATGCTGAGATTTTGGAGGCTATCAAAAGCCGGAGAAAACTGGCTTCAGATTTGGAATTGGCAAAGGGGATCCGGTATACAGAACCACTAAAGACAAGGTGAGTTCCTGTTCCTCGAATATGAGCTCAATCTCTCACATTGTTGTGCAGCTGGCGGCCACCAGGTTTTATTCGTGAACGCTCGGCAGAGAAGAACCAAGCAATACGGGATAAATACCACATCATAGTCGAGGGAGAAGATGTCCCTCCCCCAATAGAGTCGTTCAGGGTGTGTTCTGTATAACCACCAACCCTATTCTACCCATCTTACATCTTGTCCAGGACATGAAAATTCCCGACCCCATCCTTCAATACCTCAAATCCAAGAACATCAAAAATCCAACACCCATCCAGCTCCAAGGGATTCCCGCAGCGTACGCCGTCCCCGCTCCCTCCGCCTCCCCAGTCACTAATGCATCCCAGTTTCTCAGGTCGCGACATAATTGGTATTGCGTTCACCGGCTCTGGAAAGACGCTTGCTTTCTGTATGCCACTCATCATGCTCGCCCTTGAAGAAGAGGCCAAATTACCCTTCGTCCAAGGCGAAGGTCCAGTCGGAATCATCCTCTGTCCCTCCCGCGAACTTGCATCCCAAACCTACGAGAACATCCAAACATGGTGTACATCCCTTTCTCAAAGCGGGAAATACCCACAGCTCAACTGTCTACTATGTATTGGCGGTGTCTCGATGAGCGAACAGAGTAGGGTGCTGAATAAAGGACTGCATATTGTTGTGGCCACACCTGGGAGGCTGATAGACATGTTGGAGAAGAAGAGATTCACATTCAATAACTGCAAGTATCTTTGCATGGATGAGGCAGATAGGATGATAGACTTGGGTTTTGAGGATGATGTGCGGAACATCATGAGCTTCTTCAAGGTGGGTTGCTCTGTGTAATTTCTCGAATTACTACGGTACTCATATGCCTCCTACAGCGCCAACGTCAAACACTCTTGTTCTCAGCAACGATGCCGAAGAAGATTCAGGACTTTGCCACGGAATCTTTGATTAAACCTATCCTAGTCAATGTCGGTCGTGCGGGTGCAGCCAACTTGGACGTACTTCAAGTTGTAGAATACGTCAAGCAGGAGGCCAAGATGGTGTACCTGTTGGAATGCTTGCAGAAGACGCCACCTCCGGTCATCATTTTCAGCGAGAACAAGAACGAAGTCGATGGTAGGCTGCAGTCTCTTTCTTACCTCTCCGGCTTCTGAACACGTCGGATAGACATCCAGGAATACCTACTACTCAAAGGCGTCGAAGCCGTCGCCATCCACGGCTCCAAGAGTAAGCCCCTTCGCCTGCTTCGGTGAATTACTGCCCTGACGGCCTTTCAGCACAGGAAGAACGACAGTATGCCATCAAAGCCTTCAAGTCGGGTGCGAAGGACGTGATGGTTGCCTCCGGAGTAGCGTCAAAGGGTCTGGACTTCAACGACATCCAACACGTTATCATCTTCTCCATGCCCAAGGAAATTGAAGACTACGTCCATCAAATCGGTCGAACAGGTCGTAGCGGCAAAACGGGTATCGCAACCACCTTTGTGAACATGAACACTCCGGAACAAACTCTCCTCGATCTCAAATACCTCCTCATCGAAGCTGGACAAAAGTTTGTTCTACCGTTCCTCGTGATCCTGCGGTCGTACTGACGCATACCTCTCCAGGGTCCCGCCTTTCCTGGCCTCGATAGAAGATCCTCGGGTGGCACAAGGGCGATCCGTACAGGGCTGTCCTGTCTGTGGTGGTCTTGGTCACGGTATTTCCAACTGTCCCAAGCTGGAGGAGACGCAGAGAAGAACGATGGCAGCCCATCGTATGACGGATACGGGTGGTTATTGAGTGTCCATGGAGGGTATCATAGTCGTATATTACATGTCGAATTTAGTACAATTTTCGCAGAACCACTCTCCTTCCGGTGGTTCTTTCAGTCCTACACATCCCAGGTGGAACTGCAGAACCGTGAATCCATGCGTGTCAACTTGACCGAGCTGGAGTACTCACCCATTCCAAGCCACATTGAGGCCCGTCACAAGCGATCATTTCTCCAAACGATGCACGGTTGCAATAGCAGTATAGCTCTTCCCCAGCCTCATTCTTCGTTGGGCTGACGAACATGGCTTTCAAGATGTCACGGGGGATTCCAATTTCTTCAATGGGCGAATCCCCTCCCTCGTCGTCAATCCGCTCGCTATTCAGTAAACCACTTGTTTGCAAAGTGATAGAATTGTATTTGTCGAAGACGTTGCCGGACTGCCGTGTAGGTTTTGGAAGGGTGAGGTCAGGGAGGGAGATTGTGCCCTGAGTACTGGAGATGAGAGAGGCCTCTTGTTCCTGGATCGCGACGTCGAGCAGTCTGATATGGCGTTCAACCTGTACCGGCTGTTAGAAAGGGAAAAGAGAAGGAGAGGATGGTCACACACCGAGTCCGTTGTAGCTTGGGCCAAGTTGACCTTTTCCTGCGACGCTCGAAGCAGTTCTTCGGATAACCACGCGACGTGAGATAGATATTCACGCGTCGTCTCCGGTGCACGCGCTCGTTCTCGTGGGATTGCCATTCCCTGGGCATCTCCTATAGAAAATAACGTTTCGTTGCTGTCTTTGCTGGTCGAAGGCGTTCCATCCGCCGCCATGGCGTCGACTGTCGAAGCGTTTGCTCGGCCTGTGTGCTCTTCTCCCTTTTCTGCGATAGATTTTCGAAGTTGGATGTAACTCCGCAGTGTCGGCAACAGAGCCGTGAGATAGCCTAGGGCGATTGAGTTGCTCACCGGCTCAGGTCGAACGGGGAATACTCACTTTGGGATTGCTGGTCTAGCTGCTTCATCAATGATAATTGTCGATGCAGAGTCAAAGGCAGCTGTTCCACGACTAACTATCCAGATAAGTGACCAGACCCTAGAG
Source organism: Coprinopsis cinerea okayama7#130 (assembly GCF_000182895.1). Taxonomy (NCBI): domain Eukaryota; kingdom Fungi; phylum Basidiomycota; class Agaricomycetes; order Agaricales; family Psathyrellaceae; genus Coprinopsis; species Coprinopsis cinerea. The sequence continues at coordinate 2,106,576 of NW_003307543.1, read as the reverse complement.
TGAATACTGCTCACTTTCATAGCGTTCCTCCCGAATGGCATCCCAAACCTCCTGCTCCTTTTCCGCAGGATCAATCTCCTTCTCTCCATTCTCCTTCCCTTCATCTCCTTCCTGTTGCTCAGCCTCCTCTTCAAAATCTTCTTCTTGATGGACGACCTGCGCGCGTTTCCGTTTTCTCGTCGACATTGGTGGGACAAGAGGCACAAGTCTGATCATGGAATGTCGTGCACAGGACGTTGATGCCATCAAGCGAATGCTGTAAACGTTCACACGCGGGGCGTATTAGGCGCCCATGAGGCTCTGCCATGCCCAACTCGCATTGCTGTAGACTCCACCTCGCCGTTGTCGTTCCTTGTCCTCTGCCCCCTCATACATTCTATGATGGCTAAGGACCTCGTCTCTGGAATACTTGGTGCAGTCGAACTTGGGGCTAACGTCGCTGGAGTTCCATTCGCTGCCGGAGCCGCACTTATACTCAAAGAGATTGTCGATACTTGTGACCAGCTTCGTATTCACAAGGTGAGTGAAACATACAGCTTGACCTCTGTATCTGCTTACATTGACTGTAGAAGAAGGCTAGAACTATCAGAAACAAATGCGTCCAGTTCACACTCCTGCTCGATGACCACTCCCGGACCAACATCGACGCCGAACTGCTAAAGTCAATCGATGAAACCAGGGCGTCAGTTCCTTTCCATTAATAGACATGGAATTACTCTCTTATGCTTCTTTCATTAGGATCTTTGAACGAGTGTACTCCCGGATGCATAGGTATTCACAAATGAGCGCCTGGTCTCTATTCCGCAAGTCATGCTTCCCCGTCACCCTATCACATTCCCTTTCTTACGCACAATCTCAGTCAAGATGTCCGAGATCGGGGAAGGTCTGGACGAATGCGAGGCGAACGTTCAATCTGCCATTGAGATGTTCCAGGTGGGTGCTTTATCCGTGCCACTTAGTGAGGTAACAACTTATCGAGTGGGACAGTTCGCGTAAGGCCCTGCTCTGCCTCTTGGCCCATGTCCCAATTCATTCACAGACACCTTCAGCGCCCATGCCGTAGGAAATAGAAACCAGCAAGAAATCAAAGAAACTATGCGGGTCCAGCATGAAGAAATGAGGGCCCTCCTCCGCGAGGTCCTCACTAAGCCCTCGGAGGCAAGGGAGATCATCGCAATGCAGAGGTCAGGGAGCCAAGTCGCACAGCAAGTGATGCAAGCCGGTCAAGAGGTCTGCTTTCTCCTTGTTCAGTCTCTTCACCTACGTCATTGATATTTCCTTGCGGGCATAGCAATTGCGCAATGAATTGATGATCAGCAACACTCGATCCGAGTCCCCGACAAGAGAAGGAAGGGACCAGGAGGCCACAACCCAGAAAAGGCGCCCTGGAAGTGACATCCGGGATGCACTTTACCAATTCCACTTGCAAACTGGTACACTACCAGCCATAAAGATCCTCAACGAGGAGATCACTAGACGCTCAGATCATGCAGTGGCAGGAGGAACTCACAGTGACATCTGGGAAGGGCTCTGGCTAGGCCGCAAAAAGGTACTTCAAGCGAGTAGGGTATCCTATAATCTTTCAGAAACTCACGGACCCTGTTTCACAGGTCGCGCTCAAGGGCCTTAGGAACATAAAGGCTGATGATCCCAGGGCCAAGCTGGCAAGTTGACGATCGATTGGACACCTAACCTTCCGTTCTGACTGGGGAATCCAAAAACAGCGAATCGAACGCGAGATAAAGACGTGGTCATCGCTCCAGAACGAGCACATATTACCATTCTATGGGATCGTGACCGATATCGGGACACATATACATATGGTATGTCATGGAAAGAACCACCCTAAAGACATTGGCTAAACATATCAGAAAGGTTTCTCCATGGCAGGAGAACGGAAACGTTCTAGAGTAGGCTTCATATGTCATACAAGCGTCACAAAGGGTTGGTGAACTGACACCTGCCCAAGCTATCTCAAGAAACAACCCAACGTAAACCGTTTACGCATCGTGAGTGGCCACGTCCCTGTCCTCGTTCCCTCCTATCGGGCTTACCTGTTTCTCTTCAGATTAAAGGTGCGGCACGAGGCTTAGCCTACCTACACTCAATGAAGATAGTTCACGGAAATGGTGCGACGATTTCTAATTTTACACCGATAAACTTACATGTGGATTGATGATCGATTCGTGGCTGGTGCGGTGTGGTTCCACCAGTGAAATGCGTACGTGATTCTTTCCCTTATTGGCCTTGTTTGAAACGTTCAGCTCACAAAGGTGTGAATGAAACTCTCCTCATACAGACGAACATCCTTGTAATGGACAACGTAAGGACGGGATTCTTTGAGGTTCTTCGGAACTTGGCGCTGACTATCAGGATGGGTCTCACGTACAGGGGGAGGCGTGTATATGTGATTTTGGGATGTCCAAGCTGATCGAGGAGGTAACAGAGAAGGCAGCCTCGGCGACGTTGACGGCTGCAGGGAGTGCTCGCTGGTTAGCGCCGGAGCTGATTGATGGGACCATTTCATCCCCGACGTTTGCGACGGACACCTACTCCTTCGCCATGGCGGTTCTGGAGTTACTTACAGGGAAATACCCATTCGCAGAACGTAAGAGGGATGCGTCTGTAATACACGATGTGGTGGTCATGAAGCAGACGCCTGCTCGCCCGCAAGATCCGAGGGTTTGTGTGTGGTTGACGGATGAGCTGTGGAACCTCTTGGGAGGGTGCTGGCACAACTCGGCAGAATCGAGACCCACAATGGCGGAAGTGACAGGAGAATTGGATTTATTCGAGTAGTGATGTATGTATTTTGTAGTAGGTGTCTCCTGGCATTGACTCAACAACGACGACGGGGTTAACGAGAGTGGGTTGGCGACAGCGAACAAAGGTGTAACGACAGCAAGGGGAGAAAACATAGAGACAGCGAATACCATAGCAAACATAGGAGAAGCAAGACGACATACATGTTTATTTGACAGTTTTATAAAAGTCTGAAGACAGAAGCAAGCTCAGGCGTGGTGAAGATGCATCATGTCGGATTGGTGATTGTGCTCGTACGAACTATGTTTATGAAACATAGTGCCGACGAGAGCGGGAAAGTTGTGGTTGGGCCCCTGCGAGGAGATAACATACTGGGCCGGCGGCTGGTGAACAGGCACAGGAGAGTACAGCTGGGGCTGGTAGTAGGGTTGGGGAGTGGGATAAGATTCTGGCAAGAGTTGGTTAGGTTGGGAATTCACAGCGGGGATGACATGCTGCGAATGAGAGGAGTAAAGGAGAGACTGGTCCTGAGACTTGTCAAAAGTCTGCTGATAGTTGTGGTATGCATTGGGATAACCAATTGGGAGGTACAACTGTGGATTCGTTGGTGATTCCAGAGGTTGTTGTTGTGCAGGCACGACGCCGTTCTGTGACCCATAGCGTGGGTCGACGTTGTTGCCTGGAGCGTTGAGAAGATTAGAGGACGGGGGTGACAGCGAAGAAAGGCGGGGATGTGGATGGCTGAGAGACGTACCTTTTCCATCGCGCTTCTTGTACGGACCCCTCTTGACGCCTTTCTTGCGTTCCTTGCGCTGTGAGTCGACACACTCCTCTGAGATGCCATACTTGACGCATCGCAGACAAGGACGGGCATCGTCGCACTTCTTGCAGGCCTTTTGACAGTTAGTGCAGGCGTTCTTGACCTGCCTGCGCTTTGGCCTGGTCTGTGGATTGGCAAAGTCCTTGGAGGAGTATGAAAACATATTGATCTGGGAAGATGACTGAGAGCAAAGAAGAGGATAAAGACGGGAAGAAGACTGGATTAGTTGTTGTTGTTGTGGTGGTGCTGGAGGTGGTGGGTCTGCTGAATCGTCGTCGAGGCTATTGGAATCGTCTGCTGCAGCCATGAGGGGACGGGAACGAGGGTCCAGGGCGATCTGTGATGAGGGCAGGAGCCAACCTGCTGTTGCTCGTTCTCCACGAGGCTATAACACAGTTTATACCCACAACAAGACCTATCACATACCGCACAGGCAATATACGATACACACTGCCAGCGCAGCCAACTCCACGTTCCCCAGACACCAGCGCCCATCGTCGAGGACGCTGGTAAACTCGAGAGCGTCGCTTCATTGGTCGTCGCCATTGCACAAGGCCCGCCTTGGACCCGAAAAGGCAAGAAACCGCCACCTTGGAACAAACAGGGCCAAATACAGTGAGTGTGCCGCGACCTTGTCTCGAGTTTTGATATTCTCTGAAAGCCGTTGGAGGTTTGCTGAATGTCTGCGTCGCCCGACCCTCCCCAACAATACAAGGCACGTCCAGCCGCCCTCGCCATCCACGACGACGAAGGCACGCAACCCAGCGACGGCGACGACCAAATCGACAATTGCCAGCACCAGCACCTCCTGCAACCTCTCACCATAAACGTATCACACCAAGACAACGACGACAGCAACCATTCGCGCTCAACATCAGTCACGTCGTCGCTCGATCCTTACTACTTTGGTCTTGCAGAGTCTCCTGAACACAACCCCAACCAGCTCAGCATCACCCCAGATCATCCACCACCCAACGAACCAGTCACCCCTGCCCGAAATCCCGCCTCAATCGACAGACGTGGCCTGGTCGGCGTTGGCGAACTAGCCACGCCACGCTGGACTAGGGATCCCAGCCCAGACCCACACCTTGATGATGACGTTCCACCTCTCCCTGATCGCCCAGAGGATGACGCCCCAGACAGTCCCTGGACAATCGAAGCAATAGACGGTGAGCTCTCAGACAGCGACGAGGTCAGTGCCCCAGCTCCTTTTCCTGCCAGCAACAACGTTCTTATTTTTCTCAAGGTAAAAATTCCGGAGCTACCACCACCGGCTCGACCTCTTCGCACCAGGCCATCAATTGCAGACGAGAGTGGTGGCGAGGAAATCCTTTATCCGCGAAACGTGATTCAGTCCGTCCCCGACCACCCGCCGCCCACCGTGGTCCCTCCTCTCGACGACCATATCCCCAAACAGCCGCGAACTCCCGCGTCGGCGGACCCTCCCATCAGTTCACCCCCAAGCGCCTTCTCGTCTTCTACTCGGAAGGCGCGGAAGCGAACCTCTGATGAATTTGAACTCGACCAAACAGGTGCTCTTGTTTCCAAGCGTGGCTCACTCAAGGAAAAGTCAAGAGATGACGCGAGAGCAAGTATTCGCAAGCATCGTAGTCTCAATGTCAGCACCTCGTCGTCTACTTCCCCACGCGACAGCAAAACAAGGGAGCGGAAGAGAGAGTCTATTGGACTCGGACTTGCCATCAGCAGCAGCGTCGTATCTCCTAGGCTAGCTGAACGCCATTCACGCCAGGCATCCTCAAGCTCTGTATCGTCGCCTTCTTCTGAACCTGCACCGGCAAGGCGGGTCCATACCACCGATTTTTCCCACCTACCACCATCTCCTTCGTCCTCTTCCATTCAACAATTCCTTCGCCAAACAATCCCAAAGGAGCCGCCGTCACTCCATTCGCCCCCCAACGTCGCTCATTCACTGCTTCGTGGCACTCAAGAGGGCTGGTCCGGTCTTGACGATGAAGCAACAGCAGAAGCCTTACGCAAATTGGACGGTCTCACTGGGAAGACGGCCCGCAGTCGAGCTAGCATGACCAGCCTTGGTCGTGGTTCAAGTGCCAGTCGCCCCGGTACACCAGCCAAGAGTTCGCAACAATGGGAAGGCATCAGTGGTTCCGAGTCTGTCAGATCAAAGCGAATCAGCACTTTCATTAGGGAAGGAGGGAAGGAACCCCGGTCGACCCCTAATCCATCCGAAGGCGCTCTGGATTCAGATTATGTTGCCGTGTCTGTGTCCGGCGCAATCAGCAGCGACGAGCCTCATATTATCCAGGACAAGACCCCTAAGAAGCAATCGAGACTGAGCTTCACTCCAAAACGAGGTTCCACTTCTTCAACCACATATGGAAGTACCCCGACCACCAGCTCGCGAGATTCTGCTGGCACGGCTACCACTAACGCGACCTCTGTTTCTGCGACATCCGGAGGTCGTGTCTCCTCCACCAAAGCTAGGAGAAATAGTGCTGGTAGCGACGTGTCCAGCGTGCATTCCAATGATCTGACGCTGCTCAAAGACCGCGCCGCACATCTGGCAGCTACTGGAGAGTTGATTGATGACGCCCATGTTCCTCCCGTGCCCCCACTTCCAAAAGACTTGTCGTCTTATCGATCTCCCCCAACCACTTCGTCTACCCAGACCTTCCGGTCGATCCCCTCCGTCGAGGACCCAGACATCCGGATCAGTCAAGATAGCGACATCGAGAGAGCGTTTTCCTCGGACGTTTCCGCTGGTAAAGGTCCTCGGGTTGGCTCATCCGCAACTCGACAGAGCCAAGCCAACCCTAACACTTCAGAGGCCGTGCCGATTGTAAAGACCCCATCGAAGAAGTGGAGTTTCTCGAGCGCCCTCAACCTCAAGCTGGCCAGTTCCCCATCTTCTTCGAGCACAAAGTCGTCGTTCCCTTTGAGCCCCCGTTCTGTCGGCTTCGGCCACGGCTTGCGCAAATCCTCTTCCAAGGAACAAACGTCGTCGGCATCGTCATCGAAGGCCCCTTGGTCTCCAGAGCAACCAGACGCAATGGCCTCAGCAGGTTCGCTCGCGTCGCTGTCATCGTTGGGTTCAGTTCGTAATCACTCCCTCCATCCAGACACCTCCAAGACGCCCGACAAGAACCGTCCGGGTACGGGTTCGAGCGTCAGCACAGCCGGACTGTCTGCCCCTTCTGGACCGTTAAGCCCCAGTGCCTCGATCAAACGTGCACAGTCCAAACGACTGACACCGTCATCCATTCCTTTCTTCCGACGATCGTCTTCGCAATCCATGCAAGTCCCTTCTTCCAGTGGAAGCGGACATCCATCGTCGCCGCCTCCTAGTATGCCCACCAAGGCATCACGCTCCAAGGCAAGCACGCCCCCTCACGACATCAGCATGACCTCTGTTTCCACACCGGGAAAGAAAGCTTCCGTATTGAGTCTCGGACTCCCCTCTCTCCTCAAGTCCAGTTCGCGGAGAAGCCTCCATTCCGACGCAAAGGAAGCCGCCAAAGAGCTCCAAAAGGCCAAAGAGGCAGCTCGAGAAAGTGACAGGGAAAAGGCAAAGGCGGAGAAGGCTGAAAAGGAAAGACAAAAGAAGGAAGACAAAGACCGGAGTGAAAGCCGCATTTCTGTTTTAATTAGCAGGAAGCGTGGAAAGGTATGTCGTTATGTTTTCTTCTTTTGCCATCGCGACACTGGTTGACGGCTTTCAGACTCTGTCCGCGACAGATCCTCGAAAGCCCAAGTCGCCAGTTACTCTGCCACCAATGCAGATATCCGCCATCGAGCCTGTGACAGCGCAAAGGGTGGCCAAACTCAAGTCCAGTTCGTCCCAATCCACCACGTCCTCGATCAATAGCCGCACCTCTTCCTCTTCCTCTCGCGTCACCTCCCAAACCGCGAGCTCGATGCAGAAGATCTCCGACAGTTCTCTCCGAAGTCGCACTCAACTCCCGACGATTGCCGGCTCACCATCGGTTGGAACGAATGGCACAAACAGCACTCAGAACACCATTCGTGAGAAAGACCACAGCTCCTTGTTGTCGAGTTCGATTTCTGGATTACCCAAAGAAACGCCCACAAAGATTCCGCGCATTTCGAGTCGAACGTCGGCAGCTCCAAGTCCATCGGGCAAGTCAACCTCAACCTTTGCCAGCCGACGCACCAGCATGAACCCAGCTGCAAGTTCTTCAACAAACCCATCTCCGATTTCTCTCTCAACCAACGAGTTTGGAGTTATCGACAACGAAGATGGTGCCACTCCCAGGAATCTTGCAAGGCAATCTTCGATCCGTGCCTCCCCGTCGACTTCGGCGTCAAGGCCTGCCCGACAATCTTCCGCTAACACGAGCTCTACATCCAGCAGTGCTTTGCGCAAGAGTACTCGCGAGTCTGTTTCGTTTATTGGTTTGAGGAAAGCGTCAACAAGTTCTGTCAATTCGACATCAACACCTGGTACTTCCGGGACCACGTCAGAATCGTCAGGTTCGCATCGTTTCTCAGCGCTATCGCCTTCCAAGGGCTTGAAGCTATTGGGCCCCAAGTCGTCGCGTTCGGCAGCGTCTTCGTCTCAGAATCTTCGTCAGAATATGAGCTCTCCCTCGTCCAGTCGACAATCCTTGTCAACACCTTCCCCTGTTCCAAGCACTGTGGATGAGGACGAACTCCTTGGAGACGAGGAAATGATGAACTATATTCGCCGTCAACAGGCCAAGAAGAAGGCTGCCGGTGCGACACAGGAGGAACTAGAGGAGATGCTCAAGTTCCCCGAGCCCACCCCGCCTGTCCCTCCCGCTTCTCCTCATCGTAAGTCGCTTTAGAATTTTACTTATTCTCTATCGCTAATGAGTTGTCATAGACGTCCTCAAAAGCTCCCAGGCCCAATATCTTTCCGACTACGAGAGGAAGGAAATCCTCGACTATCCTTCAGTATACTTTATCGGTGCAAAGAGCAGAAAGAAGATGGCTACTCCTGACATCACCACTAATAATTACAGCTATGACGACGAACGTGGGGACTACCAAGTTGTGCTTGGTGATCATCTCGCATATAGATACGAAGTTGTTGACACCCTCGGCAAGGGCTCTTTTGGCCAAGTTCTCAACTGCCGTGATCACTGCACTGGAGAGTCAGTGGCGGTCAAGATCATTCGCAACAAGAAGAGGTTCCACCACCAAGCCTTGGTTGAAATCAAGATCTTGGACAATCTGCGGAAATGGGTATGTAATGTAATATATTACGAGAGCCTACTTTATTGACATATTTTTAGGATGCCGACGAGAAGCACCATGTCTTGAAGATGACTGAACATTTCTACTTCCGCAATCACCTTTGCATTGCGACGGAATTGCTCAGTATCAACCTTTACGAACTCATCAAAGCCAACGGTTTTGTCGGCTTCACCACCGCACTCATTCGCAGGTTCACGACCCAAATGCTCATGTCTTTATCCCTGATGAGGCACCATCGCATCGTCCATTGTGACTTGAAGCCAGAGAATGTGCTCTTGCGGCATCCTGCGAAGAGTGCTATCAAAGTTATCGATTTTGGAAGTAGTTGCCTCGAACACGAGAAGAGTATGTCGTTCTTTCAATAAACAAGGCGACGAACTGATAGTAACACGACTCTCAGTCTATACTTACATCCAGAGTCGTTTCTACCGCTCCCCTGAAGTTATCCTCGGCATGAACTACCATATGGCTATTGACATGTGGAGTCTGGGCTGCATCTTAGCCGAGCTTTACACTGGCTTCCCTATCTTCCCCGGTGAAAACGAGCAGGAGCAGTTGTCCTGCATTATGGAGGTTCTTGGTGTTCCCGATAAGGAATACATCAATCGCAGTTCCAGGAAGAAGCTCTTCTTTGGTGAGCATTAATGTACTCTTTTCACAGTGGCTCGGAAGCTAATTGCGATACAGACACAAACGGTGCTCCAAGGCCTGTTGTCAACTCGAAGGGTCGCCGTAGACGGCCAGGCTCCAAGACGCTCGCCCAAGTTCTCCGTTGCAATGACGAGGAATTCATCGACTTCATCGCCAAATGCCTGGTCTGGGATCCCGAACGACGAATGAAGCCACAAGCCGCGATGCGTCACCCATTCGTTACTGCTGGAAAGCGAAAGGCGCAACAGCAGGCGGCCGCTCGGGCTACACCCTCGTCATCCAGTCTCTCGAGCCATCGTAGCAAGCATATCACCGAGACACCCAAGAAGTCGATGATCGGTGCACCCACTCCTTTGACTGCTCGAACGCCCCGTTCCTCTCATACCAGCGGCGTTCCAAACACTCCCGGTTCAAGCTCACATACTTCCTCTTTCGGCTCCTCCACTCGGTCTTATCGCACTTCTCAGGGACACAGTCTTTCTTCATCGGTTCATTCCAGCCGTGTAATGAATGGATACTCTGTAAGTCACTCCGATGCTGGACGCTTATTTGCGCTAACGAAATTCCGCAGTCAACAGCATCAACCAAGTAGATAAATATCAAATGACGACGACGATTATACGTTTTTATGTTAATACTTTCAGCATCTGCTATTCTGCTAATTCTCGGGCTTTGCTATATATTCTTTCTCCTCTCCTTTCTTATTCTCTCTTTTTACCCTCGCTTTTGTCGATTGCTCACGAACCCATTATTCAATTATTCAACGTTCTTCAGTTATGGCTTATCGTTCAACGTCCACCCAACCTTTTTTGCAACCCTATTCTTCCTTTCTCTCCTTAGTTTCAAGACAAATTACAATTAATGACTTGGCTCGACTCTTTCCCGGACACAATCTGATGCAGCTTTGTTTGAGCGAGACAATGAATTGCTTCATGAGGTCAAATATTCGAATCTCCAGCTTCGTCCAAGCAGCGCAGCTTGATGTAGACGTCAGAGCCTTCGGAGTCATTGGTTAGTGGCGGACGGGATTGGCAGCTGGGAAGACATACCCCATCCTTCAAGCGAGATAAGGTCTAATGAGCCACCGAAATACCTAGATACAGCGCGTGAGCAATGTCACCAACAATGGGTACATTGAAACTCACTTGGTATACAATTTGCTCATGGGCAACCCATACCCCAGACCAGCGATGGTGCCCAGGCCAGTTTGCAACGTCCTCTGTGTCATGACACCCAAGAATGGCTCATCCTCTCTGCTATCCGACGTATCCCAATCAGGACCCTCATCATCACCCGTCTTGACCGTCGTAAACGCATACGAAAATATCCTTTCCAAATGCTGTCTTGAGACTCCCCCACCCTGATCTCGTATGCGGATTGAGAAGAAGTTGGGGCGGTCGACGTTGTGTCCAGAATGAGAGGAGGCAGGGGGAGGAGATAGGGTAATCTGGATAGGTGGGAGAGATCCGCGCTCCTTCGAGCGCGCATGATGTTCCACCGTCGCTCTAAACGAGTTCTTGAGTAGCTCCGTGAGGACATATTCCAAATGAACCGGAATATAGCTATCTCTTCATCAGATCCGTTCCAAGGTCAAAGCTAAGGAGATAACTCACGCAAAAGTAGCTTCAGGATAGCCGTCCACCACAATCTCGGGCGCGCTACCCAACGTCGCCCTACACAAATCACCCACAAACGACCCGCACACATCCACCATCTCCTTCGGACTACACCTCGTGTCAATTACACCCACATCCTTCCCGTCCTGTGGTGGATCGTGTAACGCCCTTGTCACAGCGATGTGTTGTTCAGCTATGAGTCGGACAGAAATGCGGTTGCGGATGGCGCCGTCCAAGAAGGCATTGATATCTTCAAACGACATGTATTTCGCCGATTCTTGGAACCTATATAAGAGATGTCATTAGAAGTGGTCAAAGTAGAAGGAGAGAGGACAATACCCTTTCGCCATGGTAGGTATATCATTAGCATGCCTCTGGACAAGATCCGAAAGCAGCTGCACAAACTTTTCATTCTCCTCGAGGTTCGTCACAGGTGGGTGCGTCGCCAGCACCCAAAAGCCCTCCCTGAACGCCTTCAGCGTCTTGGCCACATATGGGTTCGTACCCACAATGAACGGTAGAGACTCTAGGTACCGCACACGGGTAGCCAGCCTCCTCGGCAGCTCGTAGAGGACATAGGAGACAGAAGAGAGTACCGAGTCTGGTGTTACTGGTCGGCCAAACGAGAGTAACTGGGAGAGATTCAGAGGTCGAGGAGCAGCAGTCCCATATTGCGCCAGAAGAGCAGTGACTTCAGCAGAGTTTGGTTGTTGGAATTTAGTACTATACCATCGTCGTCGAGCTAATGGCCTGAGAGCATGTCGTAGTAGCATGGCAAAGGCATTCACATCAATCCTTTCTCGGGCCCAGTATAGCAAGGAATGCATTATAAATATACACAACGTCATTAAGCGCCGCTCTAAAGACTAAAATCATAAAGAAAACTAATTGTACACTTGGTATAACGGTCTGGAAGGAAGAAAAGTTAGATGGTTTCTGGAAGGGGAATATAGACGTCACGTACGTGCTGGAGAACTTGGTTCCCTGTCGGACGACCTTCTCCACCGCATCCAAAAAGTCACGCTCCGTAGCGACCTTCCGCCTTGCACGAATGGCAAACATACCAGCCTCGGTTGCGACAGAACGCAGCTCAGCACCGGTCGTATTGGGGCACAATCGGGCAATGAGATCGAAACGAATGTCGCGCTCTACGCTCATACTGGAAAGTGATGTCAGAAGGGGGTGGCGAGGACGAGATCGTGAAACGACAAACCTTCGGGCGTGAATGCGGAGAATGTGGGCACGGCCGTCATTGTCTGGTAGGGAGAATTCTACCCGACGATCCAGACGACCTGGACGCAGTAGAGCAGGGTCGAGAGTATCGGGTCTAGAAACAGTTTGGATTAGAGAATTGCAGACAGCAGCGAAGGGAATTCATACCGATTGGTGGCCATGAGGACCTTGATGTTTCCTCGAGGGTCGAAACCATCCAACTGGTTAATGAGTTCCAACATGGTCCTCTGCACTTCATTGTCGCCACCAGCTCCATCATCGAAACGAGCACCACCGATAGCGTCGACTTCATCGAAGAAGATGATACACGCCTTCTTGCTCCGGGCCATCTCGAACAATTCACGGACCATACGCGCACCTTCGCCGACATACTTCTGCACCAACTCTGAACCAATCACCCGGATGAAGGTTGCATCCGTTCGATTGGCAACGGCGCGAGCACACAGCGTCTTTCCGGTACCGGGAGGGCCGTACAGTAGGATACCCTTCGGTGGGTCGATACCGAGGTTCACGAATCGTTCGGGCTGTGGCAGAGGTCAGGTAGGCACAGAGACATACGAGTCAGTGAGACTCACCGAAAGCAAAGGGGTTTCCACAACTTCTCGAAGCTTCTCAATCTGCTCCTTGCAACCACCGATATCCGAGTAAGTCACATCAGGCTTCTCCTCGACCTGCATCATAGTCACAGAGGCGTCGATCTTGGGAGGTAGCGGTATCTGAATTTGATACTTGGTTCGGTCGACACTGAAAGGCTGTCAACTTGTGTCTAGCGAACGATTGGATAAAGACGCACCCCACTCGCATGCCCTCCTCAATGTCTGTTGCAGCAACGCGGTCACCAAGGCCCACGACAAACTTTGCAATCTGCTTGATGTTGATGACATATTTGTCTTGTTCGTCGGCACCCTTCTGGCCTTGTGGGGCACCAGGAGCGTTAACTGCTCTTGCAGCCTCGGCGAGTTTGGGGTCCATAGGAATAATCTTTGTACACCGAGCGACTTGAAGAGGGTGTTCCTCGCTCATTCTTTGCCTGTCGGCAGCAAGATCCCATAGGTTGGGAGGGGCAAGACCAGTGTCGGATTCCTTAACGCCTTGGGTGGAGTTTAGACAATGGTTTGATGTGAAGAGTGGGGAACGCACCAAGTCTCTCGTTTATCCGCTTCTCAATGACCTTGATATCGTTCTCAACCTCCTTCAGCTTCTTGGCGTATGGTCCTTGACCCTGCAAAGAACGGTCAGCGTCTACGAAGCGAAATAGATGGTCAATACGAACATAAGTCTTGAGAATTTGAATATCACTGTCATCGAGAGCTATAGGAAGTTTAGTTTGAGAAACAAGCACCGCAGCGAACCACATACCGACAATCTTCTCCTCATCCTTGTCGTCGACTCGCTTCTCGTCTAAAGAGACACTGTGAGTTCACGGTCGAACCTGGTCAAGAATTCGCTTACATTTTTCCCAGTCACTATATATCGCATTAGCATCGTTGAATAAGAAGAAATCGAAAGTACATACGCTTTTGGAGGCATATTGAACAAGTGGTTATAGTTGAAGGCGGATATTAGGACGCACCGAGGCTCTCATTACGCGTCTGTGGTCACGTGCAAGTCCAAGTCGGGAACAGCCGAAGTAGGCGAGTACCGCTAATCTGGAGTGTAGACGGTGGTGCCAGTCTTCAACGACATTAGAAACTCACAATGGCTGGCGCACTACAGAATGCAAAGCGGGACCTGCCAAAGATCAGGGACGAAGAACATGAAAGCAGATTCGGCCAGGTTTATGGCGTCTCAGGACCAGTCGTCGTCGCCGAGAACATGGTTGGCGCAGCCATGTACGAACTAGTGCGAGTCGGTCACGATGAGCTCGTCGGAGGTGCGTCTATTTCTCAATCGGAATGCCTGGATATCGTCTCTGACTGTCTGCACAACAGAGGTTATTCGTATCGAGGCTGATAAGGCCACCATTCAGGTTTATGAGGAGACATCGGGAGTCACAGTCGGTGACCCTGTCCTGCGCACAGGCAAACCCCTCAGTGTAGAACTCGGTCCAGGTAGCGACCCTTCTGTCTGCTAATTAGATCCCGCTCACCCAATTTCAGGTTTAATGGGAAACATTGTCGACGGTATCCAGCGTCCCCTCCGCGTGCGTTACCTCCGCCCACCACACCACCGAATCCATGTACTCACCTTCCACAGTCCATCCAAGAGCTATCCAAATCCATTTACATCCCGCGCGGAATCAACACCGACGCCCTCGATCGCACCATTCAATGGGACTTTAAGCCCACCTTCCAGGTAGCGCTATACCCTCCAATAACTTTGTTCACTATTGACATCCATTCAGGTCGGGGATCACATCAGTGGAGGAGACATATTCGGAACAGTCTACGAGAACTCGCTCGTCGACAACCACAAGATTATGCTCTCACCAAGAGCTCTGGGAACCGTCTCGTATATCGCCCCTCCAGGCAGTTATACCGTGACCGTATGTCATCATCGCATCTCAATTTGGAATGACTCTCAACAAGTACCATATCTGTAGGACACTGTCCTCGAAACAGAATTCGAAGGCAAGACAACAAAGCACACCTTGATGCAGCTCTGGCCCGTCCGAGCTCCTCGACCAGTAACCGAGAAACAGACCGCCGATTATCCTTTGCTCACTGGTCAACGTATTCTCGATGCCCTCTTCCCGTATGGATCAACTTTCAATTCGTAGGATGCATGGAAACTAATCACCGTCATAGATGTGTACAAGGTGGTACTACGGCTATTCCAGGAGCCTTCGGTTGCGGAAAGACCGTCATCTCGCAAGCACTCTCCAAATTCTCGAACAGCGACATCATTGTCTACGTTGGTTGTGGCGAGCGTGGTAACGAGGTTAGTGAACACTCTCCTTTCATCTGCGGCCAGTTTACTAATACCCTCTTCTAGATGGCTGAAGTCTTGATGGAAGTGAGTACCTTTGTCTCGTCTGCCTCGTCTGCCTCTAACCGTCCTCTCAGTTCCCTGAACTCGACATGGAAATTGGAGACCGCAAAGAACCCATCATGAAACGTACCACTCTTGTAGCCAATACCTCCAACATGCCCGTCGCCGCACGAGAAGCCTCCATCTACACCGGTATCACCCTATCAGAGTACTTCCGTGACCAGGGCTCAAACGTCGCAATGATGGCTGATTCGACTTCGCGATGGGCCGAGGCTTTGCGTGAAATCTCAGGTCGTCTCGCTGAAATGCCTGCGGACTCTGGTTATCCCGCCTACCTTGGAACTAAACTGGCCAGCTTCTATGAGCGAGCAGGAAAGGTTATTTGTCTCGGTAATCCTCGCCGACAGGGCACCGTTTCCATCGTTGGAGCGTGAGTGATCCCAATGTTTAGTGCGAGCCGTGCTCACCTCTGTATACAGCGTATCTCCTCCTGGTGGTGACTTTTCAGATCCCGTTACATCCGCCACCCTTGGTATCGTACAGGTCTTCTGGGGTCTCGACAAGAAACTCGCTCAACGCAAACACTTCCCCTCCGTCAACTGGTCCCTGTCCTACTCCAAATACACCAAGATCCTCGAGCCCTACTACGAAAGCACTGAACCCGGATTCGTTGAGCTCCGAACAAAGACCAAGGAGATTCTTCAAAAGGAAGAAGACTTGGCCGAAATTGTTCAACTCGTCGGAAAGAGTGCACTCGGTGAAGCTGACAAGATCACGCTGGAGGTGGCTAGGATGTTGAAGGATGACTTCCTTCAGCAGAACGGCATGAGTGAATACGATCGATACTGCCCATTCTACAAGACGAGCGCCATGTTGCGCAACTTTGTGACCTATCACGATCTGGCTATCAAGGCTGTCAACCAGAATGAATTGACTTTCTCCAAGATCAAAGACTCTACCAGCGACCTTATGTTCAAGCTCTCGCAAATGAAGTTCGAGGTGAGTACGATAATAGTGTCTTTGTATAACTCTAGCGCTAAATGTGCCGTGTAGTCACCATCGCAAGGGAAGGAGGATGTCAAGGGCAAGTTGGACGCTTTGTACGCGGAAATGCAAGACAAGTTCCGCCAACTGGCAGAGTAATTCTTTTTGCTCCCATGCACCACACATTCTGTACATTCTCTAGCTTCCATCCGCACAATGACAGTCATCGTTTACGAGTTCAATCTCCCTTGCGTCATGCTTCCATAGAATCGCACACCTTGTACTCCAGCCGCAGCCGTGGGATAAGTCTCAGTTGCATTTCTGCTTTCCGTTATATAGACTCCAACTCGAGGTGTTATCCCAACTGACGTTCTTTCAGGGTCATCAACCATGTTGTTGCCCATCGTCGTCTTCCAGCTCCTTGCCGCGAGCAGCGTGTCTGCCATCGTGGTGAGCTTCAAGTTGCAATCGCCTTTTGCGTGGTTGGGATTGGAGGAGCCGCCGCATCACCTGCCGCCTTTCCCATTCCCTCACCCAAAGCCTCCCCGCCCACCGACTCACACCGTATACGATCTCATTCACAGCGATGACAGGTATTTCCCACCCCGCCTTTACCAGTCTCTCTCGTATTGACGCTATTCCAGGTTCACGAAGCTCAACAAAGCATTTGAGTTTGTGGGGGACGACATTATTTCCATCCTAAACGACACCAATCGACAGTACGTGTCTCACCCCTGTCATCCTCCAACGCGTCCCTGACTTTTGCCTCAGACTCACCTACTTTGCCGTCCCCGACTCGGCTCTGGTGCCTCCCCACAAGAAACACCCTGACCACGACCATGACAAAAAGAAGAAAAAGAAACACAAGCACAAGCACAAACACCTCGAAGGCACCAACAGCCTCCTTGACCTCGCCCTGTCCGCTGACACCAATGTCATCGACGAGAGCATCAAAGCCCTTCTCTTGGACAACTCGGTCAGCCTCGTCGACGCTCTGGAATTGATCGACGAAATCGAAGCCGTCGATTGCGTCATGGATGACGACACTTTGATCAACGTCGAGGAACCTCGCGGGGACGACGGAGACGACGACGACGACGATGATGATGACAAGAAAGAGCGTCGCAAGCGCATTTTCCGACACATTGTCAAAGCCATCCTCAACTATCACATCCTCCCGCTCGGCGCCTACGATATCGACACCCTCGTTCACAACACCACCTACCCCACCAACTTCCATGTTCCCAAGTTGTTTGGAGGTCACGGCCAGCGGGTGACAGTTTCGCAGCATGTCAAGGAAAAGAAAAAGAAGACTAAGACGTCGACTTTTATCAATTTGTACGCAAAGGTTACCGCGCAGGATATCAAGGCGGACAATGGATACATCCATGTTATCAATCATCCTCTTCTTCCTCCCCCGGCAATCTTCCAGGAATTATTCTTGGCTCAACACCACTTTTCAACCTTTGTGAGTCTGTTCAATAGCGTCTGCATTTCCTAATTCTGACTTTTACCTTAGACGTCTGCGCTTCAACGCGTTGGGCTGACTGACGAACTCGACGTCCGCTATGTCAAGGACGGGGATGATGAGCATGGTCGCCTCGAAGGCTCCACCGCTGTAACCACCTTTGCACCCACCAACGAAGCATTTGGAAAGCTACCTCCAAGGGCTCTGCTGTACCTCTTTTCGCCATTCGGTGAACGGGCGCTCAGGAAGCTGCTGGAGTACCATATTATTCCTGGTGTGGTTGCTCATGCCGGTGAGTTATTGTTTCTTCTGCGGCACTTTGTCTTTACTAACTTCGACCCAGACGTTCTCTATAACCAAACCGCAGAGACTAACCCTGGTGACGACCTTCTCCCTGATTACGAGGTGTGTATCCTGTAGTCTGAATTCGCTGTATGCCATTAACACGTTCATCAGGTTCTCCACCCTCCCACTCATAAGAAATGGTCTCTGTTCGAGTTTGGAGAGACTCGCCACCCCATCTCGACCGTCAACATCACCTTCAACACACGTCTGGTTAACTACACCATCGACTGGTCGGTCGAGAAGTATCAGTTCTCGTCTCACGGGAAGGACATCTATGAAACCAAAGTCTTTGTCAATAAACATCCTGTCCTCATCCCCGACCTCGTCGCTCTCAACGGAGCTGTGCATGTCGTCGATCACGTCTTGTGCCCCTTCCATCACAAGGAACCTATCAACAACCCTCCTGACGGAGGGCTCAGCGCTATCGCGGACCCATGGGAGGATTGGGAAGAGTGGTTGCCTCGTTGGGGTGACAGCGCCTAAAGTCTCGAAAAGGAACCTTTCTTCTTATTGTCCCAACAAAATCAATATGTGTGTAAGTGTATCCCGTGTACCATAGCAATGTAGCACTAGTCTCTCGAGTAATGCCAACGATTATCCTTCCTTTTTCTTGGGCGGTGGTTGGATCCCGGCTTCTATTCTTTTCAGTCTTGCAAGGATGCGTTTGTGAACGCGAGACTTGACGTGTCTATCCCATTCCTCGCCTTCTTCTATCATGACAGGTCTATCGTCCTCTTGCGTGCACGTTGAACAGACGACCTTTTTGCGGGCTTGGAGGACTTGGACTGGACTGCTTCCATGGTCAGTAGATTGCCAAGTGAAAGGGTAAAGATTTGGCTCACTCGGCCGTCTTTATTGGGACATTCATGAGCCTGTCCGCTACAGGTGATAGAGACCGCGGATCGGGAAGTGTTTCGTCGTTGAGAAGTTCTGCACAGGAAGGTTAGTCCACGCGCATCGAGTGATCCTTTCGACGCACTTTCTGTGATGTTAATAGCAGGATTAAGCGCCCTCTCAAACCACCTTTCATCCACCTCTACCAGACTAATCAGAAATCGCATCCAAAGTCTGTGGCCCATGCTCTCACCTGTGGCATCCAGCGCATAGAAAGAAACAACCTCCTTGTCGACATTGGCCTGTCGCACAGCAGGCAACAGTTTGTTCCTAATCCACGATATCTGCTTCTTTGCGTATTGTCGTGTGGACAACTTCATGCGTTCCACTGCGGCATCGAATGCTTTTTGATCGGTAGGGTCATTGAGATAGTCGTGGAATTCCTTGTAACCTGAGAACAAAAGATGAGGAGGTGAGGTTAGGCGTGGCGGGAGGATACGGACCAATTGATTGGTAAATCCCTAATGTATAGTCGTGCAGAGGTCCGTCAGGGTTGTTACTGGTCCCTGCAGTCGCGATAGCCCGTAACTCGTTGATCTCATCTAGTAGTCCTTTCTGAAGGAAAACATTAGTATATCGACTATTAGCAGAATACAAAGTCCATACCTCAATCATCTGGTCAACCCTCTCATCCAGCCTCGGTTCCAAAGCTCCCTGCTCAGCAAAAAGCCAAAAGCAAAGCGTGCGGAACCTAAGCTAGTGCGCATTTCCAATTTATTCAACTCGCTGCACAAAATAGACATCAACACACACCTAGGCTGACCGGAGCGCACATCCTTCCCCTGCTCAGCAATGATAGCACTGGCCCTTCTCCTGGCGTTCTTGATGATACTTAAACTATGCAACACCTTCCTTGTATCCTTCCAGTGCCATCTCTGGCCAACGGACGGATCGAGGTGGGTTAAGAGTGTGTGGAGGTCGAACGCAGCTTCGGGGTGCATCTTCGCAGAGGGTGGTTCTTCCGGTAAGCATTCAAAGATGGTTTTAAGGTTGTCCGGGAGGGAGAGGATGGCGGTGTGCAACTCGGGGTCCCATTGAGAGGGGGAAGAGTCAACAGGGACTTCACTCGTCTTCGCCAGTCGATTGGGGAAAATGAGGTGTTGGATCCAGTACGAAGTACCTCCCACAACAATCGGAATCTCCTTTCTCTGGTGCATCTCATTGATCTAGTGTGACAATAAGTGCCTATTCATCGGCACGGTAAAAGTGAAAGCTCACCAGCTTCAACGCATCCTCGACCCATTCTCCGACGACATACTGTTCGCCAGGTTCTTTAAAGCCCATCAAAAGATGGTCAACACCCTGCATCTCAGCGGCGGAGACTTTGTTGGTGATGACATCGAGACCTCTGTAGACTTGCATCGCGTCGGCGTTTATGACACGGGCGCCCTTCCAGCCATGTTGTCCAAAGGACCTCTTGGACAAATGCAGCGCTAGGTCGATTGCAAGTTTAGACTTGCCTACTCCTGTTGTTCCGCATATTGCTATCAAGGGTTTGAGCATTTCCAGTGTCGTCGAAGGAAGTGAATGGATTTGATTCCTGGGAATAAATGATGGTGTTTGGCTTGGGCGTCTGATGCAAGCAAAACGGAGCTGGCAATTGAATTTCTGCAGAGTCGGGTTGTAGCGTTCAAAGGTTTTCAAATGGCGTCCAGAGTCCGTACGACCCTTGCAAATCTCCAGCCAGCCCGTGGCGCACTCCATAACGTATGTTTAATTCATTGTTAATATTTCAACTGCTAAACAGAGACTTTGTAACAGCAAAAACGTGTCGGAAGAGGCCAGGGATCAGGCTATGGAGGAACTTCCGGTCGCGGTCACAAGGGTCAAAAGGCTCGAACCGGTTCCAGCATTCGACCAGGCTTCGAGGGTGGCCAAACCCCTCTCACTGAACTCTTCCCCAAGCGAGGTTTCGTCAACCCGTATGTCCCAAGTACCCCGCGCGCCAAATGACAATAGTTGACTCCCCGCGTACAGCAACGCCAAAACTTATGCACCAGTAAACCTGGACCGGATACAACACTGGATCGACAAGGGCCGCCTGGCCTCGACGCCAGAACGACCTATCACTGCTCGCGAACTATTGCTCAGCGGGTGCATCCACAACGTATGCGACGGAATCAAAATCCTCGGAGACGTGCGTCGCCCAACCCACAGTTTGCTGTCCTTCATGTCTGACGCGGTGTATAGGGCGCCTCTGAACTCAAGACACCGATCTACGTGGTAGCGTCGCGCGCGAGCAAGAGCGCAATTGAAGCAATTGAGAAGGCGGGTGGAAAGATTGTTTGCAAGTTCTACAACGACCTTGCTTTGCGGGACTGCGTCAAGGGCCGCACTGACAGGATAAGTGCTGCACCAACGCGTCGTGAGGATATCAGTGCGTTCTGTTTCTTCTCCATACACCCTGCCGCTAACTCTTTCGCCCTCCAGTTTGGTACAGCGCACACGAACACCGTGGTTTCCTCTCGCACGACACCCTCTCCTCTCTCGGAAACCTTCCTTTCGTCGAGGAACGCTGGAAACACCTTGCTGACCAGCTTGTAACCCGCTACAAACGCGAAGAAGCATTCAAACTGCAAAAGCAGCAGGAAGCCGCTGCCGCTAAGCACTAGGTTCACGCTACATATCATAGATAGAAAGCTATCGTCGCCACGAGCATCCCCACTACTTCCATACACTCTACCTAATCTAATCCTTCTTCGCATCCACATCCATCCTATCTGGAGAGATACTGCGACTCCGCGAACGAGACCTCGACGGGCTGCGAGAGATGAAGCGCGAACCCGCACTCGAAACAGACCTTGAACGACGGGGACTTCTGCTTTGACTGCGGCTTGGAGTCCTCGAAATATAGCCCACAACAGGGCTCCTGCTTCTGCTCCTTCCACGACTGCTGCTTCTGCTTCTGCTCCTGCTCCCACTCCGACTCCTTCCACCACTCCAACTCCTGCTTCGACTCCTCGAACTCCTGCTCCCGCTCCGACTTCGACTCCTTCCACGCTCACTCTCGTCCCTATCTTCCATAGCATCCAGCAGCCGACTCTTCCGCGGTCCCAGCTCCCCATTCTCTTCCAAAATTTCTCGTTTAGGTAGTCGAGGCAGGATGAGGTCGATCACGCGTTCTTCTGTTAGCAACGCGTAGACAAACTCGTCGATAAATGTTAGCGTGTAGCCAGCTAGAGTAGAGAAACCCGTGTCAGTTGTATGACCCCACCCACGACCAGATGTATTACGCACTCATAGTCCTCTGCCGAAGCTTTCGATAATCCTTCAATAACGGCTCGAGCAATTCGTACACCTCGACTGGCCTAAACGTCATCCGTATGTACAATGCCGCTAAAGCTCTCAAATACCTATAGATTTGCGTTAGAACCCCAATCCAACCAACGAAACCGGAGAAACACTCACTTGAACTCATCCGCCCTTAAGTACTCTATCAGAATCTCCTTCTCAGGTTGAATCTGCAGCAGCTTCAACAGCAGACACACAAATTCCGTAGGACGCTGGTTTCCATAGACTCCTCCAATATATTTCACTTCGATAGCCTTGTCGATGATGCTCTCAGCTGCGAACCATACATCATGTCAGTACACCTTCCCGCAGCCAGGCGGAGGCCAGAAAGAAAACTCACCGGTCAACGCAAAACAGTGCTCTTTCCAATACGACGAATCATAAATCCGATTTCGAATAACTGTTTCAACTAGAAACTAAACATATGAGAAATTCCAACGCCGTCCCATTTCATCATCTAAAAGTCTCAAGAGGGTGACTTACCTGAGGATTTTGGCCGTGGATGGCTTTGGCGCCTTGGACGGTGGTGTTGGCCATATTGGTGGTCGATGTTCAAGCTGTGTGAAAACAACCGACCGCACGCGTCGAGTGCAAGGCGCGTGCACTCCAAAGTTCTTGGCGAAACTGAACTCTTTTCGAAACTCATCGAAACGTATCGTTACAAATTCGCAAGCCCATACGTCTACATTGCAATACCAGAAATTACCAAGGTCTAACAACAGGCAAGCCATTCTTCTCGGCCTCCATCCATACTTCGCTCAACTCATCAACGGCACTCTTCAACACCCTCTCAACTTCGGCCAAGTCCTTTCCACTTCCCTCCATATAGAACTTGATCTACATATAATTCCACAATTCAGAATTCCGTTTATAAAGGAAAGCAAGGGTTCGTACCTTTGGTTCAGTTCCACTCGTCCTTGATATTTACGGTCAATACGCATAACCCCGTGTACGAATCTAGAAACCCACCTTGTAGTCAAGATGATCTTGACGCTATCCTCCGGCCTCCCGGCTCTAAATTGCAACATATGCCCAGACGAAAGCGGCAAAGAGGGCTTGAATGTCGGTGGATTCCTGCTATCATATCCTAGCGTCAAGTCTACGACGCTGACAATGGGGACACCGGCAATTGATGGAGGGAATGAACGATCCTTCTCCGAGTCCTGATAAGGTACAATCGAGGGGGTCAGAAAGCGCTTCATTCGAGAACACAGCATTGGACTGGTGATGAGGACCACTAACCGTAAAATTACGGATACGATTGAAAATGGCGTCAATCTTGGCAGGCTCCTGGCATACAAAGTATCCATTGTTGCTCTACTTAAGGTCAGCTTCTCCTCCAACCACACTGCAGGTCACACTGACCTTGAAGTGGCCATACCTACAATGACCATCCCCGTCAGTCTCACAGCCCAAGAGATACCGTAGAATCCCTTACTTCGCGTAAAGCGTATCGAGGTATTCAAACACCGTCAGCCCTTGTGCGCGCACGAAAGCAATGAGGTCAACAAATATGACCTAAGTGGGCTTTCATTAGGTCTTGGAAGTCAGTAACGAGCATCCCTGCACTCACAGTAGCAGCAACACCGTCTTTATCCCGAATCTCAGACCCAAACATAAACCCAATAGCCTCCTCGTATCCAAACGGCACTTCATACCCCTCCCTAACGAGATCGAGCGCCGTATTTCCAATGTATTTGAAGCCTTTCGAGTTCAAGTAAGTCTGCTGTCAGATATTTCCACCTCGACCAACGTTGAGGGGCAAAACATACCAGTCAAGCATTCCACAAACTTGAAGCCCTCGATTTCGGCCATTGATTCCAGCATCTTCGAACTCACAGTCGAAGCAACCATGGCGATCTTCCCAAGGGTTCTTCCAGCCCGCTTTCTCTTCTCGATCAGGTAGCTTGCAAATAGTGTGCCCAACTGGTCTCCCGTGAAGATATGCCACTTTCCTGATGCTCTGATCATAACAAGGAGGTCAGCGGAAGCGGCAGGAAAGGGAACGAAGAAACATACTGTTTCTCTGCAGCAGAAAACCTGTCCGAATCTGGGTCCTGTGCCAAGATGTACGACGAAGATTCGCGGTCAGCAGTCGCAATCGCCAAATCCTGTCCAACCGTCATCAGCACATCTGCTGGTAAGCGTACATCCGAGCATCATACCAAAGCTCCTGCGAACGAGACATGGTCAGAAACAAGCACAAGGGATTGAACTCCAGTACATACCTTTCTCCTCAGGATTAGGGAACTTGACAGTCGGAAACTCCGGATCTGGAACCTGCTGCTCCTTCACAGGCTTGAACGGCTCATACCCAAGAGTCTCAAATGCCCGTCGAACAAACGGATCGCTGACTCCATGCATAGATGTGTTGATTGGCGTAACGCCTGCTGGGTTTGAAAGCGATCTGCGCAATGTCAGAGGACAGTGTTGAGGCCGGAATGGTCGGACGAAACCTACGCGAAATGTTCAAGAGATCGCAGCGAAGCGAAATAAACATCTTGAACCTCTTTGGTTTTATCAATGCAATTCGCAGAAGACGCCAAAACATCCGTTGACCACGAATCTGCGCGTGGCTCGAGGTTCTGGTCTATAGACTTGGCAATTCCCTCGTCATGAGGTGAGATAATCTTTCAAATCCATAAGTTACTGTACTCCTGACAAAGTCAGCGTATGGGCTTACCTGGACTGCGTTCTCCCAGTACACCTTGTAGCCGTTATCTTGCTATAAAGTCCTCCGCATCAGTCTCCCAGTGATAGTCAGACGGATGGCAACAGAACCTTTGGATTGTGGCTGGCTGCGACATACCCAATCAGCCTCTCTCTTATCCGACCAAAGGCAAGAACATACCAGTAATCATGACACCACACGCAGCATTCAGGTACTTTACACCGAAGGGTACCCTAACCAGCACCACCGACAGTTGGCACTTCGGCTCTTAAGAATCAGCCAAGGATCACTCACAGAGGGGTATGGACGAATCCATCGTACAGATACGCCTTGAACCCTCGTTGGACAAAGATCGCGGCCGTAAGGGAAGCCCAACGCTTCGAGTGGTAACGATGGTCATAGCCGACCACGACACCTCTCGAAGGCGCGTCGTTAACGTTCCCTGCGACGTATTCCGCGAGGCCCTACACCGATAGTCCCGTCAGTGAGGACGAGGAGAAAGAAGACGGCAACCAACTTGCGAAGCTTGGATCACAGTCAAATCTAACATTAACACCGACCCAGTCAGATAGAGCCATGCAGAAAACAGTAAACCAGCCACTCACCGTTCATTCTAGCCCATCCTGCTTCCATACGACCCCGCAGACCTGAATCAAAGTCATGAGCGCTCTGTTCACGCCAAAAATAGGGGCTCATACCTGCGGTGCCGAACTCAATCCGCGTACTGAACAGTCAATTCACTGCTGGCAAGGGGTCACTGAGTAAAAACATACCTCATCCTTCGGTTCAGCTCATCGATATTCTTCTCGGACCAGAGCCTTTCCACTTCTGTCCGAGTCTCAGGATTCTGTTAACAGATGTCAATGCTCTGCGCCTCAGGCCTCTGCGTTGAAATAGACCTTGTCCAATCGAAGCCATTCCTGTACTTTCTTTTCCAAATCGTCCATGGTCAGTGGTAAATGCAGTCCAAGGTGACGGTGGTGGTCTAAATCAAGAATGGGATTTCCGTGATCCATGCGGAATCAAGCAAACTGACGTCAACTCGAACTTGTTCTGGCCGCAACTTCTGGCAATCAATTTAGTCGACTACAACCATTTCAAAGAGGGCATAACTTGTAGCTTCTGTCAAATGCGAGGTGTAGTTACTTGCACAATGCAAACTGCCAACAGGTAAAAAGTGTGCTACATTAGAATGAATTGTACGAGAAAAAATGCAACTGTCGCTTGTTCTAAGTTATCGAATAAAAGGGAACGGCCGTTCTTAACCATGGAGAGAAGGTGCTGCAATTTTACTAGTGCTTCCAAGGCGCGGTAGTCGGATCTTGAGAGTAGGTGTCGCAGTCAAAGGCGTAAGGGGAGGCAGCCGAGAGGACGAAGTTGGAGTTATCTCCAAACCAGTGCTCGTCGAAGTCGTCGTCCTCAGCGGAGTCGAGACAGTGGCCTTATGCTTATCTCGCCCTGCAGCATCTTCTTTCGCGCCTTTCTTCGACCTCTTCCCTTCATTACCCCTACCTTCTGCAGCTGCTTTGGGATTGACTTCTGGTAACTCGTCCTCCCTGACTTTCCGCTTCCGACTCCGCCTTTCCTTCGCTGGAACATCGGCGGCTGGCACTCGTGCTTGTCTCGGACGCCTTTGCGTGGTAGGCTAATCATGCCATACAGTCAGTGCTTGATAACAATCGAGCCCGCGTGGCATACGAACCTGGCTTCCATTCGTTGACACAGAGCTGGCCTCATGTCCATTGATCAACGAGAGTCCGTGGTCAACCTCTTCCATCTAAAGGATCTTGTTAAAAAGTAGCTGAGGAACAAATGGAAGTTACCCTTGCCTTCACACTAATGGTCCGAAATGTAGGGGGAGCAGTCGTTGCACTTGAATCAGATGGGCTGGGTGCGGCATTGGTCTTGACAATCTGTGAAAAAGTTAGGACCAGTATTGACCAAGATTGCAGGAAAGGCCGACCTTGACAGAGGCAACGCTGCTGGAACTGTCCTGAGTTGGAATGCGACTACGAGATCGAAGTTCTCGGGTACTTGGGTCCGACTGAATCGACTGCGCTTGTGTCTGGCGCCTAGATTTCGTCTTGCGTGTAGAGGAGGCAGGCGCAGTCGCTTTGGGAGGGGCGGTTTCCCGTGGCACGCTTGACGAAGGCGTCGAGCCGTCAAGGCTGAGACCATTCAAATCTGTATTTAGCACTGATGTGATTTTCTGGTTCGGCTTATTAGTCCCACGAGGCTGCAACAGAGAACCAAACCCAAACCCACCAAAGAAGCCGCTTTCTTTGCCGATCTACTGGGACGGGTAGAAACGGAAGTTGAAGTGGATGTCAGAGGTGCTGGAGGTGCAGCAGCGGCCGGGATGCTGGTAGAAGAGGATGCAACGCCATTCGCAGCCGGCGTGGCTGTAGCAGGAGGTCGAGGTGGCTTGATGATGGCCTTCAAGCCAGTGGTTGTCGCAGGAGGGGCAGAGGGCTTTCCATGCGAGAGACTGAATAAGACCTGTTTCCGTTGAGTATACCGCAATCCCGACAATTTTTTGGGGAGGAAATACCTGTGCTGCCAATTGCTCATCAAAATCAGCGGGAGGTGACGGTTCATCATCTTCAAGCGAGCTGAGTTCCGTCAAAGGTGATGAAAGCCCTGAAGCCATCTCCACTTCCCTAGCGACGCTCAAGTTAGTGCCAGGCAACATTAAATCGGCTATCACTGCACATACTTCGACTCTGACAAGTCATGTTTACTGACTTTGTTCCAAAAGTCGAGGATGATGATTTTTTCAGGGACACGATACCGACGGCCGTTGATCAACACCTCGTCCACCTGGACCCGCGGCCGCGCCTCTGTGGTAGACGTCTCAGGATGGATGACGTCGATGTGACCATTGTTCCATTGGCGTGGCTTCGTGACCTCGATGGGGGATGCATTGTGTTTAGGGATACGGCGTTTCGAAGGCTGGAAGAACAAACAGCTAGTCAGCCAGATCCATATGCATGCGGCCAAAGCGGATTGCTTACAATCAGGCGTTCAGCATGGTTGGGACAAGACCATTTCTTGTTCACCGGAGGCATTGCGGAGAGAGGGGGGTCGAGACAATCGAGATGCCAGTGGAGGCTGCAGAAGTCGCAAGAGACAATATCTTTGAAGTTCTCGGGTGTGACTGCTTTTGAAGCAGCTCTCCGAGGTCGTTTCGTGGTAGGAACCATCGACGCCAATCCCGTCGGGAGGGCTGACATGCCACACTTGAAACACAGGACAGGGGCGCCGTTTCTGTCCTTGAGTCTATGCGGATCCCGCTCTTCCAGTTGTCCATGCCGACTGAAGCCCGGCGGTTAGAGTGTTGCCCAAACCCAAAGAGAACAGAAACGCCTACTTTAGTCGCGGCGGTTTATGTTCCTGCAAATCGACATATGCTCCTCTGGGACCTGAACCAACTGTGACAAGGCCATGTGAGTGACGTTACCGAGCGAATACGTTGAAGATTCCACACCATCCCGGAAAAAGTTCCTTATGTCATCAGGAAGCTGAAATTCGACGGGTATAGACATATCCAGTTGATGCAAGAGGGGGGCTAGGAGGGAGGCTGGTCGCTTCTTGGGAGGTTTCTAGCAATGACAACGATAAGAGTGAGTAAAAAAACTGGAGGCGTGCAAAGAATCGTACCTTCCGGATCTCACACGCAGGGCAGAACCAACGACTATCGCCTTCATCAATGCTCTCCATGGGCGGGTCGAGACACCAGAGATGAAAAGCTCGCGGACACCCGTCACAGTAGACTAGAGACCCAGTAGATCGACAAGCAGAACAGTGGTCGTTGTTGTTTAGCTGCAAAGAAGTGGTGTAAGCGGGCAATCGATAAGGAGTGTCCCCGAAAAAAACTCACCAGATTGGTGGCAGCTGGTTCAGGCGTGTTCAACGCTGTAGACTTTGGCTCCTCCTTGACACGTACAGGCGGTGTTCCAGTGTCCTTCCCCTTGCCTTTGTCACGTTTAGAGGTCTTGGTGGCCGTCGGCTGCGGGGGCGGGTCTTGGAGGTTGAGGGAAGAGTTGGAGCGAGACACCACCAATTCGTCATCCACAGCACCTGAGCCGGAGGGTTCTGCGTCCAAAACGATAGGCTGGTGTCCTGAGCCTGAAGCGTTCCCATTGCTAGTCGAAGGGTCGAGGGCCACTGTCATGGCGTTTTGGTTCCTGGCAGACGCACGTTGCGCACGGCCAGATGCACTGCTGGCAGGGCCGGACAAACCACCCCACGGTGACGGTTGTGAACCGAAGATGTATTAGAGTCGTTTTAATGAGGAGTTTTTCGAGAATTATGTGGTGAATTGCAAGGAGGGAAGACTGTCAGTTGATTTGTTTTGAGCGAGGAGGGGAGAAAACTGACCCTTTGTCGGGCCTGGGGCGTTTGGAGCTGGGTTCTTCAAGGCCAATGAGAGTACCGTGCATGACACCAGAATAGGTCGATCCTGGATCTGTAGTCGGCAGATAGGAATACAAGGTGGAGGGTTTCTTGGGATCGCGCTTTTGGGCAGACTGTTGCGCGGAGACCAGCGACGGCGGCCCAGGCAGAATTTCTGTCGCAAGCGATGGATCCCCTTCCAGATGGGCTGGTTGGTGCACAGGCACCCCTGGCAACATGTATGGCGGCAACGCAGCCGTCGTCGCCATTCCTTGGTTAATCCACGGTGGACGCTGTGGTGGAGAACGTCGAAGTACGAAGCAGGGAACAAACCCAAGACAAATCAGGCCAGCGGCTCAGGGCACCGCCGCTTCAGACATTTTCCATACAAACCGCTCCCTCGTTTTTATACCTCTCAGCACATTACTTTGGCAATTTCAAAAACGCTTTTATGCTCTATTCCCTGCTATCTACGCATTATACAATGTTGCCCGCAGCTTATCGCCCCCCAACGACGATAAAATCCGGTTCAGCCCATCCTGGCTTGCCGCTCATTTTCCAGTACTTTGGCACGCTCCCATATCTGAGGCGTAACCTCACCGCTGTGCAACGAGGCCGCCAACGCTCTAAACAGGCGGGACAAGTCAGTATCGCTGTGGATGCTTCCCGAGAATGTCGAAAAAACCCACTTGGCCACCATCATTCGAATGATTAAGTCATCCGACGTGACTATTCCCTCGCCCTTCCCAGCATTCTTATTCGACTGTGCCGACTGGCGCTCCTTCACAAAGTCATCTTGTATGAACTAGAGAACTGGCCGATTAGTATACATCGTTTGCAGGAGCTTGCGAACTAACCGCGGCCGTGGAACTGTCCAATCCGACGTTTGCGAGTTTTGCCCCTCCGACGAGTTTCCGAAATTGATTCAAAAGTTCAGGCGCTGGCAATTGAATCGTAGAGCTCGAGTCGCTCGATTGCGCCTCAGAGGATGCCCGGCTTTGTGCAGCCTGGACTGGAACCTGGAGATGGGTCTACAACTCCCCGTGAATCAGGGTGAGAATTCGGGGCAAAAGATGCCGTACCGTGAAGAATGCGCTCCGCTTCCCCGCCGCAAGGACGATGAAATTGATGTCGGTTTCAAAAGAGTAACGGCTGAAAGGGAAGACGTAGTCCAAGGTCTGATGATTTATCATATCTTGGACCTGCTTCAGGTTTAAGAGGCCTGTCACAACAAAATGAATGGTTGGGAACTAGAGCCAGTTGGAAACCAGGCCTACCTCGCTCTGACACCGTCCCTTCATTCAAGGGGAGCTCTGAAACCATACATAACGAGCCCTTTGGAAGCTGAAGGCGTCCACTATGAAGGTCCTCATCTTTGGACTCGGGGAAGAAACTGGTGCTGTTGATGGCATCCAAGGAGAGGGGTAACACTGTGCAGAGTGGAACCAGATGCGACAGGACATCCACAAGCTTCGGTGTGGGATTAGAAGCGTGGCTATAGCCAGAGAGGGTCAAAGATAAGGGTAAAAGAGGTGGGGAGCGTGATTGCCTGTCCGAGAGAATTAATGACCGCAAAGAGGGAATTGGGACCGAAACAACGTTACACTTTATGAATGATTGACAAAAGAACAAACTCTGCGGCCAGTCTGTCGCCAGAAAGTCCTTCGTCTGCAATCCAAGAGACTAGCTTTTCGCGCGCGACTTCCAAGTCAGGGAGTAATGATTGATCGGGGAAAGACCTTGGAACGAGAGTGGAAGGGATAGGCCGAGCGAACAAGACATGGATCGTCGGAACGGGGACATGCTCGGTGGAATCCAACGACGCCGGCCGCCTGTGAGAATCGCTATAAGTACGGAAATGAGTTTCGTCGAAATGAAACTACTTGCGGCTCTGAGGTCAAGACACCAACAAAGGAATACAAGTCAGTGGTCCTCAACGACTCGGCGAGTTGCGGCTCATAAATCTGGTTTAAGGTCAGAACCCGCTGGAGACCATAACAGCAGAAAGCGCACTTTGACTTGAGCTCCAATATGGGCAGTCGATGGAAGCGGGTACTTGTGGGATTGGACCGACTTGATCGCCTAAGGCAAACGTCGGCAAGATCATTCAAGCAAAAGATCCATGTCAACTGACGCTTTGGTCGCTGCTGCTGGCCTCTCCATCGAGCCACCGACTACGTCCTGGAATAGACGTGGCCCACACGACGGTGCATTCCTGCAATAGACTATAGTCGACCGAATCCTGTTCACCCTCCTCTGGACTTGAGATGCCCCATCCGCCACACTCTCCTTTGGGAGACTGGGAAAGGTAAATCTCTGGCGGACACGATGTATCCTGAACCATAGAGTCGAATCGAACTAGTGCATGGGGTTTGAACGACTCTGGAGGATGTTGGAGGTCGAGGACGGAGATCTATGGGCAACATTACTCCCAGTGACGCTTGAAAGCACTGGACATTGTGTACCTCGTTGAACGCATCTTGTGTGGCAAAGATGTCGCTAAAGTACTTTGATACTTGGACTGGAAATGAGCGTGTACGATCTCGAGACTTGTAGAGGTCAGAGACGAGGACAGTTGGATTTGTGAGGGCGTCAACGAGGAGAGAGGAAACCATTTTCTTGGAAGAAACGGCGGCAGTGTCGCCTGCGATGTGATGCTGATCACGTAAGCACTCTGAGTGACTGTCGCGCCGGGGGCCAAATACAGCTTTGCCTCAGTCTCCAACGCAGCCATGGGCTTGTTCAACCGCAAAAAGCCCAATGCCGCAGACGACGATGCCTCGGAATCCAAGAAGGAAAAGGGTGGCTGGAGGCGCCCTGCAAGTCCGTTATTTTCCCAATTTATTACCGGTATATCCACTGACAAGACTCGTCTCCAGATACTGCCTTCAAGCAGCAGCGGCTCAAGGCATGGCAGCCAATTTTGACTCCAAAGACAGTGCTACCGACTCTCTTCATTATTGGAATCATCTTTGCGCCAGTAGGCGGTCTCCTCATCTGGGCGTCGTCAAAGATCAACGAAATGACTTTCGACTATACCGACTGCGACCAACTATCTCCTGCAACATCCATAGACGACGCTTCATTCACCACAATGCCCTCAAACAAATACAATTACCGTTTGAGTGCAGAGAACGAGAAGCTACCGAAACCTAGCGCACCTCGCTATGCCTTCATCAACAACACTGGGACCTCGGACGTCGATGTGTCTGAAGAGCTGCAATGTGTCGTGGAGTTTGATATTCCAGCAGACTTGCAACCATCCGTCTTCTTTTACTACAAGCTCACCAACTTTTATCAAAATCACCGTCGATATGTCAAGTCTCTCAACACCGACCAGCTAAAGGGCAAGTTTGTCAGTGCCAAGGACCTTGACAACGGCGATTGCAAGCCCCTCGCCACGATTGACGGCAAACCTATCTTCCCTTGCGGTCTCATTGCCAATTCTCTATTCAATGGTGAGCAGACCCATACCCTCGCGAAAATGCACCTCGGTCTGAGCACAGCACTCGTCAGATACATTCGGGTCCCCAATCTTGGTCAACCCCGGAAACTCCGACGAACCTGAACGCCCCTACGAAATGACATCGAAAGGCATTGTTTGGCCCGGTGAGGCAAAGAAATACGCCACCTCCCCAATTGGTCCAGACGGCTATGACAGCCCCTCAGACATTGTACCACCGCCCAACTGGGCCAGGCGCTTCCCGGACGGCTACACAGAAGACAACATCCCTGACCTCCGCAACGACGAGCACTTCCAGAACTGGATGCGAACTGCTGGCTTACCCACCTTCACCAAGTTGTATTCCAGGAATGACCAAGATACCATGCTCAAGGGCACGTACAGAGTCGTTATTGGAATGAGTAAGTATACCTAGCACTGCCTCATCGCCATACTTACATACCCGCTTCCTCAGACTTCCCAGTACGACCTTACAAGGGTACCAAATCCTTTGTCATTTCAACTGTATCAGCCATCGGAGGTAAAAACCCATTCCTCGGTTGGGCTTACGTTGCTGCTGCGGGAGTTTTCGTACTGCTCGCAGTCTTGGGTCTTGCACGACACTTGATCAAGCCAAGGTAAGTCCCATCCTATACCGAAACCGCCTTAGCTCCCCGCTGACGAATGTAATCAGACGACTGGGAGACATGTCCCTCCTGTCCTGGAACCGATGACGACCCTTGATGACGACGATGGACCTTTGGGGTGTACACTAATATATGACTCTGTTCGTATGGGAACGGTACGATCTTTAATACACATCTCCTCGACATTAGTGGAACGAAAGCAGGACTATCTTATTTATTTCCTGGTCCCATGTAATCGCATTCTGCTTTCAATCCTCTGCATTTCGTTCTGACTGGTGTGGTGAAGCTGAATACCCAATTCCTTGACAACGGATGATTGTACCAGCAGGGTCCGCTTCTATCGTGAACTTGGCATCCGTCAGCTGCTCCGCCAGCCATATCGCGGTTCTACAGGGCCAGAGTGAGTGAAAGAATTCCAATGATCACCAGAAAACATACTTTGTATGCAATTCCAACTCGCCTCTAGCACACCTAAC
Organism: Coprinopsis cinerea okayama7#130; assembly: GCF_000182895.1. Classification (NCBI taxonomy): domain Eukaryota; kingdom Fungi; phylum Basidiomycota; class Agaricomycetes; order Agaricales; family Psathyrellaceae; genus Coprinopsis; species Coprinopsis cinerea. The sequence goes on along the minus strand of NW_003307543.1, from coordinate 2,072,732 downwards.
CTCTGAAGATCCGTCTGCGAGTGCCATAAAAATGATAATCTGATCCTGCAACCACTCATCCACACACCCTCCCCCTTCCAACCCTTTCACCAGTAACTCTGCTGCCTCGGCGCCCACCTGCTGCGGATCGATCCCCTTCTTACCCACCGCGCTTCCACCAATAAATCCCCCGCCCTCAAGCTCTGCCCACAAGACAATCCCACTCCCTCCCGCCACAGAAATATCATTCTTCTCCCTCACAGCCTTGATCTCAATCTTAACCGCCCCGTCGTCTTCTTCATCCTCATCGTCACTATTCGGAGGCAACATATCATTCTCTTCCTTCCCCCGATACCCCGCCTTCCTAAGATATTTCTCTGCCCCTCTCACCATCTCACTCCCCACCGACCCCGGCAGCTTGCTGAAATGCGCAATACCTTTGATAGACACAAGCTTCCCCCTCTGTAACAAACTGAAACTCTTCAACTTCTCTCCGGGTGGTAGAGACGGGAGACTGAACACCACCTCCCCTCCTCCCTTGGGATAATACCCTCTCCTCGTCAAGTTTACATCCACACTTCCCACCCCAAAGTGTCTCTGCACAAAGGGCAAAAAGACATGTTGTACATAGTCAATCTGAGGCGCTTGGATCGCATTCGTGCCTCCGCGGAGCGTTAGAGTAGAACGTCCCCCTTCAATGCTCGAACTGAATAAAAGTAGAGGTAACGAAATCTGGAGCATCAGAGTGACCGCTCCAGCTGTGACAGCATCGGCGATGTACTCTCCCGGTACGACGAGGGAACCAGGTTTGAACGTGATGCTAGTGGATCCGTTCTTTGCATTCAGTAGTTCGGCAGAGGCGATCCTAGCTGCCAGCTCCAGTCCTGTCTGTAATCGTCGAGATTTAGGCGCAGAAATAATCGATGAGATGTTGATCGACCAACCCGATGCTGGTTCCTCAATCCTGGAGAAGAGCGCCCATACCGTATCTTCTCGATGGTGATGGGTTTGTGGAGCAGAGCAGAAAGCGCTACAGCATTGCGAAGGATCTGTCCTCCTCCCTCGAGGACGCTACCATCAAGGACGATGGGTTCCGTAGTATCAGGATTGGCCATGGGGAATGAAGGGTAGTTTAGGCCGAAAGAAAACAGCAGGGATTGACGTTGGGCGCAAGAGTCAGGATTTGGGAAACAGTGCACTCTCGTCGATAGTCCCACAGCTTTTGGAGTCAGCCCGAGATGACATGGACGGAATCATTCAAGCCAAATAGTAGCATTGATAAAAGCGAAGGTCAAGTATCAAGTAATATAGGGGATATATGATTACGTCGCACACCTAACAGCGACGGAAATACGAGACTCGAAAGTGGTATATGGATGGCAAAAATACACAGCAGTCAAACATCCAGAGGATGTGACGAGTAGATGACAAGGCTACATAGGGTGGGTGTTGTAGAGAACAACATGCAAGAAAAAGTGAAAGGCTACAGGACATCGAAAGCAGAGAGAAACAACTATGTTCTACTGCCGCAAATCACAAAAGGAATGGAATGGGCAATACAGAGAGCATACGCAAGATTGGGAGGCGAAAAATACAGTGGGATGTGGCACCAAGATAAGAATAGCCACCAAAGAGAGAGGCAGAATTGGATACAGTTTTCGAGACAGAAATAGGGGATTCCAGATGCTGCAGGGTAAGATACGAACGAAGATGCGAATGCAATAAATAGGGATAAGGCTGAACCGAGGCGCGTAATAAAGTGATTCAGAAGATGGATTAAAGAGTGGAGACTGGGAAAGGCGAAAGAGCGTGGGATCCATTCAGAGATGGTCGAAAAGAGCAAGGAAAAGGGTGACCCGAGAACTTAAAACTCGAGGAAGTGGTAATTGATCGGGTCAAAGCGTGGCTGAGGGAGATCTTGCCCAACAAGGCCGGGGATTTCCTCAGCGGTAGGAGGAGGGAGATGCAAGAAGTGGCGGGTATCGTCGACCGATGTCGTCCTTGGGATAATGGGAGCCTACGCAACGGTTAAGCGAAAAGAAGAGGGAGACGAGTAAACACTACATACGTTGATTTCACGCCTTTCCAATGCATCCCAATCAACACCTCTAAACCAGGGATGGTCAAGGATATCCTGGGGGCCTCCCAGCATGTTACCCAGTCGCTTGGTGCGATCTGGGTTGAGGAACGACTTGATCAAGTCTTTTGAAAGACGATCAATGTGCCGCGGCCAGTGGATTTGGCCGTTCAGAATCTTTTCGTAAATGCCGTACGGAGATTCGTCGAAGAAGGGCGGATATCCAACCAGCATCTCGTAGCACAACACCCCACATGCCCACCAATCCGCGGCCTTGCCGTGACCGTCGGATTGGATAATCTCTGGGGCAAGGTATTCTGGGGTGCCACACAGAGTCCAAGTTCGGTCGTCGACAATTTTCGCGAAGCCAAAGTCTGTGAGTCGGAGATAACCCCGAGAATCCAACAGAAGGTTTTCGGGCTTCAAGTCGCGGTAGATGATGTTGAACGAGTGGAGGTACTTGAGGGCGAGGATAATCGTGGCAAGGTAGAATCGGGTAACGTCAGGAGTGAACCGCTGTGCGCGTCGCAGATGGGTGAAAAGTTCACCCCCAGGGACATAGGACATGAGCATATAGACGTTGAGACTGTCCTGGAAGGTCGCAAAGAGGTCCACGATGAATGGATGGTTCACCCTCGAGAGGATATATCGTTCCGCATTGACGTGCTCGACTTGTCGCAGTTGCACGATCACCGTTTTGCGAAGCACTTTCATCGCAAAATGACTTTGCGCTCCATGTCGGTCTCGAGCGGTCTTATGGCGCACCAAGAGTACCTTCCCAAACGTCCCGGTGCCTATATGAAGTACCCTCTTGTGAGCTGGGAATTATGGGACGAAAACCAAAAATGAACTTACCAAGTGTTCCCCTGACCTCAAAATCGGACAGCTTCAAACCAGAACCCTGCAACCGAACACGCTGGTCTTCAAGACACCGTTGTGGGCGGTTCTGCGATTCGTTAGACTGATCTTGGGACTGGGCTTGTTGTTCGCCTGGCATGGTATTCGGATGTTGGTGAACGGGCGCCGACTCGACGTCCATCGCCTCCTGTTCGGAGTGTATTTGAATAGGTTTCGAACTGCAGATGGGCATTTCTTCCACGGGCATAGCGCCCGACTTTGTGGCGATGGACTTGGGAGAAAGGGGAGGAGTTATGGGGGCCTCAGTGACTACGACCTGCGATTCTGGACACGAAGGCTGCTGGTATGTAATCGATATCCGCCGAACGGGTTCAGCGGGCATTGATAACGATGTTGGGTGATGCTGGAAGGACATTTGGGACCGGGAATAAGGGAAGATGTGCGCAACGGCCGCTAAAGGTTCTAATGGCGACTGGTATTTATGTTGGGTGGGGTGGGGGCTGAGATGTTGGGCTCCTACCGCAGCTCGAGCAACGAGTGAGGAGAAGAAGAGAAAAGAAGAGAAATAAAATAAAGGAAGGTGGAGAATTTATTGAGGAGAAGCGCTATTGTTTGATCAACAAAGCGCTCGTGGTCGCGATGCGCAAATGACTTACAGAAAAGCCTGCGAAATGGCAGGGAAAGAGGACGTCGTCGTTGAAGACGGCGAAGTGTAGGGGGCGGATTTGGAGTGAGGTGGTGGTGGTGAGGAAGCAAAGGGCAACTGACAGCGACGGTCACATTTACAGCGAAGGAAGCCGATGGTTCGCAGCGACCAAATTCAGCGAATCAATATGTCCTGCCATCAAAACATCACTCTCCAACTTTCTCATATCAAAATTATAATATGTACATAATAATCACTACTACAACCCAAATGCGAACGTAGGAATCCCATACGCGTTCACAATAGTCTTGACCTCTCCACCCTCTCCAGCCCCTGCAGCAACGTACAGCGGCACAAAGTGGTCTTCTCGTGGTTGCGACGCCCTAAACCCAGGATGCCTGGTCAGATCAAACAGCGCCTTCTTCCTCGCATCCGACTAGCCAGGGCAAACAAGATTAATATCATTCTTTCGTTCTTTCAACTTTTCTGCACTCACATCTTTGACGTTGATGGCCCTATGGATCGCCGCGTCAAACTCTTTGTGCGCTGGTCGGGCGGTAACTGGGGAGAACGACGTCCTGTCTCCTAGGTTATGAGCAGTCAACCCACCCGACAACACCAACGCCCCTTCTTTCCTGTAAAGCAACCAACGCATCCAGTCAAATCCCGACATTAGTCCACGAAAAGACCAACCTCAGTTCCGAAACGACCTTGCCCACTTGCCAGTTCTTCTCCGGGTCAAGACTAGCGTCGATCGACACTTGAACAACGGGGATACTGGTAAACTCCTCTCCAAACATGATCCTAAACGGAACAAAAACGCCATGATCAAGGCCGGGTCCCTGGAAACCTCTCCCATCTTCACCCCGAGCCTCGCTCGCAGGAGTCAAGCGCGCCTTTTGGCCTGCCTGTTTTCAAAAGAAACATGAAGGAGTGGACGCAAAGAAAGCTGCACGACATACCCTTTGATACAACTCAACCAATCTCTTCGCCAACGTACTATCACCTCTCGACTTGAACTTCAACTTGTACAAGTCAGGGGGGAACCCATAATAATCCATCAACAGCGGGTTCTCATCCCCGTAATCAGTTACTGTGAAGAAAGCCCTGTGGTTAGCTACCAACAACTCCTTGTCCGATCCAGACCACTTCGCACCTAGTCTCTCGCGATAGGTCTCCCAATGTGCACTGAACACTACAATAGCCTTGGGCTGATACTTCTTCAACAATGTAGGTCCGAACTGTTTCAAGAACCGATAGAGAGGCCCAGTGGGTCCCTGGTACGCCGCAAACTCTCCAAGACCTTTGGCAGCCGATGCGGGGTAGGCCAGGATCGGCGAACCGTGGCCAAAGAAGAACGCTGGAATGTTATCAGGAGTAGACGGAAGTTCGTCAAGTGCCTTGGTCCAAAAGGCTTCCAGTTCCTGCGTAGTGGGTATGGTCATCCTGGGCGGTGTCGACGAGACTTGGGTGCGGAAAGGGGAAGCTAAGAGGTTGACAATTCGACGATAAGCGTCGGATCCAGAAGCTGAACCCACAATCGCGATGGTTGAGCGGGTGGAAGAAGCAAGCAAGAAACTAGCCAAAACAGCGAGCAAGGAGAAGAGGACTATAAAAGTCCGAGTCGAAAGCATTCAAATGTTTGTTGGAGAATGCACTGGAATGACGGTCGAGCTGGTCATCGCTTAAATAGCGCTCCTTTGAGCGGTCATTGCGTTTGCGAGAACCTGTAATGCTGATTAAGTCCATGACGAGTTATTCATAAAACCGCCAGAACGACCTCCCTCATTGGGTAGGAAAAGGACACGAACGACCGCGAAATTTATGATCACAAGCACACATGGTACAATATATAAACCGTGATGGCGGTTGTAGTACTAATCTGGTAGAGTTCTAGACGCTAGAGCAAGAAAATTTGAATCGACCTTGGTTGTGAGGGGTAACAAACATGAACAGGGTGACTGGAGTGAAAAGGAATGTGCAGATACACCAGAAATATATAGATAGGTACACACCTTTCGGTGTAGTGAAATGATTAGGAACGAGGCGACAATCAAGAAAAGTAGCAATAGTGAGTCAAGGGACTGCCAAATTTCTGTACAGGTAAAGGCAGAAAAAAAAAAAGGAACGACTAAAGGAGAGAGAGATTCGAATCAATGCGAAAAGGATTATTAGTGTTTAGTTGTTGAAGTTGGTTGGGTCTCGTCTTATTGCTTCCATGGCAAAGGTTTCAACCGCCTGGCCTGATGTCGTCAACCAGATTATGAGATTAGATTTCCAAAGGTTCGTGAGTGCCGATCTCGAGCCCACCGCGCGACGGAAGTTGGCTCTCGCTGGCACCGACGCGACTATCGCGACGGCTGAATCCTCCGACGGCGGTAGGTCCGCGTGGCTGGCGGACGACACCTCCAGGGCTCTCGCTATGTCCACCACCGTTCAATGACGCCGTGTTCAACGAAGCGGGCAAGCTGGGAACAGGAGGGACAGAGCTTCCCCCACCAAAGGCCCCGTTGGAGAACAGCGAACCGAAGCCAGTGGAGACGCGACGAGAGGGAGAAGAAATGGTCGCGTAACCCTCCCGAATGTTCCCGTTGGAAGCGCGAGAAGTGAGACGCGGTGCCTGGGAGTGAAGGGTCTTCAGATCTGGCATCGACTTCTTGACGCGAAGAGAAGCGTGGCCGTGCTGGGCTGCCGAGGTCGGGGTCAGGTACGCAGACGGCGTGCGGCTAAGGGTGTGTGGCTGCCTCAAGCTAGCAGTTGCCTGCTGCTGTCAAGAACGTTAGAGAGAGAATTTCAGTCGTGATATATATAGGACTCACTCGATTGGGATCAATGCGTGTGACAACAGCGTATCTTTCATCACCTTCTCCGACCGAGTAGTGGTAGACACCGAGCTTCTGGGCAATGAGGTGCACAATCCTTCGTTGCTTGGGAGTCAAGGTACGAGAGAACGCGAGTTCATCACGCATGGGGTCATCCTTGAACAACAGGATTCGGGAGTAGATCTCCAAAGTGGAAGGATCGTTGAGGTCCAGCTCGCTGAAAGCCTTCTCCGAGATGCTGGGGGTGTTGGGTGCCTGAGTGGCGGCCGATGGAGCAGATGGCATCGGCATCGAGAACGACGGAGTGGGCATCGAGGACACGGGAGGTGGAGAGTACTGCGACGATTGCTGGTACGCTGCTCCCGAAGAGAACGAACGCTGGCCAAAGCCAGTGTTGATCGCTGTGCCATAGTCTTCATAAACGTTCTTCGACTGTTGAGTTTGCTGCTGCTGCTGTTGGGCGGCGGCTTGTTCTTTTTCAAGTTGCATGGAACGCATCCTTCGAATGGCTTTTTCCCGCTCGATCCTTTCCTTTTCACCGGCTTGCAGGACCTTCTTGTACTCGACACGCAATTTGCGTCCCTGGACATCAAAGCCATTGAGAGCAGCGACGACGGCGTCTGCGTCTGCAGCCTGTCTGAAATTGGCAAAGGCAAGGCCACGGAACTGGCCCTGTTGGTCCAAATGGTAATTGAAGGCATATGGGGTTGGGATGGAGAGCGAAGTCTAAAATCGGGTCAACGATCAACACACACACAGTGCGACATTTTGGGGCAGCGACGACGACTCACAATAATGTCGAGGAGAGTCTCGCGCTTGACATTGAAGGGAATGTTTTTGATTACGATGGCAGTTGGAATAATGTCCTCGTCGCCAGCTGGACCTGAGGCAGTGGACTGCTGCTGGCCCGTGGCGATAGGAGGTGGATTAAGGTGGCCCATTGGGGGGGAACCGCCAGCGGAAGAAAAGTCAGAATTATTATGAGGAGACAAAGACCTATTATCGGGGGAAGTATTATCGAGCCATTGCTGGAGAAAAGGGTGAGAAAGGTAGGAAAATCGGGGGAGATCGTGGGGACAGGACGTACAGCGGGCAGACCTGCACGAACGGATTTGTTCTTGAGAGGAGACTGGTTCATGCCTGCCAGCGGTGTGTAGGGGGATTGTGGCAAGCCCTGCGAGGTAGCATAGTGGTACTGGGGTCTACTGGAACCATTTCCGTCGTAATCGTAAGAATCATGAAGACGTTGCTGGGAAGGACGATGAGAGAGCGACAATGTCGAGATGTCTGGTGGCGAGCTTGTCATTATCGTCGTGGTCGTCGTTCTTGACAGCGCGGACGTCGATGTTCGTTACAGGTCAAGAGGCAGAAGAAACTAAGTAGTAGTGGGCAAGCAAACACCGCAATGTTTGGTTTTGTCCTTAACCTCGGCCCTTTATTTGTTTTTTCCTTTGTCGCGACTCAAAATTGCCCTCAGAAACAAGTTGGCACAGCGTCTTAACGTTTCAATATCTAAATACTACAGCGCCTTACGACAGCAGGTTTCAGCGGTGCCAGCAGCCGCTCAACATCTATCTCAACAGAAATGCTCGACGAGTGGTCCCAGGGGCCACGCAGCTTACTTTTCTCCGACCCCGCGACCGGCATGCTCAGCTGTATCGGTGGCAAGTCCATGACTCGCCTCTTCTCTGGCCGGTTCGATGCCTCCGTGTGAATGGGCCAAGGTAGGGAGGGCAGTGTATACTTTGGGGCACTGCAAACCACGTAAACGGTCTCGCGACAAGGTTGAGAAGAGACGTGGTCCACGTACTTTCGTGGTGGGACAGGGCCCGGTACCAGCCTCAAGGCAGTTGGCGGCGGTCTTCGTCGCATGGCTGTCAATAATTATCTGAGCTCCAGAGCCCGTAAAACGATATCACAGTCAATGTGAAGAACGAAATGCTATCTGCTGTTTAGTATACGTTGGCTAGCAAGGGATTCTGGACACGTACAAAGGGCCAAAGCCTATGAAAGGAGCGTAGGTAGCCCTGGTGAGGGTTTGTGGAGAAGAGGCCTGGTAGTCTCTGCTGAACGCTCCCACAGCTGCTGGCTCTAAAAGTGTTTTGATCCAGCAAACACCATCACCACCCTAATTTTCTAAAATTCTATGATCGGCACCAAGTCTCATAGCAACATATACTTCCAGCCCAGTCGGTAACAAAAAAATGCCATTGCAAATGCGAGGATGTATGCAAGAATATGTGTAGTGGGTACAATAAGCTACATGCGCCATTCAGGCCGAGTCTGCGGTGATGGGTCGGTAGTGCTTCATCAATTGCACCTTGAAGGCTATCATGGCTCAAATTAGTGCTGTGGCTTAAAATAAGGCAGTCAGTGCTCACCATCGGGCTTGCTCCACAGGCCTGCGGCCTCCGTGTTAAGTGGGGAAGAATTATTAGGTTCTGTCCAGTCCCGAGCTCAATATTGATCGCAAAGCGGATGAACGAGTCAGACATACCGCCGAGTAAGGATTGCAGGGATAGAAGAATGGTTTGCACGCTATAGACGGCCGACCACTTGTCCTGCAATTCCGACATGAACACTCACGTAACCCCAGCGATCCGCGCGGCCACAGCTTACCTGGAGAATGTCAAGGCAGATAGCACCGCTTCCAATGTCGACATTCGGGTGGAAACACGGAGTATCGAACTTGATATTAGGGGCAACGTAGGGGTAATTGGGAGGGAACAAGATGGTGATCTTGAAGCTCAGCCCGGCATAGATCTTCGGGACAAGAATGAGTGGCGCACGACGCGACAATGAGGCAAACTCACGGTTTCCGGCGCACCCTCAATTGTGCCGACCCATTCAAACAAATTGCCATCATTTTTGGGGAACGCTGACTAGAACGGTGTAAGAGGAGCCCGTGGTGTGCATGGGGGACCGCTGCTTACAATGCCCGGGGACGAAGACATCTGAACCTGGGTTCAACAGCATGTTCCAGCGAACAAGACGAGATTCTTGCTCACCATGAGTTGCACAAGCTCGTTTCCAAGACTAACACGTCGTGAGCTCGCATCGCTCAGCATCCAAAAGTTGCGATGCTACCTACCGTTTCGTGACGCTGCCTGTGGCCGAGGACGTGGAGGCTGGTGCATTTGACTTTTGGGAAGAACGGGCAGGGGCCAAGGACGAGGTAACTTGCTCCATCGTGTACACGAGTTCGTTAAAGTCGTAAAATAAGGAAGAAGAAACCAAGAAGACAGTGCAAATGCAAAACCAACACAAGACAAGACGAGCGGCGTTTTGGAACAGCTCAAAACCTGAGACGCGTGCCTCACGTGTGCATGCCATCACCCGCCAGTTTGCGCATGTTTGTTCTGACATACCCGACTCTCAGACTGAAGACTGACGCTGACTGACGCCAACGGTGACCTCGTCGACAGCGCATATCCCGTCACTGTCTGTGACGACGACCTCGACACTGATCCCGACATATACCTCTCTAAACTGAGCTCCTAGACGAGCTCACAACTTTCCAATATGCCGGCCAACATAACCCCCACACCGGCCGAAGCCTCCCTCGTTAACCAAATCTTCCTTCATGCAGATCCGCAGAAGTTGGGAGTCATTACTGGCGACGCTGCAGTGAAGGTCTTTGACGGGTCAAAGCTCCCCGCTGCAGTACTGGGTGAAATCTGGTCCCTCGCAGATGAGGACAACAACGGCTGGCTGTCCAAGAAGGGTGTCGCCATCGTAGTTAGGTTAATGGGCTGGGCGCAGAAGGGAGAACCCGTCTCAGAAGCCCTGATACAGAAACGTACGCTTTACACACCCACTCAAAGCGCTCCTGGACTGACGTTTCGCAGCCGGACCTCTACCCAGGATTGAAGGCATCAGCACCGTCACCCAACAGAACACCGGAATGTCCTTGCCCAAGTCTCCGCTACCTTATTTCCCTCCCCTCTCACCCCAAGATAAGGAAAAATTCGATAGCTATTTCATCAAGTACGGAGCAACGAACGGCCTCTTGAGCGGTATGCGCATCGTAGATTATACCAGTGACAAATCTGAAATGACATCTTTTTTCCAGGCGAGAAGGCAAGAGACGTCTTCCTCAAGTCAAAACTTCCCAATGAGCAGCTCCTGCAAATATGGTGAGGCCCAAGCTTGCCGCCATCTGTCCGCTCGACCTCACCGCGTACACCTCCTAGGAACTTGGCTGATACACAAGACCGTGGTGCTCTTGATTCGACCGACTTCGCCATCGGAATGTACTTTATCCAAGGACTAATGAGTGGGAAGATCTCATTTATTCCGACATCGCTACCACCTGGGCTCTATCAGCAAGCAGGCGGTGGTGGGGTCGCTTCCCACATGACTGGTGGTAGCGGTAACTTCAGCCCAGCCCCAGGAAGCGCTTTTAGCATCCAACCCCAGTATACCGGTCAAAGAAGTCAAATACAACCCAACCACACCGGAATGTCAAACCAGGCGCGAAGTCCAGCGCTACCTCCCCGTCCAGCTGTCCCTTCCATTGCTGCAAGGTCACTAAGTCCACCCATCCGACCACCCGTTTCCGTAGCACCCACACCAGCATGGGACATCACACCCGCTGACAAGGCTCGCTTTGACCAATGGTTCGATGACTTGGATAAAGATAAAGTTGGTTTCATCGAAGGATCTGTCGCAGTTCCTTTCATGATTCAGTCCGGTTTGCCAGGCGAAGTCTTGGCAGTCGTTTGGTATGTACTTAAATTTTCTGCAAGAGTATCCCCTCATGTTGTCCGTTCTAGGGACCTCTCTGACCTTAACAACGATGGCAAACTAACGCGCGACGGCTTCGCGGTCGCCATGCATCTCATTCAGAGGAAACTTGGCGGCGGGGAGATCCCGGCTACATTACCCCCTTCATTGATTCCTCCTTCGATGCGTCAAGCTCAGCCGCCAGCTGCGCCTGAACCTCAGAAGGATCTGTTCTCATTCGATGACTCGCCTCCCGCGTCCCCTGTTCCTTCGCAAGCTACCGGTAATAAATACCAAACGCTTCAGCCCCAGCGAACAGGACCTCTTCAAACGATGACTCCGCAGCCTACTGGCGGACGATCTGTGTCAATGCCTTTGGATCCCTTCGCTGCATCTCTTCAGCAACCCAACTATACCGGTAAGTCACGTACTAACTTTTGAATGTCCTACCTCCTAACGTGTAGCATCTTAGGCTCCGCTCGTAATCTACTGGATGATGACGAGCCAACCACGTCCACCTCTCCACCGCTCCAAGATCAATCCGCCGAGATTGGCAACGTGAAGAATCAACTCGCCTCCACTAACAATTCCTTGGAGAAGACTAGGTCTGATCGTGAAGCCATCGAACAATCGCTTGCCACTCAAGCTTCGCAGCTGTCGGCTCTGCAAGTCCAGCTATCCTCCGCGAAGGCAGCGTATGAGACCGAGATCAAGTTGTTTACGACCCTCAAAGATCGCCATACCAGTCAACAAGCGGAGATTGAGAAAATCCGCCAAGAGTTAATTAGCGCCGAAAGCGACCTCAGCGCTAAGCGGGTCGAAAAGGCTGAGATTGAAGGCGCGTTCATGCGCGACAAGGAGGATAAGCGAGAGTTGGAGAGGCGAATGATCGAAGCGGGGCAGCAAATTGAGGCAATCAAGGCTGAAGTCGAGAAGCTCAAGAAGGCCGCCAAGCAGCAGAAGGGGCTGTTGGCGATTGCAAAGAAACAGTTGGCGACCAAGGAAGCTGAGAGAGCGAAGGCTCAAGACGAGTTGCAGGAAGCCAATGCAGAGTTGGAGGAGGTTACGAAGGAGACAGAGGAGACAGAGGCTGCTCTCGCTAAGCTTGAGATGCCTCAACCTAAGCCAGCTGCTCCGCCCATTCCTCCTCGAGCCACTTCATCTGAAACCATTGCGTCAGCCGACACTCTTGCATTCGCCGCTTCGCAACCTTTGCCCGTCACTCCGGACCCGGTCGTCTCGCCGTCTGCTAGCATCAAGAGTAACAATCCTTTCGAAAGGCTCGCTATGGGCAATTCGCAATCTCGCACCGGTTCTCCCTTCTCTCCTTTCCCTTCCGCTCCTGTTGGCAACCCTGCTGAAGACGACGACATCTTTGCCAGCTTCGCTCAGCCGGAGAAAGCACTTTCAGACGAGGGAGGCGCTCAGTCAACCGAAGGTCTGCCCTACGATGCGCCTGAACCCGCAAGGACCCAGTCCCCAGATAACTCTAACAAGTTGACCGTGGAAGCGAGCGAGCAACCTCCAGTTTCTCCTAACGAAACCGAGTTATTCCACACTCCACCCACGTCTGCGAGGGCTCTTTCGCCCAGCGACACTTCGCTGCATTCCCTTGATGGCGCCTCTTCCAAGTTCCCTGCAATTGACGCGGTCACTGCACAGATTTCCAATGAAGTCGCTGCAGCACCAGCTTCCTCCAAGCCTGCTAATGGGAACGACGACTTTGACGATCTGTTTGGTAGCGCCATTCAGGAGAAGGAGATTGATGAATCCGATTCCTCAGACGAGAGCGACGACGAGATTCCTTTAGCCGAATTAAACAAGTCAGGAAACAAGCCCCCTGCAGCTTCCCAGGATTCTGAGAAGAGCAAGGAAGGTGCCAAACCGGCCGAGAACAATGCCCAGTCCTTTGACGACATCTTTGCATCCTCACCACCGACAAAGCCAACCGAGACTGCACCTCCAGCTGCCACCAGTGACTTTGACGATATTTTCAACCCTACCCCAGCCGCTGTCGCAACTCAACCCACTGGAGATGTTGCCAAGTCAAATGGAGACGCTGACCTATTCCCTCCCGTCGACTCGAAGCCAGCTGTAGCAGGGGTTGACGCTTTTGACGAAGCGCTCGGGCTGTCCACCTCTACCGCCAGCAAACCAGCGCCAGCACCAGCCTTCTCCTTCGACGCCGCATTCGACGACAACTTTGACTTCAGCGCTGCCAAAGCCGACTCGCCGCCAGTAACTGCCGCCGCACAGCCTGCTCAACCTCCAGCGGCCGCAACCAATGGTGCTTCATTTGACGACATCTTCAGTACTGCCGGCCCTGTCAATGGTCACTCTGGGGAGGCAACCACGTCGACTACCCCGTCTCAAATTTCGGCCCAGCCCACCGAGGCGCCCAAACCGGAACCCGCTGCAACCTCGTTCGATGAGGCCTTCAATCCTGCACCAACCGCAAGTCCCAAACCGGCACCAACTGTCTCGACCAGCTCTCCTCCCCCAACAGCACCCTCCACCAGTCCCTTCCCAACTGGTAGCCCGACCACGTCACCGAAGAACAGTCTGAGCTCTGGCCGCCCCCGACCCTCTTCACCGTTGGCAGTAAGATCACACACCCCTCCTCCCCGTACTTCCTCACCTAAACCTCGGCTTTCCTCGTCATCCTCAAAGGACGGACTTGAGAAACCTAAGGAACCTGCTCCAAGGCACTCCAAACTATCTGTAAGTACTCTAGCTTTCCCTCTCCATACCACCGTTAATCATCGCGGGTTTCTGAAATGTAAGTTTTCACAGCTGCGCTTGCCATTTGGAAAGAAGAAGAACAAGGACAAGCATGAACCCATGCCGACGACGTCGAGCTCGCATCTTACACCTCATAAGGAGACTCCTGAGAGGTCCGTGACGCCGGCAGGAGATGACGATGTGGAGGCGGTGAAGCAGTTGACGGACATGGGCTTTAGCAGGAGCCAGGCGATTGATGCATTGGAACGATATGGGTATGATGTTCCGAGAGCTTTGAATACGCTCCTCGGTGCCCCATAAACGTAAGGTCCACAAGGACGGCTTAGACATAGGAAGATTGACGTTTCTTCTGGTCTATTGGTTGACAAAGGCGCCCGCATAAACGCCTATCCGCGCCTTGAATATCGCTTTCCTGCTTTTCCTCCTGAGATTATACATACAATTTGGGCTCTCGGTTGTTAATTCCTGTGCTCTCTACTACGTCCTCTCCTTTTCCTTTCTTTATCTGTTTGCTTTTGCAACACCTGCTCCGCCGCTCGTTGAACGTTCTTTATTATTTCCTGGCCCTTTCCTTTCTTCCAAGTACCCTTTATCTCCTCACACTCGTTACTATATACCACGGACTCTTATATTCCACTTTTCTTTTCTTACCCCTTTTCATTGAAGGATCACAAAGTATCACAAATTGACTCTATTATAATAATGACTCTGAACGAGCAAAACGAACAGCTTTTGGCGCGTCGTCCTCCGAGAAATCAAGCTCTATGATAACAAGAAGCCATACTAGTAATGTACATTAAGACCTTCCCTCCGCACCTCAACGTTGCAATGTAGCCCGAGTTTACCCAACCTTCAGCTTCGGAACAGTCATCAAAGGCGGTTTACTAACCCTCGCCTTCCACTCCTCCCACTCCCTATCCTTCCGTTTCCTCTCTTCCGCCTTCTTCATCTGGCTCGCAGTCGGATGATGGAGAAACAACACAAAGGCATATTGTGACCAATCTCGGCTCTGGATGATCTCGAACGAGTGTGGACCGGGTTTACAGATCAGAGATGATAGGTCGAATCTGCCATCGGGGGTCGACTGTGCAGTCGTTGGTGTCAGCACCTACTAGGGACATAGGATAGGATAGGCACGTACGAGAAAAGGAGGAGATAAAGGCAATGTCACGCTCTCGGGAGGCGAGCCAACACCTTCAAACCTCATGCTTAATCCTCCATCCTGAGCAAATGTGGAAGGCATAATCGCGATTTGTTCAAGGAAGGATGACGGGGGTTTCAAGCTTTCAATCAAATAACATCCCAAAGAAACAGACACCGTGCAGGCGAGTTCTCTATATGACGCGTTCAAAACCAAGATCACATCCATTAAGCCACAGTCAAAATGAAGAGCATATATCAAACACGCACTCGAGAGTACCAGCCTGCTTTTTCCACTTCTGAAGAAGATCCACCTGTATCGAACTAAGCTTGAACTTGAACGGAATTGTGCCCCTCTCCTTTTTCCCTTTTTCGAATCCTAGAAGCGTGATTCGAGGGATATCGCTGTGTCCAAAAATCTCTAAAGTAACATATCACTCGTTAATGCGCGTCAGAAAACAATATTGCGATAACTCACGCTCTGGGGGTATTTTAGCTACTGGAGGAGCTGGGGGAGGGACTGGTGGCTTGTCAATCTGCATCGCGTTTTCATTTTCTTTAGGTGGAGGTTCTTGAGCGGGAGCAACCAGTGTAACTTGTGTGGGCCGCCCTACATTCGGTTGAACTGGTGGTTGGCTCGGTCTCGGTCCACTTGTTTGAGCCAAGACTGAGGTAGGTAACCCTCTAGCATTCGGCTGCGTCAATGACTGCGTCGACTTTGGAACCGGCACTGGAGGAGGTAGCATCGACCCCACAGGAGGTTGCCTCGGCAGTTGAGACACTATCGGAACCGTTTGAGACCGCACAACATTGTTATGGGGACCCATCAAGGTCATAGACTTTGCCGATGTTCTGAAATCAATATCCGCGGATGTTCCACTGGTACTACTTGCATTGGGCACGGAAGATAGGCCACTAGGTATACTCGGTCCTTCAACAGGCTGTGATTGCATTCGGGGGACGCTTGGCAGCGTCGGCTGTAGAGTTAGGGTAGGCTGCGCTGTCTGCACCGGAGGTTGAGAGTCAGTTTTGGCTTGTGTGGATTTTGCATCTGTGTCCCCAGGAACAGGACTCGGCCCATTGGACGGTAGCGGCGGCGTCACGGAAGGCGTCTTCGAGGCGCCTGGAACCAGAATGGGTTGAGTTGAAGGCCCAGTCGCCGGGAGCGTTGGGGACGACGCTGGAATAGATCCAGTTGTCGGCTGAGTAATTGGCGAAGGAATCTGCAGTCTGCTGGATGCTTGCGTGTCGATGTCCATAGCATCTCCATCTGTACTGGCCACGGTAGCAGCGGCGGGCTTGCTTGATCCCCTGGGTTGGGTTTCTGGAATTCCCGACTCGACAGATGGTCCTGGTCCAGCTGGTACATCGACCTCCATACCACGGTCATCCTCGGTTTTAGGCGGTTGAGGGGGCGAAGAGCTGGTGGAATTCGTTCCCCCAACAGGGGTCCTAGATGCCAGTGAATCGGGCAACAGATCTACATTTTTAGCGCCCAAGCTCGACGCCGAAGGTCCAGGCGTGGGAGTAAGAGTAGCAACAGCAGGTGAAGCAGCAGGAAGAGTCGGGGTCGAGGACGCGGAAGAAGCAGAAGCCTGACGTTGTTTAAACCTTTCCAGATCACGTTGCTGAAGGGTACTGATGTCCGTTTTTTTCTTTTTCTTCACGCGGGTCAAGACAGTTGTAGCAGTTGTCGTTGTCGCTGCCGTCGTCGAAGTGCTTGGTGCCGGAGGCGGTTGTGAGGATTGTGGTGCTGCACCTGAAGGACTCGGAGTAGATGTCGGTGGCATGGGAGGGGCGGGGTTCAACGGAGCTGACATGTTTGGAGGGACTTTTTGCACAGTGATGGCAGCAGTGGTCGATGGGGGTATCGGATTGGTGAACAAGTCTCGAACAGAAGGTCCGGGCATTGGGATTTGACCTGCTACGCTACTTGGGACTGAGCGGGACCCCGCAGACAAGGCTCTAGGCGAGGTTAGCACAGAAGTAGGAACGACTGGCGCAGCAGGGCGCATTTGAGCAGAACTTCTGGAAGCCGGCTGATTGAAAGGCGAGAAAAACGCGATGCACTGGACGTGACGTACGGTGAATTTGTCGGGTCGTCGGGGACTTGGATTCCAACGGTGAAGAGTAGATAACGGGCAGCCTCTGGAAAGGAGTCTCAGAAAGACAAGGGAATAACAAAGCAGCGGAACCGCTGACCCTTCAGATCCGGCTCGACAAAGAGATTGATATGGGGATGGATCGCAGAGACCAATTTGGTATAGGCATCCCCCAGTGGGTGGTCCCGGTAATGCTCTGGAAGCAATGTAACCTTGGAATTCTCGTTTGTGGCCATCCCTAGATCGGTTTTGAGGCACACTTCGGCTACCTGTAGCGCCAGAGCTGGTTGGTCCATTGCTCACGGTGGAATGAAGAGAAGAGGGTCTACCGCGAGCAACTTAAGAACCTAAACACAGGTTAATGGGCAATACAAATGGAAGAGTCAGACAACATACATCCTTCCTAGCTTCAGTATAATACCCTCGCGGATCCGACAGGTACTGAGCCAGCTTGTTGGCATATCCGACCCAGTTTGGATCTGACGCATTGGCCAGGACATGGTTCATTCTACCGAACAATATTTTGTTGCGTTCTTCGACCGTCAGGACCCTTTTCTTCTTTTCAGCTGCGACAGGTTTTGGTTGAGGCTGTTGTGGTTGTGCTGGGTCCATGGTGGGGCAACATCAAGTCAAGAGGCAAGGTTCAAGCCAACGCGGGAACGGTGCTGTCTGTGTGATCGTCCTTCAGCTGTTCATGTCCGCGATGTGCAACCAACCCTGCCCAGTGTCCACTTCGCCCGTAAGACTGCGTCGAAGTAGCACAATCGAACTCGAAGGCTGTGAGACGGCCAATATCGCATCGTGGGCTCCCAAACCGAGGATTCATTGTATTTCAGCTTGGTCCATTAAAAGACGCATACGGGCCACTACAGTGTCAACCGATACGCCCGCTATTGTTGGGCGCAATGTCTCTGCCTGGGTCCCTCCCTTTTATGCCCAGCTCTCTCTCTCAATTTCTCGTATTTATTGGACGAGCATTAAGGACAGCTACGACAACCATGACGGGAACAACAACGACGAGCGGCATCAATCCCAGTCCGGGAACTAACACCGCCATCATCGCCGACCGAGTTGCAGACCTTGGCTTAAACGACGTCTCGGACGACGAGTGTCCTTCTCCCATGACAGCCTTCGACATCGTCGTTGTCGGCGCTGGAGGAGGGCCAGACGAATCAAATCTCTCCGCGTAAGTCCATCCTTTCCCAATTCATTCCACAGGGCGCTAATTAAAAACTAATATGCCCCTGTCTGCCATCCCAGATATTTGTTGAAATCACACACAGCGCGCTGGGAAGACGGCGTCTTGGCTCTGGAGGCCGGTACGTTTTACCTCACAACAACCCCAGCTAGGAACGCTACAACCCTAATAAATCACTTTAGGCTCAGGCCAAGGCACCCTTGCCCGGATCCTCAAGGAGAAACCTGACCTCTTCCGGGATCCAGATGGCGAGTCGGACCAGGTCAAGAATCAGGCCCTCACCGCCTCTGATATCTACAACTCGATACAGTACGTATCTCAGCCTTCTTCTAACGCCTCCAAAGCACTCTGTTAATCTTTCTTGCACAGGGGCTTCTTGATTACCCATGCTCATATGGACCATATTATGAGCCTCGTCATATCGGCAGGCTCACTTTCGGGCTGCAGAAAACGCATCTACGCCGTAAAACAGACCCTCAAGGACATCGAGTCCTCTGTGTTCAACGACAGAGCTTGGCCAAACCTCGCTTCCTGGCGGGAGGATGATGCCAGCTACAAATTTCTGTACTCCCCGTACGTCCGGAGGTTTTATTCCCACTTGTTCCGCCACTCCATGGTCTAACCATCCTTCTGGACCAGACTCACACCAAACACGACCACATATGAACCTGTCTCCTCCGAATTCAGCGTCGCTACCTTCCCCTTGAACCACGGTTCAAACGACCTGGGCCCCTATGAATCTGTCGCCTACTTCGTTCGACAAGATGCAAGTGGCCAAGAATTCCTCTTCTTCGGGGACGTCGAGCCGGACTCTGTCGCATCCCTAAACGGCGGCAAGCCTCAAACACTCGCCGTCTGGCAGTTCGCAGCTCCCAAAATTCCACACATGCTCTCCACCATCTTCATCGAATGTTCATATCCATCCGGGAGAGCAGATTCCCTCTTATTCGGACACTTGACACCCGAGTACCTCGTTGAAGAACTAGTTGCCCTCGCTGCAGAAGTCAGGAAATCAAAACCTGCGGGGCATTCTTCTGATCGACCAAACAAGCATGTCAGGAAGAGGCAAAAACGGTTGGCTTCCTCGACTGGGATCACAAATGCGTTGGCGGGGTTGACAGTGTATGTGACACACTGCAAGGATGCAGGGCTGGGAGACGAATCTTCCGGGCGGCCCATGCGGGAAGTCATCGTAGAGCAGGTTCGATCGTTAGCGGAAGCAAAGGGGTTGGGTGTTACTATTAAAGCCGCTGAACAGGGCATGCATATTCGTACGTCCATCTTCCGTGACACGGGGTTGTGAAACCAATGTGGTCCTCCGAACACAATCTGACATTGCTCACACACAGAGATCTGAACGGTTACTTCATTCAATGGACTTTCGAAACTCTCTTCCTCGCTTTCTGGGTGCTCTCGGTTAACGTTATGCGATCGCTCCATACCTCTGTATTTTTAGATTGTCTTATTATTGCCAGTGTAGCTTGTAGCTTTAGTGTTCTCTCGCTCTCTCAGCATGTTCTTGTAGCCACCACTGTACGGCAACCTCCCAACTGTCACGAATGGTCACGACTCTTTTTCACACCACCAAAAACAGCCCCAATAAATTACAGAGAGAAAGAGAGAAAACATGGCATTACAGCGTCAGCATTAGGGTCATCTGCCGTGGAATGGGTGTACGAGTAACATGTCATCGGAAAGCGAAAACACTACACAAGGGAAATCAAAAAAGGACAAATAATAAAGAAACAGAAAGCTCAAAACAGACCAGTCCCAACATAAGTAAGTGTTTCATGACAGCTGATAGGGTAGTACGACGATGAAAGATCTCCTGAGCTCACGTGCAGCAAATAGGTAACAGGATGAGGTTATGATGAAGCGTAGAGCTTGACCACACCATCTGCACCAGCGCTCGCCATGAATGGCAACGAAGGATGGAAGTCAACATCCAAAACACCTTCTCGAGCCTTCTCCCGATGCGCTGAGATTTCTTGAACGCATGTACGCCCACCCAAGAGATCCCAGAAACGCACAGAGCAATCATGACTTCCAGAGACCAGGGAGAAACCTGCCGCATCGATCGATAGCGATGTCACACCATCGAGGTGTGCAAGCATTGAATGCGTGCATTGTCCTATCGAGACGAAAATAATCTCAGAATCGGAAACGAGACTCAAAATTCAAACTCAACCACATACCTGTTGCAAGGTCGAAGATTCTAATGTATCTGTCCTCGTGCCCGGTAACCAATAGCGGCATTGTAGGATGTGATGTTAGACAGTTGATTTGGGTAGCGGGGGTACCGTCTAAAAGCAATGGTTCAGCCACGTGTTCAGTGTAATAGCGAAGCTCGAGACACCCACCATAACTTATGTCGGTGCTCAACTTGGAAACTTCTTTTCCAGTCTCAATATCGAAAATCTTGACGACGGCATTTTGATATGCAACTGCAACCTTCTTGAGGTCAGTCTTGATCGCCTCCACAGCCGTAGCTCCAGGCGCGGTCATATCCTCGTTCAAGTCGTCGGGATTTTCAATGACACCATTGTATCCCCATGTCAGCTTCAACGAACCACCGCCCAGCGGCCCGCTCACATCCCACACTTTGACAGCGCCTTCCGCTCCACAGCTGATGAGGGTGCCTTCGTCCCGGACGAGAGCAAGATCCCAAACAGCATCAGTATGGCCGATTAGCTCTCCTCTTGATCGCGTTTCGTCATACGGAGCATAAGTCGTGTGCGATGATGTAGGGAGTGCCCAGATTCGAATTGAGCAGTCCAAGGAGGCGGAATAGAGCAGTCCCTTGGCGGGTGAGTGTACCAGGCGGGTGATGGCGGAAGAGTGTCCTCGAAGGGTGAGCTGGGGCTCCACCTCGGTCGTTGGTCGGGTACTGGAAATATATGAGGGTGCGTTCGACATTCAGAGTTGGGCAAACTTACTTGGACGAGGCTAGAACAGAAACTTCCATCCGCCAAATCTTGACTGTATAGTCATCTCCCCCTGTAGCGAGGCATAGTTCGTTCGGATGGAATGCGATGGCACGAACGGCATCAAGGTGACTACGGGTAATGTCAGAACACGGGTCTTTCGCCTAGATCGTGAAGGAATGACAGACTTTCTCAACGTTCGCTTCGCCTTCCAAGTTTTAGTGTTTCCGCCCTCAGACGAGACTGACTCCTCCGATTCTATGTCATGCTCTTCCTCCTTCAACTCTTCTCCTCTCCAGTTATCCGATTGGAGGGGCTCTTGGCCATCTCTCGCTGCCTGTTGGGCAGCCTCGTGTGCTTTGCGCAATTGATCTTTCCAATTTTCGCCTGGCTGGAAGATGGCGGTCAAGTGATGGCTCGATGGTTGACCCTCCTTCTCGGAAGCCTCGGGTTGAGTTTCTGGAGGCTGTTGCGGTTGTGGTTCAGGTTCCTGTGTATGGGCCGAAGGTTGTTGAGGAGGTACGCCGTTGTGTTCGGCGGTGGAGACTTGAGAAACGTTCGGTGGGGGACCTGATGAAGGTCCGACTGTATTCATTCCATTCAGGACAGGGAACTCCTTTCCACTCTCAGGCATGATTTTCCGCGGTCGACCATTGAAAGGAATCGAATCGAATGAAGGAACGTTGGGTATCGCCATAGATGGGATGTTCGAGCTGTTCAATAGAGGTCGGTTTGGCAGGGGGTTCATCGCTTGAGGGGAGGTCAGGTAAGAGATCTCTTGCAGACACCTATATGGGACAAAGTTTAAAAGTCGGAATGGAAACACGGAGTGATAGACTAACTGTTTGAGATAGTCACGGCTCCTTGCCCTACTTTTAGGATCCCTCCCCGCGGGTGGCTTTCCATAAGTTGCGGGGGCAGGGGCACCACCGCTAGTTACGCTGGCCCAGTTTGCGGGACCCCATGAATTTGGTCTCGTTGCGGGACCATTAGCATGAGTGCCATTGGGCAGTCGACTCTCCGGAAGTGGTGAATCTGAGGTATTTCCGCAGGTCAAAAACCTACAACAGCACCCACGTACACTCGACGCACCTTCACTGCGGGGTGAGCTCCCTCCACTGTCCCCTTTCTGACTGCCGGTCTCATCCTTCTGTCCCGAGGAAGCTCCGGAAGACTGGAGCGTTGACAGTTTGCTGGATGCATTGGATGAAGAGGGTTGGTTGAGTTGTTTCGACCTTTCGACGTGTAAGCCCCATGAAAGCGGACAGCGCGCTGTTGAAGGATAGCTACCGTTCCATGCGCAAAGCGTATTCAAGCATTTTGATTCTTCGCATGAGATCGAGTTTGATATTTTCAAAGGACCTCCGCTCGCCTTCGAGGAGGGCGATGCGTGCCTTGCCAACACTGCAGTCAGACGCGATAGCCATGCTACTGTGTGGCATGTACTAACCCTCATTTCTGCTCGTTCAATCTCCCATTCGTTTCTATCGCGCTCATAACGGCGCCATTCTGTCTGGAGGAAATGGAGGACGCTTGAAAGGGTATAGTCCTGGCCATTTTGCGGGGGCGGTGGTGGTGGTAGTCCGCCTTGCTGGAGCTGCTGTCCCTGTTGACCCTGCTGGTTCTGTGGCTGTTGGCCCTGGTTCTGCAGGACCTGCAACGAGCTCAACATTGAGGTCGAAGAGAAACGAGGGACTTGGACGAAATTTAGGAAATTGTTGGAGGGACTGAAGGAGAAGACAAGTTGGCTGAATTCGAATACCCATCGAATTAGGCAGCGAGACAAACAAATACAAACGACAGAATGAGTCCCTCAATTGACCACAATGATTTTCTATTCTACTACGTTTGTACAGTCAATCCACAGTCATGTCTTTATTTCTTTCCGGACCTAATCCAGTCCTCAGTATCGTCCACAAAATCAACCTTGTCCACTTACTTCTTGATGCCTCCACCAGTGAGAGGGCCATCTTCAGCAGCACAATCAATATACATACTACATCCAAGAGGCCAGATAACTCTACTCACGCTTCATAGCTACGGGCGCATCCACGATATCAGCAAGCGGAAGACACACATCCAACAAGACATCTATTCACCTTTCTCTCGGGCAGCTTTCAAAGCTTCAGCCTCAGCTTTCTTCTGCGCCTTGAAGGCAGCATCCTCCTCAGTCTCCTCCCTCTTCTCTTTCTTGGGAGCCTAGAACCATCCATAAACATGAATGCTTTCAACAACGATTTAAGCATACTCGCCTTCAACGGCTTGAGCTTGCCTCCTTGTCTGCCAGACATTGTGGTTACTGCACGAGTTTGCTGCATGCCCAAGGGCGATATAATGAGCCTGTTTGGCATCAGCTTCCGGAACAAATACTGTTCCCATCAGATCGTTGGCTATTTATAGAGCCCCTCTATGTTTCCCTCTCGACTTCCACCGAAATACACCCATTTCCTATCTATGCCTTGGGGTTTCGTCGACTTTCTGACTCTTTCTCAGGTGTCCTTCACAGCTATGCAGGTTTGGAGTCTTGAACTCTCCAAAGACTGGGATGTATATCCATTCTCCCCCATGACCTCAATCATACTCCCAAGTTAATAAATTCCGTAGGTTTTGGGCCCATTTCCAATTCATGCACGGGAGCAGCACTTTCTTTCGCCAAGTTTCCCCTTGAACTGTAACTCCGAATTTCAATCTGCGCTGAGACTCATCTCACCACATCCCAGTGTCCGAGCCGATCGACTGGGATAAATCATGGCCCTCTTCCTACGCTGACGGTGGCGCAGTTAATTGGGACACAGCAACGGCCAATAATGATGGATCTCTCTACGTCTCCTTCCCGAACGTTCGCTGGAACTACCTTCGCTCGCATGAAGGTTGGGCGGGTCTCCAGCATCACACTGTTCTTCGCACAACCTTTAAGCTCGCAGGTGGTACCTCGCCACAACCCAAACTCTTAGTTCACCTTCATCAGGGTTCCTACTTTACGGTCATACCTCTAAATCCATCTCCATCTACTGTCCCTCGATGGTATGCTGGGAACATCTACGACATGGGACGGACTCTCCCTCAAGTTGTTACCCTCCCACCTTCCGACACTTTGGAGTACCAACTATTCGTCAGCGGCGATTACGAGGTATAAATCTCCTTAACTTCTTCGTTCTTTTCTCTTCTCATCCCTGGCAGATCCGTCTTTTCGGAGACCCCGAAATCCAGCTTGGTTCACCCACTCCGCGCCTAGAGATAAAGGTGGACATAACACTGGATGTGCAGGATCAACCATATACCCACGAATCGTCGTTGGACATAATACCGAACTTTGTGTCTGGATATGCCTTTGGCAACGCAACAGGTGTTGCCATACGCAGTATTTCAGACTGGCTGACCGTCAAGGATGCTGTGCTCGCTGCAGATAGACCTCAAGTTCGGATCTCGCTGCTTCGCGAGACGCGCGTAGCTCCAGGGCAGACTCGCATTGTCCCACTGGTTCTAACTCAAACAGACAGTTACACAGGAAATGAACTGGAAATTTCGCTGACGCTTGAATCGACTTCCCGGGAGTTGTCCTCGCTTTCTGTATCCCTCCCAATCAAACAGGTATCCCAGTGGCCAGAGCCATCCCGACAAGCGATTGTCGGTTCATATTTCTTCGCGAGTTCGATCCCTAGTCAATTCGCTGCCCTCCCTCCGATTCAACAAAAAACAGACGGGCAAGAGCCTCCCATCGTCGCTCTTCGTATGTCTCCTTTTCTGCATATGCCCATAGAACTTCTTCCAAGTCCAGTATGTAGATGGCGCAGGAGTGGATGTTGTAGGGAGCCCGGGCCAATTTTGGGCGGAAGCTATGCCTCCCAACCGGTACGGTTGGATCCTCATGCCTACCGGACGAACAGCCTGGGTGGGTTATATCCTTGTCTTTCCATTTATACACTTCGTTACGACTGTCGGAACCTCTTCAGGGCCTTGACTGGCACGGTCCAAGTACTCAAGACGTCTTTGAATCGCTTTCCGCACTTAGTCACATCCTCGCCCGTAACGAGGCATGGAAACCCCAGGCTTTCTCCCCTACGTCTCCGTTCCTCCTCATAGGCCATTCCAACGGAGGACAAGGAGCATGGCACCTCGCTTCACACTACCCTGACCGTGTTCTAGCCGGTGCGTCGACGATGTGTGCAGGTAAGCTTTAGGTAGGGTAGCTAACTTGAAACTTCCTGTGGCTTTAGTTGCCCCAGCAGCAGCGTATTCCAAATCCCAGTCTTACGTCCCCTTGACCCATTCTCGGTAAGCCCGCCGTCTGCCATTAGCGACTCTGGGACCTCAACGCCTCCAGCTCGGCACACTACATGGACCCAGCCCTTCGTTCTATTCTCGAAACATCTTTCACGCCAGATGACAATGACCTTCACCTGTCGAATATACTTCAAACCCCAGTTCTCGCCATACACGGGTACGTTCGTTCTTGAAGAGGGACAAGGCCCTCCCATTGATTGCACGACTTTAGAGGCGCAGATGAGAACGTCCCTTCGTGGCATTCCCGAGTTTTAGTTGACACACTCAAAACTCTCGCTCGCCAGGCTGGGGTTAACTCCAGGTACGCACATCCGAGCACAATCTTTGCTTACGGTATTCAGCGCCATTATTAATAGTGTTCGACTAAAAGAAGACCCGGGCCAAGGGCACTGGTACTCTTCCGTACTCAACAACGAAGAAGTGCAGACTTTCCTTGAGTCCCATTCATCTCTAAACACGACCAGAGAGGTACCACAATCGTTCGAACTAACGGTTTCTAACCCCACAGAAAGCGGGTCACTGTATGGATTCCAAATCCAGAGCCTCTCAATTCCAGGACGGTAAGTGCCTTGAGTTCGCTTTACAGTTTTGAAATATGCACTGACATCCGTGCGTAGCCTGGGGAAGCTGAAGATCCAGAAACAGGGTAAAGACACCCTTGCTGTTTCCCCTCTAAATGTCCGGTCATTCTCTATCGCGTCACGGGATGGCATAGGCTCAGCGAAGACGCTGGACTTAGGAGGCACCATGATCGCCCTTCCGAGTATTGAGTCCTTCCCGGTGCATGTCGGAATGCTCGATGACGGACACTGGACTGTAAGAATCAATCCTCGTCCGCACCGCCGTCTCACGCAGCTCTTGCTCTGATCCAGATCTTGCCCAAGGCGTCTTCAATCCCATCCAGGCTACAAGCCATCCTAACCTCTCCGTCGCCTCTCACCTTTATCTACTCAACGCCAGAAGAGCTCTCCCTCGCACTACGTCTTATCCACGACCTCCAAACCTACCACAACCTTGACGCGGAGCTCATATCTTCGCAGGAAGCCATTGAATGCCACGCCCAAGGGACCTGGGGAAGCGGTAACATCGTCGTCCTCGGCACTCCCACTTCAGACATTATATCTCTCTTCCTAAAGGAACGGAAAACAGGATTCAGCGTCGATGACGGCCAGATCCTTCTCCGCAACAGGAAGGTTGAGGGGGAAGGAAGGGGGTCCATTTTCCTACATCCCCATCCAACCGAGGACGCTAGCTGGATGCTGTTCATGGTTTATACAGATCTGATGTCCCTTGAAAGACTCGGGAGGCTCTTTCCAATGCGCACTGGCATCGCTGGACCAGCTTGGATGATTACAGGGCCCGAGACAGACCAGCTCGGAGCGGGTGGGCTCGAAGGAGCAGGGTGAGTACTGCGTTGGCCTCGTATACCAAGCCTCTTACCCCTCACACCATCACCTTCAGAGTCTGGGACTCGGACTGGCAATATCTCCCATCTTCCTCCTGGCTCGCACGCTGAGGTGCACTCGGCAAATGGGGATATGAATTACCTGTAGATTAAGAAGCATATTATAACGGATACAGACGCAATCTAGGAATGACAATGGTATCACGGGAGATCACGAGTTAAAAGTCGGAGAGGATATCCTTGATGACACTCCAGTATTCCTTGTCAACGCGAGGTTCGATCTCCTCTTTTGTCAGCCAGGCAAAGTCCTTGATTTTCTGGCCGTCGATGGTGGCCTGGCCAGCCATGATGTGGGCTTTATAGAAGAAGACGTAGTCCTGGGAGACTACAAGTAAGCAAGTGGGGAAGGATAACTATGTTCTGAAAGACGTACGTGTGGGTTTTCGGGAGTGGGTTTTTGAGCCTTGGGCTTGTAAACTCCAATAGGGTTCCTGCTGACGATCCAGGTGTCCATTCGGTCACCAGCTTCAGCATAGAGGTCTCTTTGGGCAGCCTAATAGCAATATTAGAATTTGCAATGCAGCGTCCATCAGACAGACAGCGCGTACCTGGTGCAAGAACTCATTCTTCTCCAAACCTCCCTGGGGGAAACGCCAAACCTGTTTCCCATTCTCCTCCGCCAGCAACAAGAGATACAAATTCCTCTGCCCCTTCCTATCCAAGCTCTTCACATCATTGCTGATGTCCGAAGGGTGTTCCCTAGGCGCCAATTCCTCACCCTCGCCCTCCTGCTGAGCCAATTGCTCAACGGCAGCCCTATCCGCGGCCAACTTCTCCGGGTCCGTATCCTCAGGCGGAACAAAGCTCTCTCCAAATGCTATCTTCTCCCGCTCCCTATCCTCCATGTTGAACCTAGTCTGGAGCAGGGACCCCTGCTTGAAGTAAAACTCATGAGGGAAGGGGTTTGACAGAGCGCGGCGTATACGTTGTTGGTACGAGTAGAAAGCGGTCTCGAAGGGTGCCGGCGTCCGTGTAAGGATAGGAGAGCGGTTCAAAATGACTGCGGTGGAGATGCAGGGTCGGGTCGCAGACTTGGGTTTTACAGCCTGTGTCGAAGTCGACGCCGAGGAAGCTGCTGCTGCTGGCGCTTCAGTCGCAAAAGCGCGGTGTAGGGCGCCTGAAAAAGGAGTCATTGTCGTGTGACGCGTGCGAGTGTAGTGAGACATACTTTTGGGACATGCCCCGGCGTACTTCAAGGCATTCCTGGACAACATTGAGTTGGGGATAGCGGTGACAACGAAACCAGGCGCAGAAATTATGACAGCCCACCCGAAAACGAGTCGGGCCGCGACAGATCCGCTGAGGTCAGGTGACCTTGACGGGTCCTAATTCGTCCTGATCGCGGTCGCTGCTGGTGCGATTCAGCAAACGACCATGGCCGTAGCTCTCGTCTCAAATTCTTATCTCGACGACACCTCAAACAAGATTCGTGCAAAGCCTGTACCATGGGAGGTCAGTCCTTCAGTGGTCTGAATACCCACCATACCAACAGAGAGTCCACAGGGGTACCAACGAGCCGACTTGGTTACTGCAGAGGAATTGGCCCTCATCAAGCGCGTAGACCGCCAGTCCAGGGCGAAGACTGAAGCGGTCCTGCTGTCTGAAGGGCCTGCGTACGCCTTGCTGTATCTTTCGTTGCTCAAGAAGCTGCAGCGAATAGATACAATGCAATGTCTTCTTGTCCTCATAGCCGATGCATTATCCGGTATGTCACATTCGTCTGTGGGCTAATTGGACTGCATTTATAGCTCGGTAATCGCAGAACATGAAGAGCGCATTCCACTGTTTACCCGAACGCAACAAACCGATCCAGATCTTCCGTACTCGCCCCTCCTTAGGTGCGCTCACCGACCCCGGACGATGACGCCTACTGATCCCGCTTAGAGCCTTGGATACAACGGACGAATTCGCCCAATTGAAAGCAGCCCAAGTGCTCACTATCATTCTGAGGCGAGTAATATCTGTCCCAACCGAATGCCTCCACCAACCTTATCCCCAGTGCCCCATCCACCGCTCTTCCATTGCGCCAACTGCAGCCTTTCATCAATACTTTGTCCGCGCTTATTAAAAGCCCGTCAACCAACAAGCGCGATGTTGGAGTTCAATGTCTCGAATCCCTCCTCGCCCGACCAGAGTTTAGACAGATAGTATGGGAAACCCCTGGCCTGGTTCAAGCGTGCGTTCTCCTTCCCTTCCATCCACCATGGTCGCTGGACTCAACAGACATCAGACTCGTCGATGCTTTGAAGAATAACCCAGGACCACAGATGAGCTACCAAGTCGGGTTCTGCATATGGCTACTTTCATTCGAGACTAACATCGCCGAAGAAATCAACAAGTGCGCTGTCCTCAGCCAATCGACTGTACATCCTCTGATGATTCTCCAGGAAGTATGACATAATCGCTGAACTTATTACAGTCGCTCAGACTGCGGTGAAGGAGAAGGTCATTCGAGTTATCGTGGCGACCTTCAGGGTGCGTCTACACGTTTTCTCCACTTGCTCTCGCTCATTTAGCATTAGAACCTTATCGTGAAAGCGCCCGCTGCCAACCTCCCTGCGATGCTGGTATGCCAGCTATTGCCGTTCTCCAAGAATCTTGTTGCACGCAAATGGACCGATGAGGATATCGTCGAGGACGTCAAGTTCCTCAAAGAAGAACTCACAAACCGCTTCCAAAGCCTAACGTCAGTCCCCGAGTTCGATCAGATTTTTCCCATTTTAATCCAGGACGTGCAGGACATGGGATGAGTACACATCTGAACTTGCTTCCGGCCACTTGTCGTGGACGCCAGTGCACCAATCAGACGAATTCTGGAAGGAGAACGCCACCAAATTGAATGAGAAGGGTCATGAACAGCTCAAGTAGGATTCGTACTTTTGCCAAATCTAACCTGCTAACAATATCACCCAGGGTCCTGATCAACTTGCTCAAGGAATCCAATGATCCAGTGGTACTCGCCGTGGCCTGCCATGATATAGGGCAATATGTGAAGTACTATGAGAGAGGGAAGAAGTAAGGAACTCCGTCTTCTCAATGTCGTCACTGGCTTATCCGTCTCCAGGATTGTGAACGATTTGGGGGGCAAGAACAGAGTAATGAGCTTGATGACGCACAAGGACCCGGATGTCCGCTACAGAGCTTTGCTGTCTGTTCAACAACTGGTCAGCCAGCCTTGGATTTCCGCGTAGAGCAGAAACGGACTGCTTCATTACATGTAAATAATATTGTTGATCCAATCATGACTCTAGGCATCATCCAAACTATGCATTGAGATAGTAGTTCTCTACGAAGGCACCCAAACCTCTCCAATAACATCGTATTCTTTGAGAGTCTGTATTCTCGTTGGTTTCCACCTCGGCTCTTCTCCCTCAGTCTCCGTGGTGTCCTCCACCAGCAATATCCGCAGCCCACCGATCGTGACGAATCCTCGCCTAACAGGGACAAATGTCAACTGAAACTCTTGGACAGCAGGATTATTCGCTGTCCCTTCCTCGCCTGAGGATAGCGTAATGGGCGGTAGGAACACAGCCGAGGCGCCAGTAGCAATTACCCCATCCGAAAGTGGCCGAAGTTCGTCGTAGCCCTCAAAGTAGGGGATAGGTAGAATCGGGTTGCTGTGTTGCGCTCCCGCACCCCCAGGCGTGTCGTGCCCTTCCCCTATCGGACTGTCAACAAGAGGCGATTTGGCCGCATTAGCTACGTCCAATATCTTCTGGTGAGCAAGCGCATAGTTGAAAGGTGTGGCCGCCCCCGATTGAGGCGTCGCAAACCCAGACGAAGGTGCCCTGGGACTCATCATGTCCATACTCCCGGCCGCTTGAGGGTGTGCCTGAGGTTGAGCGGTCAAGGGCTGCTGTTGAATAGCCTTTGGTGGCCTCAAATGCTGCACCGCAAACACCAACTTCCTCTTCCCCACATCCGGATTCCTCGTAACCACAAGACCAAACGTAACGGCGAACGGTTTCTCCACCACGATATCCTTCCTTGGCAAATACTTCACAATCAAACTGACCTCCACGTCCGTTACATGGGGGAAACCGTGTCCACCAGCGGGCATTGTCGCCGTCGAAGGGGATTGTGGCCGGATAGGTTGTCCACCCATGGATTGGGGTCGATTGGGAGACTGGAAGGCTGGAGACCCAGGTCGCTGAGCTGATACAGGCGGAGACATGGGCCTCGATTGTTGAGGCGATTGAGGTCTCGAGATCGACCCACCCGCCACCGCACGCTTGAGATAGGAAGGAACAGCTGAAACAGGTTGTTGCTGCTGGGGCTGCGGGAATGGGATACGTCGCGTAAGCATAGAGGTTAACAGACGTCCCGGTTCGCCATAAGAAGACCTCCACGATATGTCCAATCTTCCCAGCGGTATGATACTCCCTGGCGGGAGAGCGGGTGGAGCCACGGTCGTAGATTTGGGCGTCAAGATGTAGACATATTGACGAGTATCCTGTGGTTGCATCGTCGCAAAGCTTCCCGAAAACACTGGTCCATTAATATCGTCCACATCGAAGCCCTCGGCGCACTCGAATCGCATCTTCTCGAAGAACATCGAGGCTGGCGTCAAATTCTGGATGTGGACTTCGAGGAACAACTTGTCGCGCTCGTCTAGAGATAGCGAAGCCGAGGGTGACTTGCTGGTGTGGACTTTGGTCTTCACAGATAAGGGATTCGTGACCTGCACCAAACCATAAGAGACGAGGGGGAGAACGTGATCAAATGCAACACACCGCGAACTTGTAGAACTTCCTAAAGGTCAACAGGCTGGGATCACTCGCATCCTCAGCAGCACCGGGAACTGGCCTTGCGCTCGGAGGTAGCCTATACGTGACAGTGCACGCGAGAACATGCTGTCCGAGTTCCTTGATCTCATGGTGCACGATCGTCTCCAGGCTGTCCCCCGCTTCCAACATCTTGGTCGGGCCAGTTTCATCAAGTTCAGAGAGGGTCACCTTGGTTGTGACAGTCTGCATCTCCACCTTGATTTGCTTGACCTCGACAGCGGAGGTGGCTTCATTGTTGACGCAGAGGCAGCTGGAGAAGGTTTCGCCGAGTTGGATGGACCCAAAGGAAGCTGGAAGGGTGAGGAGTTCTGAGGCGTGTGTTAGATCGCGTAGCGTCTTTGGATGACCAGGGAGTGGAGAAGAGCCTTGCAGGGATAGGATCGATGCCGAAGAATGTGCCTTGAGACGACGTTTTAGTTCAATAATATCATCAGAATTGACAAAAGAGCCTACGGAGAACGAAGGGGAGCTAGAGTAGAATGGCTGCCATGCAGTTGCGAGCTCTGGTCTCTGAATCGCCGTTCGAATTCAATTCTTTCCAGACTAGAAACTTGTAGCTGCTCACAGAGACTCGCATAACCTTGAGCGACAGCAAATGGGTAGGTCCGTCGCTGGCCATGATGTCGATGGTCGTGGTTCAGAACAAAGCACAATACGTGATGCCCAAGTCGCTGTTGTCCATCCAACAGTCGAGATATATTACCAAAACTAATGTAGCAAGGGCGGGGCGAGGGAAGAGAGACATGTTGAAGCTAAACTACTTACTACCATGGGCAAAATCGTCACTAGATACAGGGTTTTCAGCCCCTACTTTAAGCGCGTCCGTGTGTCAGTACCTAATATATATACTGCGTGCTAACTTCAAGTCAGGAATGGTACTACACTAAAAGGTCGGCCTTGAGCCAGACATCATCACCGCAAAGCCCTGGTTGAGACAGACAGTAACTACATTCACCAATGCAGGAAAATGGACCGCATGGTTCATAAACGTATAGTAAACAAGACGAGAACGAGAACGAATTCCATAAGCTCAAAAAAGGCACTTCCTCCACATCGGAGTCTCCTCTTCTGGACCGGGAGAGGTTGGTTAATCAACATACACAGACGACAGAAACGATGGCATATATGAAATCGATGGTTTTTGTATTGATTGACCAATTAACGCTTGGCTCCAGCCCTTCGGGTAGGCAGCTTTTTGATCTGACGACCAGCGGCAGGAGCAGGTGCAGCTCCAATGGTGAACAGTGTGCCACCGGACGATGTCGAGGGTGCCAATTGAGCGGGAGGGTTGAAAGGAGACGAGGGTGCCGCGGTAGCCCCAAAGGCTCCGTTCGTGGCTGTCCCGAACCCACCAGTTGCAGGCAATCCACTGTTAGACCCGGCAGGGGAAGCAGGCTGCGAGCCAAAGGTGAATGGTGTAGAAGAGGATGTCGCAGGGAGAGGTGCCGCAAAGGAGAATGGAGAGGGTTGGTTGAAGGTCGAAGGACTGCTCGGGGCGGAGGTCGGTTGAGATGGTGCAAAAGGATTCGGAGCGGCTGCAGCACCGGTTCCAAAGGAGAAGGGCGCAGCTGTCGAAGTGGGAGTGCTCGTTGCTCCAAAACTGAAAGACCCTGTCGTGTTGGGTCGCGCGGGCTCACCACCCGTAGATTTGGACGGCCCAAAACTGAAGGGAGAAGCGGTGGTCGTTGGGGTACTGGCAGGTGTTCCAAACGAGAATGGTTTGGGCTCCTCTGGTTTCGCAGAGGATGCGAAGGGATTCGAGGCGGTTGTAGCGCCAAAAGAGAATGGTGTAGCCGACGTTGGGGCGGGAGAAGGTGCTCCAGACGTGGAGCCACCAAACAGAGTAGATGATCCGTTGGCTGACTGACCAAATGAGAAGCTCAATGTTGGCTTGGAAGCTCCGTTAGCTTGCATTTCACGCGTGGGACTCTCTTCCATCCTGAACTCTTGTTCGTTATTCTTTGGCGTTGTAGGACGCTGGATGGGCGGTGCAGCCGCAGGTGCGCCGAATGTGAATGGCTTGTCCGCAGCTGGGGCTGGGCTGGGAGCTGAAGAACCAAACGTAAACGGAACCGGCGAAGGCGACGCTGCTGGTGCATCGGTTTTGAATGAGAACCCATTGGTAGTCGGATGGGTGGGCGGGGTGCTGGGAGCAGCCCCAAAGGTGAAGGGAGAAGCCTTTGGCGCTGTATCCTTCGCAGGCGCACCAAATGAGAACGGACTCGAGCTCGATGATGGGAGGGTCGGTTTGGGTGCCTCGAGAGCGCCGCTTCCGAACAAAGGTTTGGGAGCTTCGGCGGGTGCACCCCCAAACAAGGACTTGGGCGGTTCAGCGGGCGCGGTGGCACCGAACAGTGGCTTAGGCGGTTCGGTGGAGGTCGCGCCAAACAGAGGCTTAGGAGGGTCAGCCGCAGAAGTCCCAAATAACGGCTTGGCCGGCTCAGCGGAAGTGGACGAGGCTG
The DNA here is from genome assembly GCF_000182895.1 of Coprinopsis cinerea okayama7#130. Classification (NCBI taxonomy): domain Eukaryota; kingdom Fungi; phylum Basidiomycota; class Agaricomycetes; order Agaricales; family Psathyrellaceae; genus Coprinopsis; species Coprinopsis cinerea. The sequence continues at coordinate 2,038,521 of NW_003307543.1, read as the reverse complement.
TTGTAGACGATGCTGCAGAGGAGCCAAAAGAGAACGACGTCGATGCCGGTGGCGCAGCCGGCTCCTGTGACTTGAAACCGTCGAACGGCTTGGAGGCAGTAGAACCAAAGAAGTTGGGTACTGAAGAAGATTCTGGCTTCGCCTCACTGGATGGCGGCTGTGATTGCTGTGTCGTTGGTGCCGGAGGCTGCGTGCCGAAAAGCGGTTTGGATGGCTCTACTGCCGGGGCAGACGGGGTCTCGGCCGTGGTTGGCGCGGCTGCCGCGGTCTCCGTTTGCTTGCCGAAGGAAAATCCTCCGGTAGTAGCGGTAGCTTCAGGTTTCGCAAAGGAGAACGCTGTCGCCGCTGCTGGTTGAGTGGTAGCAGGTGCCCCGAACGAGAAACCTGAGGTAGTCGGCGGTGTGACCTGGATTTCAGGAGCTGCGCTCTCCTTCTTGCTGTCGCCTTCCCAGAAGGGGTTTTCTTTGTCTTTCACCGGACCTGGAGCCTGACTTGAAGATTGTGCAACATTAAAGACAGACGTGGAACTTGAAGAGGGTGTACCAAAGGTGAGAGGAGGCGTCGAGGGAACCTCGAGTGGCTTAGACAAGAGGGCAGATTTTGCAAAGAAATTGGGCACTCCGGCGGGTGTTGTCGGTGGTTCTTTGGTCGGTTCACTGGATCCCAGAGGTGGGGCATCAGCCAAGGAACGAGGTGCAAATGAAGGCACCGTTGACGGTTCCGCCGGTCGTTCTGAGGAGAGTGTCGAACCCTCGGCATTCTCCTTGCGAGATTGTGAACTCTCTGCTTTGGAGGGTTCGGGGACTGGGGCAGGCTTGGCAAAGGAGAAAGGCAGAGAACTAATCGGAGGTTCCTTGGCATTGGTCAAGTCTTGCTCAAGAGGCTTAGTCTGGGTCATCGATTGAGTGATATGTAGGTAAGACGAATCTTTCAAGAGGGAACTTACATCAGGCTTCGCAAAAGTGAACCCGGCAGGGATGTTGAAGACGGGCATCTTATTGGCTGCTTCTTCGAGGGCAGCACGCTCCTTTCTCCTGGCTTCCTCTTCCGGATCCATAGAATCATCCTCCTCTTCGTAAACAGCGGAGAACTTGAGGCGGCTCCGGGCAGCTGGGCGAGGAATGTGGTTCCGCGAAGTCTTAGTACGACCAACACGAAGAGATGACGATGGCAAAGAGGTGCCGGCAGTGGCTGCAGCGAACCAATCGGTCGGTGCGTTGGAGGTCTGCGCCGGCTGCGGTGCGACTTCCGGCTTCGACTCCTTCTCCATATCCTCATCCTTGGTCCCAGCTTCCCTTTCTCGGACGTCTGCGTCGTCTTCCTCTTTCTTCCTCTTAGCCAGTAATTTCTTCATCCCACCAGAGCCAGCGTAAGGTTTAGCATCATTACGATGAGGGGACTTGACCCGCTTCTTCTTGCCAGATTTTTCAGATCGACGATCGTCATGCATGAGAACGAGCTGAGAAGTGCGTCGAGACTTGAACATCGATGGGATATCCGAGGAGCTGGAGGCGATCGGGTTGTTGGCTGAGCGGAGACGAGTAGGAATAAGAGGCGTTTTGTAGACATCTAATTCATACAGTGCCTTCTCTGCCGGAGCTTGAGGAGCCGGAGCTGGCTCTAATCATTGGTTGGAAAATGTCAAAAGCCAAGCGGGGAAAAAGGCTTACGATGATTAGCGTCTGGCTGAACAGTGTTCCCAAAGAGGAGTGAGCTATGTTGCCTGCCAGGAGATCGCGCCTGGAGCGGGCTTGAGTACAAACCAAAAAGAAGTGGAAAAAAATGTTAACGCACAGATCTCACTGATTCGACCAATGTTCCAAGCGTCGTCGATGGTTTCGGTTCCTCCTGAATCGGGCGAGGCGGGCGGACAAAGGTAGGATTCAAAGAGAGAGTGCTTATTGGCGGGGGCTCAGACAGCTCACGGGGTTGCGGTTGGGGGGTGAGGGAGGTTCGCATGCGGAAGGACGGACGTGCAGTAAGCGATCCTGCGGGGACAGAGAGCTCACGAGTGTTGGATGCTTGGCCGGATTCCATGACCACGTCAGGGATAGAGGCATCTCTGGAGATATAAAGCTGGCTCAAAGGCGGGTCCATCGACATGGTGCGACCAATGCGAGGAGGCGACAGTGTCGATCGCGAAACATTGCGCCTGGAATTACGGGGTGGCTCTAAGATATTTGCTGAAGTCGAGGAAGAACGAGCGAGTGGTGGTGCAGGGGTTCTGCGCTTCACACGAAGGGGGACGAAAGCAGACGAAGGGGGATCATTATATGCCGTTGGTGCGACCGTCTTGGGCGGACTGTTGAGCCTCATGCGCTTCGTACGTGTCGCATTATCGCCATCGTCTGTAGTGCCGGACTCTGAGACGGGTTCAAGCCGCCTGCGCTTGCCTGTGGAGTCCGAGCTGTCGTCGTGTTCTGAGCCGGCCAGCCAAGTTAAAGGGGCGGCTACGATATTCTTGATGGTCCCCAGCAACGAGCCTTGCCGGGTAATCTTCGATGGCTGGTTGGTGGTGGACGCCATCTGGGACGATGAGCACGAAGAAAACCAAACGACGAGGAGACGACGAAAACAAGCGAACGCGCCACACACATGTTTGAGCGTGTTTGTCACAACACTCTCAATTGGGCCAAGCGTCCAGTGGGCTTGTCAATTCCCTTTCATCCCATAATGGCCACTCGTCCGGGAGGATGGCTGCAGGGAAGGACAATTCGCAAGGCTTCGGGGATGCCCTCGGCGTCTACCACAAGGTCCTCGACACCCCAGACCGTCACCGCAACTCCCAATACCATCTATGGTGGCGGAGTCAAGGACCCCTCTGGTAGGACCGTCGAGTACTGGGTAAGTTACACGAGTCAAATCACTCAAACTACATTAACATTATTCAGGATATGGCAGACCAATGTCCAGTCTGTAGGAGTGACCGATATCTAAATCCCAAGCTCCGTCTGCTGGTCAGCTCGTGTTACCACAAAATGCACGACCTTTGCTATAACGCTGCCTTGAATCTAACATGTCTATCTGTAGGTGTGAATCGTGCATCGATAGGTTATTCACACTCGGTCCAGCACCGTGCCCTATCTGCAATAAAATATTACGGAAGTTGGCTTTCATGCCGCAGACCTTTGAAGACTTGACTGTCGAGAAAGAGGTTGCCGTTCGACGGCGCATAGCCAAAGAGTATGTCTTTCCAATGACGACCATTTGAAGGAGTTAATTTCAAACACCTTCCAGCTTTAACAAGAGAAGGGAGGATTTCCCGGACCTTCGCTCATATAATGACTATCTGGAAGAAGTGGAAGAGATCAGTGTGTACAACCTTCATGGCCCAGTGCGTCGTCCCGAATCCACTAATCAAACCCCAGCCTTCAACCTTATCAATGAAGTCGACATTCCTGAAACCGAAGCTCGCATAGCCAAATACAAGGCCGAGAATGCAGCAATCATCGAACTCAACCTGCAACGCGAGGAAGCTTATGCACGGGCGCTTCGCGAGCAAGAGGAATATGAACGGAGAGAGAAAGAGCAACGAGCACTCGAACTACGTCGCGCGGAAGAAGAGGAGCGGGAAGAAAAAGAGAAAGATAAACGGAGTATCATTGACAAGCTGGAGACAAGCGACAAGGATGCGAGCGAGCTGGTTGCAAAAGCCCGTGCATCTGCTCAGAAGCGAACGAACGCTAAAGCAGCGACAACCGGCTTCCGAAGCACTGCAGACTTGCTGAGAACTCGAGCAGCTCAGAGTACTGAGGTTCCTGACGTCCCGCACGTGCCAATACAGGACGACTACACCGCATACGAGGACATGTTTGTCCTCAAGCCCGTCTACAATGACTTCCTCGGCGATGCCGTCAGAAGAGACAGAGAAGGCATTATGAGGGCAGGAGGCTATATGCTTGAAGAGGCTTGGGAACGAGCAATACGAAGCGCGGTTGCCGGTCTGGAGGTGCCTCCATTGGTGGGTCTGGACGTCCCTGCCCCTCCAGCGTCTAAACTCGACTCCTCCGGCGATGTCATCATGACTTGAACCCGCAAGCTTTGCTTTCCATTAGACCCTGGATATACAGATGATATAGTGTACAAGTAGTGTAATGTATAAGTAATGTGGACAATGGATGGCATCCGTCAACATATTTTGGTGCTCGTGACGACCTTGCGACTTCGTATTTCGGAATCTGAAAGTGGTTCCGTCATTGGGAAGTACAGGATTTGATATTGCTTGTTTTTCCTGGACAAAGAATTGTTGAATTCCGTTGTCGACATCGAAAAGGTCCTACTCACCCAAGCTTCTTGGAGCCCAGTCGGAAATGTCTAACTATACCCTTATAATCGAAAGTCTTTCCCCCGGGGGTATTGCTTTTGGATGGACCTGAAAGTCCACTCTTGCTTCCTTCTGCCTTCTTGAGAGGAGAGTTGGATCCAGTGTAGATTATTTCGTCGTCGTCCCCTTGGACTGTAGATCCCACAATCACAACTTCGTCATCCTCGAACTTACAAGAACGCTGTCTCTTTGGATTCGGTGAGCTGACTTCCAGATTCATCTTTCGTTTGTTGTTCTCCTTGTCATTATCGTCGGAAGCCGACTTATGGAGGCTTAAGGCCATCTCGCGAATTTCTTTAGGCAGACACCTGCCACTGCGTTAGAGAAACTAGAGGAAAACACACTGTTCACTCACGTTCCGCTATCAAAGGCCAGAAGATTGACCTCTCCCTGTCGATTAACTTCATATCCGACAATGGATCGAGAGTGGCCGGCATGCTGGAGAATAATCGGAGGTTTATCCGTGACCGTGACAGGGTTAGTGGATACCAGGGCCTGAAATGCATTCCTGGATCCCTGGCCCGCGGATTCTGGAGGTGAGAAGTAATTCACGATCCAATCGATGACCATCTGGACTGGTAAAGAACAATTTGTCAGTTCTGAGCCGTATCGGCACGGAACCAGCGAGCTTACCGTTACTAGCATCCGTAAAATCGACCAATTCTGCACTTGACGGTTGTTAACAATAAGCATCGACAAGAAGGAATACACATACGGGATGCCTCTGGAAGAGAATGCAACCCATAAATCCGCTGTTCCTATCCATTTCCTCGTGCCCACCAAGTGCTTAAGTTGAGCCTTTCCTTCAGTATCGAAACCTGAAATGGGATGAGATCAAGTTTACAGAGTTGGATGGTTACATCCCCACCCTTGTCCCATGCATCTTCTATCCACCCTTGGAGGTTCCGTACGCTCGGTGGTACCGGGTCGTCGAGAAGAGGAAAATACATCGGCTGAAATGGGTGAACCATCAAGCATGCGCAGGCCATCAAGAAGTTACGATATCTGAATCACAGCCGTTTCAACGCTTCCCCTCAAACTATTTGAACGCGAGACTCACCCACACCCCCAGGTCATGTCCCAGGCTTCGTGCTGGATGAATACAGTCTGGTTGAAGCACAAGACCGCTTTACGGATCTCCCCCCTCGAATGGCTGAGTAGTAAGGACCTCTTTAGAAGCGGTATGAGACCTAGGCGCGTCGGTATCAAAGACCTGAACCAGAAATAGAGGGGGAGGGTCGATACCAGGTGTATAGTTGGGAGGCGGCCTTCCTTCCTGGGATGGATACCAAAACACGTCATTTTCTTTAAAGAACTTTCTAGGTTTAGCCAGCCATCTCTTTGGTTTGGCGATCTTCGACGAAGTGCTGGTTGACGTCGAGGGCGAAGTTGGCGAGGGCGAAGCGGCGATTCCAGATAACTCCCCTTCTTCAAAGTGTTGCTCGTAATGGAGTTGTCGTAGCTGTACAGTAAGTTCCTTCAAGTCGTCATGGCATATCTCGCATCGTATCGAGTTTGTCATCGATGCCACAGCCCAGAGGACTCGAGCCCGCTGTCGTACTCGATGACCACAAAGTGTTCAGGGTGAAGGGGCGACTAAAAACGCCGAAGCGCTAAAGTAATTAAGTCCACGTGACATCATCATCAATTCCCAGCTCGAGCGCACGCGCGTCGCCGCTGACGGTCGCCAGATTCTTTCAGCCCACCATGTCCAGATCCTACGACCGCGGTGAGTTTTCCTGAAATCGACGTGTAGGAAGGTCGATGGCTGACGAGGACATCCACAGCCCTTACCGTTTTCTCCCCCGATGGTCATTTGTTCCAGGTCAATACCAGTATTGCCAGTCGAGATGCACCAAAGTGAATGTATATGTTGCAGGTTGAATATGCACTAGAAGCTGTTAGGAAGGGAACTTGCGCTGTGAGTATATCTGAGACTATTGCTCTGCATCGCCTGATATGTCATCCTCTAGGTCGGTGTGCGCGGGAAAGATGTAGTAGTCCTCGGAGTCGAGAAGAAGTCGGTTTTGCAACTTCAAGACCCCAGGACAGTACGCAAAGTTGTCATGTTGGACGATCACATTTGCCTGGCATTTGCGGGTGAGCCTCATTGTACAAGGACCATCGCTCCCCCTTCTTACCAGTAATCGCCAGGACTCACCGCCGACGGACGTGTTCTAATCGACAAGGCACGGATAGAGTGCCAGAGCCACCGTTTGACTGTAGAAGACCCCGTTACCGTCGAATATATTACTAGGTATATTGCTGGAATCCAACAGGTACTTGATTGGTTTATCTACCCGAATCCTTTGTTCGCTCACCTCTGTGCAGAAATACACCCAATCCGGTGGTGTTCGACCATTCGGAATCTCCACTTTGATCGTAGGATTCGACCCCAACGATAACAAACCCCGCCTCTACCAAACCGAGCCCAGTGGAATCTACAGCGCGTGGAAGGTTGGTTTCCGGCGCTTATAACCTCCCTGACATTGTTTGACGCCCTGTTACAGGCAAACGCTATTGGCCGATCTTCAAAAACTGTGCGCGAATTCCTGGAGAAGAACCACAAAGACGATCTTTCACGGGAAGAGACCATTAAGCTGACAGTGAAGAGCCTGTTGGAGGTTGTGCAAACTGGAGCCAAGAACATTGAAATCAGCGTGATGGAGAGCTATGGCAAGATCACGGTGTGTGCTTTCATGTGTCTCTTGTGAATACCTTACTCACTTGTACACAGACCCTTGAGTTATCTGAAATTGAAGCTATCGTGTCGGAGATCGAGAAGGAAAAGGAGGCCGGTGAGTTGTTGGTGTACATCCCTCGTCCATCGCAAACGCTCATAGCTCCTTCCAGAGGCCGAAAGGAAACGTTCAAGGCTTGCAGCAACTGCTGCGGGTCAAGCTGCTATGGCTCAACGGGCCTCGGAGACATCATCATGATCAACTTTGAACTTAGCATGTACAATAGCAATAGCCATAAATACCATATCTTTTCCTCTGGGTGCCCCTATTTCGCTTAGTCACGGTCGATCATCAGACACGTCGCGACTCCGGTTCAGATGTTCTTACAAGACTTTGTTCGCGTATTGCGTCTCTCTATATCCCTTTAATGACTTCCTCTACGAGCTCGCGAACGGGCACGTCTCTCAGACATGTTATCCAAGCAGAGATCCTCTCTGTCACCAGTACGATGCGCAGGAACTCGAGATGGGCCTCATCGACAGTTGTCATAGGCCATCGAGGCCATCCTAGGGAACTAGGATCCGACTTGGGACTTCGGCTATCCTCTCCTGCAGCTCCAGTCCACCAATCTGGAAGAGGAAGCAAGGAGGCAGAGCTTATGGCCAACTTTGTCGAGCTTCAGAGGACGATCCAAAATATACCTGGTACGATCTCGTATTCGCGGTTGGCGCTGTTCTGATATCTTACACAACGGAACAGATGTTGCAGTCCTTGACCTCGGGACGCTGTTAGCACCATTCCTCGCCATCATAAGGTCACCTCTCTCGACTGGTCCCATCACTTCTTCAGCGCTATCCGCCTTGCATTCGTTCTTCGTCTGTGGAATTATCCGGCCAGACGCTTCAGAACATCTCAATGTCGTGTTGGCAGAACTCAGCAACACCATCTCGCATTGCCGATTTGAAGCTAGCGACTCATCTGGTGACGAAGTGGTCCTCTTGAAACTTATGACTGTCATCGAAGACTTTATCTGCAATCCTGTGGGCGGGAGTTTGGGGGATGTCGAGGTATGCGAGTTGTTGGAGGCTGTCCTGACGACTTGCTGCCAGCCCCGATTGAGTGGTGTGTCAAGCTCAACTGCGGTCAAATGCAACGTGTCTTGACTGCGCAACAGGTACCTTGCGACGTTCCGCAGAGAACACGATGCACAATTTAGTGAGGACAGTATTCAGAAAGCTAAACCAGCTGGACCCGGAGACGGAGGAAGCAAAGCTGAAATCTGATGAGGCCGAAACCGAAGGAGAACTCAAAATGACAGTTCAGTCAAGTACGGAAGCAGTACAAGAAACGCAGACAGAAGAACCCGTCGAGGGCTCCCCCGAGGCAACGAACGCTTCCGAAGCACCGGCTTCGGAACAGGATCAAGGCCAGGAAAATCAACCACAGCAGCAACCAGAGCAGCCAAGCTCTACTACAGTACCCCAGGAAGAAGAGGAGCCTACTTCTGCCGTCTCATTTGGAAAGAAACCTGAATGTAAGTCTTATTATTGAAGCGTGTTCACGATGCTAATGACCCTAGACGGCCTTCCTTCCCTCATCGAGCTCTTGCGAGTCATCATCAATGTTCTCGACCCAACCGCACAACAACACACAGACTCCATACGTCTCATTGCCCTCGGTATTCTGAACGCTGCCTTCGACGAGGCAGGGTGCACAATTTCCAAGTTCCCCTCGTTGCGTGTCCTAATCACCGACCCTGGTTGCAAATATCTTTTCCAACTTGCCCGTTCCGAGAATAACGCCATTCTCCATCTCTCTCTCAGGACTATATTCACCATCCTTGACTGCATGAAGAAGGATCTCAAGTTGCAACAAGAGCTGCTGTTGACTTTCACCATTGACCGTCTATATCTTCCTCCCGCCAGGCTTCAAGTACCTGCTAGAAGAGGCGCCACTTCTTCCCCTCGCCCGGGAACCCCATCCATTGCTACGCCTCCCCTTGGTCCCTCTGACGAAAAGGCAGACACCCCTCGACGCGTACCTCCAGCTCGAGGCGAGATCCGCGACTACATCCTGGAAACCCTTAGCCACCTTGTGCATCAACCCAACTTCATGGTCGACATTTACGCCAACTATGACTGCGATACCAACTGCGAGAACCTCTTCGAGAAATTGATCGAATTCTTAACGAAGGTGAGTGGATACGACACTCATGAGTCATGTATTCCAACCTTCTAACGGCATTCAGGCTGTATACCCAGCGCAAGGTTTAACGAGCCTTGAAAGTCAACGGAATACGCAATACCTGTGCCTGGAAATGCTCCTCGCCTTCGTTAACGACATGGCCAACCGCGCCAATGCTGTAGGTCGAGTTGTTCCCTTGCTTGGAAGGGTGGCGCTGACCTTCACTTCTTCAGCCCGCTGAATCCGAGTCTCCTGTGCGCATACTCTGGGAATGACTCTTGGCCACGTCCTAACCAATTTGTCTAGAATACCGACGCTATCCACTCATTGCTTCAAGCTAAATCTCGCAAGGAACTCATTTCCGCAGGTGCCACCAAATTCAACACGAAACCCAAGACCGGTGTCGCCTTCTTAGAGGAGAACGGGTTCATCTATCAAGACCTTTCGCCGGAGGTATCCAAGCCCCAAAGTCTTGCCAAATTCCTCAAATCTTGCGGAAGGCTGGACAAGAGAGTCTTAGGGGGCTATATCTCCAAGCCGGACAACATTGAACTTTTGAAAGCGTTCATCGGGCTTTTCGATTTTAAAGGAGTAAGGCGAGCAAACATGCAAGTGCTACTGAGGACTTACCCCATCATTTAGAAAGACGTGGCCGATGCGTTGCGGGACATGTTGGAGGCGTTCCGTCTTCCCGGAGAATCTCAGCAGATCAGCAGAATTACAGAGGTATTCTCCTCTATTTACTTTGCCACTGGACCTGGTGTGTAGCACTGAATCTCTTCGTGAACTCATAACTGATGGATTAAACAGAGGAGATCAAATCGGAAGATGCCTGCTACGTCTTGGCGTACTCTGTGATCATGCTCAACACCGACCTTCACAATGCACAAGTCCGAGTAAGCACCCCAACCTCATTCTTAATGCCTACCTCTCTTCATGCTTTCCTTTAGAAACGAATGTCCGTTGAGGACTACAAGAAGAACTTGCGTGGTGTCAACGAGAAAACCGATTTCTCTTCCGAATATCTGGTAAGGTCTATCGCGGGTCTCTTGCGTTGCAATGTTACTGACACGCCCATAGACAAAGATTTACGAATCCATCAAGAAGGAAGAAATCGTCATGCCCGAAGAACACAGTGGCCAAGTTGGGTTCGAGTACGCTTGGAAAGAACTCTTGACACGGTCACGACAAGCAGGTTTGTTTGTTTCATACTTTCATCGACCTGAATGCACTGAACCATCCTGGCTACAGGCGATTTCGTCCAATACAACACTTCTGTCTTCGACGTCGAGATGTTCAAAGCCGTTTGGAAGCCCGTCATTTCAGCCATTGCTTATGCTTTTATCACCTTCGACGATGATTACATTATCCAACGCGCTGTTGCTGGATTTAGGCAATGTGCCACCTTGGCTGGACGGTTCAACCTCCCTGACGTCTTCGACTTTGTGGTCATCTCTTTGTCACAGGCAACTGGACTCTTGTCCGAGTCACTCCCGGCCCAAGTTCCGAACTATCCTATCGTCGAGGTTGAGGGCCAATCTGTCACAGTGTCTAAACTCTCGGTCGAGTTTGGAACCAATTTCAAGGGACAGTTGGCAGCTGTGGTCTTGTTCAACATCGTGAATGGCAATGGGAACGCTCTTCGGGAGGGGTGGACTCAGGTGAGGACACTTCATGATCTCGACGCTGCACATGCCATTTATCCTCCGCCTAGATTTTCGAAATGTTCCAAAACCTTTTCCTTCACTCTCTCCTCCCAACCCGCATGCTACAAATGGAGGATTTCCTGGGTGGCTTTACCATGATCCCCTTGAGAGGGAGTCAACCACAGCCCGCTCAGTCGCGGGGCGACGGTGGTTTACTCTCGACATTGTCGTCGTATCTCATGACGCCCTACAGTAGCAGTGAAGCTCAGGTCCCTGATGCAACTGACGCGGACGTCGAAAACACATTGTGCACTATCGACTGCATCACGTCTTGTCGATTGGACGAATTCTACAGTCAGATTACGTATGTGTTTCTGTTTCTTTCGGCTCGTTTAGAAAATCAACTTACTCGCATTTCGCTCAGCCAAATCGACTCGGATGCTATGGTCGCCGCTGTCCGGGCTCTCGAGGCTTTGGCCCATGAGCGAACCGTTGCCAAGCTCAGGCTCCACTCCGAAGATAACTTGACAGCGCTCGACGACCCTCCCTACAAGCTTCCGTATGACCCTGCATCAGTCTTCCTACTTGAGACTATGGCAAGCATAGCTTGTCAGGCCCCGCAGTTTATCGAAGAACTTTGGCCAGTTATCTTCGAGCACATATCCGCCCTCTTATCATCTGCTGCACAGTACAGCATTCTTCTGATTGAGCGTGCTGTAGTCTGTCTCTTGCGACTGTGCCAAATTCTCGCATATAACGTGCGTTTCCGTCTATTCTTTTTTCCCGACCGTTGCTTACAAGTACTACAGCCATCCCTTAGAGATCAGATTTACGTCTCTCTTGACCTCTTGGCTCGCATCCACCCGAGCGTGTCGAGCTCAGTTGGAGATCAAGTTGTAGCAGGGCTCATTGTAATCATGCAGAAGCACCCTAACATCGTTCGGTAAGCCTTAACTGTTATCTCATCTTGGTCCAGAGTTGATTGATACGCCTACAGCTCTCAGACCGAGTGGAATCTTGTGTTCGCTCTCCTTCGCAACATGCTCTCACATCCTGAAGCAGCAAGGCTAACCTTCGAACTCACCTCTAATTTGGCTGGAGAAGGACCTGACGCTGATGTCTCTTTGGACAACTTTGCCGGCCTTGTCACGATCCTCGATGACTTTGCCTCAGCGGCTGGTGCTTTGGTAGAGGCTCATACTCGACAATCACGAAGGCGTGTGGAACCCCTCACTGCAGCCAAGTATGCGATACTTCGCCTTCTATCTTGCCTTCTCTGGGTCCTAATGTGATTCCGTGTTTGATAGCTCGGTACCCGTTGAAAGGGGAAAGAAATCTGTCGAATACATTGCAGCTATGCTGAAGAGGCTACCAGAGCTGTTGACTCAAGCTCAGGTGGCTCCTCCTGAAGGTGATTTCTTCTGTCCATTTGATATTGGTTAGCTTTGTTGACTTCCCCCATCCAGCATGGAAACACTTCACACTTCCACTTCTTTCCTCACTTGCCCGCCAATCTGTCAACGCCTCTCGCGAAATCCGCCACGTCGCTATCAGTCAACTACAACGCATCCTCCTCGGGCCAGCCCTCGACCCCGGTACCACTGACCAAAGTCAAGTCGAAGACGTATTCAACCGTGTTGTCTTCCCTCTCATCGACGACTTGCTGAAGCCCCAGGTGTATCAACGTGACCCACAAGGAATGTCAGAGACTCGGCTGCGAGCATCTGCTCTCTTGTGCAAGTCGTTCATGCATTTGGAGGTGAGGGAGGAGAAGATGCGAACCGATTTCCGGCTGCTCTGGATTCAGATTCTGGATCTATTGGATCGACTTATGATCGCTGGTCGTGATGACCAACTTGTAAGTTTCTGGTTGTCTTTGTTCCCCCGAGTTGTGTGATTGAGACTGCTCTCCTGCAGAATGAAGCAGTCCCAGAATCGCTGAAGAATGTGTTGCTCGTCATGAACGCGGTTGGAATCCTCGTTCCCCCAGCTCCTGAAGGTGAAGAGCAAGATCAACTCCGCAAGACTCTCTGGACTGCCACGCACGAACGCCTGGAAAGGTTCCTTCCTGGTTTCCTTCAAAGTGTTATTGCTCCTCCACAAGCTCCCATCCCTTAGTCGTTCTTAATTCACTGTAGTCTACCCTAAAGGTTCTACCCGGGTTCTACTGTTTATTCGACACCTGTACATATCACCTTGCTATCATTCCTTATCACCAAAACTTCATCTTGGATGTTCTGCCGGATTTTACACTGTCAGTTGACCGGTCGAACCTTCGGTCGGTGATTATGGTGTGCCACTAACCTCACACGGACCAAGACTCCACCAAGAATGAGAATGGGTGCAATCGTGTACGCGAGGAATCGCACGATCCATGCCGCATTACGCTCACCCCATAATGACCATGCGCCGCCGAAATGGGCAGTCAACAGCATCAGCGGGAACAGGATGTATCCTGACAGTCTGAAGTATCCCCCTGTCAGCCCTCTCGAGCAACGAGAGGAAAGCCAAGTGCCACAATCACCTGTGATACTTCCAAAGCGATTTCGCTTTGGCTCCTCCTCCAAAGAGCTTTCCATCGAACCAAACGCTTCCAGCACCGAGGATAATCTGGCCAAACATCCACAGCAGGCACAAGCCCCCGAACGTCTACATGCAAGCCGTGGGTCGACTGTTCAATGAAGGGAAACACATGAACGTTGAACTTACACCGTGCCAAGTGGTGTAATGTTCTGCACCTCTCAGGTTCTTGTTATGCCATACCGCCCACGTCCCAACGAGGATAGCAGGGAACCCGAGTAAAAACACGGCGAACTGATGCCTATTCAAGCCCGCCGCTTTGGCTTTCGGGTTGGCTTGAGAAGTCGGTTGCAGAGTCAGTATCCCTGGAAAGCATATGAAGTCAGTCACCTCTTATTCCACTTCATTTCGCCCGCAGCTAGCTAATCCTAGAAAAGACGAGCGAGGAGGAAAAAAACCGGAGCAACCAATTAGGCGCCCGCCGGGATGAAAGTGGACTCTCACCATACGTGAACAACACTAATGAAAGGGTTTGTAAGAGAGGGTGGAGGGCAAACCAGCCTAGAGAAGTGGGGTTATTGGTCAAGACGATGAACCAGGTTATCGCCGCCAGGATCTATATGTTAACTCGTATGAGCGAGCTTCCTCGCGGAGATCGGGAAGACAACACGTACGCCAACAGCACACTACAATTTCCAGGGTCGTTGATTTAGCAATGGACTTGACAACTATAGAGGTCCACCTACAAGAGCAGCAATCCCCGCTATACCGTCCAAATTTCGTTCACCCTTCTCTGTGACTCGCATATCCGCTTGTTCGCTTGCGCCGGCCGTCGAGATGCTGGAAGTGGTAGTGGTTACAGGAAGAAGAGCTTCCTGGGACTCGGATTCGAGACTTTCTTGATGTGTCCGAAGCTTGCTGTCTCTTCCTTCCGACATACAAGCGAAGCCCGCGATCTTTCTCTGTGGGGAACAGGACCCTTTAGACTTGTAGCGCAAGGTACTTACGAGCAGTGGGAAGGGGGGTTTAGGAAATCAAGAGACGGGGATTGGTCGACCTCACGGCTTTGTATCCGCGGAAAGTGTCGTCATCCCTTGTCGTTTACTAAGACGGGCGCTCAAATTAGCTTCGCCTATGGGGACGCAACGCCGCTAGGCATCGGTTACCACCACGAACACTGATTCATAAGTCAGGCTACCACCACGAGCTTGCACTTACAAGGCAACATAACGATGTATTCCCATTTCGCCGTTTGATAAGTTACGGAACGTACGTTACAGATTGAAATCGTGACAAGCAGGGGTAACCAAAACGTCTGGTCAGATGAAAGGAGTATGTATTCAAGTTAGCGAGAAAGCATCAACCCATGCATGAGGTATGAAAGCAGAATTAAGAAAGCTATGGTTAGGGAATTAAGGTATAGCCGGGAGCAAAAAGAGAAGGGAAGACTAGGACTAAGTAGTTGGTTGACCCAAAAGTAAGACTAATATCAGTGTCGAAGAGATTGAATGGAGTGGATTGAAATGTTAGATGGGAGCCGAAGAAAGAGAAAAGAGATATCGCTACTAAATAAAGGAATACCGTCGTCATCCATCTTCATGGTTATCAGAAAGTCGGGTCGATGCACAGATTATCAAACAGTAGGCCAGACACCTTCAGCCTTCCACTTGTCAACGATCTCCTTTATGGCATCGTGACTAAACTCGGGTCTCTTCAGCGAGTATCCCAATGTGTCCTTGAGCTTTCCGTTGGTAAAGCCGAGGGTATGCTTTTCGAGAGCGTACTTGTCCATGTACGCGGTCAACGGGGTGTGCACAATCGGAGGATTGTTCTCTGTGAGCATCTTTGTCCATCCGCCGACGTGTTCCTCGTTGATATCATCGACGGCATCGGTGATCTACAGGCATAATTAGGATAGCAATTCTCCGATAAGTTGACTTGACACGTCACCTTGAACACAGTGCTCTCAACCAGACTGAGGAATTCGAACGTGGTGCCGAAGAACGAAGTGACCGTCTGTCCCACGCTCAACAAGGTGTTGTTCGAATCATCGACAACATTGAAGAGAGGAGCGATGACCTTTTGGTCGTGAGGAACGATGTTCTCAAACTCCTTTATCTTCTTCTTGTCGTTGTGGAAGAGGATCTCTTCACCAGCAGCCTCATCGGCAGCCTTGCGGCCTAGTTTGGCCATCCACCCGGCGGCAGCCCATGCAGCACCAGCCACATCATCGACGTGGATGGTGTTGTTGGCGTGCTTTCCAGGGGACCACCTACGTATCCATCAGTTTCAACTGAATCAGCGGTAAAAAATCAGGACGTACAAGGATCGCATGGGTCTCTTGAGATACCCGTAGACCGCTGCAACGTTGATCGCAGTCGTGACTACGCGGGATTAATGACTAGCTCAGCTGAGATGGATATAAAGATTACATACTGATTCCATGAGTTGTGTATGGCCCATAGATGAAACCCAGGCGCAAGATGACGAGGTTGAGACTGCGAAGGGAATCAGTGAACCATCTCCCGGTCCTATGGGCTCCGGACGTACTCTTCGATCGCTCCCAAACCGCGCAAAGTCTCGTGCCACCAAGTGCCTGCAACCCCAGCAGGCTTTGCATCTTCCTTCTCGTCCTGGGGACCCTTGGACGAGGTTTCGTAAAACGATTGCTGGATCCTGACGTAGGCCTTGATCTTGCGTTTGGCGGCCTCCAACCCGAGCATCCTCGCAACGCAATACGTGGTGTTGTATTGAATCTAAATCGAGGCATGAGCATATCGGAGACCGTCCACCGCAAGCCAGACCACTCACCACCTCCGTTCGGTCATACCTGACCTCTCCAGTAAAGTCGAACACATAGTCGAATTCAGGTTGTCCAGCGTTGGGCTCAAACACCGACGAGATGGTCGCTACAAAGCAAACAAGGTTAGATATAAGGTTTGGGTTGTTCGTGCATGAGGGGATCACCGAGGATCGTATAATCCTCGCTGTGGGTGTGTTTCGATCAAGTAACTGACCTTGTACAGTCAAGTTGGCTTGTCGATACTCGACTTGGGCCTTTTCCAAGATCTTGGGGAACTCTGGCCCGATATAACTGTGAACAAGTCGGGTATTAGAATCGATGGTGATGTTCAAGGATTGTAGGGATCGCTAACGTTGTTGGGGGGTGAACCGAATACTTGTCGACTATCCTCAGGTGCTGTTTTGGACCAGTCGTTAAGGATGAACGGTTACGGTTGGGCCATTTGGGACGTACCGATACCAGAGGTTCGCCATCGAGCGGAACCAGCAAGGCGGCAAGTGCCCTTGAACAAGTATTCAATCCACCTGGGGAGCTCGATGAGTACAGGCCTTGTTCATGGTCGCCATGGGCGTAGCAACCTGAAGAAAAGACTTGCCAAAGATCAAGACAGATGGTTTTGCTTGAGAATCGGCCATGATAACTTTGGTGGACAATTAAAAAGGAAAGAAAAAGAAGAATAGCAAAAGGGAAGACCGAAGAACTAATAAAACAAGGGCCGCTATGTACACAATTTCTCTCAGTGAGAACAACTGGAATAGGGTTAGGGTTACTCGCCGCCATCTCTCCCTGCGCCTCTCAATCTAATTTGCAATAGTAATCTCAGTTCTGTTGTTGCTGCTCTATTGTTCTCCAACACAACACTGGATATACGTAGATATTTATAGCCCACGTTTATTCTTCCGCGGCGCCTCAACTTTGTTCCAAGAACTTGAACACGCTAGAAAAGTCCTTCTTGGCCAGCTCTGGTTTTTCCTCGATCGCCTTCTGGTACAGCTCGCGTGCAGCAACCCCGAGAGGCAACGCGCTTTGGTTTTTCTCCGCTATGTCCGTCGCGAGGCGCATGTCCTGGGCAGAAAGACGCGTCAATGGGCAAGATAGGGGTAACATCCCGCGAAACACTTCACCTTGAGCATCAATGCTGTTGCAAATCCACCCTCGTAATCCCTCTCACAGGGTGGCGCCTTTCCAGGAAGAGCGGATGGGACTGGGTTGTTTACCGAACACGACCAGCAACTTCCCGTGCTGCTGTTGATCACGGAAGCGAGCACGGCTGGGTCCAAACCTAGTTTCTGTCCCAGCAACATCGCTTCTGCGATGACAATCTGTTCTACGCCGAGTACAAGCTGTGTAAGTTGAGGTTTAGTGTCGAATTTGACTTGTGATTTCAAAAGAGGTGCTTACGTTGTTACAAATCTTTGCACCAAGACCAGCACCTGATTGACCACAATGGATGATGCGCTGCCCCATGTGGGTCAGAATCGGCTGAGCAAGCTTGAAGGATTCCTCAGGACCTCCCACAAGGAAGGATAGCGTTCCAGCCGCAGCACCGGTAACACCTACACGAATGAACGGGGCGTTCCAAACCTTTGAACAACTCAGAGATTACTTACCTCCGGAGACAGGGGCATCCACCATCTTCGCCCCCTGGCTATTCACTTCCGACGCGACCTGCCTCGCGACGTCGACGTCCAGCGTGGTGGAGTCGATACATAGTGTGTGTCTCGCGAGCTCCTTCGGCAATGATGACAACGCAGGGATAATCTTGGAATACACTTCTTGCACCTGGGGTGAGGACGGAAGCATTGTGATGATCGTGCCCGAGGCAAGGGCAGCTCTAGTGTAATAGCACTGTGAGTAAAATCCACGAGGAAGTAAAGGTGTGAACTCACTGTTCGGGATCGTTCACGACTGTGATATGGGCCCCGGGGTACTTCTGGACAAAGGTGTTTCGGAAAGCCTGAGCAGTATCAGGGATGGCATCGCAGACGACGAAATGGGCATCCTTGGAGGCAGCATACTTCTTGGAGAAGAGATTGTTGGCCATTTCGTAGCCCATGCGCCCTAAGCCAATAAAGCTGGTGCTCTCTGCACGCCGTGCATGGTAAGCCAGGCCTTGGAGACAGCGCAGGGTGGGCCTCATCGTCGTCGTGGTGGTTTGTATCGGTTGTAGTGGCAAGGCCGGAACATGGGGTAACAGACGCCCGGACGGGGATAACGGACCGAATTGATGCGGTACCCCAGTTGTGGTGACGGGATCTTTAGCAATGGCACTGGACCTTTGACTCCACTCAGCCGAACAAAAAGTTAAGATGACGACTGACCGCCTTCGAACACTCCCCACTCCCGTCCCCGAGTCTATATAACCATCACTATACAACTCCCCCTCCTTCCACGACATTCCCTCAATGCCTTCTCCATCACGACCCAGCGACCTTTTGTTGCCAGAATACGAGGACGACTCGGGCTCACCGCTGCCTCTCTACTCACAGACACTGGGCAGCTCAGAATGTCTGGTCCAGACTGAAGTACCACGTCGCACAAATTGCGCAGCATGTGAATGGATCTTCCCAACGAAGCGCGCTAGAATCAACCTTGGAAGGCGCACATGGAAGATCAGCGGCCCCGCATACGGTTTAAACGCGAACATCGACGGCCATGTGCAGTGGGCTGATAAGAAGCACCCTTTGGAATCAGTAACCGCAACAGTGAGTACACTCTCACTACTTGCAGTTATTCATCTGACCAGCACTTTTTCAGCTCGAAGGTCGTCTGAAAACATCATTCCCGGAGAGGATACCTTCCTCAGACGATTCATCCTCCCCATTCCTTTCGTTAACAGTCCCAATCTACAAAGCAGACCAGGACTCTTCAGTCGACACGTCCGAAATCCCATTCTCCATTCCTTTCCCTTCGTACCTCAGATACAAGGGGGAGGAGACACTCTGCCCGCCTTCTTTTTACCACTCGGACCTTCATTTCCTCTGTGAAATCACATACTCCATCCGCTTCGATATCTCGTGGAGGAAGAAGCCTCGCTGGAAGAAAACAGAGTCGTACGTGCTCCCCATCCCCGCCTTGCCTCGTGTTAACCCTTTCACAGACGAAATATACCTATTTACTACCTCCCCAAGACCAACCCTATAGTTCCACCTATCTGCGTTTTGCCTCCAGCCTCACGTCACCTCGAGAACCCGCCCTTGTTCCTCCAAGGCCCTGAACGAATGGAATCGTTCCCTATTGCACCTTCATTTCGGTCAAAGTCTAACCCTGGATACAAGCCTACCAGGCAGCAACGCCTCAAACTCGAATCTTATCCAGATTCTGTCTACGTATGTAACCCCATTCCCTGCACCCTTATTTCACCGAGTGACGTTGTCTTCATCAACAGCTCTCCCTGCCTGTCCCAGCATCTTTCACCTCAGGTCAGGACATCCCCTTCATGCTCTCTGTCTCCTTCCGCTCCGAACCCTACCTCGCCGAACTTCTCTGCAAATCCCCTGAAGTCCAGCTCTTCAAGAAGGTCGGGTTTTTCAGGAAGCCCTCTCCGGGGGAAGTAGGCCCGGCAATCGAACGCGCTGCACTCGTGTCAAGCGCCACTATTCGCAAGACATCCGGGTGGGCAGAGGGTATGATTGTGTTGAAGGGCGAAATTCAGGCAGGCGATGCAGGGTCAGAGCAGAGCTGGGTGCTGAGGGATTCGGCGTACGTCCAGGTTAGTGCTTGTCTCTTTCATCAAACTTTGAGCGTTAGGCGCCGCTGTCGTCATGCTGTTCAACGACATCAATACTGACTTGACTCCACTTTGATTTGCTTTTGACTATCTAGTATGTCCTCCGGGTCACGCTACGACCACCAACAAGTCTATCAACGCACATCCCAACGTTCGTCCATGAGGCCCCAATCGAGATATGCACGTCGAGTTGGGGTTCGTTGGACAGGGAGATGGCCTCAAGCGGAGGGATGACGACACCTGCCGTCAGTTTGGCAAGTAGTCTCAGGAGGCTCTACTAGCTTATTTTCTAGCTCGTTGCTAGGTGAGCTCTATCACAGTCGTTAGGACAGTCTAAGTCTAGGGGATAATTGACACCGTTATATTACTTTTGACTTTCCTTTCCCTTTTCATGATGATGATTGGCATTGCTTTATACCTTAGCTTCACTTTAATGACGGTTTCTAGGACTGGATTCTGGATTTTTATTCAAATTTTAACGCTCTTTTACGCAATACCATCCCCTTCCAATGTAGCAATAGTAGTCAAGTTCCCTTCTTACCGGTTGACACCAACCACAAGTACAGTCTTTCGCACCCGTTATCTGTCAATGGATACACACCACTGTAGCATACTGCGTACCTCGGCTCCCATACGACAGGGAATATGATTCGATTCACCCCATATACACCGTCGATGGTTTCCACAAACTTTGGGCTACTTTGGGTTCCACCAGGACTCCGAGTGTGGTGAGGCAGCATGCGAAATGACGTTCGGTCATCGGCCACGCGAATTATGTCATAGGCGGGCATCTCGGACATCTCGCCGCCTCCTGACGAACACCGCTCCCCGAGGGAATCCTCTGCTGCTCCCCACTCTTCGAGGAAGCCCGAATTCTCTCAGAACTGATGTGAAGAATTCATAGTACTTAGGGTGTCGATCAAAGAGCTGAAACCATCGACTTCGAACCACACCCCGTCCACTCTCAGCGGAAAGTGGGGTATGTCCCTGTGAACTGCGCGCCCCTTTTCTCTACCGATTAGGCAGCTATGAGCTTGGGGCGGATCCAACAGTGACGAATGAACACTTCTCATGAGGTATTCGAGGTCATTTGACGTCCCCAAGATTTATTGTATGTAGGCCCATGGTGGGGCGATCGTCAGATCCCTATTCGCTGTCTAATCAAAGGCGGCGCAGGAAATGAAAACATCGTGGAAATCACATTCATCGGGAACAATATTTAAAGTTGCCAACCCAGTCACGACGTCCAGAGAACGGAAGGCTGGAGAAGTGGCAAGTCGCAGGCGCGACGCGGTGACGCTGTCCAGATGGTCACAAGCCGCACTTCCGGATCAGGAAGGTATGCTGCCCTCTTCGGGTTTTGCCTCCGTTCTGGTTTCAGTGTGATGCATTGTTGGGATGTTGAGAAGAGCTTCTTCTGTCAATGATGCCTTGGGCAGCAGGTGTTGTCGCTATCTTATCGAACATATTCTGTCTTGACCGCTCCATGCCAAGATGTGGTGATTTACCTCAGGGCTCAAGCCATCGCCGTGGATTGCCAGGATTGTCCCTGGGCAGCCGTGGACATCCCAGAACCTCCCCAGGCCCGGAAGGAATGCGCTGGAACGACGCCCTTGTTCAGGGAATAACTGGAAGTCCGGAAGAGCCTTGGCGCGTCATCCGCCCCTTTTCTCGCACCTGATTGGCCAGTTCGGTAACACGGAAACTCGCGTGGGCGCGCTAAGTACCTGGAAGGGTCCTCGGAAAACATAATGCTGTTCAAAATCAACAATTGATCTCGCATAGACTCCAGTTCCTACTAATCGACGCAACAGCCTCCGGAACGCCTCTGGACTTACGCTTGTCTATGTACTGCGTGTGTCCCTTGTCAGAGAAATTTTGACCGTCAACGACTTGCCAAAGAAATCGATGAAATGACCCACGGCGTACGTGAAGGTATAAAGCTCGCCTCGTCTGTGACACTGTGGAATCCCCAGGTCTCCCGAGCTCGAACCTTTCAAGAACCTCTGTCCCAGGACACCTTCCACTCTTTAAAAGTTCCTTATTATGAAAGCCACCACTTTCTTTGTCACTCTTTTCACTCTTCTGTTCACGTTGGTTCTAGCTGTCCCGCAAGGTGGTCCCAATGCCCAGCGTCTCGCCCGGGGCCTTCCGCCTTTGCCACCCGTAAGACGATCTCCAACCTTTGGGTGTAAGAATTATCTTCGGATTTTTATTGCGTAATCTCTGACAATCCTGGCCCCAGCTCCAAGGCCAGCACCATCCCCTGTTCCTACGAACCAATGTTCCGCTGGGGCCAAGGTGCAGTGTTGTAAGTGGTTGACAGCCTATAACTCGCACATACATCAAGCTCACCGCACTGAATCTCTTCCAGGCTACGAAGTTACCACTGCGCGAAATCCGCTCGTATCAATTCTCCTCGAAGCACTTGGCATCGACATTCCGGCCGATACTCCCATTGGCAAAGGCTGCAAGGCGGGGTCTGACAGAACTCAGTGGTGCGTTTCTCGGAACATGCAACTCCAGACTCTTTGATCACTGACAACAACAATACTTACTCTACATGCTTCTAGCTTCTTGCCCGGGATGAAAAAACTCTGTTGTAACGCTACGGGTCCTGCCTTTGGACTCTTTGCTGTAGGATGCACACCTTGTACGTCTCCTTGTTGTTACCTCCCTGACGCATCTACGGGCACTTACATGCGAAACGATAACTCCAATAGATCCAGGCTCCAACTAAAGTGTTCTTTCCACTCCTCTGCTGTGTACAACATCTGTATTCTCAGTCTCTCCGCATTCAATTTCGCTACAGAGCGCAGATTCAAAATCAGGGTCAGATCCCAGAGGTCCACGTTGCAAGGGAATGGAATCAAGATTCAAATGATCGGAATGCATGGTCATTCTGCTTGAACGAGAGACGTTGAGCTTCATCTCATTCTGGAAGCCTCAGTGGGCCTCCACAACCACTACTCATCGAGCGCCCAGACAAATTGTGGGCGCCAAACTCCGCCAGCTCCGACATCATGATCTGCTTGCTGTGCTCGTTTGTTTCCATCCCCCATCCTTCTATAACCACTGACAGGTTCTGACCGTCAGAAACATAACAGAAGCAACTTGAGACAGATGATGATATACTGGAGAATCCACACACGAGCAGGATAAAATCTGCGATGATCGAAGTGCTATGTCCCCCAAGCCATTCTCTCGTTCCAACCCACTACCGTCACCCACGCTCGATCTTTATCCAATATGAAACCGTTTGCCTTCTTTGTCGCTCTTTTCGTTCTGTCGTCTAGCTTATTTATGCACGTCACCGCTATTCCTCGAGTCCACCGTGGTCCTAACGCTGCCCGCCTCGCTCGAGGACTTGGTCCATTGCCTCCTACACGGCGCTCCCCAACCTTAGGTATTAATCCGAATCTTTATGCAAACGACAGCTAACGCTGCCCCGCCCCGCACACGATATTTCAGGCCCAAGAGCTCCACGTCCATCCAGCCTTCCCCAACAATGCCCAGCCGGAAAGCGCGTCCAATGTTGTAGGTGACACCTCCTAACTTTAAGCAATAGGGTGACATTTACACGAGATTTTACTTCGTCAGGTGAGGAGATGACGACTGCGGGCAATCCCTCTCTCGCGTTGATCCTCAGGCTTTACAACCTCAACCTCCCTCCACAAACACCCGTTGGTAAGGAGTGCACCGCTGGCTCTAATCAGGGTCAATGGTAGGAGCGCCCTCATCATTCTAAGACGTTTCTTCTCTCCGTTACTAACGGTGGATTTTTTCCAGCACTGGCGGGGCACAGTTGAAGCTCTGTTGCGATGATATCGCGGGCTTGCCGGTCAATGGCAGGGTGGCTGTTTCATGCACTGCTTGTAAGTGTTTCAGTATCAGATAGCAGAGGAAGCTTCTTAAGATGACCATCACGCCTTTAGTCCCCTCATGATAGACTTCTTGAGCATTCTATGTATGCGCTTGTCCAGGAGGCGAAGGCCCGTAGTAATCCTAGAAATCGTGCTACGGACCGTTCAAACTGATCTGTAGATTTGTTATATGTATATATACGAGATATACAGTCTACTCTCTAAGCTCTTGGCCCAAACAACGAACAGGTAAAGCATGTCCCTGTCCTAACTCCAATGGCGCGGGGAACGCGCTTTGGGCGCGCTTATCCCGACGCTGCGCATCAAAATACACAGCCACCCACTTACCGTGAAATCAGCAACTGAGTGAGCAGTGATCACGACTGTCAATACCGACCACCAACACCGCTAATCCTTCGGATTCTTCCAAAGGTCAACGACGACCACAACGCCTGACGATGGCACACGTATTAGCAGCAGCAAGCTCGTTCTTCGGGCGCACAAACATTTCGCAGTCGTATAACATCGGAAATCCGTCACAGACCAGTCGACCATCGACGCCGGGAACGACCTCTGGTGGTAGCAGTGGCGGAGGAGGTGCCAACATCGCCCCGCTGCCCTTCACACCTACTTTTTATATTGGTTTATGGAAAGTACAGCCTGCAACACACAAGGTGACGGGGAAACGCGTCTCCGTGTGGTCGTTTGACAAACGGGGTCCAGAGATGGAGAGGTTGGGGGTTGCCGGGAAGGACAGAGTACTCGAGGTGTTGAAGAATGAGGTGCGATGATCTTCAATCCCCTTTAATCAGACTTCCGGTTTAACGCTCGAGTTCAGGCGTCCGCACTAAGTCGACTACGGCATCCTTCAATTCTGGGTACGTGGAGTTGACAGAATTCGACCGAATCAGCGCTTATTGTGACTTTGGCCCACAGAAATGGTGGAACCGTTGGAAGAAACACGAATAGAGCTTGTATTTGCAACGGAGCCGGTTCTATCGTCCCTGGAATTGTCGATACCAGGTTCGGGCAGACATGCTTCATTGGTGGAACTGGACGAGATCGAGGTGGGCGCGTGATCCTCGAGTGGGTGCTAGTGTCTAATTGTGCGGTTAGATCCAGAAGGGCATCTTGCAATTGGCAAAGGGACTTTCGTTCTTGCACAGCCAAGCGCAATTAATTCATTCGAACATCTGCCCGGAGAGCATTATCATCAATAGCTCCGTACGTCCAGCACTTCATCTGCAGCTGTACCGCCTTGTGCCAACCAGTACCATAGGGCGATTGGAAGATATCTGGACTAGGAGTAACCATCCCTCTTCTTACTAACGGCAACCCAACTCGTTGGGAATTTCCGACATTCGACGGCCGTGTGCCAGCATATATCCAGCGGTCATTCGATTATATGGGTACGCAATGTATCCCTTCCATCCCACCACACCCAGGACACTGACAGGACAAGATAGCGCCGGAATATGCTCTTGACGAACAGCTTTTAACAAGTTCGGACATGTACTCTTTAGGCTGCGTGGTCTACGCCGTCCATAGCAAGGGTAATCCTCCCTTCAAGAACCATGGAAGCCTTAGCAACCTCCGAGAAAATGCCGGGAAACCTTTGCCCGGAATGGAGAGATGGGAACAGGATTTGCAATGTGCGCACCATAATTCTATCCAAACTGTCAAAGTCCCATTGATTTGCCGTGCACCTAGCGCTCGTTCGTTCGCTGGTCACCCGTCATGCTACATCACGGCCGACGCCTCAAACATTATCTTCCCACCCCTTCTTCTCATCACTTCCAATTTCCACCCTGAACTTCCTGGATCGGTCGAACTTCACAGCTAAAACCCGCGAAGAGAAGATATCCTTCATGAAAGGACTGACAGGGGTGCTAAATCGATTCTCGGAAGGTTTGCAAACCAGGAAGATTCTGCCATCTTTACTCGAGGAGGTGAGTCTCATTATCTTGTCTACTCCATTGCTCGCTTACCCGCGGTGCTTGTTAGATGAAAGATACCCATTTACTACCATACATTCTTCCTAACGTCTTTGCTATCTCCCAAGCACTGTCTCCGACCCAGTTCGCGTCGATGGTCCTTCCAAGTCTCAAACCTCTTTTCGCAATCAAGGAACCTCCCCAGAACATGCTGACCCTACTCGACAATCTTGGAATGTTGCAAGAGAAGACGGAGAAGAATGTATTCAAGGACCGTGAGTCCCGCCGTTCCTGTTTAGCTTTGCGGGGTCTCAAGGTTTCTCCATGTTAAGACGTCCTACCTCTGGTGTATAATGCCCTTGAGTCTGAACACGCAATCGTTCAGGAGCGGGCGTTGAAAGCAGTTCCCGACCTATGTGAAACGGTTGACTATGCTGAGGTCCAGGGTGTTCTGTTCCCTCGCGTCGCTGTATGTTCCAAGCTTCCTGATGATGCTTAATATTGTTTCTTAACTGTCATGATCTGCAGGTTGTATTTTCCAAGACTAGGATTTTGTCAGTGAAGGTCGCAACATTGGTCACATTTTTAGCAATGGTGAAGACATTGGATCAGTCAAGTCTGACGCAGAAACTGGTCCCGTTACTTTCGAAAATCAGAACAAAGGAGCCGTCAGTGATGGTAAGTAGAATCCGTTCATCGTTGCATGGGTTGACGACGGTCTGTTACAGATGGCCACCTTGGATGTGCAAGAAGCCATGGGTTTCAAGGTGGATCGAGAAGCCGTCGCCACTCTCGTTCTCCCGCAACTATGGGCGATGTCAATGGGTCCTCTACTTAATGTCTCGCAATTCCAGCGTTTCATGTCTGTGATCAAGAAGCTTGGAGAACGGGTTGAACGGGAACATGATCAATTCCTGCGTGATTCCCAACGACTGGAAGATCGGTCTGCTACCGCTACTATGGGGAACGGTGGAGTTCCTCTGAACACAACCACAGCCGATTTCGAAACCCTAGTAAGCAAGGGCAGTGCGATGGCCAATGGAGGTTTGGCTAGTTCTGCAGTCACCGCCACCCCTAGCGCTGCCCCTGCTCCTGCTGCGTCATGGGAAGACGACGTCTGGGGTAGCTTGCTGAACGGAGACCAGACAGCGAAGCATCAGACTCCTACTGTTAGCAGCAGCTTTAGTTCCCCTTCCCTCCAGACGCCGCCGGTGATCACACCATCCCTCTCGCCGCCACAGCAACCCAGCCGACCCAATTTTCAGCCGCGGCCTTCGAAGCTTGGGACATCACAACCGGCATCCAGGTTATCGTCATCTTCGTTCGGGTCCACTGCTTCCACCTCGTCCAAGCCGAATTACAACATCACTCTGTCCACTGCCCCTATCACTACCGCTACACCATCTGCCTCTTCTCTCCCACCCGCTCCTGGCTTCAGTTCCCCGGCAGCTTCTTCACAGCCAAGCTATGCCGCACCCAATTACAATATCAACCTTGGATCGTCATTAACCACCCAAGCGCCTTCCATACAACCTTCAGTATTCTCCACACCTCTGGTTGCGAGCACTCCTGCCGCTCCAATAAGTATGGGAATAGGTGGGAACATCCTCACGCCATCCAAGCCCGCACAACCGGCGTGGGGCGCAGGCGGACAGAAACAGCTGTCGAAAGCAGACTGGGGAGACTTTGACCCGCTAGCGTAGTCCACTCTGTAACGATTTACTACATGCCGCATTCCTTCACGGAATGCCTGGTCACTGCTTATTTATGAGATCAATCACTGGGGGTTTCATACCACGACTATGGTGTAATCGCCATGCTTATACATATACTAGGCTGTATCATTGAAATCGCACTGTGATCCCAGTCACATTGCGTATGCAAGCCTTGCTACGGTTGTACCTCGGACTCCTCGATCTGAACCCCCTCTAGAGCTTTGACCGCAGGCGCTTCGACTATAGTATTCGGGCCTGTGTATGGAGTAGACTTCACTTGCTCGTAGTTGTAACTGATATCCTGTCCAAGGATTCCTTTAAGGATTATTTCGGCGCCGACCTTGGAAGACACCTGGTTGGCCTCCTTGCACACGAGGCTCTGTACGCCTAGAAATTCGTTCAGCGTGAGAGATGGATGCAGATGGGTAAACAGAGAATGCGCCTACATTTGGCACAACCGTCTTCACAGGAACAACTGCAGACCACGGTGCAGGCGCGGTCGAGGATCGCTTCAACTGGTGATTTCGAGTGGGGAATCATCAATACAGGATGCAATGACGGAAATTGCACTCGTACCTTCGTCGAACGCTTTCGAGCTCACGCCACCTCCCTTTCCTACAGCGTCATAGAAAATTAACCTTGCAGGTCGCTTCCGGGTAGATTCCGTGACCCTATATTCCTTCTCAGCAGCTTTACATTCCGTCTTGACATCTTCAGAAAGAGGGAACTGATTGAGGAACGCGTGTTCTGCTGCATGTATCGCCTCCGCTACATTGACCTGCAGCGACCGTAAAAGTTCCAGGATTGGTTTTGGGACGTCGATCCAGAAGCCACTCGTATCTCGTTCCCAGCTAGGAGTGTCCAAATCGACAGCATCGAGGATCGACTTGTTCCTTATTTTGAAGAAGCCGAACACTTTTACTTCAACGTGAACCTCTACAGTCAGGGTGAATATGCGGACAGTCGATGACATGAAACATCTGCGTACTTCCGTAGTATGCCAGGCACGCTTTGGCACGGCGGATACGCTGGGTCTGTACTGCATCCACGTTCCTAGATTATGTTTAGTGCGGGAAATCGGATGTGACCAGGCAAAGTCAGCTTACGTGAAGTCCCTAGAACCGAGTCAGACGACACATTGCGAGACAAGGTAGAAACGTACCGAGGAGAGGTAATGTAGTTCACTTCTGCCCTCAGGACTTTGGCCACTCTTGAATCATGACTTATTTCCTTTACCTGATGGGATGTTACTGCATGACTTCGAGGGAAAGCAATGGCATATCGCTCACGATGAACGTAGAACCTTGATGTAAGAACTGGACAGTCGTTAGTGGGCTTCCAAAGGGCACACATAAGGCACACGACACGCACCACTCCACCCTCGTAGACTTCAAACATCGCTCGCGACACCTCGACTTCTTCGATCTGATTCAGTGTCCGACCGTCACTGAGGACCTCAACAACAAGGTATTTCTCTTCTTGTGCTCCTCCTGGACAACAGTTAAAATGAACACGCCTCCGAAGAATCGACAACAAACACTGACGAATGGATACATGCGCTGATGGGTACGGTAGGAAGTTCGGATGGGTGTGGTACCTGACGGATCGATTGAGCGCTCGTTTCCCAGACGACCGAAAGCCAGACGCACCATCCGTCCTTGTCTTTGAGTAATCGTTGTTCACATATCTCTCGCGTCGAGGGACCAAACCATTCCTCATCCTCCCCTGAAAGAGGCATCTCGAACGCTGCACACTGCAGGTGGGCTTGGCAGGAATTCCGGATCAGTACTTGGCCTCTCATCAAAAGACCACACCTCACCCTCAAGAACCACCTTGCTATCGATATCAACCATAAGTTCATCCAATCGCCCATCAAATAATTCAGTTGGGTTCTTTGCATAGTACTGGTCGATCGCGAACGGTTCTACCACCAGAACCACCAGAGAATCCTGCGAACGGCGACCTGCACGACCAGCTTGCTGTCGCTGAATATCACCAATGACGTCAGACAAATGGATCAGCGCCACGGGTACGCACGAGATGGCACTCACGAAGCTTGGAATAGTCATTGGAAATCCCAGCATAATCACAGTATCCAGCACACCGATGTCGATTCCCAGTTCGAGTGCATTAGTAGAGACGATGCCGAGCAGTTCACCCGCAAAGGCGTCGGCTTCGATTCGACGTCGGTCCTGAATATGTCAGGAGAATGCAGATGACTTTTAAGAATTGACAATGTACCTCTCGCGAATAACCTCCTCGGTAAGGTCTCACTTTCTTGAGAATATCATGCCGTCCCTCGTTGCTCAAGTCCGCCTTCAACGTCTTCATCGCCTATGTCGACGTCCTCCTCAGTGTTCAAGTTGTCGACGAGAAAATAATTGACATACCAATTCACAAATCTTACGGATCTATGCATCATGAACCTGTCAGCTAATTATCGCAGCCAATGCTTGAGAGCCCCGTTATTCACCTTGCAAAACAGAATCACCCTCACACCCCGCTTCATTAAGAACCTCATCAAACTGGTCGCCTCGTTCATGGCACTCTTAGTCCCAAGGCTGGGTTCAAGGGGGTCGATCAGGGGAGGATTCCACACGAGGAAGTCCTTCTTATTGGAGGGGGCACCGTCTTCGGTAACCGGATGTACCTCGTTCTCCGATAGCCCGAACATCTTCTCCATGTGCCTGGCAGGATTAGCGAGAGTTGCGGTGCACGATACAAATTGCACTCTGCGGTCTATGTGATCTTCAGCTAGGACTGAGAAAGAAACAAGGACAACACTTACTTCCGAGAGCGGCACAAATTCGTCGAAAGCGGCGGAGGATAAGAGCGACATGACTATAAGGATTGAGCGTTCCGATGTTAACGACCAACGAGAGAGCACAGACCTGCCAAAAAGACCTGTATAATAGTGGAGCTCGTCCACCACGAAAAGCTGGAACGGATGGTCAGAACGATGGAATCCAAGATACACTTCATATCACACCTTGAGTCTCTTCAGCCAGGTTCTCCATTTCTCTTCATGAGGCAATATAGAGGTATGTATCGTGTCCTGGTTTATGGTTAGAAGCTGCAGAAGCTTCGACAGCAGCAGTGACAAACTCACGAAATTTGTGAAAATGACAGAGGCTGTCTCACGGATTTCTGGCAAGAAAAGTCAGCTAGGCAGGAGCCCCTGCGAAATATTCAGTCACCCACTGATTCTCTCGTCTTGTGCAGTATCCCCGTCATATGTTGCAACAGTCAAACGGTTCAATCCCCTACATGTAAAGATGAGCTGTTCCAGGGATGCCTTTTGATCCTGGGCAAGGGCCTTTGGAAATGGCGTTAAGAAACCCGGTCGTCTTTGAAGCTCACCAGGGACTCACCTTTGTAGGGTATACAAAAATCGCTGTTGCGCTTGGGTCCTGCTCCAAAGCCATTAAGAGAGGCACCTGATAAATCAAACTCTTTCCAGACGCGGTACTCGTGGAAGCCACAACATGCTTTCCCTTCCGGATAGCCTGGATCGCCTGCGCCTGGTGCGAGTAGTATTTAGATATCTTCCGGGAGTCAAGAAGAGCTTGAGAAATAGTTTCGGATGGCGGGGGGTCCAAAGTCCCTAGACGGGCTTCGCGAGCTTCGAATGTTTGGCGGTGAAGGATTTGGTCTTGGTACCATGATTGGGAGGTTATTTCTTCGATGATATCGCATATTGGAGATCTTTCTGCACTCGACGGCACAGGTACTCCTGTTTTCTCTTCGACAGCTGTGAAGGGAGCTGAGGGGTTGACTGGAACAAGGTCATGGCCGGCATCTTTGAGAAGCTGCACAGGATCCTCGTCGGGTCCTAGTTGTGCCAGAAAGCTGCCAGAGACAGTAAGACCCTTGGACACTAAATGGGTGGTGGGACGTACTTGTTAATTGCCTCTTTGCAAGCGTCGTTCCGCTTGTCGATCAGTTTCTGAAGCGCTGCAATCGTTAGATTCGGGGGATGGGAGTAAGCGAACCTGGCGTAGACCTCAGTGATCATCCACTTGTCAGGCCTGAATACACACCCAGCATTTCTACTTTGCTTTCCCTTTAGGTTGTCCACCATCTCTAGAATGAGGACATGACCCTCGTCCGTGGCCGAGGATGCGGAAGGTCCTGTACGTAGTTCAAAATCCTTGTCCTTGTCGCCATTCACTCGTAGCTCTTCCTTGGGAATATAGGAGAAGCGTATGACGTCAGGGAGTAGTGCCCTAAAGCTCGTCAGTCAACGGCAGAGGGAGTTCAATTCCAACGCTTCGCTTCACTTTAACTCGGCAACACTGGCTATTTCCAACGGACTGCGGTCGATTAGCCTATGGTCAGCCAAGTAGAAGCTCGAGGACGCAACTGCTTCAGTTGAGCCTCCACAGAGGTTCTGATGACACTGAAAGTCACTGCAAGCTGCTTTTTTGAGGCAACAAATGCGAGAACTGTATTGATAGCCTCCATGCAGATTCATTCAGTTGGCAGCAGTTCGTGAGTCAGAAGCGACATTACTTTGAATGTCTGCCATACTCCCTTCAGTTTAAACTCCTCGTCCATTGCTACCACTCACTCTAAACAGCTACATTGTAGCATACACTTGGTAAGACCGTGCCCTGTAAAGAGCGAACAATGGGGCTCACAGAATGAAAGTATTCTGGCCATGTCACCCGTTTTTCGCTGGTTGTCTTTGGCTTCTTGGGTTGTCTTGCTTTTCCTTTTCCTTTGGCACCAGAGCTCGAGCTTTCTGACGATGCACCTGCCTTTCTTTTCATAGACTGCAGACAGTGAGTGAAATATTCAAGGTTACAGAGTGACGCGAAACAGCGCGAACCAATAATAGCGCCCGCTCTGTGTTTGTCAAAGCCGTTTGATGCAAATAGTACGCTCGTCTCACTCCAAGAGTCCAAGTCGCGCCTACTTTATTCGCTAGACGGCCAATTTCCTCGCTCGCTCGCAGTTGCCAACGACGTCGCGTGAGTGAATTCTTTCGCCCATTTAAAGAATCAGCTTGACCAGTTTCTTCCAAATTTCAGAACTTTCAACCAACCATGCGACCAACAGTAGCTCGCCTCGTCAGGGTTCTTCCCCGTTCCGCTGTCCAACTTCCAGAATCCAGAATTATCCCTAGACCAACGCCGCAATACGAGGAATTGAAAAAGCCGACCGTTCTCCAACTTTTGGAAAAACAAAGGGAAGAAGCAGGCGAGAACTGGCCGTCGAACATCCGGATAGAACCCGTCATCAAAAAACAGGTCTTCAAACCAGTCAAGCCTGAACTCAGGAAGACTCTCAAGAAGATGTTGAAGGAGACATGATAGATGTTGGGTCGTTGGTCGCGACGACGCTGCTAGGCTTGGAAGGCGGATTCGTTAGTTTTGTGTTATTACCGTAAAGTCTTTCCTCTTGCAAATTCTATAATTTCTACTGGTTTTGATCCTTCCTTCACATTTTGGAGTATTTCCATGAACAAAGCACCAGTCCGCAAGCCCAACAACTCTGAAAATCCTTACTTCGACTGGTCATCAACTGATTTCCCCCGCGCCAGCTGAGCTTCCTCTCAACCGCCATGTCACACTCCAACTTCAGAGGTACGTCGCCTTTCGCCAAACATGTGGGCCCCAATTGACACTCTCGAGTCCTAGACCGTTGGCTTCCTCTCTTCGTCTTTCCAGCCTTCCTTTCCCTCGCAGTCAACTACATTTTCGGGCACCTCTTCTCCTCGGGACTCGCAGACGCGCTCACAAAACAATGCCAGCCAAACTCGACGGTCCCGACGCCGTACCTCTTACCCTATACCAACAACTCAGACCTGAACTCTGGAATTTGCGGGGTGGTTGCGTTCTTCCAAGAAGCCATGTCCGACCGACTAGGCCGAACCTACCTCCTCTACATGATCACTAGCGGGTCTATTTTCGCCATCTTCCTATACCTGGAAGCCTCACGAACCCGTCGAAGCGCGCTCATCGCGTACCCTTCCCTCTGGCTGCTACTCGGCCAAGTTATAACAATCGGCGCAACTATCCCACTCTACTGGCTCACATTCCTCTTGACCGGTAACAACACAAGGGCAGCAACCAAGGAAGACAAGAAAATCACTCAAGCACACGCAGAAGCCATCTTGTTTGCCCTCACCGTCGGTGGGATAATACCCTCCTTCGCGATGATGCATTTGCAGGACCCCGAGGTGACCGCCGTATGGCAAGTCTACCCCCTCATAATGGGATTCGCAGGGACGGTCCACCTCTTCATTAGGAACCCAAGGAAAATTTCAGAGTCGGGGTATACCATCGTTCAACTCCTTTTGCTGTCCTGCTTCATGCTATGCTCTTCGCTCCATATTTCCATGGTCTGGGCAAGGGACTTGGAATCGCTGAAAGCAATTTACGTGCCGTCTACACACATTCCTCAGAAGACGAGGACTGGTCTTAAGACCCTGCACTTCCTGCAATGGGATTTCACCATCGCTATCGCCTCCACGATGGTCGCGACGCTGTGGTTTGCAAAGTCTACACGACATCTTTTGACCATGGTCGTGTGGTATGGCGCGGGTACCTTGGTAGTTGGCCCAAGTGCGGCAATCACCGCCGTCGTTCTGTGGAGGGAAGCGCAGTACCAGTGATTTCAAGATGCCTTTAAACCTTGTCAAAGAATCTGTGTATAACAAGATATTACTAAATATTAAAGCCGACTGAGAGTAATGGTACATGCATGCGGAGATGGTGAATGAAGATCGCGTGGTAAGTAACAGAGAACTACGAAACAGATTGGGAAGAAAAGTCCATTGAAGTCGAAGAGATTCGAGGGCCTTAGCGCTTGCCCTTGACTTTGCCGTTAGTAGCTTTCTTCTTCTTTGGACGATCGTCATCGGAATCGTCCGAGCCCTTGTTGCGGTTCTCACTACGCTTCATATCGGCTTTGGCGGCCTTGCGCTCCAGCTCGTCCCATGATTCACCTAATGACACCATTCATTAGCACTGACGCGAGGTCCTATGACGAAGAAAACCACATACCGCTATCCGAAGCATCGTCGTAGTCTTCAGATCCGCTGTCATCACTGCCACTAGCATCTGAGAAGTCAGACTCGTCGTCTGAACTCGACTCGGACTGGAAGTCGTCAGAATCAGCTTCGAACTCGGATTCAGAGTCCTCAGATTCGGACTCTGCGCTCTCAGCACCAGGAACTCCCAAGAACGACCATCCACCACCCTCCTGGAAGAACTCGTAGGGGTTGTCGTTGATATGCTTCATAATGGGACCCCAGTTCAAGTTGACCGGACCCTCAGCCATCGGGATGTCTACAGAGCTAATAAAGGGCACGCCAAAGTCAGCGTGTCGACCCACCCGATAAGAACAACGCAACTCACTCTAGCCAGTTCTTCACATCGTCCATTTGACTGGATTGGATAGAGTTGATGTGGAGGGGGGGTTTCGTGAAGTCCTTGAAGACCAGGATAAGATCGAATTGCTTGAGACCGTACTGCACACGTTCGAGGGAGGCGATTTCAATGTCGGTGAGAGTGACAACGAGGAAAGGAGGGTCCGTGAGGTGGACCAGACACTCTGTGGTGGGTTGCAAGCGAACACTTGTACGGAATGGAACACCTTCGAAGGAAAGCTCTCGGAAAGGGACATCGACTTCTAGCGTCTCGCCAAGCTAAAATCATTTCATGTCAGTACCTCGCTAAAACAAACACGTCGAGGGCAACTCACCGAGTGAGAAGCAGCCTCTGCAATCCTCTCCGCAAATGCCTTGACCTCCTTATTGAGGATGGCTCGGCGCTTGCGCTCTTGCTGTTCCATCTCAATTTCATCCTCGTCTCCATATCGATGCTTTCGCTTCCTGTTACCGGTCTCGTCGAACTGGACATCTGTAGCTTCTCGGAAGAATTGGACGTCCTGCCAACAAGATTAGGATACAATGTGCATACGGAAAAATGCGACTCACGAATGTCTTTTTCTTCCCAATGATGATGGGTGCTTTCAAGTGCAGATGGACAATAACAAGCAATTCATGATCGCAAGGCTGGAAGAACAAGTGCTTGACGTTGCTAAACAAGACGTCGACTTTCTGAGCACCGACAGACTGGTAACGAATACCATTCTGATGAATCTCAACTTCGCCCGGCAGTCGTTTACCGTCGAGCGCGGGTCGAATGAAGGCTTCCGAAAGCTTGTAAGGTCGTCGCCCCTTGATTTCGATGAGATTGCCTTGTTCAATGACATCGGCCATTTCCTTCTTCTGCTGCTCCCTCTTGTTTGCCTCCTTCTTCAACTCGGTGATCTGTTTCACAAGGTTGTCGAATCGGTGACCGTCTGGAGACCGATACGACACGGATCGGATGAAGGTGGCATCTGGGTCTTCGAAGGGCTACATGTAGAGTGTGAGTAGTATGTGAAACAACGGTATCAAATTGACCTACAGTATCCTCTTTCTTTCCAGCGAGTTGCCCAGGAGTCTGGAAGTTGATACGGAGATAGGTGAATTCACCCTCATCGTTCTTACTGGCGTTCTTGATTGTGTTGATGTGGAAAGGGACGGCGAATCCATGAATCGGGAGTATCACACTCTGAGCTTTACGGTCCACGTAGATCTGAAACCGACCGGTTCAATCAGACACACGGTAGGCAACGGCGCTACAATCAACCTTACCCTCAATTTCTCGGTTTCCTGAGGCAAAGCACCTTCGCCCTTGTAGCTTTGGAACTTCTTCCAGCTCTTGCCCTCTTTTCCACTCGTCTTTCCTCCGCCCTCCGAGAACCGCTCCAAGTTACTCTCCTGCAATTTCTCATGGAGCTCGCGCTGATGTTCGATGAGCCTAGCAGCAGCTGTTTGGTGGACCTCGTCTTGGACACGGCGTTGGTTTCGAAGAACCTTTCCTCCGACAGTCTTGACTTTGGCAGCGGCGCCGTTCGCCTTAGGGGCAGGGGCCTTCTTTTTGGGTTTCTCCTCGTCGCTCTCTGAGTCGAGGAAGAAGAGTGTCTCTTTGGAAGATTTGATGCCATCGGTAAGTAGTACGGACTTGTTGGTATCAACGCGAATAGTGTCGACCAGTTGCAGCGCGTATCTGATCCAATTTTTAGAGCTCGCGTTCTTCCCTGATGGATATAAACTCACTTTTGTCCGTTGGGCTCAGTTAGATCGGAAAAGCCCAAGCCAAGATTGAATGTCATATCTTTCTTGATTACGCGCGAATTCTTCCCAGAGAGAAC
Source organism: Coprinopsis cinerea okayama7#130 (assembly GCF_000182895.1). Classification (NCBI taxonomy): domain Eukaryota; kingdom Fungi; phylum Basidiomycota; class Agaricomycetes; order Agaricales; family Psathyrellaceae; genus Coprinopsis; species Coprinopsis cinerea. The sequence goes on along the minus strand of NW_003307543.1, from coordinate 2,001,911 downwards.
ATACGTAGCATCTCGGAATTCCATTCCAATCTGGCGGTTTCGTCAGTGGCTATACGGATAGATAACGGCACGAAGTTGCGTACACCAAATCCAACTGTCTTCACAAAATTCTTTTCCAGCTCGGGCTTGCGTTCTCGGACGTAGTTGACTGCATGAGCGTAGACTTCTTTAGCTTGCACGCCATCCTTGATGAACGAAAGTAACTCGGTTTGCAAGGAAAGCAGGAGATTATACTGAGATTCTTGGTCCTGAAATTCGGTCAGATGGAGAACTTGACCTACAAAGGCGTGTAGACGCACCGGATTGGGATCGACGATAAAGGTTCGGCCCACATTGGTCGAATAAGTCTTGTACCGCAAGCCAAAGGACGTCAGAAGGACACCTTTATGGGCGATGTTGTCCTCGGTGGATTCGATTGTATATCTCAAGTCATATCCAGTGCTGGAAGACTTGGAGATAATGATTGGTGGGTAACAAAACTCCGCAGATTGCCAGTCGATCTAAAGGCACAGTTAAGAATAGAAACGGTGAAACGTGCGTTGACCACATACATTCTCAAGATTCTTCCCTTTGCTCCAGACCTTCATATCGGGGCCCTTGGCATTATCACCTTCTCCGGAACCCAGACGCGTTTCAATTTGCGCCGACAGCATGTCATGCGATATCCTGGACTCTTTATCGAGGATAGATTCCAATTTCGGTGCAACATGGTGTTTCAAGAGAGTGGAAGTGAGATTGGCGGCAATTTGGACCAATTTCTTCAAGGTGAATGACAATGAGTACGCCAAAGTAGAGGGACCAGATAAGAATACAATACGTACTAGTTCCTCCTCGTCCTTTACAGCCATGAACGCCGAGACCGCGGGTCCCATTTCTACTGACTCAGGTTTCGTATCCGCTTCTGCAACGAGCTTCTGCCACTCGGTGACTAGCTTTCCGGTGTGGTTTTCCTTGAGAAGGGCCCCGACCCGTTTTGCAGATTGGTACTTCTGGAAGAATCTTGGGACAGCATCATTAGGCGGCTCTTTCGCCTTGGCCTGTGCGTGGATATCGAGAGGTGGGATCCCGGGCAATTTCTCAATTTGCGACAGGATTTTCGCTGACGTTGAGGTGGTCAATTTGACGTTTGCGTGTCGAATACAGGTTGAGACTGACCTTTTGACGTCGAACAAAGGACTGAGATCTTGTCCTTTTGGAAGAAGAAAAATGTGGAAGGAAATTCATAACCCAAGAGCCATTGCTATGGACAGGTGGCGTAAGCATGGTTGAATGGCCCGGACGTCCATGAAAGCGGAATGAGCGCTCACCTGGAAGCAGGTTCCTTTGCGCGTTGGCTCATCTTCTGAGGCGGGGTCACCGGCAAGCAGGAAGAGGCCGTCCACATCGGCTATGGAGCTGTATTCTTCATTCTGACTGGCGCTCTAGAACAAAAATCAGTTGCCTTAGTCGATGCATTGGTTCATGGGTGTCTGAGGGCGACGTACATTCCAGCCTTCGTAGACCTTCTTGACGCGGGCCGCAAAAGTAGCTTTATTGAGTTCTACCGGCATTTCCGACGAACTCTGAAAGCTGAGAGACACGGGAAGATGGGTGTTGCGGACAAGTTTTGATTCTGAACGCGTTCCACGATGACCAAAGCGCGTTCTGCTATTTCAGCGGAGCTCGAATATTTTGTTGCACATGATCTATTCAATTTCGCCTCCCTCTCTGACTCACTCTACTGACGACATTGCCGACTTAATATCTACAATTACAGGACGACTTCCACTTCGGGCGACAGCAGCGTTCACAGCAAGTCGTTTACCGGAACCATTTGGAACGAATTGTGCACCAAAAGCCTCGTGGATGTGGCTTGGAGAAGACTTCAGGTCGGGCAACGAGAAGACGATGCTTTGACCTACCCGAAGACGTGTAGTTTGCACGAAGACAGGGCCTTCAGGCGCTCCGCGAGAGATGGGCAACCGGCGCGCTTTCCTTTTCTCGTGAGGTCGAGCACTCCGTGCGGTGGAGTATGGGTCAAAAGAATGTCGACGTCGTCCGGAATGCGATCATATATTCCTGTTATTCACAGTCATTTTAGCATTCACTCCGAGCTGTTGCTACTTACGTTTAGCCTCTTCAGAATTTGTGTATTGGAAGGCACCGGAAGCGTATCGAGGAGCACTCTTGTTCGTTGTCATTCAGCTCTGGCCCCTTTATTCGCAATCTCAACCCCTACCGGTGAGCCGTATATCGTCCATGTCCTTCCTGATGGTAGCTTGAGACGCAGGAAGTCATGTTCCAGATAGTACACGCCTTTTTCATGCATGGCATCGCTCTTGTAGAGATTACAGGTCTCTTGGACATCTTGGTCGTTCTTTCAAAAGCAGTAAGCGACCGCTTTCAACTAGAGCAGTTTACCTACGGGGAATAAGCTCTCAGTGATTTCGGGATCAAGCCCCAACTAAACATTCAGCGTTCATCAGTTAAGCCTTCGAGACAGACCGGAGAAACGAGACGATGTACATCGTGATTGCCCCCTATTACACTTCAAGTACCAGGTTAGCGATCTACTCTGGAGTTGACAACTGAGGAACATACATTTTGAATGGGTGAGGCAGCGTCTGAAGCCATGCAGCAATGGCCTGAAGTTGTTCAGGATATCCCCAGGCCGTCAAATCCCCTGCGTGTAGCAGCACATCACCCAGCGGGACTCGCAGTGGTCGCGAATGAGTATCGGATATGCAGATTATCCTCGTCCACTCGTGTCCTGGATGGGGCGGAGCTGCATCGTATTCAGTGTAAACCACAATATCGTCTGAGAGTTTGTGATCCATGGTGGTAGTACGTAGCAAAGAAGGGTGAAAGGTGTGCAAGTGTGAAACAGACGTCAGCCTGTTCCGTGCACTCTTCTAAGGAGCATCGCCAAACTGATGTCCATCGAACTCTCCAGAACCACACATGTGTATTAATCGTAGGTATGTTACAAGTTGAACTGCGTCTCATCTAGTCATCTCCAAGTCCATGTACAGCGAGATCCTTAAGAATGAAGACAGCCTCTTCCACCCGGCTTTCCAGGACGGTCAGTCGCGTTTCCCGTTCTCGCCATTGTTGCAGTACCTCCCGCTCCATCCGTGTAAGCAGATTCTCGTCTTGCTGTACGTCAGTGCGTAGGCTCTTTTCCAGGATGGTTTTCACCTCGGTGACCTCACGCTCTGCCCGACGCCGTGCACTGATGTTGTACAAGGTTTTGTAGGCATTCCCAAGGAGTGACGAATATGCCTTGTACAAGTCGACATACCTGAAAAGCGCTCATTAGTGGACACATACAGGATGGGATAGACAAGACTTACCATAGGTAGAATGTCCGCGTAGGATTCCGATCTGCACTTTTCGGGACTTCCTGCGTACTGACCAAGGAGTCCGCCGACAATGCAGCCAAGAGAGGTCGCACATCCTTGGACGCCATCAGAACCACTTTGGATATCTACCATTGCACAGGGTCAGTTCATTTGTCAGAGGCTTCCCAGTAACACACCACGAACCTGCTTCTCATCCATCTTCCCGGTATCCAACAGCAGTCGAATGATGCGCACCCCTTCAGGGCCATGCTTTTCCTGCGCCATCGCCTCCAACAACCGACGCCTCAGCCGCCTTGAGATAGTCTCATAGTCAACTTGGACCTTGGATCCTCCAAAGGACAAGAAAGCGCCAGCCTTGCCAGCGGGTGTGGGGTTATCTGCTGCAGCAAGAAGCCCAACATAGTCTTTCACACATGTCGCAAGAGGAACCTTTCTGGAGGAATACACCAGACCAGATGACAACTCGCGGTCGTCCGTTAGCAGCATGATGACATTAGAAACGGAGACGGGATCTACGAAGAAGTTAGACGTAGGGCTTGCAGGCACAGTTACAAACCATACCAGAACGTGCATCGGACAGGCTGGGGTTGGCGCCCTCTGTAGCCTTGATGGCCGCTTGCATTACGCTTCCAGCTTGAGAATTGTAGCGATCCTTTGCTGCGTTAACGATAATCTGTAGGAGGATGGATAAGCTAATAAACAAACTTAGGTCGAATGAAAGACTTACCTCGTTACGAATGTGAACATTGAACCGTTCGCAGTTCACCCGGAAGAAGACCTCATCCTAGCTAACGCGTCGATATAGAGCATGCAATCGTAGAAGGAGAAGAGTACTAACATCAACGACAGTTTCTTCCTCAAGTGCTTTTTTCTATCATGCCATTCGTTCAGTACCTGGACACCATACAAAACCAGAACACACACCTTGCTGGATCGATGACCAGTCTGCTCCTTCGCTTTCCGTTTCTAGACCTAACATAAGGATTCGATGTTCAAGCAACCAAGAAGGGCAACCAAACACACCAGACCAATTTTTTCAGATTCATCATCTTCCCGCTTCAGCCGACCTTCAGCAACCTCCTTCGCTTCTCTCAGCTGTTTCGCCGTAGGGAATCCAACGATCTTCTTCTTTTCCTCAATCTCATACTGAATAAGTCGATCTCGAGGAGATACATGGGACCGTGGTGTTGATGCCTTGAGGTAGGATCCAGAAACCAGTTTGTAGAGCGCTTGTTTGTGCTGGGCGAGGGCTGGAGGGTTCTCTTAGTAGTTCCCAGACGCAACGAAGCCGTGAAATAGTACCCTTGGATTCATGGACGTGCAACAAAGCAAAAATATCGGGCGGCCTCAACTTCCCATGGTCCATTATGATTTGAACAATATCTGCACCCTGCAAAAACCACACCATGAGCCATCCTCCCATCCGGAAAGGCCAAACTACGACTCACTGCTTGCCCAAACAGTTTTTCAGCCTGGAAAATATACCGACCATATCTCAGGCGCATCAGACACTCGTCCAAGTTCACTTCGTACATCTCCTGCTCGCCCTCGCTTTGCACATGCCAAACGATGTTATGTTGAATCAAGACCAGTATGCATCCTCGGACAGTCCGTGGTCGAAGGCCAGAGTACCGGACTAGTTGAGGCATAGGCAACCGACCACGAACCAAGAGAACTGACGCGACTTTCTGGCTTGCATAGTCAGTAAACGAGCTGGAGTTCCTTGAACATGTCGTGCTCACTGCGGTCAGAGGCCCGAATTGTGTATGAATGATCTCATCGCATAGCCGTCCAGTGTGAAAATCCGCCATAAACCGGATGTAAGGGAGGTAAAAGAAGAAATAGGAGGTAGCCCCGAGCCCAGAAGAGTGTCGAGAGCGAAGGTTTGCAAAAAGGTTACCAGTGAGAGATGCAAACCGGACGCAAAGTCACAGTGATCTCAGCTTTTCATTTCCCACGGAACGTTTTTATCATTGGCAGCAAAGACAATACAGTACCTGTATTCTGGACTTGGGAAGTATATAGGGTAGAAACGTATGCGAAAAATAATGATACAAATGCGTAAGGAATAACAACACGTGGTGACGCATAACGAGGGGAAAAACGAAAGTGCCCAGGGTTGAGTGGATTAGCGTGCAAAGGGGTTACTTATGATAATTGCCATTTTGAAAGCTGTCAAGGTTAGCCCACACCGAAAGCAAAACAACCAGATACAAGGAAAAAATGCAATAACTTAGCCTCGTTAATCATGTTCACATCGCAAGAGAAAAAGCATGACCTTATTCAGACCTTTCAGTGCAGGCGCGTCCGTTTCGCATCTGCAGGGACACAATCAGCGCCATCAGAAGGAACGCAATGTAAATGATCATACCTTGAGGCGAAGGTGTCAGATTGCCCTCCAAGTCATCTTCATCCGCGTCAATGTCATGGTAGCTTCGCTTTGACCGGGCGCTTGAAAGAGTAACGGAACTTCCGTCGGACTCGAGGATATTCTCATTGTCTCCGTCCAACGGAGAATCCGCTTCTCCTTCGCCGTCAAGGTCACCGTCCCAGTCTCCGACATCCGCGTCTCCCTCAGTGTTCTCAATATCTTCTTGTCCTACTGAAGGATATTGTTAGCGGGGCTGTAAAGAACGGAAAACGTATAGTAGCGTACCTTCAGTCGTGTTAGCAGGGTCCTCAGTAGCATCGAAAGCGAACGATTCGTGGTTTTCATTCGTCGGGGCCGCCGGCTCCTCACCCAGCTGTTCGTTCGTGGAGGCCCCATCTTCACCCTCCAAAAGTTCACGGTCTGTAGTCAATAATACGATCAGCAATAAAGCAGGAAAGGACGTGAAAGCAACGAACCGAGCTCGTCATCATCTTCGTCGGGTAACGGCGGAAGCTCCTCCAGCGACGGAGCTTCGTGCTCCACAGGGTGAGAGGCATCTTCATGAGTTACCTCCGCCTGTCCTTCCTGTGTCTGCTCTTCCGATTCCTGTGCAACCGATACTCCATCTTCCAGAGAGTGTTCTTCCGAATAGCTGGAACCGTCTGCATCCTCCTCGTAGAGATTCTCGTCCTCTTCTTCGTAGTATACTTCTCCAACTTCAGGGTCTGCTTCATAGTAATCATATCCTTCTTCTCCTTCGCCGAAGTTTGCATCATCATGTCCCTCCAGCACGTTCTCCTCTCCTTCGGTGGGCGCGTCATGTCCCTCCGAACCTTCGTCGTTGGGTTGTTCCACTGGGTCCGGATCAACATAAACAAGGGCCTCCTCATCCTCGCCCAGAGTCGGCGAGCCGTCCCTCTCTGCTGATTCCACGGCAGGTTCGGCTTCAGGCACAACAGTCGACTCAACTCGGTCGTCGCCGTCCCCGGAAAGTTGAATCTCGTCCGTGCGCACTTGCTCCGTTTGGACCTCAGGGCCGTTGCCTGTGTCGCCATGTCCGACGTTGTTCTCATCCTCTTCGATCTCTTCCAACTGTGCCCCTTCAGGCCATTCGTGCGCACTGAAATCTTGTTGGTCCTGATGCGTCGCGTCGACTTGGCCGGTGGCGTCAGTACCTGCATTGTGCGTTGATTTGGGTTCCTGTTCAGCGAGGTCACCCGTTCCCTGCAGAAATTGCTGTGCTTCCGGTTCCCGATGATAATCCAGTTCTTGCTTCTCTTCAGGTTGGGGTACTTCAGCGCGCTCTACGTTTTGATCGTTTGTTTCTTGGACAGTCGGGTCTGCTCATAGTCGGTCAGGAAGATCGATGTACAATCGGTGAAATCAGACACCTACCGGACTCTGATATCGCATAGGGGTCATCTTCATGAACGAGACGCTGTAGCTGATCCTGCAATTCTTGATACCGCACGGCGAAACGGGGAGTGTTCATGTGTAACTGTAATTGCAGTAGGCCTGTGTGGAAGGAATCATGCAGAAGGCTCAGATCGTGCAGGGAAACATCTTGGGCATAAGCATTGTCCTGAGAGGAAACCAGCTCAACGAGAGAACGAAATTATAGGAGAGAGAAACATACCTCAGAAACAGAAAGTTGAAGGCTGTCGACGAAGATTCCAAGCTCTGCCTGCCCCAGCACATCGCAATGTTGCTGAAAGACATCAGTCTCTCGGAGGGCGGTGAAGAACGTGGGTAGCGGCTCATAAAACAACATAGGTCGATCTTGGAACATAACGGACGAATCAGAAGGGATGCCATGGTCCTCGTCGGTCGGACGGTTGAACAAAGGAACCGAGTGCTGCAAGAAATCAAGACGGAGAACGACAGCCGGAGGATCGGAATAAAAGCCGGTCAATGCCTCTTCACCTGTATACTCCTCTTCGGGTTCATCTGCACGAAGTTCAGGTTGGGGTTGGGCTGGCTGGACCTCGGTATTAGAGACCTCCTCTGTCCCCTCAACATGTTGAGGCGCGTATTCTTCCCGTGGCTGTTCGTTATCCACAGGAACAGCATTGACATCGACCTCCCCTGATGCCTGAGGGACGGCAGGTTCAGTGGCACTTTGGCCTTCCACTGTCTGCTCTTGTTGATGTTCTGTCATCTGTTCGCCTTCATGCATTGCGTTTTCAGCATGCTGTTCTGGCACGCCTTCACTGATCGAAGTCGTAGGTTCCGGCTGAGGATGCGAGTCATGCGACTCAATGACCTCTGGTTCTGGGTGCACGGTAGGTGCTGCGGCAGGGGAGACGTCCGTCGCGGGCACTTCTTCGACAATCGCGGCAGGCTCTGCGACGGAAACTGGAACGTCGAGCGTTTGTTCCTGCTGAGGTGTATCGGGCACCACCGAATCGATCGATGGCGCGGAGACGATGGACGCCTCGGGTGCGTGTGATGGTGGATAAGATTCCACTGGGAGGGCCAAAGCCACCTCAGGGCTGGGGCCCGCATCGACAACCTCGACGTCTTGAACTTCAGCGGTATCCTCGACAATGGCTTCGGACTCGTCTAACATTTCATATTCAGCGTTGTGACCTTCAACGTAGTCTTCCATTTCAACTTCGATTTCGATGTCTGTTCCTTGGGACGTGGAGAATGCCAGCTGGGTATCGGGAATGGTAGAAGAAAAGTCCATCGTCGTGCTTTTAGTTGTAGCCTGAAAAGAATGTTTTTCAGGAGGCAAATCAACAAGGCGGGTCAGAGGTCCACGCACTATTGGGTATGTCGAGTCTTGGACCTCCTCCATGACACCATCTTCCTGAGACCAAGGATCCGATGAATGTGGCTGCATTGTAATGTCGTAGTCGCTTGCATAGTCGCTCATAGGAGCGTCAATTGCCCCTAGCATTGTCGACATCGTCCAAGGGGTAAAGCCTTTCGCTCCTAATCGTTTGGGTAACGGTGAAACCAGCAACGTTCTCTCAGCAAAGGCTCAGGCGAATTTCGACACATTGATGACTAATGATGCTGCGCACTGACCTCCACCCAAACGCGCCGAACGGCGATGTCAACGACCCGGCAAAGTTGAAGACAAACGGTGAGTTACAACCTTTATATCGCATCCAAAGAGTCTAACAAACGACTTCAGATCGTGTAAAGATGGCCACAGAAGTGTCGGAACGTGCTCTGGCACATGAAGCGGACACGGAGTTCCTCGTTCGCAAAAGCATGAATACCGGATACCAGGTGTTGTCCCTTTTAACGCCTCCTGCATATACCGCGTTTGTTATTGCACGACGGGGAAGGTCTGCATGGTCTCTGAATCGGACGCTACGCGCAACCTGGGTTGGCGGACTGACAGGTGCGTTTCAATCCTTGATACAGAACCACAAACACTCACTCCCGTATTACAGGTTCTGCCGCCTTCGGAGGTGGAGCTTACCTTCGTTATGCAAATACCAGCTACGAAACGACCAAGGAAAAGAGAATAGCCTCTGCGTATGATGTGTGTACACCGGTTCTCTTCGATGTCCATCATGTTTACACTCTTCACAGACCAACAGGATAAGACGCGAGGACCACTCAACAATCGGTGCAATCCTCATGGCAGTCATCACCCCCGCTCTCTTTTGGAACAGAGCAAGCAGTATCAATTGTCCGTGGATTTTGTTTGAGTAATTGGACATGGAGCACTAACCCTTCTCTATTACAGTAATCCTCGGAGGAGCAGGTCTAGGAAGTACAGCAGGTGTAATTACCCACTACTTCCGCAATCTCTCAGGGGACGTGCCACCAAAGGTCGAACCACCACCCGTAGGGCACGATAATGAGCATAACCTCTAGAACAAGAACCCACAACCTCCACTCAATCTGACCTCGCTTCGTCCTTCAACCTCCCATCAATCTCCGGACTAATAACAAGCAAATCCTGGGTCGTCTCCTTCTCAGCATACGGACACGGTTCTCCCTTTCTAGCCCCAGACCCATCAAACGCATCCACCGAACTCATATGCTGCACAGCAGGAACATTCTGCTGGTGCCTGTAATGTGCAAACGGCTTCCGGTTGATAACCTTGTGCACGACATTCCTCCATTGTATCCTGGCTTTAGAACTCGACTCTTCAGACAGAGCGAGCCGGAGCTTGGGGTGGATAACGTCGCCGTTGGGTACCGATTTAAGACGAATCATCTTGTTGACATAGTGGGATCCTGTCGTTGGTAGGGGGTCGACATCAATCTAAACATTCTAGAGGCTTATGGACATACCGAGCAAGTACTTGCGCACGATGGCACTAACCAGGACACCGCACTCCTCATCGACAAGACGCTTACACCTCTTGAGAACATCGTACCCGTCATGACCATCCGCCAGATACTCTCGCGTTACAATCCTGTATTTCCTCCCCTCTTTCGTCTTCTCGACAGGCACATGGTCAACATGGCCGTGCGACTGATTCTTGTCCACATTCTCCACCTGTAACCATACACCAGTAACACGGTTTCCAGGCTCCCTTCTCGAGTCCCAAGTGACCTTGAATCCTGAAATAACCGGGAAACGCCTTTACAACGTCAGTCACCTCGCTTCAGAGAGAAAACAGTGGGCGGACCTACCCTTCTTGAGCAGGCCACTTGCTTAATCCCGCTTCTAGTGCCTCCCACAACGTCTCCCCATCCATCTCAATGACGATGGCCGGATCCTCAAATGGCAAAATCTCTAAAATATCTCCAAGCGTAATCACCCCAGGTCCATATGTCGAGTCTCCGCGTAACGTTCCAGCGCAGATGAATACCCCGTCCGCTCCTTCACATCCATTCATTGCCAAAGTGTCGTCGTATGCAGGACGGATAATGTCGGCGAACCAGTTGCCTGCAGCGGATTCGGTTGTCCGGATGTGGTGGCCGCGCAGATCCAATAACACGGTGCTCTTGCAAACCGGAGCTTTGAGTGTCGAACTTACTGACGAAAGGAGCTTTTCGAGTAGTTTGCTCATGCGTTCGGATTTCGGTGTAGAAGGGGAGACCGTGTGTCGTTTACCTGGACCGATGCGTTAGACCCGTGAATGGCAGTTCAGGTATGAATAACCCATGCCCACCTGTGATCCTCTTAACAACCTTATTCCTTGCGCATCCCTCCGGCGTATCCTCCAGCTCGAGTTCAATCTCGCTGAGATCCCTGAAATCCGACCCACTCTTGACGACCAAAATGTCTCCCTCGTCTCCCTCTGCACCCAGTGTAGGCGCTGCGACATCGAAGCCTTCCCATCCATCAACTCCCTTGGGAACAAAGTACAGATGATCATGGCCTCCAAGCAAGAGGTCAACACCGTGAATATCTGCGATAGGAGTCTTGCGCTGGTGCGAAGGGCTAAGCGCGAACACATCCTTTGCTAGTTGGATATCCTTGAAAAGAGTCGATCAATACCATGCCTTCCACCGCGGACAGCTTTATCTTACATTCGGTAACCTGAGAAAACCCAAGAAGTCAGCGCTTAGCGTCTTGGCAACACAGAGAGAAGATCCAAGAACTCACCGGCAATGCGTGAGTCCAACGATGATGTCACACTTGTATTCACCCTCTGGATCCCTTAACCGTTTCGAAAGTTCAACAGCGGTATCAGCCATCGATTTGTACTGGAACTCTGCAGGCCATGAAGCTACAGTCGCAATCCATTCCCTAAGCGCTCAACCCCGTCAGATCATCGTACAAGAGCAAGAAGCTGGAAACTCACTTCTCCACCAACCCAATAAATCCAATCCTCACTCCACTCCTTTCTAGAACAACAAATTCTTTCAGAGCGCTAGGGACTTGTCCCGTTGTAGTGTCGACAATGTTGCTCAACAACCATGGCTTTGAAACAACATCAGTTTCCACGACAAACGGAACACAGAGACATGACACTCACAAAAGCGGTATCGCCAACCAATTTCGAAAGATGCGGATAACCTGTGTAGAACAGTCGTCAGACGAGGTCCTCTCTCCTAAAAGGTCAGTCAGTCGCAAGTACCGAAATCGAAATCGTGGTTCCCTAAACCAAATTCAGAGCATGAAAGACTGATAACGCTGGTAGAGGAACATACCAGTAACAGAAACATCGATCTTCAGCTCATTTAATACAGGAACCTACACCGCTCGTCAGATCCTACGACGAAAGGACCTTCCCAACGCAAGCACCCACCATATGGCTTCCTCGCGTCACCGAACTCTCCACGGACGGCGAAAATACATCCCCGCTGAACAAAACCAGACCATTCTTTCCTTGTTCTCCTTCACAGTCGTTCCAGTTGCCCCTCAGACTATCAACCAACCACGCAAACTGCGTGACATCGATCGTCTCACTCGACGTATTGGTGAATTTCTGAGGTGTTACGCGATACACATCGTTGAAATGCAAGATCGAGAGCTTGTTGGTCGTTGTCGAGGACTTGGAAACAGTCATGGCGCGGACGACGATAGACAGATGGTGAGGGTACGAAATGAAGAAAGCGAGAGATTAATTAGATTATCCCGGAGTGATGATGTAGTTATTGGTTGTTAGTGCCTCCGCGATGTGCGGGAGCACAAAGGGACCGCCTTCATTATGACTCTAAAATACATACGCGCGTTGTTACAACAGATGTGACGCCTCCAGAACTCATGAGTGAGACACTGGTTGCTGACTAGTCACAAAACCGACAATATAGAGGCAGGCGAACAATCTGGTTAAAGCCAAACAGGATACCTGGGACAGTGAAGCTGCATCTTCGTGTGCTGCCAAAAGTACTGGAGGAATCGGGGTGGTGGTATGGGTGTGTAAACCGAAAGATGCAGGAACCGCTCTAGTCTGTCTCCGTCTGGTCTCGAGGCCGATACTTGATATCTCTTGCTTCCAATTCAGCTTCAACGTCTTCAGGAACACGGCCCTTCACCCTAACAGCGTACATCCCTCTCGCATATTTCGCTGTGAATATCCAGGTCAACAGCAGCATAAGAAAGGAAGAAACACGACGCACATGTCCTCTGCCACCTCGCCACCCAGCTATTATCAGGATCAATGACAGCAATGACTCCTTCAAAGTACGTCGTAGTGCAGGTACTAATCCTGTCAGTGTTGCCTTTGAGCTGTTCACCACTGTCAGTCACACATGCAGCCAATCCCCCAGATAAATTCGCGCACCTGGAGGATCTCCTCGCAGTTTGGGCACCCATTTCTTCGGAAATCGGCAGGTAATTGGATAATAGAGCATAGCAGACATGCTCTCAGTTGCTTGGAGCGGGCTTGCGGGGGAATGGCAGCCATGCTTGACGATGGTAAGAGTAAAGAATTGAGCTCGGTCCCATTCCCTGACCCGTGCTTGGCCCCGCTTGGCACAGCAATTCTCATCCCTCAACGAGCGCTTGTCCGCCAGGCCAAAAAATGACTTGGGACTACAAAGTCATACATCCAGTAGTATACAAAAATTGTTTCGGTTCCCAGTGCGCAGAACCTCCTTTTTGCTGAACAGCCGCGAAGGGCCGGTGGAAGTGCCCTTCTGATATAAATAATACACCATCTTGCCTCCCTCTTTCCACTTTTCTCGAAGCTGCACGAATCCAACGGCTTCCATGAGTTCTTTAAACCGTTCGAAGGTCAGGTATCTCGAGTTGGAAAGACAGGGTAACGGTAACTGCAGGGAATCCTTCAGCCTCTGGGATGGTGATGGAGCACCCAGACGTACCGCTACGAAAAAATAGCCATTCTCTCCCAGCATCTCATGCGCAAGCCTCAGCATCCGCCCTCTATCCTTTGCGTCCGGTACAAAATTCAGTACCAGACTCAGACTAATTGCCTCCCACTTCTCCTTGTTCTCTACAGGGTCAAGCTTCAAGAAATCCTGCTCCTTGATCGCTGGATGCCTCGAATTCAAGTCGATGGGGAAGACGTCGATCCAGGATGAACATGACTGATAGTTGTCAGGTTTCAGAGCTCCGACTTCTAGTAGCCTACGGGACTTCAGGATACAGACACACCGAGAGAGAAAGGACGTGTACCTGAGCTTCTCCTTTCTCTGCAGATGCGCCCCAAGCTCCTTTAACCACCCAATAAAAATCCTATGACTCCCCCCACCCCGATCTTCCTTCTGGCCCACAGCAGACATATGTTGATACCTCTCCAACCCTCCCAGCTCCTCGATTCTGTCTTCAATCTCTTTCAGCTCCTTATACGTCTCCGCATTCTTCAACCCGCTCTTCTGAAGGTACGCCTGTCGTTTCAAGAGTACATGAAACTCGCGAATCACAGTACGCGTAACTTGAGGTTTGCTCGCGCTCGTTGTAGCACGGTCCACGGGTACGACAGGGACTTTTCGTTTACGTGCTTTGGGCATGGGGATGGGTCAAGCCATGTCGAAGTGGTTGAAGAGAACAAGCGGTGAAATGAGGACAACCTTCGCCTCCTTACGTAACACATGGACCTCAATACTTCCCTGCTCGAAACGAGAAGACAGTTGAGAGAAAGAAACCCCAAGTTGTAAAATCTAAAATGTGGTTTGGTATATGGTACATTACGAACCTATAACCCCGACAAATGAGATGGTTTACAGAGAAAGGAGTGATAGCTAGCTAGTCATGGAGGGATGAAATTCGAAAGGGAAGGGTAGAGATGGTAGGCAGTGCGCTGAATAGGAAGGTCGTCTCCGGGTCCACCGAATGATTTACACGAAACCTCGTCCACCACGTTTGGCATCGATCCTCTTGAAACGCTCATCCTCTTGCCTCTGCAGGATGTTTTAGCGGACGGAAACAACAAAGGCATCAAGCAACGTACCTTCTTGATGACACACAACGAGGTAAGGAACAGGCAAATAACAATAGCCATGTAACCGTAAACCTGCAGGCGCGTTAGCCATCACCCACAACAAAGCGTTACAGCGCAAGGGATAGACGTACGGTTGTGAAGATGTTATTCAAAGTTGAATCAGCAAAAGCAGTGATGGGCGTAACGCAGAAGTTGGTCATGAATTCTGGGTCAACCGGCAGAGCATCGATGACCTCTCGGCTGGTGCAGAACGATCCGCCGATTTCAGCGAGGTCGGTGCCATTGAAATAGCCACAGCACTTGAGGCGGTCTTGCAGGATGATACGAGTGGCGGGAGATGCGGCTTCCCACAGCACCCTAAAGTTGGCCCGTGGTTGCAAGGTCCAGTACCAGACGAAGGTGCCGATAACCACGATGCCGAGCGCGTCGAGTAGGAGAGCCCAATTGAGGATAACAAAACCGAGGGTGACATGGCTGCGTTGGACAACGGCCGCCACTGATATAACGAATGTGACGAGTAAGGATACTCCAAGGATTGTTCCGGCTGTTAATCGTCTTGCAGTCAGGGGAATGTTAAGTAGACGAGACGGGGGCCAACTGACCAGTCAATTCGGAATTGGAGAGCACCATGTTCATGAGAACATCGGGGGCGCGCCAAGTGATGGAGAGAACCAAAGCGACGATGCCAGCAGCGAGGAGGCAGACGTCGAAGAAGGCATAAGCAGCCATAAGCTTGCGGGAAACCATCTTGAATGAAGGGAATGCTAATGTGACCGACTGTGGAGGCGATGAGCTGGAACATCGAGGACAAGGGAGGCCGCGATACTCACCAAAAAACAAGGACAGAAAGAGCCAGTGACCTCTCAGAGAGTCAAGAAAATGGGAGAAATGGATAAAAAGGAGATAAAAACAAAGGGCTACTTGAGCTTGAAGAAAGAGTATAAAGGAATGGACGTTCAACGCCCCTTGCGCTGGAAAGAACGAAGGGAGAGGTGAGAGGACGGAAGAAAGCAGTGAAGCGAGAGAAGCGCACCTTTTCCAGACTACAGAGGGGAGAGATCAGAGAAAAACCCGCTGAAACAGGCAGGTCACTTGGTTATAGGCAGATGGCCGTTGGCCTCCTTGCGTTGCGACGCGGGGCCTTTTTGCTGATCGCCATGGCTACACGTGATCTTGCACAAGAATAACCAGGGCCCCGACGTATTCCAGGCCACAAAATATTTGATTGTTCAATGTTCAGAAGGTCTACACGTTTGATAATACCAGTCGTCGCAGTCGGTGCAGAATATACTACATTTTATCGAGTTGGAGTCGGCGCAGTATAGTTGTTCATCTCTGTTCACTGCCTCGCACCGTCGAGTCAGATCCGGCACATGCCGCGATGTACTTAAGCCAGCACCGCTGTACAGGTCCTCCCCACACACTTTTCCTTTCTCTTTCTGATACCACCACATACTCTCACAAACTCCACCATGTCTGACGATTGGGATACCAAGCTCGTTATTGGCCAGAAGCGCTCCGTCGCAAAGGTCACAAAGAAAGAGTCTGATCTTAATGGTGTGTACCGCGTTCGCTGTGCTTCTATTATCTTCCATGGTGCTGACCTAGTCCCACAGCTGTAAGTTTTCAACAAAATTGATCCAGCCTTCCAAAGACTGAACACAAATGAAATAGGCTCGTCGCGCCGGCGCCGTAGTGGGCACAGACAAGAAGATTGCTGGAGGCTCCAACAAGGCTCATGCCGGTACGCTCGTTGACATTTCGGTCATCTTTCCGAGGCTAAACTCGTCTTTTAGGCACCGACCACCAGCGCATAGCCAAGCTTGACCGTGAAAACGAAGTTGCACCCCCTCCCAAGGTTTCTCCTACCGTCGGTCGCGTACGTTGCTCTCTCACCTTCACACGACTTGGTCGCTCAACAGTTCCCCACAGGCTATGCAAACCGCCCGACTAGAGAAGGGTCTGACGCAGAAGGACGTTGCCCAAAAGATCAATGAAAAGCCTGCCGTCTTGCAAGACTACGAATCCGGAAAGGCCATTCCCAACCCCCAGATCCTCGGCAAGCTCGAGCGAGTGCTCGGTGTGAAGCTTCGTGGTTCCAACATTGGACAGAAATTGGAGGGGCCCAAGAAGACGTAACGCGCTTTATGGCCCCTCCATAGCTTTGCTTTCCATGTACCATTAGACTTAGACGCTGTTATACCATTCGTATTTGCATTATATCGTACAACAGTCAGTGTCTGCGCAGTGATAAGATATATAAGGTGAGTCCGATAACCAAAGCCGATAAGAGGAAAAGGTGCGTCATTTACTTGAGGGTATTCGGAGTGGGGATGGGCGACTCGTAATGCTGTTGCCCTGCGACATTCGTGCCCTTGTTGCTCGAGAACTTGCTCTTGACATAGGTCTTGCCAGCCCGCTTGAGCAATGCCCTACGACCAATACCTCGCATGTCGACATAAACCAACCCGACATTGCGAGCTGTATTCGCGATCATAGTTGACGACTCCGCTGCTTCCTCGCCGTATTTGTGGTGCATGACTTTGCCCAATTGCGCCGTGCCAGTATCCAAGAGTTGTCGCGTTGAATGATCAATCGTCGAAAGGATCAAATCTGCTGAGATGAGCACCTTATCCTTTGTGCTTAAACGGGGAGGAAGGGGTGGCGGAACAGGTGAGGGCGAACGTCGAGGAGGCAGTGGCGGTCCATTTGGAGTCTGGCTGTACGCAGGTGGCGCAAGCCCAGCGGATTTGGACGACGAAGATGAGGTGATTGAGGGGGCTGGAGATACCTGATTCAGGTCCGCAGATGGGCCTGTGCCTCCAGTGCGGAGGAAGGCCGTCTTGTCCCGCTTGGGGTTGGCACCGATGGCCTTGCGAATCATGTTATCGATGAATCCGACCGTCTTGGCTGACACCTTGACAGCCTCGCCACTGACAGCGTGGACTTTACCCAAGCCCTTTCGAGTGCGCTCTGAAGTGAGGAAGACCAGCGCACGGGGACGAGGTGGAAGGGGAGGAGGGGTGCCTCCAGGCCCCGCAGGTGTCGATCCATCTTTGCTGGGAGTTCTGGCTGGAGTGTTGGCTCCTGAATGATGAGGAGATGGAGTCGAGTGGTTGATGTAGTAGTTAGAGGCTGCAGTAATGGTGGTAATCATAAGATTGGTCGTCATTGAAATGGCATGGCTATGGTGGAACAGTCAGATATCCATCTAGCAACAGATGCTTGCAAACATACCTGACAACTGTCGCGCCTTTCGTGATCCAATTCTGTTGGTCAGGAGGGACGACACGAGCAAAAGCTTCGAGTGCATTGGCATCCGAATCTGCAGGGGACTCCTCCGAGACCTCGATAACCACGGGGTCGTTTTCGTGACCTCGGGTGTGCATAATTGGATCCTCCCTGATCCTGAAACGGTCTTCAACCTGGCCTACGACCTCGCCGGTGGACTCATCTACCATAACAAGATGGCCCCGCAGGTCTTTATCCTTCGTCACCCCTCCGATTGGTACTGTTCCCAGCGACTTTGTGGTCGCTTTGAGGGGTCCTCCCGAGGTGGCCCCTTTCTCCGATCCGCCAGCTGCGCCATTGTAGCTGCTCCCCCTCAAATCTGCATGGTACTGAGCGAGGATGCTCTCGAACGTGTCCAGGTCCTCCAGATATCCGGGTGGATTATTGTGTGACAGATGGAAGGTGAGGTTGATCTCGGTAGGGTCAGTCGCGCTGCCATAAAAGTTGTAGATCCTGACGGTGGGTCCATCGATGCGTTGCACGATCCGTTCAGGATCCAGGGGAGTCTCTGAGGTGTTTAATCGCAAGACGAGGTAGACATCGCGCTCGACGCCGCTGGATGCACCTGGGTGGGGCACGGTGACACATTCGAGAGACAGAGTTCCAGTGTCGGTTTCCCTGTTCTGGGTGAGGGAGACATTGGGGAGGACT
This sequence comes from Coprinopsis cinerea okayama7#130, assembly GCF_000182895.1. NCBI lineage: Eukaryota > Fungi > Basidiomycota > Agaricomycetes > Agaricales > Psathyrellaceae > Coprinopsis > Coprinopsis cinerea. The sequence continues at coordinate 1,983,489 of NW_003307543.1, read as the reverse complement.
AGGAGGGCGAAGGCCTCGGAGGGGACGACCATAGCTGTTGGGGAGAGGAACCCCTTGGAGGTAAGGGGCTAAATAGCAATTATTGTCTATCGCTGAGGTCATGTTGTCTCCTTTGGAAAGGCCTGATCTGCTGCGGGAATAGCCACGCTTGGATAGAGCACAGCCTCCTTTGGCTCCGAAGGCTCTGTCGCGCTCTCGGAGACGCGTTCATTTACACCACCGACCACCACCCAACCGATAAATCATGCCCCGCGAGATCGTCACCGTCCAGCTAGGGCAATGCGGGAACCAGAGTGCGTTGGTGGCGTGTCCTGACTCGTTTTCTTGTGCTGAGGCATTTCGATCTACCCACAGTGGGGGCCGTGTATTGGCAGCGCCTGTGCGCGGAACATGGTATCAGCAGCGAAGGTATCCTGGAGGAATGGGCCACCGAAGGAGGAGATCGAAAGGACGTGTTTTTCTACCAGGCAGATGATGAACATTACATTCCACGAGCCATCTTGGTGGATCTCGAACCTCGAGTACGTGTTTGCCCACATTGGCTTGGAATGTGTTCAAGAATTTCAGACTAGGTGATCAACAACATCCTCGCATCACCGTATGCGAACCTCTACAATCCAGAGAATATTTTTGTATCAAAAGATGGTGGTGGTGCAGGAAACAACTGGGCACAGGGATACTCGGCTGGAGAACGTATCTACGAAGATATCATGGAAATGATTGACCGCGAAGCAGAAGGCAGCGACTCATTAGAGGTACCTCCCCTCCTCTTCTCTCAGAATCACATATATTCACACCATATACCAAGGGCTTCATGGTGATGCACTCGATAGCAGGAGGAACAGGCTCAGGCCTAGGCTCTTTCCTCCTCGAACGCCTAAACGACAAATTCCCGAAGAAACTCATCCAAACATACAGCGTCTTCCCAAACGCGCAGGAAGGAGACGTCGTTGTGCAACCCTACAATTCCCTTCTCGCCCTAAAACGTCTAGTGAATCATGCAGACTCTGTGGTCGTGCTTGATAACGGTGCCTTGGCTAGGATATCTGCAGATCGACTGCACGTGCAAACGCCGTCGTTTGACCAGACTAACCAACTGGTATGTTAATTCTCCCTGGCTGTAACAAATGTACGACTTACAGGCCATTGAAGGTCTCAACCGTAATTGCCGCAAGCACGCAGACACTTCGATATCCCGGTTATATGAACAATGACCTCGTTGGCATTATCGCCTCCCTGATACCCACACCTCGATGCCACTTCCTTATGACTTCTTATACCCCGTTTACTAGCGATCAAATTGACAAAGTGCGGATCTCATTTATCATCCTCGTGCAACACACTAACCTAGGAATACGAATAGGCCAAAACCATTCGGAGAACAACAGTGCTCGACGTGATGCGCCGCCTCCTCCAACCAAAGAACCGAATGGTCCTAACAACACCTAGCAAGACAGCCTGCTACATCTCTATTCTGAACATCATCCAAGGCGAAGTTGATCCTACAGACGTCTGTTCCCTTCATTTCGTGTATTCACAGTTTTGGCTGACCGAATAGGATATCTAGGTCCACCAATCCCTGCTGCGGATCCGAGAACGACAACTAGCCAACTTTATTCCGTGGGGTCCAGCTTCGATCCAAGTGGCTCTGACAAAGAGGTCACCCTATGTTACGACTAACCACAGAGTGAGCGGGTTGATGTTGGCCAACCATACCAGCGTTGCATCGGTACGCACATCCCTATCCCCTCATTCCGGATGAGATCCCGTTAATAATATGCTACTGTAATCCCTTCTTTCATTGAAAAAAGCTATTCAAACGCATGCTGGATCAGTTCGACCGACTACGAAAAAGGAACGCTTTCATTGAACAATACAAGAAGGAAAAGATGTTCGCCAATGGGTTGGAAGAGTTTGACGACGCTCGGTTTGTACATGATTCATTGTGCACAATTCATATGCTCACTTCATCCGCAGCGCAACATGCGACGAGTTGTTAAAGGAATACAAGGCTTGCGAGAGCCCGGACTACGTTTCATTTGTGCGTGGTTTGCGTTCTTCTCTTTCAGGGGTTCTCCTTGTTCATATGTATCTCAGGGTGGCCCAGACGGTGATCAGTCATGAACACCCGACTACTCTTGCCTCATTTTTGTATCATATCTTCTTGTCGAATCTAATGTTCGAAACGACCTCATGACCCTTTATCCCAGACTGCGCCCATTCATAATCGCCGGGTGCCGAAGGCTACTCATACAGATGCTCAAATTCGTCGTTCCGCATCACAAATGGCCACTTCGGATTATTTATCTGTTCGACTCGGTTTGAAATTAGTAATGTAAGTTGCGCTAGGGGTCCTAAAATACAGATTGTCCGTGTATATAACTAACTACGCCAGAAGCACCCAACGGCTATATGTAATCAGGGAAGATTAAGAAAGTCCACGACCATACACGGTCAGAAGTGCTCCTATGGATACACATGGCCGAATGAAGATACCCTAAAAAATCGCCACATAGATCCAGAACCCCTGCACCAAATGAAAGTTTAGGGATTAAGAACTAAGCATCGCGAAGAGGAATGTAAAAGCAGTTAGAGCAGTCACAGGGAGGCCAGGTCGACTAGCAAGCAACCCAGAAGCAGAGCCTTTCAAAGGGTCAGCCCGGCCACCAGCTTCGTCGATCTCGACCAACTCCTCGCCACATAGTCCCGATCCTTTGAGTTGGCTGCTTGGTACCAGAATGACGGGGACACCACCGAGAGAATACTGGGCGTCAACGGAACCACCGGCTCCTACCACCCACTGTTGGCAAGTGACCACGCTGGCAGAGGCGAACACCGTCAGAAACTATTGATGGAAAGTCTATGTCAAAACTCACTTGGTAAGAGGCGTCTGAGAAGCATATGGCGTCTTCGCAGAGATGTGGGTACCGACTTGGGGCTATTTGAGGTTTCAATCAGTTCAGAAGTCCGTTTCCCCCATTTTTGAATGATTGAAATGACCACAGAGAAAATAAATAAGGTAAGAATAAGAGAGGAAAACTTACGGGAGAACCGATGGTCGTCAAGATAGAAATCACAGACCCCTTGATGAATGCTACACCATGAGGACCAGAAGTGAGAATTGTCGTCTCTTGTTGAAGCCAGTCCGTAGTTTTGATGAGGTGATTGCGAAGCATGTTGAGCATGGTGATATATTCGTAGGCGGTGGAATTGGCATAACCGCTGGGCCAGAGTGCCTCACGGTTGTGCTGAAAAAGTGTAGGTAAGGATTCCGGTAAAGGGAAGGAAAAATAAACGCACAGGATCGCCGAGGCCGCTGAAACCGTGCTCTTGACCATAGTAGACCACAGGAATACCCTCCGTCATAAAATTCCAAGCCATGGCATTACTTTAACCATAGTTAGTCAGGCATTTTGGAAGTCTGATCGCGGGTCACCTACTATAGACTCTGGGGGTCCACAGACAAGTTGTGCCATCGAGGAACGTCGTGGTTTTCCAGGAAGTTCCCAACCAGGGTCAAATCCTACAGGGAGAAGGGAGTTAGGACAACGAAAGAGCGGAAAGGGAAGGGAAGGCGACATGCCTTGAATTTCGCCTTTGACTCCTCAAAGACATCTACGAGACCAGTCACATTGGCTGGGCCAGGAATAACGTATGCATCTCGAATAGCCGAGTACATGGGGAAGTTGAGCACAGAGTCTAATGGACCTTGCCATTGCGCAACAGGGCTGTTGAATGACTTTAAGTGAGGTTTGCGACAAAGAGGTCCAGTCGGCTTACTCCACTTCAGCTCCACCGAAGACCTCGCCCATGCAGAAAACGCCAGCCTTGCCGCAAAAGTCGGGCCAAAAGTCAGCCTGGACGTGTCTACAAGGTGCAAACCAGATTGGTGAGTGTCACGCGTCCGGGCATTAAAACTCAGCGTAACGGCACACATACTTTGCGGCTGGAACGGGAAATATAAGCAACTGACTGGGTAGGCGGAGTTGAGCGGCGCTTACCATCGATACGTAAACCATCAATCTTGTACTCCTTGACGAACGCTTCGATCCATTCTCCATAACGTTGAATGACTGTTGGATTGGTAGTGTCGACGTCCGCGAGGGGTACCTGCTCGTCTCCCATCCAACATACTTGTTCGCTTGTCGAGTTGCTGTAGTCGATGGGACAATAGGGATGATAGAATGACTGGCGATGGCTCATGTAAATCGCAAATGAAAATCGTACACAGCGGGTAGCTTACAGCGTCCTTAAAGAAGAATTCAGAGTTCTCGTAGTCGGGTGTCGTCGAAGTGGTCATGACGTGGTTGACTACAATATCAACCATCAGGTACCTTTCGAAGGAGGAAGGTTGAGACAGTTGTGGTATGGGAAACGACTGAGAGATGCTCACATGCCACGCTTGTGCAGGTCGTCGACGAGAGCATGGAGGTCCTCGGATGTACCAAACTTGCTGTTGAGCTGTGTGATATCTGTGACCCAATAGCCATGGTATGGATCACCGTAAGGTGTTCGCGGTCCTTCATAGTTTTTGTGGACGGGGCTTATCCAGACTGGGCATTCCGTTCAAGAAAGGTGAAGATCCGAAAGACAAAAGGACGTACTCGCCGTGAAACCGGCATTCTGGATGTAATCAAGACGGTCGCGGATTCTGCGGGAAATGAAGGTGAGCAAGTTGCGCGGGCGAGATAGCTGTTTGAACGCACCCATTCCAGGTTCCCCCGCAGAACGTTTGCCTCCCTGTGTCACACTCGATGGGTTCAGTTCCCGGAGGCAGGGCGAAGCGATCTGTAAGAAGTCTGTGCGGAAAGGAGAAGTTTGAGCATGGTCATCAAATGAAATTGATTTTATTGACTTACTGGTAGATGGAACGACTTCTCCACTCATCAGCAGTGGCAGCGTATCCCAAAGTTGCAAAGGCGATTAAAAAGTATAGGTTTGTAAATGAGAGCATGGTGGTGGGGGGTAAGGAGCGGTGGTCAGAGTTAAACGAAAGTAAGGGGAAAAGCTGGCGAGCAGCGTTTAAATGAGTTCGTCGCTGTCGCTGACGACGTCGGGACGGGCTGTCGTCAATTTGGAGATGGTGGTAGGAAGGAAGAGATGGCCGGGCAGAGTGTGTCGGATGAATTCTCACATGGGACACTGGGAAAAGAGTTATAAATGGCGGCTGATGTCGATGTCTGCTTCCGGCAGACAAGCTGGCCCACAAATACTCATGAATGCTCGTTCCGCTTAGGCGCCGAAACTTTGACTTCTTGATGTGGGGTATCACGCTCGCCCAACTGCCCACATTCTTCCATTGAAGAAGGCATGGTTCCCGAAGAGAGGGATTCGTGCTCCTACCTTGAACCAACCTTTTTCAAATAATTTCAACGGTGTCTTGTCCGAGCCCATATGCTTCGTCGCCCTCCAGAACTTTGTAGCCGTAATGCTCCCGTCTCCGGCTGGATACCGCCGCACCCTCTTATGTCACTCCATCCTAACTTCCGCTCGAACAAGCCAAGTCGCTAAACCCAGTAAACCATCGGAAGTCACCAAACAACACGTACCATTGGACATGTTCAATCCTGCAGTTGGAATAAACGGTATTCTCTTCGAGAGAAAAGGGCCCGCTTCCACAAGCTTTGGAGACCGTTTTGACACGGGAAGAACCACGTAACCCTGTGTGATCGGCTTGGCATGCCCGCACCAACCAACCTAGGCTTTGATTCTGCATACAGCCATGTAGTAGTAGTCATGGCAATCAGAGCCCTGAATAGCGATAATACACCTCGACCAGGATGCACAGAGAGGCTGGGGTGGGGCGATGGGCGGGGAGGCAAGCGTCCTGAGCTCACTTCCGCTGTCGGACTAGTGGCCATCAGCGGCGGCAACCTTTCGGCCAATAGTCTTGGCAACACGGTCACCCCGCGTCGTGTGCAGTATACGTCCTTCCTGTCTCCACAGGTCAAACTCTGCAGTCCGCAATTCTAACTCTCCAGTCCATCAAGCTCAACAAATAATAAACCATGCCAACAGCCACCACCCGTCCAGCAACGGGTGACTCCTTCACAAGATACGGGTGGACGGTGTGCTTCTGGATTCTGCTCATTGCGTTCCAGGTCTGGCTCTATACAGTCAATTGAGCTTGTGCCAGTCTAACAGGGACGAATCCAGTACGGCTACCACATATCAGCGTTGAACCAAATCCAAGCAGTGCTAACGTGCAACAATCGACCAACTGACCTCCTTCCTTTGTCATTTGGTCTTCCACCATGCATTCAAATGTCGGACTTTGCGTTCTCCTTGGTCACCGCAATCTTCACCCTTGGCGGTCTGGCTGGAAGCGCCATAGCCAACCTTGTTATGGACAGTTATGGCCGCAAAGGAGCGTTGAGGATCTGTGCAGGTGCCATCGCTGTCGGCGCAGGATTGATGGCTCTTAGCGGTTCGATTCTATTCCTGGCGCTGGGAAGGTACTGTACTGGCAATATTATCTTTACCCCCCACTGAACTCATTCTCACAGATTCCTAATCGGAATCGGTTCTGGCATTGGTTTGTGCGTAGGGCCGATCTTCATCGCGGAAATATCCCCTACTCGTATCAGTGGAAATGTTGGCGAGTGCATCTCTAGTTACGGAGTGCTATCAGTAATGACGCAGCCTCTCAGGTGTGCTCACACAGTTGGGTATCGTGTTGGGCATAATGACCACCCAGATCATTGGGCTTCGATTTGCAACTCAGAGTCAATGGCGATACGTGCTATTCTTTTCCTCGTCTCTTGCTCTTGGCCAGTTCTTCGCGAGTCCGTTCATGACAGAGTCTCCTGCCTGGCTCCACTCCAAGGGGAGAGAAGAGGAGAGAAAGAAAGTTGCCTCGCAAATCTGGGGCTCTGGCGGATGTAAGTGGTTTGACTTGGTTGGGGCCCTGTCGTTTGACTCATGTTCACAGATGAACCGCTCTTGGAAGAGGGCAATGCAAGGGATGACTCTCCAGCCCTCCCGGACCAGCGCGAGAAAACCGTGAAGATCCCACAGCTCTTCAAATCACTCGAGTTCCGTCGACCACTGCTTATCGTCTGCTTCGCTATGTTCTCTCAGCAAATATCAGGTGAATATGCCATCCTCGAGTCCCATGGAAAAACAGACTAACACATACCTAGGAATCAATGCTGGTGAGTCCTTCGAAAAGCAGAAAGAAGATTCTTTGAACACGCTCTCCCAGTTTTGTACTACAGTAACGATATTTTATCCAAGTCTTTCCCTTCGCTCGGACCTTATCTCTCATTGGGGATCACCATCGTGAATGTCCTCATGACATTCCCGCCTATCATTTTGATTGAGGTGAGTTACTTGATTCTATCGAAGTGTTCACTATTATGCTTACCCCGGTTGCTAGCGAATGGGCCGACGGCAGTTACTCACAGTCTCTATTCTGGGCGCCATCTTCTCACTCCTTTCACTTGGGTTTGGCCTGAATGGTGGATCATTGACTGTCTCAAGCGTCACTATACTAACGTTCATAATGTGCGTACTATACATATGACTCTCAGCCTCCACCATTCACACCTCCCATAGGTCGTTCGCTGTAAGGGAGTCCTCAGTGTTTTGTACATCCCCTGACTCCTACCACAGATCGGCCTTGGTCCGCTTCCATTCGTTATTCTACCGGAAGTATCCCCTCCTCGAGTGCGTTTAAGGACTGTAGAATTTCAAAGCGGTGCTAATTATTATCTAGGCTGTTTCCGCGCTGTCTTCTGTCGCCCTTTCTCTCAATTGTAAGGGGTTCAGGGGCTGTATGTGTATAATTCTGACCTTTTCTCAGGGATCGCCAACTTCTTGGTTGGATTGCTGTTCCTTCCACTGCGAAACTTGCTTTCTGGAGGAGACATACACAAGGAAGGGAGAATATTTTACCTTTTTGGATTGCTACTATTCTCTTCAGGATTCGTACTGTCCAAGGTGTACCGAAGATAAGGTCGTATGTAACGTCTTTACCATATCATCTGTTATAGCTGTAGAGTGGTGTGTTGCAATTGATCAGCGTGCGGACAAGCATATGAATGTTGTTAAATCGGAGCTTGAATATATAAGCGGAGATATGTAGTCAGCGCCATGGAAAAGAACCAAACGTTCTGAGAACGAAGCTCGCGGCCACTCTGCAGCACTGACAAACCGTGTTGGGGGCGGCCTTCTGAACGTTGTACTCCCAAATTTCCCCCAATATCTCTTCAAAAACGGCGACAGGTCCTGGCAGCGGGGTTCGTCGTTCGGTGACCCCATCCAGGTCGTCCCACATGGACAACCCGCCGACGACTAACATCCATACCATAGTCAAGGCGCAGATCGTTTTTCTGCTATCAACTCTCACCGACGAGAATTTTGAAAGAAATCAGCTGGAGATACGCTCGGTATGTCGTCGCCGTGCTTATCGTTTTTACGCACTTCTGACCGCTGCTGGCTCGCTAACTTGGACGAAAATCCATTCTACAGCTCTCAGAGCAGCATGGCGTAGACACCTACCTGCATTTCATTAGACGCCTCATCGTACACTCGCAATCTCGCACGACCGCAACGCCTGCTGCAGCTGTCGACGCCTCAACCGCTTTAACCTTTCGCTTGCTCGTTCAAGAGACTCAACGCCTCGCCCGCGACCCATTTCTTGCGGAACGCTTCCGAGACGGTGTAGGCGGTGGCGAAGGAGACATCTTCAGACACTTTGATCTCATTCGATTCGTCGATCGCGTGGGATTGCGTCCACACGAACGCCTGATTCTCGCCTCCGCCATTGTCGCAGGTCGTACGCGACAGGAACTCGTCACCCAGGCCATAAACCTCATCCAGCTCGAGTTCGACAACGCCGTTGTAGCCCTCTGTCGTCCCAACTGCTTTGAAGTATCAGATCTCACCCTCAACCAAGCCGCCAAAATCCTTTCAAACCTCCTCGTCGACTGCTCTGCGGAACCCCCTGTTCTCACCACCCCCCAACGACTCGCCCTTATCATGACTTTCCAAACAAAATACGGCAAAGAAGCACTTGCTCCCATTCTACCTGCGCTCTTCGCTAATTTAAGGTCCGTTTCGATTTTCTGTTGGTTTGGTCTGAATCCGTGATTTACGGTTTGCTGGCAGCTTGTCATCCTCTGCTACTCTCGTCCAAACCTTCGTCCAACTTGGATCTGAAATAACCAGCGATCGGGACGCGATGCATGGCCTCCTGCAGCGCTTCGACATTTCGGATGCCAACCCACCTCATGACGCTCAACTCGTCGAAATTGTATCGGCGCTCGGACGCCTCATCGCAGAAGGCACAAATGTCCCGGACGCTTCTGTGTTGATTCACACACTTGCAAGCTATGTATGTATCGAGTTCAATTCTTCCTGTCTCGCTGAGTCTTATCCATCAATTTAGCGTGCCAATTTGAACTGGCCTGCCGCTATCAAGACCTTTGACCGTCCAGATCGATCAACTGTTGACACCCCTACCCTCAAGCTCCTCATCGCTATTTTACTAAACGCCCCTCGGGATCAAGAGCCTCACGCCGTTGCTGGGTTCTGGGAACCTTGGTCTAATCCGCTCTATCAGCTGAGGCTCCTCGACGCTCTTCTCTCGCTGCCTGGCGACACATTCAACTTTGTCTCGCTTCCTGGCAAGAGGATCGTCACTGTCGATGATGTCTCCGGTGCAACTCCGACCATCCGATCCCTGGCCTTGAATGTCCAAGGGTACACATGGAACTCGCTCGAGCTCTTCCAAATCCTTGTCAAGTTGGCCGATTCGGAGTCGCAAGAAATTCGTAATTGCGTAAGAGAGATGCTTGATAAAGCCATCAAGATCAGCGCCGAAATCGTACAGATGGGCCTGCTCCAAGTTCCGGTGAGTTCAATTGTCAATAAATTCAAAGTTTGAGTCTGACCTTTCATTTAGGAACCTCAATGGAACGAAATCCGGCTGGAGTACTCCAGGAAGTTGTTGGCGATGTTCCTTGCCGGCCATCCCAACCATCAATTGGTCTTCATGCGTATTTGGCAGATCAAGCCTAACTATCTCACCAACGCGTTCCGCGAGTTCTATGAGGAGAACAACTTGAACATTACGAGGATCTTGGATGTCGCGCAAGACCTGAAAGTTAGTGAACGCAGTGCATCGATGGTCACTTTTTTCTGACACTAGCCTAGATTCTTGATGCCCTGTTGGAAGTCAAACCATTTACGTTTGCCCTTGACGTCGCCGCTCTCGCGTCTCGTCGGGAATATCTCAATCTGGACAAATGGCTTGCGGACAATGTCGCGAATCATGGTGAAGATTTCTTGCGCTCCGTCATTCTGTTCTTGCAGCAGAAGATGGAGAGCGAGAAGGTCTCTCGCTTGTCTGATCCTGCCGTCGAGAGCCGTACCTTGACTCTCAGTCCAAACACCATCACTATTATCCTCCGGGTTCTTCGTAACAAGTGAGTTGCGCACCTCGATGTCTTGGTCTTGGTCGAACAGTTATTAACGTGATATCCTCAGCTCAAGTGCTATGACTGAAGCAGATGTCGAAGCTTCGATCGAAGTCCGAAATGCTTGTTTGCAAATCCACCCCCGACTCATGAGCCTCATGCCTGGAGCAGAAGTCGAACCAGGGCTCACCGTGGTCAACTACTCCAATGAGATCGAAACGGAAGTCGACTCCATCTACAAGCAGATGTACGACGACGTCATTACGGTCGGCCAAGTCATTCAGATGCTCAAGCAGTACAAGGAATCCTCAAACACCCATGATCACGAAGTCTTTTCCTGCATGATCCACTTCCTCTTCGACGAGTACAAGTTCTTCCAGTCCTATTATCCCGCCCGCGAATTGCAAATGACTGCTGACCTCTTCGGCTCCCTCATTCAGCACAAGCTCATTGACTATATCCCGCTGGGCATCGCTATCCGCTATATCATTGACGCCCTCAACTGTCCCCCAGAGACGAACCTCTTCAGATTCGGCAGGCAGGCCCTTGGTCGCTTTGAGTTCAGATTGGTGGAATGGCGACCGCTTTGCGAAGCCTTGCTCAGGATTCCCGCTTTGGCAGAAACGTCTCCAGAACTGATCCAGACTATTCAACGTGCGCTTGCTTCAAACGTTGGCACCGCTGATCCGTTTTCTGGTACCGTCGGCGGGGGTGGAGGTGGAATCGAGGCGCTTCCTGTCTTTACAGCTATCCAACCCGATCCAATGGAAGAAGAACTCGAAGTACCCCCGGAAGAAATCAGTGACAAGATCCTGTTCATCGTCAACAACTTGGCTCCAAGTAACTTCGAGGTGAAGCTGAAGGAAATGCGAGAGCAATTTGTCGACCAATATTCCCGCTGGTTTGCAAATTATCTCGTTGATCAGCGTGTCAGCACCGAGCCCAACAATCATCCGCTGTATCTTCGATTCCTCGATTCTCTCGACAAGAAGCCCCTCAACAAGTTCATCCTTCAAGAAACCTTTGTCAAGGCAGCTGCCCTCCTGAACTCGGAGAAGGCCATGCAATCTGGCTCAGAACGCAACACCCTCAAAAACATTGGTTCTTGGCTCGGAACCATCACTCTTGCGCGCGACAAGCCCATCAAGCACAAGAACTTGTCCTTCAAGGAGCTTCTTATGGAAGGATTCGACAGCGGCCGCCTCGTCGTCGCGATTCCATTTGTCTGCAAGACCTTGGAACCTTGCGCCAAGTCCCGTGTCTTCAAACCTCCCAACCCATGGTTGATGGCCGTGCTCAGCCTGTTGGTGGAGTTGTACCATTTTGCCGACCTTAAACTCAACCTCAAGTTCGAGATCGAGGTCCTTTGCAAAGGTTTGGAGATTGACTTGGATGCGATCGAGGCCACCACCATCCTGCGCAACCGGCCTTTGGAGTTGACCACACATACACTTCAAGAGTTCCCGGCGGAGATGGATCATGCTTCAATCAGCGCTGAACAACAGGGTGTCAATCAACTAGGTAGGGTTTCGACTGCTACAGTTATTGTTTTCCCCAGACCGACCAATCTTTCTAGCCATTGAGTCGCTCCTCGCCGCTCTGAGTAACAACGCTCAAATCAATCCTCAATTGTCCCCTCTCAATGTCAACCCTACCTTTAACCGTGCAGTTCGACTCGCCATCGATCGTGCCGTCCGCGAGGTAAGCCTCGTCCTCCAGCCGTCTTTCTTGCCTGACAGTATTTTCAGATTATTGTCCCTGTTGTTGAACGCTCTGTTACCATTGCTGGGATCTCCACCACCGAGCTGGTCGTAAAGGACTTTGCCTCAGAGCCCAATGAGCAGAAGCTCAGGCGAGCAGGCCACGTCATGGCTCAGAAACTCGCTGGTAGCCTCGCACTCGTCACCTGCAAGGAGCCCTTGAAGACCAACCTCGCTGCCCACTTCCGGCAAGCGCTCAATGAACATGGATTTACCGAAGTAAGTCACCTTTGGCTATTCGCTGTCAACCATATGATCTAAACGAATATGTAGCAACATGTCCCTGACGCCGTTGTACAAATCCTTGTTCAAGACAACCTTGACATTGCCTGTAATACCATCGAGAAAGCGGCCATGGATAGGGTTGCTGTCGACATCGACGAAAGCTTTGCTCAGTCGTATGAAATCAGAAGGCGCCACAGAGAGGTTCGTTCTTCTTAGAGTAAAGCTCTGTCCAATACTTATTCTTGCATTAGACGAGACCGGCTGCACCGTTCTGGGACCCTGCTGCACCCCGTTCCACCTTTACCAACACACTCCCAGACCCTCTTCGCATCAAACTGAGCGGTTTGCAACCTCAGCAGCTCAGTGTTTACGAGGATTTCGGTATGTCATCATGTTCATCAAGGGGCCCTAGTCTAATGTCTTTCACAGCTACCGAACAAAGGCCTGGAGCAGACGTTTATATCCGTTCTCCCAGCGTTGGTGGTGGTGGCCTTACCCATCCAGAGGTCATGGAGCGTTTTGCTGTAAGTCTGCACCTGTTACTTGACTTCCCTTATTTGACTGCTGGTCGATAGTCCCATACTCGAGATCTCGAAGCCGTCGTTGTCCAAATTCCCGCCCAATCCCTCGCTGCTTTGCCTGCCAATCACGACATCCGCGTGCTGGTATCTAGGGTCCTCATGCTTGCCGAAGAAGCCGCGGATCGTGAGCGCAGCCCTCTCATGATTTCACAGAAGATCGTCCAGCTATTGTACAAAACCCCATCTCAACTTGGACGTGAGGTCTACATTGCTATCCTGGAGCAATTGTGCCAGAGCTTTGAGGAGGTCGCTAAAGAGGCTATCAACTGGCTGCTGTATGCGGAAGATGAGGTCAGTCCTCTTCGGTGATCTCGCATACATCAGTGCTCTAACACCCCTTTAGCGCAAGTACAACATCCCTGTCACGATCACCCTCTTGCGAAGCGGCTTGATCAACCCAACCCTTCACGACCAGCAGCTAGCCAAATCGCTTTTCACAAATGCGCGACCAAACCTGGTTGCCTATGCCGTTGGCTTGATCCGCGAGGCACTCACCGGAGACGTACCAGCCTTGCCTCAGAGCAACTTCCAATTTTCGATCGAGGTCATGCGTCAGTTATCTGCCATGGGTAAGGCTACAGAAGAGTATGTCCTTTCTCCACCATGTGAGGCGTGCCAGGCTGATTTAATGCTGGTAGGATAAACCTTTTGCTTGAAGATCTGCGAGGCGGGAGGAGGTCTGCCGATATTGCCCTTCGTCAAGGTGTGAAACCCGAGACAGAGCAATTGCGCGAGAAGCTTCACCAGTGGTTCCACCAATGGGTTGCTATTTTCCAGAGGACCCCGTCGCCAGAGAAAGCATTCGTCCCATTCATTACTTCACTCACCAAGCAAGGGATCTTGAAGGTCGAAGATGTTTCGTCTTTCTTCTTCCGCGTCTGCACCGAAGCCAGTGTCGCCGTTTACATCAAGTGCATCGCTACCGGAGAGTTTGACTACGCCTTCCAAGCCCTTGATGCTTTCTCCAGGCTCATCGTTTACATCATCAAGTACCATGGCGATGCCTCTGGAGTCAACAACGAGCAGGCTAAAGTTCACTACTTCACCAAGATCTTGTCGATCTTCGTTCTCGTCCTCGCCAATATGCACGAGGAACAAGGCCCAGAGTTCCAGCCAAAGCCTTTCTTCCGCTTCTTCTCCACTTTGGTGAACGATCTCCATTCGGTGGAAGGCAGCCTTGGGCCCGTTTACTTCCAGCTGTTGCTTGCATTGAGGTACAGTCCATTGCTACCACTACGGATATAATGCTGACCGTCTTCTAGTGACACGTATAGCTCCTTGCAACCCACTTATTTCCCTGGGTTCGCATTCTCGTGGATGTGTCTGATTTCCCACCGCCTGTTCATGCCCAGGCTGCTTCTTTCTGAAAACCGCGAGGTCAGTTCATGTTTACTCCAATTGATTCGCCTGTTCACCGTTTTGTTAGGGCTGGTCCGCTTTCCACAAGCTCTTGTTATCTCTTTTCAAGTTCCTCGCTCCTTTCTTAAAAGAAGGAGACTTGAGACAAGCAGAACGGGACCTCTATCGCGGCGTACTTCGCCTCCTCCTCGTCATTCTCCACGACTTCCCGGATTTCCTGAGTGAATATTACTTCACCCTATGCGACATCATCCCTCCTCGTTGCGTCCAGCTCCGGAACATCATCCTCAGCGCTTTCCCTGCAGCCGTGGTACTTCCTGATCCCCATCTCCGTAACGTATCCTTCGAGTCGCTTCCCGAAATGGGTCCCATTCCACCCATTTTGTCCGACTTCACATCTGCTCTCCGCACTGGGGATCTCCGTAACCACCTCGACCAGTACCTTCTCAGTCGCAGCAGTGTTGCATTCTTGTCCCAGCTCAAGGACAAGTTGAAGCTTGCCCCGGTTGATGGAGCACCCGAGTCCTACAACTTGTCTCTCATCAACGCTATTGTCATGTACATCGGTGTGTCCTCAGTAGCCCAGGCCAAAGCGCGCAGCGGTTCCTCTCTCTTCGTCGCGAGCGATCCGGGAGCAGTTGCTTTGCAATATTTGGCGACCAACTTGGACAACGAAGGTTTGTCCTCTGTCAATCCATCCCTTCTGTGACATACTGATTCCACCGTACTGTAGGGCAACACCATCTTCTCAGCTCCATCATCCTCCACCTACGATACCCCAACGCCCACACCCATTGGTTCAGCTCTTTGTTACTCCACCTCTTCCTCGAAGTCAAGGACGATCGTTTCAGAGAAATCATGACCAAGGTTCTCTTGGAACGCTTCATCGTCCATCGCCCTCACCCTTGGGGAGCCCTCGTCACCTTCATCGAGCTCCTTCGAAACCCTAAATACGACTTCTGGAGCAAACCATTCGTCCGCATCGCCCCTGAAGTCACTGTGCTTTTGGAGAGCGTTGCTCACCATTTGTGATGATAATTCATATCGGACTTCAATGTCTTTCAAGAGTAGACTTCCCTCTTCCTGTAATTCCTTGCTATCTTCGCACACATCTGTTATTTCTATCTGGGTCACTACAACTGCATCCTGTACTGTATCAACAATGTTCCCTTCTCCTTTCACTTGTTTATTTTCGCGTTTGAACTGCGTTCGATAACCGTGTTGTAAAATTGTTTTATTGAACTGTAGAAGAGACCTTTACTTTTCTTTTCTTCTCAGCCTTTCGCGGCTTTGTGTGCACAACCAACATGGGTAGAATGCCATTGTTTCACGGTTATATGCAGCCGGCTCTGAATTTTGAAAAGCACTGTACAGACTCCCAGCCAAGTCTCAGACTGGAAGATGGGTATGATGCGCAAGGGAAGTGTAATATGAGAAGCATGCAATGTTAAACTACTTCTTGGGTGTGGCGATAGCTTTGGTATTCTTGCGGGCGTCATCGAATCGGCGCACGATGACCTCGCACTTGGTGGTTTTGCAAATATGCTTGGCGCCCGACTTGATCTGGTCAGAGAACAGTGTTAAACCAGCGGCCTTCTCAACGGCCTCCACTGGCACAACGAAGCCTTCCAGAGGTGCTTCATCTTTTATGACTGCGTTGGGGAGGACGAAGGCACCCAGGGAGAGTTCGGGAATGTTGGGAGTCGATGGGGAAGAAGGCTTGGAGGTCAGCACGACTTTAGCGAAGTGGGTTGGCACAGAGATGTTAGGTGGGGATCCAATAACTTCGTGAGTCTGAATAGGGAGTATTCGAATGAGCAAGCAAGTAATGTTGTGATAATGATACACGCACAATGCGATATTTGCCGTCTGGGTCAAGTTTGGGAAGGTAAAGAGGCACAGTGAAGACGTAAACGTCTTGGAAGGTGTTGGTCAAGCGGCGGCACCAGTCCTCGAGATAAGCCCAGTCTGCCAAATGTTTTAACTGACGACCTCGAGAGACGATGGGGATGGCGACGTACAATGGCGGTTGAAACCGTCCCCTACTTGAGGTGCGATGTTGGTCAAGAGGAAGGTCTCATCCATGGCTTCCTGAGAAGACTTCGCGTCGGCGGCAGGTACCCTGGAGCAAGACGATCAGGAATTAGGTCCATTCGTGGTTCAGAGGTACACACATATGTCCTCGGTCATATCCACTTCTGAAGTAGTCTTGTAGCTTGGCTCGGAAGGGTGATGGTATCGACTCGTCCTCGATGAAAGCAGACTTTGAACGGTCGACAGGGCCAGAGTCTGCAGATGAGCCAGGTGCAAGTGAGGCCTTCGTAATGTGCTCTGCGGTCTAAATGGCGCGTTATTTACAAGTCCCCGTTGGATGGCAGCGTCCACGTACCCATGAAGGATGCCTCAGGCGGCGATCGTACCCGGCGACATAAGCTCTGCGTACCAACAAATCTGATATGGGACCTGTACCCTGGTCAGTCCACTTCACGCATCAGGGGGACAGAGACCATACCTGGGTGCCCATTTCTGAGAGCAGGCGGTAAAATCTGTGTCGAAACGACCGCAACCTCATTGGATACCTTTGCGCGACCACCATCGACTTCAATGACAGGTTTGGCTGGTGGGGGCGGCTGAGGTGCAGCAGATGCATTCCTTTTACTGCTAATGGCAGCAGCAATACCACCGCCAACCAGGGCTCCCGCAGTAAAGACGGCTGTGTGGATAATTGCAGAGGTCGGCATTTCGTTGGCACTGGTCGGGCGGAGAGCTAAAAATAGAACGCGTCCGCCAATTTTTGGCGCGACCCGGTGATAACGGATCACGGCGGCCCGAAGGTGATGTAGATATTGGCCTTGCCGTCGCAGTGACGTCTCTGTTACTCTTTCTTATGCTCCGCTCAGCGCTGCAACGACGTTGGATAGCGACGGTCCCAGTGAACAGGAGAGAAGCATGGCTTTTTGTTGATTCCGTATTCCCAGTCAAGTTGGGCACCTGGGAGTGAGTTCAGAGCATCGTGCTTTAGCCATATGTTAACCACGGGGGTCAGTGTTCGGTATTATGTTGGCCTACTTCGACAGGACTTTCTCCTCAGCAGTGTCCTTTCGAAGTTGACTAATGTGAAGCAACACAATTTTCAAGTGATTGACGTAGAACCGCATCCCAAGGATGGCGGTGTATACGTTCGGTTTTCGTACACGGAACCAGCGGAGCAGCCTGATTCCACTGCCCTACAAGAGATCGAGGAGAGTGTACGGGAGGAGGCCAATAGGCATGGTGGCTTCCCAACCTGGACTGGTGTCTCTGCCGGGAATGCCTGGCTTGTCAGAGGTCAAACATGGAGGGAGGTGCGGCCTCATGTGCAACTCGGAACGAGACCACAAAGATTCTCACTGTGCATGTTTAGGACATGAACAGATACGCGTCGAACATTGTCAAGGTCACATTTGAAGGACCAGACGTTCCAGAACGCGTCTTGTACCACCTCTTCAGGCCCTACGGACGTATCAAGGACATTGCACTCCCCACTTCGGTTCCTGCGGGCACTCCACGTTCAGCGTTAATCACCTACAGCCACGTTCGCTCAGCCGTTATTGCACGGAACGTCCTCTATGGACTGGATACGGAGGCTCAGGATACCAAGACAACGACCCTTAGAACAGGTTATCAGAAGCCTATTCAGGCACATGCCGTTCGCGATTGGATGTCAAAGCACCCAAAGATAATTCTCCCCATTATTGTGTTCCTGTTGGGCTCGTTGACTTACACTGTGAGCCCACAAGCAATATATGAAGAATCAACTGACCAAAAGGATAGATCTTTGACCCCATACGTTCAGTGATGGTTCAGGGAAAGCTATTGGATTGGTTCGACTACAAGCGTAGGGTTCGTTGCTTTACCAAGAAGCCTCCTTGGCTTACCCTTCCGCGACAGAGTACAATCTATACAAGTGGCTTAGAGCCAATACATTGGATAGACTATCCCAGCCACCTCGAGACGACGTCCCAATTACAGATGTGTGGAAGGAACGATCTGCAGCGCAGGATTCTCTGAAGAACTATCTCAACGACGTTCCCTGTGAGTGGTGACACGACATTCTCATCCAATGTCACTAATGTTCCACAGCTTCCATTGCCTTTATGCACGGACCGCAAGGTAGCGGAAAGTCCACTCTCGTGAGGACTGTTCTGTCCGAGTACGACAGGTGAGTCGAGATGAGATGACTGGTATCCCATCTCAAATGCTCTTCAGAAACGTTCTGTATATCGACTGCCGTATGCTCCAGAAAGCAGGCTCAGACAGCCAGCTAGTTAATGAACTGGCTCATCAGACAGGTTATTGGCCCGTCTTCACTCTATTCAATTCCATGGGCAATCTGATCGACCTCGCGAGCGTTGGTCTCATCGGCCAGAAGGGTTTGTACCACTTCCTTTCTCCAAGCATCACGATTAGCTCACTTCCCTGCAGTGGGGCTGACCAGCTCTCTTCCGGACCAACTGCAGCAAATCCTGGGGGTAGTCACACAAGGCCTGAAAAGGGCCGCGGACGCTAAGCGCTCTGACCTCAAGGAAAGATTCGAATCGGAAGAAAGACATAACCTACAGATCCAGGAAAGCCGACGGATACAAGAAGGCATCCTTAACGGTACCTGGCACGACGGAAGGCTGGAATGCGTCGCGGGGATTGGCCCCATCAGTGAATTGGCCATTGGAGACGAGCCCTTTGACCCGGAATTGGACGCCGCCCCTTTCCAAGTTAACACAGAACACCTGGACGACGTTGGAGAGAAGCCAAAGAAAGAAAAATCGCAGGCAGAGATCGATGCCATTCGAGTGCTTCCCATTGTTGTCGTTCTTAACTATGCGACAAAGATTGGCTCGACTCAGGACGAACTGCTGAAAAGTCTTGCAGATTGGGCAGCTTCATTGGTCGAGAACCAAGTGAGTGCCCTCGATGTACCCGTTGAAGTCAAGGCACCGAAACTCTTTCAGATTGCACATGTTCTCGTTCTCAGCGACAACCGAGAGAATGCGAAGCGATTGGCAAAAGGTGGGGCTTGTTGTACACAATGTTGTCGAATTCCGCTCAAGTGATCGATGAATAGCTCTACCTTCCAAGCCGCTTTACGCGATTGGCCTTTCGGATGCCGACCCTTCTAGTTCACTACTGTTCATGAAGGAGAAACTCAGTAGCGCGGGTATTGATGTGGACTTCAGTGCGAAGCAAACCGCGCAAGTGATGAGGCTCGGCGGTCGAGCCAGTGACCTAGAGAGCGTGAGACTTCACCGCCTATCAGCACCTGCGCGTGTTCACCGTTCCCCCAGTTGATTCATAAGGTTCGAAGTGGCCAGTCGGTTGAAGACGCAGTCGAGGAAATCATTCACCAAGGCGTGGGCGAACTTCGCAAGAACGCGTTTGGGGACGACACGGAAGATGCCCAAAGTTTGCCCTGGGCCAGGGAACAGGCGTGGACTATTATCAAGTCTCTTGCCGTCAAACCTGAGGTATGCTCTTCCTTTGAGTTATTTGTCCCCTCAGTACTTGACTTTGGGGTCCGCTCGCCAGTTATCATACCACGAATTGTTGTCCGACTTCCCTTTCAAGGGCGACGAGGCAGCGATCCGGAACATGGAACATGCAGAATTTATCACGGTGACCATGAAGGACGGTAAGTGACATGGTCGACACCAAGGTTCATATATCAACTCTGCTTCGCAGGTCGACCATCGACTATCAAGCCAGGAAAACCTGTTCTCCGATGGGTATTCGAGCGGATGGTGAAAGGTATGCTTGTATCCCTTTAGTTTTAGAAATATGAGCTGATACTCCTTAGATCCCATTTTCCAAGCGGTGCAAGACATCAACTATAACGACAAGGCTATTGCCAAAGCCGAGAACACAATCAAAGCCTGCGAGGAGGAGCTGCGAGTGCTTGGTGAAATCATGGCTACCGAGCCCCGTAGTTGGTATGACGCGCTTTTAGGCAGGCGAAGCGCGTGTAAAGAGCGTGCCAAATTCCTCGCACGGAAGATGCTGAAAGCCGAGAAGAAAGTGGAGACGCTGGAGAGGCGGAACGACGCGTTGAAGAGATCATTGACGACTGCTATGTAAATGACGTCATGCTTGGCATGTACGGACTGTGAATTCTTTGTGGTGCGTTCAGATGGGTGTCATCGTGTCGCGTTTGCATTTAAACCTGACCAAGTTGTCCTCTCAGTACCTTCTCCTTTGTATACTCTCATCCTTTACCCGCAATGTCTAATACCATCATCAACACTGCTCGCTCGATACTTGTGGAATCGGCTTCGCTGGGCTCTGAAGCCATCATGTCAGGGGCTTGGGCCTATCCTTTCCTTGGTATCAGCTATGTCGCGTCGCATCCGCAGCTATACAAGTCGGTCGTACCGATCGTCACCAAAGCTGCACTGGCATCACTAGGGATCACGGCTGGAATGTTCTTCTTTACCTGGGTACCCCAAGTGGCAATTTGTGCTGTATTCTCCGGACCCTTCGGTGCGTTTTGCTGTGCTACTCTTAGTGAACAGGGTTTACAGAGCGTTCCATAGCACCTATACCTGCAACGATTATGGTTCTCTTTGAGTCTTACCTGCTAGTGTCATTCGTGACCAAGTCGTTCTTCCTATCCGCTGGACAGGATAGACTATGTAGGTGACCCAATCATTCCTGTCCCGTCCAGCTGTTGACGTCATCCCTCAGTTGACGCTGTCTTGCTGCAACAGGGCAATGAAAAACTTGTGGCAAATGGCCGAGAGATACGGACGACGTCGAGTGGCATGAAGATCATGGGGAAACCTCTTTCTTTCACCAAACGATTCTCGTCCGATGGAATCATTCGTTACCTGGTTTCATTGCCTCTCAATTCCATTCCTGTTCTCGGTACAGGACTGTTCTTGGTATACAATGGTGAGCGTCCATATTGCACCTTCGAGTGAAGGATTATTGCTCAGGTTCGTATAGGAAGTAAAACGGGACCCGCCTTCCATGCACGATACTTCCAGCTAAAGAAGTACGGTTCCCAACAGGCCCACGAATTTATCGAGAAGCGGAAAGGGGCTTACACCGCGTGAGTCTCAACTGTTGAGGTTATGGGAGCTGGATTAACTTGCCGCAATAGTTTCGGAATGTCTGCTCTTTTACTCAACCTCATCCCTATCGCAGGTTTTGCGTTCAACCTGACCTCGGCGGTAGGGGCCGCTTTGTGGGCTAGCAGATTGGAGAAGCTTCACGTGGATGTCAATGACAAGACTGATTACCGCCTGGAGAAACAGGCATCTAATAGCCAACCTGATATTCCAGTCCAGCTCAACTGAAGAAGTTCTTAGTACAAATGTAGTTTCTCCTAAATAAAGTGTTTGTGAAAGTGATCCTTATTTAATTTGTCCGGGGATATCAAAAGCACTGCGCCCTTGATTCCGAGCTACTATCATCGTCCGAGCAACGAGGTCTTCCAGCTCACTACACTCGCAGGTGCTGGCGCACTTGCTTTAACGACACCTTCAACATGTCTCTGGAGACTGCCCAGCATAATGAACTCCAAGCTTTCATCAACTTCTTCACGACGTTCGAGTTATCACGCCCTTTGAACGGGGTCGACGACCTCAACGATGGCGCTATCCTATTCGACATCCTATCTCTCGCGTACGATTGCTACCAATATCATGCTCTACACCGTCTTTACATCTAACACTTTATGTCTATAGAGATGGCACCTACTTCCGGCCAACAAGCAAACCCTCCTCACAGCCGTCTGACAACTGGGTCCTGCGGTTCAGTTCTCTCAAACGACTGTACAGGCTCATGTCCCAGTACTTCCCTGACGTTCTCCAGAAATCCATCGCAAATCTTGAAGTCCCAAACCTCCAAGCGATCGCCAAAGACAGCGATCCCGGGGCAATTCTCGCTCTGTGTAGATTGACAGTGGTGATCGGGGTGCAATGCGAGAAAAACAAGGAGTTTATTGGCAAGATCCAGGAGCTGAGCCAGGCGGACCAGCACTGTCTTATGAAGGCCATTGAACAGGTATGTGAAATGCAGTGTCTAAGGAGTTTAGGAGGTTCACGTCTGGCGCTAGGTGATGGGGAACATTGGTACTGGGAATGTCAGTGACATTAGTGAAGCTACTATGACAGAGTACGTTATCTATCTGCCCATTCACGACGTCATACTTATCTCCTCTTTAGAGACGACCACTACTATCAAATCCAGTCTGAACGGAGTCAAGTGTTTGCCGAAAAAGCCAATTTGGAAAAGCTGTACCATGCCCTCGTCGAAGCCCACCAGAAACTCGAAGCCAAGCAAGAAGACCTGGTCTCCGAACGCGACGACGCCCTCTCCCAATTACAGGAACTGCGAAGCGAACGAGACAGTGGTCGACGGAACGAGAAATCTGATGTGCACCTTCGAGCTGAATTGGACAGGGTGCGAGCGGAACTGTGAGTATCCCTCTCCTCTCTCAGAATCCTACATTCTCTAATACATAAGGAGGGTGTCAGCCAGAAGAGTGAAGAAAACCTCTCGATAGCCGAGTCCGAGCTGGACAAGAATGTAAAGATGGTGGAGGAGTTGACACGGACAGTCGACGAACTCCAAGCCCAGGCGGATGAAGCCGCAAAGCTGAAGGATAGGCTGGACGAGTGCGTACTTTCTCTACCCTCCAACTCCCTGTGTTGATTTCTATGGGATCAGGTACAAACACGCTGCGGAGAAGTTGCAGAAGACTGAGAACGTCATGGAGAAGTACAAGAAGAAGCTCCAGGAAAAGGCAGATCTCAAGAACCAACTTAGGGTCCGTATATGCTGTCTATGCGTCGCAAAAGAGACACATCCCGATCATCCTTCCAATTCTTTTAGGCCCTGGAAACCCAGAACGCCGACCTGGTCAACAAGAATGCGGCAATTGAAGAAGAATACCGAAAGGTCGCGGCGTTCAAACCTCTCATGGAGTCCTACAAGAACCAAATCGCCGAGCTGGAAGCCAAGAACGCTTCTCGAGCGCATGAAATCGAAGGTCTCAGGTTTGAGCTCGACCAAACCCGTACAAAGCTCAGGATAACGACGGAGGAACGTGCCAAAGATGCAGAAGCGCTCGAACTCTACCAAGAGCGTGTCCGGGAGCTGGAACTGACGGCCAACAGCCGACCTCCTCCACCCAAGACCTCTGTTCGCGATCCTCCTGATTCTGCGGTCTCAGAAGACTTCGCTCCTGAAGCGCTCGCCAGCCCTTCTGTCGACACAGACTATATCGAGCAGGGTCTCAGCGGGGAACTCGACGATGCTCTAACAGGCCGAACGATGACTGATCTCAAGTTGCAAATCAAGAGACTCGAAAGAGAGTTGGAGCGGGCAAAGAAGAACGAGGCAGATAGCAGCCGGATTCTCGTCTTGGAAAACTTGTTGGAGGATGCTAACCGAGGGAAGTCGCGGATTGAGGCTGATTACCTGAATGAACATCGCAAGACGTTGGTGTTGCAGCGTCAGTTAGATGAGATTCGGGAAGGCAAGTCTATCAGTGATGGGTGGGTCTCTGGTATTCGCTATTATTTTGACTGCATTCTGACTTGTCGGGACAGACCCGAAGTTGCCATTGCTCTGCGACAACGACTCAATGAGACTGTCGAGCAGCTGGAAACCCTGCAGAAGGAGCATGCCGAGTTGGAAGTCAAGTTCGACACGATGAATCGCGAACTGATCATTGCCAAGTCTGATCGTAAGGGTCATCTTCCAACCTATTTGCAGCGCAAAACCTGACCGAGTTCTCTCCAGTTACACTGGTGAACAAGGACCAGCTAGATATCCTCACGTCTTTGCGAGAATCTGTGAACGAAGACAAGGCGGAATTGGAAGCAGAGAACGAGAAACAGAAGAAGCAAATTCGGGAGTTGGTAGAGAAGAACCACATGCAGCTCGAGCAGATCAATGGTCTCCTCATGGACAAGATGTCTCTGCAAACGGAAGGCATTGGGCAGAGAGAGAAACTCCTCCAGCGAGACTTTGGGTATGACTATTTCGCTTCCTTCTTCTATTATAGTTTCTTATCCTCGGTTATATAGTGACGCTAACGCTTGGATGTCCGCACTGCCGACTGGAAAGGAGATTCCAGAAGAGTTTAAGCAAAGGTGGTTGTCGATCCACGAAGAGTGTGTAACGATGAAAGAAACTATCAAGACTCTGAATGAGAAACTCGCCAAGGCCAAACAGGTAGCGACCTTTTTGGCGGGATCCGTTCGCTTTTTTCATTCTCTTCCGTGAATAGGTTCTCAAGACTCAAGACGCCTTGCTAAAGGAGGCTCAAGCCAACCCCTTGGCGAGAGTAAGTGGATTCCGGATTGTGTTCGAAATGATCTAACTCTGTCTGCAGGCTGGTACTTCCGGGGAAGCCGAGGCTAACTTCCGAGCGGAAATCAAGCAGCGGGACGAGGAAATTGCGCAAATAAAGGTACGCTTAATCCATTCTTGGTTCGGCATTAACTCGCTCAATTTGATCTCAGGTGCAATTGAGAGAAGCGCAAACGCGGTACATGCGGGAACAGGAGTTGATGATCAGCTATATCCATAACATTGGAATGAGGAACGTCCGCCAGCATCTCAGTGCTCCACACAATACCGAGAAGACTAGCTTTTTAGGCGCCCATCGGAGTGCGGTAGGTGTTCTTGTGTTCCGAGTTGGATATTCAGAAGTACTGACTTTTCCCAATAGAACAGTCATGTCTTGCGACGGCAGTAGGATATAATCACGTTTCTGATTTATTCACATCTGTATCCATACTACTTAGATATACCCGCCTGTATCACAGCTATTCGCCTATTCCTTTAGCTCAGGACTGGACCTGATAGTTCTGCATCTGCCCAACGCGGATTTGTCGGTGTCATGTCCTTGTCACCGGGACTCCAACAGCACACGTTTCACGTTGTCCGGTGAGATCTTTGGGAATCGATTTGTGGTTCTCGCGAATGCCGGGGCACGGCGTCCAGATTGGCTCCGACGAGGGAAGCAGCTGTGTTGTCCGCATGATATCCTCCTGACCCCAGCTCCGGGGCAGCAAGTAATCCCAATAGCTCTAGGTCAGAATGTAGATTTATGTATATAGCGCTGCCCGTGCAAGGACTCGATGAATTAGAGCGTTATGGAATTGGGATTGTTGAGCTGGACTGTGATCAGAATTTGTTACGCGAAGAGTTGATGGCAAGTGTGGGTCATCCGACTCAAGTGCAGCATCAGAGCAGACAAGGCCTATATAAACCGCTATGCCACCGCTGTCCTGTCCGATCGTTCTTTGCCTCCCTTGTCGCCAACGTCCCTATCAACCCATTAGCCGTCGGCGAGCTATATAGTGAGTTGCGAGAGCTAGCTTATCCCAGAACCTTTCACTGACAGTGGCGATAGGGGTTACATCGGTTGAGGCTCCAACGAAGAACATCGAACGAAATCCCCCCGTCCAGGACAATAACGACAGCGACGACGAAAACGGCGACGAGCGAGACATTCAAGTTCACGGATATTGATAACCACTAAGCCAGGAACAAACGGTACGTCGCGGTTCGTCGGCCATCTTCTTGTCTGCGGCCTTGCCGGTGCCTGTCATGCACGTCGCCCAAGCTTCCTTCCGCCTTGTGTCATTGAAATGCAAACTCGGAAGCACAGAGCACTGTTCTTGCGCCTTGCCAGGCATCCGAGGGCGACAGCCTTGTTCAGCGGTGTCCGGCGCTATCATGGTCGCACCGCTCTTCTTTCCTCCCCAGTGATTGTGAGACGTGCATAGACTCACAAGACTCCTTCTCCACCCGCTCTATGGCCCGCAGATTTATACTCCGGTCTCTTGCTTTCAGCTTCGTCACCGACGACGTTTGACGTGTTACGTGCTTCGATAAAAGTCGAACCAAGTTTCACCCTTATTATCGGACTCACGATTATCAACGACGACTAGTATCGACCATCCCGAACATGTTGTGCTCAAGCTACCGGCTATTCAAGCACATCGCTTCGTGTGCTCTTCTGCTCGCCTCACAGGTGCAGGCTTCACCACTAGCTCTGAACCAACGGTCAATATTCGAGGAGGCTTCCGCCGCCTACGCTGCCCTCAAGAACGCGCGTGGTTTGACACAGCGGGACGTTGTTGCCCCACCAATCCTCAAACCGGATGCAAGCAGTGTATGGCCTATTGGAACTATCCAGGAAGTCATTTGGTTAGTCCTTCCAACCCGCCTTTCGTCGCCTAGTATTAACCAATCGGCTATTCAACTAGGGACATCACCAACCTTCCACCCGACAGTCAGATCACAAATCCTATAGGCAGAGTTATCCTGGGCCGTGATACAGGCGATAGCCTGAACCTGGACCTAGGTGCGCCTCGTCTCAGCCGTCCCATGTCTTGCCTTATCACTCACATGGACTCCATCAGACAATCCACTTGCTGAAGGCTTCCACATCCGGCAAGGCAGGGTCAATATCACGGTCCCAAACGTCCCACCACGACCTGACTACCTCATCGTCTGTACGTTACTTTCTCGTCTTACGCCCCTCGCTCTATCAACTTACGCTAATGCAATCACTCTCCAGTGATGGGCAACTCTGGCAATACCTCTCCCTCCTTTGCCATTACCCAAATTGCCGATGACACGAACAATTCCCCTTCCCCCTCGAGGCCACCTGTGGCCGATCCGGAGCCCTCCCTCCCAGGTGTCTCTCCCACTGTGTCATCACAGCCAGCCATCTTGAGCTCTACGACCATCACGGACCCCATCCCTATTACTGGAACCACGATCACCGGTTCATGGGATACCAGCATAATTGAAGAGACGGAAGCTCCGACCAACTCATTCGCACCCATCTCCACTGGCAGCGCACCTGCGCCATCAGAGAGTACTGGCTCAGACGAACCCTCTCCGTCAAGTGGAGACCTTACCGAAGATGACTCTGGAGCCGCTGTTCGAACGGGGCTGACTACCAGTCTTGTGGTTTTAGTAGCCACTGCTGGTGTTATGTTGGTCGGGCTTTAAGCCTCCCACAAAGCCATACTTCATTTTTCAAGGACCAATCTACTAAGGGTCTCATCTTGGCTTTCCTTACGCTTAGGGCACTTTTTGGGACGCTTTAATTGGACAGTTCACGCACAACCCCTTTTTTCTCTTTCACAGACTCTGTTTCGCCCCCCATTCTTAGGTTCCATTTTGTTTCGCCTTCGGTTATGACCTTTGCATAAGTTGGGGATGGTTCCTTGATTCTTTCTACGCTTCACTCTTGAATACGCATCATAGCTATTTCCAAGCTCATCGATAGGCTAGTCTTTCCCCCAGTTTCTGACATTCGATCTTCGGTCCTGAAACTGTAACATCTAACGCCACCCCTCTCTGTAACCCGTGTATTAGTAGTACAATCACACCCGCTATCCATAAATCATCGGGTCCTGAGCTCTCTACTAGCGACAGACCTGGTTAGTACCCTGCCAGGGATATTTAAGATAGTAGTTTGTTCGTAAGTTCCTCCACCAACTTTCTAACATCTTTCTTGGCCAATCCACCGTCCGTATTCCACCCCTCTCCTTTAACAAGCTTGGCTCTAACCACCTCTTTCGCCTGGAGAACTTCGAGGAGAGGGCCAAGCTGTGTGTCGTGTACCGGTGATAGGCGAATGAGGAATGCCAGGCAGGCAACCAATCGATGTACTGTAAATTTAAACGTCAAGCTTACCGAATAATCAGCTATGGAAGTTGCGGACTTACCGACTTCCTCGTTCTCCTTCTCCCTTCCAATTGCCTCTACCACAGCGCTCGCCATCTCTACTTGCCACTCCGCCATCTCGTCCCCGCCTTCGGTGTCCACATTCCACCTCCTCCCAGTTTGTATAGCATCCACCCTCTTCTTCTGCAGCCATGCTGCGGCATTGAAAGCGAGACTGGCAGCAGCCGTTCGGATGGCTGCATCTTCATGCAAGAGACTCGGAACGAGGATTTGCGTGACATTGTCCCGTACCCTTGTCCCACTCGAATTGTTGCCAGACATCAGCCAATTACTACTTGCACGCGAAGAAAACCCGTTAGAGAGAAGTCGAAGGGCGGTGAGGTTAAAGTTTCTCCAGCGTTTGGTGTCTGTGGGCGATGTGGCGTGGATGGACGAGAGGGCTTTAGGTAGGAAAACTGTTATGGGATTCATTGCGGGAGACGAGGCGATCCAGTTGCCGACTGCAGGATCGAGAAATGCAAGCCTCCACATGTCGACCAGCGGGAAGAGGGACTCGATTGGGAGAGCATTGACGAGAGTTTGGGTAACGGCGCTCCACGAATTGAGCAGAGTGATGGGAGCTGATGGGAGTGAAGGTTTGCCACCGCCTGGTGTGGCGGGGGTGAAACGCGCTTTGAGGTAGGTCGTGACTTCGCCGGATAGCAGCTTCTTCACGTCAGCTTGGGTTTGAGGGGCAGATGTGGGCCATGTGGCTGCATCGATGAAACTCGAGAGTTTGGTGACGACGGTGTCGATGGCAGGTGCCTGTGTGAATAAGATCGGGTTGAGTGACAGGGCTTTGATTGTAGGTGTTGCGATGCTCGTGTGTGGGTGTGCTGGGTGGGTCTGTCAGGTCTCGGGTAATGGTATAGTTTGGAGCGAGGCAACTTACGAGGGTAGGCCTGGAATAGCAAGAGGTCAACTTGAGTTCGTAGCTCCCCTGCATCAGCTCCCTTGACTTCCTCAACCTTCTCCCCATTCAAGAAGAATAGGAAAGTAGGCGTAGCCCGCACACCATATTGCCCAGCTAACATATTCGCGCTCCCAACTCCAAGATCAATTTTCGCAAAACCTGCTCCATCTCTGTCGACCTGAACGCCCTTCTCCTCTGATAACCGCTCAAAGACGGGCTCTATCATTCTGCACGGAGGGCAAGTCTGACTCGTGAAGAATGCAACAGCAGCTTTGTGGGATTTGATGAACGAGTTAAAATTGGGCGCGTTGGTAATGATGTGGATTGGGCCAGCGATGGCGTTGGTTGCTTGAGAAGAGTGGCCAGAAGGCTGAGCGTAGCCGCTGGTCTGCTGCTGGGACGCCATTGCTGCTGCTGCCTGAAGGAGTGCTCCAGCCATTTGAACATCCATCGGGCCTTGCCCAGCGTTAGTAGGTGGAGGTACAGGGGCGGCACCAGGGGCGGGCCTGCGATACATTGCGTCAATTGTAGGGCGGAGGGAAGCCCCGAATGGCGTCGACAGAAAGTCGGTAGGAAGGTCTGAATACGTTTACATGACTTAGAGGTCGACATTGCGTAACAGCGAGTAAAGCATACCTTTGATATAAGAGGGAATCGTCCCTCCAGTTAAGAAGCCGATGCAATCATTGGTGAAGGAGTTGCAATTGAATTCTGTCCGGAGAGGTTAAAACTAACACGAAGCCCAGCGTTCTCGAGCGCTTACCGAGGAGATGGTACTACAAGGTCGGGTCAGTCACGTATTGATAGACATGGTGATCTGACTTCACCTTGTCTGCTGTATAGTGTTCCTTGAGCTCACTGAGATATTCATCGAAGGTGTCCTCGTCCAGGGAGGTTTCGCCCATGTCCAAGATCTCGAGCGGTGCACCGTGCTGAAAGTCTGGGTCAGATCGCTGTTGAAGGTAAAGCATAGGAGACGTACATGAGATTTCCCTGGCTCTGTTATACTGATACCCTGGCCATAGAACACCTCTTTCCCAAATACGACGACTGAAGTATGCCTAAGGGTAGCTCAGTGAGGCCATCCCGGTGCAATTCTGGGCTGGACGCACCAAATGCCGTCTATCTGTCTTCCAGTCAACTGCCTAGAAAGTTGTTTAGCCATCCCATTGCTGAGATCGTACACATAGAGTTTCACTGGGGTCGTCATTGTTGAATCTAAAGGTTGTGATTGTGGACGGTACAAGTAGAGAATATTCTTGAATTTCTTGGCAACTCGCGGCACGACGCGTCACGCTAATCTCCGACACGTGGGATTGATCGGTTACCCCGGATCAATCATGATCGGAGTCGAAGTCGGCGTCGATGATTGGTCTGCTTTGAAGGCGACCACCATGACATCCACGACGAGCAACTATCTTGTAGCTGAGGCTCAGCTTCTGGCGGAACAGGTAACGCCTCACTTCTCTCTGTGAACTCATATTCTAATTAACTATAAACAACAGGCGAGGAGAGAAAAGGCTAAGCTTCTCAAAGACGCAGGTGAACCGATAGAGCTTCCCGGAAAAGCACTATCCATCGAGGTTCAAGGGAACGATGTTTGGATCGCGGAGAATGACCATGTCGTGAAGAAGCTGAACCTTGAGGCGCGTATCTCAAGCTTGTATTGAGAAGATAAGCTATAACTGGTGTTCCACTCAGTCAGGCAAAGCTTCGCAGATTTACCGAGGGCACACAGGACCGGTCACCAGCATTGCGTTTTATAATCACGACGGGAAGCAATTCTTGATTTCCGGATCCTGGGACAAGGTGGGTGTGCTCCATGGACGAAATAAGCTGGAACTGCAACTGACATCTCTTCCAGAGCATTCGGGTATGGGACACACAGGTAAGGGTGTTAACGAGGGAGAGATATCGAGCCCAGTCTTACGCGATCTCAGACCAAAGAGCCACTGGCCACGACCACAGATGCACATAACGACTTTGTCAAAACATTGCTTGTGATACCCACTCTCCGCCTACTAGTATCTGGTGGATCAGACAAGATCGTTCGATTCTGGTGAGCAATGTTCACATACGCACGAAACACGTTGGAAACATTCTTGGCTTTAGGGATCTTTCTTCACCAACTCAACCATTACGAGGGTCCGGATCGATCTCCTCGCATACACGTCCGATTGAATGTCTGGCTGGATACGCAACCTCCGCGACTTCTGCAGTGATTTACACCGCAGACACTATGGGAATAATTCGCATTTGGGAAGTGAAGAGGGAAGAGGGAAGCGGATCGGAACCTCCTCTTTGGCGCAGTACACAGCGGGGTGAACTGACCAACCACAGGACACGTATCAACGATCTTTTTGTGGGACAAGGCCTTGTCTGGACCGGTAGGTCTTGCTGTTATCTTTTGCTACCGGATTTTCAAAAACGCGTACTCCTCTGTAGCATCCTCCGATGACACTGCCCAGCTCAGCCCAATCGTGCCCGTGGGATCAGATGTCCCTTCCTCGAATGTCAAGTTGCCCAAGCCCATCGAGCATCCAACCGCAGTCCGAGCCATCCTTCCTCTTGCTTTGACCGACCTTTCAGAACCTTATCTTCTCACTGCGTCAGGGGATGTGATCAGGGTCTACGATCTCTCTACCCTCGACGAACCCGAGCTGATCTCAAGCACGGATATTCACTGGCACGACGTGACAGCCATCCGCCTCTGGAAGCGCAAGACGGTCAAAGACGGCCTGACCCATGTGGAACCATGGATCGTTACGACCAGTTTGGACCAGACGGTACGAAAATGGAGACTCACGGGTGAGTTGAATCTAATGTACTCCGAGAATCAACGAGGTCGATTGACTATATATGACAGAGTTGCTGAACCCACCCCCTCCCAAGAAACCTGAGGTCGCAGAAGAATCAAACACTGTGAATGACTCGGGACTGACAGAGGAAGAGGAACGGGAGCTAGCAGAGCTTCTCGACGAAGACTAGATACCGCTCTGGCCAACCGTATACTCCTTCTCCCAGCCAGGGTAGAATGGATATTCGTCCAATGTTCTTTCCTCCCAATCCATGGGGACCAATCCAAGCCGCCTTTGTTCCTCGGACCACGTTTCCAGCGCGGGAATCACTCTATGCTCGACGTTTCCCCAGCCTTTGTATTCCTTGAAGGGAGCCCGTGCCTCCTTCAAGACCTTTGCGATCAATTGGGGGACATACGGTTCCGTTCGAAACTGTGTCACGGGTGTGAACAGGGCCTTGAAATTGAACACCATTGCCCGGGACTTGGGTAATCGTCGAAGGGTCTGCCAGTCCACTCTTAGGTAGACATCTTCAAGTTTCAAATCCGCATTGAAGTGTTTGTGGTGCTGGTAATCCGGGTCGCTTGTCTGAAGGAACAGAGGCTGGCCGACTTCAAACGTCCAAGAGCCGCGTTGTATTGGTTTTGCACATGTTACCCTTTCGAAGTATCTGTGCTTCCGTCAGCGACAGGCGTAATTGGCACAACGACCACGGACCTATCCATCGAAGTCTGCAGACCCTCTCTATAAAACGGTACCTCCCCGTGAATCTCGTGGAGCGGCATCCCCATCTTCTCCCCCATGTTCCATCCAACGGCCGAACAAACAACTCCAGCCCGCAGGTGATACTTCCCAGTGGTCTCGTCCTTCTGCATGATCGCAAAGTCTTCCGGGACATGATCAAGAAGGAAACATAAGGCGTCTCTCCCATTCACGATGTCCTCTTTTCCGAGGATCTTGTTTCGGAATTTCCCAGTGGCAGGGTCGAACGAGAATAAGGATGGGTAACGAGCTGTGAGGAAATTGATGGCCGCAAACATCACCTCTTGACACGCTTCTTCGCTCCCGGGGAGAGCATCGAGGATAGCCCTTCCGTGCATTCGATACAGTTCCTTGCGTTGTGCGATTCGTTCGAGGTAGGTGGACTCGAGCTCAATCCACCAATCGGGGTCGAGAGCCATGAGCGCTAATTCAAGGTTTACCATAGCACCTTGTTTTCGTTGGCACCACTCACCCATAGTCTGGTTGTAATTCCAACGAAAGGGACGGTACGGCCTAGCGCGCGCCTTGGCGATGGCAAAGTCAGGAAGTGGTCGGGGAAGACAGGAGGAGTCATGCGCGTTATCTTGTGCACTCCGAGGTAGGAAGATTTTGACCATCCAATAATAGGTCAAAAGAGAGAGGAATAGAGCTATGGCAATGTGCCATCGTTCTTCGTGGGGCATCGTGGTAGAAGATACAAAGGATACACTCATGCAAACCTCAGGGGCAGATAAGCGAGCAAGAAGCACGTGGAGCGAGCTAATGAAACGTCACAGTATAGATGTATGTATCATTGTATGTAATCACCTGGATCCGTCTACAGTTTTACTTGAGGTACCTTGAGAGCCTGTGCTGCAGAGATCACCCTGGCTGCAGTGTTGACCATCTCGTCCACACTAAGAATCAGGTCAGTCCATGTGTACCCGGAACGAGCGACCATTACATACATCTCTTTCGCTGGCTTGATGCCGTTAATGGAGCCAGCCACTTTACCCATGAGCCCTAAACCACGGGTCAATAAGCGCTATTCAAGTTGGGATTCGAGACGTACATTGTCGGCCAGGTGCAGACTTTTCAGGATGGCTTTCGAGCTCGACTTCGTGTGGAATCTTCCCTTGGGCAACAAGGGCATCGATCTCATCCCGGCGCTTCGCCTCCCTGATTCATAAACTCGGGTTAACATCCATCCACATCTCCGATAGAATACCAAGTACGCACCACTCCGCAACGTAGGGTGTCTTTCTAACACTCATCGGTCGACCAGAATAGATTAGCGTTCGGACGACATCGTCATATCCGGCACTCAGCACCAGCTCCTTGTGCATCTTGGGTGCGCCAGCTTCGACGCTAGCAACGAATCGAGTTCCAACCCAGACACCCGAAGCGCCGTACCTAGAAGAGAAGGTCAGGCGAAAGGGTACGAAAAGCGAGGAGAAGGAGAGACGCACGCTAGGGCAGCAGCAAGACCTCGGCCATCGGCAATACCTCCAGCAGCAACAACCACAACATCTTCACCAGTCAACGGGCTCTTCTGACCCCGGCAAAGATCGACCGTTGCAGGAATCAAAATGGAAAATGGCGTGTCGCCAGTGTGGCCTCCACCTTCTCCGCCTTGTGCGCAGATGATATCAACGCCTAATCCAATTCAAATAGTCAATCTCTGTTTTAGCCACGAGGGAGAACGGGGAACGGGTCGAAGAGTGATCCGGAAGTACGAACCTTGAGCCAGAGCCTTCTTGACGTGCTGAACGGATCAAAAGACTAGAATTCAGAATCTGCCAGTGTGTTGGGAGGGGAGTTGGGTTAATACCTTGGGATGGCCAATCATGCTGTCCTCGACAATGAGTATGTGGCCTTGAATGCAAGGTCGAGTGAAAGACTTACTTCATGACGGGAATTCCAGCGGCATGGAGTTTGTCAACGACCCATTTTGGTGGAACGCCGACAGCACAGACGAATAGAGAGGCTCCTCCCTTGATGATAACATCAATGAGCTCAGGGAGCTGACCAGAGGTATAATCTTTCTGTAAACACGGTAAGCATCCCGGGGGTTCCACGTTGGAAGGGAGGCCTTTACTGACGTTGGTTTTGCGAGCATTGCCTCCGATTTGAGGAAGCAAGAGGTCGACACCAAAGGGCGCGTTCTTGTCCTCCAAGTGAAGTTTCAGCTCCTCGATAGAGCCTTGAAGGAACTTTGGGCTTTGTCTGACACCTCCGATAACACCAATACCACCTAAGAGCGTGTCAGATGGACGTAGCAGCACACATGAACCATGCTGCTCACCAGCGTTGGTTACCGCAGCAGCAAGCTTGGGACCGGCAGCCACGTTCATGCTACGAGATATGAGCGCTAATTCCTGCCCTACAAAAGGCCAAATTGACATACCCAGCGAGCATGACTGGGTGGGTGATCTTGAAGAGCTTGGTGAGAGGGGTCTCGAAGACTTTCGGTGAAGAAGGCATGGCTGCAGAGGGTGAGGGGAAGTGGGGGATTCTTCAAAAGAGTAGCTATTTCCCCAAGCTTAAATAGCGCCAATTGGGTGTGGAGAATTCATTCATCCTAGGGAACTTGCATCTGGGGTAGCCGGTGAGTTTACCGGTAGGGACGGAAGCAATTCTTTCTGCACCGGGAGCGAACGGACCGCGGCAGCGCTTCTTGACGGAAAATAAGGCTTACCTAATCCAATTCACTCTTCACCATGTCCTCCTCGTCGCAGTGTCCCGTCGACCACAGTTCGTCGTCATCGTCGTCGTCGACCGCGAACGCATGCCCAGTTGACCATTCCAATTCCAACAAAAAAGACGAAGCAAAAGAATGTCCAGTAGACCATTCTTCAGCAGCCACATGGTCGCGACTGTTCTCCACTTCAGCGCCTGCACCTCCAGAGGCGTCTCTGTCGAAAGAACGTGAAGTCTCGTCAATACCAAAACCTCAGGATGGCAACTGGGTGTATCCTTCAGAAGCACAGTTCTTCGCTGCAATGGAGCGCAAAAACCACAAGCCCAATCCCGCGGATATGAAAACTATAGTCCCGATTCACAACGCAGTGAACGAGCGTGCCTGGGCGGAAATCATGAAGTGGGAAGCAGGGAGAGGTGGCGAAGCGTGTGGAGGCGTCCAGCTGGTTAACTTCAAGGGCAAGCCGCAAGAAAGAAGTCCGAAAGCCAGGCTCAGAACGCTGTTCGGGTGGGTTGCAGTTCACGCTTTGCTATCACATCTTCTAACCATAAAGCGACCTCAGATACGCACCTCCATTCGACCGCCACGACTGGATTGTCGACAGATGTGGCACTCGTATGAGGTATATCATTGATTTCTACACTGGACGCAACCCAAATGGTCTCGGCGGCAACTTGTCATTTTTCCTTGACGTACGACCCGCATTGGATAGCTGGGAAGGCGTAAAGATGCGATTCCAACGGTTTTGGGGACTGAAGTAGAAGCAGGTCGGGCACGCATTTACTATATCTAGATTAATCATATTTTCCAGACGGTAATAGACAGATAGAATACCACATAATCCCACTTCACCGTTTCCTATGGAACCTGGGCTTCTTTGCTGGAGGCTTGTCCTCGTCTGAACTATCTTCTTCCGATAGGTCTTGCTCATCCTCGCTCTCCTCGCCTTCACTGATCTCTTCTTCTTCATCCCACTCACCGATATCGTCGACCTCATGTTCCACGTCTCCCTCCCCCCCAGACTCGTCCTCCACGGAGCCTTCGTCATCAGAACTGGCGTCGTCATCTCCCTTCTTGTTTGCCGACTTCTTTTTACGCGCAACATTGCGTTCTTGCTCTTCTCGGCGTTGTTTTCGAAGCCGTTCCTTTTCTGCAATAGCAGCTTTTTGTTCGGCGATTTCCTTCTTCGTTTTTTTCACTGTAAGATTCGTGTTAGATCTGGCTGGAAACGCGGACATGAAAGCCACGCTTGGACTCACCGAATTCGTGATAGATCACGTTCCCCTCCTTGCCTGGAACGCCTTCGGTAATCTTTACCAGACGCAGTTCCATTCTGGGTCCGACTTCTTCGAGCTTCACTGCTCGTTTGGTTCCCTTTTTGTTGTTTCGTCCGACGTAGTCACTCGCCAGGCTAACCATATCTCCATCCTCCACCGCACTCTCCGCCGAGGAAGCACTCTCGTAACCACCATCCGGCCCAGGATCCCCTCGTCTCCTCAGCAAAAAGTCGGCGACATCCTTCTCTTTCCCAAGGTTTATGACGGGTTTGGAAGACGAGGTTGCGCTTTCTACAACACGTCTAACTCGTTTTGACACGCCGTGAGCCTTGACTCTGATCAAGTAGTGTCGGAAATCGATGGTGCCTCGTTCTTCATTGTATGAAATGAGGACGACTCGGCGAGCAGAAGAGAGGCTGATCGTGTGTGGTGAGAGAGGAGGGAACAATGATTGGAAGGCTTTCATTACAAGGGGGAGATGCGGTGGTGTTCCTGGGCCAGGCTGAGGGAAGGAAGCGAGAACCAACTTTGAAAGAGTTCAATAATTATCCTTCGCAAGAAGTAGTTTTCACTCACCAGAGGTGGTGTTAGGTATTCCATGCCAATGCTCTTAGCTCTCCGAGCAGTATTCAGGACGTCTTTCATGAGACTGTATCGTTCCACACGGAAACTGAGCGTAGGACCGTCGGACAGTCGAACGATGCGCAGCGAAGGAGCAATAGGCGTCAATCTAAAAGCAAGTAAATGCGTTACTTGCAGTGCCGGTCCCATCGTCATGTAATCTTTTAGTTTATTTCGATTCCGTTCCTGAAGACCATGTTATTCGCCAATGTCTATAGGAGAAATGGCAAGGGAACGCACCTTTAAGCGACTGGCTGTATTAGGTTCCATAACTTTGCGCATATCGCGCACCAGTTGTGTTATCGACGACCCAACATGGCCGTGTTTTATAATGAACGATTTTGGGGCACTCGACTTGCCTTCGTCCCTTTGGCCACCCTTGAGATGTGTCCTGTTCTTTCGTCGTTTAGCCATGGCGTCAATGAAGGTCGTCGAAGATGTCGAGCACGAGCCCAGAATTTTTGAGAACACCTGTTTGGCACTAAAGCCTCCGAGATGTAGCGCGGCAAACCAAATACAACCCTATTTGCCTCTTCGACCAGCACAATGTCCAGCCGCCTTGCGTCCTTTCGAGGTCCATCGACACCGACGTCCTCGCCAGCCCAACAACATAGATCATCCCCAGCTCCACCAGCTTCGCCATCTCGACAGACAGAATCTACTTTCCATCGCAAAGTCAGAGCTCTCCTCCAAGAACTTCGAGGAATATCAGAGACATGGGACGACCTAGTACTATTCGACGGACTCAAGCATGCTAAGACGCTGGTCGATACTCGCACAGATCTAGACAATACTCTCGCGTCTCTACCAAACCGGCTTCCTCGAACCTATCTCGTTGGCCCAAAGTTGGCCGTGATGGACAAATGCATCGCGTCTCTCGATAGTGTTATCCAAAAGCTTGTATGTTCGTCGTCAATGAAAATGGGACCTGCAAGTTCATGTGTTCTCCAAGGAAAAACTGTTTAAACGGATGAATACCGTGATTGACAACTTGGAGGCTGTCGTGGTGGAGGCTCATAAAGTCAAGGGCTACCAGTGGGTGCGCGACGAGCCTCTCTGGGTCAGCTGGTCCCTCGAAAAATTCGGTAAGACTTTCAGTGCCTGACGTGGAGAAGATCATCACTGAAGGATCCCCAGCTACCTCAATACCTGAGATCCTTACCCCATACCACCGGTCGCTGTACCAGCACAAGCAATTCGTCGCTAAACTTCGAAGTCATTCCCTACCGTTCGACGAGTCCAAAACCATCGTAGAACAATGGGCTGAACAACCTTATCTGATAGAGGACAGCTGGGAAGCCAAATGGGAGGAATTATGCAGTGTTGAGATCGACCGCTGGAATAGATCATGAAGTTGTGAAAGCGAAAAGTCAAATATGGCGCAGAAATGATTACGGAAAGCGTATACAACAAATCGTGAAGATCCTGAAGACTAGTCCTCATCGTCCGAGATTTGGATTTCGTCAGTGTTGACCGCAGGTGCTGGCGCAGTTGCCGCGGCACCGTCAGGTGGAGGAAGCGCTGTTTTACTTGCAGCAACAAATTTGGTGGCACCGCCTGAGGCCTGTTTCTCAGCCATCGACATTGCATCCTGGGGTTCATCCAGAGTGGTCTGCTGCCCACTCTCGCGAGCAGCGACAGCCTGTGCAGCAAGGTAGCTGGCCTCCGTGTTGAACTGTGCCTGCACACTACGTTTGATCCGCAACATCTCTCTGAACGTATCTTCGGATCCGGTTTCGATTTCGAAGTCGTTCCATTCGGTCCAGAACTTGGGATGGACACGAGGATCGCAGAATTGGGAGGCATGGGCGTAGATTGCACGAGCGCGGTCGATCTCACCCAGTTTGCGCTCGAGGGCCGCGAAGCGCAAGCACATTTCTGCTGTCTGCTTGTCGGGAAGAACTGCAGAAGGAGGGATTAACAAGTTGCCTAGAGGTGGCATAGGAAGAGTATACCTTCGATTGCTCGCTCGTAGATTGGTCTTGTGGCAGGGAGACCAAAGTTCTCGGTGGCTTTGGCAATGTAGATTGTGAACATCTGGAAGTCATCAATAAATTGCACTGGCCCAATTCTGAAAAATTCTTACCTCGAACTTGTCTTTATCATCAATGACCTTCGTAGCACGGTCGTAGATTGCCATTGCCCGCTTGGCAAGTCCGTATTGCTCTTCGAGTTGGGCATACAGGAGGAAAATGGGTTTGCAGTTTTTCGGTGGACATTTCTCCAGAGCTTGCTCGAACAGATCTCGTGCTCGCTCGAGTTTGGACCCGCCCTGGAAGACGACTGAGAAATTGACTCCTAGAGGCACCGGGAAAGCACTCACATATCGTTTCACGAATTTGGCGAGGTAGATATTCCAGATCTCGAAGGACACAGGGAAAGTGAACAACTCAACTCCGCGTTCATAAACCTTGAAGCTCTCCTCAAAGTAGTTGTTCTCTTCAAGGAAAGCCGCGTAGTTAACGATGATCTGTGCGTTCGCGATACGGAGTTCCAGGATCTTGTCGTAGACCGCCTTGGTCGACTGCACTGTTCCTATCGACTCTTCCAGATCGACGTAGAATGACCACAGCTTCAGAGATTTGAACAATCTTGCCTGGGCAGATAGCGACTAGCAAACAATGTGTCAGCATTGTGCGACCTTAAAGGTTGACTGATGATATTTACTTGATCATGGTAGTTGACTTTGGTATTCTTGGGGACAGCAGTTGCACGCTGCATCACCCGAATAGCCTCGTCATAGTTCCTGGAGAAACTGTCAAGCTTTCATGTCATCTGGCAATGGCGAAGGACTCACTCATGACGCAACTCCATCTCTGACCATTCGCACCAAATCTCAGCCAAATCCTCTACAAGTTTGAAGTTGACCTTGGTAGCCTTTTCAAGTATCTTGCGTGCACTATCCAGGTCGGGCTCTGCCTCACCACTTGCCCCTCCCTCCTCATAGAACTTGGCAAAGTTGACATAGAGTCTGTGGAGATTGGGGGTAGCCTTGCGAGGGTTGATGGTCTCGAGGGCCTGGGTATATGCTTGAGCAACCTTCTCGTCGTCCTCTCCATACAAGGCCACTCGTTTCTCCCACTCCTGTACGTCATTCGGGTTTCGTCGAAGTAGAACGTCATTCAAGAGGAACGGTCGACGATCAGTCAACTGCTCAAACTCCTTCATGCGTCGGTCCATTTCCTCCTCCAGTTCCTCCCTCTCGTCATCGTCTTCATCCTCGTCCTCCAAGCTCTCCATCATCGCGCTGATCAATTCGTCCTCAAAGTTGGAATAGGCCTCGAAGATCTGGTTGAAGTCACGTTGGGTAACAACACTGGCGATGCCCTTTTCGAAAGTCTCTCTTGCGCGGTCGAAATCTCCACGCTTGATCCAGTACGTCGCAAGGCCAGCCCACAAGCGACCTGCTTGATCCTTGTACACTTCCAAACCATCCTTTCGGATGATCTGCTCGATGTTGAGTTTCCGTGGACTGAGGGGATCTTCGTCTTCATCATAAGCAGGGATAGGTGTGCCATTTGCATCGACAGGGACCGGAGGACCGGCAATTCGGATGAGGGAGTTGGAATCTTGGGCAGCGGCTTGTGCCTTTTCAGCGGCTTCAGCGTCATCAGCTTCCTTCTTCGCAATGGCGGCATTGGAGACGTCGGTGTCGTCGACATCCATCCCAACTTCTTCCGCAAACTTCTCCACAACACTCGTGAATTCGGTCAAGAGATCTAGCGGACTCTTGCCTTCTACACTCGTGTATTCTCCCTTTGCAGCCTTGCGAGCGAGAGATAGCAACAATTTCGCCGCTTCCAGAGGGCGAGGTGTGCCGTTTTCTTCTGACAGCAAGAGTTCCGTGTAGCGTTCGGTTATGCTTGGGTCGACGGCGAGGTATCGTCGGTATGCCGAAACCATGGTCTCTCCACCTTTGCGTTCGGCCCATAGTAGGTACCGCACCCAGACACGGAAATGGAGGGAGGGAGGCAGAGTTCGAAGTGCCCGGTCAAAGGTTCGCCGAGCGTGCTTGAAGGAGAGAAGAGAGGGACATTTTGGATGGAAGAATATTGAGAAATACATCAACCATATCCGAGGAAGCTGCAAATTCCAATGTCAGATACCTTCGACATATATAAATGAAGTGAGGTACCTTTGGGATCCACATTAAACACCTTTCGAAAGTGGCGATTAAACTCTTCCACTCTTCCCAACCAACGACGGGGTCCAAACAAGTCTCCCATTCCTCCAAATCATCAACTTCCTCCTCCAATGCCTCCTTCATCTCGGGCAACTTCTTCTTCCCTCCGGCTCTCTTCTTGATGACAGGTTTGCCCAAGACGAATGACATACGGAAAGTCAAGTAAGACTTCCACAGCTTGAAGGAATTGGGAAAATTCTGGAGGGCAGCTTCATAAAGATATGTGATGCGCTGTAACGAGATTCGCGCCAACGGTGTCGCCAAAGGTCCCAAGAGCGCTCGTTCTACTTCCGACACCTTCGTTTCAGGCGCCTCTAACTTTTGCCTTACAACAAATGCCTCCCGAGTCGACTGGATTGCTGTCCACCATGCCCGAAAAGAGTTTGGGTTTCGCAGTAAATCCTCTTCACGGTGAAGGTCCTTGCTTGAGATTAAATCTGGGTGTGTTGTTGGGTTCGGAATGGGAAATGTGAGAGGGAAATGCGAGGACAGCTCGTCCAGCGTCGTCTTTTTGTCCGCTACCGACGGCATTTTGAAGGATACCGAGAACTGGACGACGACCGCGTCGTGGTTGGCAGCAAAGGGTGGTTGCTTGTATTCCCACGACCTTGCTGCTGGACGCGTCGGACTCGCAGCATCAGCGATCACTTCAGCTCCTTCCTACGTCTTCCACAATGGTAAAGGCATACAGTACCACTTTAGGCCATCCATATATTGACCTTTCTCCTCGATAGCATGGGATAAAACGGGTTAAGCAAACTCCCGAGGCCCTCGAGG
This sequence comes from Coprinopsis cinerea okayama7#130, assembly GCF_000182895.1. NCBI lineage: Eukaryota > Fungi > Basidiomycota > Agaricomycetes > Agaricales > Psathyrellaceae > Coprinopsis > Coprinopsis cinerea. Next base: position 1,941,398 of record NW_003307543.1, on the reverse strand, counting down.
CCAGGAAACAGAAAGAACGAGCCAAGATCCAAGAGTTTACGGCACTTTCAGAGGACTTGTTGCGCAGGGTAGGCGACCAAACGCCCTGCTAGCAGAACGCTAGGCGAACTCATCGCTCTAGAAAAAAGAATCAGACTACTCTGAAGATGCTTTTAAATTGACGACCAGATTGCTTCATATCAACCCCGAATTCTACACCATCTGGAATTATAGGAGGAATATCTTGCTCAAGGGCTTATTCACGGTTAGGTATGTCTTTGGCTATCCGGTAATGTCTACTGGAGTCTAACACATACTTCTGAGAAAGCTCTCTGGAAACAGTCAACAGAATCCTTACCGACGAATTAGGGATGACCATGGCGGCGCTCAAATCACATCCTAAAGTATACTGGATCTGGAACCACCGAAGATGGTGCCTCGAGAACATCCCTTTCGGGCCTGGAGAGGAAGGCACACCTTCTCACAATGACTGGAGGAATACAGCCTGGAATAACGAACTGTACGTCGTGGAGAAGCTACTCGACGCCGATGCGCGTAACTGTGGGTACACTCCAATCTTACCCCAGGAGTTAATCTAATTGGCCTTTGATCCAGTCCATGCCTGGGACTACCGACGCTACGTCTTGGCCAGTATGCCAGTCCCTCGGCCCGAACTCAGTGAATTAGGATACACCTCTCGCAAAATAGGCGCCAACTTTTCCAACTTCAGCGCCTGGCACCAGAGATCCAAGGTTCTGCCAAGGCTTTGGGAAGCAGGTACTTTGGACGAAAAGACGTCCAGAGAATCAGGTAGAGTCATTTACACTGCTTATCTGCTAGCTTTAATCGCGCGTTTGCTACGCTGCAGAATTCGAATTGGTGCGGAATGCGATGTATACAGAACCAGCAGATCAGAGTGTATGGGTTTATCATCGGTGGTTGGTTGGATCAAGTGAGGTTTTTGAATACTTGTGGTCTAACGAACCTGCTTACCTTTGCTTCAGATCCGGACAAAGTTTTACTGCTGCGAGAGATAGAAGCGATCAACGAGCTTCTGGAGGAACAGCCTGATAGTAAATGTATGCATATGGACCTTCTAGCAACTGCACCTACTCACCGACCTCTGCAGGGTGTATGGAATCTACGGTCCACTATTCACGGCTGTTCATCAAGCTGTATCCGTCCGATCCCGCGGCTGCTGGCCTCTTTAAGAAGTGTCAGAAGTATCTTAAGGAACTTGAGGTACTGGATCCATACCGAGCGCAGCGCTATCGTGACTTAGGTGCGTGCATAGGGAAATCCTTTCCATTAACACCGCTGATTGCCCTTGAAAAGCCTCTACCATGTAATTTAAACTTTGCAAGCAGTTTAAGAAGCGACTTCTCCTTGGTTGACTTTAGCTCCGGTTGTCTCCTCCATTCTCTGCTGCTACTTATTGCGGCCCAGAATCTCTCTTTGGACATATAACCTTGATGTCACACTCTTTTGCACCTGCTCTAGGCCGCGTCTTGATTGTCAGGATATCGGAACCGGAACGAACCGCCGTGGACGAGCCGGCGCTCGACAGTGCCTTTACACACAAACATGGCCTGGACGTTGGCACTGGTTGCGACCATAGCCAATGAATGCAAAGCAGTTTGTCACGGATTGACGTTTGCGGCGGTCCTTTACATGATAATGACATGCGGAACAACCTTGTCTAGAAACTGTCAGTGTGACGAGTCTCTTTTTAACGACAGCCGTCCCTTCCAGCTCCAATGCCTTTGACAGCCCTTGAGAAGACATGACCGCCATCAGGAACAACTAACCCCAACTAGGGCTGCTCGATCTGACCATCGGCGCCCATGGCTCAGAGAAGCCTGTAGAAGTTTCCCCAGCACGGAGAAGATGCTTATTTTGCAGGCCTTCCCTTCTTACAGTGCTTAAACGGGGTTAAATTGGGCAACGTAGTTGCTTTGATTCTCATGTTCGATCATCAGCTGACTGATAAGATATGCGTTCCAGCCATCAAAAATGCCGTTGCCTGACGATTGCTCGACGCCCTCAGTCCACTTCAACATGCTCAAAACTCAGGTAGAGGTTGGTCTGGCCGAAGCAGAAGGAAGGTGTTTCAGAACGAATCCATGATTGGCATTTGTGGGTTATTCATATGTTACAAAGGCAGCATTCCGTTCAGACTTATTTCACAGGTTACGCTGGCGGTGAGACGTTTAGCACTTGCACTCGCCGGGCTTGCAGGCACAGCTGGGAGAAGCGACGAAGGGTCAGAACGACATGAAGACGGGCGGTCAATGGCGGTGGACGAACCTGGCGCCGCAGCCGCAGGAAGAGGAGCCGCAGTTGTTGTAGTTGACGGGGTTCTGCAGCGCAAGGTCAGCATGGGGGACGAAGAGAAGATGTGCGGACAGTTGTACCATGATGATAGTTGCGAGTGAGTTGGTCGTTACAGAGATAACTCTGAGGTCTTGTCTACAGATTAGAGAAGGCCTTTTATACCCTTCAGCGTGTTTGGGCGTATTTGCTCCCTTCGAATGTGACCTGTCCTTCAGGTAGGGAAGTTTGTATGGAGAGCAAACCATAAACGTGCCGAAAGCCACCGTACCAACACGAGGACCTGTCACTGAACTACTTGGGACCGGTGCCTCCCCAGCGCTTCCCAAAGAGTCATAGTGGGTCGTGGGCCTTGTGTTCTTTCCACTGCCAAATACAGGGCGTGTGAGACAGAGGGTGAATAAAGCTTCATTGGAGTCATCATGTCACAGCTGAGGCATTGCTTGGAAATCCCTTTCGTTATTCCGGGGATTTGATTTTGAGTTTCGGACGGCAGGATGAGTCGATATGCCAGACGAGATGTCTGTTCCCCCACTTCGGTGGTTCGGCGTGATCAAGTGCATCCAGGGGCATCATCAAGACTGATTTATCGTCTTTGCCAGGACCCCTTGACCCTAAACCTGGTTCACACTCCGGGGGCTGAGACAGAATCTAGCTTCAAGTAGTGAGCCTCGGGCCAGAAGGGCCTCTGAACTTGGACAGGCACAACGTCAAAGCCTGATAAACCACATTGGACGTCTGTAGTTTAGACTCCAACCGAGTCACTGGATTCCATCACAGCTGGAATAAGTGCAAGTGGTAGACCAGTCCATAGGGTGAGCTTTTCAAGTGAGACGACGGGCACTGTAGTAGTCGAAGAACAGAGTATAGGTGTCAAGATCGAGCGAGACGAGATGTCACCAAGGAACAGTCGTTGTGTGTTTGTCACTGAAAGCATCGTATCCTTTCTATTCCAGAAACAAAGGAGAGCGGTTGAAGAGTTATGCGCTCCTGTTAAAGCGCGTACAGCAAAGTGTAATGAGTTAGTTTCGGCATTAGCCGAGCGAGCCTCGTGTTGTGAGCGTGTTGGAGTTGTACAGCGCAAAAAATACAGTCACTGGGTGTATCTTTGTCCTCTCCCTCGTTCATTAGGAATTTGACAAAGTCGGTTCCTGCCCAGTATCCACCAATTTCAAGATGTCGACAGTTCCAATGGATAACCGACTGCAAGAGTTATTCTCAAGGGCCTCGACGCCTCCCCAGAATCAACCCAACCCGACATCGGCGGCACCAGCAGCCCAGCAGCCTCCCAACAACTCTTCTTCTGATTTAATCGACTCTCTGTTTCATCATATTATGGTCCCTCAGGATCACCAATCCCAGCAATCGGGAAGCCTGGATGCACCCGTAGCAGTCCCTGAACCCAATACCGTTGTCTCTGCACCCATCTCTCCAGCTTTGCCCTTGACGGACGAGCCTCCTACAGTTTCTTCTTCTGCCTCAGCTCCAGGAACGTCTGCGACAACAGTCCAGGAGCGCCAAAGTGCCTTGCTTTCTCTTCTCAACCAACCCTCGTCTTCCGCTCGCCTGCCCCCTGCTCAAGCCGCTCAAGCCGCTCAACAACCTCAACAAATCCCAACCCCTCCAGGATCATCCCGATCCAATGCTTCCCCGTCTCATACAGAGAATCAGAAGATTTTACTGGAGCAGCTGATGGGAAGGTACGTTCTCTATCCTTTGCTTCTGCCTTTCAGAAAAACTCGGTCGATGCGAAGCGACACGCGTTCGCCTCATGGGAATCGCCTTTCGCTTCACTGCCCTTCAATATTTTGACTTAATTTCCATTACTGACATATTTTTATCACAGTGCCGTCCCTCGGTCCAACGTCGCAGACAATCAACGCGGCCCTGCACCGTCGGCCCCTTCACCTCCGTACAACCCACCTCCTCCCCGCGATGGGGAATACCGACCTTACAATCAGCATGATCAGTCTGAGCTGTCGCCGAGGCTGCAGCCCGTCGCCCCTGGACCTGTCGTCCAACCCCCGCCTCCATCCCAACCAACACCTCCAGCTATCCAGCAGCAACAGCAGCAGCAGTTCTCTCCTCCCCAACAAACTCAACATGTCCCACTCCCTCCACCTCAGCCTCAGGCTATGCCTCAGCAACTTCCGAACCCTCCTTCGCCCCGTCGCTCCATGTTCGAGTTCATGTCTCCCTTTGACCATCTTTCCTCTACGACTGGTTCTATCAAGAAGAAGCCTGTGCCTACACAGTCTGCCAGCGCTTCCAGCACCAACGACGATTCATCGTGGACTCACGTCACCGATCCCAAGCGACAGTCCATGGAGAATCTTTTGGACACCTTGACTCGCGGGGCTCCATTGCAAACTCAACCTGTGCAGGCACAGAACAATCAGTATGAGCCATATGTCCATGATCACGGTTATCCCATACAACCAGACCCGTACAATCAAGCTCGCATTCCTCCCCCTCCCCTTCCACCGAAGATTCCAGTTCAAGGACCGCCCCACCGCACATCCTCCCCAAGAGGCTCGCCGCCCAAGTCGCAAGCACGCGCACCCCAACAGCAAGTCGTTCAGGCTGCCTCGAACCTGAATCGTCGCGATAAAGAGGGCTCACCTGGTCCTAGGAGTGGTAACAGGAGCAAGAATTTGAACTTCCACCATACAAAGACCGCTAACAAGAACCAGTCAAGCCCAGTGTTCGTCCCGTTTCCCCCTGATTTACGTCGTAAATCTAATTCATCCTTTAAGTCCCCAGACACAAACTATTCTCTTTGACGTTGCGAAGATTAACGAAGACGTTCAGGCCCCGCGGGACTATGTCAAGTCGACCGCCATTGCGCTGGTTCGCCAAGAGTCGGTCTTCTTGCCAGGAAGTACCATCGGGGCGACGCACTGGGTGGCCTATGCGATGACCAGAGGTGAGGACATTCGACTAGCATGACGAACGAACGTGGCTTAAACTACTGATAGGTCGCGTTCGCGTCATCTCTCGTTCGAGCGGCGACCGCACCTTGCTTCAACTGCCTAATCTCTTCCCTTCCACGACCAGTGTCATCGACATGGCTGTCTACGGTAACCGTTTGGCAGGTGTTACATCCGATGGTGGGTTTGTTCTCTGGGAACTGCCCGATCTGATCACGGACGATGTTCCGTAAGTACTTTCCTTATTATACAACCATCGGTTTTCTCACTTCTCGCAGTGGTGACTTGTTGCTCTGTATACCACCTACCAATAATCCTGTCGATGCCCTTCGTGCTGTGAAGTGGCACCCAAAGGAGCCTGGTACTCTCGCCATTGCGTCTGACAGCAAAATTTATGTCATCCATTTGACCGATATCGCCAACCTGCAAGGTCCTGTTCCTCATGGCGACTTGCACCACATCGGGCAGATGTATGGCGTTCCTTCGGTGAGTGTCTTTACGGGCCCGTTCTATGCTCAGCAGCGCTTAAGGAATATGTCTAGATGATTTGCGCGTTCGACTTTGACCCTCTTCATTATTCGCTTGCTGCCATTACAGAGGATTCAACGCTCACCATGTGGAACCTCCAAGATACTATCCCATATGCGACTCACAAGGTTCGAGGCGAAGACATCCCGTCTTACCTTGCCTTCGTCGACGGCGGGATTGTGATTGGAAGGAGGAACGGGACAATCTTCCAGTTGCTGGCTCATTCCACCAAGTCTGTGCTGTCGACGATCAAGTTTATTAATAGCCAGCAAGAAGACCCTGACATGTTCGGCCACGCTAACTACGACAGCAGGATCCAGACTCTCTGGATTGCGAACAGCCGCCGCGAAAGTATAATTGCCTGCAAGCTCAACATCGAATCGTCATACGTCAATGGAGAAGAACAGGTTCGCGGCCAATTTGAGCAGGTCGTAGAGTTCACGGGTCCCAAGGCCACCATTCACTTTGTCATCCTCACCGGCGATTCCGATCCTCATGGTGATGAAGCCCACGCTGCTTGCATCGCTGCGAAGCTTCCTCCTGGAGAATTGGCGTTGGTAGCTTTCTCTGTACACTCGAGTGGTGTAGATCAAGTTCTCATTCGCAAGGAGTGGTTCGACTCCGCACTCATGACAGCGGGCGCGCGATACCCTGCTATCGAGCTCCCTCCACCTGTTGCACGCATTCCCTCGCCGACCGACTCCTCTATTACCGCCACCAAGCCATCTCGCGGACCGCTCCCCATTCCTCCCACGGGAGCTCCCTCTCAAGTACCCATCAACATTCCTTCTGCCCCCAATTCTGGCATCTTCCCACCTCCCCGGGGCCGCACCCCACCTACCGATCAACAGGAAGACGACTTCAATAACAGGGGAGAAGAGGCTCGCGCCAACGAAGGCAAGGGCAAGGCCAACAAGTCAAAGAATGTTAACTGGAAAGAGAAGGATGATGGCAAGGACAACCACAGTGCCGTGGGCGGTGGTCACAAGGATAAAGGCGCCAAATCGAGCGACAGCACACTCATCACTGATCCACAACTCAGTCAAGTGTTGTCCAAGGAGATGAAAAAGACTGAGGACAGCCTTCACAACCGCATCAGCCGACTTATCTCTAAGGAGATGGACAAACAACGTAGGAGGATTCTTGTTATTTTCCACTGTATCCCTTGCTTATCGCCTTCGTAGACCAACGTTTGGAGGATGCTAGAGCCCACGAACAAGCCGAGGACTTTGCGCGCCAGGAAAAGATCCTGAAGCTCATCTCCACGGAGCTCACTCGCAATACTACAAGGGTCGTCGAGATGGCCGTCAAGAGCGAAGTACAGAACTCTGTCTTGCCATCGCTCGAGAACATCACCAAGAACGAGGTCAAGACGGCGCTCAACGAGCAGGTTGGCCGGGGACTGGTTGATGTCATTAACCAGGTGTGTACTTCGTCGCTATGCCTTGCCACTTTTGCTCACTGCTGTCCAGAGCTTGCCTATCGAAATCGAGAAGTTGTTCACAAGACCTGACATTAGCAACCACTTCGCCCACGTAATCTCGGCCAACTTGACGCCGCTCATTGAACGTCAGGTCAAGGATGCTGTTGTGAAGGCGTTTGTCCCTGTATTCTCTCAACAGGCCTCCTCCTTGCACCAAGAGCTCATCAGGGAGGTTCGGGGCGAAATCAATGGTCTGAAATCGGAACTGAACGCTTGGAAGAACGACGCCCTCCGTGGACATGAGGTGGGTGTTGCTGAACGAATATCACCTTCGCATCCTCGCTAACGATCCTGTAGAGTTCGCTTCGCGACCTCGAGCTCACTGTACGGTCATTGTCGGACCAAGTCAAGTTCTTGTCCATGAACCCGGTGAACCCGCCCTCGTCCTCTCATCACCATCTGCAAGGCCCACAACCTTCTCAAGGATCACCAGCAGGATCGATTCAACCTGGCATTGGTCAGCAAGCTCATCGACAAGCGCCGGTATCCGGCCCCAACCCACAGCCCCAGCCCTATTCACACCCTCACCCTCATCAGGTCTACCAGCCTGTTCCTCCGCCACAGCCACAGCCTGCCCCTGGACCTGTCCATCAGCCATGGTTCGGTATCGCAGCTCCTCAAGCCTCCCATCCTGCCACCATCCCCCAGCCTCTGCCTCAGCCCCAACCGGAGCGCACCCCGCCCATCAAGGCCGACCAGTGGGACGAGATCTACCTTGGAGTTTTGCACACCCAGGACGTAGACAAGCTTCGCGATCTTTTGGGCCACACCAATCCTGACCTCATCATGCCCCTCAATGGGCAGCCTCTCGTATCACAAGCAGTCGTTCTGACCCTTGTTCATCGAGTATGTTCGCGTCCTTATCCATCACGACTCGAAAGCTGATCGCCTTTTTTAGTTGTCTTCAATCGTTGCCGACTCTCCACCTAATGATGAGTGGTTCAAATCTGCATTGTGGTGGTTGCAGCGAGCTGTTGCCGTCCTTCGTCCCGACGTTCGTACTACATCCAGTTACATGGCGCTGTCCACTGAATACTGATAATCTCTTTAAGGATCCTCTAATTACCGACTTCATTCCACGAGTCGTACCTAACGTTAGGCAGCTTATTAACACGACGAAGCAGCGATTGACCATCCTTCCTGGCGGAGGGCCCTCGACTATGGAAACAGCTCGCACCTTGTCGGATATCCACGAGACTCTCCGCAGAAAAGGCGGACCTGGGACATCCTCGCTCTAACTCTCGAACCCGCCTCATTTTCAGATTGCGAACGAACTCACCTCGAACAAACGAACAAACCCATGAACATAACTCTATAACCATGATGACGACGCTCTGACACTACTGGAATACAGAAAAACATTCATATCGTTACGACCCGTTCACGACCTTGTTACGACCCCTGCCTCGATCTGTCGCTCCTTCTTCCGACTCCTGTACATCTGGGTACCATTCTTGACCTTGGAAAAAATCCTTCGACATTCCTACTTTACACTTCGCATAACAAAAACAACTCCCGCTTACACAACCCTCTACTTACCATGAAAAAAACCTAAACTACTGCTACCCCAGCCCGTTTCTCGGACTTTCTACCGTTGGCTCTTTGCTTTCCTCCTCTTCCTATTTTCTTCCCTGGTTACTAGCTATCGGTGTAACTGTCGCTTTTTTACTACCATTAAACTCTAGAAAACCACAATGGCACTTTATCTATCTGCGCGCTTCATCGCCTTCCTTCTGAATCTGACACTGACAGCCTGACTAGTGAGTATACTGACACGCGGAGTTCGAAAGGCATCGATCACGTGGGAGATTTGACGCGCTCTCTGACGGAAATTGCAGCCAGTTCCTGGACGCGTTTTCTTGATTTCAAACTACGTGCTCAGCGGGTCGAAATGGTGAGGAAAGAGGCCCTGGCTCGTACAATTGATCTAATAACTCTTTATTTCTCTAGTTCTACGCTGAAGCCATTCTTTCGAGGCGCGGTCCTCTTGGACGCGTATGGCTCGCCGCTCATATGGAGCGCAAGCTTTCCAAAGCGCAGACGCTGCAGACTGACATTGAGCAGTCAGTTGGTGCGTGGTGCCTCTGGTAATAACAACGTCCAGATAACTGAATCTTTCGATAGACGCCATTAAAGGGGAAGACATTGAAGTCATGGCCCTGCGCCTTAGCGGACAACTCTTGCTCGGCGTGGTTCGCATCTACAGTCGAAAGGCAAAATATCTATTGGATGACTGCAATGATGCCCTGGTGAAAATTAAGATGGCAGGTTTCCCCCTCGTCGCGTTTCTTCAAGTGTGCTGAACGATCCCAGGCTTTTCGACCCGGCGTCGTTGACCTCACCGAAGACCAACTGAACGTCAACACAACGACCATTACCTTGCAAGCTAACACAATTGATGTTAATCTAGTGCTTCCAGACGACAATTGGTAAGTCGTGCCCAAAACCACTCTTAAATCGTCCTGACAAATCGCCTTTCGAAAGGGACATGGGATTCATCGACCGTCCACTTCGCGACTCTGGGCACCACCAAGCACAAATTGAAGATATCACCCTTCCTCTGACCAATGGACTCGATCACTTCGGAACCTTTGACAACTTTGACATTGGGCCTTCCGACGGTATTGGGTCTCAAGACTTCCAAGATATTGACCTTGGTATTGACTGGGATGGGGCACCCGCCCGGGAGAATGAAGACGGGATGAGTGTCGACCATGAAAGTATTGGCGTTGGGCGAGATGCTGCAAGCGTTCACAGCATGCGTAGTTTTCATCTCAACGGCATTTCCAAAGGAATCGACCTCGACATGCAATCGATTCGCAGCTTGAGTCGTGACCCGTCAGAGCCACCTTTCCAGTCTCAAATGGACATGGACTTCCCCGACTTTGGTGGAATGGATTTGGGTGACCTGGGTATTGGATTCGACCAACCCGTTGATGTTCCTCTGAATGGCGACCAACCGTCTTCAAGTCGGGCATGTGAGTGTCAATTGTGTACCAGCAAGACCTTGTGCTGACTTGCCTTTTGGTAGCCTCTCCCTTAACAGAACTTCCAGATACCCCAGCTGCAGATGACAATCCCCTGCCGGATACCAACGTTGAACCGAAACCCGTTAGGAAGCCCAGGGAAAGGAAGCAAATCATCGACTCGGTGACAGAGATGGCAGATGGCCCCGGGTTCGCATCTCAAGGGGACGGCCCTTTCAAGGATGTTAGTAATATCGTCACTGAACAGCGCTTCCTTCCCCGCACAGCACTGGAAATGAAACTGTTTGCCATTGGAGACGATCCCCTACCCCATTTCCTTCCTACCAAAACCATCAACAATGACCTCTTCCTCTCGGCCGGGCCCCCAGGATTAGCACCTGAACTGGCTGAACTTTTCCTCCGTCCTCTCGAGTCGTCTGGTCAGAAGCGACGATACGCTTCGGTTGCTCCTGATGGTAGCAAACGTATCAGGCTCGACGAGGACGAAGTGGAGGCAGGTCGACGGGGAGTGAGCCTGGCTCCAAGCATTGCTGGGCTTACTGACAAGGGCGGGGAAGACCACAACCTAACTGGAGACTTCGACTTCGGGGACCAAACGGGGGGCTTGGACGAGTATCAGCTGGACCTTCCCAACGAAGATGGATACGGCAACGTCGACTTTGAACTGGGGAGGTCCAGGTCTGTCTCAGTCGCTCCTAGCGTCCGAAGCAGATTGTCTACACCTGGGGCTGAGGGATGGGAGGGAGAGGGAGGTTACATAGACTCAAGCTGTCCCATTGCCATGTTCGATCGACGCCAACCTCCGACACAAGCGCAGGAAGAGGCCCAAGAAGCAGACGCCAAAGGATTCAGCAAGAACACAGTGAAAGCACTGGGTTTCGTTCGCAAGGAGCTGCAGCCAACCGATGATGTGGAGGATGTCACTATGAGCTTCAACGCGATGGCTACGAAGGTAAGCTTGGTGCCTGGTCACATCAAACCAACCACCCATTCACGCTCCTTTATAGGCAACCCGTCGCGCAGCTGCGTCATTCTTCTTTGAGCTTCTTGTCCTTGGAACGAGAGACTGCGTCAAACTTACACAACCCGCGCCTTTCGAAGACATCCGAGTTCAAGGGAAACCCAGACTCTGGCAGGCACAGAGGCACAGTCCTCGTTCATCTGAATAAATTATCTTGTATAAGTATATTGTCGGCATTTATCCGAGTCATCTCGCACTATGGACCGTTTTGGATGTTGTAATTTTACTCTAGCCACCATGTATTCGGATTGAATAGATACTAAGATATCAAGCAGAGAAGCTAAAGTGTGGAAATCTAAGTGTAGATGACATTGGGGTCTTCGATATCGTACTTGCCAATGCCATGTTGAGTATGCAGGGCTGACAGGCGGTTTGTCGAAGCCAACCTGCACTGGTGTAGAGTAACGGAGAATTGGATAGGGGCCAAGGCTTGGCATCACGATTATTTGATCGCGCTCTCGAACGACACTTTGGTTGCAGCAACAACACATCCGTCGCAGCAATTCTTGTCTTTCACCATCCTCTGCTGCAGGATCAGCTTCCTATAACCCTCTTGGGCCCAACCTCGAAACAATTGTACTAAAGCCCACTCACATTGTTCAATTCTGTAATAACGCCTACCCTGAACGGCAAAGCAACTATCTACCATAATGGCACCAGGCTGGGTTAACCTCGAGGCAGCGACGAACGTGATTCCCGACTCTGCTTTCTCTGAAGGGGAGCCAGCCTTCAAATTCTTGAATCTTTCGAAAAAGACGCGTATCTATGGCTTCCTCGGATGGTGCGTCTGCTTTCAGAACTGCGCGACATGCTCGATGAAACTGACCCGCGCATTTGCCTGGAATGCTCAACCATCCTTCGTCAATGCCATGAACAATGAAACAAAAAAACAGCCTTTTGTTCGGTTTTGTGCTGAGTTTGGTGGGCGCTATCCTGCTCTTTGGAGGGAATGTTGTCGTTTTTGCTGGTGCGTTCTCAATGTCTCCCGCCAGGCCTTTTCACCAATCCTAAGGACCACTTGGCAGTCTTCTTTGGTCTTGGAACGCTTGTGTCGTTGTTGGGAACAGGATTTATCATTGGGGTGCGCGAAATCTCTTCACTTCTCCATTACCATAGCTGATTGTATGTCTGTGCAGTTCTTCAATCAACTGAAGCTCGTATGTCCCATTCACTAGTCTCCAATCAAGCAACACAGTAATGGACGTTCCTCATCCACTACAGATGTTCAAACCTGTGCGAGTAGTGGCCACGATCATCTTCCTCGCATCGATCGGTCTCGTCTTTGTCGGCGCATTCGTAATTGGCAGTGATGTAGGGTCTTTTCTCTTCACAATCGGCGACGCAGTACTGACACTGTATCCCCACTTCCAGATTCTTTGCCTCGGTACCTGTTGTCCGTTCACTCATCCATTCCTCCACTCATGTCCCATCTACAGTTCTCGTCTTTGTTCAGTACCTGGCCTACATCTGGTACACTCTCTCATACATCCCATACGCGCGCGCCGCAGTATCCAAAGCTGTGGGCCTCGGTTAATCTCACTTCAAGAGAATCCTCTTTTTCGATTCGGTGGCAAAAGGGCGCGATTGGATATTCTCGAACTAATAATATACATGTATCTGAATTTCGCTTTACGAACGGCAGCTTGGTTCTCGTTATAGCGCGGCTTCACAGTTTGGAAGACGGAGGGTGGGATTGAGTACGATGTGTGTTGAAGGAAGAGGATCGAGAGTGGATCAACCTTTGTACGTGTTCTTTTGGTTTCGCAGGGAATCCATAACCACAGCGTCTGGCGTGTCATCGTTTGCAGAAGTTGCCTTCCTAGAACATGGAACCCAGAGTCAGTTCCGTCCTGGTTCCACCACACACCCAGACCGAAAAGAAACGCACCTAACGGCTTCAACCCCCAACCTCATGAACACATTCCACCTCTTCTCGTCCCCAATAGTTGTCAATCCGGTCGTGATCTTATTCTTCTCCACCAATTCCGTCAGCTTTTCGATTCCGGGACTGTCAGGTTCGATATGTTTCCCAAACGCGAGGTTGGAAGCGGTGTATTCGTGGCCATTGTAAACGATAGTTTCGTCAGGGAGAGTTCTCAGATAGTTAAGGGCCTGAACCATCTCTTCTGCCGAGCCTTCGAAGAATCTGCCGCAACCACCGATGAAGAGGGTGTCCCCTGTGAACACGCCTCCTGGGTGGTTTTTGTTGACTGCATCGGTTACATGGAAGCAGATGGAATCTCGGGTGTGGCATGGAGTAGCGAGGCAGCTACAGTGACGGTATTGGCGTCGCATGGTCATGGATTAGAACTCTGTTGGACGTACCGGACTGTAATGTTATCACCGAACGTGAAGGTTTCGTTGTCCTTGACGATCTTGTTCACTGCAGCCACCTGGTCACTCCCTCCATAAATCGGTGCACCAGGGTATAGCTGGGCCTATTTCAATGTTCAACCAACCTCATCCCTCACCAGCCAATAGAAGCCACTTACAAATGCCTGTTGTAGTTAGCCTTATCATTAGCCACGCTCTCGAACCTGTAGCCCACCAGAACACACCTTATTCCCTCCAGCATGGTCGTAGTGATGATGCGTGGTAATCGCTGCAACGATTTCAACCCCTAGCTCCTTTGCCTTCTCCGTCACCTTGGGCACATCGTAGATGTCAACAGCAGCAGCCTTATTCGAAGGCTCGTCGATGAGGAGGTAGGCGTAATTGTCCTCGCGGACAGGGACTGGGACGATCTTCATATTTCTATAGGCAGTGGACGAGAAGGACGATTTCCTGTAGTTCTGGAGTCGAAGATGGTGGTGGAAAGTTCTGGAGACTGACTGTAACATGTGAGGGGTTGGATAAGCTGCAGTCGCCGGGTTTCTTTCCGGTGACGTCGATTATAATATTGGTCCCACGGCAACTTTCTGACGCGTTGACGGCGCTTCCAAGATGCTGAGAGTAGTAGATACTATTCTACTGCTCTACTCCCATATTACTTCTTCAAGACCTTTGGCGAGTGCAGAATTACGGCAGGCAGGGTCGCACTTCCTTCAACGTTGACTTCGACCTGACTCGGAGTCTGGGCTGTCAGGGGTATCACCGACAAGTATTTCTTGCGGTGTTCAGTGTTCATAGTCACGTATCTGAGCTCTCTTTATCTAATGACCTGCCCACAGCCAACATTGACCTTTCTTGCTCCAGATGATGGTCTATTATAATAGCTAGCGCCCATCAGACGCCCAAATGGGAGGCGGCTGTCAACCCCCAGGCCACGGCAACATCCGAACATGATAAGTGGCTTGTGTCCAGTCTGCACACGAGGGGATCCTGGTGCTCTATTATACTGCATCTCCGGCTCTCCTGGGCGTAAAATCCATGAAGTCCACAATTTTAGAGTACGCATACTTCGTTTGTATGCTCTAAGGACCCCACACTGCACCCACCGTGACCCACATCTGATTATGTCTGACGAGGAGATCCAAAACGTATACAGGGTCGTTAATTTTTGTAGGCCTGGCCAGAGAACAGTCTTTGCCTACATGTATTGTAGGTTGGGCAGTAAAACCGCTCGTTCCAATCAACAGATCCCCCAAGCTGTCCCACCCAGGTGGGCGACCGGTCTTCATGTTCCTCCAATCGAAAATCCGATGGTAGACACTTACGAGCGAGACAATCGGAGTCGCCCACGGATCTGCATACACAGCCTGAGGTAAGTAACCGTCGTCACCACAGCCTTTCGGCTGGCTGAGCTAAAGATAGAGGAGTACAATAGATTCCATTCAATAATGAGCGCCCGTACGTGCTTCGTTTCCCAAAGACTGGGATTCCATCTTTCGTGATCATCACCGTCCGCCATGATGGTCCTGTCTTACCTTTTGTGCCAGGATTCATGTATATATCGGCGAATGCGACACGGTAAAACACCCACCGATTTCCTTCCCCTTGCCAATCGCTCTACGTCTGGGCGCGGCCGTGACGGTCCTTTCGAATTCAACCCCGCACACTCCTTTGAACATAAGTATTTATGTGCCCATCCATCTGAGCGCACTTATCTAAATCCACCTATCGTGCTGTCTCAGCTGTGGCCATGGTCCGGCTACCCCAGCTAAACGCTAATCCTTCCCATGGTAGCTTGCTGTCGAGAGGGCCCTCGGTGAGTTGCGGCCGCGTTGTTGTTGAATGCCCAATACATACCTTGCCTCGACAGCCAGTGGACAAAGTCGATAGCAATGTTGAATCCCGTCAACACAGAGGGATTGACCACGAGTTCTGCCGCGGATTATCCTGTACGTCGATTAGCACATGATCCTATACCACGGATATGTTTTTAGACATTCTTGAAAGGGCTAGAGGTGGTACAGAATTGGCGCTGCAATCCGTTCCTCCCGATGCCCCCGCCGACACGGACACCCGAGTCGCCACCAAAGACTTCAGGGAGGGGTACTCCAGTGCCTGCGCCATCCCCCACAGCACCGGCTACAAGTACGAGAGGGAATAAAAGCTCCACCCGTTCGTCGACAGCCGAAACTCCTACCCCGACGAGACCTCCTGCTTCACCATCTCCCCAGGAACCTGTTGTACCTCCGCCAGCGACCGGAGATAACTCTGAGGACCCACCTGCGGGCACGCCTTCTCGTGACTCGAGTGAACCTCCGTCAGAAACCTCGGTGAGTCCAGAGATGGAAAAAGAGGGGGCAGCAGATTGATATCCCACTGTTCTTCAGAACAACTTACCCTCCGAGTCCGTAGAGGACGCAAGCTCACCGGAGGAATCCGAAGGCGAGGGTCGGCCCCTTCCAGTTTTTGGGACGAATACGGGAAGTCACGACGGAAACACGTCGACAGCTGGGAGCCCGCCCTCAGAGCCGACTCACAGACAAGGCTCGGTCGCTGGAGCAAGCAAGGCAGATGTTACAAGCACTGCTCTCGACGGCATCCTTTTCCCAACATCCGGGTCGAGCGGCGGGGGAGACGAGACTGCCAACGCACCAGGCTCAGTGGGTGGTGCGAAATCAGGTTCAAGCAATACGGGCGCAATTGTGGGTGGAGTCTTGGGCGCTCTTGCTCTCATTGGACTTTTGATTGCTGCGTTTCTGGTTTATCGACGACGAGTTCGGAGAAGTCGTGTTCCGCCATCCGCAGAGTTTATGCAGAGATATGGAAATTCGGCCATGCTGCATGCTCAAAGTCCTTACTCGCCCATACGGTATGATGGACTGGTCGGTGAGGAACAGGTGCCAGGTTATACCCAGGGAAACTACCAACTTCCTTTCCGCGACAAAGCTTGAGCTTATATACCCTTAGTCACCGAATTATACATTGAGTGGCAGTCTCAACACGCAATTGGGGTTGTTCGTGTAAGCGCCTGGGCTACGTGTCGGTAAGCGCTGGGTCGGAGTTGGAGCGGAGGCTAGACCGGCAGCCGGATCACGAGATTCGGAGGTAAGAGAATGGCAAAATATGGTCCCACGTGTTGAGTGAAGCGACCAGTGTTGTGCCAACGAGAGGAGGATTACAACCGACGGTCGTTGTTGGTCGACTTTTCAACCCGTTTCGTGCGTATGGTTTCCATGTTCCCCCGAGATCCTTCTGTTTGACCTGTTTCATAGCATTGGTCCCCGCATCCGGCCCGCCATGCCCTCCTTTTTATCCAAAGTTTTGAGACGTAAACGCGATGACAGGGAAGGGTCCTCAGCCTCAAAGCGGTCAGAACCCGAAGCTAAAGGCGCCAGGCGAGAAGACGATTCACCAAGCACCCCAAACTTCCCGGACGACAATGGACAACAGAGAGGCAGGGGGCGAGAGGCGACCAAGGACAAGGATCGTGCGTTGAGGACCTTTTTCAGGTCTAAATCGCGCGCTCCCTCGCCGTCAGAGCGCAAGAGAAAGTCGGAAGACGCACCAGTGTCTTTCCTATCGCTGGATCTCCTGAACGACGCTGGCTCCGAGCCAACAGCGGTCTTGGATGATTCTGCTGTTCTCTTGTCCAACAAGGCTCTCGGTGACCGCAAGTTGACACCAGTCGAGGCAGCGGGGCTCGTACGGACATGCTCGCAAGCCATAACTCTTCGAGGTTAGTGACCACCCACATCTCCTTATGTTCGATGCTCATGCATTCCATCAGGAGTCGACACCCTCGGGATTATGCACCCTCATTGGTATTCGGCTTCCCAAGACATCCAACGGAGATTAATCTCCCTTTTCATTCATTCATTATCCACGCAGACACCATCTTCAGTCCCTTCATTTGAATCCGAAATTTCCACCACCCATTCTCCCCACGACGTTGCCGCTGTCCTCCGTTGGGGATTGCGCCACCTTCAGCTAGAAGGTGGCAGCTTCGGAAAGGAGAAGGAGTGGTACAACACTTTCTTCGACTCGGAACGCAATGCCGAATATCCTCCCAAGGCATTCTCAGAGAAATTGGCACCCCTCGTACCAGCCTCGAATTATGATCTCCTGAAGGAAGTCTTCGAAATATTCTCATCCCTTGCCTCGCACGCCGAGACCAATAGCACATCAGGGGGAAAACTATCCAAGATGTTTGGTCTTTGGCTGTTGTCCACGAACCGCGTTGAACCCAAGGACGACTGGAAATCCTTCTATGAACGCTGGGAGCATTCTGGGCGCCAGCTGGAACACTTGTTCCTTGCCAGCATTCGGTGAGTCGAGCGTCTTGTTCCTCGAAACGCCACTGATCACGTTCCCAGTGACCAAGCAGCAGAACAACGAATTCCCATTCGCTTGCTCGAGCTTGTTCACCGATATCCGTACACCACAAATCATTCTCCCACCACCGATGTTCGACTACTGTCTCGACCGCAGTTTACGACACAGGTGTATGATGCACTTTTTGTACGCGTTGAAACCGAACTTCCGACAGAGATCGACCGTCCCAAATCCAAGCTCCAACCTCTGCGCATCGTCGCTGAGGCCTTATCATGTACGGCAGAAGAAGGTGACCACGCTGCATTGTGGTCAAAGATTGTGGTGGCTTCCAAAGCTGAAGGCAGTGGATCACCGCTAACTCGCATTTTCACTGACGATACCATCCGAATCCTCACTCTTGCGGGAGATGAAGCAGCGGAGGACAAAGCAAAGCAATCCCCCGCTCATTCACTGCTCGCTCTTCCCTCTTCCGGCGGCAGGCGCCCTTCTTTCTCTCTCAGCGAGTTCACCACTGACGGCAATCGCACCACTGCTGCCCAAAGCGCGGCTACAGAGACAAGTCCTCTCACCGCTGACTGGAGCGTGTTTTCAAGCGCCGGATTCAGCAGTTCCTCCACCCCTCTTACCCCTCTCGCGAACACTCTTTTCAACACCGATGACGCCCTTAAATCATCTACATCCGGTAAACCTTCCTCCCCGAACGGATCCCGGGTCGAGCTTCGAAAGGAGCCCAGCGGATCGAGCTTGAAGGACGAGCTGAAGCTCGAGTCCAAGATTGCCGGTATCCAAATCGTGCAACTCGACGAGGCATTTGTTGATTTCTGGAGCGATGCGCTTCTCGACCCCGTCTCAGCGAGCTGGCCATCTTTCGTGGTCTGCAAGCTGCGACCTGCGTTGACTTCCCAACTTCCTTACGGAGAGGAGGGCGACAAGAACCTCAAATGGCTCGTCTTGGAACAAGCATTCGCTGTAAAGCCTCCACCACCACCTCCTATTCCTGAGGCCACAACGCTTGCCGAACGTTCCAGTTCTCCAGCACCCTCCTCCATCACCAAGAAGCGCTTCGCATTCTGGTCCTCACGCTCCAAC
Organism: Coprinopsis cinerea okayama7#130; assembly: GCF_000182895.1. NCBI lineage: Eukaryota > Fungi > Basidiomycota > Agaricomycetes > Agaricales > Psathyrellaceae > Coprinopsis > Coprinopsis cinerea. Next base: position 1,922,387 of record NW_003307543.1, on the reverse strand, counting down.
TCGCTGTTGTCGACCAAGAGCAGGAAAGAAGGCAAGGATAAGAACTTCGGGGGTCCTGTAGGGGAAATGGGCGAGGTCTTGGAAGAGGGCAGTCAAGGCCAACCTCTGTCCAGAGCGTCTACCTCGAACACGGCTAGGGGCAAGAAGCGCGAAAGCTTCATTAAGGTTAGGGTGCCTTCCCCTAAGCCGCGCAAGTCTGCTGACACTGCTCCCAAATCCGTCGACACTACTCCCCCGACTGACGCCGACAAGAAGGATGACAACAAAGAGGATAAAGTAGCTGCAGTCACTGCTGCTGCTGCTGTCGCGGGTGCCGGTGCCGTCGCCGTCGCTACTCAGCGTGAAGGTGAGGCCAAGGAGGACGCCATCGTCTCTAATGTAGAGTTGAAGGAGGAACCTCTTCCCGTTCCGACCGAAGCGCAAGTCACCACCGCTGATGTTTTAGGGGCTCAAGCGGGGGCCCCTGCGACTCAGCATGAACCTGAAGCGACTCATGCTTCCAAAGTGGTGGAGGAGACTATCATCAAAGAAGCCGAGCCTTCAGAGCCTGTTGCCATCGACGAAGCTAAGGACGACGCCCCCGCCGACAACACTCCTGATGCAGAGGTACCCGTCCCTGGACCTGCTGTCGAGGAAATTGAACTCCGAGCACCTGTTTCGACCGAAGATCAACCCGCGGAGCCAGAGCCTGTTCCTACCCGAGAGGAAGAAACGCCCGCTGTCGCCACGACTTCAGCTCCTGAAGATCCAGCCACTTTAAACACTCCAGCCGAGGAATCAGCTGTCGCGGAGCCCACGCCGGTTGTTCAAGTTGAGACCGCCGCTCCCGTGACACAAGACAACGTCGAGATTGTGCACGAGATAATTGAGGTCGACAAAGTGGTCACTCCCCCCGAGATCATTGAGGCTGTTCAAGCATCCGCGGTGAACTCGCCAAAGAGTGAAACGCTTGACCTTGCCCCGGCCAATCACCAAGAAGGCGCCGATTCAACTCCACTCCCGGAACTTGCTCCTGAACCAGTCAGTGAAGAGCAGGAGGAACCGACTGCCGCAGATGCTATTGCCAACGCCGACAGGGCAGAGGAGCACACTCCTGCCGGTACTACCGACCAAGAAACCGAACAACGCGGTGTTGAAGACGTTTCCGACACTTCTGCCATCGCTGAGAAGTGAAACAACTCGAATCTATCGATCCGATGCCGCACCGACGAAGCCAGCTGTCGCCTGTATCAGCCTCTCGTCAACATTCCTTCCACCCGTCTTACACACGTCCTTCTCTTATCTCTATCTCACCTAACCCATGTCTCCACTAATTCCCGCCGCCTTGTAGGTTGGATCACTGACATTCCTTATTTCTTTTTGTACCGTCGATACGGACCCTTGCCTCCGATTCCCTCTAGTATAGCTTAGCTAGTATTACTATGCTCGCCACTTGGACGCTCTACTATACCCTAGGCCTCATTGGTTTCCTTCCCTCTTACTGACAATCGATCTTTCGATCTGCCCATCTCGAGTCGCGATATCATAGTAGGATTTTTTCTGTACAACTTAATCTCGAATTGCGGGTATACCGGAATGCGTACTACAAAGCAGCAGTGTGCATGGCAACATAAGTTAAATGGCGTGTACATACAACAAGAGTGGCACAAGGTGAAATGCTCGGAAGGGTGGGAGAGAGAATCGTAAAACGACAATCGGTAGGCGCGCTCAGTTATCGAGGATTGCTCCCACCACATTGGCAACGCGAAGTTGCCGGAGGTCAGTGTACGTCTATATATCCATCGTTAGATGATCAATGAAATCATACGAGGAGAGAGACACACCTGACCACAGCCAACGAATATGATAGGTTGTCCAGTGACATAGGTCATGGATAGAGCTGCTCCAACTTTATCGTCGACAGTGTCCCACTTGGTCACCAACATTCCATCAATTCCACGACCCTTTCCTGCACCAGAAGCAGAAGAAAAGTCGCGCAAAGCCCGATCGAATTTGGTGAGCTGATCAACGGCTTCGTTCCCAACCAATGCCTCGCCCACAAAGATGATCTTGTCAGGATTGTTGACAGCCACCAGCTGCAGAAAGAAACTGATCAATGCGACGATGAAGGAGTTTTGAACGGCGGCGCGTTACCTTCGCAAGGGCCCGCATGAGGGGTTCATTATCTTGCATTCGGCCAGCGGTGTCAATGAGGACGACGTCGAAGTCATTGTCTTTGGCTGAAAAGGTCGTTAGGAGAGCTTTAGGGCAAGATATAGGATAAATAACATACCATACAAGATGGCTTCCTTTGCGATACCTGCCGCATCCTTGCCATAACCCCGTTCAAAGAGCTCCACGCGACCCTTACTATCACCAGCACCATTCACCCCTAGCATGCCAAGATTTCGCACATGTACACGAAGCTGCTCCACAGCGCCGCTCCTGCACATCCACACGGTTACATTTTATTTCAAGTCCTAAATCAACGGCGGGGCTCACCTGAAGGTATCGCACGCGGCGATCAAAACGCGTAATCCATTCTGAATTAACCAGAAACAGACTTTTGAAAGATTTGTACTCTTTCCAACACCGTTCACACCGACAAAGGTGATGCTGTAGGGCATGCGTTGCTGGCCTGAAGGTAACGCCGAAGCTCGTTTGTTCTTGATGGAAAGCAAGAGGTCTGTTGACGTTTTCGGCGTCAAAATCCGCGTCAAAGAATTTGACAGGGCCACTCGAACAGCAGCGGTGACAGCTACAAGCGGACTTCTTTAGCCTATCCCCATATCAAAACGATACGGTAGACTTACTCTGGAAACTTCCGATCTTCTTCCCCACTAGCGTCTCTCCAACGCCTTCACAGACCTTCTCTGCAATATCCATGGCGACATTTTTCTTCATCAAGTGTTGCTTCATTCCCTCCAACACGGGTTTCAAATCAGCCTCTGTCAACACCTTGGATCCAGTCAAACGCGCGAACAGAGAGCCCAATGCAGAGGTCGAAGCAGCTTTGTGTTCGATCGGCCTCAGTACATTAGCGATGGCGTTGTCGGTATCCTTGTCGTTCGTAGAGAATTCCCAGTCTTTAACTTCATACATCCCATCTCGTGTTCGAGTTCCCAACGAAGCCTGATCGACAAGTGATTGGAGGTCATGCGATCCGACCTCGCTGTCTTCAGGCTTATCGATACTGAAGTCCAACGATGCCATGTCGGACTCTGTAGGAACCTCGTCGCCCCATTTTCGTTGTGCTTTCGTTTTGGTTTTGCGCTTTGGAGTGAATTCGGAGCTGGATGTGGAGTTAGAAACGAGAGGGAAATCTAACCGCGGTAAACAGTAATAACTTACTCGGAGTGGGGGACGCTGTCCCTGCCACTTCCGGCGTCCGAACGTCCACCTCCTCTGCCACCACGACGACCGCCTCGCCCCCGGAGTCTGTTCTTCAAGGCTTGAACATTCCTTGCGATTTGCTGCTCGTCCTGTGAGGTATCGGCTGTCACAGTGGGTTCTGCACAATCTTCAGTACGAACAAATTGAGCGGATAGGAGACCCAATTACCCGTTCCCTGGTCATCCGAGGGCGGAGTGCTCAGGTCCTCAACTGGCCGGACGGGCGCTCGGAGTCGCGACTTACGCTCCTGTGTACGGTTAAGACAGTGCCAATTAAACCATCGGGAACGCATACCAAAGCAGCCTTCTCTTCGAAACCACGAAGAACCTTGTCAAAGATGTTGTCCCATCCCTCGAACGCCTTGCTGAAGTCCCAAGAGGTCGTTTGCACGGCAGCAGCCCGTGCTGTATTGATAGCATGCAAAGAGGCAACGAATGCAGCAATGAACGGTTCAAAGTATTTGATAAAGAGGGTCTTGATGGCGCTCAAAAGGTCGTCGACGTATGTTAGCTGTAGGATACGCTGGTACGCGACCTGTACGATTGTATTGAGTTACCCGGGTGTTTCGAATGCCAGTGAAGAGAGCACATACCACAAATATAAGTTCCAGATCGTTTACGAATGTCCATCTAACGGCGTATCCATCCTTTTCGTACTTTTCCTCTGCTGTCCGACCCTCGATTAGAGCCTCTCGAATGAGTGAGTTGACAGGTGAGGCAGACGATGATGCGAGTTGGGCGGCGTCGGGGGTAAATGACCTCGACCAAAGGACTATTCCTCCTGTAGAACTGATTAGATTTGTAGCCATAAGTTTCTGTTCACTGTTACCTTTATGTGATATTGAACAGTGGTCGAGCATTACTAGGTGTATGGAGCAAGCGTTAGCCTCTACATTTCCGACGACCAAAATCCGCCAGCATACCCGGAGATCACGTGGAATATCTCAGTGATCGGCCCCTATTCGGCGGTGGTAACCCCCAGGTAAATAAAAAGGTTGCTTTTAGTTACAAGAACTACATTTACTCGCACAATAATCTAGCTTGCATTAGGAGAGATCCCATGGTCATCTAACCATTGACGTACGTCCTTTTTGGTTACCAAGGCTTCGGCTACATTCGGAGTCTCCCTCGGTCGATACAGCCGCATCACGTAGCCACAGACACTCCAGATGTCGTCCCAGTGAGCGTCAAAGAGTTCCCACCATGGTGGACTGGTTGGCAGAGGGATGTTCAAGTGTCTTGTCGAAAGAACGATGGCAGCGCAGACGATGGTGGGAATCTGGTAGATGGCATAAACCGGCGTTTGCAAGCTGAAGGACAGTGAGAAAGTGGTGTCGTGAAGGTAAGGATGAGAACGCACGCATCGTTGAGATACCCCCAAGCCTTGGTACATAGTTCAGAGTTTTGGCCAAGGCCGAGTAGCCTCAGATAGTTTATGAGGGTATTATAAGGCAGGGTAACATGTACATTGAAGCCCAGCCTCTTCAGTATTTGCATCTCTGCAACGACGAGCGCCTCCTTGAGTTGATAGAATGTGTCGCCAAAGTATGACATTGGATGGTAAACAAACTCTTGCCCAGACTTTCCCTTGGGGCTTATAGAGTGCGTAGCCCTTTGCAAGAGCAAGTCGTAGACATTGATGATGTCCCTCATTCGTAGAGGACACTCTTCCAGTTTCGACGAGAGGTACAGCGCACCCATGCCAATGTCCTTGGAAAGAAGAAGCAAGTCGCGTTTCGTAAAGTTATCGTCGCGATAGGTTGGCTACTGACCCCAACACCAAATTGTCTCATGGAAGTGACAAACCAAAAGCGCTGGAAGAGGATTTGAGCAGTCGCAACCGCCACTTGTTTTCTGGTCCAAGGTTGTGAATCAGCGACGAAGCCTAGCGAAAAGAAACAGTGTTGAATGCCTACTGCCGCAATAAAATGCCAGCTTGATGGATAAGTTTACATCCGTAAGCTCTCAGATCCTCTTCAAGTTCTGCAGGGATCCCATCTTCCCTGGAGGGTGTCTTTTCGATTTGGGAGAGCGAAGCCAGTGGGTAAAACGTCGCAGCCATCGTGGTTCGAAACCAAGTCAAAGTCGCGGACCAAACAGTGCACCGTGCAAACACGCGTCGCGGGTATTTATTCGGGGCCAATCAATGATCGCGCAGTCCCCAGGTTTCCCTCAAACCACAACGTTCACCAGCAACGCTCACACTGGCTGGCGCCATTTAATATCGTCAGTCTGGAAGCGAAATCTGACCGTGAACCTTGTCGCTTGGACCGTGGCTTCTTTTGCCTTATCTCATCGATTATCTCGCATTCCTACCTAACTTCGCGGTCGAACACAATACAACTTCATTCTTCCAACAGGTCGCGCAAATCGACCCATCTCATCATTTGACTAAAGAAAAGCAGGAGTAGGACCATTGAACAATGTCGAGAGAGACCTTCACAGAGGTTAAGGTCATCACGAACTCATTCCCTCTGCTCAAGTTGGTATCCCACTTTCAAGATGGTCTCTGGTTCTCATATTGTTCCCAGGCTGCCCTCCGTTGCATACGCGCAATATAGAGGTGAGTAATCGCCAAATGCCGTCAACCTGAGTCTTGTTCTCTGAACTTGCCTAGTTGGTGTGTGTCAATGCTCCTTCCATATTAGCATTCCCATCCTCAACGGCTACGTGTCCAGACTTCAATCCCGACTTCAACGAGGGAAAGAATTTTGTGAAGAAGCGAGAATATGTTCATCATTTGCAAACCAAGGTAGCCAACGACATTTTCGGCAGACACTACTTCCTCTACGATGGAAGGGAGCTTGGTTATGCCGAACCGGAACTACAGAAGATTCTAGGGCCAGCCAAAACGGTTGGTAGTTGTTGTCATCATATTCATGCTGTTTCTTATCTCTGCCACAGTTTTATGCTGATCTTCGGTCAACACGATTATTCAGTCCGACCGAATTCATACCGCCGACGGGGAAAGGCAAGCTGAAGACCAAGACTCCTTGCGTCGAGATCAAGTTCACGCGGACGTCCGGACCTCTCATTGGGTATCAGTAAGCCGCCAACATCTGAACAGAGAAGCCACATGTTCACCGTGCATAGAGAGATATCCTATGTCATGGGGAACCTCAGGAATCCCGAAGCCAAGGAACGAAGGGAAAATGTAACCAACTTCCTACAGTTGATCTTACGCCACAATACCAACAAGTACGTCTGATGACACATTTGGCCTACGTTCTACTCACAATTACTGTAGCACATATCCAAATAACGGGAAGACCTATTTTCCGTACACTGTCAGGGACGTCGAGGAAGACGACAACAACCGACGCAGAATGAGATTACCTCGGGATTCAATCCGGGACGCTGAGCGAATTCCCTCGAGCGGGCTTGAGCTTCGACGTGGCTTGTTCCAGTAAGCGTTTGTTCCAGGAAACCCTTAACAGTATTGATTTGTATGGAAAGTTCAATCCGCCCTACTTTCGACCGAATGATCGTGACTGTCGATACTTCAGTTGCAATATTGTAAGTCCATGGTCGAAATACATGTTCGCTAGCTGGTGAATTGACGTGGCTGGCAGTATTCCTGGAGGACCCCTCCAAGATGTTATTGGCACTTTCCTGGATCAGCACAATCTCCGATCGCTGAGAGAGGGTACTCCACAGTTCAGGAAGATGGTGCAGTATTTCAAAAACGTCAAGATCAGGGTGAAAGTTCCGGAAAAGAATTCCGAGGTTACTAAAACAATACGGAATTTCGTTTCCAGTGGAGGGCACTTTATGTTCGAAGGTCCAGACGGAGAGATGAGTGTCGCAGTGCGTTCAAGCAGGTGCATCGATTGGTATCTGTAACTGACTCCTTGCAGGAGCATTACCTGCGCACACACAATTACAGGGTGCGGGTACCACAAGCACCAGGTGTAGTCATTCGCGAGAATCCGGTTAAAGTTGTGGTACCCATGGAATTGTGCGAACTGGTGGAGAACCAAATGTTTCGCAGGAAACGACCTGAAGAGACTGCCCACATGGTTCGGTTTTCCATCATTCGTCCACAGGATCGACTGAAGAAAATCAAACAAGCTGTACGCCGCCGAGAAAGCTTACCTTCAGCCAACTGGCGGACTGACGCATATCTAGGCCCGGAACTACGATGCATACGAGGCACTGGTGCAGGCAGGAATGGAGATTGGCAGAGACCCACTGACGGTGGATGGAAAGTTATTGACGGTTCCTACACTCGTATACGGTAACGGTGATCGCATGGCAAGTCTTTCAAGTTCAATGTATGTGGTTGCTCGCTTTCTCACCACACCGACAGAGACCACAAAATGGGTCTTGGAATGTGGTACGCAAGCAGTTGTACAGGCCCGCCGAGATGAAATTGTGGGCAATAGCTAATTTCACCCCCATGCAACTCTCTTCGGGGGACATAGCAAATATTGCTGATGCCTTGGCGTCTTGTTGCAGAGAGCTTGGTAAGTGGGCTACCCGGTGCAGGCTGAATCAAACTCCTAACGATGGTTTGTAGGAATGAGTAAGTATTCCGCGGGCTGCAGCGAACGTACAATGAATGATACGCATGTGCGCCTAGACGCAAAGCCTCCTCTCGTGCAACGCAGTCTCGTCGACAGTGCGAGCACGCAAGGGGTATGTCGGCTCTCGGGGTTGACTCCTTGTAATGACTCAGCTTCTGCAGGATCTTGTCGCTCTCGTGAAAGAATGTGCCGCGATTGCAGGGAGAATACACAACATCAACCTTTTGGACGACCACCTTCGGCGGTTTATGCTTGTCGTAATCCTTCCCGAGGACGCGCTCAATCTCAAAGCTAAAGTGAAGTACTTCGGGGACATCACGCATGGTTTGAGGTTCTCGCTCTCGTCGAGTTTATGATCTTGACAGTGTTTTCGCCAGGCGTTCCGACCCAGTGTTTGAGAGTCAGCAAGTTACTGGATCCGAAAAGCAGGAGATTGAAACAGCCACGACAACTCAACCAGTATTTCAACAATGTAGCTCTGAAGTGCGTTTCCCCGCCGTATCCCGGGCTGTCCTGCTCATTGCTTTGTCCTGCTTGCAGAATCAATGCTCGCTTGCGAGGTGTCAATGTAATGCTGGAGTCGAAAATCCCTGGGGGTTCGCCCTTGGCGATACTATCCACCCAAGGGAGAAAGACGATGATCATTGGTTCGTACAGCTTCGCAATCTCCATGCAGTATTGTTGACGGCAATTCAATGGAACACTAGGTGTTGATGTCAGCCATCCCGGTCCTGGAGTTACCAACCGACCATCCGTAGCAAGTTTGGTATTCAGCCTGTACCAAGGGGGAGCCCAATATGCAGCAACGACAACGATCCAGAAACCCAGACTAGAAAAAGTCGAACAGCTGGCCTCGATGTTTACCTATGCCCTGAATAGCTATTCGGCAGTGATGGAGGGGCCACCGAATACCATCGTCTATTATCGCGACGGCGTCTCTGAGGGAGAATACACAACCATCTTCGAAGATGAAATGGCGAAACTAGAAGGTGGGGACTTTGCCTTCGTGTTTCTCAGGGATCTGGCTTATGCCTTCTCTCCAGCGGGATTCTTAGAGTTCAAAGAACAGAATAAGGGCAAGGGCCCCATTCCAGACAAACTGCAGTATACCTTCATTGTCGTAGGAAAACGGTTAGGGCTGTATCTCATTGCACCAAGCGCATAGCTTACAGAGATGGGTTAGACATCACACCCTCCTCTTTCCTCCTACCCCGTGAGTTGAAGTATTTCTCGGTTTAACCACAGGAAACTGGCTAACAGGAGTGTCCAGGGACGTGGCAGACTCTACAGGCAACTATATACCAGGCATTACGGTTGACACAGGAGTGGTACAGCCATTTGTCCCCAACTTTTACTTGCAATCGCATTCGGCGATTCAAGGCAGTGAGTGGACTACAGCAAGCCACCTCTACGGACTATACTCACTTCCGACACAGCGTCTCGTTCAAGCCATTACATCGTACTGCGAAACGACACCTTCCCAAGTCTACTTGAGTTTGTTTCTCATTTGGATTCTTTGACAGGTTCTATCTAACGCCTACTCTCTATGCAACTGTAGGATTGAGCGTCTGTCATTCGAGCTATGTCATATCTATGCCAAAGCTACTCGATCTGTCTCTATACCTGCCCCTGTCTATTGTACGTCTGCGACACCTCTCCATTCACACCCTACTGATGACGACCGCCTTTTCTTTTCAGATGCTGACGTGAGTTTGACTTTTCAAGAGCAGTCCCTCTGGATTCCACTGACCTGCTCCATCCCTGCGCAGTTGGCATGTGGGCGTGGAAACTTCCATTTTAGCCCGACGATCATGGGTCACGGAATAGACGACAGCGCCTCATTTGTATCCACCGGGTCCGACAAGTACGACGACGACTACTGGAAGGAGGTATTCCGAAAGGTTCATGTTAACTTGCAGCCCTTGATGTACTTTCTATGAACTCGGGGGTTCCAGCACCCAAGCCACACCAAGGTCTTTCCCATTTCTTGGACAAGGTGGACGGATGGACTGTCGGGGCTGCGTCAAACAACTGTAGTGTGATGGAGATCGGTGTCAATGACACCATGATTGATGTTTTCAGGGGTTGGGAGTTCCATGAGTATGCGGTCACGCCAAAAAGCCAGTGCGATATGCATTGTGTTGCGAATGATTTTATGTAACGACTACTGTACAAATGGTGTCTTTCAAATGAATTAGTCCATTACTATGATACGAAAGCAAGAAGGACAAGAATAACTTAGCGCGGAGTATGTAAGAATGCACCAACGGCCCACGGAAACGAAGATAGCGAGTGGGTACGCGTTTAAGACGGGAAGAAAAGGCCTTCTTGGATCTAGAAGAAACCCGAAAGCTGTCGTGGCATTGACTGGACCTGGTTCTTCACGCGGGGTGGCCCAAGGATGATGGAGAATCATCGGGCACTCATGTGGGTAAGGGGGACACCAAGAACAAGTTCGTTATCTTGAGTCGAGGCGGTGTTGCGGTGGATCTGACGGAATTGGTGATGAGACGAGAACCGTCTCAGTTGGTGCTGGTGAGCACCGGGTGTCAGTCGCCGTTTGTTGGAGGGTGGAGAGTCTGCTGGTTGTGAGTGTCCCGACGAAGACGAGTCGTCGCTTTCCTCCACTTTGCGCTTGCGACTGGTTTGCCGATAAATATACGGAGGATGCGAGAGGTCCTGGTCTGTGTCTGGCAGTAGTTGAAACTGCAAAAATCGAGGAGAGTGGTAGGGTAGAGGCACTGGGGCGACGAGCGGGGCCTTGCATACTACTACCCCAGTTTGTGTTTCCTCAGCGTCTGTTTCAAGTGATTAAATTCTGATTTTTTGGGGGAGAAAAAGCAGAGAAATTGCTCACCGAGATGAGGGAGGTCCAGGTCTGATAGACGACGGAGATGCATTGTATGGGTGGTTGCGAAAGAAGGAACGGCATTTTATATAGTTGGCCGTTAATTGTCAAGTCAAGCCATCAATCGCAAACAAGGCCGAGTCTCCGGTGCACGCGAGAGAAAGAGTCCCTTACCCACCACCATCAATCCACGACACAACCCAAAATGTTCAGGTCGACCCTCCGTTGCTGCCAACAGGCACTGGCTTCTGCGTCCACACCTGCAGCAAGGCAGCAACCAGCCTATTTTGTTCAGCGAAACGCGAATGGCAACCTCCCAGTCTATACCGACGTCCGCAACGCGGGTTCGCGAATTCTAGTGCAAATCAGGAATGTGGACGGCAGCGTAGAGGTGGGTCCACGTCGTTATTCTTGGGCTCAGTGTCTTTTCTAAACCATACACGATAGGCGTTGGCAAAGGAACTGTCTGAATCCTTGTTTGAACCGGGGACACGGGAAGCAAGGAAACTCGCTGTGCGGACTAAGCACCAACACATTGTGATTGCTGGCGGGCGGTGGAAACAAGAAGTTGTGGAGTGGCTGAAGGCTAGAGGATTTTAGTGTGTTTCCAAGACACGACTATTCCAATTGTGTTCGCTGTTGAAGACGTTGAGCACGAGCACACCATACTTCGTCACTCAAATGTTATGCAAGTTTTGCGCACTGCTTCCGCCAATTTGACCTTAGGTTAGGGTTGCGTTGTAACTTAACGGAACGGGCATCCGGTCTTGCTTATAATCGAACAAATAATCGATCCAACTTTTTAGAATCCTTTTCTTTCTCCACCACATTACAGAATGGCCTCTCCAGCACCCTCTACCCCTTCGTTGTCCACCCCAGTTCCTCAGAGCGCAGGAGGAGCAAGCGTCGCAGCTGCTGCACCCGCACGTTCCTCCAGTCAGCGTGAAGCCGGAAACTTGGGCACTTTTGGTGTGCGTTCCCTAGACTTCGCGATCCTCTTCCAGGCTATAGACTTAACTTGCGGTTGGGATGTAGGTTAAATCGGGATTGGCTCAGATGCTCAAGGTGCGTTCAACCAGTCAAAGAGGGGACCTCCTTATCTTAATCTCCGTCGATTGCAGGGTGGGGTGATCATGGACGTAGTCAACGCCGAGCAGGTCGGTTGACCTCATTCGTCCACTTTTTTTGTGTTTTACGTCTCTCTGGTGTAGGCTCGCATTGCCGAAGAGGCAGGCGCTTGCGCCGTTATGGCTTTGGAGCGGGTCCCGGCTGATATCCGCAAGGAAGGTCCGTAAAAACCCATATCACAGTCGATAAAGTGCTTATGGAGGCTCTGTTCCCGCCGTACAGGTGGTGTGGCCCGCATGGTCGGTGACTGTTTTTTTCTGACTATGTTCTCGGAAATCTGACGGAAGAGACATTAGAGTGATCCCAAAATGATCAAGGAAATCGTCGATGCCGTGACTATTCCGGTCATGGCCAAGGTCCGCATTGGTCATTTCGTCGAAGCTCAGGTAAGCTTCCTTCTCTAACCCGCGTTCCATTCAATCTTATCACTGTTTCCCCTCGAAGATCCTTCAAGCCATCGGTGTTGATTACATTGACGAATCCGAAGTCCTCACTCCCGCCGATGAAGAACATCACATCAACAAACACAACTTCAAGGTACCCTTCGTCTGTGGTTGCCGCAACCTCGGTGAAGCTCTGCGCCGGATCTCTGAAGGAGCTGCTTTCATCCGAACCAAGGGTGAGGCTGGCACGGGCAACATTGTCGAAGCTGTCCGACACGAGCGAGCTGTCATGAGCGACATCAAGAAGGCAAGCGTTATGAGCGACGAGGAGCTCTACGTCTTCGCCAAAGAGATCCAAGCGCCGTTCCATCTCTTGAAGGAGACTGCTAGGTTGAAGAGGCTTCCCGTTGTCAACTTTGCTGCTGGTGGAATCGCTACCCCTGGTATGGATCTGACCCCATGACATTCGAGAAAAGGCGAGGCGCTCACTAGCCTGCCTTTTAGCTGATGCGGCGCTTATGATGCAACTCGGTTGTGACGGAGGTGGGTACCCTTTTGCATTTGACCAAAAATTCGTGACTGACTTGCTGATAATAGTCTTCGTTGGGTCTGGTATCTTCCACGTGAGTCCCGAAATTTTCCCCAAAGTACCAGGAGGGAATATGACTCACTTTTGCCCATACAGTCTGGCGACCCTGCCAAGCGTGCACGCGCCATTGTCCAGGCTGTTACCCACTACAACAACCCTAAGATTCTGGCCGAGGTTTCTGAAGATCTGGGTGAAGCCATGGTCGGACTGACGATGTAAGTCTCTTCCTCTTACATCTTGGACATCATGATTCATTGCGAGTCTGCAGAAGCGACAACATCGAAGGTGGACGATTGGCCGGTCGAGGCACATAATCAGTCTCCTTCCAGTAAAAAACAACCCATTCACAATGGGTTAGGTAAATGAGCACCCTTAACGGTGAGATTACGACGAAAATATTTAAGAAATAAAATGGATACCCAGACGGGGGATTCCGAGTCAAACTCGGAGTCTGGTTGGGTAGGGTAGCTGGTTGGCTTTTGCTCTTGTGTTCATTCTCAACAATGTGTATTAACTCTTTCTTTTGTGTACAGTTGTACGTGTCATTTTTTATTCGTGTAAATTTTATGCTGTTGTCGTGTCTAGATTGACTGTCTCCTAACTGAGTCATATATGGGCGCTTAAATGGAGGAGTAGCCAAGTTTAGGTCTATGACGTCATACAATTGTTTCCCATCACTGAGCTCGGGGCTCATCGTCGAAAAGCTCCAAGCCAAGGCAGGCAGCGGCACATACGTCTTTCCTTCCCCTACAGTCATGTTATCCTCGACATTCCTAGGCTCAGAACACAAGAGCGACACCCAACGCGCTCAACACGAGTCCGAGAACTATGGGTCCGCACGACACTCTCAACGAGGCAAGGTCGACCCGACAGTACAGCAATTGGAGTCGTTTGTTTCAGTGGGTTTGTTGGTTACTGCACCCTGGCGACACAGGACTGACCTCTCGATAGAAAGATCCAAATTCACGGTATACATTCGACAGCGAAGCAGGTAGTAATGTGTCTGAATTATGTCGGGGGAGCAGCTCCGGTGGAACCGAAGCATTGAGGGATTGTATCACAGTAGGTTCACTCCGCGTTTTCGTTGTGTGGTTGCTCGTGGGGACGCAAATTGATTTCTTTATGTTACAGTTACAGATGAGCTCGAAGCAGATGTTCGAAGCAATGCAGAACCAGGGGTTCTTTTGTTCACTCCCTAGCGACCCCGCCCAGACGCACATGGAGTGCAAACCCATGCCCAAGTGAAGCATGCATGAGGAATAGTGTTGATATGAATATTGTTGTGTCGGGGCTTGGTCCCTTTTGTGATTTGGACAATGAAAAGTAGGGATGCTTGAAGAGTGGTCCGGAAATACTCAAAGAGTTGGTATCGATACATCGGCGTTGACAATGTTAATCGTTTCCAATGTGTCGGTATCGATGAATTGTCGTCGAACGTTTTGTATTTTGTCCGTAAGAATGAACCGGGCTACTGTCCCGGTTGCCCATGTCAAAGGCCTGTCCTGCAGTGTCCAATGGGCCAGGGGATGTGGTATGTCGGCTCCGACATATTGGCAGCGTTAGAGCGTTCTTTCATTCCAAAGCGGGAGGGGGAAGGTCACCGATCAGGGCACGAGCACGTGACTTGGCTTCCAAGGTACTTATCTACATTGACAAGTTCAAGTTTCCGCTATTCACAGACTAGCCACACACACCGATATAAATATAACTAATGTCAATTCAACTTCCGCCTTTTCTATTCCCTACCACCGCCTACATCCATTTCCCGTCGCCGCCTTGACCTTTGTGTGCTTGTCGCCAAAGACGACGACGGTCATGATCTCAGTCTCTCGCACTCGCCTTGAGGACGATGGCGTTCTCGGACTTCAAGACTCCCATGGAGTCCCTCGGGAAATACCGCTCAAAGTCTCTGTACCCAGCTTCGACGACCACGAGTCAAGACCCATCGTAAGTTTCGTTGTATGACCATCACCTCGTGTACACCCAGGCTCAGTGCTATCGTTCAGTTACCTCGGCGAGCTTTTGGAAGCGTCTCGACTTCAGACAGCGATCCTTTCTCTGAATTTCAACCCTGGACCGCTCTCTTCCAGTCAAAAATCTGGTCCCCCTGCAAGGAAAGCCTGTCTGGCGATATTATATCCTCCTTGCATAGACCCGCCGATATCGACGAGGGGGACGACTTGGAGCTTGATACAATGTCTGTTGGAACCGTCGAGATTGTCACCCTTTCCCCGCCTTCTTGGCTCCCTTCAATCCTCGATCCCACCACCCTCGCCTTTCACTTCGATCATACATGTTTGCAGGGGTTGGACGGATGCCTGCTTCACTCCCCGCAAGTCGCCTTTGCTGACCTCTGCTGGGAAGCTGCCATCACGCCCGGCACACCTCAAAAACCCAGCTTCCAAGCTGTCAATGACGCTAAGCAGGCGTTTAGGCGGGATGGCGCATCTATGGCAGCCAATGATTGCTCGCCTCCCTACCGAAATTCATCGATATCGGTCGAGACGACTGCTTCCGAGTCCCCCATTCCCGTCTTTTTGGCACCAAGTTCGTGGTCGGACGGTACAGACGACGAGTCAGATGAAGAAGAGGGGTACGAGGATGACTGCTATAGTACTGGCACAGTGACTGGCGCTCATGGCGCTCATGTTGGAAAAGGATTCAATACACTGGTGAGTGCATTTTTCCAGGTCTGTGATGCCAGAACGCTGCGGGAGAAGCAAACGACATTCCTAGTCTAACCTACCCACTAGTTCACTCCATAATCACTATCATTCGACCTTGACGAGGCCCTGAGCTAACCTTTGTGCTATGATAGGATACGAAAAAGGAGACTTACTACGATGATATGCATGATGTCAAGCCATCCATGATGATCTTCGAACCTTGCTCTCCGATATCGCAGTGTTCGCCACGCACGAACTTCAGCGACGAGAGGTCGACTTCTGTGGGGCAATTTCCAACGCCCATCATTCGACACAAAAAAAGCGTATCGGGACGTTTCGTCACATTCTGCGCGAACATTCCTACGAAGTTGACACTCTCCAGGCCTGGGGCCCGTTCCTCATAGTGTCTATACCCCTAACGAACCAACTGCCTGGAACACCCTTGATGTGAGTCCGAAAGGGTACTTGCCTGCTGGAGTTGCACTGACGAGCATAAACCTTCTGTTGCTTAGTCTTCACCCTTTTATTTGCCGTTCCTCACCACCACCACCACCACCACCCCCGCCCCAATCTGGTGCTCGACTATCGTACGAGCATCTCGGCGACTCTTGCCACCACCTTATCCTGTAGATCTTTCGAACTTTCTCTGTTGTGCGTCTCGTTTCCACCATTATTTTCGTGTTGTAGATAGTCTGGTTCCCCCTCTTTCTCATTGTTCACTCAATCGACGAAGTGTCTTCCCGGCTCCATCAGAAGCAGTCTTTCCATTCGCGCATTCCTTTCAATTGTACACTATACATAGCTACCTCCGTCACACTCCCTTCTTGTTGTTTGCTCTGGTCTACTGTACTTTACCCCCACGACCTGGAAAGGACTTTCCTCACCCGCCCTGCTCTCCCAATTCCGTAGCAACCAAGCTTTATACCCATTCAATAATGTAATATGTATTCCCTGAGCTGAAGGCTCAAAGATCATCATGCCTCCGCCGCCGTAGTCGCATGCACCCATCTTCCAGCAAGAAAAGGATCCGACAAGATTGATAGTATCATTGATAGAAAGTAAGTAGTCAAGATGCAAACAGGGAGGCTCGACAACGATTGAAACAGCCTCTAATTTCGTTTGAACAACTAGGATGTAGACAACGTTGAAGTTGAAGCAACCATTGGTGGAGCTTGCAACGCGCTTGATGACGACAATGTAAGCCCCTCGGAAACATAATCGATGCCCAGAGCACCAAACATAGCTTTATCCAGCTGGCTCGATGCCGCCTTTCTCCGTAGCTCGCTGGTGTGTAGATCAAGCATTGCGAGTTCCAACTCCCACAAAGCTGGATACGCTATACTCGTGGTTTCATAGTATTTCGTTTCACGGAGCATGCGGGTTTCGACCTGCGTTTGAATCTACAGTTTCGATCCAGGTGCGTCAGACGAGTAAGGGGGAACAGGAAACCGCAAGACTGACCTCGCTCGCAAGAGGGTAATTCGCGACCCTTGGTCGTCCAACACCGCACAATTCATCTACCTTGTCCTGAACGGTCTTGACCATAGTATCACTGGAATGTCGGTTACTTCCCGGCCCACCCGACCAATTGGGACCTTTCGTTCCTTGAGGCGTAGGGAGACGGTTCGAAGGCCCGCTAGGTGGTTGTTGGGCTGCTGGACCAGTGGGTGGATGGCCACGAGGATGGGTTGCTGCCGGACCCGCAGGTATACTATAATCTTTATACCCGTGAGCCCTAGGGCCCGTCGGGATCCCAGTCCGTTGAGGCGGGGGCGGGATAGGATGCGAAGACTTGTCGTGTGTTTGTTGAGAATGAGGTGTTGAATCCGCCATGACCACATCAGGAGACTGAGGCGTGCTTGACTCGCGTTTATGCTCTTCTCTGGAATGCGACGACGCTGCTGGGGCCTGATAGGACTGTTGCGAATGTTGAGAGCGAGGCGATTGACCTTCGTACTTTGGGGTGGCAAGTGGTGAGTGAGCTGTCGGTTTGAAATGTATGGGAGAGCGGTGTGAGGCTGATGGAGGAGGAATGGGGGGGAGTCCCGCATGATCCACTTTTAGAGAGCGAAGGGAAAGTTTCTCTTCGGCCTTGACATGCGGTGGGATTGGAGAAGGTCGGTCTTGCCTGCGAGACATAGGCGATTTCGTTTCAGCAGCAGATAGACGGCAAGGCGATGTTGCGGCAGATTCTGTAGTAGAAGGTCGAGGCGGTCCAGGAGCAGGAGCAGGAGTCGTTGAGCGCTGTTTCTGAGGTGGATCAGACGCAGCGACGACTTCTCCGACCTGAGGTGCAGTAGGTGGGTCCTCTTCCATTTTCGCATCGTCCGCCGGAGGAGGGCTAGGCGATTGCGGTGAATCTTGAGGGACTTCCTCCTCCTTCATAACGGCATCTTGAGTCGCCTCCACGTTGACCACGGGTTCTTGTGGCTTCTTGTCAGAATCCTGAACAACTAGTTGAGACGGGGATCCGATTGGCTTTATTGCTTCCTTGGTACGACCTTCCGATTCAACAGTACGCCTCTTTTCTTCGTAAGGTCGAGGCGATACATGTCTGGAACCGCCAATGGAATGGTTACCCAGGCGAACAGACCTTGCAGGAGACGGAGACGGTCGAGATCCTCTGTAGGGGCTCCTTGAGCGTGTCCTCGAGCGCGACCGTCTCCGTATAGGCGACCTGGTTCGTGGTGTGCGAGACCCGCCTCTTCGTCGGAAAGGTGGGGGGGAGCGAGACCTGAGAGGTCGTCGTGAGTAATAACCTCTTCCAGGTGGCGACCGAGAAGGCGGACCGCGCCGAGGGCCTGGAGATCGTGAACGGCGGCGAGGAGAGCGTGTCCGGGATCTTGAACGCCTTCGTGGGGAATAACCGCCATACCGTCGCGGTGGAGGGCCTGGACAGCAATATGTCAAACTAGCGACAGATTCGAGAAGTGAATTCATGCTCACCACGTCGCGGGGGCGATCTATCTCTTCGATAGTCCGAGTAACGACCTCCATACCTCGGGTCCCTGTCCCTGTCCCTATCCAACTCCCAACGTCGCAGAGGATGCCGTGGCCTATCCCTGTCATAATCGCGGCTGCGGTCATAATCTCTGCGGTCGTCGCCTCTCCTTGGAGCTACGTATGTATCTGTATGTCGCGGAGGAGGGTTGTACGGTCTGTCTCTGCGTCCATCCGTGTCTCGAAACCTTGAACTTGGTCCAGGAGAACCCAAAGGACGTGCAAATCCTCTGTTTGAAGTCGAGTCAGGTGATGAAGCCCGCTCCCGTCTTGCATCCTTGGAACCAGAAGATACGTCTGGCGTGGAGGTTGGTGGTTCTGGCTTGTGTTCACCAGGTTCTATAGGAGAATCTGGCTTTGCTGCAAGTTCTGAGCTCGACCGTAGAGCATTAGACATTTCGGTGTGAAGGCAAGTTAAAAGAAGCGGTGTAAATTCGTTGACGCGGCTTGATGTTCGCGCGTTCCAATCATTCTCGTCGCGATACTTTAAATACTTAATTTTCCCGAGGAATGGCAGTGAAATCCGAGAAACATCAAATTGGACTAAGTGTGTAGAAGTACATATCATATCATGAAAGTCACAAAAGGTCACAGGAAGTACATGGCGGGCTCGAGGGCTCCATGGAGGGGTTTGAAGGCATTTTTCCAAGGCTCGAGATCGAATGGAGGCTCCGTCCCCGATGTATGGATAGAGGTGGTGTCGTCAAACGAAACATTTTGGTTCCTGGGGTCGATATGGAACATGCCTCGCCTGCAGACAAGCTGTGAAGGATTTCAGTAATTGGAATACCTCGAGACATCGCAAGTGCGAGTGAACTTACATCGGCATCTAAGAACGGAAACGGGAACCAACCGACCGCAAATAGAACATGAGTGGGATCCGTGTCAGTAAAGCAAAAGACTTACAGTACACAGGGGCGGGAATGGAGACGGAGCGAGTGGCCTTGGCGTAGATATGGCAGAGGCCATAGGCCAGTTCTTCCAGTCTGACAATGTGATTAAGGAGAATTATAATCAAAGCGGGAACGGACTAACTGGAGGATAGCACTTTCGCGATATTCCGCGAAGACTTCGTCGCGAAGCACGATATAGTGACTGGATCTCGAAGCTGCGCCGGGAGGCACAAACCATGAGTCAATGGCACTAGTTAAGTACAGCAGGGGCTACTCACTGCCTTGGATGGCCGCGTGGGACTGAAGATAGAAGTTTGGTAAAAAGGGTTGTGTGATGCCAGAATCAACCGCGACCCCAGGGTGGCAATTCCCCTTGCGATCAGCCAGGCTAAGTGAGTGTGTATTAATACCAAATAGTGGGAGTAACATGGACCATCCTTACTTTGATCCATGAGGTGGGAAGAGAAGTGTATGATGCCTGCGCCAGAATTTAGTCGAGCTGAAACACACGGAGACCGTTCTGAAGAGGGCCTACCGTTTTCCAACAGCCACAAACGTCAATTTGGGCTTCGGTTTCTCAGGGGATATTTCGTTGTGGAAAGCGTCAATCACCTCTAGTAACGGGAGGGTCGTCGAATTCAAAAAGGTCAGTCAATAATATGGCATCGGAGACAGGAGACCGAACCTTGTAAAACCCTGATTTCCGTGTTGGTTATTGTCGCAAATTCACCTTCAGACACGCCGTCGCGGAAGAAAATGATATTATGAGGGAGGCCATTTGCACTTTTCCGGAATTTGTCCATCGCGTATCTGAACATCTCTTCCAGGTCGACAATAGCCTCGACGCGAGGGGGTTGGATCCTGGTGATCGCTGCATACTCTGTCGCAAACTGGCTAATTGAGAACACCAGACCAGACACCGAGGGCTTGTTCCTTATGCCTGCACCAGGGTGGCCGATGTCAGCACCTGTTGAAGGGGCGTTAAACTTTTCTTCGCTACAGAAAGCGGGAGATACTGCATACCCACGATCATCGTTCGCGAACTCCCGCAGAGCCTTTCCAGACTCGACCCTTGGTTCGGTGTTTGAATAAAGGAATTCGTCCCCCCGAGGCGGGCATTTATTCTGGAAGACAGCTTATGCACAGTTGCGCCCATCAGCGAACCGGTTGAACTCACTTGAGTGCGACGTTGTTGCAATACTGATTGTTCATTGTCTTTCCGAATCGAAGACACTGGGTTTTAACCCCTACAAGAAGGTTAGTGGGCGCAGTGGACATCGCACCGTTCAACTCACCATTGACAGCATCACCCCAATACTTCACCTCCGTTCGCAAATGGGCCGCTTCGGAAGGAAGTAGAACAATGAGCATGAATTCCTTCAATGTTTTTCTGAGGTCGATCCCATGCCTCTGCAGTATCTGAGAGGACTCCTGCATGACACTGTCAAGTACCTACAACCCGGTTCAACACACAGTTGGACTCGGTTAAACAGAGAAAACTTACACTAGACAGCGAACCCCCACTGTAGTCCTTCACAACGATCGGCGGCTTATCTATGCCTATATAGTATGCAGGTTGAATAACACTTCCTCAGAATGGTCTGAAGCTACATACGCATCCCTAGAGAAGAATAACTTAGATCAGAGGCGACTAGGGAGATTGCGAATGCTTACCAAGCGCTTTGCAACAGTCGGCAAGCGTTTTTGCAATCCCCCACGCCTGTTGGCTAGATATACGCGTGGGCTCGCAATTGAGGATAGCCCACAACCTCATGGGCATTGGCTTGAGGAGCTTCTGGTTAAGTACATTCCAGCCTCCGTTTTTGGGTTCCTGCCCGTAATTGCGTTAGTATGGCCATGGGGAAGGTCTGATTCAGCTCACTTGTGTTCGACAATCATATTTGATCATTGGAGGATTCAGCAATTTCCCTTCGACTGTAAGCGGGTCTCGAGAAATGACCATGCCCGATTCGACCATCGGCTGGAATCGGTGGTAGTTATTGGCCTCGAAATGTTGTCAGATGTGCTACCAGCGGTCAATAATCAAAGATATCTCCTTACCGCGAGTTTAATCTTCTGGAAGCGGTCGCTGGGATTGACTGCGGCAAACTTGACCATGTCACCGGCCATGTCATCGGGTACCTTCTTTTTGAACATTTGGTTGGGGACAAGTTCGCAGAGCTCCATAGGAACTACAACCATATGCGGTTCCTTTCGGAGGATGACACCTGGCGCAAATGGGTGGGACAAGGTCACATTATGTGCAGTTCGATAGTGTTGCTAAATGAAAGTGTGAGTAGCATCCATGACACACACGACAGGCCACTCACAGCAACAGTAATCATCTTCCCCTCGAAGTCGAATTTGAATCCACCACCATCGGAGACGAAACCCATGATACACTTGATCGAGGTCGAGGACTTGCGAGGATGGGTAACCCGAATTTTGAGACCCTTGAAATACTTTAGCATTTTGTGAAATTTAGATCTTATATTTGGGTCCCGAGAGTCCTCTCGGAAACTGCGCCAGTCAGATTCCCGTAAGAATAGGGAGACTGCTTCCAGTAGGGAGCCATGTGGAAAGCTATATGCCAACTGTGAGTAAGCGGCTAATTAAACGATGGATTCACGTACAACAGGGATGCAACAGTGTCTATCGTGACGATCATTTTTTCCATTGTGGGCCGGACAGAACTTGAAAAGGGATGTCAGACATCGACGACGACCTGGACACTGCAATCACGTACTGGAAGATACCACGTCGGATTTCGATTCCATTCGGAAGTATTTTCAAATCTTCTCCTCTCGAAAACGGCGGGAAGTATGCCTTTCCATTGTTGGGATGGATGTTGTTCGATCCTTGACGAACAAGAAGCTGCAAAAGATTAGTATGAAGCTCCCTGTCTGGTCCCCGAATGGCGGCAGCATGGCTACAGAGCGTCAGCGAATTCGTTTAGGTCCCATTGCAGACACCCTTACGTTGGGAGAATTTCTACACCGGAAGTCGCAGAGAACGTGATCTTGATACACGACGTCTTGCCTTCACTTTTCCAGGCACTGGGGTCGAACTGCGTGTTTGACCGAAGGGCAACAAAAAACTAAGGGAAGTGTATCAATCAACTGTTCAAGGAACTGTGGTAAACAGGGGACCCACCGTCTTGTTGGGACCAAGCCTCTGAGCAACGTCCGGGTGGGCGTACCCAATTTTGCTCCCGTCATACAAGAAACGGCGGGTGAATACATCAGGGCACACAACATGCTCGAGGTGGTGGATGTACTGCTGCTTTTTGGCAATTGCTTTTCCCTTGAAATTGGGTTCAAATTCTGGAACATCTGCCGTCAACATCCAGACGGTTGAATAGCAATACGAGTTCCACGCGTACCGACTAGAGGGAGAAGAGGTACTGGGTTTAGTGCACGTCATCCATGAGTGCAAGAGAGAAACCCACTGGTGTACTGAGTATAACGATGGCTTGGAAGTCTATAGTAGAAAGTGAGCGATCACTACTGGCGAAGAGTATTGACACGGGGTTACCTCTCTATGGAGTACGCGTTGGTAAGTACGCGTACCGGCTGGTAGCTGGACGGTCTTCTCTGAGAATGTGAAGCCATCGATAAGGCAGAGGTTGGTTATCGATGCTTGGTGGAGGGTTGGGTGGTGAAGACGTGAAGAAGCAATGAGGGCTTCTGAGGCCCAGCGAGAATGCCCGCCGCTGAGATCGTCTGAGATATGATAAATCCGCCAAAACGCGTGTGTAACGTGCTCATAGATGCTGTGAAATGATACGCCCGATTTTTCCAGCTTTTCCACGCGTCCTTTCTTTCCTCGCTGCCGTCGTGTTCGCTGGATTCCGCTCACAGATGATATCTTCGACCCATTCAATTGACTTAGAAATGGTCGTTCCTCGTTTTCTCCGCCACAAGCCGAAGGACTTTGGACTTAGTCACGAGCGTGCAGACCCTGCCCAATGCGGCGCGCGGTGACTTGGGCTTTCTTTCCTCTCGACCACCATCACGGTTCACCACACATACACCACCCCGCCGTCCTCTACATCGAAATCGCGGGAAGTGAAAACTGTCTTTGACGACGCCGATATCCAGGTAGTCTGTGATTCAGCATACAGAGCACGCAGAGAGAGGGATCAGGGGGAGGAGGTACGTCCCCATCGTGTCTAGGCATCTTTTGGATCTCCACTGTGTTCGACGCCTCCCAGGACCTATATCACCTTCCCAATGCGATGGCCCCTTAAGCAAAGCACGAACTTGGCCCAGCGTGCTCGAGTGCATCGACTCGACGTTTGCGGCCTCCAACAGCCTCCAACAGCCTCCAACCCGCCCTCCACCCGCCGGACTTTCTATAGTGGTGAGTTGCCTCAAATTGCCCATCCTATTCTCTCTTGACAAGAAACCTTCTAGCTCAGTGGGAAGTTCACGATACAGTCGCGCATCTGCATCTGGTGAGTGTCTCTTCCTTGCAGCTTGCAACGACGAAACCTAACAGAAATTCCAGAGTCTTCCCCTTGTCTGCGGCGCGGCATACAACCACAGTGGTAGCTATTCCCGGACTGGTTATCTTTTTCCTTTTGACATGTCTGCGCCAGTTGGTACTCTAGTTGTGAGAGTACGACATATGATAAATGTGATACATTTGGACGATTTCGGGTTTCTATCATTTCTAAGCGGATCTGAGCACAAAAAAGTGGGTAAAAATCGCGCTGAGAGACGATGCTAGATGACAAAATAGACGCGTCCAATTTGTCATATCTCAGACGATCTCAGCGGCGGGAATTCTCGCTGGGTCTGAGGGTTTATATATGGTGGATCGAGATTTAATAGTTATATAAGTCCCAGTTGTCAAGTTACAACGTTCACCTGCAATCGATAGAAATAGAAAAAGCGATCGAGGTGCTGGTGAACGTGGTGGTTCAAGGGAGACCACCCAATCTCGGAGCGCATCAATTATGTGACTGCGCGTTTCTGACTAAAAATGGCTCATTGCCCTGTTCCGCTCGCCGTTGCCACGGCGAGTATTTCCCTGATTGCCAAACGTTCAGAGCCACGAAAGGATTCTAGAATACGAGGAATTCCATTCCCCGGGGTAGAGTACTAGAAACATGAAAAACAAACTAGATGTAATATCAGTCCAAATGAATGAATTAACGACATCATGCAGTACAGCGCTCTGATCAGGCCACCACGGAGAGTAAGGAGGGCGAGCAATTAGCAGCATCCGCCGCCTGTCTGGGACTGGACAGTCTGGCCGGGAGTAACAGTCGACGATTTGGCGGCTCCAGAAGGGGTCGAGGTCGAGCCCATGCTAAGGTATGGCAATGTCAAAAACAGTCGGTTTCGAAATCTTGGACGGGGAACTCACCGGTCTTTGATTTGCTTGGCCATGGTCAAGAAAGCTTGCTCTACGTTCGTTGCGTTCTTTGCAGAAGTTTCCAGGAATGGAATATTGAGCTGGTCCGCGAATTCCTAAGAGACAGCAGATTAGGACATTGCCTTTGACGGGCAGCGTATCCGGAGCTTGACAGCCATACCTTTGCGACGCTGTACTCGACGACCTTCTTTCCAGTCAGATCGGACTTGTTGCCAACCAGCAGCTTGTTGACTCCCTCTGAGGCGTATCGGTCGATTTCTGAGAGCCATTGCTTGACGTTGGAGAAGGTATCTACGGTGCCAGGTTAGCGGGAGGCTGAAGGTCGGGAATGGGCGATCAGTACCATTGTCGGTTACATCGTATACGACAATAATGCCATGGGCGCCGCGGTAGTACGAGGATGTGATTGTGCGGAATCGTTCCTGGCCTACGAGCCGTGAGTCATTCAGGAGGTGCTACGACGACGATGCTGCCCTCACCTGCGGTGTCCCACTGTGAATCGATGAGAAGGAAAGATCGTCAGTACGCCAAGGTAGGGTTGAAGCGGTTGAAGGGATTCCAGGGTCTCATTGACGTTATGGAGCCACCGGGGCCCTGTGGAGGGACACGAGGTACTCACAATCTGCAGTTTAACGGTCTTTCCCTCCAACTCAATCGTTCGAATCTTGAAATCAACACCAATTGTGCTGATGTAGCTCTCTGTGTAAGTGTCGTCTGCGAATCGGAGAAGCAGGCAGGACTGAATGAGAGGGAAGCTGTCAGCGGAGCCCCCCCCCCCCAAAGGGATTGGCAGTTGGAAAACGGACCTTTCCGACACCAGAGTCGCCGATGAGCAAGAGCTTGAAAAGATAATCGTATTCACTCGTGTGCATTGTGGACTGAATAAAGGAGATTAAAGCAGGTCGATATGGAAGAGGATGAAAGGCTGCGTCAACAGTCCAAGGACCAACTAACAGCAAGGCGCTGCAATCACCAGGCACGTGCTCCGAGCTCCCAGGGAAACAAAAGCAATCACACAGCTTGCTAATTGCCACCCGTTCCCTTATGTCCGTCATCCAACATGAAAATTCCTATCCAAAATTGTCCCACCATGAACGCCAATACTATGCTACATGAAAACAGACGAAACATGACAAAAAAACCGATCGAAATTATCTACTTGGGAGGGTGGTAGCCCTGGGGCGGATACTGAGGACCTTGTTGCCATTGATTGGGTGGTGGGCCCCATTGTTGATTGGGAGGGTAGTAGCCTGCCGGTGGAGGTGGAGCGAATCCGGGTAGAGCAGGTTCCCATCTGGAGAGGGGGGGGCATATGTGAGACAGGGTCAAGTCAAAGCTGCTATTGACTCACAGTCCTTGACCTCGGGGACTTGTCCAGTGGCAAATAGAGCATACCCATATGTGCTTGCTACCCATAGGGATCAGCGGAACGAAGCAAAGTTCGAACCATTCTCGAGATTTGCATCCAGTGGCAGCAGCTAATCATGGCCGAGTGACTCAGTCTGCTATGGTCCGGAGGAAAACGAAGCGTCGATGTCCACTAACCGTTATTGCACCTAGGACATACTCGTGGTGTTTGGTCTCCTTCAGGCTTCAGTGTCGTTTTACAGCCAACTGCACCAAACCCATGCCCGTCAATTATTCTTCTTAAAAACATGCAAGAGTCGAGTCTCACAAAGAACGGGCAAACAAACTACCCGACAGAAATCAGTCAAAGATGTTGCTTTCTGCACTCTAACACGCTCCACGTACAGAAAAAATCCATGACTTTTAAGTTCGAGTTGTAGGAGTTGTGATAATGAAGAACAGTAGGATGAGGGTCAGGTTCAAAGTGATTCGATGCACAGCAACGTGCTGCGCCATGACATAGATCGAATGCCAAGATAAAGTCATTTCCTACAAACAAATGGAGGTTCAAGTATAGTACAAGGGCACGAGATACATGAATGGGTGCGTAGAGAACATTAATGGACATCATGTATTCCATCGTCGACACCGTTTACGCGGATACGGCTGTGAAGCTCGGTTGCCTCAAGCCTTGGGTGGTTGGGGTGGTTTGATGGGCGCTTGAGCCTCGGTCTCACTTTCGGAGTATGGAGGCGCCAGGTACGCCGGCTGATAGCCAGGGTGGTTAGGCTCTTCCCATCCACCGGTGTACGGCGGTAGAACAGAAGCATCCGCGCGCGTTGTAGTTAACGGTACGGAGGATCCAGGTCTATCTCTTCCGGTAAATGTCATCAACGGACGGGGCAAGAAAGTCGGAGGACTCACGGAGGAGAATTCTGCGATCGCCATCCGCAAATATTACATAGGTAAATGTGCTTCCAATAGACGGGAATGAGAGGGATAAAGAAAAGTTCGAACCACTTGCAATTCCTAGCGTATATGACGGAGGCTAATTGGGTTAAAGGAATTTTAGACGAGCTTGCCAAGTGCGGTAGAGCCGAGAGGACCGTTGAACGTACTGTTGTGACAGCGAGGGCAGGCCAAGGGCTGAAAATCCTTATTTGGCTTTATCCTGTCGTTGATTCCGACTGTCGAAACGCCTGAGTGCCACTACAGACCTGAGCTATGGGCGGGCGAGCTCACAAATAATTGGGATGCACACTACGAATCACTCGAAATGAGTACCAGCCTCGGCGGTACTACTAGTCTGCTCCACTCACGGAACATATTGAACCAGCGATTCGAGAGTCGAGCTTTCCGTAAACCTTTAAAGAAAGCCGAAGGAGAAGAACGAGAAGAACGCTGGCGTGAGCTTGCGGAGGTGAGTGCTTGTGGAGCGTCGGCTTTCGGGATCAAATGGGAAATCGATCAAAACCTCGATCACAGCTGACGACAGGTATGTTGTGCCAAGCCCAAGTCCGCATCATCAACGTCCTCGACGACGCGAACAAGAAACTACAAGCGGCAAAACGGTCGACAATCATCGTCTTGAAGCGGTGAGTTGCTTTAAGGACGTGCTGGGAACTATGGCTTGTGTAAAGACTTAAAATGGGGGACAGGGTCCTCGTTCAGCTCCACCTTTTGTTGATCTAGTCGCCAATGGGCACCCCGACGTCGTGCGGAAGGAATACGGTTATCTAACTACCTTCCGTCGGTGGCCTCTTGATTCTTGACATGGGAAGGAATCAAAGCAGCGTCTGTGACCTTGTGACTGATCGACATGGACTGAGCTGGCTCAGGTGGTCTAGTGTCCGCGATGCACGCTGAAGTCGGTCATCCCGATCCTCAGCTAGAGACCGCCGAAGAGATCATGGTCTACTTGGTGGTGGCTCCCCTTGGGTTCCGCGTGTAACGCTTGCCGCAGCTCTACTATGCACACACATAGATGGCCATGAATTAAACTCAGCATGTCTCCCTGGTTGATCTCACCCTGTCCAAGTACGACAGTGCGAAATATGAAGAGATCAGAACAACGAGCACCGCCGAGGCCGGCTAGAGGGTTTCAATTGTCTGGACGGGGAGTCCTGATCACGCACGCACGCTTTTCCACCTCCCTGCTGATAGGTCGCCCTCTTTTGGCCCTAACGGATCCCTCGTTGAAACCACGATCCATTCGTATCATCTTCCACAAAACAACCTGCACCCCAATTTCCTCGGTAAGCGTGGCTTGCCTGGATTTATATCACGGTCAACCACTCTGTTGCTGCATGTCTTTCTGCCGTTTACACCGGATGGAGCAAGCAATCGATAATTGAATGGTAAGATGACGAACCTACTTGTCAATTCTCAAAGCTACCATTCTCTTTCAGGCGCAAGGCGATGTCCGGAATCTACAGACAGCAAGCAAATTCGGAAATCCCTCTTCGAAAAAACCCACGATTGGGTAGGGCCGATGGAACTAGAGAGCAGCCCCTTCATCATCCCGTCAGTAACACCCAATCGTGCCCTTGTGCAGCTTCGGGAAATTGCCTGAATTGACGTCAGAAGACTCATCCGTTCTCATTTTCTGGGGCGCTGATGTTCGATTGGGACACCTTTCTTGCACTGAAGAATCAAGGAATCAGTAACTCCTCCATTCCTCATGTCTGGGAGCGTTCCGCACAGTTGGGGGGTCCATTTACGCTCGGGAATTAAGCCTTCAGTCCATGAGGCTTTGACCCCATCAGACATTGGTCTGGTGGCTAGCCTCTTCTGGCGGTATTCAAGGATTCCTCTCCATGCCAGTGGACACTGGAGAAAGGTTGCAATAGCAGCCGCTTTAATGTAGTCAAAGTCATCCTATTTGCGCCACTGTCGTCCGTGTGTTTCGTTGGTTTTTCTGAAGGACAATATAGGCAATTACTGCGATAGGCAGAATTCTATCGGCGGGTTTCCGGCGAGAGGAACATTATTAATGTATTATTACTACGGTGTGAAGCTAGTGGTACATTCAAATTGTGTGGGTATAAACGTTGGAAGTCCAGGGATATCCCGATGGCATAAGCAAAAAAATATAACAACCTGTCCCTACCCTGGGACGGTAAAACTAAGCATAAAACTACCTACAGTATGTCAACCAACGTATCTGCATAGAAACGACGAAAGATGGATGAAAAGGCATGAAGAAAAGACATAGACAAGATGATCAATGATACGATCCGTTGCAGTTGTCCCCAAACTGCGGACACGATCCATAGTCGTTTCCTGATGAAACGTGAAGTGTACCCCCGGTAGCATTGAAGGGCTGTGAAGAGATGGAATAGTTGCCCATGTCGACGGTAGGCATCGATGAATGCCCCTCGATATTGGGGGAGTTGCGATGGGAGAAGGCGTTCATGGAGGCAGGAATGCTCGAAGGGTGTGATGGAGCTATTGGTACGTTGTAAGTAAAGTGGTCGAGCTCGCCGCCACCGTGATAGTAGCTTTCATCAGTGTGCGGCTTGTAGGTGGGCAAAACGTTCGAGAACTCTGGTGATCCGCGTATGCTACCTAGTGGCCCGGTGCCAGTGCTGGTGGTAAGAGAGGTAGCAGTACCGGGAGGGGTATAGGAGGGCCAGCCGGCGGCCCCGTGTCCATCCGTAGTGCAGGCCGTGGTGGGCGCTGACTCCACTCTTCTCTGGTGCGTGAAGACGTTGAGGGAGGGTAGCATGGAGCGATCGAGATATGTAGATGTGGCCGCCATGACAGTTTGGTTGGGAGGCTGGTACACGTCCTGGAGTCGTGCGCTAGGATGACCGTTGGCGTGAGGGTAGGTGGCGTCGTAGGTCATGTCACCATATCGCACGGGTTGACCGTGGCGTTTGGCCTTGCGAGCTTCCCAGATCATGCGAATCGTCTCTTCCCGCTCATCGCTCTTCGAGAACAACCACCTCTTGCTCGACATGACGGCGAGACAAATCATGACTGCCTCGTCTGTCGTTAGCGGCGACGAAGGGAGATCATGTCCATCCCTTTCCGAGGCCTGAGCATCGAGCGGGGCTTCTAGGACATCTGCATCCGTGGAAGCTGCCAAATATCCTGCATAGAAGCACCCATCGCGCACCAAACCAGAATCCCAGGTAAAGAGTCCGGATCTGTCGGTGTAGGTCGAGTTGGTAACGCAAAATTGCATGATTTTAATGACTTTGGGAAGCAAAGCCAAGCAGTTGCGAGTCGCCACGAGGTGGAGGTGATCGGGAGGAAGGTACGGCGAAGAACCAGACGAATGAGATGATGGTCGAGAAGAAGAGAATGGGGATCGTGAGGCCGTAGACATATATTGCTTTAGACTTTCCCGGATAACATTGTCTAGAGAATTGAAGGGTGAGAGGCATTTGCACAAGGAAGGACATCGAGTACTCACGGCATTCAAAGATGAATATCTGTCGGGGCCGAAGCTTCGTCAGTTAAGCACTAGGGTGATCAGTCGAACAACCTACCTGCCATGCACATGCGTAGCGTTCGGTGTCGCACCGGCTAGCGGGATCCTCGTTACTCGCGGCGTTACGCCGTATTACGCTGAGCTCCCTCCAGCACTGGTCGAGATCATGCCAAATCTCGCGCATACCATGGGCGTCAACCAAATTGTGCTCGTCCGCCCTTCTAGCAGCCTTCGGTCCCGTCAAAACAGAGTGTATCCGCCGACAGACCGCATTAATCTGCAGAGGAAGGGTGGATGAGCTGACCAATCGGCTGAGCGCCTGGGAATCCTGGTGAGCTGTTGAGAACGATGACGAGCCGCCCTGGATAGACGTCGGGGATGGCGGAGACGGCAGACCACCACGGTAAGAAGGAAGCGTGAGCTGGAATGCATCATAATCGTCGCTGTGCCTGCAGTGACAATATAAGGAATGGCAGAGGGCGTGGGACGAGAGACATACAAGTTAAAACGTCCACCTCGTAGGCCTGTGGACAAGCCTTCTTGGGTGTAGGCATACCAGAAGAGACGCGCACGAGTAGACGCGTCGTCTGGTAGTGGACGGGCTGGATGGGCAGTGGAAGGCGCGAGGGTGCACAATGTTTGGATCTGTGACATCGCGGTGTCGTGAATCACGATGCGTTCAAAAGGTTTCGTATCTAAGAGCAGGAGTGGATGAGTATGGCTGCAACGAGAGGAGAGCAAAGCTTACCTTCCAAAAGAGGCAGAAGCAAGAGCAGGACTCGGACTCCATCCAGAGTGGGCCGTCGCATGATTCCATGGTAATCGACGAGGTCCAGGATTTGTTGGACCATTTGGTCGAACTTCTCCTTGCTTTTTGGTGGCCGATGGGTGGGTTTCGTCCCGTCACTTGTGCTGCAATTAGATGGCCCATCTGTTGACGGAGACGTCGGAGAAGCCGGGGAGGGTTGGGACTCGGGTTCATCGATGGGAAGGCCACGCTCATTGAGGCCATAAGAGAAGGCCCAGGTGGCAAGAAGCATGGTGATAATGCCACCCTCGGGGCCAAGGGTACGTTCGCCCTTCTGGTGTGATAGAAACCTCGATGAAAACTCGGCGGCATCAAGGATAGGACCTGGTGAAGGATGTCAGTCGTTTGGCAAAGCCGTCCTGACGTGGTGCAGGTCTCACGTTGGATGCAGAACCACCTCCAGAACTGTGAGCAGAAGAAATCTTGATGGAGGGTAGGGATGGCATTGGCAAGGCGGGTGGAATAAGAGAACCCAGAGTTATCGGGGTCCGAGCTCTTCCCGTAAATTGCTCTGAGGGTGAGGTACTCAGCATGGGATACTTGATTCTGCAAAGAAGCATTCTTACTCCACTTGTTGTAGCCGACGACCGCGTCTGAGTAATTTGACAGCCTTGACATCGGCGAATTCATCACTGCAACAGTATCATGAGGAGAACGCAGCGACGTTTGAAGAGATAGATTCCTACACGCATTTGATGCCACGCTCTTTGCAATTGGAACAAGTTGGGTGAGGGCCGGAGGTCGGGATAGCAAGGTCCTTCAAATCGCAGCGAACTCTGTTGTTGTTTGAGCAGACTGCTGAGTTTGGTGACAAAGTACAAACCTTCGCATGCGACATGCCCCGCAGGCAGAGAACTGCTGTCGAGTGGACTTGGGTTGCGCTGAGGACCTGCGAGAGTAGGGCGCGGACGCCACGCGTGCCGACGAGGATGAAGAGGCGGAGCCATTATTCGACGCGGCGCGTGGAGACATTGGGGGAGTGGGTGGATTGGTGGGACGGATGAAGGATAAATATAAAGAGACGGGAGGAAGAACTTGGCGTTGAGGGAAAGCACGACTCGAGCGGATCTTGAAAGAGGAAGGAGATCTGACATGGTTATCGGGCCAAAATAAAATGAATGAATGGATTTTTGAGATTCGTCGAAGCAAAGAAGGGATTTTAGTTTGCCGGCGAGTGGCAGATCCATCTGGGGCTGTGACCAAATTAATTTGGCTGAGATCCATGCATGAGCAACAACCAATCAGAACCCTCAGCCAATCACAACGCGTCGGGAATCTCCCCATGTCCAAAAATAGACAGCCCTCACCATGCCGAATGCATCCTTCCTGCAAACAACATTCCGTGTTTGTCTGATGTGTCGTCAGCCAGCCAACCAGCTTCATCAAGGGTCTTTGCTGCCTGTACTTGAAGGAAAATCCGCTTTTGGCGTCATAGAACCTGGGCAATGGGTCAGCCTTGGCCTGTCACAATCTCAAACCTTATCTCACTTCCCTCACAACTTGTTTTCTGCCGACGACTGCCCACATCAGCCGCGTAACATAATAATTAAAAGCAATTAACACCAGGGAGAAGAGGAGATCACTCAACACTTGCCCCCACAAGGAAGTCTGTAAGGTTCTCTTCCCACCATCCCCGTAATATATGTTTGTCAAACCATGGGCATCTGAGGCTTCTGGGAGCGTCAGTGGCATACACTAGAGCAAAGTAAGTTCGTTGAGAATGTTCTTACCTGGTGGTGATTTGCTTGCAAGTCGCAACTGTCCGGTGTGCTCACAGATTCATTTCGCGCGGTCCATTCGCAATGTTAATTGTCAACCGCTACTGGACCGCGCTGTCTTCTCGCATCTCCTTCGCTCTGCGAAGTTGAGAGACGAGCCATTTGTACGCCAGAGTGTTCTGGTAGCTGCCTGTCATTATCCACTCTCTCCATACCATGTCGTTGCAGACTCGGACAACATCATAGAAAAGGTCGGCGACAATGTTTGCGACTCGACTCGGTACTTTCAAGCTCTGCGATCACGGTCAGTCGTTAGCATAATGAGAGTTTCTGAGGTGGCGAAAAGGAGGAATGGGCGCGGAGGACTGCTTCTTGGGAATTTCCGACAAGTGGTATGCTGACAGGCGACATGAGAGTCCCAAGCAGCTTGTGTCATCCAGACCAATGCCAATATGGCGTTCCCACCAGAGACCCATTGATAGTCACATCGATGGAGACATAGGGTTTATCAGGAATGCAAAGGGATGGGATGCTTTCACGCCAAGGTTCGCCGGGATGAACATAGTAATCGCAGAGCAAAGCGATGTGCGAAGGGACACGGCGTAGAACGTCGGAAGGCGCTATAATGTCAATGTAACAGAAAAACGAACCAGATAAGTGCTCACCTTCCAACCGTCGTCTCTTCCACTTACCGAACTCAGGTTCGTCGTTCGACTACACAAAAGTCAGTCAGGTCCCTTCAATCCCCTGTGGACTATTGCCCCTGAGGAGTTCGCGAACGCTTTCTGGACCTTTTTCTGACACCACCTTTTCCGGTACTGACAAGGCTGAGACATAGGCAATAAAGAGATTTCGCGCACCGTCGAGATAATGAGCCAAATTGCTTCATGGATCCAACATGGATCGCAACATGTGTCGGAAATTTGATTCCTGGCTCCCAACGCACGGCCTGTTGACAGCCGTTTGACAGGCCGTTCGCCGAAAATTTAATAGGCGCCCGTCTGTCATTGGCCGTTTCAGGCCGCGTTTCCTACACGTTGGAAGGCCGTTTCCAGGCCGTCTCAACACCTTTTGGGGTTTGTTGAAACGGACATCCGGGAGGCCTTCGTTAAATGGCGTTTTTCGGCGTTTCCGGCGCCGTCTCAAATTTCCGACATGGCTATTTGGAGAGCCAGGGGTAGCCTACGACGTCTTCTTCATTGAGAGTATACGAAGATGATCGTGATTTTCTGTGCTGATGAGGGATGGCCACGGTGCAGGAAGATATCGATTACAAGTCTAACGGTAAGTAGGTCAAGTCCGATCGCGGCAGGTGGAACTGATGCAGTGCGAGCGTGTTTGTTGTTACAGGAACAGTGGAATGCAATGAGCTCAGAGAGTAAGATGCACAGATAGCTGCAAATTCAGTTGCAGTGTGCGGTCCAGCTGCTGAGTCGTCGAATTTGTGTTGGTCAAAGCCATATTTTGCAGGCTTGATCTGGATCAGCGCGAAATCTAGCACACGTGATCGTGGGCCCGGCAGTTGTAAACTTAGTCGCTGACCGTGAATGGAGATGAGTATCTTTAGTCGGTGTTTAAACTATGTTTACACTAGGTCAATGAAGAACAGCACAAATAAGAGGAGACTTGCGATTCCTGCCCACGAGCGGAATCGATCTCGCAGCCTCTCTGTCTACGGACGAAACACAGCGCCCCGTGGCCT
This sequence comes from Coprinopsis cinerea okayama7#130, assembly GCF_000182895.1. Lineage (NCBI taxonomy): Eukaryota > Fungi > Basidiomycota > Agaricomycetes > Agaricales > Psathyrellaceae > Coprinopsis > Coprinopsis cinerea. The sequence continues at coordinate 1,887,588 of NW_003307543.1, read as the reverse complement.
TTCTGTCTACGGACGAAACGCAGCGCCACACAGCGGCCTTTCTGTCTACGGACGAAACGCAGCGCCGCACACTCATGGCCTTTCGTGTACGGGCGGAACGCAGCGCCGCAGGTGATGACAAATCCGGTGCCCATCGGAAGGAACCAGGTCTCACCTCTCTCTCTCTTGATCAGCCGTCACCACGCTTGGTCGACGAGCTTCAGACCTTCGCACCGTCACCACGCTTGGTCGACGAGTGCTCAACCTCCATCGTTGCCACGCCTGGCCGACGAGGATTCTTCATTACTACTCTTTATCAATCGCTATGTTTACTCAACAAGCTCAATAGCCAACAACATCAACCAGCAACATCTTGGACATCTGCGACGTGAATCGACGGCAAACACAATGAAGAACACCACCTAACTCCATCACACCCTTGTCGGCTTCGACTACGACTACGGGGATGGTAGTACGTTCGTCATCACGTGGGAAGGGATGGATCATGCAAACGGAGTAATGGCTGTCTTGGAGGGATGGGTTTTGGTGCGTTAGCCATAGCTCGTGTACCACTGATCTACACCTTTCAGGTCTATCCGTTGAAATCGTCCTACTCACCTATGCCTTTCAAACAATGCGTTATGGCATTTGACTACGGCAACCAACTCTGGCCCAACAAATCCCCTTTGACAATATCAGCAGGCTATTCATCGAATTCACCGATGTCGTACAACCATTCGGGCATCGCAATGAACCGTTGCCGCTACCGCCTCATCTGCAACGAGCATCAGCAAAGAGGCCATGGAGCCGTAACGTGCCAGTCAAGGAAATAGGCTTGACAGGGCGCAGTCTGACCCAGCCGGCGAGGCTCAATGTTCGGTAGGCTGACTGCGGTCGCCTCCGAATATAGCCGACCACACCTGGACGGCAGTGCCTGTCAAGAAACCAGACGACTTAGGAGTCGGTTTCGGCTTATCAGATGCTCAATGTTTGCCAGGCTGACTGCGGTCGCCTCCAGATAAAGCTAACTGAACCTGACTGCTACGTTTCTCCCTCGGCCACTCCTAGAAGAAACCGTCAGCCCCGCTCGCCTCAAGAGCAGTTCAGCCAACTACGATTTCTTCAACATCACCATGCCGATAACCTTTACAATACCGCCTGACCACTGCCCTACATATTTCACTCTCAACAGCACGGTCCCAAACGACGCTCATCCTTGGGCCACCCCACAGGGCATGGACCCTCTGGAAGTCTGATGTCTCCGAAGCCTTCCACCTCACAGCGATGCACCCCCATTGGCAAGTCAAGCAGATCGTGACCGTCAACGGCCAGCATTACGTCGATCGGCGCAACATATTTGGTGGTCGCTCATCCGGTAGTATTTGGATTTCGTTCAAGGCTTGGTGGTGTGGATTGAGAGATATGTGGAAGGTCTCGGAAATGTCGTAGGCTCGTATGTTGATGATGAATTCGGTACAGACGAAGAATATGACTTTGGATTCTACACTCCCTATTGCGAGTTCATGTGTCCTCAATCTATGGGACCGTCTTCGGAATTACGCACAAACAGAAGAAGCAAGTCTTCGGCTCTCCTCTCACCATCACTGGGCTACATATCGACACCAACACCCTCATGATCACACTACCCAACGATGCGAAACAGAACCTCGAAAGTCAACGTTGGGCAGCACCTCCGAGAACCAAGACCAGCCCGGGCCATTTCTCGCTCAGAGTCTGGCGATCTTCGCTAGGCGAGAGAATCCGTCCACACACATCTGGATCACCAACAGTGTCCAACGCGACCTTGGATGGGCTCTACACCACATCTCCTCATTCCCAGCATCCCCAGGCACTCAACCTTTACGCAATATGTACTGGGATCCAGTTGACGCCGACATAACAATCATGTGCGACGCTTCTCTGGAAGGAATGGGGTTCTGGTACCCTGACTTTGAAATCGAGTAGTACTCCCCTAATCCTTTCGGAACAAAGCTGCATGGCATATTCTTCTTCGAGGCTCTATCCCTTGCTTCGGCGTTAATCGTCACCACTACCGACCACTTATCCGAACCTGCCAAGGTCCTCATTTACTCCGACAGTTCCAACACCGTCGACATGTTCTCATCCCTTCGAGCCCTTCCCAAATACAACTCTCTTCTACGAATGGCGGTCGACATTTCATTAACGCCTCGATCGATCTCCGACTCATTCACATTCCCGGAGAACACAACACCACAGCCGATCGTTTATCTCGATACAACATCGGCAGTATCTTGGTCATGTGGAACAGCAATGAACTCGCTCGTCACCGGGCGTTCTCGTGCGCGAGATGTCTGGACCAATGAGCATCCGCTTCTGCGACCAACACAACATCCCTACCGACCCGGGACCCCTCTCCCACTTAATCTCCACTGCGTGCGCAGCATCTAACTTGGCCCCTTTGGGCCTCTTCTTTGAACGGCTATCGACGTCCTCGTCGAGCAGTACTCGACCAACGCGCTGAGCTGGGAACCCGACCTTCGACATCTCAATAAGCTGCTGGCTCTCGAAACCCTCGAACTCAACATTCTCCAGGGATGGTATACGTCTCCGGGCCCTCCATCTCCATGTCCATGCACTGTGAATGGCCGAGAACATCGCCTCTCCCACACCAACACCTCTCCACCGCCGGCCACGCCCAATCCCATATCCAGCCAACTTGGTCTCCGACGATAACATTATCGATATGACCCACCACGCAATTCGTCATCATCAGGTGGCAGAGCCGTCCACTGCTGTCCTTGCACCAAACTGGATGTCCCTCGCGGCTCCTCAAAATCGGCACTATCGCACCTCAATCTTCAATCTTTCCTTCCCCTCCCTTCCACTCCCATCAAAGCGGCCACCCCCGACACTTACCGACCTCTTAATGTACACCGACATATCCATCGCAGAAGCAGGGATTCATGGAGAAAGGCCCTGCCTCCGGTGACCCTCCGTGAAGGACAGTTTGCTACTCTCATTCTCAAGCATGGCAAAAGTCAGCAAAATACCACGATTCACTCGGACATCGACTGACAGGTCGCGAGTTTGCCATTCGGATTCCTGCTTACGGCGCACCCCAAACTCAGGTAGAGCTTACACGACATCTATTTGTATTCCCCCGATGAATTTAGAAATCACATCCCTCTAAGTCCCCCTGTTCATTTTCGCCACTTGCTGTTGGGTCATAACTTCGATTTATCGTTAGCGTCGGTGAGGTTAATCCCAATCCTCCGCTCGAGCTCCTTTACTGCTTCCAAAGTTTTGCCTATCTGAACGTCTGTGACAGGTCCGTGAGGTACAGAACTTCGCATGACAGGTGAGGTGGACTTACGAATTGTGTCCATCCCCAGTTCTCTGGCTGCTTTTAGATTACTGGAAACAAAGTTATGGTTAAGTGGGCGTGTCTTTACCGCGGCACTGAGTTCTCTCGAGAGGAGAGGCTAGACTTACATCCCAATGTCATCAAGGAAGATCGCGTCCTTGGGTTCAATCCCGTTTCGTTTGCACGCAGCCAAGTAGAACTCAGGCTCAGGTTTTCTGGATGTGACGATCATTCAGCGACTTCTGCCCTGAGACACGTTCCAACGGAAGTACAGACCTCATGCCCAACGCACTGCTGTCACAGAAGTCGTCAAAGAGTTCAAGAAGATGCGTTGGAATAACTCCGTCCTGCCATCCCAGGAATTCCCGTTCCGACTCTGGAATGTCGACTCGAGCAAAGTTATTGGTTAAGGCAATGACCTTGTGCTTTCCCTCGGCTGTTAAACGTTGAACACATTTCTCTGATGTTTGGGACGAGAAGTAAGCTACTAACCTCGAATTCTCAAAATAGCCGCCCGGATATAGGGGTCATAGGTCTGCGATGCTTTCATCATGGCTCCGAAAAGCTGCGCGTGGGTTCAATTGAAGTTAGCGCGATCCAATGGTTGTCTGTACTCACCTCCCGACCATTCACACTCAGTCGATGTGGTAACTTTGGGCAGGCTAAACAGAGCAAGTAAATGTGGTGCACCCAGAATGAAATGAAGAGGCAAGGGCATACGTATTTTCTTCCGCTCGCAGTAAGCCTTGTACCTGGAGAATTAGGGCCGCGGTAAGTATTCAGTAGAATTTATTTAAAAGGCTCTTACCATTTGTTGGCTTTCTCGGTGTCGGAGAGGTCTCGACTGAAGGCCGGATAAAACGTGGTGATATCTATTTCACCTCGTTCAAACTTTTGCCATGCGCCTTGCGATCCGTGTCCAACTCTGTAAAAGAGTCTTAGTTGTACAACGTCTATCCGATGAAACTGGTGACCCGACATGGTAGTATTGATGTAGTTCTCCGGTAACCCAAGCTCTCGTTCGTAGGCCGCAATCGCGACAAAAGGGCTTCTCATCACAACTCCACCTATCTGCATGGGCGGAATGACGCAAAGAACACGATCGCCTCAGTACACATGGGACTTTTCAATTTCGCCGTCTGACGCACGTCAAATATAACCGCTTTGTAGTGAGATTTCTGGGGAGAGTTGAGATGTGCCATCTTGAATCTGGTTGCTCTCGTGTTCACGCGTTGTTTTCGGGCGCCCGTCCCAACTCTGTGCTGAAATGAGGATGAGCTACCTGATGTGACACGAAGAGGGATAAGACCCTCTTGCCTGTCAAAAGCGTTTATCGAGGACACAGGGTTAACTGGGGGTTCTAGTTGAAGGTTTCCGACAAGTCAAAGGAGGGCGTTCTGAACCGACTGGTCCTCGGAGGTTGTTTACCCGAACCGGTGACTTCCTATTCCGGGGGCCTTTCCCACAACCGTACAGTCCTGCAAAGACACTCCTATCTCATGAATTGCAGCAAAAAGGATGCTGCGAGATCTCTACTGACGCTACTGGGCACACATCGAGCCTGAGAGCAATCGAGAGAATATTCTGATATCTATCGAGTGCTGATGTATTTTTTCCTCTGGTCAATAAGCGATGCCGTCAAGAGTTGAGGAAAACGACTTCACCAGATCTTGGTACAGCTCCGTAAACGGAATGACGGTATGCATTCCAGCCAATCAGATGCCAGGGTGCCAGGGTGTCAGCCAATGGCAGCCATTCACATATAATGACGTTGTCCATAAGAAGTAACGAAGGAGGTGAGAGTACCTCGAGAAAGGGCAAATAGACGAAGAGTAGTCCGTCCACGATCAATCATAAGTCAATGAAACCAATTTGGGGCGTCAGGCCGAGGCCTTACTCACTTCCCATGGGCTGCCATTGAAACTCATGAGGTGAAAGAACCTCAGAGACCCTTCTCGTGCTCCCATCCGTGGAGGGAGCGGCAGCCTGGTGCTGTGGGCCAAGGACGATGAGTATGTACCCCCATTCAACGCTGCACCGATCATCCACCTGGTTCACATTAGGGTTAGCCGACTCCAGATCCAGAACTGGATCTGTTTCACGTCGCCATTTGCGGCAAAGTTAATACATAAATACATTTTCCAGGAGAGACAATCGTCTGCGGAAGAAAGATGGCGATGATTGGGCAGGTATTGCACCCCGTTGGACGGAATCAGAAGGGCGGTGGTCCATTTCGGAAACAGTGGCGTCAACCGGTGTGGGGAACCTCAGAATAAAGGTCTGTGATTCGCTGAAAAGACTGGCAGGTTATTAAAAGGCCCGAACGACAGCCAATGGGATGCCTTGAGCACACCCCATCCGACAGCAGGGCATAACCACCGAGCACCGACCCGACGCGCTGGTCGTTACGGTACGGAATGGCGACGTTCAGACGACGGTCGGACCGTACTGTCTCGCACTATACCGTATATACGTATCGCAAGGCAATGGGGGTGAAATTTTGATATCAAATAAGCCCAAAGAAAGTGAGCTGGACGCCGGGTGCGCTCTGGTGCGCTGTCCAAGCAGCCGGTTAGCAACGCTCATTCCTGCATTTATTGTGAGCTTACTTGCAAATTGGCAGGCCAACTTTCCCCCTTCCCGAACACAATCAAGGGCCCTTTGGGCAAGTACCATTTTCACTCCGCATCGGTCGGGAAGCGCCTCCAGCCTAGAGGCCCAAGTTCGACCGTCCAACGGGACTAAGCGGTAACTTGTCCCGTACGGTCATGTCAGAAAATACCACCGTCGGTCGCTGACATGTCCGCCGTTTTATTTATCTTCTGGCAGGAACAGAGTGTTCAGGAGGTGAAGATCTGAAGAGATCGCAAGGAACGACTCGGGGTGGAGCGATAAACGGACTCGGCGTCAAAAAGGCGGGGATTGCGATTAAATTGTTTGCGTCAGAATTCACAGCTGGCGCCCATTCCCGCCCCAATACCAGATGGCCGGAGGGATTCAGATCTCTTGGTCTGTAGTAAGGGCTTCGCGATGAACGGAGCTGTCGGTGGTCGGGTCTATACCCGTCGGTAAGTGAAACACCCGGGAAATGCCCATCATCGGTGGTAGAGCGCTCAGTGTTGACCCTGTGTTCAGCTCGGATGTTCGGGATCGCCACCTTGGAATCGTCATCCCTTGAAAACCAATTGAAGACCATGGTGGCCAGAAGGTTGCACAGCCCCCGTTAAGCGCTCATACTTGTGGCGGACTTTTGTCCTGTTCCATTGCCATCACCTCGGATACCCTTCCCATCCACTTCTTGACTGCGCATCGAGACCTCCTTTTCTCGCCGCATAAGCAATAGAGAAGTGCTCGTGAATGCACAACCATCCATAACTGAGTCGAGCCAAGACCCAACACGCATTGCATCGGTTTTCCTGGGCAGATGTAATGCACCGCTATTCTTATTCTAAACGGTCCGGCCGCGCCTCGCAGCAGGCTGATTAAGGGTTGGTTCGAAGCTTTCCAGGCGCTGCATTCTTTCTTCTCGACGTCGACATCCAACTTATGTCTATAAATTACGGATCGTATGGTGGTGGCCCTCAACGCCATCTGTCCCAGTACGGGCGCCCGCCCCAACCGCCTCCACGTCCGACATCTGGCTATGGGCATCAAGGCTACTATCAACCCCCACCACCGCCAGGGGCTGACCCGAATCTATGGTCTTACTTCGTCGCTGTCGACGCCGACCGCTCAGGCGCCATCTCTGTAACGGAGCTTCAGCAGGCGCTCGTAAACGGTGAGAAACTTGCTTATGTCTGTCGTGAAAGCCGCTCATCCTCAGCGATCGCGTGCAGGGAATTGGTCAAGTACGAACTCTTTCAAGCCTTGTCTCCAACCAAGGGTACTTATCACGAGCAGGATTCGATCTAGACACAGTGAAGATGCTTATGGCCATCTTTGTGAGTGTGCTTCGGTGACCCTGTCCCATGCCGTACTGACCGACGCCATTGACCAGGACACCGACAGAAGTGGCACAATCAACTTTACAGGTGCGGATCCACCTTGCTGTTTCTCGTGACACTGACGAACTGAATCGCTTGCTTTCCCAGAGTTTGCGGGGTTGTGGAAATACATCCAAGATTGGCAGAACGTCTTCCGTCACTTCGATCGGGACAGATCCGGCTCCATCGAGGGGCACGAACTTGCGGAGGCACTTCGAAGCTTTGGGTACAACCTGTCCCACACGCTGTTGAAACAAATTGAGCAGAAATACGGTCCGTTCTTTATTGTTATCGCCGTCTTACATAGTCATTCTTACCTGGATACGTCAGCCTCTGAGCCAGTCTCGGGCTATGGTCCTCCGCCTGGCATTACATTTGACCGTTTTGTACGAGCCTGTGTTGCAGTTAAGACCCTGACAGAGGCTTTCCAAAGGTAGGTTGGCAACGTATATATCCGCGCCTCGTGTTCTCATTATCTCCGCGTCCTAGGGTGGACACCGATCGTGATGGATGGGTTCAAATGAACTATGAGCAATTCATGGGTGTACGTTTTCTTTCCTTTCGGGTCCGCTTTCGTCACTCTAATGCATACTGCAGATCGTCCTGAGCGCGCCATGAAACAGAGTTTTGTTTGGATTCGAACACGACTATTTAACCTACTACAACCACGACGATAATGACCGGTGAACGAACACATATACCTTGTAACATCAGCATATCAGCCAGATTCGATGCCTATGCAAAGTCTCTCTGCATTCATTAGCAAAGTGCCTGCTGAGTATGTTGACGTTAGCCCTCGCAGTGGTCCTGATCCCGCCATCTACGTCCCCCGTACTGGAATTCTGCCTTCATCGACAGGAAAAAGGTCGCTCCTCGACCTGTAGTCGACCATGCCAGGCAGCTGAAGATATTCATTATGCCGAGCAAAAGCTACTTTCCTCGAGGTTGCCACCTGAAGGGTGACCACAGACAAGTCCTGGACCTTTGGAGGACGGAGGGCCCGTCATCTTACTCGTCGGTGAACTTAAGCAGCTGGACCGTAGCGTCATTGTGAGATAGGCCCTTGGTAATAGCACCCTCGTCATATTGAAGAGCATCGGAAGATACTTTGGTGCTGCGGAGAACTTTCATTCAAAGCCAAACTACACATCTTCGGTGAAAGGTAACTGGCGAGTGGCAGACTGCCTGACGTTGCTCAATGCATACCACCAGCAGCCACCAGCTCACAGTCTTTTGTCTCTCGAACGTGTTCCAGGAACCTTGCGCGCGCTATGTACTGCATCCTTTTTCACCGATGATGTTCTTCCCCAGGTTATGTATACCCCTTTCTCCATACTTTGCCATGTGAATCCGGGTTCTGTTAACTCCGTACCCCTAAGTAGAGAGTTCTTGGGGGCTGAAGGGTATGTCACATTATCATCAGCTGGTGCAACGAATGCCTCAAAATTTAAGTCTGCTTAGACTGTATCTGCAAGAGAAGATGGCCTAGTGGGTGCACGCCCCGCCTTGCCTTTCCTGCTTGTTGTAGGAGATAAATAACAGGGAAGACGCGCTGAGGTCACTGTCGGTGACAGTAGCCTAACAGTGTGCCGCCGCGCGACCGAAATTTCACGTGCGTTCCTGAGTTCCCGAGTTTGCGAGGTCGTCTCGGCGCCAACTTTAAGTGATTAACCCCAGCCAACCCCACTCCTTGTCCTTTCTCCCTCTCGACCCCGCATTTCAACATGGTTTCCGACAAACTTGTGCCCTGGCCCGCTGTTAAGCCCTACGACAAGCAGGGCGTTCCTGTTGCTGGCACCAAACGTCCTGGCCAGTCAGGTAAGTTGTCGAGAAATTTCCAGTAGGAACAGTTTACTGACAATTCTCCCCTGGTTCTTCTGTCGCCAGCACACTACCGAAATGGTGCGCTCCAACATTAAGAACCCCCTTGCAACCGTTAACCGAGCTTGATGTCAGGAATCTGGGGTCTGATTGACGAAAACACACCCAATAGCCTCGTTACCTTGGACCAGGTCTGGGCGGAAGGAGTGAAACTTGGAGGCAACCGCAACTTCTTGGGTTGGCGACCTGTCATCTCTCAAAACCCTCTTAAATTCGCCCCTGCCTACTCCTGGATAACCTACAACGAGGCAGACACCAGACGCAAGTATATTGGAAGCGCCCTTCACACCCTTTTCAAGAACGGTGAACTCCAGGGCAGCGACTACGATACCGTTGGTATCTGGTCTCAGAACCGACCTGGTATGCTTTAATGTTGCTAACGGACCTCCTTTTCTGACGCTTCCCGTTTCTATAGAATGGCAGCTTATAGACATCGCCGTCACCAGTTACGGAAAAGTCGGGGTCAGCTTGTACGATACCTTGGGAAGGGACTCTGTTGGTAAGCTTGACAAGAGTTTCCAATTTGTTATCCAACGCTAACTGTATCTCTAGAATACATGTAAGAAACTATAAGCGTTCTGATTCCCCCGCAGCTAATCCGTTTTCAGTATCAACCACGCGAGCCTTTCCATCGTCTTCTCTACCGCTGGGCACATCCCCACTCTCCTGAAGTTGGCTCCCAAGACACCTACGCTCAAGATCATCGTCTGTCTCGACAACCTCCCTTCTGAGGCATCCTCCGTTTTGAAGGAATGGGCCCAGTCTCAGGGACAGCGCTTCATGGAGCTTCGAGAATGTACGGCTTCTAGGCTTACCGTCTTAATCAGCACTGACTTTCGCGTTAGTCGAGGACTTCGGCAAGGCCAACCTTTTGCCACCTATCTCAGCAACTCCTGACACCGTCGCCTCAATTTGCTACACTTCGGTATGCCTTTTCTATCGTTTGATACACAGCAGGGCACTGAACCGCGACTATAGGGAACCACCAACCTTCCCAAGGGTGTCGTTTTGAGGCACAAGACCCTTGCTGTCGCTACCCAGGCCAACTTGTACGGAATGGAGTTGCCCGAGCAAGGAATCCTCATGTCATATCTTCCCCTTGCGCATATCTACGAGGTACGCTCCCGGCTCCGGACGTGTGTACCGTTACTCATCATTGAATAGCGTATCTGTGAATTGTGCTCAATCGCTATTGGTGGTCGTATCGGTTACTTCACAGGCGATCCATTGCGTTTGTTGGAAGATGCCCAAATCCTCAAACCTCACTTCTTCCCCTCCGTTCCTCGCGTTCTCAACCGCGTCTATCAGTCCGCCATGTTAGGTGGTAACGTTCCTGGTCTCAAGGGTAACCTCTTCAGGAAGGCCCTCCAAACCAAATTACAGAAGCTCCGCACCACTGGCGACCCCACTCACGCTTTCTGGGATCGACTTGTCTTCCGCAAGGTACGTGCCGATTATCTGGGTCATTGAGCTTGTCCCTGAACCGCTCTCATTAGATCCAAGCTGTTCTCGGTGGCCAGATTCAACTTGTCATCAGTGGTTCTGCCCCTATCACTCCCGACGTTATGGACTTCCTCAAAGTTGCCTTTGCTTGTGACGTCCAGGAAGGTTACGGTCTGACTGAAACTGCTGCTACTTGCAGCAAAACCTGGCCATATGATGCCACTGCCTCTGGCACCGTTGGGCCCCCGTCCCCAGTCAACGAAGTCAAGGTTGTCGACGTTCCTGCGATGGGTTACACCTCTGAGGATAAGCCTAATCCTCGCGGAGAGCTTTGTATCCGCGGAACCAATGTCTTCCCTTACTACTACAAAGGTCAGTCATAGAGATTCACCTTTGGTTACTTCCTCTTACATTGTCTGTCTTGTCTAGACGAGAAGAACACCAAGGATGCCATCGACGATGAGGGCTGGTTCCACACCGGTGATGTGGCCGAAATCGATGCTGCTGGCCGCATCAAGATCATCGACCGAGTTAAGAACATCATGAAGCTTGCGCAGGGTGAATACGTTGCGTTAGAGAAGATTGAGAACTTGTACAGCAGCGTTCCTGTTGTCGCTCAAGTGTTCGTCTACGGTGACGGCCTGCAATCCTATTTGGTTGCTGTCGTTGTTCCCGATCCTGTCATGCTCTCCAGCATCGCTACCAGCGTCATTGGCAAGAAGGTCGCCGCTGACGATGCTGCCGGGTTGGCCGAAGTGATTAAGGATGAGCGCGTTGTTAGCCACATTCTTTCCATCCTCACCAAGGAGGCTCAGCGCAATGGTCTGAAGGGGTGAGTGTTGCTTCGTGTTGCTCGTTATTCTTGTCTTAACCATTTCCATCTTTTAGCTTCGAGATGGTCAAGCGCATTCACGTTTCGCTCAGCCCCTTCACTGTCGACGAGGGTACTCTCACTCCTACCATGAAGCTCCGTCGCAAGGATGCCTTCAACAAGTACAAGGACGAAATCACGGCTCTGTATGCCCTCGGGGAGCCCGCCTCGACCTCTGCGAACAAGCTGTAGGTAGACTTGGCGATCCGTTCGGATAGCTTATGGCACATATCTATCGGGGGACATGTATCTTTTGGTTTAAAATCATACCAAGTGTATAATCTATTCTTCAGTGTAGTGCAATTGTCCTGCATCGTGTAAATACCATCTATCTAATGGACAAACTGTAGTATTTCCTTCCTGTATTCCAGTCGAAGTTTAAGGTGGTGACGACTGTCTGCACGTGAGTGATCGTGTTTTCGGGGTCTTTGCCTGTCGCGGTCAACGCATTTCCGAACTTCGACAGTGAACTTGAATGGAATGCTCTGCATCCACCTTCCTCATCCTCGACACCAGACTCGGATTCACTCAGGGAGAAGACAATGCATCCAGCTATAAGTCGCAACGACTTCGAATTGCCTGGTTATGATCACCTCACGCTGGAATTGTCGACACTAATATCTGGATACCCGCCGCCATTCATCTATATCCACGACCCAGCGAGCTGTGAGGTTACGACGAGAGTAGTCCGCTCACTCCTGAACCATCTTGAAGCAACACCCAGTAGTGAACTGGACATCCCTGCCATTGCATATGGTCGTGCAGACGCGATCTGCTGTCTATCTCAACGGTGTTTCTACGAATCGCTCATACACACGCTTGTCGACTGGCAGCCAGACTGGGAGGATGGGTGCGCTAACTGGGGCTCTGAAGGGGACCTACGATGGAACGAGAACATGGACACCTTCCTTCAAGGCATTCGCGCCTCCCACAACCACATACGTGGAAAGCTGGGATTGGATTCGGCAAAGAAAGGCCTGAGGCTCGTGTTCGTTGTCGAAGGGGTAGAGCGGCTGAAAGAAACCATGCCTGAAGTGCTGGTGCCTTTGACAAGGCTACAAGAGTTGGTGCGTTGCATGCCATAAACCACACGTCCTGAATCATAAACCCCTTGGAAGAGTCAGCTGGACGTCTGTGTCGTATTTGTCTCGCAAGCTGGGTGGGACACGGTGAAGCCTCCCCTTGCGGCTGCACCGGATCCCTACTTCATAGACATCATGCCTCCGAGGAAAGAAAGTACGGCTCTCCCCTTCTTGCAGAGCCAGCTCTCGCTAATCTCGCATCAAGCTATTGCGCAGATGCTGATAACCCGCTTCCCAACCATCTACGAAGAGACTGGCTCCACACTTTACCACCCCGCTCTCCAAGTGCTCTATTCCCAGTTTGCAACAGTTGTGTGCGATGTTTGTTACGTTTTCACCCACGACCCTCAAGAGCTTCAATATATCGCAGCGGCAAGATGGCCTGGGTTCATCCGACCGGTGTTGGACAACCATCAACGGAAGTTGGAGGAGCTTCAAGACACCATGCAACTTGATGAAGACAATGTCCCGCCGTTCGAGGCCCCATCCGAGGAAGAGCGCCTCCGACTAATTCGGCTGTTCACGCCCTCACTGACCGCTGCTGTGGAATCCCTTTACCCTCGCCTCATGAACGCGGTCGACTGGGCGAAATCCAACATGCCCGAACGTGACCTGTTGACAATGCCACCAGCACTAGCGCGAGTACAGGTTGTAAAACCTGGAGAAAGCGCGCTGGCTAATACGTTGGGATACCTTCCCAGGATGTCCAAATTCATTCTTGTGGCATCTTTCTTGGCTTCAACAAACCCACCCAAGTCGGATTTGAGGATGTTTGGGCGGGGGACAGACGAGAAAAAACGGCGGCGACGTCCGACTCAGGCTACTGGGAAATCGAAATCTGGAGTGTCTAAAGTGAGTGTGTCAGACATGGCGAGGGTTTACACTGGTTTGTTAACGCTGTGATCAGGTCTCCCAGCGTCTCGTCGGCCCCTCTCCATTTCCTATGGATAGGCTAGTTGCCATTCTCGGTGCGTTGCTGGAAGAAAACGACGCAGATAGTCGCCTGGCCACAGAAGAATTTGCTATCCCAGGAGAGTACACAGACATGGAAATAAGTCGCCGTAGTATACACTCTTCTGTGAGTCCTACCTCCACCCCTGCTGGAAGCACCGACCCTGAACATACACGTGCTATTCAAACAGGTCCTTGAGCTGGTTTCCAGTCGCCTGTTGCATCGCACGACAAAACCAGACCAATCGGACGGCCCTCCAATGTTCAAAGGCGCGATCTCTTACGACATGGCTCTGACCTTGGCCAAAGAACTTAAAATACCTTTGCTAGATTTGCTCTGGGAGCCGGTTTCATAATCCGTCACTAGTATTAAGCGGATACTCGACAATTGCTGGTCGACGTGGGTACGTAGATATAGCCGTGAGGCGCTAGTGTATAATACCGAAGGTGTCCTTGAAGTGGCAGTGTTTAGTCTTGATGCAATTGGATTTGTCCCTCGGGATGTTCAATGCTTCCCGCCAGGCTGCAGCCAAGTGTCGAAATCAAGACCATCAGGACGACCCAAAGATAGCCACCGGCGACCGGGTCCTTGTGTGAAAGCGCGTATATTGAGCTATGTGGATCTTCAGCTTTGTGGGTGACGGTGGGATGGATTGGCGACTGACCTGACAAACGCTGGAGCGAGGGCACGGGTACCACACATCGCGAACATCACCAGCCCGTTGGACTGACCAAGAGCATATGGAGATGGGGCGTGGTTCTTCACCAAGATCATGCTGATGCTGAGGTAGTATGTCGTTAGCGTCAACGGACCCTTAAAGCATAGTGAACTACGCACGAGTAGGCCAGACAAGCAACTCGAGAGACTGTAAGAACGAAACCGATAGCTACCCAAAGCAGGAAGGGGGAATGAACAATCACGCGAAGGGCGGGGAGAACGATATAACAGAGAGGCCACAACCACATGCAGAAGTTGTACAGTCTCGCGGGTTCGAACCTTACGAGAAGAGTGGGAAGAAATAGTATTTGGATGAGGATTGAGCTAGAACCCGCCATCGCTAGGGCATATCCAATTTGGGACGTCTGTTCGGGATATGTAAGATAACAGGAGAAGCCGGAGAAGAGATCGACGTACGGAGAAACCGAGGCCTCCTTCTGCTACCGCAGTGTAGCAGAAGAGTACAAAGACTGCATCGAAGGCTGTTGCTGTGAAGCACAGGGAAGCTCCCGAAATGGTTAGGGATCGCATAATCGGGACTTTAAGCAATTCCTTCATGGTTATCCTTTCTTCCTTCGCATCTGGAAGCTCAGTGGCAAAATTAATGGAACGATGGCACTGCAGGCAGAGTGACCGTTGCTTGTTGGGATGTGTCTAGTTCGTTTGCATTGAGTTAATCTGAGCGTGTGGATGCCAGTGTGACTCGTACCTCTCTCAGAAAGAGCCCAGCGGCAGCAGCTGTTCCGAAAGCAATCAAACCAGCCGCAAAACACGGCAGAAAATATGGATACTCTTTGAAGAGCGCATAGTTGAACAATTTGGGGTACTTTTTGGCTGGGTCCGCCAAAGAACCTCCTATTATCGGGCTGGTCGTCGTGGACTACTGTTGAGAGTTGGACTAGGTCGGCACAAAATAGATTACTTACCCGAGAATGCTCCCTAGAGGCCAAAAGAGCCCGTAAATAGGGAAAGCTATATGCTGATTGGTGGTGTCTGTGAGTTCCCCAAGTATTGAGTGAAGCACAGCGGCATTTCCGGAAAATAGGCCCGCTGATGGCATATTGGTTTAGCTTTGATGCCATTGTAAGAGGAGGTAGCAGTGGCGTACCGAGAGCTCTCGTGAAAAGAATCGACCATAAATTGGATGTGAACCCAAATCCGATGGTTGCAATCGAGAGGCCGAACGATCCCCATATAACAACAGGTCTTCTGCCAACTTTATCTGCAAAACGGGCACCTCGGTCAGAGAAGCGAAGGATTGGCGCCGCGAGGATCACGAACCGGATATTTTGGTCCATTCGTAGATGCTAATGAGCTGAAAAAAGGCGAAAGTTGATTCCTGCTAAAGTGTGAGAGGAGTTCAAGGTCGTATTAAAGGGACTTACGACCAGGCCGCTGTAGAAACCAATGTGGGCGGGGTTGTCTACTAGATGTAGCCTAGAAAGGAGCTCATTGATGTAAGGGAAAACTCCGGTGAAGCATATGGGATCTGTGAGTCTGACTGAGCAAAGAATAGCAAGCTGCAGTTTGGGTAAAGGTGTTTTGTAGGGCGCTGGTGTGTTTCTGTCGACGACAGCAATGTCAGAATCCGCGACGAGGTGGGTCGTCATGGTTTGTGGAGAGCCCTGTCGGACCGGAGATACCGGAATGATGGGTCCTTGAGCGCTTTGGTAGCGCTGAGTAAGCGAAAGGTGACTCTCACCATAACCATCACCATCATGTCCCCAGTCAACGACTTTGGCCTTATTGCTGCCCCAAGACCCGTGCGCCTTCCCGCCTTTACCTTCGCTCGTCGCGTAAATGCGTCGCCGTCGAGGGCAGATAACGACAACAACAGCGATCTAGCGTCTACCAGCCCATCGCCGTTGAGCGGCAGGTCATCCACACTACCCTCCGAGGCGTTGGAAGAATTCTTGGCTATTCTTAAGCCGTCCTTCTTTCCCTCCACGTCGCCGACGCTGGGAAAGTCGCGCAGGTCTCTGAACATACCTACTTTCCATCAGTATGAACGACCTCTGGCCTTTAAGCCCCGACAACGCCTTGAGAACCAACCAGTTCTCAAATCTGACGTTGACGACCCATCGGACTCCCATCCATCCGCCCCAACGTCCCCGGTACCAGTGGGAGGTGAGCAGCAAGACTCATTGATAGATCATTATGACCAAGAAGGTCCAGTGCATCGATGGCTGCGCTTTGGGCCCTTATGTGCGTCCTTCCCTCCTTTACCTTCTAGCTGCATAGCGTCTCACCATTTTCACCGTAGCCTCTCCTGTATCTCGCATGCACACTCGTAATCCCTTCCTTAAACAAATCACTGAACAGCCTGGAGTTGCTGCCCGCACCCTCTCTCCTGCTGCTATCCCCTTGCCCACCCCGGATCCGGACGAGTGGCTGATCCTCCAGGAAGCCTAATGAAATTCCATGAGACTCTTTAATCGGTTGTATTGCATTCCCATCTCCTTTATCTTACACCACTTATACCCTATCCAGCTCAGCCTAATATTCTGTAGTTGCCCCTTCGTTTTCAAGTTTAGCACTGTTCTTGGCCCTCGTTATTATCACCTTGCGTTTTCGGTTACAGAACCAAACACATTTATTCCCTAGGTCTGTCAAGAGGAAACTGTATTCATTACCACTTTGTACCACCACCCTATCATGTATATAAATATCCAATCGTTATGTCGTGCACCGTTCTTGCCTTATCGTCAAGGCTTCCATGGAGAGGTCTGCGGTCCACCGGTGTGCGTGGTCAGGTAAACGGGTAAGCCTCGACTGTCAATGTAGAAACAATCTTCCAGTCGAATGCCCACTTCTCCTTCGATATATATTCCAGGTTCGTTGGAAAACGTATGGCCAATTTGTATCACGTCGCCACTATTTCCCCGTAGATAAGGAGGCTCGTGTCCGTCTAGGCCAATACCTATCGGTGTCAGGGTGAGAATCAGCTGACCGAAGAGAATCGTTACTGCCTTACCATGACCCAATCTATGCGTAAGATAATGATCCAATCCAAACTTCCCAAGTTCCTCTCTCGCCGTTTCGTCAGGAACTTTTGTCAATGTACCAGCTGTAGCCACCTCCAGGGCAGACTTTTGAACATCGCGTACGATATTCCATAGCTCAAGGTGACGAGCTGGAATATGCGACCCGGGAAATGCGACTGTCTGTGCAAGATGAATATTGGTTAAGTCGTAACACACGTCTGCTGATGTCGAACATGCACTTGCCCGCGTTACATCGCTGTGATAGCCATGCAGAGATGCTACACAATCCAACAATGCTAGGTCCGACGAAGTGAGGATTCGATCCGTGCCAGTTCCGTGAGGAAGTGCCGCATTGGCTGGGTCGTAATACGAAGCCAAAAGGAAGCATCTCAAGGCGTCAAAAACAGGTATGCATGGTTCTCAAGCGCGAGACGGGCTTACGACCAAAGAGTACCAGGCATCCACCATTCTTGAGACCGACTTCTGCAAGGGCTTGGGCCATCATAGATCGCACCTGGGATTCACGCATCCCAAACTGTACGCGTCGATGAACGTCCCTGATAGCAAGGACAGTAGCCTGTTTGATTGTCCCTGGGTGAGAATCCCTCCCTGAATAACGTTGGGGCATATACATACCTCGTTAGCGCATTGCATGATTTCCAGTTCATGTACCGATTTCCGTTCCCTGAGACTCGTAATTTCAAGAGGTGCAGTTAGCACGCGAGCCTGCGGGGCTGCCGTTTCGAGTCCATCTGCAATGAATTTACGGATGTTGCTGTCGACGAAGATGGTTGCATTGGACGAAAGTCCTATTCCTTCCACCGCTGCTCGGTACGGGTCTTCATCCTCTGCCCAGTCGATGTACTGCACTTCGGTGCCTTGATAAGAAGGTATAGGGAGGAGGGTGGCTCTCCTGTGCTCGAACTGAGTTAGGGTCTAGGTCAGAAGTTTACGGTCTAGCAGGGGGAGCAACGGAACCACCTTTGGCGTGACGACGGCCACCTGTGGCCTGACGGACCCGTCTTCGGTTTGAATGGGTCGGATGATGAGGAGAAGCGGCCGCTCCGAAAGCTTCCAATCTGTTACAGAGAAGTTCCCATAGTATTGGGAGTTCGCAGACGATTCTGTGACATAGGCAGCTCCGCCGAGTTGGATGAGAGTGCTTGCGAGGGTACTCTGGCGAGTCTCGAATTCGGACTGTCCTATAGGGGAGATATGGGAGCAGTGGCTTTCATAACGAAGACTTATTGGAGCTTGAATATGGCTCGATTGTGCAAAAAGAGTGAAGTAGAGCAGGGACGCGATGGGCGCTAGGACGAGGCGGAATATGGAAGGCATGTGACGATGAGCAAACCAATCAAACCGCAAGCTGGACTTGGACCCCGACCACGATGACCAAGTCGGGCCAGACTCCTGAACACGATACAGAGATCCTTATTACCCTCGTCGCCAGCCTTCTGACGCGAACTATCGGGCACAGTGAAATCTTAGAAGCGCTTCTGGACTATAACGGTGATGTCGAAGCGACGGCGGCCTTCCTCAACAACCCCAAAGTAGCGGCGATTACAGACTCTGGCAAACGAAAGCGCGACACCAAGCTTGATAGTTGGTTGAAGCCTCCGTCCAAACGCAATCGTCAAGATGAAAGCCAAGGAGTCTCTAGTTCAAGCGCCGGGAGCTCGAAGCCTCCGTCGAAAGGGCTTTCCAGTTCAACACTCAAAAAGACGGCAGACCTGATGGCTATTCTGCGTCAACCACCAGAGTCGCCGTCCAGGAAGAGTACTGTTGTCAAACAGCCTCCTTTGACTCTGGCCACTCCTGCCATGATCGCAAAGCACACCCCTTGCACCCTTCACCTTTCAGTCCTCCCTCCAGAGCTGGCTTGTGAACTGTTCTACACCATGCTAGATCTGTCCAAGGACTGGCAACGAAATAAATGGTGGTTATTTGATCGTATCGTGGAAAGCCCTCACAAGACACACTTCTTCGCACGTCGAACGAACGGGCTGGACGGGGACGAGTCATGGCAAGAAGCTGCTCAATACTGGTATAATGGACGCGCTACGAGTGCCCCTGCCACTTTCCCAGAGCCGATGGAGAGAGCGTGTCAGATCGTGGAGAAGGTTGTTAATGAGGAGCTTTCCAAGAGGAAGCGATATGACTTGGAGTGGGGCGAGCCTGGGACACCTTCGGTATGGAGGGCGAATGTGGCGGCGTCGAATTGCTACGAGGGAAGCAAGGAGAGTGTAGGCTGGCACTCGGACCAGCTGACCTACTTGGGGCCTTATCCAACTATTGCTTCGTTAAGTCTCGGTGAGTGACTTTTGACCGTTCTTTGGTCAGCTTCTTGATTCCAACGTTAAACCCAGGGACGCGCAGAATGTTCAGCCTGCGTGAAGTCATCCCAGTGCAGGAACAGGATATTCGGGCGGCACGAACATTCAATTTGCCTCTGCCTCACAACTCTGTACGTGACCTTTTGGTCCTGTTAAAACGTTCTATAGTGACTCTCAATGAAGCTCACCATAATGCACGCTTCGTGTCAAGAAACATTTAAACACTCGATCCCTCCTCAAAATACAATAGACCTCTACCGACCATCTTTTCCGAGGTCACCAGGGGAAGACATAGAACCTTCGAATTGTCGTATTAATATAACATTTCGATTTTATCGGCCAGACTTTCGACCAGACAAGACCCCCAAATGCCACTGCGGAGTTCCGACCATCTTACGCCCTGATATGAAGAACAGAGTAGGGGATCAGACGTACAAGTACTGGTGGACGTGCTATGCCGGAGCTCAAAATGATGGCAAGGGGTGTAGCTTTTGGCAGGTCATGGATATGGTGGCGGAGGGGAGGGGACCCTGTATTGGTGAGTTGCCTACTAACAAGGAACCTACACACAGTCCATAGCGTAGAGGCCATTGCGCCAGATTGTAGATAACTCGGTTCGGAAGGAATACATAGCGAAGCTTGTATGTGTTTGTGCATCAGTTGCAATACGTCAGGTTCCCGCCATGTTTCATTCATTTCCTCGACTTAACACGTTCCTCCACGCACCCAACACACCGCGAAATCGAGGCTTCTGTTATTTAATCGCCTTCTAGGGTACAGGCCCACAAACCTAACACGGCGAGCTCGTCGCCATGACCGACTATTCGAGGGATCCCAGACCCTCCACAGACGAAGGTCGGTTGGATCCCAAGTTCCACAATACCCGGCGGTTCCGCTAAATGTGGCTTTCGCCTCATTCTAGAGCACGCACCACTTCTACGAGGAGAGGAGAATGGTGGACCCTCTCGACGACGTGAATATGAAGACCAGACACTGGTGGAACGCGTCAATGCTGCAGTCCAAGAGCCGCTCACGCCTCTCACCAAGATTCTTCTCATCCTCTCCCTAGTGCTATTGTTGTTGAGCTCGGTAAGATTCACCTATGGATACCGTCTATGCTTCCTTTGACACGTCCCAAGGTGTTTATTGGGTTGTTTGCGGGAGCTCAACACAAGCTGAACACCGGACGAGGCAAGCCTGGCGATCCTGGGCATGAACCTATTACGACAACGGAGACGATGACTAGGACATGGGTGACTACTACGACTGAACACCATAAGGACCCCATGACGACGACTGCCACTGTAACCACAACCGTATCAGGCCCACCCGTACCAGGCCCAACCACACCACCCCACGAGGTACGCCTCCAGACTCATTCCCATACCACGCCTTGGCTGAATCAATGTAATAGAAACCTTGCATGGAGCCTCGATGCATAGTATTAGCCGCATCGATTCTATCTTCTATTGACGGTACGAAGGATCCATGTGACAGCTTCTATGATTATGCCAGTATGTTCCATCGTTTTTTCAACCCTTTGGATACTGAGTTGCTGCAGATACTGGCTGGCTCAAGGAGCATCCCCTCCCTGGCGACAAGAGCAGCTTCTCAAACTTTGAAGACTTGGCACAGAAGAACCGGCAATTAATTCGGCAAATCATTGAAGCCAAACCTTCGTCTGTCGAAGACCCGCACGACCGAGAATTGTTGACCATGTTGCATAACCACTACTCGTCGTGTTTGAACGAGGATCGCCTCAATAAATTGGGGGAGAAACCCTTGCTTCATGTCGTGAAGACCATCAAGAAGCTTTACCGGGAAGAAGATACAGACATCAGGCCCAACCCCCCTTCAGACGAGGATGACACCAAACCGGAATTCAGGTTTAATGGGCTGACAGCGGCCACTGCGTTCCTTCACTCTCGGGGTAAGTCCCCGTCAATTCCAAAGTGCATTACCCACTGATATTTCGTCCAGACATTGCGGCTCTGTTCTCCTTTGATATTGAAGGGGATGTTGCCGTTGACCCCAATTACATGGCCCTCTGGTTTAGCCAGCCGGACCTTGGGCTGCCTTCCAAAGTATGTCTCTGCCATTTGCATGTTTGCACTCGTTCTAAATGTCGCCTAGGAATATTATAATGAGGAGTCGATCGTCAAGGTCTATGGCGAAGTCATTGAACAGTTGCTTTCGAGGGTTGACCATATTCTGGCCGACAGCGATGAGGGTGAAGAAGATAGTCCCGAATTTTTTGCATCTTTATTAATTAACAACGATGCCTCCGAAATCTGGCCTCCTTGGCCCTGGCCACCGTGGAACCCGGACGACGACCCCGAGGGAGAAGATCCAAAGAAACCGCTCAACCGCTCTGAGCGCGTAAGAAGACTTGCGAAAGGGGTTGTCGAGTTTGAATCCAAGCTGGCCAATGCCAGTCTCGACCTGTATGTTCAATTCTCCCAGGTGTCTCTGCGGGGAATACTGACGAACGTTTCAAGTGATATCCTCTATCAAGATCCCATTGCAACCTATAATCCTGTCCCACTTTCCAACCTCACCAAGACGCTCCACCAATTCGATTTCCCGACCTACTTCTCGACTTTCACGCCCAGAGCTTATCCAGACAGGGTTATTTTGACCTATCCAAGCTACGCAAAGAGTCTTGCGGATGTCTTGAATTCGACTTCGTCTGATGTGGTCGAGGCTTACTTGGTCTCCCGTGCCATGCTGACGCTGTCTCCCTATCTTGGTCCTGACACAGTGGCATGGCAAGCCCAACGAGTCCTTTACGAAACCTTGACTGGTATCCAGAAGGGCGTCGTTGGAGATCGCGCAGAATACTGCGTCGGCCGAGTGGAGGAGACCCTTGGCTTTGCATCTGGGCGTTACTTTGTGCAGAAGACCTTCAGCGGGGACTCCAAGTCCAAGGCTACCAAGGTCATTAAAGGTTCGTCTCTTCCATAGAAAAGTTGAGGATCGCCTCTGACAGCTGGTCTAGACATTGTCCAGGCATTCAAGCATTCCCTCGAAGACCTTGATTGGATGGATGACAAGTCCGCCAAAGCTGCTGCAGAGAAGGCGGATGCTATCCGTATTAATGTTGGCTATCCGGTCTCCCCAGATACGATGAATCCTCGTTCGCTCGCCAGGTATTATGGGACAGTCAAGATAAGCAAGGACACGTTCTTTGAGAATATGATGAGCGCTTCGTATGTCTCGTTATACTATTTTATGTGCCGTCGCACTGATAACCTACCTATTTAGGTCAAGCGAGGTCTTCAAGAAGTGGTTGCAACTCGGAAAACAGAGGAATCGTGAGAAGTGGGAGATGTTCCCTTCGACGGTCAATGCGTACTTCAATCCACCCGCCAACGAGGTCAGTAGGGGGCATGTCCGCTGTGTTGCGGTTCGATTGGCTTAACTGGTCGTAGATGAACTTCCCCGCTGGTATCCTTCAACCACCTTTCTATTCGCAAGATTGGCCGGGCTACTTGTCTTACGGTGCTTTCGGTCATGTTGCGGCCCATGAATTGACACACGCCTTCGATTCCGCTGGCCGAATGTACAACCAAGACGGGAAGTTGGAGCAATGGTGGACGGATAAGACAAGCAAGGGGTTCAACAAGAAACAGAAGTGTATTGTTGACCAGTTTTCTAGTGCGTTTTCTGGCCTTATGCTGTAGGCAGACACTGACGATCGTTTCTAGAATACAAGATTGATGATGGCGAGGGCGGGCACATCCATGTCAATGTGAGGCATTGTCTAGGTTTAGAACGCATATGCCTCTTGCTCACATAATCCAGGGAAACTTGACGTCGGGAGAGAACATTGGCGACACCGGTCTGATACAAGCATACCGTGCGTGGAAAGCTCAGTACGAGGATGGCCTCGACAATGGAACGGAGTACGCTCTTCCTGGTTTGTCGCACTTTACGAGGGAGCAGCTCTTCTTCCTCTCTTTTGCACGGATTTGGGCCCGTAATATGAGGACCCGAGCGGCGGTAAGTTGTTTGAAAAGTCGCTACGCAAGGCTCTGATCGTGACTCGTTTTAGGTTCAAAGGATACGTACCGATCCACACTCGCCCGCCAGGTTCCGGGTTGATGGCACCTTGTCTAACATTCCAGAGTTTGCCAAGGCCTTCAATTGCCCGAAGGGATCCAAGGTATATTTTCTTCGTCACGAATAGATCAATGGCTCCTAACAACCTCTTCCTTCCAGTTGAACCCTCCACCTGAGAAGCGCTGTATCTTCTGGGGCTAGCTTAACACCACACACACGCGCACACACAACTGAACTATCTATAATTTACGACGGACTCGATCTTGTACAGGTTCATCTTGATTCGATTATTGGTTGATTAAAGGACACCTTTTGTGGACGGGACGTCGGTGCCGCCGGTGCGTTCGATGGCCTGTCGGATAGCGATGGCGAGCGCTTTGAATGCTGATTCGGATCTGAGGAGGGATAGATTGGATGAGTTGGATGGGGTATGTTTCTGTTATCTATGACTCACTTGTGGTGGTCGTTCTCTCCTCGAATAACGTCGACGTGCAGTGTCGCTCCAGAGGCCATGGCGAAGGAGTAGAAGATGTGGGGAATCATTTCTGTGGAGAGGTCTCCAATCTTTTCGCGTTTGAACTTGAGATCTGTGAAGCAGTATGGCCGAGAGCAGATGTCGATTACTGCTCGGGACAGAGCCTGCGACGCGTTCAGCTGTGGCGGGGTTAAGATCGTATGGAAAGACATACCTCGTCGAGAGGAGCATAACCAGTTCCGTATCTTCGAATTCCCCGGACTTCACCCAGGGCCTGTTTGAAAGCGGTTCCTAGCGCAATTGCACAGTCCTGTGCAGCTGGTGTCAGGGTTGAGTACAGTGTAACGCGGTACATGGACATATCTGCAGTGTGGTGGTCGTCTATCCAGAGGTCACCCTTGCATTTGAGTGTGAGAGACCAGCCTCCGTGTTTGGCTAGAGCCGTGAACATCTGTGGTGAGCAAGAGGATGAGTAGGGAGTTTTGGAGATCAGCGCCTAAATTGACGAACATGGTCGAGGAAGCCGATTCCTGTGGATACATTGATAGATTGGACATTGTTCGAGCCAGGTTGGCAGTCCAAATCAATGGAGACGTCGATGTCTGTCTCTCCTGTTTTCCTCTGAATAGTAGCTTGCCTTGACATTGTCGGTGATCTGAGCTGAAAAGGGGGATTAAGCGTGGAAGAAATTAAGGATAAAGGCGATGGCAAACAAAGGCCAAATAACACGTCCGGTATTTTCAAAGTTTGTGATTTGTCGAGACATTACCATGCTCAGGAATCCCGTTCTCCGCTGTAGCGCGAGGACTCGATTGTCCTCTTCTCTCCGCTGCAGCTCAAATGTTTACCGTCAACATTTACTCCCACATTCCCGCTCCATATTCAGCTTCCTCCGCCGCTCAAAGTCTCAGGAAAAGCCAAAGGACCCCGTTCCTATCCTCACCGAAGACAACCTTTTCCACCCGTTTTCCAAATCACCGTTCCCAGCAATCCAGGCAAGGGGCGAAGCGATAAAGAAGCTTGCGCCATGTCCTGTATGTTCTTCCGGAGGCCACCATGTCCACGAGGACGTCCCAGCGAGGAATCTCTCCAAGCCGGTGTCCTTCGAATGTCCGGATTGCGGTTGGCCCACTCACTGCTCGGAGGAACATTGGAAGGAGGACAAGGAGCATCAAAAGTACTGCACCAGGCTTAGGGAGGCGAACGAAGATGAACACGACTTGAGAAGTGGGAGGAGGTTGCGCGAGTTCGAAT
The DNA here is from genome assembly GCF_000182895.1 of Coprinopsis cinerea okayama7#130. Classification (NCBI taxonomy): domain Eukaryota; kingdom Fungi; phylum Basidiomycota; class Agaricomycetes; order Agaricales; family Psathyrellaceae; genus Coprinopsis; species Coprinopsis cinerea. The sequence continues at coordinate 1,862,223 of NW_003307543.1, read as the reverse complement.
TGCCGGGTACGTCCATGCCAAGTCCCTATGACGCTCCCACCTAAATCTCTATTTTCTTTTAGGTGAACAGGGCTTTGAAGAAGCAATTTCTTTCGCCAACTGGGACATCTTTTGGTACACTCGAAACTTCCCATCCATGGACACCGAACGCTCCCGCAGACACGCTAGTAAACTCTTGACATATCCCATCACTATCGGCGGCGCTCTTCACCAGCACAGCAACCTCACCTTGAGCAACCAGCGTCTGACACCAGAGGGAAGTCGTTCGTTGGCAGGTACGTCTAGACATCCACTCCCAGCTCTCGACCGCTTTGTTAAACACTCGACGTCTAGCTCTTCGAAGTGTGCTGCATCCTCCAACAGGTGCTCCCGAGACATCTGAGGCCACTGTCGGCAAGCCCCAAGTTCGAATATTCATATTGGGTGCACGAGCAGAGTCGTCCCTCCCCCCTCATGTGTGGGAGCAACTGACTATGCTTTTCCCTTCCACTCATTTCCACCTTTTCTTCATCGGTCCCCAAGTCTCCCTTCCTAAACCACCGAGCTCCCCTACTGCAACATCTGGTACCTCCCCGACCAAGGAGGATGCTCCTGCTGCAACTGAGTCGCCTGAGGAGAAGGCTGTGGAAAACGAAGAGAAGAAATCATACGTCCCCAACGTCTACCAACCCCCGACTCCTCCACCCATCCCTCGTCTGAAGCGCACGCGTTCGTCTCTTGAACGCTACGGCATCCCGTCTTACACCGTCCCCTACACCCACCAGCTCACTATCACCGGTATGCAAGCCAACTATGCCGACGTTCACGCTCAATTCCAACACACGCTTGACCCCTACTCTGACGTCTTTTTCTTCTTCTCACCCGGTTTCGGTTTCCCATCGCCTGACTCGGTCGACGAGAACGGTGAACCCTTGCTTCAAATTGCTTCGCCCACCGAATGGGGCCCGGTCCTCCCGATGCTGCTTGCGACCAAGTGCACGCTCTTTGTCACTGGATTCTCCCCTACGGATGTGGAACGAGACGTCCGCTCTCTCTCCAAGGCACCTGAAGTCGCGGGCGAGTTCGAGTGGGTCGTCACACCCGGCCCCAACGCTTTCGGTAGTGAAAAGTGGGAGATTGCTGACTTTGACCCGCGTGTTATGGTCAAGACCAACTGGGGTATTTGGGCCATCCGAGGTAAAAGTAGGGACATCCAGGAGAAAGGTGCCTTTGATTGGCTCAAGTTCTCCCGTAACTAACCAGTACTAGTAAGACCACACACACCCTTAATACGTCACCAGTCTATGATAGATATAATGAATATACACACCCCTTGTAACGGGAGCGAGGTCGATAATAGTGGGATCGATGACATGAATTGCATTGAAAGATAATACAGCGGGCAATTTACAGTACTTTCAGAAAGTGCATGCGGATGGAAGTGAGTATTGATACATGAGGTGCATAAGTTACGTCGTCAAGAGAGGTCATGAAAGAACATGGTGGAAAAAATGTGGGCGACTAAGCAGCGACAGGATCAACAGGCTTGACAGGGGGAGGAACGAAAGACTAAGCGCGCAAGTTAGTTAGCTTGGCAAACTTGTTGAAGGGCGGAGCGGGGAACATACGCGAGCTTTGATACCACCAGCAAGCGGCAGACGAGAGGTAGTTCCGCTGAGCCATGTATCAATCTCAGCAGCTGCGCCGCGACCCTCACTACAAGATGAAGTCAGTCACTGTCTCAACAGGAGTCCAAAGATGAAAGGACTTACTTGATACCCCAAACTATCAAGGACTGTCCGCGACGGCAATCTCCTGCTGCAAATACTCCCTCGACGTTAGTGGAGTACGTCTTGTGAGGTGTTTGGACGTTGGATCGAGCATCTTGCTTGACGCCGAGTCCCTTGAGAACATCGTTCTCGGGACCCAAGAAACCCAGCGCAAGGAAAACCAACTGGGCGGGGAAGAACTTGTCCGAACCGGGCACTTCCTCCATCTTCCATCGTCCTCCGCTGTCCTTGGTCCATTCGACGCGGACTGAAAAGGAGGCGTCAGCTTTGTACATGATACATCATGGTGGATCCCTCATACCGGTATTGAGACCCTTCAACTTGCCCTCCTCGTCGACAACAAACTCCTTAGTCGAGATACAGTATTCCCGAGGGTCTGGAGATGGGAGTCGTCAGCCAAGACCTATGAATACAAGAACTCCCCACCAACCTTGACCAAAATGAGCAGCGACCTCTGTATGACCATAATCAGTACGGAAGATCCTGGGCCATTGAGGCCAGGGATTGTCACGACCACGGGACACGGGTGGCTTGGGAAGAAGCTCAAAGTTGACCACCGACTTCGCACCGTGACGCATGGCAGTGCCGATACAATCATTGCCGGTGTCTCCACCACCAATGACAATGATATCCTTGCCCCTAGCGTTGATGTATGTGTTGTCCTTCAGATCAGAGTCGAGAAGAGACTTGGTGTTGAGCTGAAGGTACTCCATGGCAAAGTGGATGCCGTCGACGTTCCTGTTGGGAATCTTGAGGTCGCGAGGCCAGGTAGCACCAGTGGCGAGGACGATCGCGTCGTTCTCCGCACGGAGTTGGTGGACATCAAGGTCGACGCCTACGTTGGTATTGGGGACGAAAGTGACACCCTCGGCCTCCATCAGGTCAATACGTCGTTGAACGATGGCCTTGTCGAGCTTCATACTGTTGAACGCTGTCAGCGTCGACAGAGGAAGAAAGTTCCAGGTTGTACGTACTTGGGAATACCGTACATGAGCAAACCACCCATGCGGTCGTTGCGGTCATAGACGGTGACGAAATGTCCAGCCTTGTTGAGCTGGTCTGCGCAAGCAAGACCGGCAGGACCAGAGCCAATGATTGCGACGCGCTTTCCGGTACGGAAGTCGGGGGGCTGCGGGGCCATCCAGCCCATTTCGAAGCCCTGAATATCATGGGTAAGACTCCCGAGACTGAAGGAGCAAGAGCGAAAGACATACTTTGTCGATGATGGCACATTCGATACTCTTGATACCGACTGGCTGTTCGTTAATGCCAAGAACGCAAGCGCCTTCACAGGGGGCAGGACAGACACGACCAGTGAATTCGGGGAAGTTGTTGGTCATCAACAGGCGGTTAAGGGCATCTCGCCATTGACCTTTGAAGACAAGGTCGTTCCACTTGGGGATGATGTTGGAAATAGGGCAACCAGTGTCAGATTGGCAGAAGGGAACACCGCAATCCATGCAGCGGGCAGACTGGTACTTGAGCTCGTTTTCGTTGAGACGAGTAGAGATTTCCTTCCAGTCCTTAATGCGCTTGACGGGTGGTCGGTACGCTTCACCAAGACGCTTGTACTTCATGAAGCCGCGGGTCTTGTCGAGCTTGTTCATTCGCTGTTTGGTGGTATTCTCATCGATCAACGAATCTTCCATGTCAACGAGCGAAGGCTCGTGTTTCTTGGGAGCGGAAGGAACAGGAGTCTTGCGTTTGACCAGGACATCTTGCATCTCGTCAGACGCGAGATCAACTTGGCTGGCGGTGCGTGAGGGGATGAGGTCGATGACACTGAGGCGTGACTTCTCTTCCTTCTCGCGGATGGCCTGTTCTTCGAGGACGCGTTTGTAGTCCAAGGGCATGACGCGAACGAAGAGAGGGAGGAGGTGATGGAAGTCATGGAGAACACGGTCTGCAACTTCGGAGCCAGTGTAATGGCGGTGGTCCTCGATGAGACTGCGAAGCGCAGCAATTTCACGGGGATCGCTGACTTTTCCGAGCTCAACCATCTCCTGGTTGACCTTGGAAGCAAACGTGTGGGCCATGTCGAGAACGTAAGCGATACCACCGCTCATGCCAGCCGCGAAGTTGCGCCCGGTGACGCCGAGGACGACAACTCGACCGCCCGTCATGTACTCGCAGCCATGGTCACCGCAACCTTCGACAACCGCGTTGGCGCCAGAGTTACGGACAGCGAAACGTTCAGCAGCGATGCCACGAATGAAGGCTTCACCTGATGTTGCACCGTACAAGCAGACATTGCCAATTATGATGTTCTCCTCTGCCTTAAAGGTAGACTGCTTCGGTGGGTAGACGATGAGACGACCACCAGAGAGACCTTTTCCAACATAGTCGTTGGCGTCACCCTCAAGCTCTATAGTGATACCGGGAGCCAGGAAGGCGCCGAGGGATTGTCCAGCAGAACCACGCATGGCGATGTGAATGGTATCCTTAGGGAGACCCTCCTCGCCATATAGTTTGGAGACACGGTGAGACAAGGAGGTGCCGAGAGCACGATCGGTATTGGTGACCTCGCACTCGATGTGAACAGGAAGGCCCTTCTCCAAGGCCGGTTCGGCCTCGTCGATGAACTTGTTGTCGAGGCGGATGTAAAGCTTGTGGTCTTGCTGACGAACACGGTAGGTGGCGGCACCAGGACGCATTTGCCATGCGGGTTTCAGAATGGCGGAGAGGTCAAGATGGGCGGTCTTGGGAGTGCGAAGCTTCTCGTTAACCTTCAGCATATCAGCTCGACCAACCATCTCGTTGATGGTACGGAAACCGAGCTTCGCCATATAGCCACGAAGTTCTTCTGCGATGTAATAGAAGAAGTTGATAACTTGCTCTGGCTGACCAGCGAATTTGGCACGAAGCTGGGGATCTTGGGTAGCAATACCAACGGGGCAAGTGTTCACTAAACAGGAATCAGAGTATGGCGGTGATAGACGAGGGGCCCGACTTACAGTGGCATTTCCTCATCATGATACAACCCATAGCAATGAGAGGTGTCGTGGCGAAACCCCATTCCTCAGCGCCCAACAAGCAGGCGACAGCAATGTCCCGACCAGTTCGAATTTGACCATCGGTCTGGACAGTGACACGACCACGGAGATCGTTGAGGACAAGCGTCTGGTGAGTTTCGGCGAGGCCTAGTTCCCAAGGAAGGCCGGCATACTTGATACCTGTCCATCGAGACGCACCGGTTCCACCGTCATGACCAGAGATGAGGATGTGGTCAGCCTTGGCCTTGGCGACGCCACTGGCGACAATACCGACGCCAACTTCTGAGACGAGCTTGACGGAGACGCGAGCACGAGGGTTGGAACACTTCAAGTCGTAGATGAGTTGCTTGAGATCTTCAATGGAGTAGATATCGTGGTGTGGGGGAGGTGAAATGAGACCCACGCCAGCGGTGGAATGACGGGTGCGAGCAATGGATGCAGAGACCTTGTGACCAGGCAATTCACCTCCCTCGCCTGGCTTAGCGCCCTGCGCCATCTTGATCTGCAATTCGTCAGCATCTGCAAGGTAGTTCGCAGTCACACCAAATCGACCGGAGGCGACTTGCTTGATGGCGGAGCGCATAGTGTCACCGTTAGGCAGGACGCTGGAACGCTCTGCATCTTCACCACCTTCACCTGTGTTGGACTTCCCACCCAGACGGTTCATGGCGATGGCAAGCGTGGAGTGAGACTCCATCGAGATGGAACCATAAGACATGGCACCTGTGACGAAGCGGCGCACAATCTCGTTCCAGGGCTCAACCTGCTCGATAGGGATTGGGGAAGCACTCTCATAGCGGAAGTCCAGAAGGCCACGAAGATGAATGTGTTGTGTTTGCTCGTTGGCGTTGCGAGCATATGCATCGTATGCAGACTGGTTCTTCTCGCGAACGGCGTCCTGGAGGTTGGCGATACCGGCAGGATCATTTATGTGAGCCTCCCCACCGTCACGCCAGTGGTACTCGCCCGACTCCGGCATCCCAGGGGGTAAGATGGTCTGTCGGCTGGGCCACCCACGTTCATGCAGCTCGAAGGCGTCCATGGCGAGCAAGTCGAAGGTTGCACCCTGGACTCGACTGGCCGTGCCTACGAAGCAGACGTCTACGACCTCACTGTGCAGGCCCAAGATCTCGAAGATCTGGGCACCCTTGTAGGACTGTAGTGTCGAGATACCCATCTTGGACATGACTTTGAGGATGCCATTGTCGACAGAGTGGCGATAGTTGGTCAGGAGTTCATCCACTGTCTTATCGTTCTTCACCCTATCAAGCATGGTTAGACTGTCTCTCATTACAGAGGGCCAAGGAAGGTGACTTACAGCCCCTCGCGTTCAACCTTGTACAGGGTCTCCATCACAAGCCACGGACAGACAGCATCGGCACCGTAACCAACAAGGACGCAAATGTGGTGAACCTCCCGAGCCTCAGCTGTCTCAATCATCAAGGCAACCTTCGCACGTTTCTTCTGCGCAGTGAGGTGATGGTGAACACCACCGCATGCGACAAGAGCCGACAGAGGAACACGAGAAGGACCAGTGGCACGATCGCTGAGGATAATAACCTTGACTCCGTCGTCGATGGCTTGGGTTGCTTCGCTGAAAACGCGTTCGAGAGCGCGCTTGTACCCAGGAAGACCCTCAGACTTGGGGAAGGTGATGTCGATGGTGCGCGAAGGCCAAGTAACGTAGGCAGCCTTGAGGTTCTTCATGGCGTTCATCTCTTCGACAGAAATGAGGGGTGAGGGGAGTAGGATGCGGTGACATTGCTCCGGCTTTATCTCAAGGAGATTGCCTTCGGGGCCAACGTACGCCTCTAGAGACATCACGATACTCTCTCGGATAGGATCGATTGGGGGGTTGGTGACCTGCGCGAACAGTTGGCGGAAATAATCGTAGATAAGTCGCGGTTGAGAAGCCATTGCAGCCAAAGGAGCATCGTTGCCCATGGAGCCCAGCGCTTCCTTTCCATCGAGCACCATGGGTAACAGGAGTAGATGAAGCTGTTCCAGGGTATAACCGAAAGCCAGAAGCTTTGGATCGGTGCTGAGGGTGGTGGCATCGAGGATGGGCTCGAGGGAGATGTTATTGCGTTTGACCCGTTTGATGATGGTGGGCACATTCAACATATGTGTTTCGACCCATGATGCGAAGTTCTGCTTGGAAGCGGTGTTCCTCTTGAGTTCCTTGTCATCAATGATTCTCCCTTCAACGGTATCGATAAGGAGCATACGCCCGGGCTTGAGACGACCCTTCTGAACGACCTTCTCGGGTGGGATGAACACGGCGCCAACTTCAGAGGCGCAGACGATGATGTTGTCGTTGGTAACGATGAACCGGCAAGGACGGAGACCGTTTCGATCGAGATTGGCACCACAGTAGCGCCCGTCGCTGAAGGTGAAAAGAGCGGGACCATCCCAAGGTTCCTGCAAACAGGCAGCCCAGTTGTAGAATGCCTTCTTGGCCGGGTCCATCTGTTCGTTGCCCTGCCATGCCTCCGGAATCATCATCATGACGGCCTCGGGGAGTGTGACGGCGCCATTGACTACCAACAGTTCGAGTACGTTGTCGAAGGTCGCAGAGTCGGAACCGCCAGCTTCGATAATTGGGTAAAGCAAGTCGAGTTGATCGCCGAATAATTCGGAGGAGAGGACACCCTCTCGCGCCCGCATCCAGTTCTTGTTCCCGCGGACAGTATTAATTTCACCTGATGCAGCTTGTCAGGACACTGTAGGGTGATGCACACGGAGAAAGGAGTACCATTGTGAGCGGCCCATCTCAAAGGTTGGGCACGGTCCCAGCTGGGGAAGGTATTGGTGGAGAATCGAGAGTGGACGAGAGCGAAGTGAGAACGATAGAGAACGTGGTTCAAGTCATGGTAATAGTTGTACACCTGAGAAGGCGAGAGTTGACCCTTGTAGACGATGTTCTTCGTGGAAAGGGAGCAAATATAGAATCCCTTGGCGAGGGTGCTTGAAGACGAACCAGTGTCAGCCTGAATCGTCTTGAATGAAGGGAAATGGAAATCACATTCTATGGGTGGAGTGTTTGCGGAGAACGTAGAGTTGGCGCTCAAAGTGCCTCTCGTCGAAAGTACCATTCTGACTGACCGTTCCGTCACCGTAATGTGCACGGAGAACAACGAACGGCTGCAGGATGACAGGTTCCTTGCTTCTGGCAGCTGGGCCAAGAATGGTTCCATCGGTCGGGACTTCTCGCCAGCCGAGAACACGAAGACCGAGGTCGATTGCAATCTTGGTGAAGATAGATTGGTACGTTTGCAGCTGGACGGCATCGTTCGCCTTGAAGAAGACGTTGCCGACTGCGAATTGACCAGGCTCTGGCAGGATGCAGCCCAAATCACGCTCAGCCTCACGCTTGAAGAAGGCGTGGGGGATGGAGGTCATGACTCCGGCGCCGTCGCCATCTCTACTATCCGCCCCCGTTGCTCCTCGATGGGTCATGGCGCAAAGAAGTTGGCGGGCATCAGAGACGATTTTGTGGGAGGGTTCGCCCTTTATGTGGCAGATGAAACCCACACCGCAGGCATCTTTTTCGTTCTCGTTAGAGTATAGACCCTGGTTTGCGGGCAAAGCCCCGGCCCATGAAGTCTCGTCGCGTTTCACTGCGTTGAAACCATTGATATTGTCCGGGGTAGCGAACTCGTCGACCAAAGGCAAAGTAACAGGAGAAGGATCGTAAGAGAAGGCTGCCATCAAAAGGCTGGAGAACGTTGAGCACGAATAGGAGAAAGACCAAGTTGCTGGGGCCGATGAACCTGGTTTGCGGTGAAGGGGTGAAAGGAGAGCAAAATGGAAGATAACAGTTTGCGCGGATAATATACACTTACGGAACCGCGATTCCGGCTACCTCGGCCGATAAGGAAATTCAGCCTTCATGATTGGTCCTACAACTCCAATCCCTTATCGCAGCGCCGTCCGCCTCCATTGCTCCTCATCTTCCCGTTATCACACACGACCTCAACACATTCTCGACTCAAGTCCATTTGACCAAGCACAAGGTCCTTTTCCTGTTACTCCAACGATGATATTCGCCCGTTATCCAGCCATTTTCACCACTTTTTGACTTTCTTATCGCACATTTACCCCAGATTCCGGATAGAATTGGTTCCAGGGTCGCGCCAAGCCTCGTGTTATCTATGAAGTTTAAGCGCCGATATCACACTTTCCGCTTCTTGGCCTCGTTTTGCAACGAACACACTTCTCAGATTTCTTCTGGGCACGCCACCGGCCAGTAGCTTCTCTGTACTCTCGACATTTCGCCGAGTTTCGCCATGGACTCGAACCTTTCTCTCTTCAACTTGCGACTAGAATGTCCATCGTGACGCACTTATCTCCCGTTGTAGGTTAACATGCCTAGCAAGATGTCAAAATCCGCAGCACTCTTGGGAAGCATCACTTTCGGTTTGTACATACGGTGGCAAAAGATAGGATGTCATTTGTGGGACTATAATCCGAAAATAAGCACGGTTGGGTAGTCCATACTGACTCTGCTTGAGCACGAGAAAGACGACAAACACTGAAGCTTTCTGATCGGACCTGGGCCGCTCTGCGGATGGAGATGATCGGCACCAGTACATGAGCCTCCGTTGCACATGTCGAGTTGACTCGATGTTCACGAGGCCGAAATCACTCGAAAAATCACTCATGTCCGGATGTGTATTGGTTTGAGCGGTAAACTATATACAAATCCCCGCTAGAGTCTCCCTGGGAGGAAAGGTTTGGGGATCTGCCATAGGGTATGTGAACGGCTGTGGGCTAAACGGGTCACCGGTCATACTATGACCAAGTCATATTAGCAGCTTTCATGTGGGCGGTAGAGTTTCGCCCAGTCAATAACGAACGAGAATGTCATACCTCACATACCAGGAAAAGCAGCGGTCAGCACGTTCTATTAATGTCAGCATAAATCAACACGGCGGATTACCTTGTCATAAACACCTTCACCGAACACTAAGTGGTCTTCGCACGTCGTCCATTTCCGCAGAGCCTGTAGCTGTGGATCATCAACCCGTCCAGAGAGTAGCAAGGAAGCAATAGTTAGATGATTATCCGATATATTACGATCCGGGCGCTTGGCGAAGGACCGAAAAAGGTGGTCAAGCTTAAGTCAGACACCGCGGTACATAGTATTATAAAATAGCCAACCTGGCCGGCTCGTGTGGGCGAGTGCCGTTGATGTGGCCTGCAGCTTGCTTATAGTTCGTGGAAGTCACTGGCTGTATACGGACCGGACGTTAATCATTGATGGAGGAGACACGGCTCATGGGTGTATCATGGGGGATGCCGAAAAGACACAGTCGTTGTGGAAGAAGAGCATCAGATCGCACCGTCTTTCTCTATGTGGGTTTCGACAAGCTACTGAAGCAAGGAATTGAATTGTCATGTTATAGGTTATCTACGATCGCGCAATGGAGTCGCATGCAGATGGAGTGGGGCTTGCTTGAGCCGCGACAGATCTCCGTTGACTAGCGTCACTCTTCCTTACCTCGAAGAGATCTATGAAGCATGGATTTAAATATGGATTGAGTTTCCAAGGATCGACATGCAGTATCAGGGAGAACAATCTCCCGCATTGCAGGTCCAATTCTGGAACTTGAATCGAAGTGACGGTAGCCTGAGCAGGCTTGGATTGCGGTGGCGGGTGCTAGCTCTGGCTTATCCCAGTTTGTGCAGGGATAGTTCTACTGAGATCACGGTGAGCAGAGCAAGTCCGCCTTGGTGTAGAACATAATCAGATAGATGACAGAGCATGAAAGGGTCTGGTCACCTTGGATTACTTGAGGTGCGGGAGGAGGGGTGCGCGTGCGTGCCTTTGAAGCTCTCGTGAAAAAGCACTGTCCTTCCCGTTTCTATCCAGAAATAGTAATAATAATAAATCCTGGGGAACCTGCCAATCCTAAAAGACCAATAATCACGTAAAGACCTTGAGTACGCACAGCCTGAGGCTGGAATAACTCCTGTGTTCTGGCGTAAGTTAAAGGTGGCTTCCTACTCGGAGGCAATCTCAGTACGACATTGGCTAATTGAATGTTTTAACGGTTCAATTTTATCCCACTTGCGGTTATCCGAAGAGGAAAGGCAGTCGAGAATGACTTACTACACGCAGTGGATTCGATATCACAGCCCCGTTAATCATCACCGAGCGAAGAGACTACATAAGCTTCCCGTCCTTGGATTCCGTCAAGAGCAGAACGCCGAGGAAGCATACGCCACGCACTGGATCTTGAAGAGAGGCATGGTGCTCTCAAATTCCAACGCATAGACAATCCTGCCTTACTTCATGAGGAGTTTGATTGGGGACCAGCCTTGACTCTATGTGGTTGCCAGGAGAAGAAAGAAGGTCACCAAAAATGGATCGAGGGTGTGGGCCATTTCCCACGCTACCTGACTATCGACCAGAACTGAACAACAATTCAGGCTTGTTTCCACCCCCCAACGCTTGTGAAATCTGTGGTGAGCTGTAGACTGACACCAGGTCCTACGGTCCAGTTTCTACCGTGCTTACGGCAGCGGAAGCCCCTTCTGAACATGTCTCTACCTTGCATGGGGCTCTCTGTCTGTCAGCAAGCTGGACCCTGCGTAGCCTGCACTCGCTGTACTTCAACTTGGCCTCAGGGAACAATCAATCTTCTTCGACAGCTATCATGCAACCTAGACACTCTCGCAATCAGGTCCTGGGTAGGTTCGCCGGCTTCACGTCGCGGCCTGAGGGACCTGTATCCAACACAATGAAGACAACTGAAAGATGCTCCCGTCTCGTGAAGGGTGTAGTGCAAAACCTCCGAACGGGGAACTTCTCTGCTGGAGCCTACAATTGATCCCTTGTTGCCCCTCCCCAAACACAGTCACGAAGGATCGACTGGAGAGGACGGATGAGCCATACGTTTGCCAGGTTCTCGGAGCCGCCGAAGTTTCGTGGTTATTGTCGTCCCATCGATGTTCTGATGACGGATCGCTTCGCTGGTGACAAGGTTTCAGGTTACCCCAGATATGCACAGTACCTATGCAACCATAACGATCCTACAGATTGGGCCGGCTCTTGATGATTGTTGGGTATGCCTCCACAACACGTCCGAAGGTGACGCGTGCTGGAACTCTGCGGATCTTGCCTCGAGAGCATTGTCTCGTCGCAAACCCCAGTGGCGGCGGGGGTGTGCATGATGCGAAGGTTGACGGCGCACTGTGTACATACTTATATTTGATTTTAGCTGCGCACATCTTCTATCCCTGTCAGAGCAGTGCTTCTTCCGTGTAAGTGACGTCTCATACATTCGGTCGAATGAACGCACTAATAGGTCCCTCGTTGTGTTTACTTCACCTCCGCGTGCTGCATCGTGATCATTCCAGACATCAAGGACGGCGCTAGGCCGTTATTCCACACAGGAAGGCATGTGTGTGTCCATCTCTGGATATATGGTGAAAGAGTCCACACGATTAGCTTGGACGGCGTCGGACTCCTTGAAATCAATGCTCCATTCACTGAAGGGCAAGAGACCTCTTCGTCAACCTCTCTGGACTTGTCAGAAAATTGAAATTTCTGTTCCGACGAATTTAGACATCAAATCAGGAAGAGCTGGAAAGAAGCCCCAGCCTGGACCTTCGGAATGGGTGGGAACGGCACGCGCGCGTCACGGTCACTGGTCTTTATCTGTGCCACATCTGTCGTTCATAATGTCTCCTCTCTTGCCTGGTCTGCCGACTACGCTCCGGAAACAAGGGCTCTGCGCGTCGCCCCATGTGGATCATGAAATCTCGACACCAAGGGCGGGACCTACTTCCGACGCTCTTTGTTTTTACCAGAGTCTGCAGCGTCGAACTATCCTGCAAATGAAAGGCACGCCTGTTACACGCGTTTCCAAACCACCGCGCTTGGGACTATTGGCAATGCTGCAAGGCTTTACGGCACTCTTCTCCGACGAAAGTAGATAATTGCTACACGCCAGGCGTTGTTCATAGGGCCCGTGAATAGAAGATCAAATTCATCGACAAGGCTGCGAACGATCGATCGTCGACCTTTAAAGAGGACTTTGATCCTTGTGAAGGTTCGTGGCGAGTCTGCGGGTTACTCTATTAGTTTCGAAATCACAAGTTCTCCCGGCAAGAGAAATGTTACTTCTTGATCCTAGACCTCGGTTTGTACCTTCCCTGAGGTAGTGTCCCTGCCCTGGTCAATCGACAATCTGGTATCTGCTCCTGTTCAGATTTCATTAGGAAGGCTTCTTTGACCGAAAACTCGTTAATATCCCTCGAGGTAGCATGGCTGGCCTCCTCTAGGTATTTAACCAGAGAGACCCTTCGACGTTGGATCCTCTAACCACAACGACGTCCCCCTGGCGCTATTTTGGCTATGAACGCATTCCCCGTGAGTGCTGGTTCACTCAGCGACGTCCCCCCAAGTACTGAGCCTCATTTTCTAGCCCGGAACCCGTGTCTTTTTCTGGCAGTCCACTGGGGAGGTGATCTATGCGACTGTACAGTCTTCGACCCGCCTTCAGGATGTACGTGTGGATTCTGGTGGTTTCACGCACAGTCCTGACGTATGGTTATTTAGGGAACGCAAATGCTCACTCTAAAGGCGGACGACAACAGAGTCATGACAATACCGTACGTCAATCCTTACGTGCTTATCACTGGTACAGTCACTTACACAATCGTTCTCCAGAGCCGCCGGAGTCACCCACGTTCCCCCTCAGCAGGGGTAATAAATGAATCCAAGATCTGTGTGATGAAGCCCAGCGGCCCGAATTCCTTCTGTCCGGTACAGAATATATCGGAGACTTGGGAGCTCATGACTACACCCTCCAAAAGTATGATCTACTAGGTGACCGTCTATAGCGCGTATAGTATAGATATGATAAAGATTGCCTTTGATCCACTGATTCAAGGATCGCCATCAGACTTTGGGAGTGGGCATGAACTTCCAGTTCTCCAAGGTTGGGAACATCACCATGACCCAGACACACCCCAAAACGCCTCGTGGTTGGTGACGGAGGAAGAATTTGATCTACAGTGCGCTCACAATTGACGGAACGAATCAAATCTGGGGTGGATGTAAATGCGTCTTCTTTTCTTCTGTAGCTTCTTCCGGTCGTGATTCGCTCTCTGAATTTGGTCATATGCGATCGCCATTCCGAAGGTAGTGTTCTATAAGACTTGTGAAAATAGATAATACGGTCCAAAGACGTGGCTAACGGAATTGACCAGCGCTCGGGTGAGCCCCGGACTGGTGTTTCGAGAACCGATTCGGAGGATGCAGCAACGAAGTGGAGATTCGTTGAACTCAACGGACAGCAGGAGCTTTTCGAACATATGCTTATCACAGAATTTTGGGACAATCCACGTGTCAACGGGTCGGCAAATCCTATTCCAAAAGGTCAGTTTCGAGGAAGGGCAGTCAGATTAAACTCCTACTCGGAACATGACGCTTAGGCGCTGACCATGTCCTCCCAATTGATTCTGAGGCTTCCGAACGATCGAGTGTTTATAGTGATACCTAACAGCATCCCTGGAACGCAATGTCACGGCACGGAAGGGGTAATGGAGGAAGAACCCTTGCCTTTGCAGATATACGCTGCCTGAAGGAAGTAGCAATTCATAGGCTTCGATCCTGTCCGAGTCGCCAGCAGCACCCTCCATGCGCAAAACCCTTTCGTCACCGAGGCTAACCCCCATTATCCAGGTACCGCTTGCTTCAATATTATCCACATGTGGCAAAATATCGCCATAGGATGACAAGTGAAGCAAATGTGTTTGAATATCTTTGGTCGGACATAGTGAATGCAACCTCTCCAGGATTGCAGGGAGACCGGCCGCATCGGGCCATGAACTCAAAGGCATCTCTCGATAGTGGTGTATAACACCATCATAGTGACCCTATATAAGCAAAACGCGTTGAGTATTGAGTAGAGATATGATAAGCAGCTGGAAACCACTGGCCTCATGAAAGTCGTAGAGTTCGTCTGGGCCAAAGATATTTTGAAGGTCATCTGAGTGCTGCTTCGGTGCTTTGCTCAATACTTTTGCTCTCCTTCTTCTCAATGGAACTGGATCCATAGAGTCCAACTTCTGTAAAGAGGCTGAGAGTAGCACCTTTTGCTCGGAGAGTGACAGGAAAGTGGGCCAGAAAGAAAACGAAGGCGCTACATGACTGGGCAAGTCGTTGAAGCTCAACGCCTTTGAGGAGTTCCTTCTCGCACACCCGGCTAGACGTTGCAGATAGGGTCTTTTAATAAAACCGTAGTGAAACGAAGGCGAACCAGAGGCCAGTTTGAAGCCCTTTTGCAAAGACAAGACATTTGGCCGTGGTCGAAGCATCGGTGGAAGGGTAAAGGTGGCAGTGCTGCCGCCCCCGAACACGGTAAACGCGGCACGGAAACTTGCGGCCGGAGGGACTCGCAGTGTTCAAGTTGTCGTAACTCATCCTCCGGGTGTTCACTTCATCGCTATTCGCAGAGTCGACCATTTCCTGGACCCAGTCTTTTCTTCCTGGTCATGTTGAATGAGCTATATCCCAAGTAATAATGAATCGCAGAGAAATCTGCTAGCAGACGGGTCTCTGACATCGTGTATGTTGTCCGTTACATCCGACAAGTACCCACTAACCTACTCATGTAGCCGCAAGCAACGACCCTGCTTCAGAGGTTATGGCCGCTGTCGCTCGATCAGCTACGAGGGGACTGGCCCTGTATTTTTCTCGTCCGGTGCGACTATTCAGGCCAGCGAAAGGTTGGATACTCTCTGCTGGCCCATGAGCACCTGTGATCGAGCTTCTCAACCTTCCGAACCAGTTACAGGATGGCAATTCTTGAGGAACATTGCTTCACAGGAAGGTGCCTCTTTGACCCCCAACTATGTTCTCACTATGTGTAAAACCCAGGGTGTAAGTTCCCATCGCAGTTTCATTAAATGCGCGGTGCTCATAGTCGCATAGGTTTGGGTAGTGCCCAAGCACTTCCTACCGCCGATACTATTGAATGCAGCACTGGGGACCGTTTTGTGGACATCCTATGGCCTGGCCAATGAAGCAATAACCGAACGATTCGGAGATGATCACCCAATACGCACAGCCGCATTGGCTGGAGGGTTCGCTGGAGGCTGCCAGGCCCTTGTCGCTGCCCCGGCAGAGAATGTTCGGCTTCTCCTGGAAGGCGGATCTGGAGGTCATTCCTGGAGCTGTGTTTGGAAAGAGGTCTTTCGGAGCCGCGTCTCGCCACCCTCCCTCTCGCATCATCAACAACTGCAAGAAATCCGGGAACTCAGACATTGGCTTCATGAAGTTGGAGAAATGGCTGGTAGAGGCTGGGATGGATGGAAGTGGGGCTGCGGAAAGGACATTTGCGGTGAGTTTTTGATTTAATTTGGGTCGATACATCGCTAATTGAATTTCAGCCTTTGCAGCCTTCTTCACGGTCTTCGAGATGACACGGCGTACAAGTGCGTCCATCACTCCTAAAGCGCACGAATTTCTGAGCCACCCTGCTTTTCCGTGGGATCCATCGAAAGTTCAAAGTGCACCCAAAGTTATAAACGCCTGCACGCTGGTTGCTGGGGGAGTAAGTCATGCTTTACTCTTTCTTCGTCGACATTTCTAAAAACTCTACAGGTCTTGGCTGGACTTGTTTATGAAGCCGTATCTCGACCTTGGGACAGGGTCCGCAGGATAGTCCATGTTCATGAATGTGATCCAACCACACAGAAGAAGACCATCCCATCTATTATACAGAAGGCAATACGTGAAGATGGTATTCTTACACTGTATCGTGATCCACTTGCACCTGCACTACATCAACAGTCTTGGTTCCTTCGCTTTGGACGAACGTTAGCGCGGGTGGGCCCTTGGGGCATTGGGTTTTTGGTTTGGGAATCATATAGACCAACCTTTTCATGAACTAGTGCTACATATACTGCTTTGCTCGCGGGCTCTAGGATCTCTTTAATTTTGTCACGTCCAGGTTCGCGTCGCATCACGGACGCGTTGGTGGTGATTGAGAAATCTTCAGACAAAGTCGCGTCTCCCTCGAGAAACTTCCAGAATTACGATGCCTTATCTAATCTCATATAATCCATATCAAGAGCTTACATTTATAGTTGTGTTACTTATTTAACTTACTGTAGACTCGAACATCTACTATTCGTCCAGGAAGCCTCTTGAACCATGCCTCGCTGTACACGAAAGGGTTGCAATCAAGATTTTTCAACCGATGACAATACGGGGGTTTGTACCTTCCATTCAGGCGCGCCAGTACGTTCCAGCCCTTCATTGTCCCGTTGACTGTAGTGTCCGACAAACGCAGGTCTTTCATGAAGGTCTGAAGTCGTGGTCATGCTGCAAAGATGTCAACAAACCTGTGCTCGACTTTGAGGAGTTCATGGCCATCCCAGTACGCGTCGCCGATGACTTTACTCCTCGCTAGGACGAGACAATTGACATTGACTGATCCAGGGCTGCACGGAGACCGACGGACATACCTCAGAGGCTTTCACGTCACAACCAGCACCGAGCGCCGCGCAGCAGCAGAAGCAAGCTGCTGCATCTACCCCAGTCCCTATCTCCACTATTCAAGAGGGTGGCGATAACAAGGAAACGTTCACGATTGGAGCACCGGCCACCTTGTCTGCTGCCACCACTGCTGTTGCCCCGCCGCCTCCGATCGTTGAAGATGAAGACGACCTGGACGCCCCAGTAGAGCCCGGAACGCATTGCAAGCGTCGAGGTTGCGGTGTCACCTTCGTTAGCGATGAAGTCAACCGCAAGGGAGACGGCGAAGGAACTGTTTGCGTATATCATCCACTTCCTGTGAGTGTCTCTTCTCTTTCCATCACTTGGGACTGGCAGCTGATATGCCATTTCAGCCATTATTTCGGGAGGGAAGCAAAGTAAGTTGTTCGCGTCTTGCCGGATGACCAGATGTGTATGAATGGCCAGGGTTATCTTTGCTGCAAACCGAAAGTTTTGGAGTTTGAGGAATTCCTCAAGATCAAGGGTTGCAAGACCGGTCGTCACTGCTTCGTGCCAAAGGCGAAGGATACCAAGGCAAGAGTGTCATGCCATAGGTAGCTCGAATGTCACTGACGAAATCGTAGACTGAGGAGCTAGTTCAATGTCGCATCGACCATTATCAAACAGTTGACAAAGTCCAGGTCTCGGTCTTTGCAAAAAAGGTAGACAAAACCGAGAGCACCGTGAAGTTTGAAGAAGATAAGGTGCGTGACTCATCCATACCTTCCTTACCTTTATTCATATGTCACCAAGGTTCTATTGGATATGCGCTTGCCAGACAATAAGCGCTTCAAGAAAACAATAGAGCTGTTCGGGCCAATTGAACCCGAAAAATCGTCCTTCATTGTTCTAGGAACCAAGGTACAATGTTCTATCTATGATATTATAATGCTCTATTACTTAACGCACCCTCGTAGGTTGAGTTGTCGCTTCAAAAGAAAGACGGAAGGAGTTGGACCGTGTTGGAGAAGACTGATCGCGATCTTGGAGGCATCAGCTTGACGTTTGGCGTTACTGGTCGCACTGGAACAGTGGGTGCAAAGGAAGTCATACTCGACGCAACAAACCGAGCTCGATCAGAGGGACTGTAGAGCAAGGCGTTTGAAATCAATGAGAGCCTTCGTTACTTTGGGACAGACGTACTATTATAGGACGGCCGGCTTCTCAATGCGCTCGAACATCTGGATGATATCCCCCTCGCGCACGTCTGCAAAGTCCCCGAAACTCAAACCACATTCCATGCCCTTGCGGATTTCTGTCACATCCTTCTTCAAGTGTTTCATTGTATCAAGAGATCCTACAATATCACATTAAGTAAATCAAATTTCCGAGTTCAGTAAAGCGCGCACCTTCATGGATGATTTCTCCATTTCGGACAACACGAGCGAATTTGGATTTCTCGACCAGCCCATTAGTGACCCTGCACCCTGCAACCTTTTTGATAGCCTTGCCCTTGAGGTGAATATCGAAGAGTTGTAGAACGTTGGCCTCGCCGGTGACCTTAGACTCGATGACAACAGGAAGCAAGGACCGCACGCGCTCCCTCACATCATCCATAAGTTTATAGATGATATTAGAGGTACAAATTGGCACAGCGTTCTGATTGGCAATGCTTTGGACAGAGCGAGGTACGCCCACAGAGAAGGCAACGATCGTGGCTGAGTAGGGAAAGATCAGCTTCGGACCCTGAACGAGGAAAATGGGGGCTTTTCATACCGTTGGCAGCCTTTGCTAACATCACGTCCGATTCCGACACATCACCGACGCCTGTAGAGATGATCCTGCTCATGGCCACGTTGTTTCCAATTCCCTGAAGAGCACCCTCGACCGCTTCTGCGCTTCCACTAACATCCGCCTTGATTACGAGTCTCAGCTCCTTCTTGCCAGAGTCTGTATTAATCTCTTCGAAATGTTGATTCCTGGAGGCATTAGGCGTCGGCGATTGCTCTTGAAGCAGTCTTTTCTCTCGATCATGGCGTCTCGATTCGTTAATGGCGTCCACATCGGAAAGAGATGCGTCAATCGCTGCCCTGCGCACTCGGTTGTTAAGAGCTTTCTTTACGTCCGATTCCGAGCCCTCGATGATATTATCACCAGCTTGTGGCAATGTTTTCCACCCTGAAACAGTGACTGCCATGCCGGGTTTGGCAAGTTTGACAACGCGCCCATTGGAATCAGTCATCCTGCGAACCTTGGCGTAGCTTTGCCCACTAAGGATGTGAGAACCGACTTTAAGACACCCCCTCATCACAAGCACCGTCCCGACCGTTCTTGAAAGAAGCGTAAATTGCATGGAATAAGCATCATGATTGATCGTACTTACCCAAGCCCCTGTTGAACCTTCGATTCCAATATTTCTCCGTATGCAAGGCCACTGTCTTCCGCTCTTAGATCCTGCATCTCAGCGAGAGCCGATAGGGTCTCGATTAAATCCGGCAAGCCTTGGCCAGTCAGACCAGAAACATGCACAGCAGGGATATCGCCTCCATAAGACTCCAGTTGGATGCCTTCCGCCATCAAAGCTTTTTCGACCGCTTCCTATAACACGCTCAGCCCATCCGTCACAACCTCGAAAGGGTTACAAGGGACATACCACATCGGCGGCCGGTTTATCGACTTTGTTGATGGCGACCACCAAACCGACGCTGTCTTGATGCTTCTTGTACAACTCGATGACCTCCTTGGTTTGAGGCATGAGTCCGTCATCGGCGGCAACAACGAGGACGATGGTGTCGGTAACGCCCGCTCCACGGGCTCTTATTGCAGAGAAGGCAGCGTGTCCAGGTGTGTCGAGGAATGTGATAGACTTGACACCCTCTGTCGACTCTGATTGCACAGGGACAGAGAAAGCGCCGATATGTTGAGTGATGCCACCAGCTTCGCCTTTGGCCACCGCCGCAGACCGCAAAGTATCCAACAGTGTCGTTTTGCCATGATCAACATGCCCCATAATGGTTACTACTGGAGGTCGCAATGGGAGCGTCGAAGGTTCGGGATGTGGCGCCCTGGATTCGGGTCGTTGTTATTAAGGTCGAGAGTTCGAATGTTCAACAACTTACGGAGGATAAAGGTCGAAAGCGGCCTCGTCGTCAACTATAGGCTTGCGGCCATACTCTTCAGCGAGCAAAGCGGCATAATCGGCGGTTAGGACTGGAGGAATGTTTAAGCTGTAGATTGGAAGCAAACTTCGAAAGTACTTTACCATAATCGTAACTCGCGTTATCCGTGATGCCAACCTGCTCCATCTTTCGTTGGAGGCGAGCTGAAAATTCAGTTTAAGTACATACAATCGGTTTGAACTGCTGGGATTCACGGACCTGGTTTTATTCCAAGGATACGAGCTAAATTCACGACAGAGACGGCCGTTGGGATATAAACTGGAGGCAGCTCTCGTTGTTTTTTGGCCTGCTTGAAAGACGCTTTGACTGGCTTGGGTTTCTCTACGTTTCGAGCTTGAGCATGCTTATTTGAATATGACTGGGTGTGCCGGCCATCGTCTTGTAGAAGCGATCCTCGCTCCTTGAATTTAGAGTCGTAGCGTACGCGGACGGGTCGATTCTTCAGAGGTTCATCGGTTGACGGTATGTCCACAGGAAGGGAAGTAGAAATGAAAGCATGTTCGGTTTGCGCTGTCGTAGTTGGCCGGTTGGCTGTATACTGTTGTGTAGAATCGGGAGGTGCAGTCTGAGGGAAATTAGCAGCAGTTGAAGGTGATTGCTGGGGCCTGATATCTCTCCCTTTGTGGTGCTGCGTTGATTGCCTGGTATCGTTCCTGAACGAATGGGCGAAATTTTGGTTCTGTGAGGCCCAGTCGGAATTCCTCTGCGGGGTGCCAGCACGATAGCCTCCGGAGGCTTGACGGGGAGTTGACCATGGGTCTGATGATCTAGGTTCAGAGCTGGGTGGCCTGGAGTTCATCTTGGCCATGCTAGCGCGAAGAGCCGCTGCTTTTGAGGCAGGAGATGGAGCAGCCGTCGACGAGGTAGCAGCGCTGGGCCCCGGATATTGAGGAGCTGCATTTGGAGAATCCCATTGTCGAGGCTTCCAGGGTGTTAGTTTTGAAAGGTTTGTTGGGATAGAGGGACGAACCTTGAGCTTCGCCGCCGTCGAGGCGCGACGAACTCGACCTAGAGTCTGCTGAGGCCGGAGAACGAGACTACCATGACGATGCATCGTATAACCGTCGATGAACCCTCAATTTCAGCCGCCAAGCGAAAAGGCAGCGAGCTCTTCCGAGTTCTAGAAATGGAAATTTCCCTCCACGATCACGATCCGTCGAGCGCCCGATGCCTGCGTCAGTCTGTAACACGAACATCCATATCCTCTGCCAATGCTTATCCTCCAGCACCTCAAAAGGTCGCCATATCTCAACTGCAGAACACTAACAAGAAGCTATGCATTCTCTCGGTTCCCTCAGCGTCCAACTGGATCGGGTCGGCAACGTGCCCAACGACCGTTAGGAAGAAAGTCTCCCGAACCTGGTCCTGCAGAAAGCACATTCGAATCTACAGAGTCTCTAAACGAGTCCGAACTGTGGAGAGCAGCACAGCGACCACCATCTAGTGACCCTCAAGAAAGCCTGTTGACACTGCTGAACCCTCGCAACGAGACTCTGATTGTCGAGCGGTGAGTTTGCCCACTTGCAATGTGTCCTGCATCTTCTGACCCCCTTCAGCCAGCTGGAGATGTTGAATATCTTTATTGGGTTCGAGCAGACCAACAAATACTCAATCAGTCCGTGCGCTATCGGCTCTACCACTTACAGAATCGGAAGTTTACCCCAATCACAGGCGACGAGACAGGTCAACCACTGGGATTCATTTTGGAAGAGCCAAGGGGATTTTTGGCAATGATGACTCGACAGGCGTTTGCTACTCATCGACCGTTCAAAGCCCTTATCATGGATACTCATGGTACTCCTCTTCTATGGGCGGGTACTCACCCCTTTCTTCAGTTCATTCTGACGGCTTACAGTAGTACTTCTCTAGCTTCGTCGTCCTTTCGCCTGGATCAACTCGAGGATGTATGTTCAACGGCTGGACAACTACGACCACTACACCTCAAACGAAGAGCCCGTCCTTGATACCTTTGCAGAGGTTCAACAAATATGGCATCCCTGGAGAAGACAGTACGACCTTTTCTTGAGGCAAGTCCGTGTCCTTCATTCTCCATTCGACTTCCAATCACAAGTGCACTCTAGAGAAAACCCTAAACGTATTCTCTCACTAGCATCGGATCCACAGCCTGAACCCGAGCCGTCTGGTCAAGTTTTTCAACAATTCGCCAAAGTGGATTCTGGATTCCTTGCGTGGCGCTTCCCCATCCTAGATGCACATGGACAGGAAATGGCTGTGATAGACCGTGCATTCAGAGGTTTTGGAAGAGAGGTGGGTTGTACCTTTCCTTCCTTTGCATACAACTGACCTCGGAGGAACAGATTTTCACAGATACAGGTATGATCATTGCCAAAAGAAATCTGAATAGAGGTCCTACTACGGTGGTATAGGTCGCTATCTCGTTCAATTTGGCGCCGGGGATCAGCCGATTGAGTGGGACAACCAGCAAATTCTCCTGCCCAGGAGGGCACGGTCGAACCTGACCCTCGACCAACGTGCGGTGAGTTACATTTCCTGGAGACCATGCTACTATCTCTGGACGCTTACACTTCTCAGCTTTGTCTTGCATTGGCCGTGAACATTGACTTTGACTACTTCTCGCGTCATTCGCGGATAGGAGGGTAAGTCCAGCGCCCTTGTCTCCTTTGCTTGGAAGAACTGCCGACGGATTCTTTCGTAGGGGTGGCTTCTTCCACATCGGAGGGTCTATAGATTAGAGTTGCATAGTTTCAGATATTCGAGCTATTTAGTGGATTGTCGAGAGATTCCGTTTCGATCGGAAAGATTCTGTTTGTTTTGCCTGACCAAACAACGCGACGCGCTGAGAACAACAAGTCGCGTCCAGCTTGAACGAAAAGATCTGAACGTCACCGCCCAAAATGGTCTACATTCCTCCTCCACACCTCGCTCAGCCTGGAAAGCCATCGTATTCAGATGCTTACAACAATATCATCTCAGCCTATAGACGTTCTCCACAAACCTCAGCGTCGTCAGTTATCATGCTTGTCGCCCCAGACGTCGACGCGTTGTGTGCTGCACGTATGCTGGCTTCTTTGTTGACTGACGACGATGTCGTCTATCGCGTTATACCTGTATCAAGCGTGCAGGAACTACAACTTGTACGGGACGAACTGAGTACATACACAGAGGTACGTAGTCGAGCTAGCCCGCCAGCACCTCGCAATATTCGTTAACGCCCTGCTTCTCTAGCTGCATACGCTGATTCTGATAAACATGGGTAACTTTTGCGACCTTCCAACTCCTCAATGGTTCGGAGAATTCGATACCAAAGTCTGTATTCATGTCATCGATTCCTCACGGCCTCGGAGTATGGCCAACTTGTTTGCGCCGGGGGAGAACGGCGAGAGGGTCGTGCTTTGGGACGACGGTGACGCAGAGAAGCTGGGAGATCTGCGCAAGGCTTGGGAAACGCTTGAAGTGCGTGTTATTCAGGGATAATATAACTCTACTCATGGCTGTGGTAGTTTGAACCTTTGCCAGATTCTGACGACGAAGAGTCCGACGACGAATCTTTCTATGAAGAAGATCTGGAGGAAGAGGCTGAAGACGACGAGAACGGCTCTCCTAACGGGAAACGGAAGTCTAGGGAAGGGGAGAGGGACTCACGGAAGCGGAGAAAGCTGGATGAGAGCGTGAGCACCTATATTCTTCCATATCCTCGGCAAGGCACTTTACACACTCCCAGGTTTACCGCGTTTCAAGAGAAGAAGTGTACCAATACAAACAGAAGCTCAACAAGTATTACTATGCGGGGACATCCTATGGCCAGAGCGCAGCCAGCACCGTGTACATTCTAGCCACCGTTCTAGAACGCGTCGACAATGATTTACTGTGGTCAGTCTGCGCAGAGTATTTATAGGAACGTCTCTCACCTCGCGTTAGGCTCGCGATCCTTGGCTTGACCTACCAATATGCCACCGCCCGAATATCGCGAGACGAATATGAACAACAACATAGCGTTTATCACGACGAGGTGTCCCGACTCAACCCCCTTCCTTCAAATTCAGAAGAATCACACTCCCTGAACTCCCTTAGCCCAGACGACTGGGGCGTTCGTCCGACAGAGGAACTCCGCTTCATGTTGTTCAGACATTGGAATCTCTATGACGCGATGTACCATTCCAGTTATGTCGCAAGCAAGCTCGGGATCTGGAAAGAGCGGGGTCGGAAAAGGCTGACAGGCCTCCTGGCAAAAATGGGGTGCGTCTACTGTCACTTTCTTGCCAAGGTGCTATTTTTCCAACGTCCCTTTTGTTTTAGATTCTCTGTTTCTCAGACGCAACAGCCTTATTCGCATATGGACATGGATCTTAAACGTGCCTTGATCAAGAAATTGGACGATGTGGCCCCCGAATATGGCTTGGTCGAACTTTCGTACCCTTCTTTCATGCGATGTTACGGGTACCATTCACAACCACTTTCTGCAGCTGACGCAGTGGAGAGTGTGAATGCGTTACTGGATTTTGCAGGAGGCACCCGAATGGAGATCGAGTTGGAAGGACACCGCAATGGCGGCGAATGGTTTGGTGGAGGAAAGCAATGGGAGGCCGCTGGTTATGAGAAGGATGTTCTTCCCGCGATTAAACCTGGCGGAGGATCTGCTCAACAACCCACCAATGGCCCCACAACCGATGGGGATGATCTTCCAGAAGAAAACGCGGGTGTCGATTGGTGGAAGAAAAACTTCTGGAGTGCATACGATGCTCTGACGGAGTAAGGCTATTACTTCCATTGATCGTCACAGTCAACTAATAGCATAACGCCCGGCCAGCATCAGGCGCCTGCGAGAGGCGATCAGTCTTGCAATGGCAGTTCACAAAGCGATTATCCGCCAAGGGACGTCAATTATTGACAAGCAGGACATTAAGACAATGCGAAATCACCGCGTGGTAGTCTTGACGCAGGGACCTGACCTTCACCTCTTCCACCATCCAGGGATGTTGACACGGTTGGCTCTCTGGCTCATTGACGCCCTCCGAGATCGCCTTCCAGCGACGGCAGCCGCTGCGCGTTCTAAACGGAAGGATCTTCCGTTTATAGTCGCATGTTTGAATGAAGCCAAAGGCACGTACATCGTGGCCGGTATCATGGCCTCCCCAGAGTTTGGAGACATCCGTCGGAAGTAAGTGGTTGTTTCCTATCTAATAGCTGGACCGCCAGAGCTCATGCCCGTGATAGCACCTTTTCCACTAATTTCTTGAATGCAAGTGCCACGACCAACACCGAAATCCAACACACTTCTTTTAATACAAATGTCATTGAGATCGACGAGAAGGACTTGAAGCCGTTTTTGGAGGCGCTGTGTTCTTAGACTTTTACCCTCATTATATGTACTTGCGTTATCTTCCCTGTTTTTGGTTATCTTCACTCATCGATGTGTTGTACGAATAGTTTTAAGTTATTTGAATGCTATTGAGTATGATCATATAGTTTGTACTGGAGTGCCCCTGATTACCTAAGGACTTAAGTATAAGGCTATGGGGATTAGTAGTGGAGTTATCCATGTACTTCATCGCTCCTTCGGCCTGAGTGTTGTGGGCGGAGGCAGGCCAACTACCCGGGCAAGGAATTACCTCTGCGACGCTAACTCATCGTGGCCAACACGAGTTTTGATAGCACTTCGCCGCCAACAATTCAGTGTGAGGTCACATAATAACTGGCCGCCCACACCGCGGTCTCCGTTCATTTCAAAAGGGTTCGACAGGACAATGTCCGACGGCGAAGAAGACTTTCTTTCCTCAAGCTCCTTGCCGTCTCCCGCCTCTTCCTTATCTGACTTTTCTTACGACTCTGATTCTGGGAACGACGGACATTGGCGTGGGGAAGCCGACATCGTTGACGACGGTGAAGGCAACCTCAACTACGACTATGGCAATGGCCCAAATGGCCGCTTGCTAGGATCGTATTCCAACGTTCCTGTAGATGATTTGGGAAACACCGTGACTCTTGTCGCTGACGATGCTGTCATCCCAGCATCCACGACATGTTCTCGACGGGGAAGCCCGCCCCGGTTGAGGGGCATCCTCACCAATGGGACCAGGGTATCCCCTCTACGTCACAGGCGAGTGCGAAGCGAGTATACGGTTCGACCTCGTCGCATGAGCTCGACCCAGTATGGCACACCCAGTCGCTCACGTTCCCGTCGAAACGGAGATCCTCGTATGTCCAGGGTACCAATGTGTAAGCTTTACCTTCCCTTCTAGAGATATCCCACCACTAACTTTCCTGCTCAGCCCGGGATTTCCTGTTATTCATTGGGCTCTGTTTCACTCTAGCTTGCGCCGTCATATGCCTTACACGTCCGGCCATCTTCGCGATGTATGAAGGACCACTATTCTGATCAGTTCACAACAGGTTAGTAAATGATGTATGCAGGCGGAAATGGTAATGACATTGTCTATACGTTCTATTCCTCATAGATTCGAATGCCTCCGCCTCCCCAGCTCTGCATAATCTTTGCTCCGTCTCCAGTAGGTTGCGAAAACGCGACCTGTCCCTTCTTTGGATCAAGTGTGCAACCTGGAATGAATGTCGATGCTGCCGCGGATAGCAATCGATTGGCAATGCCCTGTCTGCGATAGGATGAAGAAACAAACAAACGGGATATTCCCATCGGTGTAGGCAATGGCTCTGGATAGCAGAACACACCACCAATATCAACACTTGCAGAGTGCGTCGGCGATGCTGAAGACGTTGGGGGGATGACTGCCATGGCTGCGGTGATGCGCTGGGCAACGACGCAACCTGCAATCCGTTCCATCGTCCGACCACCGCTTCCTTCCGAAACCAAGAATAAATAGACTTTGGAGGCTTGAAGAGTAGCCTGATCAAGGGCGGGGGAAGATAGGCATAAATTGACAGTTTCCAATAATGTCGAAAGCTATATAACTTGCTCAGGACTGGTCTCCTTATTTATGTTGTTACAGGTAGATTCAAACTCACTTTAGAACCCATTTTCCCATTCACATCGGCTGGAAACATTATTATTCGCCCTGTCTTCCCGTTTCCTAATTTCACCCTCTGTTCTACTTCCACTATCGTGCTTCCGTACCCCTCTTTCTCTTCTTCCCTTCCCCATTCCAGACCTTTTTGTACCCGATTACAGTGCGCGCGATGCAACTCGACATCCTCCCTTGCTCCTTGGGTGTAACGTAGCCGACAAATCGGACACTCTCTGATAACACTCTTGTCGATGCAAAAATGCATTTGTATTAGTGATTTCTGTTTGGGTTTTTCATCCTCCTGCAAGGCCTTCTTCGTGCCATTCTTTGTCCGTTTCGTTGGCCGATTACTTTGAGTCTCCAGGAATAGTTGTTTGCGTTTGCTGGTTGGGGCTTCGCAGGGGTTGCCTGATGGTGGATTTTGGGAATCATCGCCTGGCGGTACAGGGTTTCTCTTTCGAGATGAATAGGTGCGCATGACGAGTAGTTGGTGGTAGGATGGCCAGGAACCTAGAATTGGATGTGACCGTGGTCCATCCAGCTGCCAGCATCAACAGGATTCGGGCGGAGATGGATCACGCGTGGCATGTGTCATGGATGATGGAGACGCGACGCGTTTGTTTGTTCTCACTTTGTCACACTGCCACTCTACGGAGGCTCCCGCCGGGCGCTTAACGACGCAGAACTCCACTTTACAGCCGTGCACCCCTTGTGGGTAGCAACACGCGATATCCTGTTGATATACAACAAAGCCACAAAAACAGAAGCTCTAGGCTACACCCACGCGGCTCTACGTAGTCAAGAACATTGCAAATTATATGTAACACACTAAACGAATGGCGATATATTGTAACATCTAGATGGATATGCATAGGACATGATGTGCACCTCTTTTGTCCTTGGGCAAACGAGTTCCTCGCTTGAACGGTACTCAACGGGCTTGATCAGCTAATGTTAGGAAGCCATTCCCTTCGCATGACCGGACAAAGTTGTGTCATGCTGTTCAACATCAATCTGAGCTTCCATGTGAGCAAGAGAAGCCACGCAATGTCGATGGGATCGTACCTGGACCTTTACGCCGTCGTAAACATCTGATGGGCCAGTGTAAGTTGGGTCACGATACTTCCTTAGAGCGATGTTTACTCCTCCTGTTGCCGAGCGAGTACCGCTGCCAGGGATGTACGAGTGTTGGCTGGCCGATCCCGTAAACTGACTGGTGCTCGCGTCTCTGTGGCCCTTAAGGTTCAGTACCAAGCGACAGCAAAGCACCTGAGAGAGAACCAAAGCAAGGAAGCCTGTTGCGGGGTGGTTGAGCTAAGAAGGCCTGGAAGTAATCTCGATCGGGGCTCACAGTTGATATTTTGGAGGTTGGGATTGCTAAAGGTAACATTCCTTGTCAGCCTGGTTCAATGATGTGTCAGTGAGGCGTATCAATGATACCTTTGGAACATGAATGCAGCCTGGCCGAGCCTCTATTAGCTTATCGTTCAATGGGCTGCTAAAATATAATGACTCACATTTAGCAAGTTGATAGCGGCCACAGCCTGGACCACGAAGGGGAATGTTAGAGGATCATCATTGCCGAATGCCTTGAGGATGAACTCACAAGGAAGTAGAAGAGTCCTTCCCGAATAAAGATACTGATGATGGGGGATTTTACGGCCGCCCTTTGCAGGGAAAAAGCCTACACGATGATTAGAATGCGCATGATTCCCTGCAGGGAATGACGTACCTTTCCGAGCGTCAGAATAGTGCAAATGAGGTCGAACGCCACGGGGGCGAGCCAGAAACCGCTGACGACGTGTTGCCCGGGCTTGTCGCTGGCAGTGCATGGTCCTCGAATTATACCATCTGCGTCTGGTATGGGAGGGGGAGGAATTTGGTATACTCCTTCGATCGCCACGTAGAGCAGGAATGCAGTTTCTCCGAGCAGAAGGACAATGAGCGTGATTCCGAGCCAGCGTTTCTTCCCGAGGAAGGCATATGTCCTGACTGCCAAAATCGCCTCTAAAGGAAGCCGGTAAGCGGGCTTCTAGGATTATAGGTTGCAAATGTAGTTCGTTACCTGATCCTAAGGTAGTCCACATACACGACGCGGCGATCAAGTAATGCCTTCAGAGGTGGTCAGCATGGATCCAACCAAGGAATAGGACAACGGCTTACAAGGTCTTGCATTGCTCCACAGTGAAGTTGGCATTGAAGAGCCACAGATTGACCGAAAAACAGATGAGACCGTAATATCGTGTCCAGATATACAGAACCTTGATCAGGGACCACTCTTTCTTCCAAATGCACTCCCATTCGGCTGCCAGAACTCCCTAAACTTGTGGTCCAAGCCGGAGCAGTCGAAAATCTTACCTTTGAGGCAGGTTAGCCAGTCCCACACGGCAAGTGTCACCTATGGGGTCGTTTAGCATCTCCGGTGGTAAGTCCAGTCAGATACAGATGCATTTGCTCACCATGGAAGAAGTGTACACCTGCAAGATGTGGAGAAGGCCAAGCACTGTGGTGACAACAGCAGCAAGCTCCCCATCTGGGATTGTCGCTTCAGCCGCAACTCGATTCACTGCTGTGATACCCGACATGGCGGTCGAAGAGTGGAAACAGAGGGAAGAGGAGAAACGAATGGACGAAACGAAGATGAATGGACTGTTTCTGGATCCTTAAATGATGCTTTCAGAGAAAAACGGGTGGAATAAGGACCGAAACCTCAAACGCTTATTTGTATACAATGTGGTCGTCACGGGAAGCCGATGGGGTTTCGAGGAGATCAAAAATTCGAGCGTTTGTAGACCCACTTGTGGAAGATTTCGATTCTTCGAACGGCAAAAAACGGCAATGGTGAATGGTTTCAATAGCGGCCCCAACTTCCATGGCGAGTTTCGCTTCCCTGGAGAGGTGTGCACCATTAGGACCGAAAGATTCCGTTTGGCATGTTCCCGAATGATGTCGACCATGCCAACCGAAGGTCGGGTCATTGCTCCCAGTTGCTCCCACAACTTTGTTACCCTAGAATACAAAAAAGTCTTAAATCCCGATGATGCGGGTTATTTAGCCATCTGAGGTCTCCAGAGGGGCCCGTTCAGGCGGCCAAGCATCTTCAAGAGTTCGGAGAACGGCGATTGGGGGGGTGCATAACGAAGATAAGGGTCGAGCGCTGTCGGTACCTGAGCTTTAAAGGCAAGGTGAACTTGAGATGAGCGTCAAAGGTAAAAGTCTAGGCATCTACTTATTTTCCAACGTAAACGTCAGAAATGAATTTGGCTTTTTCTATCAAACCTGCCGAAGCGGCGCTTGTGCGGTGCGGTCGCGTGAAGATCACATGGAGGGCGCTAAATGGAGGTCGAAAGCTTGGCGCCCCACTGGCGCCAGTCGTCCTTGTTCATGGAACATGCGGTAAAAGTAGTGGTTGCCTCCGAACCCGAACGGCCTTTGCACGGTAGAAGTAGCCAACAGTCGTATGCCTGCCAGGGAACGCGCTTTATCCTGCAATCACTTGTACGTTGTCACCCACTGTCAGATGGCGAGTGGACTTACGCGATTCTGACACCCCACACCCACTGCACTCGTTACGTTCAGATGGCGTTCCTTTCAGGATTGAGATGATAAGGATACACCTCACAGTGGCTTTCTAATGGAATCATTTGGTAAACTCCACGTCCATCGCCGCTTCAAGCTTCCTGTTCCAGCCTAGCCAAGTTGTGTATGTATGTACTTACAAGCGAAGCTTGTGTACTTAAGTCCATGAGAGATATCGATCTTTGCGACACAGTTTGATCAACTTCTGCATCGAGACATGCCGAGTTCAGCGGACGACCGAGTGGAGGACGGTGAGTTCCTCTCTGGTCCTTACTTACGAAACTGTGTCGCGGTGAGTCCATAGCTCTGTCGAGACGGAGTCATGCAGGTCTCGGCCCACCAATGCACGACCTCCGCTCCAAAACGAAAGGAAGCAGCGCAGGAAAATTATTTTGCTGAGAATGATGCACGATGGGTTGTACTGGCAAAATTCTTCCTTTGATTTACCAACGAGAACATAACGAAAAAGGTTTATGGTGTTGATGAGAGAAACTCACTGTCCTTCGCTTCCCTTCTTTGTTCAGTCCTGGCACAGAGGAGCACAGAGGTCGCAAAAAGTATACATATATACGGGTGTCGGGCCTTTGCATAGGACCCCCAAATATCCCCCTCAAGGCCGGATGAGATTCTGGGCTGGCCGTCCGGAACCAGATGGTCAAATTTTGGATTTTTTGTCCGGGAAATTCACCATCCTCGAGCCCTAAAATCGCTCTTCTCTGGCCGGATCAGGGAATACTTTCACACGCGGGCCCTTTTTTCCGGGGTCGGGGGCCAGAAAATGGCATTTTTGTTGGACTTTTGTCCGGATTTTATCTGGCCTTCCGCGATATTTTGGCCTCTTCCTGTCCGGATTTCGCATCCGGCCTGTGGCCAAAACCCAGTTTTTCTGTCCGGATTCTCTTCCGACCTTAAGCGCGATATTCGGGGGTCCTCTTTGCATCCGCATAGCTTGGCTGTTGCGGTGGAAGTACTTCCGAGATGGAGACCATCATATGACACAAGTTCAGCAGGCTTAGCCATAAATGGGCGTCCCTCAAGGTGTGGCCGGTATCGCCTGAGCGCCACCTGCCCAGTGCCATGGCGTTTCCAAGTGATATTGACCAATAGAAATCGATAGGCCGCCTACAAGAGGGACTCCAGGATTATACTTATATACGACCGGCTGCACCCTGGACACACGCATCGTTACAACTCCCCCCTCGTCCCTCTAACCATCCCCACTCACCCCAAATGTCCGACCCCAAGCTTATCGTCGTTACCGGTGCCACTGGCCAGTGCGTTTCCAGAACGTTTGATCTTCAGGGCCAGAAGAAGCTAAAAAAACTTTGTTTCAATGATAATCATCTTGTACACAGGCAAGGCAGCTCAGTTGTTGACTGGTTGTTACGGGAACCAGCTGGAAGGTTCACTATCCGAGGCGTCACAAGGAATACCTCGTCTGAAGCCGCCCAACAGCTCGCAGCCAAGGGCGTCGAGGTGGTCAAGGCCGATCTCAGCTCCCTTGAAGAGACCACTGCTGCATTCAAGGGCGCTTGGGGCGTCTTTGGTTTGACCCAGTTCTACGAACATGGGTACGAGGCAGAACAGCTCCACGGAAAGAATATTGTCGAAGCAGCCAAGGCAAACAACGTCAAGCACATCGTCTGGTCCACAGTGGAGGGTCGTGAAGGGGAATGCAAGGCTATCAGCTGGACTTCCAAGGCCCTCATCGAAGACAGGGTCATCGAGTCTGGTATCCCATACACGTTCGTGTACATTCCAATGTACTATGAGAACTTTTGGACTAGCTTCTTTGCCCCTGCTTACGACGAGGAGAAGGGGTTCAACTGGACTGTCGGCTTCCTCCCCGACGTCCCCATCTTTGCATTTTCGGTGGCCGACTTGGGCGGGTGGGTTGTTCCTGCATTCAGAGAGCCAGAGGCCTATGCAGGTACGTCAAGATCCAGCAGTTGGGTGATGAAGACCTGACCAAGCACAACAGGCAAAAAGATTAAGATTGTCGTCGAATTCCTGACACTCAGAGATCTCGCGACTCAGTTCGCCGAAGTCCACGGGGAGAAGGCTGGCCTCGCTCTAGAACTGACCAAGGAGGCATTTGAGGCCTCTCGTTACGCAGATCACCCTGCTGCCGAGCTCATGTATCTGTCGTGGGAGTTCGTCCTCCGCGCCGGCCCCGATAGCGGTTACAGAGTGGGTCATCTTCGTTTTCTCTCATTGACCAGCTCAGGACGGTAGTCTTTCTACAGGACAAGAACCAGTCTTTGTCAATCAACCCCACCGCGAAGACTTACCGAGAGTGGCTCAAGGACAGCCCATTGGTGTTGAACTTGGTCTCCAAGCTGAAGGCGGATTATGCAGCGAAGAAGGCGGCTAGTTCATAATCGTTCTGTCTGTCGTACTTAGAATAACTTGTATAGTGTAAAATATAACTTCATTGCGAACCTGGTTTCCATTGCGAGCCTAAGCGCCGGCTTGTCTATAAATGTCTCCTTGTCAGATGACGTCATCCAAACCGTGTCGAAGCTTCCAACAAGGCAAGTGATCACAGCCCGCTGTCTTCAGTCCATAACCACCATCTACCATTATCCGTAGGTCAAATATGTCTTCTGGAGCGACATCGCAGGTATGTGGTACTCGAAAGCGGCTTGAAGTTAAGATTGAATGCTTCTCGCCTCAGGACGGTGCTTGGAAGAGTCGCGAGCAGGCGTCCGAAGCACAGTACATCCGTCAAAAGGTGAATCACCGTCGTCCATGGCAAGAATCTTTTGCTTCATCACTGACCACAACGGGCCCGTAGGAACAAGAACAGCTTGCTGATATTCGAGCCAAGCTAGATGCGGAGTCATCATCATCTACATCCAACACCGACTCAGGGGTGCCTCGAGAGGATCGACCATACGAAGCAGGGTTCGGTGGGCAAGAAGACCTTGAGGATCGTTATGCCACCACAAGCGGCGAGCATTAGGATTTGAATAAATCTCTGTACATACAATCAAAGATCTATCTTGTCGAAGGTGACTGAAACGGAGAGTAAAGACAGTAGTGACATGACATGCACGTCCAAGTGTTCTGGTTATCGAACAGGATTGAAAACCAGGTGAGACAAACTGGGATATAAACGATGGTATGCTAAATCTGTACTATATGAGAGTCCAATAATATGTCCGTTCGATAGGCAGAAATATACAAGCACTAATGCAAGGAAAGCGAACAGCCGACAATCCGATGGTATACCATATGTGTGCGGTAGGTAAAAATAAGTGACGTCAAAGTATAAAGGACGTGCCATGAAAAGCGAATCGACAGGGATGGGTTACGAGGGAGGGAGAGTGACGGCAGGCTCCTGCGCTGCCTCACGGCGGGCTGCTGCGCACAAAGGGGAAGGGGGAGCGGCAGCAGGAGTTACCCAAGGGTCGAGGTAGGTGCAGCCTGGAATTTCAACGGCGAAACCAACGGTATCTGCCGGGTTATTCCAACCATTGCCGATGTCGACGGTTCTGGTGATGGTCTCGCTGGGTCCGGCAGTGATGGCCATTCCTGTCAGTGTCGGGAGGGCCCCAGTCTGCGTGTATCGGGGAAGTGATTCAATGGGACCACCGTTGCGAATTTCTGGGGGGGGCCAGGCAAGAGCTTCCGTCACAGAAGGAGGAATATCCCCCGCACCTGCACCGCCCGTTTGCCATGGTTGAAGGGGCGGGGTCCAAGGCGAGCTGTTGCCACAAACGCCGTCGGCATCACGAGGGTCAGTAGGCATCCAGCCTTCGCGCAGTCCCAGCTGATAAGACCATGCTGGCGTCTCGACCCGTCCGCTGCGAAGTGTCTCGCCAATCCTCCATGTCCAGAAGAAGTAGTGCTGTATGTCTTTTGGTCAACTTTCCTGGTATCACTGATTGATGCTGATTTAACTGACCTGAAGGGCATCCATGGACGCGAGTGCGAACTGTCGAATGTCGCTCTTCATCTGATCACTGTAACGAGTGTAATCGGTCCATTCGGAGCAATCGCCGATGCGAGGCCAGCTACCCGGGGTGTAATCACCTTCGTACCGAGTACCAAGGTTGACTCCATTCAGGAATAGCCCACAGTCAGTAACAGCATTGCTGAATTCACCAGCATTGGTCAACCCGAAGTTGGCCATCGAGTTGTTGACGAGATGGCCCCAGGTTGTACAAGGTGTTTGAGCGTAGGACGACATCGGTGCAGCAGACTGTTCACCGAAACAGAGGTATGGGTGAGTGTCTAAGGTCACTCGGTCAGCGTTGGGAAGGAAGCCTTCCCAAGGGGCACGGCCGAAGAAACCATCGTGTAGAGAGATCCAAACGCCGTTTCCTTCACCGGTTCCACCTCCAGCCCGGCGGATGATATTGTAACTTTCCATGTAGCTAGGAGAGAGGGACACTGTCAGACCACCGACTATGGAAGGGAAAAATGACCTCACAATCGTGAAAGAGCATCCTGGCCCATGGGATCGCCAAGGGGCTCGTTCATAATCCCGAACATGGTGACAACATCTTTATACTGGGGTTGAGAAATGAACTCGGCGAGGACACGAATGATATCCAAGGTACGCTGGGCATTTGCATAACCCATAGGACCGTGAAGAAAGCCAATAGTGCCAAAGCGGCCCGAATGGTTCCATCCGTTCTGGCTTCCAGGGACCCCGTGAAGGTCGAGATTGATTCTGAGTCCGTATTTCCTTGCCCACTTCACGGCCTTCAAAAAGTACCTAATTGAAACAGAATGAGCAGCTTGATGGAAGAGAGACCATTGCGACCTCACGTCCAAGAGACCTGAGACAGATAGGGTTCGTCTCCACGAGTTTCGACGGCCCAATAGCCGATTGGGACGCGGACATAGTTGAGTCCAGCACCGGCGATTTCGGCAAAGTCCCTTTCAGTCTGAGTGAATGTTTCGTTAGCAAAGTTATCAGTAGGGTGTACCAGATGATGGCCTCACGATAAAGGTCTTGTAATGCTCCTCCATCTGGTCAATCCCTCCACCAGCAGTATCAGCTCGCATACGGAGGCTTAAGTCCCACTCGTCGATGGCGGGACCTGCTGGGTCATCCAGGTACTTTTCATACAGGGCTGGAGAGCTGGAAAGGAGAATTAGGCGCCGCGTTTGCGAAGATAAGGTACTCTACTTGCATGAACTAAAATTGGCATTAGAAGACTGACATGGACAACGCGACGAGGGCTGTGGACTTACCGGTTCGGTCAAAAGCCAACCACCGACATTAACCCTGTTTGTGATATTTAGAGACCCTCTTGAAATGAACTAGGTGAATACACACCCTCGGATTTTGTCGATTCCATAGCGGAAGGTTTCGTTCAGTGCAGGGGTCCAAGACTGGGCCTTTGCGCCATTGTTGAAAGGATCGTTGGGATCGTAGTACCAGTAGCCGCCGAATGGATTACGATAGACGAACGTCGTTCCGTCCTCCATTGTGATGGTGCTACCATCACCGCCTGTGACGACAGCCCGCGAAGCACCGCTGCCTGGCTTTCCGCTAGGTGAAGCCGTCGAGTCCGGTTTATCATGATTGCTATCGGACTTGCTGTTGTCTTTGCTTGTTTTTGGTTTAATAACGGCGAAGTAGAGCGGTATGGCGATGGCAGCTAGGATGAGGATGGCAGCAACGATAGCCCCAATGATCATGACCTTTCGTTTCGACTTCTGCCGGGGAGCGGTGTAGGCTGTGTTCTTTTCGTGGAGCATACCGCGTGAATGACCGACGGGAGACATGGGGACGTTGTCGGTGTAGTTGGGTTCGTCACGGTAATTGTTGAATTGGGCCGAGGAGCCTTGGGCGTCGTTGAGGTGGTAAACTGAACCATACTCTGACTGGCGCAGACTAGGTTGGGAAGAAGTAAATGAGTTGCGGGCAGAAGCTTCATCATATTGACCCATGAAACGTGGTTGGGCTGCTCCCGGGGGGATGAAGGTGTCATCGCGAGGCAGGTCTGAGTGGCCCATCTGAGGGGTATTGAACGATGTCAGACGCGGATCTGGCGATGGCGGGGCATTGTAGAGCGCATTCGAGGGCACGTCATCCCCAGTCAAGGGGAGTGGGTCGTACACTACGTTTCCTGATGGATTCTGCGGGTTGTTGGCCATGATGAGGAAGCACGAAAAGACGCGCCGGTCGAGCTTAAGGAACGGCGGACAAGAGGCCCTCGGTCAACGTCGGCAACGATGAGCAGAAGAAGGACTGAATCGAAGAGCGACAATGCAGTGGTGAAGAAAGGAGGGACACAACCTCTATTTCAGTCACTAGTCGGAAACCAAAACAACCCTTGTGTCGTGGCTGTGTTCGATCCGGGGTTAATTGCGCTTCCCCAAGAACCCAAGTTTCTCTACAGTCCCCTTGGCAAATTCTCATCGATTCAAGCCTTCAGGTAGACGGGCGTCAAACAATTATATATGTTACACGAATGTACTAGAATACAATAATCGGTCCGTTTCGTAGGTCTAGGGCAAAATGGCCTCAACTTTGTGCAGGAGGTTGAGGCTGAGGTTGTGATTGAGGTTGCGGTTGAGCGGGCCCTGCCGAGCCCTGGGCTTGGTGCTGCTGCAACTGGGACTGAAACTTACGGTGTGAGTACGGATGTTCTCATCCATCGAAATGAATCCGCAACCTACCAGCATGTGTATACGCAACGCGTTGATTTGGTCGGGATGTAAATTTTGTGTCTGGCCATTTTGGAACTGGAGATTGAACGCTGCTCGCTGCGCTCCATTGGCAGCACCTACTGCGTTCATGGCCTGTCCCACTGCTGCATTGACCGCTGCTGGATCATGCGGGGATCGTGGCGGGTTAACCGCTGCATTGCCGCTCGAAGGCGCCAAGTGCGGAGAGTTGACACCGTGTGTTGCGGGCGATGCTGTTGCATCACGGTTGCCAAACTGGCTGTTCACAAGTCCGTTCGCTAGATTGACCGTTGCTGCATTCAAAGCTGTTTGACCTGTACCAGCTGCCAGACGCTGCTGTAGTTGAAGAACCTGTTGGCTAGTAAGGCGTGGAGGACCTGCAACAGCGACGCCAGTTGGAGTCGACATCCGAGCAATATTGACGCTTCCTGGCCGGGTACCTGGAGCGCCAACGCTTCCAGCCCTGGCTTGGTTCGCTTGAAGTTGAGCCTGCAGCTGAAGTTGTTGTTGTTGAGTTAGCGGCTGAGGTTGGCCTCCCTGTGCGTGCGGTACAGGCGTCTGGGGACCTGGCTGAGGCTGGCCTGCTTGAGGGGGAATCTAATTATTTGTTAATGGACTGGTCCAGGGGCTGCACTCTACGAACTAACCGGGATGCCACTCAGCTGCTTTTTCAATTCCTCTTGACGAGCACGAGCCTTCTGGATTTCAGCCAATTGTGCTGCGTCGCGCTCGGCTTTGAGGCGACTCAGTTCCATCGGAGACAACCTTGGCAACTTGGTGTACTGAATATGAGTTTCGTGCATTCCTGGCGTCTTCCGCTGGTTGGCTGATAAAGCTCGTCAATCAACCGTACGTCGTCGAGAGCAACATAAAATTGGACTGACCCAGCTGCTTCGCCTGTTGATCAGCCTTCTTCCTGTTCGTTTTGCGAATGGTTTCTTGGAGCAGTAAGTGCCGCCTTCGCTTCTTCGGTTCATTGCCTGCTGAAACACTTGGCGCCACTTGGCTAGACACACTGGCGCTAGCAAGTCGCCTGACACCCCTTGTCGTCACGCTTGGCCCTGCCGCGACTGACGGTGTAGAGTTGGACATGGAGATATCGTTGGAGGACGATGCCTGTACGCCCGTTGGTGGAGACTGGTCTTCAGAGTTGCCTTGTGGGTTGTCCTTCGTCAACAAATCCATACCCCATTTCACTTTCCAACGATCCATGCAATCTGTCGGTGTTCGTCGATCGGACGGGGTTGTTTTCCGACAGCCATTGAAGCATTCTGCGATAAGATTCCAATTTCCGGGATACTTATCTACTAGGGATTTGAGCAGAAGGTCGTCGTTGGTGCTCCAGTATTGGTCGACCTTGGCTCTCCGGGCGTCTCGTGCCTGAGGGGGAAGCGCTGGGCCCGAAGTCTTGATTTTGAAGTCGAAGAGCTCTAAACCGCGACCAGAACATAAGTTCCACATCGTATTGCGGAAGTGTTCGAGAGAGGGAATGCTCACCGCTTACGCTTTCTTCCAAGTTCTTGACAGATGTTGAACCAGACTCAGGCTCTGAAGGAATCGGATTTTCTTCCATCGGTAACCAACTCCCATCCTTCCACCGTTTCGCTGGCTGAAGGGGCCCCAACAAAGTAGGTTTGACAAACATGAATTGGCCAGATGGGAACACCTTTGTATAGTTTGTCTCTTCTAACCTCTTGTTGGGGTCGTCTCTTTCGATCCTATTCTTTTTCTTTGGCTCCGTTGCAGGAGCGACGTCGAACATAGCGAAAGGTTGCAAATCGGGGAATATACTGCTGATGTCAAGCTGTCGGAGCGAGTCTGTGTCCTCTTGGTCGGGGATATGCAGGTCTTCCGGTTCGATAAAGAGTTTGCCTTCCGATTCATAAACGAGTTTTTCACGAATAGGTGCATATGCGGCGATTTTCGTTTTGGTGCTAGGAGGTTTCTCGTCGCC
Organism: Coprinopsis cinerea okayama7#130; assembly: GCF_000182895.1. NCBI lineage: Eukaryota > Fungi > Basidiomycota > Agaricomycetes > Agaricales > Psathyrellaceae > Coprinopsis > Coprinopsis cinerea. Next base: position 1,822,682 of record NW_003307543.1, on the reverse strand, counting down.
ATCGCCATTCAGTGAATGTGAACTCGATTTCGAACCAAGAAGAGGGTCGTTCGAGGTAGACTTTAAAGCCGACTTTTCGAGAGCTTCGGCCTGCGCAGTGTCCACCACCATAGGACCCTGGAGAGCGACAGTGTCGTCAATTTCCTCTGTTTTAAGTTTGACCTCTTCCATGGGCGTTGGCTCGGCTTCCTTCATCCTCGCTTCATCCGCGCCGTCAAGGGCGTCCTTGATTGCATTTCCTGTCTCTAGCGGATCCATCACCTCCAACTGCTTCTCCGAGTCGCCATCCATGTCCTCGTTGTCGGAAGCGTAGTCAAGACCAAGGATGGAGTTGGAAGGCACGGGATTGGCTTCAGGGTCGTTGCCACTGGACTCCATGTCGATATCCATGCTCTGCGAGTCAACTTGGTTATCGTCCAACGTAACTGGTTCATGCGGTCTCCACTTCACGCATACGCCGTGTTGTACGCGCTCTTCGAAGTTTTTAAGCGAATGCCATTCTAAGACTGATGTTGAGAGTTGGTACGCCACCGCGAGCTTCCATTTTCGTTCCTCGCGGAAATCGGTGCGCATCCATTTCTATTAGCAATTTTATGAATGAAAGATGAATCAAAGTCGACTTGTGAGCATACCATCTCATCTAAAAGATAGTCCCAATGCGTTTTGAGTAGTCCTCCCACCCCCCTTTGTTTCTTAATTTGCCGCAAGCCCCAGCGGGCCTGACTTTTGAGGACCTCTATCCTTTCAGCTGTTCGAATAAGACGCAATTCTGCAATAGCAACCTGTTTGAATGACTTGAGCGTATTTCTTGGTTTGGGCTGCATCACTACTCACCGACCACTCCTTGGTGCTCAGGCATTTGGTCGACCGAGCAACTCTTTTGTAGAGTGGGTTGGCATTCAGCATGGCCGCCCAACGGTTGATTCCCATCGGAACACCGTCATCCTTCTGCGACTTTTCGGGGCGCTCGCGATCCTTCCTTCGTTTCGATGACTTTTTGCGGGTGAACTCTGGAGGAAGAATTTGTAGTGACGGTAGGGTGTATTCAGTCTTGATGCCGTATCGAAGGACAGGGGAACTGGGCTCCACTTTGGGTTCCGGAGGAGGTGGCTGTTGAATATCATATTGGTCCTTCGATACTGAAGGTGCCAGAGGTTCGGGAATGATAACAGGGTTTGGAGTCGGCTGCACAAATATCGAAGACGATACGGATGGCTTGTACACTGCCAACGGGTTTACTGTAGTGGCATTTCCCTTCACCGACTCCTCGCTCACATCTACCATGCTGACATCACTGGACATTCCCTTGGTTGGCTCTTGGTCCGCTTGACCGAGCGATTGTACTTGGGAAGACGAAGCTGGTAGAGACTGGAGCGAAGGCGAACTTGAGGGCGGTGGTGCTGCAGATTGTGAAGAGTCCCTCTGCTGGTCCGACGGTTCAGGGTGTGCTTTGGAAGGGGAGGACGACCCGGTGCCATCCTTGTCGGTGCTGCCGATGAGGTCGAGTTCATCACGATCGTCGTCTATCTCTTCTTTCGTCAAGCCTTGACTAACACGCGTCCCAGTGACGGGCAGGTCATTGCCTGCATCAGAAGGCCCTTCCTGTCCTGTTGTTGTTCCAGTTGCCTCGCCTGGGACAGAAGCCGAGGTCGATTGTTGGGTCGTTTGGATTGGATTGGCTTTGGGGGGGGCTGTCATTGAAATATTATCTGGTGGAGCTTGGATAGATTCCGTTCTGTCTTCTTCCTTTACTTTCCAGGAGGAATCGAGATGATTCGTGACACAACCGTTTTCGCCACTAAATTAGGGATATGAAGCAACATTGAAAGAATAATCGACAGGAATGTGGCAATTGTACGCACTGCTTACGGAGATCGAACTTGAGCAAGAATTGGTTGCAATCTTCATCCTCATCTCCATCTGGGTGTTCCTCTACTTGGATTATACTTCCCATGTTGTCACGATGGCGGACCAAGTGGTACATTTCGCGAAGTAGGTCATTTCGGCGCGCAGCGATAGCTCTGGGAGGCGAATAAACATCAGAATAGAGCATGGACGTGAAAAAGGACATTAGCTGACTTGAGTTGCTCGACACGAGACTGTATCAGGTCTTCCTGGACATCTTGAACCATTACAATTCTTGTGGATTGGCTAGCCAGCGCGAGGATTTGATGGTCAGAAGGCAAGAAGCAATCGTGGGAATCCTTCCCTTACCAGCCAAACTGTACACTGCCATCATGTTTCGAAGCCGCGGTAGCCTTGCGCCCGTGCGGAAGCAACTTGCTCGTTGGAACCCTCAACTATCGACTCAACTTAGACGCCCAGTCAATACCTCTGCAAATTCGAATGGCCCCTTGCAGTATTTCCCTTGGTCTAGCCAATTTCGAGGGTCACAGGGAACCAAAGCCTTGCTTCAGGCGGTCACATACACTGCGGTTGCAATTGCAGTCTACGACCATCTGAAGTCGGATAGCAAGGTGCGTCGGTCGCATTGAATGCCAGAGCCTCTGCTTAACCTCTAGCTCCTTGAAACTGCACAGGCCTTCCAGAATTCAACCCAGACCCAATATGGCTCTACTGAAGATGTCGCCCAAGCAATCAAGGAACTTCGGGAGGCGTTCAGCGATCCAAAAGCTGTCGCTACCGACGACGAAAGCCTGAAAACCTACGGTTCTTCAGAGCACTCCTATCATCCCATCTCCCCCCATGCAGTAATCGTACGTTACCCTTTCTACCTTCACGTTCTAGATCACTCACCTTTTGTTGGGGAAATGATTCTGAATCAGGTCCGGCCAAAGTCCACAGATGATGTAGTCAGGGTCATTAACATTGCTCGACGATATCGAATCCCTGTGGTGCCATACAGCGGGGCGACCAGCCTCGAAGGGCATTTCTCTGGTGTGAGTTGCATTTAGATGCAGTTATTGTTGGATCTGATCGTATCCCCAGCACCCAACAGGCAGTATCTGTCTGGACATGTCGGGCATGGATCAGATCCTGAGAATCAACGGTACTGCTCTGCTAAGAGTGATAATAACCTGCGACTCATAATGATTCTTCAGTTGACGATTCGGATTTGACATGTCAGGCTGGTGCTCGGTGGGAAGACATCAATGAGACTCTCAAGGCAAAGGGAATCCCGTTGTTCTTTCCTGTGCGTACCGAAGTCCCTGGAATTTTACCTTGTGCTGACTAGCCAAAGCTTGACCCAGGTCCAGGCGCCGTGAGCATTACCCTTTCCATGCCGAATGCGACGTTCACCGATGTTTTCAGACTATCGGCGGGATGATTGGCACTGGATGCAGCGGAAGTGAGAAATACGAATCATCTGGCACTGACCCTTAACTAACGCGTCAATAATAGCGAATGCCGTACGTTACGGTACCGCCAGATCCGAATGGTTTCTTAGTTTGGTGGGTTTTCTTGCCCTCCGCCCTCCAGCATAATCTTGAAAACCGAGCAGACAGTCGTGCTCCCTGATGGTTCAGTAGTCAAGACTCGCAGTCGCGCAAGGAAATCAGCCGCGGGCTTTGATACCACCAAATTATTCATCGGCGCAGAAGGCACCCTGGGCATCGTGACTGAAGGTCAGGAAGCGGCTTCCGAGTAGGACCTGCAATGACTAACGGTACCCCATTTAGCGACCTTGAGGCTGGCTCCTGTGCTCCCGACCAAAGTCGCCATGGCTCAGTTCCCAAGTGTACAGCATGCGGTCAGTGCTGTTCAGGAAATTCTCAACTCACCTCAAGGCCCACATATGCGTCAGTTCATCTTATATCTTCCCGCGTATCTCGCTACTGACATTCCCCACAGAGTGCATTGAATTACTTGATGACCACAGTACGGGGGGAAGCCACTGTCGGAATTGTTCTGCAGCTAATTATAACCCCAAGTGATGCAGGCTATCAACGACGCCGGGTTCGTCGACAATCCATACCCTGTTAGCGATACTCTATTTTTCAAAATCCAGGGAGACGCACCGACAGTGACACAAACCTCCAATGTCATCCAAGAGGTCGTCAAACGCCATAAAGGATCCAATTTCAAGTTTGCCAGTACAGACACGGAAGCCGACGAGTTGTGGTTAAACCGAAAATACGCACTTATGTCTTCCATCGCTGCCAACCCTGGGTATCGTTGTTGGACCACGGACGTTTGGTAAGTATCCTACCCTTTTGATCTCGACGATGTTAATAGACACCGCCTCTCCGCCAGTGTCCCAGTCTCGCGTCTGCCACAGCTGGTCCAAGAAACCAAAGAGGACCTTGCTGCCCATAGCCTGCGAAGTACCATCGTTGGACATGTAGGAGACGGGAACTTCCATGCCTTGATATTGTTCAAAGATGATAAGGAACTTCAGAAGGTTGAGGAGGCTGTCCATCGACTGGTTTACCGTGCACTGGCTTTGGATGGAACTTGTATGTCCCTTCTTTCTTCTTCGCGAGTCATCGCCTTCATCTCCTTGACAGGCACCGGCGAGCATGGCGTCGGTCTCGGCAAGAAGTCGTATCTCGTCGACGAACTTGGAGAGGAGACCGTCCAACTCATGCGCAAGATTAAAAGCGCTGTCGATCCTTTCAATATCCTTAATCCCGGGAAAGTGAGTCGAGAGACCACCTCTTTTGGCCTTACATTCATCTGTAAACTTCAGCTTTACCCTGACGAGAACAGCAAGAAAGACTAGACAACGTCGTGCATGGTTTCTGAGCATACCTTAATTCCCATGATTTCATTGGATAAACGAATCCGCAACTGGAAAACAATCAATCCATTCTGTTTGTGCTACCCTGGATAAAAAGAAAGCTACAAGAAACCATTGTCGAACTCCTTGACGAACTGTAGCTTGTTCATGGACTCTCTAACCTCTGCCTCGGCAAAAGCCGCCGCCTCTTTAGCCACCGCCAACTTCTTTTCCAACTCTTCAACTGTCATTGGACGCGAGGTAAGTTCGTCAAACTTGCTCAAAGTATCACCGCATCGCGGAAGGAAGCCTTCCTTATCCCAGCCATTGTCGTTGAAGGAAAGGACGGCACGAACGGCTGCGTTGTTGATATCCCGGTGAAGCTCTTCGAGTTTCGAAAGCTGAACTTCCATCCACCGTGCCCTGCGTTCCAATGCCAGCGTTAATGCCGCCACCTCGTCGTCCCTCTCCTGTCCTGCTTCCCCTGTTTCATCCAAAAAGTCGTCACCCTTGAGCATGTCCCGCAAAACACCATCAAAGGACGAGCTATCATCCCAGGTGGTGCGGGGGAGGAGGCGCAAGAGGTCAGAGATCGTTTGAGTAAGTGTTTCGAGAAGTTGTTGGAACGATGTGACGGCAGTGTCGATGGACCCAGAAGGAACATTGTTGGCGAAAGACCCTCCTCCAACAGAGAGTGCAGACAACGCATGGACAAGCGGTTCATATTCCAAAGGCATTTTAGCGATCGACCCGAGCCTCTGTAAGTCGAAGAAAGGATGGCTAGCGAGATCCATCGGAGGGTGAAGTTGAGTGATTTGTTCCAACAACTCCTCCAAGGACAAGCGGCGAATGACATCCGGAGTCTTGGAAGGCGATCGCGTGTCGACCTTCGGGGTGTTGGTCATAGAGGCTGAACTGCCCTCGCCACCTGTTGTTGTGCGCGAGCTATCGTCGTAAGCGGGTTCGTCTCGCAACGGTTTATGTACCCGGGTGACAGGTTTGTTCTTCTTCGGCTTTTTGGACAAGATCGGGACTTGAACTTCAGGGCTGATCTCGGGTACGATTGGTGCAGGTGCAAGGGGTGGTTTGGGGCGGGCCGCTTGCTTAGGCTGTGCCTCAGTAGCTGCAACAGTCCTACTAGGTTCGTTAGCAGCAGCCTTAGCACGGGCCTTCCCTTTCTCTCTGGCTTTCTTGGACAGCCTCTCCTCAGCCTTGGCCGGTTTGGTACTTGCTGTCGTTGCCGCTTCAGCTTTGGGTTCGACGGTGGCAGTAGGGATTTCAGGTTTTGCATTGGATTGCTGACCCTTTGAAGACTTATTGGTGTGCAATGGTATCGTGCTTTCGGAAGGCGTGTCTTCCATAGATCGCGCTAGCGTAGCAGTTGCCTTCTCTCGCGCCAACTTCGCTCTCTCCTTCTCTGCCTGTTTCTCCGCCTTCTTAGCCGCTTTTCGAGCTGCCTTTTCTTGGGCCTTGCTTTGAACAAGGGAGGCTGTTGCCAGAGCCGACGATTCCTCTTTAGGGGCGCTCGAAACCAGAGCAGGAAAATCCGCAGCAGAGAGTGAGGGTACAGGAGACGGTGCCGACGGTGCCGACGGAGAGGCTACCAGGTCCACAGAAAGGAACGGAGAATCAGTGGATTGCTAGATTCGGGGATGGTACCAACAAGGAGCTAGGGGAGGGAGCACAAGGGTGGTGGATGTGGACAGTGGGATCTTGATTCATACAGTTGCGTATCCTTAGCCGAGAATTTGTTGCATTAATGTCGATAGAATGTATTCCGCACTGACAAAGCGGCGCTTGGTACACAGACCTCCCTCCCCTGAGAAGCAAGATAAATAGACTTACCAGCTGAGTCCGATGCCGCCACCATCCCACTGTTTTGCATATGTAGACCCGGGGGGATAGCAGGGGGCATCGAAAGTCCAGGTGGAGGACCATAAGACACTTGCGAGAACATGGTGTCGGGTGGAGGCCCATAGCTTGCCGACATGATAGCAGGGTCGGAGAACGGTTGATGCGATTTGAAGCTTTGGTGGTTTGCTGGTAAAGGAAGGGTCAATTGGGGCTAGTGCAAAAGTGTACGGAAAGCTCACCGAGCGCGGCCTTCTGTAGCTCTCTTTCTCGACTAGCTTGAATGAACTCGCGAAGCTGCGCTTCCCCCAGTTCCGCTTCGAAAGGTTGGAACCGAGTACCAGGATTGACCTGACCTTCAACAGGAGGGGACTGCATGGAAGATTGCATATGGTGCAGACCATATGGGTGGGAAGGAGTAGGCCAGCGGGAGTGCGAATCGGACTGCGAAAGATTATCTAGGCCGAGTGGAGGGACTGAAGAAGCATGAGATGACTGGGGAGAATGGGTCCCATTCAGAGCAGGCGATGAGGTGATACTGGATGTCCCCTGACGACCTCGAGCAAATCCAAATCTCGAAACCTTGCGATCATCATCCGGGTGCGAAGGCTGTACCGAAGCAGATGCGTTTGGTTCTTCTGTAGATTCCGAGAATGGATTGAAGGAACCCATATAATGAGACAAGCTCAAGGGCGAGGGCTGTATCGTACGGGGAGGTGCGGGAGTGAATATAGAACGATGTCCAGGATATCCCAATCCAGGCGGGGCTGGCACGCTGGACCCTATTTGCAAGGCAGGGAATGCCTGCAAATACGTTCCATGGAAGGGGGTGCTGGCTTCAGCTTCGAACTCGGCCAGGACGTCTGTACTGTCTGCTCCACCGGCCAACTTTGGATCGAGATTGAAACTAAAGCCCCCATCGCTTTCACTAAGCGTCTGAAGCGTTCTGTCGAAATCTGGGAAAGGGCTGATACCAGTCGTAGCGACGGTGGATTGTCGTCGAGCTTGAACATCGTCAAGCAAAATCTTGGCTGCAGTAGACATTTGATATGACGACGCTGAAGCCAGGAGCGGAGTTTGCGGAGAATCGGTCGCTGTTCTGGGAGGACGGCTGGGTGAAGGAATACCAGGAGGTGCAGAGAGACCAGGGGGGACCATGGGGATTGGGACGACCTCTTGAGGGGCCGGTTGAACTGATCCGGTCGATGTCGGACGCGAAACAGGCTCTGCCTGCGCTGGCTGCTCCGGTTGTTCCTTGGACTCCTGCTGGTCTTGAGGCTCTGGTTGCACAGATGCAGCATCCGATTCTGTCGCAGCTGACGGCGCTGGCGACGCTGTTTCCCGCACCAACGACACGGCATCCTTTTTGGCCCGTGATGCTTTGGCCTCTGAAACTGTAGGGGCTGGCGCCGGTGATGCTGAGGTGTTGGCCGGCGTCGAGGGTCGGGACGTCGAAACGTTGGTTGGAGGAACCACCTTTTTCTCTGCCACACTCCGCGCAGTCGCAGACGTCTGGCTGGAAGTAGCGGTATGTCGGGTTTGACGAGTTGTGGTAGTACGACGAGTACCGCGAGGTAGCCCACCGGAAATCACAGTATGGGTAACGGTCCCGGAGGAGGATGAGGACACTGCACCGCTCTTCTGACCCCATGAAGCGGCACGAGGCAAACTTGCGGCTGCGTCGACCTCCTTGAGTAAAGGGGGGAAAGAAGATTGGTTGAGCCTACCGTCATCCTCCTTTTTGGCGGATGCAGTCTTTGACCGGGTTTCGGTAGTCTTCATGGTATGTTTCCTGGGGACAGGTATGAACGGTGCGGATCATAGATGAGAAATGATACGTACAAGGTGGTAAGATCTTCTTTAGTGAAGCAATCCTTTTCATCCCCCCATTCATGCAGGTTCATGCAATTATGATCATTGCAGGTAACGTTCCGAAGGAACGCCATACAATATTTGGTGGTCCCGTAACTGGCTCTCATTATCTCCCTGCCACCGCCGGGTGAAGGCGCACCGTCGACAGCTGCTATCGCACGAGCCGCATCCTCGCGTCTGTGGTATGTGATGTAGAGCCCGACGACGGGTCCATTGCCACCTGGGGGCGTACGCTTGGTGATCAAGATCTTGGAAATCTTGCCGTACTGTCCAAAATACTCGTTCGATCGGAGCGTTGGGATAAGCTGGAGGTAACGACAGTCAGAATAAAGATCATCGAGTAGAGAAATGATGGATGTACTTCTTCCTTGGCAAAACGAGGGCCGATCCCAACGACGTAGACGACATTCCTTTGGACGACTCGGACGTTGGCAAGATGCTTCCTTCCGAGCGTTTCGAGCTCCTTTTTCTCCCGATCCCGCTGTTTCTTCTGCTGAGTAAGGCGTTTGTGGCTGGTGTTGATCAGAATACAGTAGTGATTGAAGCTGTTTAGGTACTCACTCCTGGGTTGCAATGGGCTTGAACTCGACAGCATCGTCTGTATAAACTCGACGACAGGCCGGGCAACGCTTATTCAGGTTCTCCTTGATATGGTGCCAGCAGAATCGACAGATCTATGCGCCGCACGTTAGCGCCCGTTGGTGAAAGGGGAGGAATGAATTACCTGGTATCCACAGACACACGGCTTGAAATTGAGATCGGTTATGTCCATCTCCTCTAGGCAAAGGGGGCATTCTGCATCCTCCTAGATCTCATTTCAGCAGGCCATTATGTTTGCAGCATCTGATAAAGGACAATACCTCTTCATCGCTCCAGTACGCGTCTTGAACTCCAGCCAAAACGTGGGATTTGGACTGGGAAACTGAGAGAATTGCTGGTGCTGGCAGCGGATGATGAGTCGAGAGCTTGATTGAGGACATTTTTCTAACGAAAAACGTGGTATAAGCGGGCAGAAATAAGTGAGCTGGCGACGATAGAAAGGACTTGTGATGAAAAAGAAGAGGGACGCGCTACAATGAGGCAGGCCTCTGCCAATGTTGACCCGTGTTTCGGGGTATTTGTTGCAAGTTTGTTGCCGATAAGCCTTAACCTTAACCCCACGCCACATTCAATATGCCTTTCCTCCAGTCCTTGTTTCGAGACGGGGATCATGTTTACAGTTAAAGACATAATTTTGAATGCTGTTGTCCCCCGGTTGAGCTGGTCATTTTTTGGCAAGGTAGCAGACTACAATGTTGCGCCTTCGAGGACAAAATATAGTCAAGGCGCCAAGTCGTCTTTTTCCAAACAATCACAGGGGCGATTCCCGACTCAGACTTAGGACCTGTGACAGAAGGTGTTCACGAAGTCGAGAACGGCAACCTCTATCGGGAAAGCATCGTTGTGGTCATCTCATAGCCAGAGGCTAAGTAGAAGAAAAAACAGGGCATACTCAAATTTGGCCGATCGTCTCGGAGTTTACCGCAAAGATATGATCGCTCCTATCGGCTTCGTTATCATCTCCTCCTTGTACCCTTCGATTTCTTAAATCTGGGCCTTCTTCCAATGGCAGAACCTGTACAGGACTCTTTCAATACAGAAACACTCACAAAGTAAGCTTGACCCAAGATCTCAGTAGCCCTTCTCCGATTGACTCAACATCCAGGTCCTTAGATGACTCGGCTAAACCGTCGGAAAAGCAGCCCCATGAACAAGTTGTAACGCCCTGGGACGTCCAGGGAGGTGTCACAGAGGACGGAAGACAGACAGGAATCGATTACAACAAGCTGATCGTTCAATTCGGCACGCGGAAGATAGACGAAGCCCTCTTGGAACGCTTCGAGAGACTTACTGGGCACAAGCCCCATGTCTTCCTTCGCCGGGGAATGTTCTTCTCCCATAGGTACTGGATAGTATATTCGCATGAATGGACTCTGGTTGACAATTATCTACAGGGAATTTGACAAGATCCTCGATCGCTACGAGCAAGGGAAACCCTTTTTCCTCTACACCGGCCGAGGTCCCAGCAGCGACAGCATGCACCTTGGGCATATGGTCCCTTTCGTTTTCGCAAAGTAGGCTTGGGTGTTGATTTGCTCGACGAAAGGCGATCCTTACATACGAGTCAGATGGCTTCAAGACGTTTTCGAAGTCCCTCTAGTGATCCAACTTACTGGTCTGCCATACTACTTAAAGCTCTTGCTTGATGCAGCCTGACGTCGTCCGCAGATGACGAAAAATTCCTCTTCAAGCATGAATTGAAGCCTGAACAGACCAAGCAGTTTTCGCGACAAAATGCAAAGGATATCATCGCCTGCGGTTTCAATCTCGAGAGAACTTTCATCTTCAGCAACTATGAGTTCATGGGGGGCCCTTTCTACGAGAACGTCTCCAGGATCTCTCGCCAGATCACCTATAACCAGGTCCGGGCGACCTTTGGTTTCAACGACTCGTAAGTGTCTCGGTGTCGCCACGTTTGACCGAAATGCTAAACCTTTCCACAGGGATAACATCGGCAAAATACACTTTGCTTCCATTCAAGCTGCGCCTTCATTCTCCAACACATTCCCTCAAATATTCGGAACGGACTCCAAGGTCCCATGCTTGATTCCCTGCGCAATTGACCAGGATCCGTACTTCCGACTCACGCGAGATATCGCACAAAAACTGAAATACCCCAAACCCACCTTGCTGCACTCCAAGTTTTTCCCTGCCTTGCAGGGACCACAGACCAAGATGAGCGCCAGTGATCCTAACAGCAGTATCTTCATGACCGATAAACCCAACCAAATCAAAAACAAGATCAATAGGCATGGTTTCTCTGGCGGAAAGGAGACGGAGGAAGAACATCGTCGACTTGGTGGTGATACCGAAGTTGACGTCGCATACCAATACCTAACCTTCTTCCTCGAGGATGACGAGGAGTTGAAGAGGATTGGAGAGGTAGTTGTGATCCTCGTTCCACCTTGACCTTCCTAACGCGATCTTTTCAGGAATACCGGGCAGGCACCCTCTTGACGGGCCAATTGAAGGCCAGGTGTATCGCCATCTTGCAGGAATTCGTATCTTCCTTCCAACAGGTGCGCACTGGCTTTAGGTATAATTTCCCATCGCTAATCACTCTCATCTGAAAGCGACGCGCTGCTGTCACCGACGATCTCGTCGATGCGTTCATGGATCCCAAGAGGCAGATCGCACCGACAATCGGAAAGTGCAAAGTTCCTGCGGAGCCCAAGGCTTAGAGAAGATATATCTTGTACATCAAACTAACTATCCATGTCTACGTGGATTCCATGACATCTCTCGGTTTACCATCTAGTCCCTTTGTCCACTGGAACGCAGGGGTTTCTTGCTCTAGGGTCCATCCATCGATGGCTTTGAGAGCCGCAGCTCCCCAGTCAAAGGTCTCGTGCTCTTCAAGCTTTTCTGGACCGTCCACGAACACTATAATATCTTCGTTTTGAGGACTAATGAACCCGTGTCCGATCGAAGACCGGATTAGCTCTCTGAGAGGGTTCCAGAACCCAAGGACATTAACCAGTACCACAGCTATAACCGATGACGATGAGGCCAGTTCGAGGGTTCGAGCAGTTTTGGAATAACTTACGCTTCTTGTGAATGCCGATTTGTGTCCACGTAGTCACTTCCAGGAGCTGCGGGGTACATTAGCATGACTGAGACATTGACGTCGCAATTTTATTTCTTCACCTCTTCAAAAGTGCCAAATCCTCCAGGTAGAGCAATGAATCCATCGGAACGCACGGACATCTGTACTTTGCGTTCATGCATCGAATCGACGACGATCTGGACGAAAAGGTAAGCTTAGATGGTAACACCGTTCACCTCAGTACTTGGTAATAGCACTCACTGTTTCAACCTGTCGCGGGGCGAGGATAGGGGTCACTATAAGACATCGAGGCAATCGAAGGCGACTGAAAGGGATACAATACCTTTTCACGTCCAGCTTCATTCAACTCTACCATTACACTGCTCTTCGTTTTCTCGCCCTCCCCCCCTGCTGCGACCATCGCATAGGGAACGATCCCGGTGACCTTGCCACCACTGTCTAGACAAGCTCCCGAGACGATGCCCATGATACCTTTCGATCCACCCCCATAGACCAACGGGCGATTCGCACTTGCCAGTGCTTTCCCGACAGCTATGACATGCAGCTTATCAGCCGTTGTTCGAGTGAGTGCAAATGAAGCCTTTAACACACAGATAGCAGCACTTGCAAATGCTCGATGGTTTCCGGTAGAGGACGCGCAATACACTGCGATAGCGCCGGACGATGGTGAACGTTGGTTCATAGTCTTGATTCGATCTTTCCGTGCTCGGAGTGGGTGGAGGATTACAGTAAGGGAGGGTTGGATGGGCAATGACTTGGAGATATAATACGGATTGCACCACACTTGGAGATATAATACGGATTGCACCACGCACGCAAGCAAGGGACTCTGGGGAGCTCGGGAGCCCTGCGCAGTTCGATGACTCGCCCCACAACTTTTGACCACTACTGGCTGTGCCATTGTGTGTATGTGTGATTCAGACTCTGTGAGGGCGCTGGACCCTGCATCATAAAGCGTCAGCCACTGGAGGCGAGTGCAACGTCGTACGCGCAAGAGGACACTACGCAACTTGCTAATAGTGATTGACACGGGAAGCTAACATTAATTATGTGGTATACATTGGATAGGACTGCTTATCGTCTTCGACCAGGACCCTTGGGCCGAGCAAATGCCTGCCTATTGGCCGGGGCCACGGAGCCTGCGGAATCCCCCAAACCCAATTCTGCGATCAGGAAGGCTTCATCAAGTTCTTTAGGGTCTGATGTTTCAATCTTCCGGGAAGCCAGGGTGACGGTCGGAGATGATGAAGAGAGGATGGTCTTTGATGCTTGGTACGTGGAAGTGGAGGCAGACGAATAGATCATTCTGTTCTTAATCGCCGAGTTTGACGGACAAGAATAGAGAAAGACTGGGAAAAGTCAATACAAAGTGCCTCGCAGCCTAGTGAGATACGCCTACCGATCTGACGCCTCGAGTCTGGGGGTACCCATGCGAAGAAGGCGAAGCAGGGCTCGGATGCCGGAAGAGCTGAAGGAAGACCCGCTACGGAAATCGAGTCTTCGGAATGGAGCTTAAGAGTCTCCGATTGGGTATCAATAGACTGTGTAATGGATGAGTGAATTGCTAGAGAAAAGGCCCAGGGAAAACATATACCAGTATGACGATGCCAGAGCCTTCATCTCGGGCCAACTCTGCAAGGGCCTCCTCAGCTTCCGAAGACCAGTTCAAACCGACTCCAGTGCCGATGTGGTTAACTCGCACACGACTCCCCGCATAGTCTGCTGCAGCGTTCTCAGCGAGACGAAGTTCGGAGAGCTCCTTCTCGCGATCAGAGAGAGGTTTGGGGGCTGCAAGATGCTGCTGATGAGCAATGTAGGCATCGGGGGTCAGATCAGCTTTGGACGTTGCAAAGATCGTGTCCACAAAGAGAGCAGAACCGAGGGTTTTGAGAAGGCTGGAGCGTGTCGAAGCGTAAAGCATCTGCACCAAACATTTAGTAGTGCACTCCTCATGGTCAGATAGGGGCCATACTTGCCTTGTCGCGAATCTTAGCATTGTCTGGTACGTAGAAGATGGCGACCCAATCCGGGGAGTCGTCTAATTTGGCTAGGATATAAGCAGGGTTATTCTCTGGGAGGACTGAGTCATCTTGAAGAATGTTCAAATCCTCCTGGAATGAGGCAGAAATGGGAATTGAAGTATCATGGACCAGTGTTTCTGTTCAAAAGGCGGATGAGAGGCAATCGGTTTGAATGCGAGGTAGTATGGACCATTTTGAATGGATACTTTGAGGAAGCGGGTGGATTTGGATTCGACAGCTTGTGCGAATGCCGCAGTCAATTCTTCTGAGGGGCCAATGCCAGATGTCGCTGACATATTCGGATTGTGATGGTTGAGAGTAGAGTGAGAGTAGAATTCAAACGCCGCAGACATTGCAGCGACAGTGACACCGGGTTTCCGACAAACGACCACCCATGCCTGAACCCAGCTCTAGCCCCAACAGCCCACAATATGTCCCCTACCAGGCATACAAAGTTAGAGTATCTATTACAATTTAATCATCAACTCCGCTGACCCTGACATTAGCCCAAAAGGCATTCTCGGAACCTTTCCACTGCGACAGTAGCCATTCCACCAGCTTCTCGCCCATCGAGCATCGTTGTAAGCCCAGTAGCGTCCCCATTGCTCAGGGTTCTGGCGGACGAAGACAAGGACTCGATTGCGTCGCTTTCACTGGCTGCACAGGGCACCCCGCCCTCGAACGGGATGAGCTTCAGACCCTCCACACCCCATTCACCTGCCATTCGCATTGAATTGGCGCCCGACCATGTACAGCCCCCACCACCTCTTCCCCCTGCCGAGATAGCCACAGTCGTCGTCCAAGGGCCTACAGCCAGCAACGCTCCCGACGTCACAGCACCTCGGCCCACGGAACACGCACCGACCTCATCGTCACACCCTTCTCCCGCACTCTCCACCCAGACCCTCTCGCCTCACCAAAGTCCCGTACCCAAGGCAAGGAAGGTTTCCACCTTCCGTCGTCTAACACCTCGCCCCGCAAGCACCGCACCGTCGCTACAGCCTAATACTCATTCTCGCAATGTCTCCACCGCATCGCTGCCAGCGTCCCCGGCATCGCCAATGAGCGGAGCACAAACCAGCACGATACTGAACGACAGGCCACGGACCACCTCACTTCGCAGTCCCTCTGTCAAATCTCCTCTTTCCCCTCTCAAACCACTTCCTAATCTACCACCGGAGACATCCCGACCCAGTTCAAGTGCCCGGCCTGCGCCTCAGCCAGAGGCCATTGATCGTTCTGCGTCGACTGCAAGCCAATCGACATTACGTGCCTCCCCTTCCCCCAGTGCGACAGAGGGTAAGCTTAAATCGGCTCCCTATCGTCCCGGCTTTCAACCTAAAGGAGTCTATCGACCACGAACCGACGAATTCCTTGCCATTAGACGTGTAAAGAGGGAGGGTGAAGGGGAAGAAGGGAGGCTTAAACGTATTGAACGTACGAAACTAGAGAGACGTCTTGAGAAGCTAATCGCTCTGCACTTCCCTCCGGCCGACTCGAAAACTAGTGAGAAAGGCACGCCTTTAAGTCCTGGCCTCCGAAAGAAGAAAGACTCAGCCCCCGGTGCTACAGTCCGACGAGCTTCCTCGTTCTTCGACCTAGAGAAGGTGAAGAATCTCAAGTTGAGTGACCCGGGTGAATTGTGGCGCGGGGTTATTGCTAGTGGGATGGATCCTGGAGGAAAAGAAGACATCCGAGGTGTGTACCACACTCGGTTGCGCTGACGTCGTACTGATAGCTCTTCCCCAGCTACTGAACAGAGGATTACTCCCTGGGAAGAAGACAGCGCCGTTAGCAAATGTCCGCTCTGTTCGTAAGTGCCATGGACCGTCATGAATGAACGTCGCCTCACTAAGGTTCTCAGGGCTTCTTTCCACCCCCTCACAAATAGGAAACATCATTGCCGCTTGTGCGGGAAAATCATTTGCTCCCTTCCTCCTAAATCCCCTCAGCGACCCTTAACGTGTTCGCTACTCTTCGTGGTCGATTCAAAATCGAGACAAATAGAGGAGGTTGGGGAAGGCGTCGATTACGGCGTTCGGCGGCGGAATCGACCTGAAGGCGAGGATAAATTCCTACGAGCCGTTCGTATCTGTAGAAGCTGCCGACCAGTATTAATACACCAGCAGTACTCCCAGCAAGTCCGGGAGGTCCCGATCTTCTGCGCACTGTATGACGTGAGTATGTTCCAGCTAACAACTCACTCCCCGCTCTCACTCTTGACAGGTTTTTATAAACCTTGAAAGGGAGATAGAGGATGCTTTGCCCCAGTTCCAAGAACTATTACTATCCCTAAGGTCTGTCCCGACAATCTTGAAACAACCACTGACATGGAACCATGCTCTGCAGTCATGACGGCCAACCAACGAAAGAAGCTTCGGCAGCACGGAAACGGTTGCTGGAAGCCTTCGCCCAGTACGATCGACTTTCGAAACAAATCCGTGCTTTACCGTGCCCGGGTGGTCCAGGAAGTTCTCAAGACCGGATACAGGCGTCTATCTTGGCTAGAGCGAACCTCTTTTTGCAAAAGAACATGTTCCCTCTGCAGGCGAGTATTTCGGACCCGCGATTTGATTGTAGATTAACGGTTGCGAACAGTCCCTACCTCGACCCTCGATGCCACAGGGCGCCGGCAAAGCAAACGGTCCGAAAACGGATGATGGTCTCGATATTGACCCCGACTCTGAGCTTGCGCGGACACTGCAACCTCTCCTCGAACAAGAAGCGTTGCTGGAGTCGTTCATTGGAGAAGCTAAGGCTCAACGGAAGTTTGAAGATGTCAAGACACTCAAGCTGAATCAGAACGAGATCCGGCGGGAAATCGAAAGACTTCTTGACAACGCAGACATCATCCAAGGCGCAGCTAGTGGACGAACTAGTACGCGACGAGCGTAAATCTCGACCACTCACGATGCCATTTCCTTTCAGCTATTAACGGCTCCGTTGATCTTCGTCGATTAGGATTAGTTGCATTTTATCTATCTATGAACTATGGTACATAACTAAGAGATATACAGTCACTTCGCAGATTTCTTACATGCAATACCGAGGAGTGAAAATGAATCAAGATCATGGATATGCCTACAAAGCATATGCTGGGCTACAGCCTAGTTAGCCGGGGTCTACGGGTTCGCTCCAGGGTTCTCGACTCGGCAACCGACTGATACTGGGAACCTTGTACCCACTAGAAATAGGCATAGCGCTACTCGGTGCATCATTCCCAATCGTAAACTGCGTCTTGAGAGTAGTAGGCGTTGGCTGGGCACTACGCGTCCGTGAAAGGCTTGAGCCCAATCGATTGTCTTCTACTGTCAGAGGGAAAGGATTGGAAAAGGCCGGAGAGGACCGTCCGACGGACGTTGATGGTAGATGAAGCAGTTTGACAAATTCATCCAGAGATTCGTTAAGCCTGGCGATCTGTGAGCGTCCCCTGGCCAAAGTCGGCCGAGATCGATTGTTGCTTCGGGAAAGTTGGTTCACAGCCTATCGATGTTAGCTGCAGCTGTAACTGAGAACCACGCGAACGGCCGTACCTTAGAAAGAGCAACAGTATCCTCAAACAAATAGCGATCGACTGAGCAATCATTGTCCAGCGCAACTCGTAACGCCAGAGAAACCTTCTTCGAGAGCTCGCGGACTCTTGTCAGACTGTCCTGTATTTGCAGATCGGCAGAGGCTTGCGAATCTTCAAATGTATCCCAGAGTTGAGACGTTGCCTCGAGCGATTCTAGTGTTGTTTGAATTACACCGCTATCCACACGAACTCGGGAATCCGCATTCAGGTCAAACGATTTCAGTCTTGGGACGGACTTCTGCCTAGGAAGTGATTGCTGCGGCTCTATGGAATCGTCTAGACGATGGCCACGTCGTGAATTGGCTGTGTCTTCCGTCGTGGATCTAGACAGCGGCACTGGGGGTACCGTGATGTTTGAGGAAGAGCCACCGGGACTGAACATGGATGGAGGGGCTGTTGCTTGGCGCTTGGGCATGGCTCTGAGAGCGCTCACAGGGGTACGACCGGGCAGGATGGGCGGCTCGTCGTAGTTTGGAAGGTCTTTGCCAATCTCGACATCCCTGTGACTGAAGGATCCGGCATGTCGTCGGGCATTATGAGTGCGAATCGCGGAGAGATCGTTGGTGCGCAAACGAGCCATGGGATACAGACTGTCACTGCGAGTCGCAGAACTTGTGCTCGGATCCGGAATAGAGAGTAACGACCCGGACTTCCCACTTAAGAAGCCTTTGAGGGCATCCGAGTGGGGGACTAGGTTTTGCCATGTCACCGAAATCTCCGCCGTGGATGCGTACAGTTCCAGAAGAATCCACCTAGAGTAACGGAAATCTTCGCATGGGGCAATTCGGAGTTGGATTGCGAACAGTCCAACGGCTTTGTGGGTAACGGCGATGGTGTTTCGACAACTCTCGATGAGCGTGCGGCAGATTGGGCCAGAAGGGGTCCCCTTCCGACTACTGGTGTCGTAGCGATCCAACGCACGAATGAGTTGCATCATGTCGTTGTTGGCGGGCTCCAGGACCTTTCTGAACACGGCAGCATGCTTCTCATCTATCGCGTGATTCGCATAGTGCTCAATGGTTTGGTAGATTTGACTGGTGACAAAGAGAATACTGCGAGCCGTTTCCACGAGACAGAAGAGGGGTGGGGGGAGTTTGACGGATTGAGGCATGGTGGAAAGCCGTTGGAAGTAGGAGTTGCGCTCGAAAGCCATGGATGGCGTCTTGCTGGTGGGAGTTGCATCTGAGCGGGTTTCGATCGACCTGGCCGAGTTTTGGGAAATGGATGGCTGCAAGGTCTGGAGGATTGGGGCAGGTATTTCAGGTGAGCTGGGTTGGGAATCCAATCTCCATCGCGGAGAATGAATATCAGGAAGGCTTGACTTTGCTGGTCCCAGTGTGTGAACTGGTTGTCTAGGTTCCGTCACTGACGAAGTGCGAAGATGGGATTGTAATTGGGTGGAGTGCCACGCGTCGGATAGCTCTGGCCTGGACGAAGTCGATCTGGTGTCGAAGGTATCCGAGTCTGCAGGGCTTCCAAGGTAGACGTCACGGGATGGATGATGGGAATCGAAGTTCATCATCGGCCTGTCTGTCTTAGGAGGCCATTCCACGTTCGTGGACGCGACATGGGTGTCGACGAAGGAATCCGAGTTCATGGAAGCATTGGAATCCACTGAGAAAGATCTCGAGTGGATGCTGGAATCAATGTCGACTGACGCTTGGCGCTTTGGGAACTGCCATGGCTTGTGTTTCTCCTGGGTACTAAGCAGCCAGGACTGTGAGCGGGCTCTACAGGTATATCTCGACTAGCTTACCCTTTGATCTCAATGGTCTCGCCATATCCTGAATCGTCTTGAAAAGAGACGTGGTATTCAATCCATTCCTGGATGCCAGTGATCCAGGTTTTCATGTCCCCTTCCGTCTCGCTCTTCGCATCATAGTGGATGATGTCCTTGGGCGGCCATTCGACGGGATTTCGCTCGAGTTTGAGCACTTCCAAATTTCGGAATTGGGGAAAATAGTTAGGGAGCTGCGTGATCTTGTTCCGGGCGAAGGAGAAGACCTGTGAGTGGAGGTTAGCTCGGGGACTGTGCGACGAAGATGGAGGCGTGCCCTTAGCTGGAGTAACTGGCCCGGTTGAGGAGGAAACGCCGTGATCTTATTGTGGCTAATATCGAGGGTGTCCAAAGCTGGGAGGATAGTCACCTGTGTATGGCACTCCTTCATTCATTGTCGTCCGAGCAGCAGGAGAACACGTACAACTTCCGGGAATCGAGTAAAGCTGTTATGCTTCAGATTCAGATACCTCAGCCGAGACAGCGATATGAATTCTGTCGGCAGCGTCGAAAGACGATTGTTACCGAGCGTCATGCTAACAATGGATGCTCAACCGTGGCGTCAATTGTGGAAATAAGGGCGATGTTTACCGCTCGATAGTGCAATCATCGTCGGGTTTGGTCTTGCCCGTCCTGGCGAGAAGGTAAACAGCATCCACTGGGACATCTGATAAATCGAGTTTGGATAGAACGATGGTCAGGCCTCCATCGGGGGAGCTGGCAATTGCATTGGTGACGAGGTCTTGTGTGAGTGAGTTGAACGTCCTGCTGCCTGCACGTGGAATATCGAAATACATCTGGCCCCTTTCCCCTTCAATCCTAGGCCATCTAAGTCCCAGGATTGTACCGAAACTGTTGAGACGCGAAGAGCGGGCGAAATCTCGGACGTTGAGACGAGGCCAATGAACAAGAACTCAAGAGTCGCGACTGATCGTGAGGACGTTATTACCGGTGGCTGTGACTATCCAAAACGTTTATTATTCATGTATTTACAAGTTAGAACCAAATGGACAACGAGAAACTTGTGCTTTCGCTTCGCATTGCATGCCACCATCCACTGGGAAAATACAGCAAATCGCCAGGTTCCAGAACTGCGCTCATCGCTTCAGGAACAACGTGCCTCTGAAAGCTCGAGTCTGGTTCAGACGCGAAAACATCATGATGCGAAGTATTTTCGAGACATGCTTCAGTGGATGAAGGCACCATATACTGTGAAACGGACGGGGGCGCAAGCCAAACGGTCTTGCGGCCCACTACTTGCACTATGGCAAGGTTAGACAGGTAAACCTGCGAGAGAATGAGTGAAGTAGCCTACCATACAGGTTGTTATACGGGTCCTAGATGCATGGTCAAGATGGGTAGAGGATGAGAAAAGGAAGCCCACATACGATGTGCGCCGGGGATATTGTGTTTTCTGGCCCCAACCAATGGTTGAAAATTATCCCCTCTTCGTTGTTCGGTGGCTTATAATCCGGAAGGTGTTTGTAGAACCCGGTGGCATAGGCATAGTCTGGAACGAGGATGTCATCTCTAAGGTCAGGGAACTGAATGAATAGATTATGCTGTGCCAGGTAGTGCTTTTCATCTGAAGGCAGTTGAGCGGGTTGGTCCTCGAAATCCAGCATGGAGAGAAAGTTGTCCCAAGACATAACTTGCTGATCCCAGCTATCCAGTAGATAGTGGCCTCCTACTTCGACGGGTACCATTCGACCTGGCCCAGCGACACTGGAGAGATAGCGAGCGTGCTTCCAGGGGTGGTCAACCAGTGCGGGCCAATCGTTCGCGTAACCAGACACAATGAACGGGGTGTTGTATAGCTTTGTTTGAAAGTAGAGAATCGACGGCGCGGGAATTCTTGGTATGTGGTGGGCTGTGGACGAAAGGCGTCTCTGATCTGTGGACACTGCGTTGGGCTCGATTGTGTGCGGTGTCTCGCGGGGAAGAAGAACGGGAATTGCAGCTTGAAAGTGATGAATGAGCTCATGGACCAACATATAGCGGCCGTGGCCTGGTGTGCCAGAGATGATCAAGGCATGATCAAGGGCCGCAATAGCGTTTTCTGGAGACCCTAGAAATGATTCCGCCAGTGATTGAATGATGCAGCAGTCTGTGTGGATTCTTCGGCAGACATAAAGGATGCGGTCTTCACGCCGGAACGTCCCCATGAGGCGATGGAGGCGATGCGAAAGGTCACGCAAGGCTGGTCTGTGGTTCTGCTGAATGGTTCCCCGTGCAATTTGCTGGGCCACTTGCAAGAGACTTTTTCGACATTCTGCAAACTCTGCATGGGGGATGAACTTTGTTCAGGCTGACAGACACTTGTTTGACATACCCTGGGGGACATCGCTTTCCAGGGAATCTACAACATTTTTTGCGATTTCAGTGAATAGCTCCATGCAAGTTGGAATGGCGAACGACTCTGAGAGGACGGTGGCGACGCCGTCACGCATGTGACTGTCACAGCGCTTCACACGAGACTAATAAAGTCTCCTCTACATAGTTGTGTCGTATTCCATTTCATCGAGTCTGGTAAAAGGTCCAGTACATCAAAGCAATAAGGTCTAGCGATGCCTTTCCAACGACATCCCACCAATACGACCATCCTGCAGGCCGCAAAGGATGAGGTGGAGATGGAGTTCGATTATCAGGGCTCAGCAACAACTAGAACAAGGCGGACGTGACGTTTTCTGAAAGAGTTGAGCAAGTGGGAAAAAGTGGTGATGTGTCAGCATTGATTTCAACGCCCGGACTCATACTTTAAAAGAGGCTTGTCCCAGCGAACCCATTCTCGGTCCACCCATCTGTCACCTCAACTCGGACCTTCAACGCAACTCCCCAAACAAAGCCAAACACTCGCTGTTCCGATCTCTCGGTCTAATTTGGTCGGCCTCCAGGCAATGACTTCCAGGCAAGCCCGTTCTCTTCAGACTTGGTTTTCGTTTTACCAACTATAATCCCTTGAAACAGATTAGACAGGCTACTTCTTCTCCTTGACACCGGCTCTTCTACTTCAGTCAGAAATACTGCTGCCAAACAACTCGCTCAACTTGCCGTAAAGTCGGTCACCAGCGATGTCGCCGTTATCGAGGAGGATACAAAGTCCAAGCGACAACAGGCGACGTTGAGGGACCGCACGTCTTGGGCAGAGTTGATGGCCGTAGTGGCAAGAGTGCGTGTTGTTTTGGTAGTGTCAGGTTGTATTCATAGTCACCGTACCACAGATAATACCATACCTTCACTCAAAATCTTATGAATCCCGAACAGCAGCATCCGTAGCCCTCTCCCAGATCTTCTCCCTTTCACCAGTATGGCAACCACTTGACGGTCATTTTCCAACCTCGCCGGTCGATGCTCCTTGCGAATCTCCTCCAGAATACCCCAAGTTTTTGCTCGCCGAGTTGCTGGACCAGGGAAAGCTTCTCCTAGCTTCGTCGGGAAAGGAATTCATCAAGCCAGCTGGGATTCTAGCCAGCGCAGCAGAGGTCAAAAAGGCACGAAAGGAGGCGATGAGCAGGCTAGGGCTAGAGTTTCTAGACGACGTTGCAGACGACATGGACTTGGACAAGGAATTGACTGAACAGATGGTCATCGAGGACGAAGCTCCCCCGCCTCAATCAACAGAGACCCGCCAATCATCAGCAGACGTCGAAATGGCCCTAGAAACACCGCCTCTGCCCAAAGAACCAGTGAAAGAACCGTCCGCTCCCTGCGACACAGCTGCACCTTCACCGACATCCTCTGCAACGCCTTCTATTCCCGAACCCGACCTATCAACACTTTCAGCCAGAGAGCGCAATCGGCTAAAGCGAAAGCGCAAGCCTGGCAATTCTGCATTTGTTGCAGCGCCTCCACCTCCACCTCAATCTTCAGGTTCAAAGTATGCACCCGCTATGGGCGCTTCTTCAAGCAAGTAGGTGCTCATAGTCGCTGTGGCCAATGCCTTTCTTATTTCAATCCTGCAGGGCGAGACTGATTGCAGCAGAAGAGAGCACATCCACCAAATCCCGAGTCAACAGTCCCATCCCAGGTGATTCTTCAAGTACCTCCGAACGGGTCGTCATCGATCCATCCAAGGGTGGTGCCGTAAATGCAAAATTGGCGAAGCAATCGAAAGCGCTTGAGGTCGAGGACGGGTGCTGGATATGGGATGGCGTAGTCAAGTTGCTCGAGGTCGATCTGTTCAGCGCAGCTTGGGAAGTTCGACACGGAGCCGCTTTAGCTCTACGAGAGCTGCTAAAGGTGCAAGGAAGATTTGGTGGCATGAAAGGCGAGGATTACCTTTCTCGCATTCCCTAACGTCCCGCTGAACAGTGTTTTTCCAGATTCACTCTCGTACGAAGAAAACGAACTTGCCCACGAGAAATGGTGCAACGACCTCTCTGCCCAATTCCTCTGTGTTCTTGTTCTGGATCGTTTCGGTGACTTTGTTTCTGACCAGGTGCGCGTCTCTTTGCGGCTCATCACCATACGTTATCTAACCCTCACAGGTTATCGCGCCCGTAAGGGAAACTGTGTCACAAACTCTCGCCTCCCTTCTGATCCATATGCCTCGTCGATCACTCGTCCATGTTCATTCAATCCTGGTGCAGATGACCAGACAAGATTCCATTACACCACCACAAAATGGGGCGACTTCTGATCCAGAACGTACCCATGTATGGGAAGTTCGACATGCTGGGCTACTGGGAATCAAATACGAAGTGGCCGTGCGAAGTGACCTTTTCGACGTCGTTCCTAAACAAGAGGACGGGCAAAATGCAGGAGGCCGTGCTGTTTTGAAGGATGTCGTGGATTCCGCAATTTTAGGGTACGCTGGGATGTCTTTGCTGATCGTTCGCAGCTGACCTTTTCCTTCCTCTTCGTAGGCTGGGAGACAAAGACGATGACGTTCGCGCAGTCGCAGCTTCATGTCTATTACCAGTGGCCCGACATCTGGTCGAACAGCTGCCAGAGTCGTTGGAACGCGTACTCGTGGTCTTGTGGCACTGCCTGTCCGACATGAAAGACGATCTCAGTTCGTCCGTTGGTGCAGTCATGGACTTGCTAGGTTCGTGCACGCACGACTCGCTCACCATCTTCATCTAAATCTGACACTGCGATAGGAACCCTGGTCACATACGAGAGAGTTATCCAAATCCTTGGAAACGACAGTGTTGCGTACGTCAGATATGCCTCTCCGTTAGCATTGCTCAACTCAAGTGTCTACAGCCTTCCCCTTTCCACGTTGGCCGTCACCCTTTTCCCCTTCTTCCGACACACGATATCTAACGTTCGTCTTGCGGTTGTCAAAACGCTGGATTCTTTCATGGCTGTCCCTTCACTTCCAAGGGGATGGGTCGCAGCACACTTCTTATGCCTCCTTTTCCAAAACCTCATTTGCGAAGAGAGGGAAGACATCCGGGTCGCAACCTCGCAAGCTTGGAAGAGAGCTCTCCTCATATTGTCCCAAACTCCTGGAACCCTAGAGTCGATGCTCGACCAACAGCTTGTCCTTGATTGGTATGCGATCATG
This sequence comes from Coprinopsis cinerea okayama7#130, assembly GCF_000182895.1. Lineage (NCBI taxonomy): Eukaryota > Fungi > Basidiomycota > Agaricomycetes > Agaricales > Psathyrellaceae > Coprinopsis > Coprinopsis cinerea. The sequence continues at coordinate 1,797,727 of NW_003307543.1, read as the reverse complement.
ATGACACCGATTGGGGTTCCGATCGACTCCAGCAAGTTCTACCGACCGTCAATAACTGCCAACGGCGAAAATCTGCCTGAAAGACACAATGTCGACAAGAATATGCTGGCTCAAGACTTGTCCCTAATACCCATGGAGACAATCATGAAATCCCGTGTCGCTGCTGCCACCGCGCTCGCGGAATTGCTCTTACGCTGGCCTTCGGAAGTGAGTTTGGCATTTCGCTTCGACTTTTTGCTGTCATTGATGACTTTTAGGCCATTACACCCTTTTTCCGCGTGATCCTCATTCACTATGTCGATTCGATTAGCATGCTGCAAAAATTCCTGAGTGGAATCATTGCAGAGGAATGGGCTGAGCAATACGCGCGAGAAAACCCCTCTGGACCGTTGTTAACGGAAAAGAACGACATGGCGAAGGAAATTAGCGACAAGACACTTCTTTGGCTTCAAGCTAAACCACCTCTAGGTTACCACGAAATGACGCCAGCTTTGACAAGGATACATATGGAATGTGCAGCACTGCTCCAAGCCTTCCACTCTGATTGCAAACTTCCGATGTCCTCCATTCCCAACCTGGGTCAGGAAGTGGACATCACCGGTACAGCGCCAGGAGCGTTCACAATCGACACGGCCCGTGTCGCACTTGGGTCGCACTACACTCGATTGCGTGACTCACTCGGGCGAACGAAGAAAAAGGAACTGGCTGTACTTGCTGAACGACGGGAAAAGATCGAGGCCAGCATTACTCGTTACATGGAACTCAAAGCGCAAAACGACAATCGAGTCTCGGCTTCCTTTGCTGCCGCTTTCGTCTCGTTGAGGACCGTGCCTGATAAAGTCAGTCCAATTGTCAAGGGCATCATGAACGGCGTCAAGGTATTGATTCATTCGCGCATCCTCCACATTTATCGAGACTGACGTCTTACCAGAACGAAGAAAACGAGGACTTGCAGACGCGTTCAGCTTTATCCGTTGCACGTTTCATCGATTTCTGTATCAAGCATAACATCGTCCAACCGCCTGACAAGATCGTGAAGAATCTGTGCACTTTCTTGTGTCAAGACTCAGAACAGACGCCAATGTTTTCGTATTGCAAGCAGGATCTGGAGGGCATCCTATCGTTTCGTACTGTCACCAATGGTACCCAGGCGAATGGCAAGGAGAGCTTTGGAGCCTCTCACGCCAAATTCGAGGAAACTCGTAAAGCGCAACTATCCCGACGTGGTGGCAAACTCGCATTCGCTGAATTCTCCCGCATGTTTGGATCGCGGTTGCTCGATGTCCTTCCCAATGTATGGCCATGTATGGTTGGCGGTCTGCTCAGTGCCTTTAACGAGACGGGTATGAGTCTGTCTCACTTCTATTTACGTCTTCTGACATCTTTTCTAGATTCTCCGGAGAAATCTGACCAGTTGATCGAGAAGCAATTCGGACAGGATGTTATCGATTCTCTCAGCGTCCTTGAAGCAGTGTTACCCACATTCCACCCAGACCTTCTTCCCAAGTTCAATCAGATCTTCCCCATGCTGGAACTTGGTATCCGCAGTCGATTCGCCATCATACGACAATGCGCTACAAGATGTTTCGCAACGCTGTGCGACGTTATGACCAACGACGCTATGCGATATGTGGTTGAGAAGATCATCCCACTGATTGGGGATCCTTTGAACCTCTCAAATAGACAAGGGGCTGTGGAGTTGATTTATCGTGAGTGAATGTAATCATTATGGTACAGGAATGGTCTGACCTTTTGGTTCCAGAGATTGTGCAGCGACTCGACATCAAGGTTTTGCCCTATGTCATCTTTCTCGTCGTCCCTGTACTCGGCCGTATGAGCGATGCCAACGATGAAATCCGTTCGACTGCAACCAATACATTTGCGTCACTCGTCAAGATGGTCCCACTGGAGGTATGAACCTTTCCACTACTGCTCACATTATCGCCGTTATGATGTTAATGTTGTTTCAAGGCTGGGCTTCCGGATCCCATCGGCTTCTCGGACGAACTGCTCAAACGACGAGACGAGGAGCGACAATTCCTTGCTCAACTTTTGGATGGCTCCAAAGTCGACCAGTACCAAATTCCCGTCAAAGTCAATGCAGAACTTCGCAAATATCAACAGGATGGTGTCAATTGGTTGGCATTCCTGGCCAAGTATCAGTTGCACGGCATCCTTTGCGATGGTGAGTTGCAGTCCACCCAATGTGCTCAACATAGCTGAAAAAACTATTATAGACATGGGTCTCGGAAAGACGCTACAATCAATATGCATCCTTGCCAGCAAACATCAAGAACGACGGGACAAGTATCGCGAAACGAAGAGCCCCGACGCTGTCCACCTCCCTTCCCTCATCATATGTCCTCCAACATTGACCGGCCATTGGTACTACGAAATTCTCAAATACGTCGAGAACCTGAAGCCTATCCTGTATACCGGCAACGCCAGAGAGCGGTCGCGCATGCTTCCCAAACTTCAGCAACACGACGTTGTCATCACCTCCTATGAGGTTGTCCGAAACGACATTGCTAATCTCGAAAGCCTCAAGTGGCTATACTGCATTTTGGACGAAGGACATGTTATCAAGAATGCGAAGACCAAGCTGACTAAGGCTGTAAAATCGATTCAGGCGCAGCATCGTCTCATCTTGTCCGGTACTCCGATTCAAAACAACGTGCTTGAACTATGGAGTTTGTTCGATTTCTTGATGCCCGGGTTCCTTGGCACGGAGTCTTCCTTTAACGAAAGGTTTGGGAAGCCTATCCTTTCCAACCGTGATGGCAAGAACAAAAACGCAGAGGCCGGTAAGTTGTCTAAATCTTCTTGCCATGTCATACAGCCTGACCGTTTTGCTACTAGCGGCGCTTGCCCTGGAAGCGCTCCACAAACAAGTGCTTCCTTTCCTGTTGCGAAGATTGAAAGAAGACGTCTTGAATGACCTTCCACCGAAGATCATACAGGATTATTACTGCGAATTATCCGAATTGCAGAAAAACCTCTACGACGACTTCTCGAAATCAAAGGCGGGAACTGCGACGGGCAAGACGTTGAAGTCAGATGTGGTGGAGAAGGGCGACCCTGCTCAACAGCATGTCTTCCAGTCCCTACAGTACCTCCGTAAACTGTGCAATCACCCAGCACTGGTTCTTAGGGATGAAGAGGCCACCAAGGTTGCGTTGGAAAACGCGAAGCTCACGAAGGATAGCTTGAGGGACATTCAAAACGCACCCAAGCTGTTGGCTCTCAAGTGTGTATTCTGGCTTCTCTGACGCGTACCTTACTCATTGCCTTGTGCATAGACAACTCCTGATGGATTGCGGCATTGGATCACCTCCGGCATTAGCGGCTGACAGCCAGAAGAGCGAGTTAATCGACGCGCCAACGGATACCTCTGGAACGTTCTCGCAGCATCGCGTACTCATCTTCTGTCAGATGAAGCAGATGCTGGATATCATTGAGACCGATTTGTTCAAGCCTCACATGCCTTCAGTGACTTACATGCGTCTCGACGGATCCACCGATGCCAACAAACGACATGCCATCGTCCAGACATTTAATTCGGACCCCAGTATCGACTGCTTGCTGTTGACGACACATGTAGGCGGATTGGGCTTAACGTTGACCGGTGCCGATACCGTTATCTTCGTCGAACACGACTGGAATCCCATGAAAGACTTGCAAGCTATGGACCGTGCTCATCGCATTGGGCAGAAAAAGGTCGTCAATGTCTATCGACTTATCACAAAGGGCACACTGGAAGAGAAAATCATGGGGTATGTAAATACACATCTTCGTCCTGCTGCTAGAGGTCTAAAGACTATTTTGTAGTCTCCAACGATTCAAGCTTAATATCGCCAACTCTATAGTCAATCAACAGAATTCGGGTTTATCTTCGATGGACACAGACCAAGTACTAGATCTCTTTAGACGGACCACAGAAGAGGAGGATTCAGCGGCAGCGGCCAAGAAGGCAAAGGAGGCCAACAAGCCCATGACTCAGAAGAGCTTATTGGCTGCTTTGGAGGACATGCCGGAAGAAGAGTATGAAGGGTTAGATTTGTCAAGCTTTATGAGCTCGCTTGGACGATAACCATATCATATATCATTATTGCATTCCCCTCAATAGCCTCGTAATTGTTATCATAGCTTTCTGTAGTACTAGCCCGTTTACTAATGTACCGCCTACGACTTGATACGATTTGAAATGAATTGCATGATCTGAACACGAGATGGAATTGATCGTGATACTATAAGCGCTCGCCGCGTCTTGTATTCTTTGAACCTCAACCACGACTACCGCCGCCACCACTACCACCATAGTGTCCACCGCGTTTGCTCCAGAACTTTGTCGAGTGGCTGGCGTCGATGAGCATCTATTTGCACTAAAACGCTCGAGGAACGATCATGGCATCATATCATCCATTGCCACCTCTGAGTTCTCCGGAGCTGTCCAACTTTTCCAGGGCTATCACCGCTCTCGCCTTCGATCCCGTGTCCGATGTTCTCTGGACTGGCGCGGAAGACGGTGTGGTGTCTACGTATTATGGGCATAGAGGCCTGCGAGGTGTCTCTTTCCCGGTCTGTAAAGATGCTCCAGTGTCCAAGATTGTGGCTGGAGATAGTCAAGTGAACGCGTTTTGCATGGGAAGCAACGGAGTCGGTTCTTGGGCCAAGGGAGGACAGAATAAATGGTTTTTCACGTACGTTACTCTGCTACGCTGCGACTGCTAGATCTACTAATGACGGTATAGAGCCCCATCCAATATAGCGGCATTCTCGAACACATACCACTCTTCACATTCTATCGCAGTTTCTTTGACGACATTGGAACTGCTCTTTTTAAACAGCATGACAGGAAGGACAGTGCGACAGATTCCGACAAGCTCCATGTTGACCCACCTACTTTTTTCCCATTCGTCCCTCATCTCTGGCTCCGCCGATGGATACATTCGGATTCATGACCCACGAACCGGCGTCACCAAAAACGGGGCGTCAGAAAGTCTCGTCAAAGCACATATTGGCGCTATCTCCGGCCTTCAGGCTACAAGCAATTTTATCTTCAGCATCGGCATGGGGGAGAGGTTCGCTCACTTTCTTCCTTTTGTGATATCCCTTGTTCATCGTCCAATACAGGCATGCGAGGCCGTTTCCCGATCCGTTAGTGAAAGTATACGATTTGAGGACAATGCGAGCGCTCCCGCCAATTCCGTGTTCCTCCGGGCCAGCCCTCATACATGTGCTTCCCAAACGTTCTTCTAGCATTGCGGTCGCATCTGCGCAAGGTCTGATAAACATTGTTGATGCGTCAAACCCTTCCGCTGCTGGAGAATTCTACCAGGTAAAGTCCACGCCTCTATCTACCCTCCCCAGATCTGATTCTTTTAGTTGGACGTGCCTTCATACCTCACCTCTTTTGCCATATCCCCGACCGGCACATATATTGCCTGTGGAGATGCCGACGGACTAGTTCATCTTCTCTCGCAAGCTGAGGATGCTTCCCTTCCGTTCAATGGTTTCGATGGCCAGCCTACTCCGTGGATGGACACTCCTGCCCCCATTCCCGAGATCGATTGGCAGGATGATACGTATGTGAGCAACAGCCCTTGTCAAAGCTAGTTGCTGAAATGACTTTAGACCACTCAACTCGATTGGCCTTCCCTACTACGAGACGCCGTTGCTATCGGCATGGTCTCCAGTGGTTGCAACTGCCCCTTACTTCCCTCCGCCGCAGAGGATCCCCCCTCAAGTCCTCAACTCAATCAAGACAAATGACAACATTGCATATGCCCCACTGCCAAAGGAACTTCGGGGAAGACGGAATCTAGCTATTGCTGCACCCAAGAAAGAAAACGCTCGATTCCGAAGTGGAAAGGGTAGAAAGGAGGTGAGGATGACCACCCCCCGTCACCCACCGCGGAGCTAACATTATGGCTGTTTCCAAGTCTGGTTCTGACACTACCATTCTCGATGACATCCACATCCCTGAGTTTTATCGGAAAGTCGAAATCGAGTACTCCAAGTTCGGCGTCGAGGACTTCGACTTCGGGTATGCTTCCATTGATTTTCATGTGTCCGCGTCATCTAATTCCTTTCAGGTTCTACAACCAAACCCAGTTCAGCGGCTTGGAAACGCACATCCTCAATTCCTACACCAACTCCCTCGTTCAAGTCCTTCACTACATTCTCCCCATTCGCCAACTCGGGAAGTCACATATCACGACCGACTGTTCAAGGGAACACTGCCTTCTTTGTGAACTCGGCTTCGTTTCCCGCATGCTGGAAGATGCCAAAGGGACGAATTGCCAATCGAGCAATTTCTGTCGGACGGTTGGAGTGCTGGCTCACAGTAAGTCAGCGCGCATCCCTCTCCTGGAAAGATGCTGACATTCTTTCCAGATTCTAATGCTATTGAACTCGTCGACTTCGGACGGGAAACCTCCGAAGTTGACTATGCACATAAGATTCAGATATTCCACCGCTTCCTCATTGACCACCTCAGTTCGGAAGGCAACTCTTTCCCTTATAATCCCTTACTGCTCAAGCCTACTGCTGCAAACCATGGCGAACTGGCACCAGCGCCGATCACCCAACTTATTGGTGTCGATGCCAAAAACATTATAGTTTGCTCAAGCTGCAAAGCCGTTCGCGAGAAGGACAACATGACGCATGTAATCGACCTTATCCACCCTCGAAAGGTTCACAGACTCTGTCGTACTCCAAGTTTACACTGATTGACTCTTCAGGATACCACCACTGCCCCAGACTTTGCGGCGATACTTCGATCATCGCTTCTCCGGAGTATGACGCACAAGGCAACTTGCCAATCTTGCAAGCACTTCGCTACATTCACATCCCAACGCTCGATACCCTCTAGCGACCTTCCGCCCATCCTTGCACTGAACGCGGCTGTGTATAACGATGAGAATATTGAATATTGGTTGGATTCCAAAGCAGGTCCTTTCCTGAAACCTCAAGTACAAGTGTCCGGGCAGCTAGGCGACATGGACGATCCCCAGGTCGTCACCTATGAGATCAGGGTGAGAGCAACCTGTTGGGACTCCTCGTATATGCTAACTCGCGATGAAAGTGCCTTGTTGTCAAAATTACGACCAAAGGGAAGCAATCCCATTTGGTTGCTCTCGTGAAGCGTACGTTGGTCCAGTCACGCACCCTTCCCAAGTTCTTAAATGCCTGTAGTTCCCCCCGAGGAGAACGATGGGATTGAAGGCTCTTGGCTAATCTTTAACGATTTCATGGTACGACATATATCCGGGAAGGAGGCACTTAGCTTCCCCGGGAAATGGAAGGCAAGTGAACAGCTACATGTCCCTTCTTTTTGATACGAACAAGACATACAGGTTCCTGCCATTATCTACATGGAAAGGGTAGATTTGCGAGGCAGATTGGATCTGAGCAATCTTCTCCCAGCGGGCGACCCAAGTATCCTAACTCGAGATACATCGATATCGCAGTTCGTCCCTTCTCCCATTCGCCTGTTGCTCCCGCTGATGGATGATACAAGGAACCGGGATCAGGGATCTATCCGCCACCAGCTACTGACTCCAGACGAATTGCCGAAGCCAGGAACTCTGGTGGCCATCGACGCTGAATTTGTGTCGATGCAACAGGTGCTTCCTATCTCATGTTGATGCAACAAAAGGGACTGGCCTAAACATGCGACAGGAAGAAACAGAGATCCGGTCTGACGGCGCGAAGAAAGTCTTAAGACCAGCGAGACTGAGCTTGGCTCGAGTGTCTGTACTTCGAGGGGACGGGCCCAAGCGGGGCATTCCCTTCATCGACGACCACATTCACACGAGCGAGGTCATCGTGGATTATCTGACCGAATATTCAGGGATCCGATGTAGGTTGTTTGCCCAAACTCCGGCAACAGAACTGAGATGACATTTGAATAGTCGGGGATCTCGATCCCATGCTCTCTAGGTATACTCTGACACCTCTGAAGGTTGTTTACAAGAAGTTACGCGCACTTGTCGACTGCGGATGCATTTTCGTTGGTCACGGCCTCTCCAAGGATTTCAGGATCATCAGTAAATCAATGCAGTCATTGTCTGGTACCGTGCTGATAACCATTGAGCAGATATCTTCGTGCCTCCGGAACAGGTGATCGACACTGTAGACTTATACTTTGTCAAGTCAAGACAGCGGCGGTTATCCCTTCGTTTCCTGGCGTGGTTCGTTCTGAAAAAGCACATCCAGACCGACACCCACGACTCCATCGAGGACGCGCGTTCGGCATTGGATTTATACCACGCATATCAAGAAATGGAGGAAGAAGGGGTGTTTGATGCGAAACTGGACGAGATCTACAAGGAAGGGAGGCAATACGTGAGTGCCGGTTTCTCTGCTTCTGTGCTCGGCTAATCGTGAACCTTCTTAACCAGAACTTCAAGCCGCCAGTCGTAGAGGGATCTGCATCACCTATCTTATCTTCGCCAGGTATCACCCACTCGGTTGCACAGAGCTACGTGGAACACAGCAGTCCCATGCATATGGCATTCCATCCGGGTCAGCACGCCGTGTATCCCCCAAGCAAATCGTGGCGCAGTTGAAAGAGTTGCAAGTATTGTGCATTGTAGTAGTCCTGTCCTTGAATATGAATAGTGAATACAAACTTTTTTGAGCCTCGCTTCTTCAGATGTCGAAGTCGTCATCCAAATCCTTTCGTCGTTGGTACTGGGATGCAAGAGATCAAGTCCGTCAGAATTAAGCCCTCGGATTGACGGTAAGAAAAATGCTCACAATGATCTTCGATTTGTTCGTCTTTCCAGAGTCCTGCACCTCTTCAAACTGATGAGAGAACCGGTAGTTAGTCGCAGGCCTGCAACGTAGAGAGCCACATCTCCAAACCTGATCAAGGAGATCTATGAGCTGCGTTTCCGTGACTTTGCTTCGAAGTTGGCCGCCTTGCGCCATGCGGATGAGGACTGCTTCGATTTGCTGTGCACGTTGCTGACTGACAAGTGATATCCTGGACACTGGAACCCCGTAGCATTGCAGACATAAGTCGGCTGAACACGACAATCTATATGTACAAATCAATACTTACACCTCTCCCTTGCTGCCGGTTCCAGTATCCGAGCAATCACGTCTTTACGCATCTCCTGCTCGGCTGCCCGTTTAGCGGCCTCTTCATCTTGTCCACCAGCAGTGGAAGGGGGTCCTCCGGGAATGGCGTCTGTGGGTATGTTCATGGTCGAAGAAAGGCTGTAATTTCGAAGAAATGTATCTAGACCCGATGGAGGAAGGTGATGATGGTAGAGATTTGTTCTTTGATGGCCGCTTAGTGCCAAGCCCGGGTTCGAATGGGCGTTCTCACATCAAGTTTAGCCATCCGAATCTAAGTAACCTAGAACTAGTACAATGACACAGGAATCTCTTAATCTGCTGAATGATATTGTACAGTGCCTTTATTCTCTCTTCATTCGCGCAATGTACTACTCCTTTATGCGGTTCCGTTCACTTTGCCCTCACGGGCTTTCTTCCAGCTTTCAAAATTCACCCCTTCCCTGGCTTCGAGAAGTTGGAATTCAGGAAGAGCTTGGAACCAACCAGCCATAAGGTTTCCATTGCTCTTCGCGGTATATGCCGCCTCTTCGTCCGAAATCTTGATGGGCGTCCTTCCATGGGCTCCGGCGGCTGCGTCTGCCATAAGTTGAGCTTGACATGCCCTCTCCAAGGCAATGTAAAAGAAAACGGTTGCCTCGATGGTGTTGGTAGCCACCAGGAGGCCATGGTTCTGCAGAATGGCAGCCTGTATGCGACACGGAGTTCTCGGTTAGCTCTCGTCAGTGAGTGAAACTGGGCAAGTCTCAACAGACCTTCTTGGACCCGAGTTCCTTTGCGATGTTAAAACCTTCGTCCTTGTCCAGGACGATGCCATTAAACTGATTGTATAGGACTATGTCCTAAAGAGCGGGGAGGTAAGTCGCCTTTCTGCACTGGTCGAATTCCAGGACACATACGTTATAGAATGCACAAGCGTCTTGATTCAACATTGCCAACTCGATTCCCAGGGACGAGAATGCCTTCCCAAAGATCGAGTGCGTATGTGCAGCACAAAGGACGTCTGGCCTTGCGGTGTGTATTGCAGCATGGATCATGTAGGCAGCAGTGTTGAGCATTCGACGAGGCCCTGATTCATCCTGGGCTCGTTACATTAGATGCCAGCAAGCCTTCTTTCGAGTGAGGGAGCTTACCTGAATTTTCCCTGCGTGACTATAATTTTCGGATTATTAGCGTTCAACAATGCAACTAAGAAAAGACCTACTCGACAAGCAGGAGATCTTCAGGTTTAATCAGGGAGAAATGCAACCCCTGTCCATACGTGAGTTGAAGCCATCATCCAACTTGTGTTTTTTACTATTAGATCCTTACGAATGGGTTAACCCAGAAGCAATCGGTCTTGATGGGATCCTAGACGGCGGAAGAGACGTTACAGAAAGGGGTGCGTGAGGTTAAGATGACCTACCCGGACAGTGATATGCCCGGCGACGCCTTCGTTAAATCCCAGGTTACCTGACCTCTCGAGTGAATATTGCTTCTAGCCTACATCTGCTGCACTGTACGTACCAAAAATCCGAAAAGCCTGAGCTAGACGGAACTTGAGCCAGTCTCGTTCCTCGAGCTTGGTGGAAAAAGTAGGTGGGCGGGGGGTGAACGCCTTGTTCTGACTCTCGATCTCTTCGGCGACACTGTCGCCTTTGGAATGGACGCCGATATGTTCTGAAGCCATTGTAGTACTGTCGATTGCAGAAAGGGGAGGGGAATCACTGAATACCAAAGGTTCGGTCCTCTTTATAGCATTCGCCGGTCTCCTGAGTGCTCAAGGATAACCGGTTGTTGCAGTACCGGTGGATCAGCTGCATGACGGTATGAGAGGGGGCACCATCATGTGGACTACCGTGAGGTTCTTCACATATATATATACAAGTGCAACTATGCGATAAGAAGCTCAGTGCTGGAGTCAGTGCTGACTTTGTGCTGACTCCCACCATAATTGCCACCAATATTTCCTGGCGCGCTGGATCATGGTGACCCGCCCCACCATATTTCTTCGAGCGAGAACTGGTGCTCACTCCATTCTCCGCTTCGTTCGCCGTAGCATAGAGTGGATCGACCTTATCCGTGTACACTGTGGATAGCGTTCGAGCGGTTTCCATCGTGTTCATTTTCGCGACCATGCTAGAACGTTTCAGCACAACAAGTTGAACGTTGAAGAGGCGCGTCGAGGGCACTAGAAGGATGGGTTACCCGATTTGGCAATAGACTGGATGACGCAAGGGCAAGTTTCCTCACGTGCAAGGGAAATGTTCCAGATGTTTCGGGCTCGTTCGAAGGGTTTCCAAAGGCCACAGAACATATAAAATGCTGCACACCAAACATCGTCCCTCCACAGTTCATTTCTTCCTCTTAATTTCCTAAAGTCGGTCAACCAACTCCCAATCTATCGATATACCCACTGACTTTCATCTAGACCTCATCGTTAACAATGTCCACCTCAAAAGCTGTCGGTATCGATCTCGGCACCACCTACTCGTAAGTTCTTTTATCATAGGTACTGCGTCCTCGTCGGGAGCGATTCTGACCCTGTTTTTCCCTAGATGTGTCGGTGTCTGGCAAAACGACCGAGTGGAAATTATTGCCAATGACCAGGGTAACCGTACCACCCCCTCCTACGTCTCGTTCTCCGAGAGCGAGCGTCTCATCGGTGATGCCGCAAAGAACCAAGTCGCCATGAACCCCCACAACACGTAAGTTCCCCTCGATCGTTGCATTTTTCTCAAGATCGATAACTGATCGCGCTTGCATCACAGTGTCTTCGACGCGAAGCGTCTCATCGGTCGCAAGTTCGAGGATCCTGAAGTGCAATCCGATATGAAACACTTCCCCTTCCGCGTCTTCAGCAAGGATGGCAAGCCCTACGTCGAGGTCGAGTACCGTGGAGAGAAGAAGCAGTTCGTAAGTTGATCTTGGCTTACTTCTTATTCTTATCTAACATGCTTCCCTTTGTAGTCTCCGGAAGAAATCTCCTCTATGATTCTGCTCAAGATGAAGGAGACCGCCGAGTCCTACCTTGGCACCACTGTTTCCAACGCCGTTGTTACCGTCCCCGCCTACTTCAATGACTCTCAGCGACAGGCTACCAAGGACGCGGGTACCATCTCTGGTCTTAACGTTCTCCGTATCATCAACGAGCCTACGGCCGCTGCCATTGCTTACGGCCTCGACAAGCAGGTCACTGGCGAGCGAAACGTCTTGATCTTCGACCTTGGAGGAGGAACTTTCGACGTTTCTCTATTGACCATCGAGGAGGGTATCTTCGAGGTCAAGGCCACCGCTGGTGATACTCACTTGGGTGGTGAGGACTTCGACAACCGTCTCGTCAACCACTTCATCCAAGAGTTCAAGCGCAAGAACAAGAAGGGTATGTTCAACACAATACTATAGTTTGATTAGTTACTGATGAATCTTCCTAATAGATATCTCTGGCAACGCCCGTGCTGTCCGTCGTCTCCGAACCGCTTGCGAGCGTGCCAAGCGAACACTCTCATCTGCCACCCAAACCTCCATCGAAATCGACTCTCTCTTCGAGGGCATCGACTTCTATACTTCCCTCACCCGTGCTCGTTTCGAGGAACTTTGCCAGGACCTCTTCCGAAGCACCCTCGATCCCGTCGAAAAGGTCCTCCGTGACTCCAAGATCGACAAGGCCAACGTCCACGAGATCGTCCTCGTTGGTGGTTCCACCCGTATCCCCCGTATCGTTAAGCTCGTGTCCGACTTCTTCAACGGCAAGGAGCCCAACAAGAGCATCAACCCCGACGAGGCTGTCGCCTATGGTGCCGCCGTCCAGGCTGCCATCCTTTCTGGTGACACCTCCGAGAAGACTCAAGACCTCCTCCTCCTCGACGTTGCTCCTCTCTCCCTCGGTATTGAGACCGCTGGTGGTGTCATGACTGCCCTCATCAAGCGAAACACCACCGTCCCCACCAAGAAGTCTGAGATCTTCTCCACTTACGCCGACAACCAACCCGGTGTCCTCATCCAAGTCTTCGAGGGTGAGCGTGCCCGCACCAAGGACAACAACTTGCTCGGAAAGTTCGAACTTTCGGGCATTCCTCCCGCTCCCCGTGGTGTTCCCCAAATCGAGGTCACTTTCGACATCGACGCCAACGGTATCCTCAACGTCTCCGCGTCTGACAAGACCACTGGCAAGTCCAACCGCATCACCATCACCAACGACAAGGGCCGTCTCTCCAAGGAGGAGATCGACCGCATGGTTAGCGAGGCCGAGAAGTTCAAGGCTGAGGATGAGGCTGCCGCTGCTCGCATCACCGCCAAGAACGGACTCGAGTCCTATGCCTATAACCTTCGCAACTCGATCCAAGACCCCAAGCTCGCTGACAAGTTTGATGCCTCTGACAAGTCCAAGCTCGAGGCGGCCGTCAACGAGACCATCCAGTGGCTCGACAACTCGCAAGAGGCTTCCAAGGAGGAGTACGAGAGCAAGCAGAAGGAGTTGGAGGGTATTGCCAACCCCATCATGCAAAACCTCTACGCCTCTGCCGGCGGTGCTCCTGGCGGCTTCCCTGGCGCTGGCGGTGCTCCTGGTGGCTTCCCTGGTGCCGGTACCGGTGCTAGCGAAGACGGTCCTAGCGTGGAGGAGGTCGACTAAACAACATGATATCACTTTTCGCGTTCTCTCTTTGTCGCATATCATTTCTATAGTGGACTTAGACTAAAATTACCTCATTGTATCATATACTTCATTGCAATTTTCATTTCATTTTTCTCTGCTCTCCTACATACAATCATTCAATGATTCAAATAAGGGCTTGGAGAAAAAAAGTGACGCAGGTAAGGATTGAACTCGGGACCCGGTCCGATACGGATAAAGCTGTTGATCGCCGGCGAGCGGCAAAGTTGTAAGGGATGGGAAACTGCTGACCAATCTCATTATCTGAGTCAAATTCAGACTCCGAAAATCCTTGGTCGTTGGCTCTGGTCTGGCTTGGGTGTCCGATACTTATAACGTTTGCAAAACGATTTGGTCGACAATCTTTCTTTCCCCCAACCTTCACCTTCTCTCTTTTTGCCCCAAACGGCCTGTAGCGAAGCTGGCTGCCAACAGCGCTCTCGCCTCCCTCTTCAGGCGCTATTGCTCCAAGAATGACCAGCAGCAAGTCGCTTAATCGAGTCTGCAACGACGACGTCTTGGACAAACTGGAGGAACTCTCGATCATCAACATCGACAGCGACGAGGATGACTCGCCATCCTATGGCTCAGCGTCACTCCCGACGCCTGAGGCCCCGCATGTCGACTTCACCGTGCGAGCGTCGCCGTACGATTGCCAGACCCCCGTTCAGTACTGGTACAGCGGGGAATACGCGAACAGTGCTGAACGTATGGAGCCTGTTAAACCACCAGGGGCGCCTTTGTTGAAGGACATGGACTCGTTTACGGAGGGGACGGGATGTGGCAGCTTCGAAGATCTCCCCTCTACACTTAACCATGAAGACTCCGATCTCGTTTACCCAACAACGGAGGAGACCCTCTCCCTCCTTCCACCGCCGGACTCTCTCTTGGCATATATCGAGCAATGGAGGAGCGATATACTCGAAGAACCGTCTCTACCCGTCAAGCGACCTCGGTCTCCGTCTCCAGAGGACGACCGCTCAGCCCGACGCACCCGCCCTCGTATTCGAGCTGTGTCATTACCAGCAACGTTCAAGGCCTATACCCAAAGTATTGGCTTCTGCACCACCCGCAGTGAGCCAGAGGCGCCAGATTAGCGACTGCGTCCGCGGCAGCGCGAACTGCCACCCTCGGAATTCCCATCAACCCTGTCGAGTCATTTCCCCGAAGGCGCAGACGTCGAAATCCAGCCGTGTTCAACACATCGATTTACATCTACAACGAAGACGTCGCAGAATAACTTAAATGGCCGGAAGAATGAAGCCGTCATCGACGATCTAGATTCTTTACTAGACTTGTTGTCGACGACGAAGGGCTTTTCTTCCAATGACCGCTTCCCGTTTCTTTTCATTTCTTTCTGATTACCACGAGCGTCAAGATCCCAGGACTTGGTTCCCTCTTCCCCCGCAACACAAGCACACAGCATGGCATGTCGTCCTGGCATGGCCGACCGCTGCAAAAGTCCCCATGGCTCACGCCGAGTCACATCCCACCACCCACTTAACACCCGACCTACCCCACTTCTCGACATGGACTACTACCAAGCCGTATATGCTATCTGGATAAATTATTGGACTATTAGCATGGAATCTTTTTCCATCCCTTAACACCCCATGTTTCACGATGTTACGACCCCATTTCCCAAACTATACAACCATGTCCACACCCCCAGATATCTAACCCCGTATCTATACTAGGCTTGCGATCCTTAATCCATTGCTATACCCCTTCGATCTTCGTTCCACCCTTATGCTTGACGGCTTTTTGTATTCTTTCGGTTCTCTGTTGTGGACAGTCTTGCCGCCATTGTTGCCGTTTCAAGCTATGTGCTATCCACACCTCCCTGCTGTACGCCAAGCTTGTAGCTGTCCTATCCAACTCTCTCCAATGTTCCATACACATCTGTGCCCATTTTGTCTTGCAACCCCTGTCAGGTTCCCCTCCCGACCCGATCCATCAGTGGAGTCCATCCGATCTGTTCGCCACGTAGACGGCAATCCTGATTAAATCAAAAATAATATCGACTCTCTGGAAACAATACAGCTGCTCTCTCTCTGGTATGTACGCGATTTCGCTAGCACAACAACATCGTTGCAGAATAGTACACAGGCCACAAATGTTTTGAGAGAAAAAAAAAAAAAGAGAGAGAGGAACGTGTCAGAACTCGTAAGACAGACGATTACTAGGGTGTTCAAGAGGGAGACATCCTACAATGGAATCGTTCAACGACCAGGTAGGATGGGGGCGTCATCAAGACTTCTATGTGCTTGCAGATCCCTGAGGACGCTTGGATCCACTGGAACAACGGTTAGCGGAGAGCAAGAGGATGGAACGACGATGGCATACCTGGTAGCACACTCTTTCGACGGGTGTGGAGACCATGTTCAGCACCGACAATGTTCTCGTGGTGTCCAACCTGGGGAATAGGAGTCTGTTCACATTCGGGCGGTCTGAGAGACTCTTCGAGCCAAGTTTTTCATTCACTCACATCTAATCCAGGATCTGCCATGGGAACTCGCTCAATGCCTGATTCATCCAAGTCCCCTTGCATGTCGTCGATGGAAGCGGCATTCAGCTCCATGGAGAGGTCGAGAATTTCAGAATCATCAATCGCGGTGGGAGGTGGCGGGGGTTCCCGAGGGGGCTCCACATAACCCTCTGGAAGTGAACCACCGTTATTGCGGATAGCCTTCTCTCGCAGCATTTGCCAAGCGGCGTACTGTGATACAGCATGCTCTTGCTCTCTGTTGCTGTATATGAGGCTAAAATTTGAGACCCGAGTGCTGATCGCAAAACGCACCGGAATTTGGTCTGCTTGTAATGTTGAAGTGTTTCGTCAAAGAGGTCAGGGTTGATCTCCATAAATAGCTTCAAGGCATTGTAAACCATGCCATGAATGGTGCTGGAGATGGGTTTAGAAGGGCAGCACTGATGGAAAAAGTCGTGAAGAGATAAATACCGATTCCAGTGTGATTTCGAATTGTTGTACAATGCAGGGAATACAATGGGAAGAATGACGGACAGATTGTCGCTCATGAGATTGACGACGTATTCGTTATTCCAGTAGAGCAGCGCGCGTTCGGCGACCTGGAAATGCTGGCTATTGATACAGCGAGCCAGCTGCTGGAACAGAGGGACCTGGATCTTTTGGAACTCGATGGGATCGGTGACGTCGAGAACCTCCTCGACCTCGTTGAGGAACATGACCTCCTTGGGCGAGTTGACCTTGGGCCAGTACTTGAGCAAGCCGAGCATGACATCCTCGGCCAGAGTGGGATCCTTTTCCAAGAATTGTACGACGCAATAGGCGAGTTGGGGGTGATACAAGGAGAGGGACTTGACTTTGTGGAGAGGGATGAGGACACGTGTAAGGAAGACCTTGTGCTCTTCCTTGAGGGGCAAGGCGAAACCGTTGATGATGGAACCGAGGATTTCCAAAAGCTCAGCGATACCGTTGTGGCGTTCAGTTTCATAGATGAATTGGAAGAATACATTGTTGATGGAGCGTCGGATAAAGGCGCGGAGGTTGAGGAATTTTCCGTAGATGCGATGGAGAGTTGTCTTGAGGAAATCGCGTTCTCGTGGATCTTCTGAATCGAAGAGCTCGAGCAAGTTTAAGACAAAGGGCTGATCGATGTATCGCTTTGCAAGGTTGGTGTTGAAGTCTGGGCTTTCGACGAAGCGCAAAAAGAATTCGTATACGATTTGAAGGTGAGGCCAGGCAAGCTCGAGGACTGGCTCGTCTTCTTCTGGATCGAAAGCGTCTCCTGTTGGATTGACGGGAGGGGGTATGGAGCGAAAGAGGTTTGTGGCAAACTGGGGGTGGGAATGATAAGGGTGTTTGTGGTAATGGGGGTAGGAAATGAAAACACACCATGTTAACGACTTCTGGGTAGACGTTTTCTGTGATAACACCGCGCTGGGTTGTGATGTATTCGAGCATCTCATGGAGGGTCTGTGCCTTTATCTGCTTGCCCTTGAGCTCGGAGCTGGCATCGTTGAAATCGAAGAGAACGCGACATTGTGCCAGCTTTCTGATGAAGAGACCTGGGCGCTCGCTGGGAGGTGTTTCTGAGCAATAGAATGTGAGTAAGATATATAAAGAGAGACTATGGATACGGACCATTGAAAGGAGGCAAACGCTCGATCTCGACCTTTTCTGTGACGACGAACCTGCTGCTGCGCTGTTTGCGGGGAGGTTTTCCTACGATGGGGATTGTGTCTTTGGGAGCAGCACGGAGACGGTTGAGGGTAGTGTTTCTGGGAGGCGTCGGGGATGAGTGGTCAAGGCCGAGGGAATGCCTGTCCTGGGCGTGGTTGGGGCGATCCTGGGCAGGATCTGAGGAGACGACGACGATGGGAGGGGCCGTCTGGGTTAAATCTGGGGCGGATCTGCGATCTGATTGTTGGCCCAAGCGAGAGTTTGCAGAGTAGTTATTGTGATGCTGGGTTGACTGCACTGGCTGTGGAAGCGGCTTGGAGGTGTTAGGAGGCGGAGGCGGGGGCGCGGAGGCCGCTTGCGCTGCATGCCCCTGCTTCGACTCTTTCTTCGACGACGCCGAGTCCTGAGACGACTTTCTGCTGAGCTGCGCCAGATTTAGAGACTTTCCCTGTTAAAACAGCAACTTGACACACCAGACTCTTGCCGATTTTCTTCATTTCAGATGCTCGACAACAACCCACACCAGCCCTGACTGGCATCGATCCAACCCAGACGCGCGTGACACAACGTCATGTGACTTCCATCACAGAGTGCTCAGCGAGTCCTGGGATCCGACTTGACCGTAGTCAGAGTCTCTCTCAACTTGATCATGGCCGCCATCTACGCTGTATACACTTCGCCTCACCATCCTCCCATCCCAAACCATCTCCCCACTCTCATCGTCACCCCACACGGTCAACCCTCAAACATCCTTTACTCTTACCTTCATACAAACTATGTAACAACTCATTCATTCAGTTTATAACTCTTCAACTAACACAACACAGAACACAGAAAACTATTTGCTCACTCCTTCCCCTCAAGGCGATCTCTGTGTCGCAAAGCTCTTCCCGCCTCGCCCCAAGGACCCCGCCAAGGGCTCCGCCTCCGACCCCGGCCATGGTTCCCCAGCTTCCTCCCGCGTCGTCCGCTGCGAAGCCTCACGCAACCTCAAGTGGACAATAGCAAACACAGGCGTCATATCTCCCATCTACAAGCTCTCTCTCCCCTCCCCAGACTCTCCAGACCTTCCCCTATTCCAGATCTCAAAACCAAATCCAAACGCTGCCTTCTGGTCCATGTTCTACTTTGCCTATGCAGGCCATAACATCCCTCCCAAGCGCATCGAATTTGGCAAAATCCAGAAGAATCCTCCTGGCCCAAACGGCGGCGGAACAAGAATCAGCATCACAGGCAAAACTCCAG
The DNA here is from genome assembly GCF_000182895.1 of Coprinopsis cinerea okayama7#130. Classification (NCBI taxonomy): domain Eukaryota; kingdom Fungi; phylum Basidiomycota; class Agaricomycetes; order Agaricales; family Psathyrellaceae; genus Coprinopsis; species Coprinopsis cinerea. The sequence goes on along the minus strand of NW_003307543.1, from coordinate 1,778,600 downwards.
AGGAGAAGGCCGTCTGGCAGACCCTCGGGGAGGGCAACGAGGACTGTGTTGAATGGGTCGTCCTTTGTGCCGCACTCAACTTGCTAGAGTGAGTTTCCATGGCAAATATTCCGTCGTCACACGCCATCTCATCATTCATACAGCGACGAGATCATGAAAGCCGCTGAGAAGAATGCCCCTCCTGCACCCGTTCAACTCAGAGATGGCCCGTCCCCAAGCTCTTCAATGCCTAATCAGCAAGGTCCGCCAAACGGTGGTCCGCCCCCTGGTCAGCGCCCAACAGGTCCGGGTGGTCCTCCTCCTCCTCAAGCCTTCCCTCCAGGCGGCCCAGCTCGCGGCCCAAATCAGCAGCCTATGCCGGTAGGCAACCGTCCTCCTGGTCCACCCGGACCAGGCGCTCCCGGTGGCCCCATGCCTCCCGGAGGGCCAATGGGTCCTCCAGGCAACCGTCCTCCTCCACCAGGCGGATTCCAAGGCCAAGGCCCCCCACCCCCTCAAGGTTACGGTTTCCCACCCGGCCAAGGTCCCCCACGTCCAGGTCCTCCCCCCGCCGGGTTCGGAGGTCGCCCTCCTCCACCGCACGGCGCCTTCCCCCCTCAAGGCGGTCCACCTCCTCCTCAAGGCGGCCCCATCAGGAAGTTCTAATCTTGCTCACTATACCCTCTCTTTTTTTCCTCTTCTCTCATGCCCCGGGTTCTGTGTCGTGTGATGTGACAAGGCCGAAATGATGTATATGTATTCCAATGTCAACGGGATAACAGATGTGTGTATTATGTATGAACAAATCATTGCTTTTGGTTCTTGATGAGCTCCTCCAAAGCATCGAGCGAGAGCGCTGGTAACAGAGCAAGTTTAGGCAAGGCAGTGAGAGATAAAGACATGCAGACGTACACTTGGGTCGCTCGATGGGGAGGCCAAGAGCTGTGCAGAGCTGTTAGCCCGGATCTTGCGAGCGTCTTTTTTTGATACATACCACGAGCCCAGACGAGTTGAGTGAGGGCACCCAAAGCCCTTGAAACACCAAAGATGACCGTGTAGTACTGTGCGCGGATTCTTCAGTAAATCCCGCAGCAACACCGTCCAGATCAAAACCTACCTTGAACTCCGTCAAGCCGTAGTGGTAGAGGACGCAACCTAGCCAAACACATCAGAACTGCCATCCCGGATAGCCAGCGTCGAACGTACCAGAAGTAGCATCAACGTTGGGGTAAGGGTTCTTGGTCTTTCCGTGCTCCTTCAAGACATCAGGCGCAACCTCAAACGTCTTGTTCACCAACTGCACGATGGGGCTCTCCTTGAGCTCAGGTCGCGCCTGGCAGAACTCTTGCAAAGCAATGAATCGAGGATCGGGGTTTCGGAGAACACCATGTCCATATCTACCTTGCCGTGAGTAGACAGAAACAGTGCGGAAAGGGAATGTGCATACCCAGGAACGACTTGTCCGCTCTTGAGCGTCTTCCAGAGGTAGTCACGGATATCATCATGCGTGATCTTGTCGCCGAGCTCCTGTTGCATGGCCAATTGCCACCTCAAGACTTCCTGGTTGGCCAAACTAGTGGTTATTACGCGTCAGTACCCCGACCTGAAACCAGAAACAATGAATGGCATACCCGTGAAGGGGTCCAGCGAGAGCAAAGAGTGCAGCAGAGTACGAGAGGTAAGGATCGGAGAGGGTGGAGCCGACGAGATGAGCAGTGTGTGCAGAAGCATTGCCACCCTCGTGGTCACCGTGCAAAGCAATGTACAATCGGAGGTACTCGGTGAGGTTTTGGTTCGAGCCGTAACCAAGCATGTTCGTGTAGTTGCCTATCGTGGGCGTTCAGCGAGGTTCAAAACGCGCTATTCATAAACACTTACCGACAAGGTCGAGGTCCTTGTTGATAGCAGGGAGCTCAGTGCCGGGCTTGTAGACGTTTCGGTAGATACGGGCAGCCAAGGCAGGGAGTCGGGCGATGAGGTTAAGGCAGTCCTCGAGGGTAGGTGCCCAGTACTCGGTCTTCTTCATTCCCTTTTCGTAGGCAGCCTGGAACGCACTGTCGTGGTTCAGGGCAGCGACACCAATGCCGAGCTGGGTCATGGGGTGGAGGGTCTTGGGGAGCCTAGCCAACCCAATCAGTACTGGACATAAAAGGCGCACAAGGAAAGAGACACACTCATCAACAAGTTGCTCAACAAATTTAGGGAGGTCACCCTTCTCAGCCAATTCGCGGGAGAGCTGGCGAGTTTGCTCCGAGGTAGGGACTTGGCCGGTGAGGAGGAGCCAGAGCATACTCTCGGGAATGATCTCCTTGCCACCAGGGGCAGGGGGAAGAACCTTTTGGCAGTCTGGGATGGAGAGTCCATGGAACCGAATGCCCTAAACATGTGTCAGTGACGCGCTCAGCCTAGCGGCGAGAGAGCGCGTACCTCAATGGGATCCAAGACGGAGGCGTCCCAGAGCATGGCCTTCAAGCCTCTCATACCCCCAATGATGTTCTCGACCTGTAACCCAGATTTGTGTCACTCTTTACTCTGTTCCGGAAAGACACGAAGATACGGATAACACATACTTTGACATCGCCAACGACAGTCTGGCCGTGCTCGGTTTTCTAAAGAAGGTGTGTCAGTTCGAATCGCGTGCGTGAACTGCGCGACCTACGAGTTTCTTGAGCTGTTCCTGCTTTGCGGGGATGATATCCTTGAGGGTGTCGCGAAGAGACTTTGGGACGGGGTGAGGATCGCGGTGAGTGCCTTGATAGAATGGAACGAACCTTGGTGGATGCAAAGCGGTACTGTGTAGCTGCAAACCTGGCAGCAGATGCACGGGTTGGGACGACGAATCTAGCGAACATGGTGGGTGAACGAGGATAAGAGGTTGAGTTCCGTTGCGCCCCTTACTTATGATTTAAAAGTTCCCCGGATTCCTGGGGTCAAACTAGATCCGGTTCCCGAGCGCCGCATCACAAAACCAAACCCTTTCCGCGATGCCACCACCAAAGCTCGCCGATCTCTCCTATCTTCAGGTCGTCGACCTGTGTGATAACGTTGACCTTCGACGAGATGCCCCAGACTTTCTGTACGACGCCAAATTCGACGTCACCGAGCAACTGATACCGTTCGCCTTGACTGAAGACATCGATAGTCCTATAATCGGCCTTTTAAGACCTCCCATCGTCAAGGAGCTCATCGCCGACAACGCTCGCAATCGACAGCAGGGTACACCCGAAGTATGGAACCTCCGCTTGGAACCCTCAGAACACCGGACTCTGAGCAATGGTCGGTCAGTTGGACCATGCATTAGCTTTCAGAGCTGGCTGGACGACCACGAGAAGAGGACAGCCGCGATGAAGGAGATCTGCGAGCGATGGCGAGATACTGGGCTATTCAGCGAAGTCTGTGGCCCCACAAAATGGCGAAACGAGATGTATCCTATCTACGCAGACCCCTTTGGCGCCCATGACCACCCGACTGCGCCTCTGCCCGACCGACCGCTGAACTATGTCTTCGAGATGGAGCGATCTGCTTGCGCATTGTTCGGGGTCATCACCTATGGGGTTCACATGACTATCTACGAGCACAACGTGGATGACGATGGCCAAACGAACCTCAAAATCTGGGTTCCAACCCGTGCGTTGACCAAACCCACTTGGCCGGGTTTTCTCGACAATACCGTCGCTGGAGGCATTCCAAGCGGCATGTCGCCTTTCGAGTCTTTGGTGAAGGAGTGCATGGAGGAGGCCAGTCTTCCTGATCATGTCGTCCGGAAGCACATCAAGGCCGTTGGGGCGATAAGCTATACGATAAGGTATTTTACATATACCCTGGCATCCTCCCTGTCTAAGGATGACATTCGACAGAACGACCAAAGGGTGGCTTCAACCCGAAGTGGAGTGAGTGTGCCTACACCATCCCGTGAAAATGTCACTGACCGTCCAATTCTAGATACGTTTACGACCTCGTCATCCCACCTAACAGTGACCCCGCATTGTTCCAACCAAAACCCCTGGATGGCGAGGTCGAGTCCTTCGAGGTATTTACTCAGCTCTTTCAACTCGTTTCAATGTTGTCTCATTGCACCCTGCCATAGCTCATGTCACAGGAGCGCGTGATAAAAGAACTACGCGCAGGCCAGTTCAAACCGAACTGTGGAATGGGTGTGTCCAAAAAATGTAACGGGAGCTTCACCTGCTAACTTCCGTCGACCTGACAGTCCTGATCGACCTGTTCATCCGCCTGGGCATTATCACGCCGGACAACGAACCCGATTTTATGAAGATCGTTACCCGACTACACGGCCAGTTCGACTATTCGAAATGGAAGCAATGACTAAAACAACGGCTGCGTTCAGTGCCTTTGCCTTTTTATGAGGCGACGTGTCTTTTTACTGCCCCAGATGTAAAAATCTATGATGGGCGGTTGGGGAGCGATATCTATAACTAGAGTTGGTTATTCATTGAAAACGAGTGTTTAATCCCACTTGAAAGAATAATGCCAGTCAATCCACGAACGGGCTTCAGTTTGATAGAATTCCGTTGTGCGCATATGTTTCGTATTGAATTTGAGCAGTTGCGAGAACAGAGAGATGAAATGAAAGTAGAGATGGGAGAAACTGGGGGCGCTGACGTCTTCAGGTCCTAATACAGCCAAACATAACATCCACGTCGGCACAAATCAATCTCGCCAGCAGAATCCAGGGAACACGTCTGTCCACCGTCCACCATGGCCTCCATCCTCGTCCCCGTGGCCTACATCTTCATCGTCTTTGGCGGCCTTTTTGTTTTCAGTTATTTCTACAGGAAACACACCTCCAGTCAGTCCTTATTTCAATCACTCAACTATTTACTAACACACACCACATCCAGCCCGCGTATACGAACCCTATTTCCCTTCCCACCCTGAACGAAATGCATATGTCACTCTTTTACAACAAGACCCACCTGCTTCCGACTCTTTGCTGAAAGCCGCCCTCGTGCGACGTGCCATGGCCGATGTGCAGCGGGTCCTGCGCATCCGCGAAGACAAACCCGCTCTCCAGGCCCTCCTTCAAAAAGGTTCCATCGGGGACGATCTCTGGAACAGCTTGCTGGCCGCAGAAAAGGAACTCGAAGCAGAAGTAATGGAAGTCGTCCAGGAAGCCAACTCTTTCGTCGAGGGATGGGGTCAGGTTATCTTCCCCACTGCCAACGAAATGCTTGCCAACGAAAGAATGCGCGCTATCTGGGAGAACACGGAGAAATTGAAATCTGAGCTGGGTCTGTCCATTCCTCCCCCAAGACAACAACTGGTTCTCATTGATTATATACAGAATTGAAGTACGATGTCAAGGCCAAGTTCCAACTCACTCCCGTCCAAGGTCCTCCCCCGTCCACACCCACCAAATCCAACGGTCTAACTCCCCCAACCCCTACTGCTTCTGAACAGTCGATAACGAGCGACGGTGAGGGAACACCCAAATCTGTAAGTGCTCCCTTTGCCTCTCCCACCAACCAACCTTACACCATTCATCTAGGCCAAGTCTAAGCGACGAAAGTAGCCTTAGATCTGTTGTCTGTCCACGTTGAAACTATTATATGATTCCACGTTAAGGCATATTATGACAGAGATACCATTAGAGCAGTCCGCATCCAGGCCGGCAAGTTGCAAATCAAAGGTTACAGTGAGAATAAGTGACGAATCGAAACAAAGCGGGGAAAGAACGATGTACAGTATGTAATGAAGAAAGCTGACGATGATGCTACAATCATCCTCGAATCACGATCGCTTTCTCCCCTCCACCAGCTCTTGTCCTTCCAGACTTGTCCACATGGTCCAAACCTAGCACATCCTCTGGTGCAAACTGATGGTCGTAGATAGTGTCCTCTGCAAATCATATGTCAAAGACTGTCTGTATAGAATAGAAGAAGAAACTGTACCATCTTCGATGTACGAGGGCTGCTTGAAGGTTGACGCCTGGATGAGCGCAAATCGATATTTGGCAAATTCCTTGTCCGACACTCCCAAGCGAGCTTGCAACCGCTTCTTAGTATCATAGAACTTCTCTCCTCGCTTCACTACAAACTTGAAAGGAACGCCGTGTGTCCTCGTGAGTTCCTTGGAGAAGTGGAACACGCCGATAACCTTGTCGGTATCGTCCGCCTCCAATTCTTCCCGAGTCACTTCCTAAGACCGGGATGAGACGCTGCCCGCCAATCGAATAAAAAAACGCGAACCTCTGCATACAACTCCACTGGGTCAGGGATGTTACCAATCATCTCAGATCCGGTAAACTCTTTCTGCATCTTTCCGTCCTTCGAGATCTCGAACACACGAATTTTGCCAGTACCACCAGGTGATAGCGTGACTTGCTTGGCAAGATGATCAGCGAGATCATGGACCATGCTCGTCTTTGGGAGAAGGAAAGGATACGACGCCTCTTCCTTGTTATGAATACCAGTCCAGATGACCTTGAGGCTGCGCTTGGTCTCGAGCTCCACAATGCTGACGTCCAACTTCTCGTACAGGATAACCGTCGTGGTGGGGCTGATGTAGTTGGGTGCCATGATTTCTGCAATGCTCTGGTTTAAGGATCGCTTCAAGATGGCTTTAGGTGAACCGTTGGACGCATGAGTGGTAGTGAATCGAAGCTTGATAGGGTCATGGCGAAGTGCCTCTCCAACCTTGTTGGCCATCTGTTACACGGTAATAAGCCCATTGCTGAAGAATGGAAGTAAGGAACGTACCATGTCGTAGTTGTGCTTCTTACTCAAGATGATGTGGAACTCAGGGTTATCTTGACCATCTTCGTGCTTGGGTCTGAAAATGAGCATGACCCGGTTCTGAAGGAAGTCATAAAATTGAACCGGGTTGGAGTACAGGCCTTGGCTGTCGAGGTCGGTGATTCTGTGTGGACCATTCAGCCCGAGAAACGGGAACAAGCGACACGCGACTTACTCCTTCTCCGAGAGGTCAACTTGGAAGCAGATGATGTCACCATCCTGGATTTCACTCTGCGAGAAAGTGAGCTTGGGTTTCATCAATTCAATCATCCCAGGTTTAATTTCCTAAAGAACAGCGGGTAAGCCCAAGTGAACTGGCGTCAGCAATCGTCACGGACCTCATAGAGCTTCAAGGGCGTGCCAGGTGTCCATCTCATGCGCTCGTTGATGATCGGGATGAGGTCTCCAACTTTACTTTGCCGGCCAACGTAAACCTTTCCGACACCAGTAAGTGACTGCTTGGTGGTGTCAAAGTGCTTGAGGAAGATCATGATCGTTTGCGGGGGCGGGTCAGGCTTCGATGGATCAGCAATCACGTCGACGTAGAGGCGGAGGTCGGTCTGACGAGCGGCCATTTGGTTTCGGATCACATCGACAGCTGCACAATGTAAGCCACGGCGGTTACTCGAGACCAGCAGCTACTCACTCAAAGTCGGTTCGTTCTCGGGTATCCAGGTGTCTGGTCGGACAGTCTTGTTTTGACGGTTGACGAGGACCCACAGTCGGATTTGGTTATCGTGGTAATTGAAATGACGGGCAATTCGATTCTTGAACGTGGCATAGGTTTCCTGCTTCAACACACGGAAGCTAGGCAAATCAGACGGCGGCCAGTTTTTCTCGTCGAACGAAGCCAGATCAAATCCTTCATGACGCGAGAAGGTCTCGTCAGTAATAACCTAGAAAACCCAACATCAGTATCTTGCAACGCCTGCAAGGGAAAAGCGACTCTTTACTTTGGCAGTCAGGAAAAGATGCTGCTCCTCCCGCTCCCGCTTCTTCGCTTCCTGTTGAAGCTTCTCCTCGTCCAACCGACGCTCTATATTTGTTTAGCCGATCCCCCAACTCATAAGAAGACAGCACTCACTGAGATGCGCAGGGGTGTCTTCCTCGGTGAACGGTGCCAAGATCTCGTCCATGGCGGATTCGCGGATGTAAACCAACATGTAGGCGTTGGTGAAGCGCTTGATGGTTCGTCCCTGGTTTCGCTGATAGGTAGGCGGGATTCCATTAAGGGGTTCGCCACCATAGTTCTCTTCGAGGACTTCCTTATCGGTTACAGGAGTGACCCGATCATCGTCGAATTTCAGCCATCGACTATTCCGATCCGGTTTGATTAGGGCAAAGTAGTGTCCTCCGTGTAAATCGCCGGAGTGGACCAGGACGCCTGTGAGTTTGTAGACCCATGGTTGAGACCTGTCGGCAGCTGGGTCAAGGAATTCTTCGAGATCGATCTCAAAGGGAAATTCATGACGGTCGTTGATTTTGACCATCGCGTCTCGCTGAATGTCATATTCGAAACGCTTGAGCTGGAGATGTAATACTGGAGGGAAGGACTCGAAGATGATGCCCTTCTTCGCGTCCTGTAAACCAAAGCCCTCGGCTTGATACTTGTTTTCTCCGTCCAGCATTTCAACAGCGACGTAGTCCTTGAATGATTCGTAAAGGTTCTTCATGCCCTTGACGTTAAGCTGGATATCTGTACGTCATAATAGTGTTTAAAATGTGACAAAGCAGAAAAGTAGTGACCACAAGCCCCTTACCGTTGAAAGCCTCAGTGCGCGAGGATTCGTAATCCACATTGACACATTTAATGTAGCTTTTCATTTTACCGACAAAAAGCTTTTGAATAGCCCCTTCAGCTTTCGTGCCCTAGTACGACGGTTGAGAAACCAATACACTATAAGCGTATAGGGTGATCATACCTTCATCTTGGACTCGAGCTTGTCCTGGAGCACCCGGTTGAATTCCTGGACATCATGTTGTAAGAACGAGTCCAACGATTTCCATCCAAATGATTTGGTAAGCTCAGTGGTTCCTGATAGGACATTGCTCAATCATCGCTTGAAAGGAGGGTAAGTGATAAAACCTTACCGACTGGCTGATCTGAAGTTTGTAGGTGATAGAATACTCGCTGCAAAGCAAGCGCCACGCTTTCGGTGGGGTGATCGTGTTCTGTCGGTATTTGATATACCGCCTTATCTGGGCTCAGTATGGACGTGTGGGGCGGAAAAGCTTGTTCTTACCTTGCGGAAGTAGTGTGTGCAGAACAGAGACTGTAGCAACGAATTCATGTAGCAGGTGGCACCCTGGTTCTTCAGACCCACAAACCCAGTCTCCTTCTTCGAATCGTAGCTGATGGAGTGGTTAGAGACAGTTGCATCAATTGGACTTGATAAACGACGAACTTGACAAAGTTATGCCATAGCACTCCTGTCGGGTCCTCAAGGACGCGGACGAACACTGTGATATCCGCAGATCCATTCTCAATTGTTGGGCGCGGTTGACCCTCGACAGGTTGGAACAGCTTGCGTAGCTCGCTGAACCTAGTGAACCCCCAATCACATTCCTCCGCGATAAATCGGTGGTGAGCATCTGCAAAGGGTTGGCATCAGGATATTAGACAAGGTGATCTTACGTACGGCTAACGGTGTAGATTGTAGGATCGTGAATGTTGGAGATGACTAAGGCAAACTGGGCACAGGCGTGCCATCCTTCTGGAGATTTCTTTGGCTCAGCGTAGTCGAGATAGACGGACACTGTATCGTTTGGTGGTGCATTTGAATTGCCGAAGGGGAACAGTAGAATTCGCCTGGACCATCGTCAGTACCGCGTATATGGACATGTTCCATCGCTAACTGACCATTTGTGACCCCCACATTCAAACTCTGGACTTGTCAATTTCTTGTCTAGCTGGCGCCAATTCTCCAACCTCCACGTAAAAACTTTGAAATCCTTGACGTCGTGACCCAAATCTGGGAGATGTTTCGCAGCGAAGGCCTCGTCTGGAATCTCGTTAGTAAGATGCCATGTCCTAGATAGAACGAGGAGGCTCACGATCTCGAACAGATACAGCCTCGTCGACTTCCATGGGGGGTCCTGGTTGTTTCTCGTCTAGGATTTCCATGCCGTCAATCTGGTCAGAGAAGAGAACGTTGACTCAGTCACATGGAGGTCATTAGTGCGATAGATGGCGTACCATCTCTGGTGCTAGCCAGCGGTGATACTTTGTTTGGTTTTTGGCGATTTAAGGAGAGGAATTCTACAAGAGCAAGAGACAAAAATGACGGGGAAGGGGAAGAAATCAAGCTTGCGGGAAGATAGGGAGCAAGCACTGCCAGTGCCAGGAGTCGCCTCGATGCCCATTTCCCAAAACGTGAGGACCGTGCGAACTTATCGCGGCAATACCCGATTACTTTTCTTATTTTTTGCCGCAGAGCCAGATGCTGGTTATCGTTTGTCTTCTTCTCCATCCCAATAATAGTCCTCGTTAATCACTCAATGTGACCGACATTCACTTGATCTTAGGTTCGCATTATTCTCGCGATTACTCCTTTTTTTCTAGCCCACACGATCCTTAAATTGTCTAGACAGGGAGACTTGTTCTCCAACAGCCTTACCGCTGTCCCACTGTCTTGTAATGAGTCAAAATCGTGTAATATCAAGCTCGGTACATCGGTTGCAGGAGGGACCCGTCTTGGGTTCTTTCTGCGCTGCTGATGTTCCGGGCATTGGCCTAACTCTCACTTATGGCGTCGCGTTCAGGCGTTCAGTCCCATCCACGCACGATGCCCTAGATAGTTGGCAAACATGTACCTTTGACTAAGTAGAAATTTGATCTTGAATGTACATCGTTTCTTCATTCAATCCCAGAGGCCTCGTTGCAAGTGTTATCGCCCTCGTTTTTCGGGCGCAGCTCTGGGCAATAAACATGTGTAGGCCCCAGCATGCCAAATGCGGCAGACTCATCAACGTCTCCCCTTTGCCTCATGTTAACGAAACCAAGTCCGTATTACTGGATTTCTTTCCCTTTTATATAACGCAGAGGCTCCCGAACCAAGCAGGAGCTGTTTTCCGCATCTTTAACTTTCATTCTGTATGAAAAGTTTCTTCACACGTAGGACCGACAGCCAACCGCGGCCCAGTAAACCTTCAAGCTCCAGGGACTCATATAAATTCTGGGTTCCTCAACCGAGGAACGACTCTGAAGACGAACGCCCCAAGGCCGTCGTCGACCGTCTAGACCAGCCGCCCGTCAATGTACGCAAACACAACGACAAGCATGCGTCCAAGACCACCCGCAAACAGCTCGTCGGCCTCGATGAAAACACCAGGATCCTTCCTCCACCTCCACCGGGTACTGCGCATTCACACAACTCGCATCGTGGCCTGGACAGAGCTGTTGAGCCCTTCCTGCGACACATGCACGCCCAGGTTGGGTCGGTTGCGCCGTCCAACACCTACCCTCGAAGTTCCCAGCGTCCTCAGTACCACGGAACGGAGGATACAGCACCGATCCCTTCCTCACGCCCAGACAATGTCAGAGCACCTTCTAGAGCCGCTTCGCATTCCGCAACTCAAATTATGGACGTACAGAGAGGCTACTACATGGACTATGCGACCAAACACACTGACAAGTCTGCGGCAAGAGTCAAGCTGAAGGAATCCAGCTATCTACGTTCTAAGAACTACGACGAAACACAACACCGTTCTGGGTCTACGGCCAAATCGGAAGATGAACGACGAGAGAAAGAGCGGGACACAAGAGGGTGGTTAAGATTCAGGAGGGATCGAGACAAGTCGAGAGCTAGGGAAAGGGAGAGGGAAGGGGATAGAGAGCGTGAACGCAAAGAACGAGAGAGAGAGAGAGCGTTGGATTCGGACAGAGAGAAGGAAATTCGGGAAAGGGAACGGGGGAAGGAGTTACCCCGGTCGCGGAACGAGGGGGAAGCTAGGGAACCGCGCACGAGACATGGAGACCAGGAACATAACCTCAACAACGGTGACACAGACCGCGATCGATATCGACGCGACAGAGATAGAGAAGCACGGGAAGCAGAGAGACAAGAGTCTGAGCGGAGGAAGTTGGAACAAGAGTTTCTGGATCGCCGCAAACTAGAGAAGGAGTATCGGCGGCAGGAGAAAGAACGCTTGCGCCGTGAAAGCGAACGCAGAAACGAGGGGGAAGAATCGGCGCGCCGACAACGCGAGAAGGAGGACTATGAGCGGAGAAAGGAATCAGAACTGGAGGAGAAGAGGAAACGAGAAGAAGCGGAGCGGAGGCGGAGAGAGGACGAGGAAAGGCGGCGGAGGGAGAAAGAGGAATTGGAACTCCAGTGGAAGCGCGATAAAGAAGAAGCCGAGCGTAAATGGCGTGATGAGCAAGACAGACGCAGACAACAGAAGGACGAAGAGCGCAGGCAGAAAGAATTGGAGGATCAGAGGCGAGCGAAGGAAGAACGTGACCGGAAGGAAAGAGAAGAGGCTGAAAGAAGGTGGAGAGAAGAACAACGTCGGTTGCAAGAGAAAGAGGAACTTGAGCGCAAGCAAAAGGAGGAGCATGAATTCAGGCGCAAGTGGGAGGAGTACGAACGCCAGAAGAGGGAAGAGAAAGAACAGCAAGAAAGAGAAGAGGCAGCCCGGCGACTGTTTGAGAAGGAGGAATATGAACGCAAAGAACGAGAGGAATACGCACGTAGGCAGGCAGAGCTCAACAGAAACAACAGAAGAGTCAGAACGCAAGCTAAAAGAAGAGTTGGAGCGTAAACAGAGGGAGGAAGCGAAAGGGTGCAAAGAGAGCGGGAAGACTTGAGAGAAGGATAGGGGAAGAGTTGGAGCGCCACGAAGGCTGGAACATGAATTTCAGCTGAAGGAGGATGAGCGTAGGCTGAAAGAACAGCAAGAACGCAAACAGCGCCAGGAGCAGGAACGCAGGCAACGAGAGGAACTGGAGCGCAGGCAGAGAGAAGAACTGGAGCGCAGGCAACGAGAGGAGCAGGAACGCAGGCAGCGAGAGGAGCAGGAGCGCAGGCAACGAGAGGAGCAGGAACGCAGGCAGCGAGAGGAGCAGGAGCGCAGGCACCGAGAGGAGCAGGAACGCAGGCAACGAGAGGAGCAGGAACGCAGGCAACGAGAGGAGCAGGAGCGCAGGCAACGAGAGGAGCAGGAGCGCAGGCAACGAGAGGAGCAGGAGCGCAGGCAACGAGAGGAGCAGGAGCGCAGGCAGAGAGAGGAGCAGGAGCGCAGGCAGAGAGAGGAGCAGGAGCGCAAGCAGAGGGAAGAGCGCGAACGGTACCTGAGAGAGGAGGCCGAACGAAAGCAAAAAGAGAGGGAGGAGATTGAACGACGGTATAGGGAAGAGCTGGAGCGAGCACAAAGGGAGGAGTCTGCGCGCCGGGAACAGGAAGAACGGGAACGCAAGGAAAAGGAGGAAGTCGAGCGGAGGCAGAGAGAAGAACAGGAGCGTAGACGGAAAGAGGAACTTGAGCGCAAAGAAAAGGAGGAACTTGATCGGAGACAGAAAGAGGAAGCGGAGAAGAAGTCGCGAGAGGAGCACGAACGCAGGCGCAGGGAGGAGGAAGAGAGGAAGCAGAGGGAAGAGGCAGAGAAAAGGCAAAGGGAGGAGCGCGAACGCAGGCTTAGGGAAGAGATGGAAAAAAAGCAGAGGGAGGAATTGGAACGAAAGCAGAGGGAAGAGGCAGAGAAAAGGCAAAGGGAGGAGCAGGAACGTAGGCAGAAAGAAGAGACCGAGAGGCGGCAAAAGGAAGAATATGACCGTCGGCAGAGGGAAGAGGCGGAGAAGAGACAAAAAGAGCTGGAACGTAGTCAGAGGGAAGAGTCCGAGCGGGAAGAAAGGGAAGCAGAGAGGAGACAGAGAGAAGAATATGCGAGAAGGCAGAGAGAGGAGGCCGAGCGAAGGTGGATAGAAGAAGAGCAGAAACGAGAAAGAGAGGAACGTGATCGTAAACTGGAAGACGAAAGACGGCGGCAAGAGGCAGAGCGAACACGGAGGGAACTGGAACGGCTGAAGGAGGGGGAAGAACGAAAGAAGGTCGAAGTGGAAGTTGATGTCAGAAAGGAGAAGCAATTAGAGCAAGAGCGGAAACAGAAGGAGTTGCAGCAGGAATGGGAACGTAGACGGCGAGAGGCGACGCAACGACGCTACGAACAGGAATACACAATGAAGTTACAGCAAGAAAAGGACCGTCAACATCGGCCGCAGCATCGACCGCCTGAATTACATGGGCACAGATCCCAGTCCCATCCTCCTCAACCTTCCGAACGAAATGGACAGCCAGGAGAACAGCCGGCCTGGGAGCCACAGGGCCATATCCAAAACGTGGATCGAGGACCTCAGGTTCACCACGAGCATGCATCACAGCGCAAACGACAGTATGACACGGAGCAAGGAACGGGGCACCAGAATCAGGCAGAAGCTGTAGAGGAGAAAGACGAAGAAGACAATGAACGAGCCAGGCGAGCAAGAGATGCGGAGGCGCGTCGCAAGAAGCGAAGGGAGAAATTGGCCCAGCTTGAGAGGATCAAGAAAGAACTGGAAAAAAGTCAGAGGGAGTTACTTGGACGAGTAGACAAGGACACCGAAATCCATGAACGACCTCCAAAGGAAGCACGACCTGAGCGTTTCGAAACTGTTGGTGAAGACACACGCTCTAGTCCACGCCGCGAAGACAACCGTGATGACATTGCCACAGGAGGGCAGCTATCTCCGGACCCCCTACCAGTCACTTCCCAAGCTCTTGAAGTAGCGCACCCGAAAGTGCCAACGAACAACGCACGCCTCCCCCTCCCACTCCAATTGGGGGGCCATACTTCCCATCTAGTGAGATATGCAGCTGCTATGTTTGTCTCCAGAAATTAACCAATTATAGAAGCATGGCAATGCGGTCCAGTCTCTTCAAGCTCCCCCTTCAGTCGTAGTCCGCTCGGCGTCTAACGCTGTCCACGGGCATGTACCTAAACCGACGGGTGCCACTGACAATATGGTTCTGCAACAACTTTCAGGCGCTCTCCAGGTAACCCTAAGTTCCCCATGCACAGGAATCGTGGATGGTCTGATCACAAGGCTTAGGCTGAACAAACGAACCATCTGCAATCAAGCGATGGGGTCCCGCCATATCCTAACGTAAGTCTCATCCCCTACTATCGCGAGCAACACTTTAACAGCGCCTCTATCACTGAAGGTTCCCTTGGAACAACCTACTCTTTCCAATGGCCAGGTCAATGGCGCATCTTTCTTCTCGAACGAGGTCGGCATTGGTTCCATATTCCCTCCCACACCCTTGAATTTACGACCTTCTCTAGGTTCCCGGCAGTCAGTATCGAACACATCGTCAAATGACCAAGGGTTCGCCGAGTTCTAACCATAGAAAATCGATACAAGTTGACGGTGAAAGTGGCCATGCGCTTCGGACATCATCCATTCAGAATCCCCCGTCGCAATCCCTGCTTCAGCAAAGCGCGGCAAACCAGATTCGCGTAGCTGCTATTGTTGACCAAGGAATATTACAGTCGTCCAGGAACACGAGTACTGTGGATTTGCCTCTCAGGACAGGGCCATATGCCATCGCAACGCACAACGGTTCTGGAGAACTCCAAGGCAGTATCTCCCGGCACCAGGTCCGGAGCTCTGCCCTCGGGGTATGCAACGACAATAGTAGTCGAGAGTCCTTAGAACCGAGGAGGCGAAGGCTGTCGAATGTCATTGGAGTGACCTCTCATTCGGGACCGCTGAGGTCGTCTCCGCGCAACCAGCTGGGTTCTGTGGGGGCTGCTGATGTCCTTCCCCGTACTGAGAGTGACTTGAAACTCAGCGCAAACTCCCATCCAAAGGCACCGTCAGCACTCAACCCTCATTCAGCGAATCCCGTCAACTCCACTGCCCACTGCCCCGCCATCGACGCTCTCGACCCACAGTATGGCACCGAAATGACGCAAGGCTCAGCCTCAACAGCTCATGCAAATGTTCTCGGCGGACAGCGGCCAAATCTCGAAAGCTGGAACACTAGAACCGTGGTACACCAGGCCGAAACTAGCACGGAAGCGAGTAACTGGAATCGCCTTCCAAGTCATGGCCTTGAAACGAAAGAAGACCCTACTCCTGGGGCGTCATCAAGCCAACAAGGGCTGTTTTTGTCTGTGAGTCTCGGTGCGCTCATACTCAGAAGCTTTGATGACGGGTGTCCGTACTATAGTCTAACAGTCCTACTCCCATCAATCCAGTCGAGTCCACAAGGATCGATAACCGGACATATGTGGGTCTCTCGGTCCCAAGACCAGCTACCGCGCAGGGCTACCGTGCGCAATCAATGAATCCAATGTCCATGCGACCGCCCCTCAGCATGCGAACTGTATCAAGGCATTTTACAGACGGTTAGTTCGTTACATCGTTTGTCCGGTCCATCCAATCTCATACTGGAGTCGTCTAGCTGGTGAGCCTCCCAGTCACGGTGGATACGACTTGCGTGTTCTCGCAACGCCGTTGGTGAAGAATGGCCAACTTCCCGACCTCAGTTTGAATTCCAAAGAAGTGGGGACCACCGAAGGAATTGAGAATATTCCGCCCAAGATGCACTCCATGGGGGCCAATCCATCTCATAATGCCAAGTCTGCTGCACGGGGAGGCACGATGAATGCATCCAGTGAATCTCTTCCGAAAGAAACTGCGACATCCTCGTCAAAAGAAGCCAAGTCCACCTTTCGTCGCATCCAAGATATGGAGATCAATCGTCATCACCGCCAGCACGGTGGAGCAATCGCAATCCATGACCAGCAACTTGCCCAAGGCCCTCCTTCTAACCTCGATAATCTCGACACGCTTGCAGGCAACCCTACCCTCAACGAGACCCATTTGGAACGGGGGAGCTTTAAGCACGCTTTACCCATTCAATATCGCACCAGGGATTCTGCGGCAGCCTCGGATGAGGAAAGGAAAAATCGCCAGAAGTCGTTTGGGGAGAAAAAAGATCTCATACCGTCGCAAGGCCAAGGTTCTCAGCGCCATGCAACAGCCTCCGCATCTCAGTACCAGGAACAACCAGGTTCATCCAACCGTTCGCTCCCTGCTCCGCCGCCTTCAGTTCGGCCTCCCTTGATGCAATTGCCCTCCATGATCGAACCATCAAGTGCACCTCCCAGTTCAGCTCATCCGCATCACGTTCAGGGGCCTCCTGTCCGCTCCCTATCGACAATGGTCCCTCCACCTTCTATTCGCACCTCTCCGATGCAACTTCCATCTGTAGACCAGCCGTCAACGGGACCTCCACCCTCAGTGCGACCACCTTTAATGCGACTCCCTCCACCAAGTCATCCTTCGATACCACCACCTTCTGTCCGACCTCCTCCAATGGAGTTACCATCCGTGGATCAACCCTCGATGACACCTCCACCTTCCACCCGACCTCCTCTAGCGCAACTACCTGTGACAAGTCACCCCGTCCTATCCCACCTATCTACCAATCACCTAGCATCAGTTCAATCATTGGTCGGAGGCCAAATTCCTGTTACGCGACATCCATCGATGCAATTAACCCCTTCTATTCCCTTACCTGCAGAGACGGGCAACGACAGAGGCCATGGAGCAATTGATACAGCCCACAAGAATACCGAGCCGCAGCCTAGCCTTCGACCTGTTCATGCTTCTGCGCGTCCGAGTGTCGTCCCACTTCCAACCGCCGCCTCTGTTCCCTTTACTCGACGTGATGACAAAGCGAAGCGAATAGCAGAGGAGGTTGGCTCCACTACTTTGCCTGTACGTTACAGTAGCCATCTTTATGACGCCAGACAGGCCTCCAGCATGATTCCAGTTCCGGGCTCCACTCGTCCTCATCTGGTGGACCTTCCTTCCTCCGCCAATGAGCCACAAAGCCGACAACACCCGTATGATCTGAAGACGATGAAACATGGCAGGTCGGATTACCGCTTTCCCACCAATACAACTGTACCTGGCTCCGTCCGCCCTCCCTTCGTTCCCCTTCCTTCTAGGGATGATGAAAACCCAACCAGGCGCCCCGCGAGTCATTACCAATCCGATGTTCCGACTTCCGCTCCTCCTACTGTCCAGCGCCACGCTATTCCGAGAAACCCACAAGAAGCTGATTCTTCGGGAAGGACAGCACCCCCGAACCAGCTCTCTTCGCAGTCCTCCCGCCACAAGCACTCGTCTTCGTTCCCAGCCACCATCCCTCATCCGCCTGCTTCAATTGACCCACGTTCATCTGGACAACCACATCGATCTGGTCATACAATTGTCCCGGGAACCACGCGCCAAGCGCCCATTCCTCTCCCCGCGCGGTCATACGAGACCATTCATCAAACAGGCAACGAAGGCGACGAGACTATACTGATGACGCCTTCATCACTCGCGCCGATGATGCTTGCCTCCAATTCTCAGCAGTCGTTCACTCGCTCCATTGTCCCTCTCCGTGACTCTCCTCCGGAATTCGTAAACGAGCTGGTGAGTTCTGGGTTCAAGGCAGAACGGCAACCATCCACAGCCCCTTCAAGGCATCCGGAACCACAGATAGATCCTAAGCCATCGAAGGTCATTGACGATCGCGAGCACCCTCCCAAACCTTCCAAGCGGAGGCATCGCCCGAAGGTTGAGACAGAGGAACGCCATGGGTCACGGGCTGTTCCCATCCATGGAAGTACCGAGGACCTGCAGCAACAGAAGCCAGTATTCACGCCCTTTCGGTACTTGGAACGGGCCAGAAAACAGCAGCTCAAACGTACGATGTCCCAGGCTTCTCTGGAGGCACGAGATGGAAATGGCGCCGTGAGTACACCTGCACTCGTTAGAGTGATGACATTGACACTCTTGTACAGCCAAGCACCGTCGTGGGTTCTCCGAGCGTGTCGATATGTAGTACCGCCCCTTTCCAATTACCGCCAACCCAAGATCCCCTTGCCGCAGCCGAAGAGTGGAGGAATAAGGAGGAAGCTAAGTTCCAAGAGAGTAAGAAGAACCGACGCCCGAGACCTGGCGTCGTCATCGGGGTGGCGGAAGATCCAGGCGAAGATAGCAAACCTTCGCGCCGTCCAAAGAGGACCAGAGACCGCAGGCGGCCCACTTCAAATCGACCTGAAACTAGTGCACGATAAACAAAAGCTTGGACTCTTTATTAATGTAATCTTATGGCTCCCTTTCTCTCACCTCCCTTGTCGACTTTGTATCATATTCTTTATTCTTGCTTTCACTTTGCTTTCGAAACCCTCGTCGCTATTTATGTTTACGACCCGTCACGTTATATTTGCACACCGTAGTACACCGTTATGTATACCATGCATTGTACATATCCTCCTAGACTCTGTAGCATACCTTCATATCTATGATACTCCTTTACTAGTAGTTGAGCCCTGGGGCGTGACACTGATTTCGTGACGGGAATGGCGCGTGATGTGACAGGCGCGTCGACGCCGTGACGCGACTATGCATTCCTGTTTGCACCGTTCCCTTCTGGTCCTGACATCGATAACAGACACCCTCCGGGACCTACCAGGATGTTCAAAGTAGGTGAACGAAAGCCCAACGTCCTCAATCAAGGTTCAACGGCCAGTCACCTACCAAGCTCAGCAAATGGCTTGAAGTATCCACTACCATTGAATTTGTACGTCCGAAGTAATCGCCAGATTCCCCAAGAGTACTTTCTGACTGCACCACTCATTCAAAAGCTATGACAAGCCACCACTATTTGACGTGACGATTGAGGAATTCGAAACTTGTGCATTGGACCGACTCCGGATTCTCGCCGAAATCGAGTCTTCAGCAGCGCGAAACAGGACATGGGACGAACTTACGAAGGTCATCCGGGCGCAATGCGAGAAATACATGCCATTGAAGGATAATTCATCAACCACGGACAGGGATGAGCAAAGGAGAAGAGACCACCTCAGTCATTTCGTGTTGAGGCTTGCGTTTTGTCGATCGTGCGTGTCGCTTACTTTCCTTGACCACTTCACACAATTTACGCTCTGCACCGCTACCTTAGAGAAGACTTGAGGAGGAGATACGTGAAGGCAGAGACGCAGTTGTTCAAGATTCGCTACGAGGATAGTGCGCTCGCTGACAGGGAGGCGTTTCTGAATTCCAGGGATTTCAACTATATTCCCGTAGGGTGACGTCTCCCGTGCCTTGTGTTCCACTACTGACACCACCTCAGGTCAGTGCAGAGGAGAAGAACAAATACCGTGATCAACTCTATTCACTATACTTTCTACCGAGACCCGAGGCAGAGAAGAGGGCTGCTTTTGATAGGGAAAAGTACGTCAAGGTGTGTGGAGGTGTCAGTATATCAGCGTCCCCTGCTCAGAGCTGCCTTTTACTATCTAGGTTCGGTGGTCTCGAGTACCGGACCTTGTCGAGAAGCGGAGAGTATTCTTGCATGGCGGTTGGGCTTACGTTCCCTCACAAGAACAGGCGAGCATCGTATATCAAGAATTTGAAAGCAGGTTGGAGAAGGTGCTCGAGGTATGGAACCTTATAGCTAAGGCGTTCGCAGTTTAACATTCCTTAGATGACTGCGCGCCTTCTACCTCGACTGGACGAAGACGACCGACTGATACCCATACTGGAAAACCTGGCGCAAGGCTTCCTCACCGGCGTCCCATCGGAATGGATGGGCGAAAACGGAGTGCAAGGGAGCGGTGAAGAGCTGAAGGCCGAAATGATCGACGATTTGGCCAAGAAACACTTCCCACTGTGCATGAAGACCCTACACGATAAACTTAGACGAGACAATCACTTGAAGCACTTTGGAAGGCTGCAATACGGTCTTTTCCTGAAGGTTGGCAGCATGGTCTACACAAGCACGGAGACAAATACTTATTGAAGACAGGTTTTGGGCCTTTCGGTCGAAGAAGCTGTCGCTTTTTGGAGAAAATCGTTCAGCAGAATCACAGACGACAAGTTCAACAAAGAGTACCGCTATAACATTCGTCATTCGTATGGTCTAGAGGGTAAAAGAGCCAACTATCCCGCCAAAAAGTATGAGCATCTATCTGTCAGATTGGCGAATGGCCTTTGACACCATTTGTAGCTGCCTTCAGATTTTAGCTCCTGGAAACACCAACGACTGCGGATGCCCTTATAGGACGTACACCTCAGAAAACCTTCAATCCACTCTATTATCGGCGTATGCACCACTGGGGCTAAAGGCATCGGATCTGCAGGAGGTGAAGGCGACGGTGGACGGCGGCCACTACCATGTTGCATGTACTCGAGTATTCGAGATCACGCACGCGCAGTATGGGATTAAGAAGGGTGAAGGGGTGGGCGGGGGCGAGAGCGTAACGCATCCGAACCAATACGCTTCGCGAAGTCGGGAATTGAGGAAAGCAACGGAGGGGGATGCAGAGATGGCGGAGGCGAGCTGAGTCTGAATGGGTGCATGTGACTATTATCGGAGCCCGAAACAGTGTTTGATGTAAATGATCGTTCTAATATTATCCTTTTTGACTCCGACGCCTCCACGTCCATCTCCTTCATGACCTCACGAAAATCTGCGACGAAGCCTGTACAAATGTCCGACGACCAGCAGCATGTGCTGCACCAATATCAAGATACAGATGGCCACTTTTCGTTAGTCAGGTACTGTCCTTGTACACCCGTGTTATCAGACCATGTCATGATTGAAGACGGTAAACATCCAGGAATTTCCGGCTGGCGGATTTGGTCACCATCATGAACGGTGTCTGCGGCTCCCTGTCCGTATTCTCATCGGCACACTACCTTTTAACCAAGGACATCGACTACTTGTGGACAGCATTGACCTTGCCATTGGCAGGCCTCATGTTTGACTTCCTCGACGGCAAAGTCGCGCGGTGGAGAAAATCGAGTAGCCTGTTGGGCCAGGAGCTGGACAGTCTAGCAGACCTGGTACGTGGGAGGTCTTGAAAGCCTTGGGGGACATGCCAAATACTAACCATTCGTAGATATCTTTTGGAGTAGCCCCAGCCTTGCTTGGATTTGTCGTAGGACTCCGGACATACCTCGACACCGTGTTTTTGACCGGATTCATATGTTGCGGACTTGCCCGACTGGCTCGTTTCAACGCTACCGTTGCCCTCATTCCCAAAGAAAAGGGTAAAGCGAAGTACTTCGAAGGGTTGCCTATCCCGTCCTCTTTAGGACTTGTCGGTATCCTTGCATATTGGGTGAAAAAAGGCTGGATTGAAGGCCAACAAGGTCTTCCTGGTGGAACTGTGATTCTGTGGGGAGAAGCCGGTGGTCGGGGAGAGGTACACATTGTCAGTGTGATTTATGGGGCATGGGCTGCAGCGATGGTCAGCAAGACGCTCAAGGTCCCCAAGCCATAGTATAGTCGCTTCAGCTGCATTTTTGCATCTTTTATACGGGACAATATCTACTTGCTAGCGGTCATGTAGCATCGAATTCTGACGGCGGACGCTGTATCACGACTGATTCACTGAAATGGCACGTTTTAGGTTCTTTTTGCCAAGCCCAACGCGCTTTACCAAGTCACATGAAACAAAGTCGCGTGGTATCTAAATTCTGAGTCTGGCCCGTGTCATGAACCTGAGCGCGTCTTCTTCCTCAATTGTTATCACGACCCTTTCACGCGTAAATCCTGGTATACCGCTCCAAACCCGCGATGGAGGTCTCCAAAAACGATGTATATCGTTTGTTCTTGCAAGCCGTACTGTCCAGAGGGATTCTCTCGGAAACAGTAGCAAAACTCTTGATGGAACAGTGCTACAAAGCAGTCGTAGGTGTGTCCTTTTGGCCTTCATCTGCTACGCGTCTTGTCTAAAAGCTCTACTATCAGCCTCTAATGATCAACTCCATCTTGGAAATCCCAACTGGCATGACTTCATCAGAAACATCAACGCGTCCATCGACAAGCTCGACTTTGAATTCCGACTAATCCAAGATGAAAACACAGGCAAAGTCTTCTATGCCTTGGTAAAGCCAATCACTTTGGACTTGGATGTGCCGCAGACTGACGGCCATTCAGGTCAACCGAAAAGGAGATGAAATCGCACAGGTCGCAACCGACTACAACCCAGCAGAAATTGCATTCTTCAAGGGTGTCGTGCGTTCCCTTTTGATTCACCGGAAGTTCTGATTTGACTCTTGGGTCTTACATAGGTTGAGCAAATCATGTTGGCACCCAACGAGTCCTACTCTGTCACCTCGCTCGCCGCACTTCGAGAGATCAGCATTTTGAAGCTCAACCTGTCCAAGGCTCAAGGAGAGTCTCTCCTGTCGAGTTTTGTTGCGAGGGGCTGGTTGAACCGGAGCAAGTGAGCTTAGACGGATTATTCTTTTAACTTGCTTTTGACGGCTATCTCTCATAGGCGGGGAAGGTACTCCCTGGCAATGCGATCTCTTCTCGAACTTTTGCCTTACCTCAAAACGACTTACCCCGATGAAATTCTCGAATGTACGATCTGCGAAGATGTGCGTTCTGTTTTCACAGAAGGGTTGAGTTGCCATTGACCCCTCTATTCAGATATTAACCCGTGGTGCGGCATGTCCTCGACAAAACTGCAAAACCCGTATCCACTATCATTGCTTCAGCCGATACCGAACCAGCAAACAGGGAACCCTGACTTGCCCTGCATGTTCAATCCAATGGCCTGACGATGCCAAAGCCGAACCTCTTCGGCCGGTGGGTGAGGACGCTGCCAGAGGGGACGACGGCGGCAACCGACGCCGCACTCGGCATCAAACACGGGAAACAGACGAGGAAGAGGAGGCCCAGCTTTCTGGAAGTGAAAGCCACGAAGCCGAGCCGGCGCAAACGCAAGTCAAGAAGGAGAAAACAACGAGGACTACTCGAAGATCTTCAGGCCGAACTGGCGACGTGGAAATGGAGGACGCCGGTCCCTCTCAGGCACCCCGCCGCTCCACTCGACGAGGGTAATGGTACCCAAATTTTTATCGACCATCACCCCATCCATTAGTATATAACGTGTACATTACATTCTCCGCCAATTAGTCGTAGAATCTATGGCAGCTCTAATGATCCCGATGGAGTCGTAGGGGCTGGTTGGACAACTTTCCCCTCCTCTATTTTCTGTAGCGCTCGTTCATCGACAAAACCGAAACGACCCTTGCCCCAGACTTGCTTGCGGCGACGGTCATTGCGGCCCTCTCCAAACTCTTCGTTCCATCTGCGCAGATCAGCAAGACTTCCCAATGACTCTGAGCTTGAGGGGGTGATTTCTTTGAGGGCCTTGAGGAAGTTGCGCAAATGCAAAACCCGAGCATGACGCGCGGTCTCCGGCTCCGCCGAAGGTGTGGTCGTCGTTCCATCTGATGTATCTGGGACAGGCGAACCGACGGCTCCTTCAACGGTTGTGGGAGGACACTTTGGGGTGGCATCGGATTCGGATGACACGGTCGACTCGGCTTCGTTCTTGGCCTCGGTTGGCTGAGAAACCGACAGCCACGGGACGTGGACGTTCTCCTTCACTGCATCCAAAGCAGCAGAAACACAAAGGTCTAGGGTCGGGCTTTAGTACTTTGGACTATTGTATATGAAGACACGATTGACTTACGCTTCAAGTCGGATCCAGAGAAGCTCTCTGTCTTCTGAGCGAGCAACTCCGGCGTGACATCTGGTCCAATAACCTCATCTCGGAGGAGGATCTTCAGAATTTCTACAGGGGGCTAAATTCAGTACAAATTCTCGGACCATATTGAAATAGGCTTACCTTCCCGTTCCTTCACTCCCGGAAGGTCAATCAACAAACGGCGGGGCAGTCGGCGGAGGATAGCATCGTCAAGGTCGAAAGGCCTATTGGTCGCGCCGATCACAATGATTCCATCCTCACGAGACGACTTGAGCCCGTCCATCTCCTGCATGAACTCGGTGATAACACCGCGATGGGCTGCAGCTGCGCCGCCACTCTCCCTCGCAGCCATGCGAGCACCGAATAGTGCATCGATTTCATCCAAGAAGATGACGCAAGGTCCAAGGCGTCGAGCAAGGGAGAAAGTCGCACGAACGAGCTTCTCGGCTTCGCCAACGTACTAAAATGAACCGTGAGTAGAAGGTAAAGGGAACAGAACAAAGGACCTGCCATGTCCATGATGTCTGATGGAGTGATGACGAGCATCCGGCAGCCAGCTTCCTTGGCCAGAGCACGAACGACGAGCGTCTTGCCAGTACCAGGAGGACCGAACAGGAGACAACCAGTCATACCATGTTGCTTCAATATCCCTTGCTGAAAGGCTTGTGGATGGAGCAGTGGGAGAGATACGATTGTCCTGACTGAATCAATGACGTGAGGAGGAAGGTGGACCTGGCTGAACGATGTCGGCATGGACGCTGGAAACGAGTCAGCTTCCCAGAAAAAATTGTAGCTGCAAGGAAGCATACCTGAGTCTACGATGCAGCCAAGCAGTCGTTGTTCATATGGGTCCAAATCAGCTTCATTCCGCACACGCTCGACAATTTCGTCTATCGGTGGAGCAGCTTCATCCGTTTTCGCCTCTTCCGACTCCTTTGCCTTGAGGGCACCAAAGTCTTTTAACCACGACTTGCGACGATCCTTGGCCATTGTGTGGGCTTTCCAAGCTGATTGCACTGAAGTCCAAGGGACGGCTGTGGAATCCAGAGATGGTACGGGGAGACTAGCGGTCGACAGAACACGCCCAACAGCGCTATCCGCGATTTTCTTGACGTTCGGCCAGACCTCTATCCGGTTTCCCCAATCCTCCCACATGCTCTGAGACTCGGATTGGGCATCGGTGGTAGATTTCCCGACGGGACCGTCTTCGACTTCAGCAGGTCTGTCTGCTTCAGGTTGCTCGAGGATCTGCCCGGCAGGGACCTGTTCGATATGGCCACCGATGGCACCGACCCCCATGCGCATACTCAATTCGTTGATCTCCCGCCGCCTGGCTATCCGGACAGAGCGTTCACGAGAGTGAGAGCGCTTCGCAGGTACGAGGATGGAGGTTCTGAAGAACGAGGACCTCTTCTCCGACTCCCCTGAACGTCCTGGGCGGCCAGCCATATTGGGCGGACCCAGTAACGGTGGAAGGGCCCCCTTCGAACCATTGGGCCCAATGACGATCACCTCCGGTTTCCCTGACTCCTGCGCATCCTCTTCGACATTTGAGGCCAGCTTGGGCAATTCAGCCAAAAGAGAGGCCTCGTGCCTCTCCCACTTCTTCAACCGATCCTGCAACCGCCGTTCGCGCGCCCGATCCGCCTGCTCACTCTCTGTCCAGTCAACCTTCTCTTGCTTGGTTTCCTGGCTCATCATACCCGTCGGTGAATTTTGGTTCATCATCATGTTGAAAACACTGCTGCCTGGGCTGGCACTTCCTCCTGGGCCCGATAGAGGCGGTGTCATTCCGAACACAATGGTCATCGGGTTGGAAATGGCGGAGGAAGGCCTTGACATTGGACCTCGACGTCGTTGCCGTACTGCCGCCAACAGAGGAGGGTACCAGACCGACGATGTCGCGGCAAGGGTGGTGAAATCGCGAATATACACGATTCGGGGTCGGATGGGAGTGGCACTCGCACTGGTCTCATTAGGGGAAGATGGTGGAGGGGTAGAATTGACGAGAGTATCGAAGAAGACTTTGATCTTGCTGCGAGCAGGGGAACGACGGGAGGGGGAAGGTAGTAAGCTGCGACCTTGAGTGAGCTGTGGTGCGAGAAGGGTCAAGGTCATCGTTTGCTGGGTCGGTACACCGCCGTCCTCTTCACCATCGAATTCTAGATCGAAAGCCTCCTGTCTACCACTTGGTGGTTGGTGCGATACTGCAGGAAACTTTAAGGGGTTAAGAGGCAATTGCAAAGAATTTGCAGCTAAAGAAAGTTAAGCCAAAGCAAATGTCAATCTATGGATTGTTTGACATACCTTTGCCAAACTGTCCCCATTCGCCAGCAGCCAGTTGGACTGAATCAAGCACGAGCACTTCCGCCCCCGTCCGACGAGCTAGCTCCCGAACAGTGGCATCAATAATGTAATCCCCTCCTTCAATGGGACAATACAAGCCCAGTGTGGGCTCGACAGGTGTATCGGAATTGACAGGGTAAACCGCTCGATGCTGAATCTGAGGATGTAGTGTGATTAGAATATTGTTGAGGGCTTCGTCGAGAATTTCTGGTGGAGGGAGGTCGGAAAGGTTCGAGTCTTCAGGGTTCAAAGCGTGTTGCGGTTCTTCGGCGGGCAGCCAGAACAAATTCAATCCGTCGGGTAGCTCAATGGCTTCTGCTTCTCTAGCAGCGGCGACTACTCTGGAACGACGGACTTTGACGACCTTTGCCAACTCTTCAGCCTGGACCACCGCCGGATCCCTCTCGTCCGCTGGATTGGCCTCGTTTATTCCATTGTCTTCGGGTGAGCCGGGGCTGTTCGGAGCTGGGTCACTGCTGGAGGACGAAAGTTGTCGAACACCTGTCCTCTGAGAGAGATGGGAGCGCTTCAGTCGAAGGAGACATAATCGACGGAGTTGTACTGAAGAAGAAGATGACGGTGGAACCGAGTTCTTGAGCAACAACTGGGATTGCCGACGGAGGTTCTGCGAGAGCATTCAAAGTCGCTGTTGTTCCCAGAATTGCTGGAAATATATTGCGTCCCAAGTGTCGGTGCTTCCAGAGCGCTGTTGTGAAGAAATAAAGGGAGAAGACGGTTTCTGTACGAAGACTGTTGGCAGTCGTCTATGTTCAAGGCTCAAGTGGCAGCGACTCCGAGAGCGCCGTGCAAAAATGCACGTGAGGTGGAGCTGGCACACAATTGATTGACTCCGGCCCAACGCGACTGTCGAGCGCTTCATTCAAATTGGCTCACCTCCCGCTGAATTTTGGGGAATGAATTCGAGTTGTATAAAATATCGCAAAGGCTCGGGTATAACCATAATATCCTACTTGTCCATCAAGTTATATCCAACTCGTGGGTGTGGGCACGACCCTGGCCAACACACTGAAAACAACACAATCAATGAACTGTACATACAGTGGTACAATCCTTCGTTCCAGTCGTAATAGTACTAGATTGAGTAATATATCGTATACGAAAAGTAAGATAGCTGCACAGCGTTCGCGTCTGCAATATTAGGAAGACTTGGCCTGCTGTCTCGCAGACTCTCTTTCGGCCAAATCAACGCCGACCAAGATTTTGGAAGCCTTCCACAGTTGAACGACGTTGATGATGTTCTTGACGAGGAAGATCGGGAACGTCAGAATAGCGATGAGTTGTGGGTATGACAAGTGGGCAAGATAGCCCTCGGGGCCTATTGATGAGGCGGTCCACTTCATGAGGTAGAGGGACACGAAGAACAACTCGTTGCCAGCACAGACGAAGAAGAGGGTGCGCTGTTTGTTGATCATTAGCTTACAGCTCGGGAGAATCAACCCCAGAAACGCACAGAATCATTGTAGTAAAGCCAAAGGATGCGGCTAACATCACTGGTCACGAGCTTATGACTCCTGGAACCTGTGGCAAGAGAACTCGACAGAATATCAGAACACGTCCAGAAGACTATGGTTATCGCCGCTCACCTGTACATATGCATGTAGTGGCTGCTGAAATCCAAGGCAATGAGGAATTGGAAAAAGAGGGCGTATGGTGGATAAGCAGAGGCGAGGT
Source organism: Coprinopsis cinerea okayama7#130 (assembly GCF_000182895.1). Classification (NCBI taxonomy): domain Eukaryota; kingdom Fungi; phylum Basidiomycota; class Agaricomycetes; order Agaricales; family Psathyrellaceae; genus Coprinopsis; species Coprinopsis cinerea. Next base: position 1,750,275 of record NW_003307543.1, on the reverse strand, counting down.
AGCAGAGTAAACAAGAGGTCGTGCAACTGCATTCCGCGAGATCAGTCTTCTGGTAGTAATGTATGCCTCAGAAGCACTCACCGATCAGTCACCATGTCCAGAACCGCTCCAAATTTCGAGGTTTGCCCCAACGCCCGCGCTGCATGTCCGTCTACAGCATCCAGCAGACATGAAATGCCATACAACAACGTGCAGTACTTGGGGTGGTAACTCATGTAGTGTAAAGCCAATGCAGCTAAAATGATACGAGAATATCCTGTGAACAAGCGTGTCAGTCCCCGCTGTGGATAACAGCACCTATGAGCGCTGGAGACGTACCAATGAGGTTTGGAATGAACAGGAACACATTTTCAGAGTAGGACTGTGCTGTGGCAAGGTCGACAGCCTGCTTCGCGTCCACCAGCTCCAGGGAGGCTCTTCGTCGACGGGATGCTGCGTTTGCTTTGGTCATGGTGGTGAACGATAAAGAGACGCGAACTCGATGTGCAGAACCAACCACGTCAAGATCATTTGGCTGAGCACATACTTCTGACAAATTGGGCGCGCCGGAAGGCGTGTGATCCGATGAATTGATGGCCGACGTTCCATGAAGCCTGCGGCGCAGTGCCTTCGACGCCCACGCTTGACGCTCACAGAAAAGTTGGCACTTACTCAACATATACTCTTGACTACTCTTGATCAGATACAAAAACAGCAAACCACGCTCTCTCTCCTTGAATCCCTATGGAAGATTTGGAAGAGAATACGCAGCAGATCAGAATTCTAATGTTGTACAAGAACATCAAAGCTGAACCCATTAACGCTATTGGCTGGATCGGTTTCGGAGGCCTAACGTTAGTCCAAGAACTAAAGCCAGAATAGCGCAAATAGCGACGATCAGTCCAAAGCATATCCACCTCCCCTTCCTATACCGCCGAGCTTCGATTTCTTCGTCAGGCATGTACTTTACTCACGGGAAAACAGAGATACACACCGTGCACTACAGCTTGCACAGTATTCTCGAAGCTATTAACAAGTTAGTGGAATGTCTACCACTCGGAATTGGTCCGTCTCTTACGCCTTTCCAGTATTTTCCGTGACCTCCTCGGCAGTTGCCTCGACCTGCTTGATCACTGGTTCTTGCTGTTCGATGAGGGCGCCCATCTGAGCGCCAAGGCATCAGAATTCAAACCAGGTTCGGAACAGAAAGGCGCGTACATCGTTAAAAAGTCGAGTCAAATCCATCAGCGTGTTTTCCATGCGTCTCAATTCAGTTTGTCTTTGTTCGACTTCACGAAGGGCGTATCGGGATTCCCCGTATCTTGTCGAGCTAACCAACTAAATGGGATGTCGCTTCAATGCCAAAACCGCAACTTGAGTGTGGACATACTGCTTGGGCAAAGACCTGGTGGTTACCCTCTTCAATGAACGCATTTACCTCTTCCGCGGTTGCATCTGGCTTGACTGAGTTGCCTCGAGCGTCAGAAGGCGTAGTAGTGCAACGAATATTCAGAAAATAGACGCCTACCGAATCTTAGCTGCCTCTCTATGTTCTGCTTGGACTTCACATCCGCATCGTATTCAACCCTCTGGTAGTGTTGAAGGGTTTCGAGAAACTGGGAGCGCAGTAGGGATATCTAGGGAAGATGAGCTTATAGTTGTAAATGGTGACAGTTCCATCCTCTTGCCTGGTTCCTACGGATCTGAACATCGTAATGTGCAGGGAGGTTCTGGAGGTGTTTGATCCTATTCTTGGTGTTCTCCAGCAGGTCACGGGCGTTCTCCGCCAGACGATCCACCCGGGCACCGGAACTCTCTTCCCCAGACAAGACCGTGCTCAGTGCAAGATTGTGAGCTTCAGAGATCCTGTTGATAAGTTCATTTATTCTAAGAATATCCGCTTGTATTGAGGCGACCTGTGGCAACGGAGCACGTTTGTCATGGGGTCAAATGGAGCTGCACAAATCCGAGTACCTCTGCAAAGAATGCCGGCTGCGTCGGAGATGTTTCGCGTGAAATCTCTACGACGCCAGAGGTTGGAGGCTCAGGCTGATGCTGCCCAGAAATTTCTGAGACTGAGGAAACTGAGGGTATCCGAGGTGATACTATTCTGACCTCACGGCCAGATCGAGAGCGTTGTGCCTTGGGAGATCATTAGCGGTTGTGTTGGCTTACAGCATTATTCTGTACCCACCCTCACGGCAGCAAGGCGGTCCACTGTCGAGGACATCCCCTCCTCGAAGGTCAACGATGGGGAGGCAAGCTACGTAGGGAGACGAACGAGGATAAAGAGGAGAACAAGTCATTGCAGGTAACGTAGGTTCATCATTAGCCCGATCGGAAACCAGTCTGTTTCAAGCGTGCCAGTAAGGGGAGGGTTCCCGGCTTATTTAGGTAGACGTAGGTTTGAGAGGAATTAGGAGATCCACTGTCGAGCGCCTAAATTGTTCCTGACCGGCAAGGTCCGTCGGCCGAGATGGCCGTTGATTGGTCCGAAAATTATCTTATCACGTTTGTTTATCGCTCGAGTCATCAAATTCAAAGTTTATTATCTCCACGACAACTTTCACAGACCGACATAATTCCTTTTTCTTCCCCAGCTCACAATGTGTGGTATCTTCGCTGCCCACGGCCTGGAAAAGCCCTCTCAAGACAGAGCTCGCTGCATTGCTCTCGCTAAACGTCTCCGACACCGAGGGCCAGATTGGTCGGGTTGCTATGTCGGCCAACAGAGCGTCCTCGTACACGAACGATTGGCCATTGTCGGTGTTGGTACGCTGCTGATCCTGTCTCTTCGACTTCATGTAGCTTATCTGCGCTCATTTACCTAGAATCCGGCGCTCAACCCCTCGTTAGCGAGGATGGCAAGCAGATACTGGCCGTCAATGGTGAAATTTACAACCATGTTGCCCTGCGGGAACACGTTGGAAGGGATATCAAGTTCAAAACCAACTCTGACTGCGAAGTCGTCTTGCCCCTGGTATGGGACAACTCACTACCATCTCAAGCCCAATGACTGACGGTCCTACATAAAGTACAAGAAGTATGGAACCGAGCTCTGCGGTATGCTCGATGGGATGTTCTCCTTCGTATTGTTGGATGAATCCGTCACGCCCTCCCGAATTATTGCCGCCCGGGACCCAATCGGCATAACCACGTTGTACCAAGGCTGGAGTTCGCAAAGGCCCGGAGCTGTCTTCTTCGCATCCGAACTCAAGGCTCTCGTCGACGACTGCGACGAGATCATCTCCTTCCCCCCTGGCCATGTCTACGACAGTGCAGATAAAACCACCACTCGCTACTACAAACCATCTTGGTGGAACGGAGACCTTGATGGTCCCGAGGCCACCATTCCCACCACCAAAGCAGATCTCACGTTGATCCGGGAAACTCTTGAAGCGGCTGTGAGGAAGCGGCTGATGTCAGAAGTTCCTTACGGCGTGCTGTTGAGCGGTGGTTTGGACAGCAGTTTGATTGCTGCTGTTGCTGCTCGCGAGACCGAGAAGGTTGCCAAAGCTCAGTATGAACTCCGCCAGAGGAAACTACAGGAGGCAAGCAGCGGTCCTCCTTCACCCTCCGGCAGCGGCCTGGTTACCGAGGAAGGTGAGATGCCGCCCCCCTTTCACTGTTGCCGTTGGTGGCTCATTGTTGTTCAGCGACCTTGGCTGCTTGGCCACAACTTCACTCGTTCTCCATCGGTTTGGAGAACTCCCCCGACCTTCTCGCTGCCCGAAAAGCTGCCCACTTCCTGGGTACCGTCCACCATGAATACGTTTTCACCGTCCAGGAGGGATTAGACGCACTACCTGAAGTCATCTACCACCTCGAAACCTATGATGTCACCACCGTCCGCGCCTCGACGCCAATGTACCTCCTCAGCCGTAAGATTAAGGCCATGGGCGTCAAGATGGTGTTAAGTGGTGAAGGAAGTGATGAGATCTTTGGCGGTAAGAGAGTTCCAAGGGATGAGCGAGCCTGGTACTAATATACCTTACTCAGGTTACCTTTACTTCCACGCCGCCCCAGATGCTCGGTCTTTCCACCAGGAGGCCGTTAAACGAGTCAAAAACCTTCACACCGCCGATTGCTTGCGGGCCAACAAGCGAGTGCTTTTATCGGATTCTTTCTATGAGAAACACTAATTCAATTGCGATGTTCAGATCGACGATGGCGTGGGGCCTGGAGGCTCGTGTCCCCTTCCTGGACAAGGCCTTCCTTGACGTTGCCATGAACGTTGATCCAAAGGAGAAGATGTTCTCCAAGGGTAGCACACAAGAAGTCGATGAGGATGGTTGCCCTCGAATGGAGAAGGTAAGAGAAACGTCCAAAGGCCCCCAGTTTCCCCAACTAAACCATATCTGTAGTACATCTTGAGGAAGGCATTCGATTGTTCCCCCGATGGCAAGGTATTCAGCCTCCCGTGTACGCCTGAATTTTAAACTCATCTCATCTCCGTTATAGCCTTACCTCCCCCGGTCGATTCTCTGGAGACAAAAGGAACAATTCTCTGATGGCGTGGGATACTCGTGGATCGACGGGTGAGTATTTTTCATTTTCTATACTATTTTTATTTTTATTTTTCCCGGTCGTTGCACGATCGATGGTCTTCTTGAGATTTTAACACACCTTTCTAGAATGAAGCAGCATGCGGAAGACACTATCACAGACGAACAGTTCGCCAAGGGCGCTGAGAGATGGCCAGAAGATACCCCTGCCACCAAAGAGGCCTACCTCATCCGACAAATCTTTGATGGTGCGTGGCGCTTATCTCTTCCATCCACCTCACAAAGTCATCGATGTCGTGTTTTCTGTAGATTTGTTCCCTTCCCCGGCTGCAGCCAAGACAGCTGTCAGGTGAGTAATTCTATTGTTGGCTTCCTTTGCACCATCTGACCGTTTTGTTAGATGGATCCCTCGAGGAGATTGGGGCTGCTCCTCCGATCCCAGTGGCCGCAGCGTCAGCATTCACAACGCTGCCTACTCTGTCGATGACTAAAATCCGCTATAACATTTCATACTGCTACAATTTGTATACCTATCTAATTGAAGGAATAAGTCAACATGGAAAAGAGAAAGGGATTAGGGAGAGTGGGTTCACAATAGTGGGAGGAAGAGTATTAATGTGGAATCAGACGCAGCTACTGGATTTTGAACACAGAGAAAGCAGCAAGATTAAAGAGCGATTGATAAGGCCCAGAACGAAAGCGAGAATTATGGTTCTGGTATCCCAAAAAGAGCAAAAGAGACAGAAATCATGAGAGCCGTAGAGAATGTATGCGTATCATAATCGAGAAACGTGAAGGAAAATCATAAAAAAAGGAAGGGAAGGGTATTAGGTGATACGAGATGAGGCAGTGGATATCTGAGGTATAGCGTAGTTTGAGGGGGAAAAGACTCGATATTCGACGCGGAGAAGTAACATGATAACGAGAGCAAAGAGAGCTGATATGTTTAGAAGCGAGAGCGAATACGTCTGTTGGCCATGGCATGGCTTCAGGCGTTAGTTGCTCAAGGAAGGGTCTTGAGCAAGCATCTGTCGATAGAGGCCTACTCCAGAATCTTCCGAGGGCGCAGGTGACTTGACAGGTACTGGCGTCTGGGTGCTGGTGTTCGTATTGTTCACAGTGGTCGCCCTGCTAGCCTGTGACACGTTGCGAACACGTCTCACGACAGCATTCGGAGGAAGCGTCCTCGTGCTCGTGTCCCAAGCAGGCCGAGTAACGGTCGACTTCGCATAGTTCGGACCTTCATCCGCCGAGTGTGCAGCGGTGCTTGTCCCAGGACGTCGAGAAACGGGTGTTGTCGTTCCTGGTCGGCGGCTTGCGGGACGACCATGGCTAGACCCATCAGAAACGAGACGAGTGCCAAACTTTGCATTGGCAGAAGATTCTCTCCCGTAGGATGCAGTAATCGCCCCTCTTCTGGGACCAGCCCCTGGCTTGCCTCGTATAACGGGTTTTTGGACTGTTATTTTGTCTGCGCCCCAGTAGGAGAAGCTCATCTTGCTCTTCTTGTCGGAATCGGAAGAATCACCGTCGCTATCCTCTTTGTCGTCGGGCATGGGTACCATCCGCGGCTGGTTGCTCAGGCTCATTGCTTGGGCTCGTGATCGAACCACACTAGAATAAAGAGGTCCATTAGTTGAATTGATCTGCCTTGGAGCGGCGTGAAACTCACTCGTCCATTGAAATCACACCCTCTCTAGGGACATCCCCGATAGTCCACGTCTCAATCTGCGGACACCCACGTCAGCGAACCACCGGGAGAAGAATCAGGCGGCACAAAACTCACTTTGATGAACTTGTATAGATTACGGGGTTTCGTGTAAGAGTTCCGTCGACCTGTGGTGGCATACTTTGCCTTGCCTTGGAAATCGGGTAATGAATTGGTTCGGGAATTTACCGATGCGACAAGGGGCAGTGATGTGGTGCCAGTCCGTTGACACTGGAGCACGACATCATTAAAGACCACGAACCACAGATCCTTCTTCCCGCCCACGCTGTTGCTCTGTAATACATCACTAAGGCGCTTGAAGGAAGATTTCCCGCGAACTCCTTTCCCATTGGCTACAGGAGGTGGCGAGGAGTTAGCTTTGACGGAGCTACTGAGAGGACTTGCGCCAGGAGCACAAGCTCGTTCTTCGATCAACACGCGAGAAGGTTTTGGAAGGGCGAGCTGGCGAACTTTGTCCAGGCCTTCTATCCGCGCAAAGACGTCCCGAGTCTTGTCACGCTCTTCTTTCTGAATCTTCTCATCCTCTATGCTGCGGACGATGTTTTCCACCTCGGCGACCATTTGGAGCGTACTTTCGTACTCGAACGTGCTGGGATCAGTATGGAAAAGGAGGTTTTGGAAAAGAAGAGGGTATTTGAGGAGGCGTTGGAAGGGCTTTGACAAGGTGATCGCAAGACCAGTCTCGCCCTTGTCGACAGCATTTTCCTCGAGTTTCTGCAATGCTTTGCAGACCTTGAGCCACTCTGCTGCATCTTGCTTCTTGGGCTTCTTCGTGGTTACGTTAGATAGCGCGGCATCAACCTGCTCCAGCGCTCTCTCGAGATGAAGCACATATTTGGCGTAACCTTGGAAGATATCCGACTACCAAACTCGTCAGCGGGGACAACCCATAGAGACAAAGACACCTTTACTCACATTGGAAACGAAGACGTCGGCCAGGGATCTGACGAGAGGATATTGGTCATCGTATCGCTTCCTGAGAGCGTCGCACAGCCGCTTGTGGCCGTCGAATACTCCCCCATCGATCACCTCCAGGCATATTCGTAGGTCTTCGGGTATCTGGTGCGGGGCCAGAGTGTTACCAAGGACACTCTCCGGCCCCGTCTGGCTCTTCTTAAATTTGCGCAGCATGGCGGGTTTCTGGGGCTGTTCTGCGGGCCCTTGGCTGTACTTACGATCCCGCTGTTCCTCGGCGATCGTGGATTGACGTCCCAGCGAATGCGTGGAAGCTGTTGGCCCGTGGCGAGGAGGGGGAGGGAGTGAGTGGTGGGATCGAGAAGGGAAAGGAACATTGGTACCACTGGCCCGGCCTGTTGACCGACTGGCACCTAGTCGATAAGGCGATCGGGGATGCTCGTGCTTCGAGGCCGTGGATTTGCGGGAGCTGTACTTCCTGGCTGTCCCTCCCGCGGCCTCGTCTTCCTCGTCGGAATCCATGGATTCGGGTTCTTGGGCGGTGACTTCTTTGCTGCGGTTCGTATATCCGTGCGATGCGTTCATTCCCGGGGTAGGCGACATGAACCTAGCCGCAATAGGAGGAAGCTCCTCAGTGGATTCAGCGGGTGATTCCGCACGATAATAATCATACTCGAGATTTGGAGTGGAGGCAATAGCGGCGACCGAGGTTGCATATGGGTGGAGGAGGGGGTCGATGAAGGTGTCCTTGAACTTGATTAGTTCTTGTACGTATCTGAATGGGTGTCAACATGGTGCAATGGACATGGACAGTAAATGACATGCCTGTCTTCGCTCTGAATGATTTCAAACAAGACTTCCTGGCGTGTTCGCTCCCGAGATCCCAGATTGGAAACAAGGTCGCCCTCGGCCAGTTCACTCCACGAGGTGGCTGCTAGGATACGACTGCCGCTAGTTGTGTTGGACATCGAGGAATAAGGAGTTCCTGAGCGCAGGGAAGGGGCAGAGGCTGCTTCGAAGGATTTCTGGAGGTAAGGAGACGCAGTTCGAGTAGAAGTAGACTTTGCCGAGTTCTTGTTAGCAGTGGTTGATACGTCCGTTTTAGACGAGGAAGCCGGTGTGCCAGAAGAAGGTGAAGCACGAGGTTCCTTTCCATGGGCAGCCTGGAACCGGGAGACTGGAGTCTTGGATGGTTGAGTCGCTACTGGAGAAGATGTGGGAGTAGTTTCTGGGAGAGTACGCTCAAAGTTTGGCGTAGGCGTTGGCGGCGGTGATATGAAGGCGACTTTCTTCTGGACATCGTTCGAGGTGCCCGAGCCATCGCGTGCACTATCCTTGGTATTCCTTCTGGAGACCTTTGGACTGACTTCCTGGTCCTGACGCGCTGATTCCTCTGAACTTGAATGCTTGACTGATTGGGGTGATTTGAAAGTTGGCGCTGGGGTCGTTTGGCCGCCCTGTTCTATAGGCGGCAGAGGTCGTTGTGTGAGCTGGTTGAGAAATTGGGAAGGAACGAGTTCAGGGAGGGGCTTGAAGTTTGAGGATACGACTGCCGGTGTTGAAGCTGGCCGGGGCGGGTCTTCTGGGGGCGGCCATTGCCTGAGGGGCGGAAACTTTTCCTTGCCGATAGCTGACTGGTCCTTGTCCTTGTCCTTGCCTGCGAGTCTGTTAAAAAAGGCCTTCATTGGCGATGGACGCGCTAGTCGACTCCCAACTCAACACTTTGGCTGGAGGCGAACACGAGTTTGCGTCCCCCTTTGGTTACAGTCTGGGACAAATAACAGTCAACATCATGTCTTCTCCTCAGCCCGCTCATTCCACAAAACATCTTCCTCAGCTCTCCTATCCCTTTCAACATTCTACTTTTATTCTAAACCAACAGACAGACGGCTCACACAATGGCACCGCCCTTTGGCTCGGTGGTCAAATTCTCGCCCTCTTTCTGGCCAATTTTCATGCAAGGTTCACCACGAACAAGGCCCCCCCTCGCGCAATCGAATTAGGGAGCGGTATAGGCCTGACTGCGTAGGTCAATCAACTCTCTATTAACCATCTTCTCACTCGGAATCAAGGCTGGCTCTCAGTTCTCTTGGCTGGGACGTTCTGGCAACTGATATCCGCCATGTCGTGGACGCCGTTCTCTCTAAAAACATCGATCTGAATGCCACTGCGCTTCCGCCTGCTTCCGGGACCATCCAGATAAGAGAGCTGGATTGGACAGTGGAACCAGACAAATGGAGCTGGCGGAATCCTGTGTCTGTGACGTCCTCTGCGCCGACTGTGAATCCACCATCAAGCCTGCTACAACCTCCATTCGACCTGATATTCTCAGCGGACACCGTCTATTCGCGAGAACTCGTGTCACCTCTCTTGCGTACTTTGCACAGCCTAAGCACCTTGTCCCAATCCCTTTCAGGCCGCTACCCAACCATTTTGCTCTGTGTCGAGAATCGAGATCCGATCTTATTGGCAGCCTTGTTCGAGGAGGCACGGCAAGAGTGGAATTTCGGTGTCGATCGCATACCGCGCACCAGGTTGGCCAAATGTATCGAGAAAGCAGGGTTAGGATGGGATAAAGAGGACTGGGCGGGGGTTGAGATTTGGAAATTAAGGCTTTCATAAATATCATAACAGATCGTAGTCATTCGTCAGAGCTTGCTATATTGACGTCGACATTTCCGAATCTTCAGTGTCTTCTCTCCGCGTATAAACAAGTTTGAGAGATCTGTCAAATCCATGACTCGACTAGTATCCCAGTGAGTGTCTAGCAACGAGGAGCTCGAATCAATAGGATACACACCAGATCTCTCCATGTTTCTTCCTCGTCGTTCTCCGTCTGCAGCTGATAAATTTGTAGGAAGCCTTTAAATCTGTGCGGACAATCGCTATATCAAGCCATTACTCCTTCCAAGCTGAAGATGCAAATACATACGTGAGGCATCCATCATCTGTGACATCCAAAAACTCTATCAGCTCGTCTTTGGTTTCCTGCGAAAACGGTGTTCCATTGGTATCCCGAGCCCATTCGTCGAGTCCTTCTGCCGACAGATACGCGTTCGGGGGTGGAGTCAGTAAAGCATTGGCTGGACTACCGTCCGATGGCTTTTGTACAGATGGGGTGCAGTATTTAGCAAAAATGTGTTTCAAGCAGGCTTCCAGCTGCTCCCAAACGATCAGCGCTCGCTGGTCTCCATGCACCAGAAATCAGGTTGCATACCTGGTCTGAAATCCCCCCATCTTCATCCAGCAGCTGCACCCCAGGATCATGATTCCTTCTTCCCTGCCGGGACGAAGGTTCGGGCGTCTCTGGCCTCGGCGATGCAAACCTAGTCATGCCTACCGAGACGAATCCCACACAGCGTACTCCGGTAAGAAAAACGTCCTCGGGGATCGCTGGATAGTGCGAAAACCGTTGACGAGGGGTTCGAGTCGAGGGTAGAAAAGTTTATAGAAATGGGCGGAAGAATAACCCACCACTGATCGCGGCTTTTGATTTAGCGAGTCACTTGTCCACGCTTTTGGTAAGAGTCTTCGGTGCTGCATGACGCGCCGAGTCCGTTCCTTGACTCTGAACGACGATGAGCAATAGGTCTGAGCCTCTCTCAATCGAGGCGTTGCTACAGAAGCAGCGACAAGAAAAAGAGGCTGCTTCAAAGGTACGTGCCTCGTTCTATTGGCCTCGTGCTTTACTCACATCCAGTTTACAGCCCAAGTTCCTAACTAAAGAAGAAAGAGCCAAGCTTGCGATTGAGCGTCGAGCACGAGAAATTCAAGAGCAAAAGGAACGGGAAGAAGCTGCTCGTCGAGACCGCGAAGCCCTCGAAAGGGAAGCTGAGGAACTTGAACGCGCACATGCAAGCAAGTATCCCAAATGTGTGTCTCCCCAAAATTCCCATCCCAATCCGTTGCTCAGACTGACATATCTTTAGACGACGTCAGAGAACCCAACCGGTATGGTGACAGGGACAGAGACCGCTACGGTCGTCGAGACTATGATCGTCGGGGCCCTCCTCCCTCCGGTCCCGCCAACCGAGGGGGTTACCAAAACATTCCTACAGGACCTCGAGCGGACAGGATGAAAGCACAACCTCCTCCCCCTCCTCCTTCAGGGCCATCTGGTTCTGCTCCGCCTCCTTCGATGCCTCCTCCTCCTCCTCCCTCCAACGCCACTTCCAGCAGCGGGGGAACTGCCCCAATTGACTCTGAAAGTTTCGTTCCCGCCCTCACCGAAAACGACCTCACTGCTATTCGCTCACGCTACCTCGGCGTCGACAAGAAGAAGCGCAAGATTCGTAAAATGAATGATCGCAAATTCGTCTTTGATTGGGACGCCCAGGATGATACTTTGGCGGAGGATTCGATGAGTGCCGTAGGACAGAATAGGCAGGGAGCACAAATCATGTTTGGAAGAGGGCATTTGGCGGGTATGGATGATGGTGGAGGGTCTGGTCCTAGGAAATCTGGTGCAGGTTCTGTACCCGGTCACTTGGCGGATGCGATGGAAAGGAGAAGAGCGCTGAAGCAGGGGTATGACGATAGGCATTGGACGGAGAAACCATTAAACGAAATGAAGGAGAGAGATTGGAGAATCTTCAGAGAAGACTTCAGTATATCAGCGAGAGGTAGGCTCCTCCTTGGCATAGCCTCGCAGTTGCTAACAGAACCCTTCCGAAGGTGGCAACATCCCTCATCCTCTGCGTTCTTGGGAAGAATCGGATATTCCCCAGGTCATCCTCGACTGTATTGAGCGCATTGGTTACAAAGAACCATCACCCATTCAACGACAAGCCATCCCTATTGGTCTTCAGAACCGTGATGTTATCGGTATTGCAGAAACCGGTACGTTCTCCAACGAACGTTGCTTCATTTAAAATGTCGCTGAAGTTCTGACGTTTGGCCAGGTTCCGGTAAAACTGCCGCCTTCGTCATCCCCATGCTCGCATTCATTTTGACTTTACCCATATTCACGGACGATAACCGACACCTTGGGCCCTATGCACTTATTCTGGCACCGACCCGTGAATTGGCCCAGCAGATTGAGTCTGAGACCAAGAAGTTCGCCACCCCGCTGGGGTACAAGTGTGTTTCTATCGTCGGTGGTGTACGTGTCTCTCATGGCTTATAGTGCGACAAGGGTTTAAATGGTTGTTTCGTTGACAGCGAGCCGTTGAGGAGCAACAGTTTAATCTCCGAGAAGGTGCAGAAATCATTATCGCCACACCAGGCCGTCTGAAGGATGTCTTGGAGCGACACGTTCTGGTGCTGTCGCAATGTCGTTACATTGTCATGGACGAAGCCGATCGAATGGTTAATCTCGGTTTCGAAGCCGACCTGACTTTCATCCTGGATCAACTCCCAACTGATACTATGGAGGGTGAAGAACAAGGAGAGAAGATGGATGTCGATGGGGAAACCATGGTGAAGAAAGGCCGAACCAGAGTAACCACTCTATTCTCAGCGACTATGCCACCCGCCGTCGAACGCCTTGCACGTAAATATCTCAAGAAGCCGGCGACGATCACTATCGGTGAAGCTGGACGCGCTGTTGATACAGTTGAACAGAAGGTTGAGTTTGTCAATGGAGATGAAAAGAAGAAGTACGTCGCTATTCTTGTTTTTGAGCTGCGATGGTTAACTGACTGCAAACGCGGTTTAGGCAAAGGATGTTGGACATACTCAACAGTGGCCTCTACGCGCCTCCCATCATCGTTTTTGTCAATCAAAAGAAGACAGCAGACATGGTGGCCAAGGATTTGTCTCGGGCTGGGGTACGTCGGATCCCGTCGGTTAGGTTAGGCGAAAATAAGCTAACCGAGGTTACACTAGTGGAGCACTTCGACATTGCACTCGGGCAAGAACCAAGAACAACGAGAGGCGGCGTTGCAAGCATTACGAACAGGCGATGCCGACATCCTGGTAGCTACTGACCTTGCAGGCCGTGGAATAGACGTGCAAGACGTTACTCTGGTTATCAACTACCAGATGGCCAATACTATTGAAGCCTATGTCCATCGTATCGGTGAGTCACACTTGCCTTAATTGTTCGGAACGCGGCGTATTAAGTGGTGTTAGGTCGTACTGGACGAGCTGGGAAACTGGGAACAGCCATCACCTTCTTGACGAATGATGACGACGAAGTCATGTGCGTATATTGCTTCCCTGTGTGGGGTTTGGCTATTCTGAAAGGTATATACTCACGATTGGATCCTTCTTACTTGTTTCTACGTGGTTCGATCAGGTACGACCTTAAGCAAGGTAAGCACCACACGTTCCTGGAAATGGGGTGCGTATGATTTGATGATATGTTTTCCGTCAGAAATCTCCAAGAGCCCAGTCAGCAAAGTGCCACCTGAGTTGGCCAAGCACGAAGCGGCGCAACACAAGGTTTCGCGGGAGATGAAGCGGAAGCGAGAGGTTGAGGATGTGGGTTGAAATGGTGTGGAGGATGACGGGAATGGGTGCTTACCGGATGGCGAAACATTGGAGAATGGTGTATATAGCTAATACCACGCATGGGCAAGAATGCTATCTGTTATCTTTCTTGAATCTCCCTTGTGGCGTAAGGAAAGCCCTTCCGAGCCGACATCACAGCCAGGATCGGGCTGACGAGGGTTCGATGATGCTAAGTGCCAAGAAAACTGGGCCACATGCTTCTCAGGGAATAGTTGGCCCGCGATTCCTTCTTTCTCGCTTTCCACCACCATCGCCCACCATGTCCAGCGATGTTGTGCAGCCCACCACCGTTTCCGACGGCGCCAAGGCCAGTTTTCCGTTGACGCTCGCTGTCCCGGACGATGAGCAGGTGGGTTACCCCAGGTCATGATTACACTGCCACCTTTATCTAATTATATCTCAAACAGCCCGGACCAGTATTTCGTCGCAGCAAGTCTCCATCTCAGGCAGCTATTGAACAGTCATCACAACAACACAAGTCGACATTGGAAAAGCCTGAAAAGCCAGAGAGATCCTCAAGATTCAGCTTTATTCGCAAACAGAGCTTTTCGCTACTGATGCCTGAACCGAGCACTCCCTCGACGCCAAAACATGGCCCTCTCCATGACCTCAAGCGCTTCCTAAACAACCACATACCCCATTCTCATCACCACCACAACCAGTCTCGGTCTTCGACACAGGCTGCCTCTACCCCCCGCAGGTCCTCCGTGGGCTCCAGCAGCGGCCCCTTGTCTCCAGCCGGCGCCCGCGAGTCTCCAACCCCTCTCGACGGCAGGCCAGAACCAAAAATACTAGCGGACGTCAGGAACTCGAAGAAGAAGACACGGAGTCCGTCGCCCATCCGCCAGATCAAGGATAGGACGCCATCGCTCAAGTCGCTAAGGTCGCTCAAGGGCAGCTCTCGCTCATCGCAGCCTCCGTCTCCAACTTCCCCGCAACACAAGACCGAAGGGTCAAAGAGCAAGCACCATCATCATCATCACCACCATCGCCACCAGTCGCCCAATCGTCGTGCAACCTCGCGCTCGCATCATCCCATAACATCGCTGCATGACGCGACCCAGGCGCACCTTTCGAAAAAGTACGGCAAGTGGGGGCGGGTACTTGGCAGCGGCGCCGGTGGCACCGTACGACTTATCAAGGGGAATGCAAAGACTGGAGGAGCGATATATGCTGTGAAGGAGTTTCGTCCAAAGCGCTCGGGAGAGACGGAGAAGGAGTACCAGAAGAAGGTCACAGCCGAGTTTTGCGTGGGCTCCACGTTGAAACACCCCAACATCATCGAGACCATCGACATCGTCCAAGACCGTGGTCACTACTATGAGGTATGCCTATCGGTACATTCTATCACATAATTCCAAGCCCCTCAACTTCTGTTTTCCCAAACTCTCTTTTGTTTTCTTTCTCCAGGTCATGGAGTACGCTCCGTACGACCTCTTTTCGGTGGTCATGTCGGGCAAGATGTGTCGCCCCGAGATCTACTGCGTCTTCCGACAAATCTGCGATGGCGTTGAATACCTTCACGAGATGGGCTTGGCGCACCGGGACCTCAAACTCGATAATTGCGTCATGACGGCCGACAATGTCGTGAAGCTCATCGACTTTGGGACAGCGACTGTCTTTCATTATCCTGGAAAGGCCCATACACCAGCCACTGGGATTGTCGGCAGTGATCCCTATCTTGCTCCAGAGGTACTCCAACAGGACTCCTATGACCCGAGGAAGACGGATGTGTGGAGTGTAGCAATCATCTTTCTCTGCATGGTCCTGCGTCGGTTCCCTTGGAAAATCCCCGATCCGAAGACGGACCCAAGCTTCAAGGCTTTCGTCAACGCGCACCCCGACTTGTCCGCAAAGCCTGTGCCAAAGCCTAAGAAGCTTACCGCCGAGAAGAATGTAACTGACCAGGAGGGCGCATCGAGAAACTTGGCCATTTCTACTCCTGGCCGGCAAATGACGGTTCCTCCTTCTGCCCATTCGAGCGGACCCATGGATAGGATGCCCCCACGGGAGCGCGCATCCAGCACCGACATTTCGATTGGCCCCGAGTCCTCCAGCACCAGCAACTCCTCAGAGACGACCTCAATTCGGACGCATACCTCGGCCGGCACCGAAAGCACAGAAGTGACTGACCCACCTTCACGTTTCGCCAGTGGGTCCGCCGGGCACAGCTTGAACACAATCACCGATGACGCGAAGGCCGCCAAGGATTTGTCACCAGCAGACGCTCGAAGGAAGAGTTTCCTCCAGTCGAGAGGATACCCGCATCCACCTACATCCCGGAGTGCGATGACTCTCCCGCTGACCTTCACTGGCTCACCAGCGGTTCGGCGAGATTCGGATTCGTCACAAGAGATGGATCCCTCCGTCTTGACTTTTGCCCGGCCCGGGAATTCAACAGAGTCGCTACCTTTAAGCCCTTATCTCCTCCAAGATGTTCCAACGCCGAAGGGCAACAGTCTGCCTCGGGCTATCCTTCCTGCCCGAGCAGGCTCGGATACGGTCCTACCAGCTGGTGGCATCGCCCCAGGGGAGCCCTTGTCGTCCGAGGCACCTCCTATTATTGTCCAAGAGCCTGAAGAAGAGACACCAACACCATCGGCGGCAGCGCCCGCTGCTATCAAAGAGGAGTCTACGCCGGTTGTTGCTGGACCACCACCGCCTCCTGACTCAACAGTACCCAAACCTCGTCGACGCCAACGAGCAGAGAGTGTTACGACGTTCCACGGTGGAGGAGCAGAGACCATCTTTCGGTTACTCCCCCGCGAAACTCGGCCCGCGCTCCGGCGGATGTTGTATGTGGAACCTGCCTCTCGTTGCACCCTCACCGACCTGCTCAAGGGAAGGGGAAAGACCAGCGACCTCCTGTGCGGATGCGACTTGGCCAAGTCAAAGGAAGAGCGGTTAGCGGAGATGGAATCTTACAGGCATCGCCATGGCACAGATTCCCCAACTCAAGTGTCTTGCGTGGACCACGATGAATGTGATTCAGAGGACGACGACGACGGTGACGAGTGGTTAACGAGCATCGTTCCATGTTCCAGACCTGGAGTCCAACCCCAGCACGTACACATCAAGGTTCAGGTGGACGAAAAGGCCGGCAAGAGACGATTCTTCTAGGTGGTCCTTGGGGACTTCTCCTAGCTTGGAAGGCATTCGTGCGGTCTCCATTTCGCTTGTACGTTTCATGCTAGCCTTGCGCCATATCTTTAAGTTTTGCTTATCATTCCTTTTTCATCTGCGCCTCCACCCCATTATCACGGGAATTCATCGCATACTTCTATCTTACACGCTCCCTTTTATTTTTATACATCTTAGAAGGTTTTAGTCGACGGATTCTTTGCTTTCACACCTTTCATTGTGAAGCGTGCTTTCCATTTCTACATTCTACATCCCCCAACACCTCGCCATGGCGTCCTCCGCGATGTAATCCGACTGTGGATTTAACACCTCGAGGCCACTCTCAACAGCATGCGCCAACCTGCTCGCAATGGCACCCTTCACACCAACCCGCGCCATTTAAATCCTTCCCTTTCACTCTCGTTTCCTTCATGCGGACACGTTGATTGCTTTTAAAACCGGATTTTTCTCCCCCTTGTCCTACTGTCGAAATTTAAGATTAAGCACAGGCACTTCTGCGGTCTGTTGTATATTTATCGATTTATTCCCCGCCATCTTTCGCCATGTAGCAATCCCTGCGTACACCATCGCTTCCCTGCTTTCCTGCGACATACGTACCCTTTGAAGCCATAGCACCTATTATATCGTTATCATCTACTAGTACTTGCTTATCTTTTCCTCCAGATCCCTGTCCCTGTATGACGATTATGTGCTTTTTCGTGTGTCGGAGGGTCGTAAGAACTACTAGACTGTCACCTGTCGTCGTCGACGACGTTCCGTCAGTTGTTTCTGTATGCTTTCGCCACTGCCAATGGAACGTTAGATCTCTTTTGACAATCCGTAAATTCCTATTCGTTCTGAGCACACTAAATCGTTGTGTATTCGATGTGACGTAAAGTCTAACGGGGGTTCAATGGACCCAAGCGAAATGGACTGACAGCGACATACATACCCGTTCGCGGTAAGGCAGATCTGATTGAACAATGTGAGAACCCGTGTACTCGGTCTGTTACACCGAAGTGGAACAGGGTTAGAATTCTGAATAGAAACGAATCCCTAAAGTATAACAAGCACCCCCATATTATATTTCGTACACGAAGGAAGCGCCGTAAGTACACACATGATCAGTGGTCACAATTCGAAGCGACCGCCAAACCACCTTGGGCCACCTTTTCTAGATTTGGAGTCTTTCGAATTCTTGCCCTTCTTCGAGGATGAGGAAGATTCTTTGTCATTGTCGTTGTCCCCCTTTTTCTTCTTGTTGAGGACTTCGCCTGTAGTTTCATAACCAGCGGCCTTGAGCGCCTCGACGACCCAATTGGAGACATCGGATCCGTCGTCGTCTCCTTCCTCGATATATTCGACAATAACCTCGCCATCCTCCACGCGAGCGTTCACGCCCTGCCGTTTCGAACCGGTGATCGCGTCCACACCCTCCTCGCCCATGAGCAGTTCCAGTGTTTTCTCAACAAGTTCGCTGTAGAGCTGTTCCTTGGTTTTCTCTCCTGTCTCAGAATCGTCATCCGAGTCAGCGGACATCCCATGACCAGCTTTGGGTTTGTCTTGCTGCCCAGTAGAATCAGAGGAAGACCCGCTGGCCATGCCAGATGCAGGAGAAGGAAGAACGGCCTTCCGTCTCGGGAATTTCATGGGAGTGTCGCCAGCGGGCAGTCGAGGCCAAGCAGACTGCGCTTGGGACGCAGAAGAGACGACTTCCCGGCAGCGGATGATACCCTCCTCCGCCGTGTCACGACGCGACCTAAAGCCAGGCTCCCCACACAGCCTTGGGGTGTGGATTACAAGCACGTACGAGCATGTCTTCGTTTCCTTGACGAAGAGAATGTGATCGGTCATGACCATGGAACAGTGGAACTGTTGCACAAAGAGAATCAGGGGAAATCAGGATTTTTGAGGTATTTTTCCGAGGATAGACGGCATTTGCGCAATTGGTCGCATGGTTTCGGGGGAGTGAATAGAGGCAGCGGAGGAAAGGTGTCAATCAGCAAGGCACCAACTTTTGAAGGCCAAAAACGGCGAGGGTTCAACAACTCACCTGCACTTCGACCTCGCGGGGTTTCCCGGTCTTGTCACAGATCGATCCGTCGCCCCAACGCTGCACAAGGTAGCGAGAGCCAGCGTTTCGCGCGAGCTCAAGATTGGCAGCTTGGGCATTCCGCTCAGCGACAGTCAAATCGGCTCCTGGTTCTTCAGAAGACCTAGGGGCGCGGCCGAGGGTATATGATTCCCACTGTCAAAAGTCATGGGTGTCTCAATCTCCAGGGAAGCTAGGGAAATGACGGGAGATCTTACATCTGGATCTTCTTCAGGTCTGTAAGTACCTGTTGAAGGAGGGCCGTGACGTTAGTGGGTGATTTCATTAAGACTGGCATCGACAACAGAAATAAAGGGTTTGGAAGGAAGGCGGCAACGTCAGAGGCGCCAAGGTAATGGCAGGGATGAAGGTAAGACTTTACTGGCTGAATCTGGGTAAAGAAGACTGATTGCGACGGAGAAGGGCTGAAGAAAGTACGGCCTGCCGGTATCACATTTGGACCGGCCCAAGAATTGGAAGACAAGGTTATGGACACGAACCTGGCAATCGGGACTGAGGTTGCGCTAGCTCTTTGAACTGTCGTATCTCTCTATTGTGACAATACGAGTATGTGAACCAGCCTTGACGGTGCTAGGGCGTTTGACAGGTGAAAAATGGTCCGGATATAGGGTAAAATACATACGTAAAGGCAAGTTCCGGAAAGCGGCTGTAGGAGTGACCAACTTCTGGCAGGAGTTGAATCAGTTTCGGGCTCCTCCTGTTGGGGGGATGATGGAGGTTCGGATGGTTTGGGAATTAAGCATAGATACGAGTCCTTGGGACCCATGCGCATGTGTTCTAGAGTAAAATTCGATGCTTGGGCTGCTGGCTGGACCACAGTTAGCTCAGCAGGATTCCAGAAAGCAATGGGTAGAGACACCGACATCATGGATTGGTGCTGGCGTGTCAGACGACGTGTCACCCGAACCAATTTCCTTGGGATGGACAGGTGTTTGGTGAGGCGCTGGGTTCCAAGGCTGGTCGAGGAACTCTTGTTCACCACCACGAAGGCCGTGCTTCAGCCAGTGTTCTGCGGTCTCGTTGAGGACGGGGAGACCGTTGAGGAAGGTGACGGAGAACTTTGGGAAGGCATGGGTATCTTCTGGAAGGGAATGTAGCCTGGAGAGGGCGGATTTGTAGGAGACGAAGGAAGCGAAGAGGAATAACAGAGAGCGCATGTAGACGCCGCTTGTTGGGTAAGTCGGTTGAAAGCAATACTACCTAGAAAGCAACTAATTACTTACTTACTACTTGGCCAATCGGGGTTCAAATCTGATCCACAATCGGCCTTTGCCCGTTGCCCTTGTCTTCAAGTTCTGTCCCTCCCTTGCCACCACCGACCACCACCGCTGCTCACAGCCAGCGACCACAACCTCTTTTTTATCGGCGGCGATAGACCAAAACCCAATGCTCAGGGGCGCCTCACAAGTAGGTTGCCCGTCAGATTCGGTGCTGGGTGTAAATCAAACAATTGCCTTACGTGACCTGGGACCATAACCCTGCAAATAATATCGGGCTAAATCAGGGGAGGAAATGTAGCAAGTAATAAAGCTATTGAACAATACAAAATTGAATACAAAATGTATTTTTTAAGCTACATACGGCATAGATTAAAACCCCCAATTCAACTTGCCCTTCCTTTTCCTATCTCTTCTCTGTTCAACGCGCCCTTCCTCCTCATCGCGCGTATCCCGCCAAATGTCCTCGTCGCCGCCACCGCGAGACGTCCTGGACGACGCTGAGAGATCTCCTCTCGAGGATGAGCTCGCAGCTTCTCCTCCTAGGAATAGTACAGAGCCAGAGGCAGGTGAGCATCGTCCTCCTCCTCCTCGTCCCACCGTCAACCACAGCAACCATCGACCATTTTTACACGCTTTCCCAATCCTGTCCACATCAATTCCGCGTCCTCAATTCGTCGGCGCTGATCATTCTCTCGATGTTTTGCTGCAGGCACTTCAGCCGTTCCTGTCAAACGCGGGAGAGGTCGGCCCAAGGGCAGCAAGAACAAGAAGACCTTGGGTAGCCCAGCGACTCCCACAACCCCGACCGTCCCTCGGAAACGGGGACGTCCTCCCAAGGTACGCTACCATCCATCCGCGTCAAGCCCGTGGCATGTAACCTCGATCATGATCCTAACTCTCTGTTTACTTTTTTTTCCTTCTAGGAGAAGAAAGACGACGAGGAACCTCGTCCCAAACGCCCTAGGGGCAGGCCTCCAAAGAACCCCAAACCAGAGGGTTCCACCGCAGCCCCAGCTGCTTCTGCTTCTGGAGATGGCGCTCCAGTGAAACGAAAGCGAGGTCGTCCTCCCAAGAACCCGCCTGCTTCGACAACCTGATTCGTGTATGCGGCGCTTGCTTGTGTGCTATCCCACTGACTTGTCCCGTCCACCAACCAAACCCTTGCTTAGTACTCCTCTATGAACCCCGGCATGACCTGTGTTGCTTTCTTTTCTGCGTTTATGCAGTCGAACTTGTCTGCTTTCGCTTGGTTTTCTGGACTCTTCAACCCTTGGTTATCTTCTCTCTCTGCTCCTTTCTCCTGCTCTTTCGCTTTCATTATTTATCGCTGCTGTACTATTATGAACATAGAGCTGGCTTCCTTGTACAACAGCATGTCTAGTGTAGTATGTCAACCGTCTTTTAAATGGGGCACCGATGGACAGATGGATATCTGAACAACGAATCGCGCAACCTAAAGAAGTCCGAAGCCAATCGATAGAAGGAACACCATACCTGTCTTGGCACACTTTTCAGTATACAGTGAATCAGTTGCTTGCATTCTTGGAACGCGATGTAGATCCCATTTCTACGACCGACGAAGGCGTGTTCCGCTAGTAAAGCTCCGAGTGTTGGTTATGACTACTGCAAACGTCACCGGCGTGCCAGTGTCCGTTGCAACATCCAAGCTGCCCAAACACCACCTGCGCCAACCAGAGCGGTGCCGGTCCAGATTAATCCATCTAGAATTCGAGCCTGCCGTTCTGCCTTGGCCTTTGCCGTTGCATAACTGATGTCAGGTCTAAAGGTCACCATCGTATAGAGCGGGAGCCAGCCCCTCGGAGCCTCAGGAGGGTAGGCCATCCGGGACAAGGTCGGGACGAGCGAAGGTAGTGAAACCATCTTCCTCGAGGTAAGCGTATAGAGAATGTTATCCACCGCCTTCTTCACCAGGTAGGACCATGTGGTAACCGAATGTCTCATTTCGATGCTGTCAAATGAAATGGAGCCTCAGAAACCAGTGTTAAGCGATAAAAAGCATAGACACCGAACGCACTAATTATCCATGGCAAGGTCAATGATTGCGAGACAATCCTGGTGTCTTCCGAGAGTATACTTCTCGAGGACACGGGCCAGCTGCCGATCCACTGCGTCCTTTGAGGGATCGAAGGATTCTGGCGCACATGCGGTGATGCCCTCTTGGTCCATTAACGTTGTCAGGATTCTCACATCTTCGAGGCCACAGTTTAACCCTTGTCCGTAAAAGGGCACCATGGAGTGGGCTGCGTCTCCCAGAATAATCGCCCGATCCAAATAGTGATACGGGTTCGCCTGTTACACGAGAAAAAAAGGGCTCAGTGCGGGTAGTAGCGCGGGTTTCCACATTCATTTACCTTCGTACAAATGAGAGGGCTTCTCGGATTTTTCAGAAAATCCGCAATAAGTATGTCCTCCCCAATCGCTTGGACAGCGTCTGGGAAATAGAATTTGAACCAGGCTAGGATAGAATCGGGGCTATTGAGGCGATCAAGGTCCGCCGTTGGTGCAAATAGGGTGCATGTAAATGTTTTATCCTGACGAAGAATAAATAGAAGGGTTTTTGGAGGAGTAAATGAAAGCACGAACCTTGTTGGGAAGTGCAATGAGCATAAATGAGTGACGGGGCCATATGTGTAGATGATTGGGGTCCAAAAGGAACGTAGGTTCCCCATGGTCGTCCCGTCCTGCCGGCATTTTGAGTTCGACATATTCAGAGGTGATATATTCTTGTTGGTAATTCATTCTAGACCTCGTCTGTCAGAAACCAGCCGTCAGAAAAATCAACAGACTGACCTAACCACTCTCATCATCTGTCTTCGAATAACAGAATAGCTCCCGTCCGTACCGACACAAAAGTCGAAGTGGAATTGGACTTCTTTATTTGAAAGAATATCCCTGGCGGTCAATATTCTGTCATCGAAGTCTGCGGAGACAGCCTTGTGGTTGAAAAACAGGCGAATATTCTCCGAAGCAGCTGCTCGCTCTAACAAGCCTTCATTGAGAAGGGCACGGTCAATGGAATGAATACACTGTGAACAATTTGGCAAGTCAGGAACCCCTGAACCGATAGAAACGAAACAAGAGTGGAGTCGACGCGTGGGTGGTACTCACCTGTCCGTCCCTGTCGTATGATTGGCTATCGAGTTCGCCGGTTCGAGTGTGGATCATTCGGCCACGCATGGGAATAGCTGTATGTAGGAATTTGTCTGCTGCAGTTGGATCTATCGCTTCTAGCGCTGCGAGACCCCGATGCGATATTGCCAGATTAATAGACCGTTGCTGCGAAGCAGCTTTGGACGATGGCAGCCTTAGATCTGGTAACAGGGTGAGTAGGCTAAATTTATGTGTGAAGAGGATGGACGTAATACTCACCAGGACGGCCTTCCAAGAGATCGACGTGCCATCCGCGCTTCGCCAGGGCCAACGCCGTCAAGCAGCCCACAGGGCCTGCCCCAACGACCACTGCTCTGCGAGGACCGTGGCTTAACGAAGCCAGCGTCGACGTCGATGAGTGTGTTGAATCCATAACTATTATCTTCCGGATAATGTGATGTCAAGCAACTCAAGTGACATGACTCGAGACTCGAGAAAAATAAACCATGCGGGAGGCAACTCATGATTTCGCCATCGGCTCCATTACCCACCAAACGGGGATGAGATAAGATAAGATCAAACCAACCTTCGCGGATCTAAATTCGTTAACCGTGCACAAAACCACTCGACGCTCCATTAGCCGTCGTCTACCCGGATCTACTGCTTGTTCCTCGACCTCTACCATCCACTACCAATGTCAGCTACAACAGACCTGAACGTCCCCCTCAGCAATGAGTTTTTGCGCCCGATAAATCGAGAGATTGGCGCTGTGGACAGCCCAGAACCAGGTGAGAGCATCTCTACCCGCGTTCTTCACCTTTTAATTACCGCTTTGCACTATTATAAGGGAACGGGGCTGTTTATCTTTGTGGCAATTCCTTGGGACTGTTGTCGAACCGCTCCAATCAGATGGTCCAAGAAGAGCTTAAAGCATGGGGGACGCGGTAAGCCCAGTTTCCCGCCCATAGATTCTCCCATCTTCACACTAATCACAACATGCTGGGTGCCATTCGTCCTTATCCAGCGCCGTCGTTGGGCATTTCTCGCATCCTCAGGATCGTCCATGGGTCACCTGTACCGATAAGGTGAACCCTTTGATGGCTGAACTAGTTGGTAAGTGGAAAACTACTCTGACACGCCTCATGGTTCTTATTCAATCTTCGACGGTGGCACCCATTTCTTTCTTTTCCACACATAGGGGCGAATGAGAAAGAAGTCGCGTGTATGGGCACGTTGACCAATAATCTTCATCTCATGATGGATTCGTTCTATAAACCAACTGCTGAACGATATAAAATTGTCTGCGAAGCGAAAGCCTTTCCCTCGGATCAAGTATGCTTTTTGCGTTTGTATTGACTTCAAGAAGGGACGTTTACTGACGCATTTCCATTTCTTTCGCATAGTATGCATTTGCATCACAAGTAAAGGCCCATGGGTTCGACCCTGAAGAAGCTATTATTGAAGTATCACCGAGGGATGGTGAATACACCCTCAGGGAAGAAGATATACTCGGCGTCCTTGAGGCAAACGCCTCGTCCATCGCCCTTGTCCTTTTCAGTGGTATCCAATATTATACGGGCCAGTATTTCCCCATGAAATCCATCACGAAGAAGGCCAAAGATTTGGTACGTCCCTCACACAGTTATCACCCTTCAGTTTGCGCTGATTCGTCTTGCTTCGTTTGGGTGCGCAGGGTTGCATTTGTGGCTGGGACCTTGCCCACGCCTTTGGTAACGTCCCCTTATCACTTCACGACTGGGATGTGGACTTTGCCGTCTGGTGCACTTATAAATACGGGAATTCGGGGCCCGGGGGTATCGCGGGTCTGTTCATCCACGAGAGGTGGCATAAAGTTGAGAAACCTAAGTAAGCATCGACTTCACACATTAGATCTGAGTGGACATTAAAGGGAATAACTGTATAGGTATGCTGGTTGGTGGGGCCACGAACTGGCCACGCGGTTCAAGATGCCTCCCAAATTCTCACCTACACCTGGTGCGCAGGGATTCCAACAATCCAACCCCTGTGTGCTCGCCGTTGCCTCGCTCTACGGGTCCCTTCAAATCTTCAAAGAAGTAGGCGGGACCTCTGTTCTGCGGGAACGGTCTCTCCTTCTCACCGGGCACCTCGACCAATTGCTTCGTGCGTCGAAATACTTTGTACCTCCAGGTGAAGCCATTACCGCTTCGAAGCGATCGAGCCCTGGCTTCACGATCATCACCCCAAGCGATCCCGAAGCACGAGGGGCACAATTATCGCTTCTTTTCCTACCTGTTGGTGGGGGGATCATGGTCAAAGTCTTTGACTATTTGATCAAGCATGGTGTGGTTGGAGATGAACGAGAACCGGACGTTATCCGCCTTGCACCTGCACCTCTTTACAACACCATTGCGGACTGCGACGCAGCAGTTCGCTACTTGAACGAGGCCTTAGACACTCTCAGTAAATAAATGATATAGTTGGGAATAGTTTGGATTGGAACACTAGTATTAAATTAGACAACTGATTGAGGCTCTCGGAGCATGGTATCCACCCGCTGTAAAAACAACTTTACGATGTCTACATATCCCTGGTCGCCGCGCAGGATATCGTCGTGTCCGGCAGTGAGCCTGTCCAAATCGTGATGGACGAAGGTATCAGCTTGCTCGGCGTAGAGTTGACGAAGGTGAGCTAGCATGGCTTTGCTCTGGCCAACGTCAATCAGGTCGTCCCCTTTGGAATGTATAATTAGCCATGACGCAGGGCGACCATCATCACCCAACCCTTTGCGTAGTTGATATTGGTTGACGTTGAATTGGGAGTAGGAAGACTGGGCTCCAAATGCTTCGTCGATAAACCAAGCGCGATAATTTGGGAAGCGTTCCACCAGGGAGTCGAGATCGTAGATACCCTCGGAGAAGATGACCGCCTTCACTGCCTTTAGTAGCTTGGCGGACGGGGCAAGCGTTGGCGTAACGAAATCGGAGTCGAGGATGATGGAAGCAAGCATATGCGCACTACAGCTGTGTCCGATAAGGTATAGATTTTTCGGATCCATTGCAGCGGCAAGTTCAGGGAATTCAAGGGGCCTCCAGTCTAGAAGAAACTCTAGGAAATGAAGGATATCCTGGGCATGAGCAGGATGGCGCAAGTCGCTGATCGTCTTCGATGTGAGCCTGTAGTTTGGGACCAGGACTGGGCAATTCGTGGCTAGAGCGAGAGATTGGGCTAGAGCTGCATGGTCTGCCTTGTCTTCCCTTGAGCACGTTTTTAATTTCACAGAATTTCACAGGGACAAGAAAGCGGCAAGACGACTTACGAACGCCAAGCACCACCGTGGACAAAGACGAGCACGGGCCTTTGAACACTGCCTTGTACAGCATACCCGTCGAATTGGAGAAAGCGATCAGAGTGCGCTGCGGTATACGGTACGCCGAGGACTGTGATCATCGCCATGGCCGCTGGTTGGAGTCCAAGCCGAAATTCAGACGCCAAAATCGTCTGAGGCCAAGCGATGACGTCACCTTTTCAAGCCCCTTTATAAGGTCGTCCAAGGAGCTTTCAGGGGTTTAACCTCATTCCCCTACAACAATGGCTTTCACCGCTTCAGACATCTGCAAGGTAGCTCTTTTCTCCCTGCAATTTTACAATATTTTCCTCACCAGGTCACCCAACAGATCCTTTTCGCAATCCTCCTTCCTCCTTTGGGTGTATTCCTAGAAAGAGGTTGCGGTGCTGATCTCGTGAGCCCTTTCCTTTTTCAAGCCACCAACGCACCGGGTTCACTGACGTCGACGACTATCAGATTATTAACATCATCCTAACCTGCTTGGGTTATATGTGAGCTCTGAATATCCTATCTTTATCCAACCCTCACTGACCAGTTCCCGACCAGCCCCGGAATCATCCATGGTGCGTTTTTGCCCCGAAACAAACACGAGCATGACACATTGGCTCACCCTTGTCTCGTTTCCAGCATTGTACATCATCTTGAAATATTAGCCAAAGACGATTGCACGCCATACCCCATGACGATAATGCACGACTTGTCTCTGATTCTGCATCCAGGCCAGGACGATTCCTATGATAAATCTCACGCCATTTCTATTGTACCTGTATCTGTAGTACTTGGACTTTTATAATTTAGCTTTTCATTCGCTTTCATCCTCGTGTAAACCTTCGACCATTCACTCAGTCCAGAGGGCCACCTTTTGAGTGGGTTAGTCGTCAGACTCTTCGTCGTCGTCATCCTCGTCGCTGTCGTCCTCGCTGTCTTGTTCAGCCAGCTGAACAATCAACTGGCCGCCCACAAGCCAGGTCTTCTTTAGATTGTCTTGCTCGGGACCGGGGTTTGCATCCTCGCCCTTGGCACCGGGCGTGCGATGCCATGCGATGAGGTCCTCTTCTTCCACGACATCGTGTTGATACAGGGCTGCCAAGATCTGACCGAATAGCGACAGTCGAGGAGAACCAATGCAATGTCGCTGTTGAAACGCCAATGTCAGCCATTGCCTACGCCCACAGAAAGTGACATACCTGAAGCATAACGAGGGTCTCAACAGGATCGACACCCCCAATTCTATTAATAAGTTGGCCCCATCGTCCGAGGACGGTATGAATCTCTTTGCGCTGGGCAATGCCACCCTCTTCGACCAGAGGAATCCTTTCCACCAGGGTCGCAATAACAACTTCCTTGACCCGAGAAAGCGGGACGTTGGATGCCATACGCAGGGTCTTCAACTCGACAGCAGCATTGTCCAACGAATGGTTTTCGACGAAAGCTCTTTCCAAAGACTGCACGACTTCCGAACGGAATTCCTTCTCAGCATCGCGGACTCCACTGGTAAGAGATGTGGTTGAGGGTGATCGAAGGGCCTTTGCTGCATCTCCAGTGTCGTCAAAGTCGTCTGAGAACCGGATATCATCGGCTATTCAGGTCATCAGCATACATTTTTCTAACGACGAGGGAAACCACCTTACCCATGCGCATGAACCGCTGGTTGGTGTAGTTTTCAACATTATCCTCATCATCGCTATCTTCGTCCTCGGGTGGTGTATCAGGCCACAGGATCGCGTTGGATGCCGGACCCAGTTTTGACTTGTCCAAAGAATCTTGGGCTAAAAGGAATAAGTCTAAATTCACGAGATGCGAATTTGCCACTTACCAGCTTCGACCTCTTCGATATCGGAATCTTCGTCCTCTTCGTCTGACAAACTGTCCTCCTCATCCTCACTGTCACCCTCGCTCCTATCACTCTTAACCCCGTCGGCCTTGGCCTCTTCCTTCAACTTCTTCCAAGGAATTGACACCCTTTCAAACGGACTTAGCTTTGCATTCGGTCCCAGCACAACCTGATCCCCAACCACCCCTCCTTTCTCAATCACACTCCCATCCTTGATATCTGCATTGACGCCAACAATGCTCTTCGTTATTCGACAATCGGCGCCAATGGTCGTTCCTTGGAAGATGTAAGAGTTTTCGATAATGGTGTTGGGGCCGATGACGCAGTTGGGACCGATGACGGAAGACTTGATTTCGACATTATCACTGATTTCTGTTGAAGCGCCAATGAGGGTGTTGATACCGATTTTACATGTGCTGGGAACAGAGTATAGGTATGTGACAAGGAGAACTATTAGAGAGAAAAACATACCGAGCGAGAATGGGTGATTTGTCTTTGGCCAGATAGCGGTTTCCGCGAGTGTGCTCGTATCGTGTCGAACCTGGGTAGTTATCATCGGGGACTAGAGGGAATGTCCATCGCGAAAGGATATCCTTGCTGAATGAACTGGTTAGCTTCCAAAAAACATCGACTAGTACGAAACAACAAACCTAATGGACTCGTAACTCTTGGTATCCCGTACACGCGCGGCATATCCGTCCTGCGCAACGTACAAGTGTATGCTCTTCATCAATAAATCAGACGTCAACACCCCATGAACAAAGTCCCTTCGAATATCAAGATAATCAAAGTTGTCTTGGAACAGCGAGGGAACCTGGGGGTCGAAATCAGCTTCTAGTTTCGCCAAAACTCAGCACGAAACTGAAACCCTTACCTCGACCGAGCAAACATCGATACAGCAATCAATCAAGTCGTAGCGGATCTCCACCTCCTTACGCGAAGCAAGGACTTCCCTCGGAACGTCGACAACCGTTTTGCGCGGATGCCCAAGGACGGATTCATAGTGCAGACACTCATAGTTGGAAGGATCAACGACAAAGACCGCAGATTCTCCTTGCGACCTACAGAGGATAATCCATAAGTCTGGAGTCTACTTGACCGAAGAGAATCACCACCCTCACCTGGTTCGATGTTCAACAGACGCCTCTTTAACCACCATGGTCATGATCGCGTCTTTATTCGTCCTTCTCCGCTCCTTATGCGCCTTGACGACTTCGTCGATCCGGATATTGCTCACCAAATCCCCAGAGACGAGGACGAAATCGCTGGTCACCAATCCGCGGGTATAGATATCGCGCATCGCGTCGCCAGCAGAGAAGGTCTCCTTCGCCGTCATAACGGGCACGATCTTCATTCCTGAGCCCGGTTTTGACCATTTGGATTCCCTGATTTTTTTAGTCGTCAGCGAAGATCTATTGGGTAGAAGTCGGGACGCACCTGATTGCTTTTTTTACTTGCCCAGAGTGGGAGCGGCAGAGAACAAAAACTTCTTGTACGCCTGCCAGAGACAGACTTTCGAAGGTCCAGTCGAGTAGAGGGGCATTGCAGATGGGGAGGAGACACTGTCACATAAAGAAGAGATAAGATATATCAAGTCGCCGGGATCGTTGGGCCTCGTACTCGTGGTTTGTTCGTTGTCAGAGGACGGAAGCGCCTGTTCCAGCTGTCTGCAAGCACGACAGCCTGCAAGATTTCGTCTTGCTCGTCGAGCAGCTTGTCCTTTCCAGACGATTTGGAGGCCATGATGAGCGCAAGACAAAAATCGTTGGTGGCCCGTGCTCCGAGAGGCGCGGCAGCATTTCCAGGCCCTTTCACTCGATGACTCAGGCTTCCTTTCCAGGGCATTCATTGTCTTTCAATGTGGCAACTCATGTCTTCAAAACACGAAATTGGATTATACAGCGAAACCTATGACATGAGAGCACGTTCCAAGGAAGCAAAATGGGGTATGGTTGGAACGCGTATTAAGATGAAGTGAGGCTAGGGGTCGTAATATCATCAAAGTAATAAAAAAGCAGAAATCCAAGCGTATCATCAACGAGGCACCAGAATAGCAAGGGTGTATCGTTCCACGAAAGGGTATGAACAAGAGTAGCCGAGATTGAAAAGATGAATAAGGGATATCAGTATGCTCGTCAAGGTCGTGGATCGTCTCGTGCGTAGAAAATCGAAAGAAATTACGCAGACGTGGTGGCAGCGGGAGCAGCGGCTGGGGCAGCGTCAGCCTTCACCTCGGCCTTGGGCTCTTCAGGCTTGGCTTCCTCTTCCTTAGCAGCGGGAGCCTCCTCCTTGTTCTCCGAAGCAGGATTCTCGAGAGGAGCGACAGGGGCAGGCTCATCGATCTTGGGAGGGTGCTCATCGACCTTGGCGGGGGCAGCAACTTCGGCCTTGGGCTTGGACTTGAAGAGGTCGCCAACGCGAGCAGAGAGGCGACGGCCAACCTTGACGGCCTTGGAAGGACCCTTCTCCTTCTTCTCCTCCTTCTTCTCAGCTTCCTCTTCCTTCTTTTCCTCCTTCTAGGGGGGGGGGGGTGCGTCAGACGCTGCGAATGCAAAGTACCAAGCCATGAACTCACCTTCTCTTCCTTGGCCTCTTCGGTAGCAGCAGCAGGAGCTTCAGCGGGAGCGGCGGCGGTCTCGCTAAGTCAGGGATCAGTGACACGTTACAAACATGTGGGAACAGTGTACGCACGTCTCCTTCACTGGCTCAGCAGCAGGGGCCTCACTGGCCTCAGCAGGAGCAGCGTCGGCAGGAGTCTCAGCGGGGGCAGCAGCCTCTTCCTTGGGGGCCTCCTCAGAGGGAGTCTAGCAAATATCATGAGATGGGTTAGCGATAAGGGGGGTACAAAGGCACACACCTCGTCCTTCTTCTTGTCCTTCTTGGGGCTCTTGGCCTTCTTGTCACCCTTGAAGGGGGCGAGGATCTTCTGCAAGAAACCAGGGCTCTTGGGGCGGTCCTCCTTCTTAGCCTCCTCAGCCTGTGAGTGGGATGTGAGTGGGTGTAAAGACGCGATGGGGCGACGGACGTACGGGTTTGGCCTCCTCCTTCACTTCCTCAGCAGCGGCGGGGGCCTCAGCAGCTTCAGCGGGGGCGGCGGCCTCAGCGGCAGGAGCCTCGGCGGGGGTCTCGGACTCGGGCTTTGCAGCCTCCTGTGTTTCCAGGTTGAGGGGGCCTGTGAGAGGGAGGATGGCAACGCGACACGTACCTCGACCTTTGCTTGCTCGGGGGCGGCCTCAACGGCGGGGGCAGCTTCGGGCTGGACCTCGTTCTTGACCTCCTCGACGACGGGGGCGGCAGGGGCGGTTTCAGTGGCAGCAGGAGCAGACATTATGTTTGAGCTGTCAGGTTACGCGTCAGAAGAGGGAGAGAGAGGATTGATTAGTGGTGTACTCACAAATAAACGGGGTATTAAGAACAAGGATAGAGACTGTCGATGCGTGCTACGCGAACTGAAAACCCAGGCGGGCAGTGGGCGAAAATACAGAAGAAGGAAGGGCTGAGAGAAACACGAAAACGGATGTGATCTGACTTTTTATTCAATTCTGCCAGGTGTACAAACAACTAACAAACAAACTAAATCCAACAATCCCTTGCTTTCCCGTTCTCTTTTTCCGCTTGCTCGTCGTTCTATAATCCCTGTTGACCTTGTTACACACCGACAAACCCCTCTCTGAAACTCTAAAACGCGTAAATTCCCTTTAATTCGCCGATTTCTAGCGCCTCAAGGCCTCCTGAGCATGTCTTCCTTGTGGCCGAATGCGGAAACCACCATCTTTTTCCCTGTACCCTTCAGCAGCCGAGATCACATCAGATTCACATTCCAGACCTCTTGACCACAATTCTCTGTCCGTCTTCGAGGCAAATCGTTGCTCGACCTCACACGAGGCGCGTAATCTTGGTTTTATTCATACCAAGCCTTTTGTCCCGCTGCGTCATCGCGCATCGCACAGCGAGCAAGGGCTGTACACTACAATGCCACCTGCACCACAATGACTACATCCCTCTCTCTTGTCCACCTATAAATCCAGGGTCGCTCGTCTATTGTCCTCGTTGCCAGTATCCCACCCCGCACATCTCGCTCCCACAACGACCTCCGCTATGTTCGCTCGTGTGACGCCCTTCCTCCTCTTTGCAGCCTTCCTGCTCTTGCTCCTTGTCACTCTGTCTGCGCCTATCATTGATGCTATATATCTTTTTCGTCTGGCCATCGACACTGGCACTTCTTTTCCTGGGTCCGGAGCCACGGGCGCTGTCCGCTTTGGTGTATTTGGATATTGCGTGTCAGATGTTCAGGCCTCGTACGTTACATTTCCTTCCTCTCCCTTCCTGCCTCTCACCAATTCCTCTTATCGCCGCCACAGCATCTTGGGCATAGGGGTTGATAGAGATGCCCGATGCTCCTCGACTCGTCTCGGCTATACGATCGATGAAACTGTCGCCCGTGTTCTGTAAGCAACATCCTCTCATTCTATAGCTATACGGTAATCTAAATTCTACTAATCTCCTCCAGGCGAGCGGAGGATATCCGAGATCTAGTCTCTCGCACCACCACCGCTGCATTCGTTCTCAATCCTATTGGTAAGTATCATCGGATCTACAATGGACTCTGCTCAAGTACTAACCCATTTATCCTTCAAACCTTCCTATGACGTATGATCGGTCTAGCTACTGGCTTGACTTTCTTCGCCTTCGTCGTATCGTTGTTCATGCTCCGAAGGGACACTGCATTCTCTCAGAGCCGATTTGGATCGACCACTGTGAAAACGACGAGGACGTCCAGAATCGCTTCGTTCGTCACATTTGCATTGGGCCTTCTAGCAGCTCTTGCGGCGACCACTGCTTTCCTGATTAACGTCGTGATCGTCGCGGTTGTGAGAAACAGGCTTAGTGATGCCACTGACAGTGTCACTCTCAATTGGGGTAATGCGGTACGACGATTACCTGGTCTTTTTATTTCCTGTGGTGCTTACATTTTACGTTCTAGGTCTGGATGACCTTGGGTGCCGCAGTCGCACTCTGGATTGCCGTCATTGGTGCCATTTGGGGGGTCTGCTGTGGAGGCCGTCGCAGGTTTGTGTTTTGCACCGCCTATTTGGGGCCTCATTCACCAGCTTTACATGAGCAGGAAGCACGTCAACGGCACCTATTAAGCTGCGAAGACATGACGAAATGAATCCTTACCACGACGCAAAGAGTCACAATGAATGCCTCTTACGACCTTGTTCACGAAGACTGTATACCAACTTACGCCACTCCGGATCCGAAGCCTTAAGTTTGGAATCAGCCCCTATTTTAACCATCCAATAATCGTTTGTTGAACCCCTCACACGCAACTCACTTAGTCGTCAGTCAAACTTAACCTTGCATGCGCGCTACAGACAATGCTTTCAGTGTAACATACTTACCATTACCAGCCTTGCATACTATCACCTACCCCATGAACATGGTCTAAAAGAAGCTTGTTGAGAACATCCATGTGAACAGACACCTGGAGAACCACTCCGTTATCACTCCACCACATCCTTCTTCGCTATTCTCTTCTCTTCTTTTTCTTTCCCGATTGGAAATGGACGGACCCATTGTGCGCTCCGCGTGGATGCGCGAATTCCTTGGATGTTATGTAGCATTTCAATAATACAGATGTTTCGGCCTGTGTAGAAGATGTCGAATAGCTCAGACGTCGTCTTCAGGGCCTACACTGAACTCCAAGGTGGTGCCATCCCATTCGAACATCTCAAGGAACCACTACTAGTGATTGGTGAAATTCATGCGATGGTCACCGGTGTGGTGACTCCCTCAGGGGGTCGCGTAAATGGTAACGCGAACAGGTGTCTTTTCATCGGAATTTCAAGGGTCTCGTATGCCCGTCCTCGACACCCGCTTCGAAAATCAAACTTCCAAGCTCTCGGCGGAAGATTGAGGATAAGTCGAATCAAACATCCGGATCGGAATCACGACGGAACGCAAGTTTTCACCACGAGCGTTGCCATCAACGAATTGTAGGCCCTGAGCGCTTGGTGCAGTTGATTTCAAACTAAAACAGTGCGCTAAATACTGATGCTGAGAAATAGTCAAAATTTTAAAGAATGCCACCAAGGACCATGCCCTAGAATTTGATGAACCAGTTGAACGCCGTGAGTAGTTTATGCAGACTTGGAGGTACGAGGAGGGGGCTTGAGACCTTTTGCTTTGATTGCTTTCCGCTTTCCCTCTAACGACGGATGAATTTTGTTAACGACAGTTGATCATCATTCATAAAGATAATGATATGCTCACCTTGAATGTATTTTTCATCCTCCTCCGAGTCAAAGCCAGCGTCTTCTGTGTGATCATCGCCAGTCTTGACTATACCGGGCTTAGATGTTTCTTCCTCCTTATCGGCATTAGACAACTTTTGCCTTTTCTCGACCTTGAATTTAGCGACGTAGAACCCATCCATGTTGTGAACATGGGGATAGAATCGACGTGTGAGTTTTACGCTAGGGTGGAATGTTTTGCCACGGTATTGCGTAAAGCCCTCCCGACCGAACGACAGGCCCGTGTCGACCAACCTGACGTTTGGTCGCTTCTTCAGCGCGTAATCGACAACGGCCTCGTTCTCCTCCACCGTGACCGAACAGGTCGAATACACAAAATAACCACCAGTCTTCGAGTCAGGAGAAACACTGTCGATTGCACAGAGGATGAGTTGCTTTTGGAGATGGGACAGGAGGATGAAATCGCGATCCGACTGGGAGGAAATATTTTAGCTCGAGACCATAAGATAGTATTGAGGTACAGACCTTGTTGACTTTAACACTCGAGTCCTTGCTGATAACGCCAGTTCCACTGCAAGGAGCATCAAGCAGAATGCGGTCGAAGCCTCCCATAACCTTGGGGAACTCTCGACCATCATAGGAACATACAACGACATTTTTACATCCCAGGCGATGGACGTTGGCGGTGAGACTTTTCGTGCGCGCTTTGTTGGCATCGTTGGCGAAGATGACGCCTGTGTTCTGCATCAAAGCAGCCATATGTGTGGTTTTACCGCCAGGTGCAGATGCCATGTCCAAAACGCGTTCATTGGGCTGAGGAGAAAGAGCGATGACGGGAAGGAATGACGAAGCCGCTTGCAGCATGTAGTGTCCAGCGAGGTATTCAGGAGTTGCACACGATGGGGACGGGACTTTCGAAGACTTGGAGGCCGACGTTGGTCCACTTGCCTATTGGCTCAAGGTTCACGCCCCGATTAATCAGTGCTTGAGCAAGATCGCGTCGCCTAGTCCTGAGGGTATTGGTACGGATGGTAACTGGACGGGACACCTCGTTAGCTTCGAAGAATTCGATTGCCTGTCGATTCCATCAGTCAAGTACCGGTGAAAGGGGGGAGAACAGACGCTCACCTCGGCCACAGGGAACAGCAAGAATAGCTTCTCCGCCAGGTAATAATTATAGCCATAATAACTAGCTATATCACTTATCAACTGGTCTGTGTACTCTGACCGGGACCTGACGATTGCCTGTTAGGTTTGAATTAGAGAAATAAAGATGAAAAACGTGCCTGCCAGGTTCCGCGCGTTTCCTGAACTTCCCTAGCACTCGGACACACTCACGCATCCGCCGCTGCAATGTATGTAGATCAGGTCCGCCTGCAGCTTTCTCCTTTTCCCTCTCTTCAGCCGTTGGCAGATGGAAGGCCTCTCCTTCACCTCCTTCTTCACCCTCCTCGTCCTCATCCATATCGTCGAAGTCGTCGTCGTCTGCTTCCAGTGCGGCCCGTCGAAGTTCTTCTGCGTCCAATTCTGCTTCACGTAGGGCTTCCTCGTCCAATGCGCGGGACTTGGCCTCCATGTTGGCCATGGTAATCTCCTCGTCTGAATCATCTGAATCTGAGTCGCTCGAAGAGCTTGAACTAGGCGCCTTAATTTTGACTCGTTTTTTATGAAGATTTGGACGACTTTGTTGTTGGACGCAGTGCTCCTTCCTCGTCGTCATCGGAGAACTGTAGTTCCTGCACTGGACCACGCAGAATCACGCTGAGAATTGATGTCAATATCCTTACCGCTCGCCGGGCAAGGGACTACGCACTCGTCGTCGAATTCATCGTCAAGATCGTTTAGGTCTCCTACGAAACCTTCGTCCGAGTCATCGAAAAGGTTCCTGTCAACTATAAGATGAGAGTCTTCCGGTATGCAACCATAACCACGCACTCGGTCTCCATTTGAAAGTCAACACCGTCTTCAACATCTTCCCAACCGTCTCCCGAGTCAGAAACAACCTTCGAAACTTTGCTCGACCTTTTCTTTTTAAGACGGACTTTCCTTATTCTTGTTGGATTTTGAAGTCGACCTTTTCAGCGAATCCTTTGGTTTCTTCGAGGGACGCTGGCAGGTGCCGACCATCTGCTTTCGTTTCCGGAGACTTTTGCCGGTTATGAGACTTTCTAAATCGCTGAGATCAGGGGCCCCCTGCTGTTTCTTCGCTCGACGACCCATTGAAAGAGATAAAGACGATAGAACAGTTGTGATACTATTAATAGAACTTTGAAAAAAATCCACAAACGCAGACTGTTTGGCCGTGTTAGAAGCAGGGGCCAACGCAAGGTCGATAGTTCAATCCCAGCATTTAGCCTACTCGCAATCCCAAAACGAACCCCGCAACAAACGATGCTCGAGGTTGAAAATCGGCAGTTAGGAAATTAATGATGCTTCTAAATGTTGACCCCACAGTTGGTGCTTTTGAGACGCCAGTTCGCGCGTCGACCGAGTGGAATGCGCTCTCAAACCGTGAAGCCATCCTCGACCAGTCAACACGCACGAGAGATTGCGAAGATAAGTACTGGGTGCAAATGTGAATTCAGCTGATGGTCGCTCCTTCCGCATGCTTTATGCACGTACCTGGAGCAACACGAAAATTCCACCCAACAACCAGGCTGCAGCCTTGGCGCCTTTCTTGACAAAGATACCAGCACAGAGCCCCGTTACTGTTCCAAAGCTCAATTCATATAGTGAAACAGATGACTGCGGTGGGGGCGGGTAATCGTTTACTGGTGCGATGTGGGGATCGCGGCTCTGGGGAGTCCTGATCGGTGACGCTGAAGAATGTCAACACCAGGTCACCAGGACCTATGGACGTTACTCACCATCGCATTTCACTGGAGTCCACCATGCAGCAAGGCCGAGACCAACAGTGGTAATGGTAGCAGACTTGAACAACTTGTTGCTAGGCTTGGTCCTAGCAAGACCGGGTTTGACAGCGGCTGTTGGGAACGAACTCCCATGGCGAACGCGATTCTGAAGACGAGCGCGAGGGACTAATCCCTGTCTGGCACATCGGGCGAAAATACCGGACCCGTTATAGGAGAGGAATCCCCTTGCTACACCAACCGGTGGGACAAACATAGTGAACGTTGATGAAGGAAGAGACAAAGGATCCGACACAAGCGTACATCAGCGTCTGCACATGACGTCACACTACAATTACAAAGTCCACCGCAAGAAGTCCATCTGTGAGCGGCTAAGCCGGGCAATACCCTTTCCTTACTAAGTAGACCTATGCTACATTATAACTTACTAGGGTTCGTTCTATTCGTAAGGATCGTAACCAAGACATCGAGCCTATTGCGATGCTTAGGAGGTGAGAGTGCGAGCGCCTTTGGCCAGCTTAAGCTCGCGGAAGTGCATGGTCAGTCGCGGATGCGATGGAAGGGCTCCTGAGTTGGGTGTGACCGGGAAGGAGCTCGGGGAGTATGGACCAGATATAGGCGATGGACTACGGGGAACGGCAGAGAAGTTGCTATCTGCCAGGCTCTCCAAATGGTCGTCCAAGAACAATTGCTGCGGTACTCTGCGCTTGACCTTCAGTGGCTTGGTCTCGCCCTGAGGTCTCCTCGGGCCAATGAAATCAGCATCGGTCAAAGTGATGGCAGGTGCTGGGAGCACGTCGCTATCCCTCTTCACCTGAATTTGATCTTGTTTGGGAGCATCGAGCACCACCGGTTGCTTTGGAAGGAGCAACGCTGCACTCTCAATCGATCGCGTTCGTCGGGGGTGATAGGACGGTGTCTGAGGAGAGGTCAAGGCAGCTCGAGGATATTCCAACATGCTGGTCCCAGCAGAGTCCCTAGAAGAGAAGGAACTAAATGAAGCCATGGAGCCTCGGATTTCGACGTTGGGATCTGACGCTTGCATCGGTGTATATGGGCGGAGGTAGGTTGAATCTTGATTGGATAGCTCCATAAGAGCTGTTTCAGGCGTGAGGAAAGGATTGTTGTGCATCAAGGGACTTTGAGAGAGCGGCGGTGGCTTCGGACGCTCCGGGGATGAAACCTTACTCTGCAATTTGTGGTAGTACGATTCCGTGAAGGTGCTGCGATCGGTTTTGGAAATCGGCTTCTCTGGTATTCTGTCCCACGATGAATAGGAGCAGGAGGAGCGCCCGTCTCCTTCAGTGGGCCACCGCTTGAGATCGCGATAGATAGGAGGCGGGGGTGGAGGCGGGCGAAGGGGTTGCTTCAGCGTCGGAATCAATATTACAATATAGAGGAACACTAGTGCCCAGTCATTAGTCCATAGGCACAGGGAAAATACTGTGCTATGACTTACTGAGCACGCAGAAAAAGCAGGACCCAAACAGGATAATCGAGTCGAGAGCCTTGCACGATTGTACTAGGCCTGCATTCCAGCTGTTAGGACCGTATCGAGGATGCTAGTCAAGGAAATCATACTTGACTCTACGCAGGGAAGGGTTGGAGTGGAGAGAGTGAAGACGACAATGAGACCTTCGGGTCGTGTAAGTAGGTATACTAGACACGTAACCGGAAGAATATACCTATCTGGAAAACCAAGGCCGTGGCTACGCGGACCAGGTCCGCAATAGGCCGGAAACGAAAAATACTCCTGTACGATAGATTAGAATGCATGTAAGCCTGAAGCTGTAGTCACGATAACCCACATCAATACCAGCGCAACAGAGGAAACTACGTTGACGGCCAGTAAGAACGAAATGGCCGCTTCTAAGTTGGATGGGGATAGGAATGAGGAAACTTTGATCTCAACGACACATGTGGTCGTTTCACAACTTCAACACATTACGCACTCTGATGAGAAAGATAAACAGCCCAGCCGTTTACGAGCATAATAGTGCAGACAACAGCCACCCCTAGCCCGAGGATGGTGGCCAGACCTGTGAATGCGGTATCATCGACATCAGGCAAGGAAGCCTTCAGCTCAAGAGTGGACGCACCGAAGATCCCAGCTCTAAATCGTCCAAACACATTCCATGTGTGGAGGGCCATAGTTCGGAGGACACAAACACAAAAAACGAAAAAAGGGCGAAGAAGAATGAAGTGAGACAGAAGAAAGTTGGAGAAGCAAATGGAAACCCTGAGGTCAACAAGAGGCGATTCCTGTCTATGACCGCTCGAGTCGATGGGTTGCCATGATTAACCAGTGTTTCCTCGACCCTTTATACTGGACAGATCGAAGGTACCGAGTTCATCTGTCTCACGGAGATGTGATAGGTCGATTGCAACCAATGGTAAAGAGATGAGAAAACGTGTTGCCAGTAGCATGATGATCAGGGCTGCCAACGCCAGAAGACCTGTGTGCATTGCGACTGTTATCATTTTTACTTTCCCGTCATTTGAGTTCTGTACGATTATCTCTCGTAGATCGGGTGGTGTACTCGTGATGCTAGTGGTCATCTGGTAGTCAGTTGACAGACGGTACTCAGCCTTCCAAACCCCCATGAAGCAAACTTGCGTGGCGTGATACTGTTGAATCCGTCATAATTGATTGTGTTCTTGTCGAGAAATTACCTGTTATATGGCATGGACCTAGTTCTTCTGTTACCAGGGGAGTAGCTGCCGTACGCGGAGATATAGTGTTTGGGAAGCAAGGAGAAACGCAGGCTGTCGGTCACCATTCGTCTCAAGCACGGTGATGGTGGGAGGTGAAGAAAGGGTTACACTGTACAGCCACAAAGTGATCCCACTGACCAAATAAGCGCTCCTTGGCGGCAAGCATTGTGGTAGAAGGCGCTTTGTTCGCCTTGAAACTCAGTTTCACCTCTTGATACTTATGCGCAAAATACCCT
This sequence comes from Coprinopsis cinerea okayama7#130, assembly GCF_000182895.1. Classification (NCBI taxonomy): domain Eukaryota; kingdom Fungi; phylum Basidiomycota; class Agaricomycetes; order Agaricales; family Psathyrellaceae; genus Coprinopsis; species Coprinopsis cinerea. The sequence continues at coordinate 1,709,890 of NW_003307543.1, read as the reverse complement.
CGGATGCATCAACAACTCCAACTGGAGGCCATGGTCTACTGGAAGCGTTGGAAGGAATCAAATCGCCGATGGCGCACCACTACAGCCAGAGTCCTCACGAGCCCTCACATGCATAGGATTCTTATCCTACTGGTAAGCTTGGTTCCATCGACATGCACATGCGCCAATCCCGCTCAACATGCCGCTGCAGATCTTTATTGACGTGGTCTTTGTGCTCGTCGAGCTGGGCTATACGTTGTTCAATCCCAATTGCAGTGAGCTTGAACCACGAGAGACGCCAGTCTGGATGGAAGCTTTGTCTATTACCTCCCTGGCATTGTCAGCGCTTCTGGTCACCGAAATACCTATCACGGTCTGGTGCATGGGGATACAGTACTTTAACCCGTTTGGCGCCGTGCACTGGGCAGCTTTGCATCTATTCGATGCGCTTATCAACCTCGCCACATTCATTCTCGACCTAGTACTTCGGGGTCGCGAAAGGGAACTGGCTTCCCTTCTCATTATCCTTCGTCTTTGGCGTATTGCCAAGCTGGTGTCAAGTAAGAGAATACATTCAACCTTGCAGCGCGTCATTTGGGTTGTTGATTTCTGACATGTTCAGGTGTCGCCGTGGCCACCGATAGTCTTGAGGAAGAGGTGGAAGCGCGACTCGAAGCAACCAAGCAAGAGTTACATCGGACGAAGGAAGAGCTGGGAAAGGTCGAGGAAGAAGTTTTCAATCTTCGACAGCGCTTAGCAACATTCGAAACCAAGGTTGTATCGAATTCCGCTGTTTGAATCAACGGACGGTCGAGATGCAGTGTATATTAACAGTAAAGTATACATTTCGTAGCTAGATTAGTACTCCCTTATGATTACAGTGGTTGTTGAGAATTATAGTCTGATGAAAAAAGTCTTGTGGAATATGGTTGAGTCCATGAGTAAATATCGGGCGTAATGATGTCGTGAATGTTTACATCGAACATGACTTCGACTAGCTTGCAAAGAAGTCAAAGGCTGTTCAGCAAGTCCAAGAAGTGATGCAGAGATTCGATCATACAGGCGATTTCAAAGCGTCCGCCCTGACCCATTCGCACCCACGGGGTTTGGGAATTGGCTGGTCGTGATCGACGACCGCTGAAGGGAAAGGAGCGTTGTCCCGGACAAGGTGTCTGCCAAACTGTGTAGGCGTCTCTGCCCGAGAAAGGACGCGAGATTCTCGGAATCTCTCTACGAAACGCGAAGGAGAGAAGGTGCCACGTGGGGTAGAAAGTCGGAAAGAGGGAATCGGTGGGAGCGTCTTCGAAGTGAAAGCCGGGGAAGTCGCAGGGGTGTTGCGTGTTGACGACAAAGAGAAAGGTGCATCGACACCTCGTTTCAGAGGAACGTCCTTGGCCCAGGGTGCGGTTACCTCGACGGTCTCGAAAATACCTTTTGCGGATTCGATATCACTGAACGAAGCCCCATGAATATGACTCCTGATACTCTCTCTCTCCCAAAATGAATCGCCCTTTTGAATTTGGATTCTTGGATGGGCGGGGCCGATGTCAAACCAACTGACAGAGTAGACAGTCTCCGCCCAGATGTTTGCCACTGCGATGCGGTGTGCAAGTACGGTAATAAAGAAGGTGAAGAAATATGCGAATGCTGTGGGCGTTGTCAACAAGGTTACAATCATCGAGTCATTGAAGCAGACGTACAAATCACACACGAGAGCCAGATTGAGGGTACGAGGAGGGATGACGCTGTGCATAACTGGTCGTTCGCTGAAAGGAGGTCGTCGTGAGCACAAGAACTAAGCAACCATTAAATGCAAGTTCCACATACACGGAGATCGGCAAAGCAGAGGGGGGCCATTCATGGTGGCACTAATAGCTGCGCCTAAAACGGGCCTGTGAGATTGGTTCGGGGACGAAGAGGTTGGGGCATACCTAGTTGGAATAGAGACAGCGTCACAGTCCACGCGCACTCAACCAGGATGTTGGATGTCCTCGCCGTGGGAATGAATGATTCCAAGAAGCCCATCGCAATACAGACGAGGAGAAGACAGCTTTCGAAAAGGACGAAAGACGCAGTGGCGGAAGAACCCAAGTCGGTTTTCGAGAGCAGGTTGATGTTCCAAGCCGAGAAACCCAACGTCAGAAGGTTGAAGAGTAGGAGAAGGGCTGCTGTTGGTCAGTATGTGTAAGTATACGCTGGACTCGATGGACGCACCAAAAAATACAGCCCGAATCAGATGAAAACCGTTGTCCATTATGTCGCTCCCCCACAGGGTTCTCCCTGCTGTATGAAAGGCTCGAATTGAATTGCAGGCAGGCAATATAGCGTTAAATAACGCACGTCCAGCGACGCCTAGGTCGAGGTAGCAATAGAAAAAAGCAAGAAAATGAGGGACTGGGACGATGTTGGAGCTGAGCCACTCGTCGAAACCCTACGGTCCACCGGTGACAGAGGGCTGGGGGAAGTCTCCATGAGGTGGAACGGCTTTTTAAAGACGCGTACAAAGGCCTTAGTGCAGATGTGTACAAAGCCAACACCGATGCATTTGCCAACAGAGAGAACAATGCGCGACGCGCTAACCGCGTTGGGCAGACAATGCAAGGCGGGACAATGGCTGCCAAATTTAGCGTATTAGTAAGCGAGCGCTTATATTCCAACGGATTCACCAAGATGCAAAGTCAAAGCATTGATTTCCCATGTCCATGGCAAGTGTCTTGGCATTGCCAGGTTCGTCGTGTAGGCCGTAAAAATACTATAAAGACAGATAATACAGACGGGACCTAGCCCGAAGATTGTGCCAGAAGTTCTCGTGTAACCTACAGATAACCTTCTGTCCGTGAAAAAGGAGACGCCTGGGAATTGAGACGGGTGGTGGCGTCAATAGAAGGTCGGCGAGGTCCAGTCGGTCGGGTACGCTGAGATGGCACAGAAGTGGTAGCTTGAGATGGTGAAGAAGGCGAACGAATGGTCTGGCCAGTTCTTCGCTTCTCACCCAGCCGCCGCACAGGAGGATTCAGTTGCGGCCAGTCGCCAACGGGATTCGGAGAAGGTGGGAGCTGGTCCAGGGAGTTTGGCACATAATCTGCTTCGGGGTTTGATGCAAGGGGTGGTGTGCGTGGTGTGCCGGCTAGTGCTCTACGCATATGTTCGGGATAGAGGGAGGTGCCGTGCATAGATTGCATGGGCTGGGACATCATGACCGCCTGTCCAGGCCTCTCATCAATGAGTATAGCTAGCTCCGGGCGTGGGATCGGCCTTGCGTGTTGGAAGTGCTCGATCTCGTATTCCAGACTCAGACCGGAGCGATAGGAGAGGATGGCTTCTCGCACCACAGCATCATTGGCTGCACGGCGGGGTAGAGGGGCGACAATAGTTGGGGTTTTGCTGCTTCGGAATCGACGAAGAGATAGCTTCGAAAGTTTGGATGTCTTCCGTGTGACCGCACCAGAGGGCGAATTGGGCAATTCGAAAAGGCCGTCACCCCAGGGGAACTTCCGGGCGTAGCAATACCACACTGTGGGATCCTCGTTGACTTTCAACAGTGTGAAAATCGTCAAAAGCACAAAGTACACCAAGACTAGTGGAAGGTATGAGCAACGCAGCGGTTAGGAGCCTGTGGCATATCTTCTACTCACGAAGAAGCGAGCACGTCCAGGAAGAGCCTTGCAATAACCGACTCGAGATACATCCAGGACGGTTGCCAATGCCTAGTGTTACCCATCAGAAAAATCAGATATGTACACATGAGCCGAGGCAGAACTGGACTAACCAGAAATCATCGCCTGGCAGAGATGATCAGCTCCCACTGCAGTTGCCAGTGCAGCGCCGACTACAATAGCGAACAAGCGAGGTTAGCGGATTCACTGCCGCCAGGGCAGCCCACATTACATACCCAGTCCCAGTGTGCAGAAAAGTCCAACCCATACCAGCTCAAACCACAGTTTCGTTAAAAAGATGTCCTTGGTGGAGATTTCGCAAAATAGGCTAAAGAATCAATATCCCGGCGTCAGCCCTGTTGAGGCACGGCGATCGTAGCAGAGCTTACATAGGAAAGATAAGGAGGAGGCCAGCGCAACCGACAAAGATAGAATATCCGTCAGAGTGTCGAGCCAGACTCACTGTGACCTCAATGAACACGATGCCCAGCAAAGCAACCCTGAAGAGAGAAGGAACATACGATCGCGCCCAGCGTCCCAGCCGTTAATGAGGCTCAAATTCCATATGGCCGATGTTGCGATGATGACATTGCAGATCACGAACAGTCCTATGTAGATTAGAAAGCAAGATAAATTATCTCTAGGTCACTATGCTACCCGAAGGGAGCAGCTGCAGTAAGATACGTACCAAACGTGAAGTAACGAATGAATTTATACATAACTTGACATGAAAGCGCTGGTCAAGCGAGGGTAGGGTAGCACCGGTCGACGGCTGCAGGGTGGGTCTACAAATGAGCGGCGAGGACTCGGAAGCACGACTGCTCCAAACAAGCGTAAGGATGCACGCTTGCAGAGCCTCAGAAGGTTGTGGTCAAGAGCAGAAGACAGAACCAGAGATTGAAACTCAGCCATGACAATCAATATGTTGTGGACGGACGTCATGATGAGCGCCCGCCGGAATATGGGCAGCTCGGACTGTGCCGCGTGACTGAAACAAAAGAATAAGGGTAATACTAAGTAATAAGGCGAAAATCCATTCTCGCATCGTGAAAATGATCTTCAACTCTGAACAGACATGAATGTTGTTGGGTTGGAGTCCACCCAGGTTTGTGCTAAAGATATCTCAACGGGACCGTTTCGCATCTCACGATGCTCCGTCGAGGCTTCTTGTCCATCTCTTTCTCCGAACGAAGGCTGTATGCCAGGCCCGGGATTCTCCCGCTGAATAGACGAGCTGACATTTGGCGAGCTAAGAGAGCTGACTTCGCTCTGTGCTGGCTGCCACTGGCGAACTGGTGGTGGCCGAGAAAACGTCGATGGCGGAGGGTGGCGCTTGCGATGAAGCCCTGTGGATGAAGTTGACATTGATGACGGACTCGCTTCCTGGTGCGAAGGCAAGCCAACTTCAGGCAGGTATGACCGAACCTCCTGGGAGGTGTCCGAGGACATACGCTCGGACAGCCGCGTCAGGACAGGAGACTGCGAAGAGTCGTGGTCTTTTACTGAGAACGAAGACATGAGTTTGTGAGACTTGCTAATAGCAGGAACTGCAATACCATAGAGAAGGTTCAGTATGCGGGCCGCGCCAATGCGAACGTCGACCACAGGGTCTTCGGTAAGAGGCTCCAACATCTTCAGGATGACATTGGCATCGACGGGTGGCGGGAAGCCAGCGTCGATGTGCAATGCGCAGGCGTGAAGGCACCCAACGTAACTAACGACGTCCTGGTGAGCCAACTCCTGCTGCTGGAGGGGCAAGAAAACTCACGTTATCCTTCGCTTATAGGACGGCGAGGTAGCGAAAGCGTCCAAATCATGTCGTAGTGTTTGGGCAACAACCGGGCTGGGCGTGAATGCATGCCAAATGCGAGGCAACTGCGGGCTGTCAGTTTAACGTATTTCAGTGATGCAAACAGGGAGAACTCACGCGACTAATAGCTGCCTCCCTTACGGAAGACACAGAGTCCTCCAGCCCCTTGACCAACAGACACTTGACCGTACAGAAGGAATCCGTACCACCAAGCTCGAGGAATGTTTCAACCAGTCCGAGAATAGCTTCTCTTTCCCGCCAACCACGGAAAATATTCTCCTTCCATACAACTAGTACCCCGTCAATAACTTTGACTCGCTCTTCCACGGACAAGATGGGCAAGAAAGTCGCCAGAGCTTCGATAGCCTTCGACCTGACTTCCTCGTCCTCAAATCGCACAGATGACCACCAGACAGGCAAAAGATCCTTCTGAGCAGCGTCCCTGCCAACGATCTTGGCCATTTCTCCTAAGCTGGCGGCCAATGTTTTGCGAACTTTACCGTTGGGATTCTTCGACAAGTCAAGATAGACCTCCCGAAGTTCAGGCCACCGGGGACCACCAAGAGTAAGTGCAACGGCTGGAAAATTGAAGGCGCAAATAAGAGGCCTTTCAGGGTCGGTATAGAAAGATTCTGTGGCATCTTCTTGCTGCTGGTTGACCATCCACGGATAGAGAGTTGTCTTGCCCTGACGTACGTCGACATCCTCCTTTCTCCCGAGAAACATTTGCAACAGCTGATCTGGAGGCCCGCCGGGGTCGTTATGAAATGTATAGAGAACCTCCCCAAGTGACTCTAACACGCTGGACCGTACTGCGCCATAGACATCCTTGGACAATGCCATGATCGTTTCGAGGGCGACCGTCCGACGTTGATTAGGTGAAAGGCGGGGAAGGATCGCTGGCAAGGCAAAAAGGGCTGAATGGCGTACTCGCCAGTCAGAATCCCATCGAAGCGTGTCAAAGAGAGGGAGCTGGAGACAATTAACAGTCATTTAAATCCACCTTGGAACAGAATTCCGTACCAATGCAGAAGCCACGAGCTCCTCTGGGACAACCTTTGCCAGTGCGCCCAAGGCCAACGACGCTTCCCGCCGAACGTAAAAGTGACCTGAATCTCTCCCCACCCGTTCAACTTCTTTTACAAAGGCTCTTTGGACGTCTTCTGCCATCAGTCCTGGCCGGAACACTAAAAGTTAGGTTTGAATGCCGTCGATACACTGGCCAAGTTATTTACCTGTCGCAGTAACAGCGGCCATGAGACTCATGCTCGACAATTGGCCAATAGCTGCTTGTTCTTCATCATTCTCTTCGCCCTCTGGCTGCTCTTGCTCGGGATCAAGGGATGGTGTAGGTATCGGCGGGGGCGATGGCGGGGATGGACCCGTGAAATGGTTCCAAGATTTGGGGGATGTTGCCTTGGGCGAGGTAGGGGGTGACAATGGACGAGTGGGTGGCTGTCGCGAGGCATCCTCTGAAGATTCCGAGGGTGTCGCTGGGAAGTACGGATTGACAGATGTGCGAAGGGGAGACTGCGGCCGCTCCTCTTGTGGGGTGGATACTCGAAGGTGCTGATTCCTGTTAGTGTCTGCACCGGCGTCTTCCCGAGCCCTATTAACAGGGTCGGACGGTTGAGTGTCAGGATCAACATCAAGTCCGAGACGACCCATTCCTATGACCACGGAATGGAGGATTTCATGACGGAACAGCGCTCTTTCATCATGTTTGAACATGCCGACCTTGAAGGTTGCTTCGTCATCGTCAGAGAGGTCAATGTTGCTACTCGCATAGCCAGGATTGCCATGGTCCGCGGGTTGGGGCAAATCGGGGGTAGCGACACCAGATTCCCGGTCATCGGCTCTCCTCATTCGCGTGAGCAAATCCACGACCGCAAAGCGAGCAGAGCCGACAATGAGAGGATTTGAGCTTAGAAGGAGAGCGGCCAAGATTGGTGTGAAAACCTGCACCGAGATCGTTGCGGTTGTGGACGTGGAGGCGAAAGTCTGCATCGAGTCTGAATCATCTGGAATAATTTGACAATTCTGATCAGAGTTAGTTCTCTTGCTAAGGGTGAAGGGAAATGTATTTGAATCACCGAAAAGAACCACCAGATGACTGGCACGAGCTCGGTAGCGAGAGCCTCTTTCACGTCTTCATCTGTGTCGTCACATAAGTCGTCTCGGATTCCGGACTATCGATGAGAGTTTCACGAACCTTCGTCAACGGCGAGAAGGCCGATAAGGGGCAAGACATATTCAATGGCCTCTTGAGGAGCGACTTGGTCGAGAAACGTGGGTAGTTGGTGTGCTATAAACACGCGGTGCACGCTCGACTCGCTCCTGGAGTAGAGGTAGATCTTTTCGAGTGTGTTGAGGCTCTCCTCTCCGAACGGCAGGTCTGCGGCGAGGTCGACGATTGCACTGGGAAAAGCGTCATCGGTCTGGATATCTGGCGGGTGTGTGGGTGCTGCGGGGGCGGAGTCTTGGTGCCTGAGGGGGGACTGGGAGACGCGCACGGAGGCTGAGGGTGGAAGGAGCTCGACGGGCTGTGGTGGGAGAGATTTGTGTTCGGAGGGCACGGACTCGTCTCTTGGAGTTGTCGGGGGCGTGTACCACTGGACGGGCGGGGAGAGCGGGGACGAGGGCGCTGTGTGGAACTGTTGTGGGGAAGGGGATTTGTCGGGAGTGCAGCCCTGAAGAGAGAATGAGGAGAATACGGGAGGAGGGGGAAGAGTAATCGACGAGGGGCCCATTGAACGAGACGAGTGCTCCGAGGTCATCGTTGGCGACACCAGCGCTCTGCTCCCGCACAAAAATTCAATCCTCTCCTTGAAAAAACAAAGCGGACGGGGCGAACTGCCAAAATAGGCCAACACTTGAATCAATTTCATCTCCTAAGTATTTATTATCTGCTTCTACTACAAACAACTTATGTCCGTCGAAAAAATACATCTTCTCCATCTATTTACAACTAGAAACAGGTCCATTCATTTACGCTTCAGACTATCCTTTCTCTTCTCGGTGCGAAAACTTGGCGAAAACATACAAAATTTATGGTTCAGTCCTTCGCAGGAATGCCCCACACATCACACCTCGCGTCATCGGCCGTGACGTCATTTTCCCGCATAAAGTCGAGACCCTGCTGATGTGACGTTCATAGTTCTCCTCGGACCGCTTTGTCCAAGCTAGACGCAAAGTATTCGATGTTGTGGCTGTTGAGCCCCGCCATCGAGATACGACCGTTCCCAGTCATGTAGATATGGGCTTTTTCCACCATAGCTTTCGATTGCTCGGGATTTAACCCGGTGAAGCTGCAGGCCAACCGTCGTCAGGAAACATCTCCCCAAATGATGAATGGATCTTACCTGAACATGCCAATTTGATTCAGGATATGGTCCCAATTCCCGGGTGTCTTGTACACCTCGGTCAGCAGACGGTACAGCTCCTTCCGCATGTCAATGATCCGGCTGGACATCGTCACGATGTCCCGCTTCCACTCCTCGAACAGTTCAGGGTCGTTGAGAATCAAGGAGACCTGCAGTCCCATAGGTTAAACCACATGTCTTTTCTGGCCAATTTAAATAAACTTACCAATCGAGCTCCGTGAGACGGTGGATTGCTGATCTCACTCCGCTGAAGTACGGAAAGCTGGCTGCGGACGCGGTTCGCAGTCTCGGCGTCAGGCGAAACGACGTGGAGTGCTCCAACACGTTCACCGTACAAACCCGCGTTCTTCGCAAAGCTCTGGAAAATATTCGTCAGATGCATGTTCGTCATCTTACAGGCCCAGGCACTCACCTGGCAAACCAGGAGCGGAACATTTTTTTCGACAAACCTCCTCACTGCCCACGCGTCCTTGTCGAGGTCACCGCTAGCGAATCCCTGGTAGGCGCAGTCGAAAAAGGCGTAGTGACCGCGTTCAAGCATCACATCGGCAATGGCTTCCCACTGTTCAGGAGTGGGGTCCACTCCCGTCGGGTTGTGTGCACATGCATGAAGCAAGAACACCGATCGTGCAGGGGCTTCTTTCAAGGAGTCAATGAGCCGATCGAAGTCCAGGGAGATCGTTTGGGGGTTGTAGTACGGATAGTCGACCGGTTCAATCCCCACGTTTCTGAAAATGGCGTGGTGGTTGGCTGGAAGCAAAGGATCAGACCGGTAGAAGCATTGTTCTCTAGGCGCACTTACCCCATGTAGGGTTGCTGAGATAGACTCTGGGTTCCCCGTTCCAGCCATAGAACCTCGAGAGGAAGAGGGCACCGAGGTGGTTTGCGCCAGTTCCAGAGATAGTCTGGACAGCGACAGCCCGGTTCTCTTTGATAGCGGGGGAATCGGGTCCCAAGATAAGTTTGGCGGCGGCAGCAGTGAACTCCGGAAGTCCCGTAATAGGGAGGTATTCATGATCAAGGGTATCGTCCTTCAAGAGACGTTCCGTAGCCTGAAGAAATAATGTTGGCGGGTGCCGTGAACGGAATTGCATTACCCCTGACCTTTTTTACAACTGGGAGGACCCATGGCTTCGCATTGTCATCGCGGTAAGCACCGACGCCCAAATTAACCTTTTTCTCGAAAGTATCTGCCTTGTAAGCTGCGGTGAGCTTGAAGATACTGAGATGAAATAATTAGTACTGGTGACTGGGACCTAACAGACGCGTCACCTGTCCGGTGGGGCGAGGGGGACGTTCTGCCACAATTCTAGGGGTAGACGAATGTGAGGAATCATTCCAATGCCAACCATTGAGTGAATCGCTTACCTGCGGTCATGTCTGAGGAGGACAAGTGTCCAAAAAGTTGCTTAAGTCTAGTCGCCATGAGTTGAAAAGATTAGTCCACAAAAGAAACAAAATAAGAGAATGAAGAACGAAAAGACGGGGAAGCTGGGGAAGGGAAGATAGAGGGGTGTGGGGAAAGGTGGTGACCGGCTACATATAGTCTGGGGTACCCGCCGGAGCATGAACGCTCAGAACCATCGTCCACCGGAATGGACTGCGCGACGAGGGGGCTTCTGGTTATCAAGTGGTAGCCGTTTGGCGCGCTTCAGCAGTATAGTCACACGTGATAATGAGGGGTTCACGGTGACCGTTATAGCTAATCTGTCGACATAAACAGCGAGCAGAGGAGAGCGCGACTGACCTAGGTGGTTTGGACCGACTGGGGGCCAGCTGAAATCCGAAGAATCGATATTGGGGGAAGATGAAGGGAGTCGATGAATCATGGAAGGATCTTGAACCAGCTTTTATAAATCGAGTCAATAATGAACGTGATCGCACAGGTAATCAAGATAAATATTACGTTCCCCAACCCACATTCGTCGACATATTTGTTCAGAGAATTGAATTCAAATAGAACCGGCCAAAAATCATTCCAGATCTTGTGAAGATAGGAAACGCCTGTATTACAGCCAAAACTCTACATTATGTGATACAATAAAAGTGGGTAAGAGCTACCTAAAAGCGATGGTGTGTCTCCGTAGACATGGAGTCAGATCTCCCCCAGACAGCCACTGGGCCTCCGACAAAATAAGTACATGGTTTCCATGAAAGCAAGCAGATGAAACAACGAAAACGACCGTGTGTATTAGACGGCATAAAGAAGTTCGTGATGTGATTATGGCGAGGGACGGTGAATGGAAGATATCTGAGTGGTTGGGAAAGCGAGGACGTGCGACGACGGAAATATGTCGGTCATGCGTGTGCGTGGTCGCCAGCGGCCGATGTGTTGTACAGGGACTCGGATACGGTCCAACAAGGCATACGACCGAGGTTATGACGCAGCGATCTTCGCAGCAACGGTCCTTTCGCTCTCCAGCTTCGTCTTATTCCGTTCAAACGCCTGCTGCCGACAGTCCTGCAGGTGGGTGCACTCGTGCTGCTCAGGGAGACGGTGCTAGAGACCACAAGTTAGGGGCGAACATAGACCATACGTCGACGTACTTACCGAACCACAGAATTGAGCCTGGCAATGAGGACAGGACCCAACTATTCTCAGTGCGGCTGAAGAACACTGCGAATCAGTACCGAGGTGGAATTGGCATCGCTTCTTGGCTGGCATTATGTGTTGGGTGTGGTTGTAGAGGAGGACGATGCAGGTACTGGAGACGGGTTGGGGGAACAGGCGATGAAACAAATGAGAACAAGGAGAAAGGGCTAGAAACAAGTGAGAACAAGCAGAGAGGGGTTTATATACCAGCGACAGATGACGCGTAAGCCTTGATCCAGGACCACAGCCACTATCACTCGGGATTGGTGTGATCCGACGGTCTGACTTCCTCTTTGTAATAGACTCAACGCATTTCGTGGAGTGAACAGCCCTTTGCCTTGGATTTTAAGAGAGACTATTATCAGCATTATCCTAATGGTTCAGCCAAGCAGATAGAAAGTCGTCCGTGTAGCGAGAAAAAATAGAAATGGTATCGTCGTCAAAGAGATAGATATAACTTGTCCTCGTGCCAAAGAATGCGAATTAAACAAAGAACTCGAAACAGATGTAACGGAAGCTTTCTGGCATCACTTGCTGCCAGTGTTTTGCTTGCTCACAATGGCTCCGACAACACCGCCGACGATAGCAAGAACAACAATGAGGATGATAAAGAAGCATATCCATCGTTTCTTGCGGGCGGCCGCTGCCGATTTGACAGCATCCTCGGTGTGTTTGTACCTGGGTACCGGTCAATATAATTCCGCAGAAAACATACCCCGCAAAGTCACTTACGCAGCCTCGGTGTCAGCTTGAACGTTGTAGGCCTGGGTTTCAATGGTGTTGATGACTTCGTCCTGCTGCTCGACAAGAATGCTCATCTAAAAACTCCGTGAGCGACCATTACCGGCGACAAAAAACTAGCGGCCTACGTCGTTGAAGAGTTGAGCAAGCTCCGCCAATGTCTTTTCAATACGCTTGATGTCCTCATGTCGTTCTTGCACTTCACGGTAAGCCATTTGGGCGTTCGTAAATTGGGAGTTCATCAACTGCAATGGGCTATGAGTTCACAGCTTTCAGCACGAAACAAGGAAACCAACAGCTTGAGAAAAGATCTGTCCATTGTTTTCATTATTCACCACTGCGCGCACTTCTTCCGGGGTAGCGTCGGGTTTAACTGCAGAACAGCGTTGAGTCTAATGGATCGCTATCAGGGGGTTAGGGTAAACACACCAATCTTGAATTGCCGTTCAAGGCGCTGCTTATGTTTAGTGCGGTATTGCTGCTCTACCGACTGGTACGTCTGGATGGCCTCAACAAACTTGGATTTGACAAGCCCTGTCTATTACACAGCGGTGTAAGCGAAATCTCTGGATGGTAGCCAAATTCCAGCGTACCTGCGCCCTTCGTATCTGTCCGTCTCGGCCTGAAGCACCTTGTGCTTCCAAGGCCTTGATCCTACGTTTCAAGGTGGCGCTCAATGCACTGGTCTCCGCAACCAAATCATCGAGTGCAGCGCTGTTTTGCTGAGCGGCGACATCATCCATATTGTTCAACGAGCGTGAATGCAGTTCTCCAATACGAGAGATATTTTCGTTGAAAGCGCGGATAGAGTCTTGGATAGAGGCAATCTATACATGCCATGCGGCGGGAGGAAACAGCAGAAAAGGCGTTATTTCTTGGACCTCGGGTAGAGCGAGAGTCTGCGCACCTCAGCATAGAATGCTGACATTGCGTCTCCTGGTGTACCGACTGGTGTTGGCGCTGCGTTGTATGTCCTGCTTCCACCGACGTCTGACATCTCATAGTCGGAAAGGTTGTTATACTGGTTGGACCTCTGGCCGTATCCTCCAGACGCCTGCGTCGGGTAGGAATTGTTTCTACATTTACTTGGTGAGCGTCGAATTCGATGTAGTTGCGGTTCAACACCTACGAGCCCCCGTACATCCCTTGCTGCTGGGCCTGTGAAGTCGTAAGATTCGGACACGGTCTCCACGGCAGCGGGAAATTTGACCTACCCTCATGGCCGCAAGTCTGTCTCTCGCCATTATTAAAGAAGAAGAGGGTAAATTTAGGTAAAGAAGAAAGCGATAAAGATTTAAAGGGTAGACGAGAGAGCAGAGATCGGAGGCGGGGTACTATGTATACCAGGAAGGAGAGCTGGCAGTTGACAAGGCAGTGATTAACCCCGTGGGAGTGGGAGCATGATGCGCCGCAGCGCGGGATGACATTCAAATTCTATTCTTCATGTTGCACTGCTTCCCGTTCTACTTCTACAATATCATAAATTACTGCTGCAAGAACTCTCGGAGGACAGCAATTTGGCGCTCGACCATTCGTCGGCTGGTACCACCGATCGCGTCTCGTCGCTCAACACTAGCCTCGAAGTCGAACACATCAAGAACGTCCTCCTCAAACAGAGGATTTAGCTTCTTATAATCCTGGACTGTCAGATCGCTCAAGGAGCATTTTCGGGACTCTGCCAAGGCTACTGCGCGGCCAGAAATGTGGTGGGTCTCACGGAATGGCATCTGCGGGGAAAGGAGTTTTTCAGCATAGCTTCAAGGTGTTGAAATTGGCTCCACATACTCCTTTACGGACGAGGTACTCGGCAAGGTCGGTGGCCAGGACATCAACTGTAAGAGCTTGACGCATCTTGTCCGCGTGGACCTTGAACACGGAGGTTAGCCTGCTGCACAATGCAAATCGTCCTACCATATAACTCACGTCCATGGTAGCGATAACGCCTTCGGTGATTTTGAGGGAGGCAGAGACGTTGTCGACACTGTCGAACAAAGGCTCCTTGTCTTCTTGCAAGTCCTTGTTGTAAGTCGAGGGAAGACCCTTCAAGGTCATCAAGAAGCCGGCCATCTAACCCAAGGTTTCAGCCCCCAGTCCAGAACTAATGAAAAGTGCACGCATACGTTTCCGAATATCCTACCAGATTTACCTCGGAGCAACTCCAGGGAGTCTGGATTCTTCTTTTGCGGCATAATGCTCGAACCCGTGCTAGGACAAGATTTAGAAAGTGGTTTACTGGAAGACAAAAAAAAAAAAAACATACCTGTAGGCATCGCTAAGGCTAACGAAGCCAAACTCGGCTGTGGAATAGACAATCAAGTCTTCAGCAAGTCGGCTAATATGGGTCATAGTCAAGCTCGACCACATCATGAACTCAACAATGAAGTCGCGGTCTCCAACTCCCCACATGCTGTTCTCTGCGATGGTTTGGAAGCCAAGCTCCTGGCGAAGGAATTCGCGGTTGACTACGAAGGGGTTTCCTGCGAGTGGACCACTTCCGAGAGGGAGGACAGAGATACGAGGAACCAACTGCAAGAGTCGCTCCAGGTCGTATCGGAATGAGGTCGCGTAAGATAGCAAGAAGTGCGACCATCGAATGGGTTGGCCTCGCTTTTGCAATTGTTAGAAACAGTTGACGGGACTACCATGATAACGCACCTGCAGATGGGTGTACCCAGGGAGGAGGAAATCAATTTCCTTGTCGGCTCGCTCAACGAGGACGTTGAGTAGTCCCCGAAGGCCTTGCTCGATGTCCGCGATTTGATCCAAAAGCCAGAGCCGCATATCTGTCGCGACTTGGTCATTTCGAGAACGACCAGTGTGGAGTTTTCCACTCAAAGGACCAATAATTTCCCCAAGACGACGCTCATTTGCGGTATGAATGTCTTCGTCGTCCTCTTTTGGTACGAACTTTTCCGGCCGATAAGTCTATGTGAACGCGATATGTCGTCCGAAATGACTCACAGAACCATCTGCCCATTCTTTGCCAACGACCTTCAGGCCCTCGATCATCTTCGTCTCCTCCTCGGGGGTGAGGATTCCGACTTTGGTCAAGGCCTTTGCATACGCGATAGAGCCCCGGATATCTGCGTCATGCATGCGCTGGTCATACTTTAACGATTGGTTGAAGGCATGCATTCTGTGATTCCCGCAAGTTAGTTCCGAGGTAGAAAAACGCAAAGGACGGCGCACAAAGGGTCAGTTTTTCCTGTGAAACGACCTCCCCATAGTTTCTGTTTTGTTGGTTGCTCAGCCATGGTGTCGTAGGTTTTGGTAAAGACAGCGTCAGGTCGGGTCGCAAAAAGGCGGAAATTGTGATTTCGTGGAAGCAGTTTCTGAGCTTTGATGGCCATCATCTTATCTAAGAACTAACCCCGATTGGGAACGCTCGCGCCGACTATAAGTGGCCCCCTTCCCCATACAGCTCCAACTCGTCTCATGCCAGCACCGACTCCTCTCCTCTGAACCAACTGCTATCTCCCATATACTCCGTAAATCTTAACCAACTTCCCAACTTTGTTTCCCTCATTCCTGGGTCGTCCTACCCGGCGCTATCATTATGACTTCGTTTCGGAAAGGGCTGGCCTGCGTGGCTATTGTGTTGAATGCGTATGTCGTGCTGATAGTTGAAGCGTTCTGGTCTGACAATACAGCCTCTAGAATATGGGCTGGTGGAATATTCACATTTCCTCTGATGTCCCCAATCCTGGCAGAGCATTCGAAGCTGAGCCAACCCCAATTGACGACCATTGTCCTCGCGTGAGTAGTTCGATTTACCCCGGAAACGTGTAACGGAGCCCCTGCTTAGTGGCATGATGAGCCAATACACCATCGCATCCGTCGTTGGAAAGGTCATCGACACATACGGGCCAGCAATATGCTCATTGGTCGCTGCAATGCTGTTCACGGGCGCCTACGCAGGCTTCTCGGTCCAGATCTACTTCACTCCGGACGACCCTTCGCCCGAACAGTCAAAAGTGATGTTCCATAGATTGTCTCTGTCATTCTTGTGCGCAGGACTGGGAACGGTGTTTGCGTGAGTTTTCCCAGTCATTCGTGGTGTTTTATCCCATATGCTTACCCTTTGCCATAGATACTTCTCGTCGCTATTCGCTGCCTCCAGGATATTCCCCAGACACATTGGAGTCGCATCTGGCACAAGCATGGCTCTTTTCGGACTTTCTCCATTGTTTCTTTCAGTCATAGCCTCCCGCTGGTTCACAGATCAGTCAACCGAAACCCTCAACGTCACCCGCTACACGGCCTTCCTTGCGATATCTTCAGCTGCGGTCTATTTCTCATCCGCCCTCTTCCTCCATATTAATTCCGACGTTGAGGCAACTGCTGCAAGCCAGGCCGCATCTTCAGACATAGAGAATAGAGACGCTGACGAGACTACTTCTCTCCTGTCGTCCAATCGGAAGCCCCCTACTTATCAAGAACAGTCGGTGCTTACACTACTCAAGAAAAGCGACTTCTGGCTTCTCGCAATCTTTTGCGTGGTTACATTGGGCACAGTAAGTCGCTATCCCATGGGTTCTCACGCACTATGTCCTAAACCCTGCTCGTTCTAGTCTGAGATGGTGATATCGAATATCGGTTCTATCGTAGTATCGCTTCCCCCTTATTCTATAGAGCGTACTGGAGATGCCACGGCACAGGCCTTCACGGCTCGTCAAGTGAAGCTACTCTCACTGTCGAACACGATTTCTCGCATCTCTGTCGGTCTGCTCGCAGATTTCATCTCCCCTGTCGCCTCCTCGTTGCCCTCCGGTTTACAGGTATTCCCTCGAAGGCACCGCATCACTCGAGTCACATTTTTGTCCTTGTCATCCCTGATACTCGCTTGGACGTTCTCATGGGTTAGCAAACGGGCTGTAACTCGTGACGATGTCTGGGTCCTAAGTGTCGGAACGGGCATCGGCTACAGCTCTGTTTTCACTGTCCTGTAAGCCACTCCTTTAGTCATCAAGTTTCCGTGCTGACCATTCAAAAAAATACAGCCCTAGTATCGTCTCCTCCATCTGGGGAATGAAGAACCTCGGCCGCAACTTTGGCATCATGATGTACGCACCGTTCGTGGGCAACCCCATCTTCTCCTATCTTTACGCATTCGTCTCGGAGTCCCATGCAAGTGAAGGATCTATGTGCAAAGGACGCATCTGTTGGGAAGGGACCTTTGAAGTCATCAGCATTACTTGTATTATATCTCTGCTAATATCCTTCGTCCTTTGGAGGCGCTGGAAGGACTATCTCTGATTATTTATGATACCGTACATATGCTTTTCATAATCGCTGTGCTACATCCCCTGTACTAGATATAATCGCCTCATTTCGAGGCTGGCATTATTGCATCCACCATATTACCCCTGTTCCTTTGTGCAGATCTGCCAGAAGTTGAAAGGACTCGGAGGAGAGGTGGCATGGTCTGCGACTGTGGTGTCGACCTTTGCACCGGCTCTGCGCAAAATGGGATTGAGACTGCCTGAGCCCGCTTTGCAAGGTGTGGGTTCAGAGGCCCGATCTCTTGCTAGCTTTCCAATTGACGTGCCACTCTTCCCAGCTCTGCCATCACGCTGTCCAGTCCCTTTCCTCCAACGCCCCAATACTCTTTCTCTGCTTCACTCAGTCGTCCCATTACCCATTCCGCGGCGTCGATGTTTTTGTCAATAATGCTCGCTAACAGGCCGCGTTTCAGTAAAGGCGTGGTCAAACGAGGTTGAATCATGCTCACCTCCATCTTCGTCCACCCCTCTTCCGACACCGACTCTGAATTGCCAAAAGTCTTTTGCTCTCCCAAGAGCATTCGAGATGCTCTTGAGACCGTTGTGGCCTTGAGCCGACCCACCCAGCCTCGCACTCAGCTTCAGAGCAGTATGTGAGATGGAATCTCCCAGTACAACAAAGTTACTGGAGCCTTTCGGAGCACCACCTGTTTGAGATAGGACGGCCCTGTATGCCTGCACAATACTTGGACCCGAGGCATTCATCAGTTGCTTCGACTTGAAGAGGGTGATTTTGACGGGGCCAGACGCGGAGGGGAGGTCGACGACCCCAGAGCCTATGTGGCCACCGCGCGTCGATCTGAGAGCGATTCCAAAGTGGGTGCCTAACGAGCTGACTATGTATTGACCAATGCTGGGTCATGGGTATAAGTTGGCGACAAGGTGGCTAGGGATGTCAAGAACCGCTCACCTGTGTCGTGTATTGGGCATTGGTGCATTGCCGAGGCCTGCGACGAAGATGTGTAAAGATTTTCCGCCGTCAACGATTCCCGTGCTATACGACATTATTCGTGAGCCTTTGGGGTTGTTCAGTAGTTTATTGAGCAGCATGGAGGGACCGGATGGGTTTTTGTAACCAGTGATGACGCCGGGACCGCATCTTGAGAATAGGAACATTTCGTTGAATAGTCAATTAGTAAATTGATGACCGGTCTGCGACCGGAGACGAAAGCACAGCTGGTTGTCGAGCAGGAGTTTGAGGAGTCAGTGCGACAAGCGCCTAGTCATCGCGCACAGCGGCGTTGACAACACTTGATTTCGGTTCTCTCACGGTGGTGATCCGGGCGCTTGATTGGATGGGGCGCTTGCTGCTGTTAGGTTTCTTATGTCACTGTCATTCCGTCAGCGGGACAATCCACACTCGAACTATGCGATGCTTTGCTCCTTGCCTTCGTCCCACCACCGACCATGGCCTTTTCTGCGTTTAGAGGGCTTTTCCGGCTGGCCTCTGCAGGGGCTATGATCACTGCTTTTCGTTCTCTGAACACTTCTGCAGTCGACGCATTCATTCGCAACCAGTATGGAGGCCATCTTCAATATTTGACCATCCAAGGGTCTGTATCCATCCTTCGTTTCACTCTGTTGAACTCAGTTCTCGTCTCAATAGTCTCTTCATTGCCATTGCCACTATGCTTATCGGCGTCCTGACGGATGTGATTCCCCCTCTTCGTCGTGGGTCCCCTTTTGCAATCTGGCAGATGGCGGCCTAATTCTGAGCGACGGACCAGCATCTCTTCGCAGCTTCAGACGCAGCCTTTTCATCGCAGCCATGCCAGTAAGTCTCTCCGCCCAACCTCGATACAATGAAGGAGCATCATCTTCTCGTTCCACATAGCTTGCAGTTATTATCTCGTCGATTTACTGGACGCTACTCGTCTTCTTCCCCGACCTCATCATAGCTTCAGACGTCTCCGCCACCCCTGAACCCACCAGCTCTGATGCAGCTCCAGTGCCCTTCCGCCTTCCGCTGTCTATTGACCTAGGCCTTCATGCTGTACCAGCGCTCTCGCTACTACTCGACTTCCTGGTCTTCGAAAAGAAGTACAGTCGCAAAGAAGTTAACATCCATGTACCTGTCGTGGTGGCTCTGTATGCTGTCTTCTACGGACTCTGGGTGGAGCATTGTGCAAGCCGAAACGGAAACATTTGTGAGTATAGTCTGGGGTTGTCATCGGACGTGCGGCCAGGCTGCTGACACCTTGGTATTTTAGTCCCCTACCCTTTCTTGACCCAGAACCCGTTAAAAGTTAGAATTGTTATCTACGCTGGAGCAGCTTTCCTCGCTTTCGGATCGTTCAAGCTTCTGAACCGCGTCCACCCGCGTTAGGTAACATACAGCGAAGCAAGGGTGTCAGCGCTCGCTGTGGACCGTTCTCGGTTTTTTAGGAAAGGTTAGCTCTTTAGATACATTAGATCAGGTGTAGCCAAAACTTTTGCCTCAACTTGGGCTCTACAGAATAGATTACTTTCACTCAACTTTCACTTCGTGATGGCGCTGCTGGCATTGAGAGTTACATCATTGGATTGACCACAAATGGGAAAAGGTCGGACGCGACCAAGGTTGACCATGAATGCAACGCATCTACCCACTTCCCTCTCATCTCGAGTTTTCCATATCAAAATGTCCTCAATATCGCGAATATAAATTGGAAAACAAGACAGCCTCAGCACGAAGCCAAGTTAGGCGGGTCACCTTCCAGGCTTTCTTGTTGACCATCTCCCTTCTTGCTTGGAATTTCTATCTAACGGTGCGCTTGCTCGTCTCATCTTTGACCGCGCTGTTCCATTCATGAAGCAATTAGGGTCCGGGACCGACTAGGTACACTGGAACTACCATCCTCTTATCCCTATTTCTTCGAAATGTCTGTTCTGGGATCGTTCATGGTCGGTGCTGGCCGCGGTGCTCTTGGACTACAATTAACACGTTCCACTGCAGAAAGTCTGGTCGTTATACCTTGTCATGGAATACAGATAGAGACCCACAGAGGTTTCTTGACAAAAGTCCTGTCTTCCAGCCGTGAATTCATCCCGTTTTCGGTCTTCGAGGACCTCATTATCAACGAAGCGCTCTACGGTTGGAATGTCAGGTACTACATCGCTGTTTTGACGCAATCAAGTACGGGAGCTCCTATTTTGCGGGTTGGGTTTCCGGTGAGTGCCATTCAGAGTGGTCAATGTCAACATCCGCTCACTAACGTCGCTGGCAGAACATGCTTCCACATTTTCCCATTCTCCAAGAAATCTACACGGACATCCAAGATCTATTGCCACGTCGTCAAGTTCACCGAAACAACCACCTCTCCCATCAAACGGCAGCAACCTTAATTAATCCCATTCTAGTCGTATACAGAATTTAAATCATTATGAGAACCTAGATACAGAAACCATAATGTCCACGCGATTTACTACAAGAAATTGCAAACTAGCGGGAAGTAGATATGAGCTTGTAACTGGTGTGGCTGAGATCTTCGCTTTCGTATGCACTGAGCAAGTCATCGTAACCTTCGTCGTCGCCCTCGTCTGCCTCGCTTTCCCTCCTATAGTGCTTCTTGTCCTTGACCTCGTTGGACACCTTCCTCGACCGACCAGACGATGTCTTCCGCAACCGAGGTTCCTGTCCGTCCCCGGACAACTTCCGAACGTTAGAACGATCTCGTGCTTCAGCCGTGGACACTTTTCTCCGTCTGAAACGAGGGGATATCGGTCTTTGAGAGAGACTTGCATCATCATCGTCCGTGGCGTCGAAGGTAGTCGCCCTTGGTGTCGCTGCCATGTCTGGATCCTCTGTAGGCCACTCTACCGTCAGATTATTGCTCGAATTCGGCGTTTTGATCTCGACAGGGGAACGAGGCTTGGTAACGTTTGTGTCCTTCAGCTGTAGATGACTTGGTCGCGTTTGTCGCCTTGAGCGGACTCGAGCATGACGAGATAATCCGGTTGCTGGGGCATCTGATGCATCGAGAGACGACATGCGACTCCTGGCCGCATCCGCGCGAGGGGTTCTCTTGACCGTGTCATTCCGCTCAAGCTCGAACACATGAGTTTCACTTGAGGTGTCTGGAAGTGTCGCAGACCTAGATATGGGAGGCGTGTTTGACGATATTGTGGGTGAATAGGCGGAGACAGGTGAAGTGGAAAGGACAGGAAGCCTTGGCGATCCGGTTGAGGTTGTGGATGAGACAGAAGGACTGAACGGTTCGCCCACGGACGGAGACGGACTGGCCAAGCCACGATTGATCCTGTACGACGGCGCCATAGGTGATATTGACCGACGGTTGAGGGGCACAATCCTACTGCCCCCGTCGGATTCCCAATCCGAGCGACTCGATTTGAAGGCTTCGGATGGCGAGAGAGAGGACACAGACGACCTGGACTCTCGGTTCAGGAATTGCTTCTTGGCTTTCATTACTTCAGCCCACTGCGGATTCTCCGGCGTTGCAGGCGTCGTAGAGGTGTACATTGGGGGAGACGTAATAGGAGATGCCGAGCTTAACAACAGCGGACGAGGCGCGGTCTTCGATCCGGCGGATGAAGGGGTTTTGGCAAGGGATAGGAACGATCTGGTCTTGCTGACCAAGGATTCTTCTTGATTATGGTGGTCGGAGAGGGGGGATATCGACGAGCTCGAGCTGTATGTGGACCGATGGGAACTGGTTGGAGAGTAAAACGAAGGCTCGGGGGATTCGTGGCGGTGAGCACTCTTTTCAGCATCAGTCCCGTCTCCGTTGGTTGTCCTGTCATTGGAACCTCCAGCCCTATTTTGGTCAGCTTTGGCTTGTCTCCAAGTCCCTACGTTCATTGCTCGTGCTCGCCAGTTTGTGCCGACTTTAGCGAGGGTTGCTGCAGTATCTGAATCTCTGAGTTTTTCTGCATAGTTCCAGATACTACCAGTAGACGTTTTGCTCGCGGAAGACGAATAGCCAGATTCATCTTCTGGAGGCTGCAGGGTGTCCGCATGAGAGATGGTCAGGCGAGTCCCAGATAGGTTGCTTCCTGCAATACTGGACCACCAGGAACTTGTAGCAGACTCTCTCTCCGTCTCGTTCCCGTCCTCTTGCTGTTTCTCCTGGTCGGAATCGCTGGAACTCGAAGAAATGTCATCTGGGTCTGGATCAATTTGGTTGGTGATCCCTTTCCACACGGTATTCCGCAACCTGACACCCAAACTGGGTTCCGACTGGCTGGACAGGGGCTGGTTCCTGTTAGCTTCCATTTCGCGCCGTTTCACGAGGTCGTTGGCTGTTTGGATAATTCGCTCTGCGTCATCGACGAAGGTCCGAGGGTAGGTTTGTAGCAGGGATATTCCTTCGAGAAAGGGATCACTCTCGTTGATCGTCTTCGACTTTGTCTCCGAATCCTGTTCCTGCTCCACCCACAGTCGGTTTGTATTTGGAGCACGACCGAGACTAATAGATGCTTGAGAAAAGGGTCTCTCCGAAAGCAAACAACACTCACCTTAGTAACTCCCTTCGCACAGCCAGAAGCATAGAGCAGGCAAGATCGATCAAGAAGTCTAATCGAGGTGCCGTATCGCGCTCCCTAGGTAAACGCGCGAATAGGGCGTCCCAGAAAACGAAAATAGCTGGAACAGGGATTGTGTAGGTCAGGACTGGGGCCAACCAGCGACTATACAAGAGAGGAGGATTAGACAGACACCGCATATTCAGAAGACGAGAACCCACTATGAATAATGAGGCAAGGACGGTTGGAGGCCTTTGGCTGCCTAAATCAGATATCAGGACGCTATCATGAAGAATACGGCGCCGGTGGCCTTACCAAACTCTGGTGTAACTCAGGATCTGCCCAAGCCAATGTCTGGTCCAGTTGAGCCATCCACCTGTGGCTGCCTTCTCCATCATCCAATTCCGAAAATTCAGCCACGATCGCCTCGAATAACCAGAACGTGTCGGCTTCCACATGCGCCAAGTCCTCTGGCTCGACTTCCGCTTGCAAGGCAGTGTAGAGAGGGATCAACACGGCCGGTATATGTTGTGACAGTTGGCCGGGATTGATGGAAGCATGGATGAATAGCAGTCGTAAGATGGCAGACCCATGAGTTGGATGGGCATGCCCAAAGGAATACGGCGGGCGAGCTTTGGAAACCTGTGATGCAGTCTCGTCGTTCTCCTCGGCCACCGAGTCGTAGTTGGAGATTGAAATGGCTGGCATCGCGTCTGCGTCTGTTTCGCTTTCTGGACGAGCTCCATGATCCTTCTCCTTCAAGATTCGATATCGGTCATCGAGCGCAGTTGCTTGCGGGATCTTGATGCTGTCGTCGGACTTCTCAGACAGTGGACACAGATTGGACTCCTCTGGGGCATCTTCGAGATGTGAGAACATCTCTCGCGGTATTCGAGAAAGATGGTGAACGACATTGAGTAGGATTTCATCGCTGGCATGAGGTGGTGTGGTTGGAGGAGGCAAGGTGGTGTATGGTTCCAAGAGACGTCGAACAAGATCCTAGGATCCGTTTCAGCACTTATCTTCGAGCACTTTCCACGACTCACATAGTAGCACGCTCGCTGTTTCGCAATTTCCTTCCCCCATGCGTCTTGTTCACCGGGGAGGACGCCAAGGAAGAGTCTGGATGGCGTTGAGGAAGTCTAGTCATCCCTAGAGCAAAGCAGGACTCACTTCCAGATGCGCGGTCGAAGCCAGGATGGGACATCAGGAATACCTTCACGGGAGTCCAATTAGCAACCGGAAGCGAAGAGCCTCAGATCGAATTCAGAAGCACCGTAGAAGCAAAATCGGCGGAGTGAAGTCATATCCACCTCCTTCGACGGTTCCGGGTTGAGGATTTCGGACAAGATATTGACACTGTGTCGGGTTATTAGCTTCAGAACCACGACCACGCTGGGTAGGTCTCTCACACATTGTGACGCTGAGGGTCTGGCGTCCAATTTCCCCCATAGGTTCTTGAGATATGGGCGAGGTATCGATCTAGTTTCGAGGCTGTAGGGACCGGGGTGGAGGTGATTCTAATGATGCGAGGGGAGACATGTCGGTCATTGTTTTTCATCGCAGAAAGAGCGAAATCCGGCCCAACACGCTGGACAAGGAGATTTCTGAGGATGTGCAATTCTGAAGTGCTATTGTGAGCGAATGTATGTATTCAAACACAGGAGCGCGTACCTTTGCAAGGAACTAGTGGGGCGGAATATATCACACTTGACAGAGCCTCGACAAGGACAGGAGATGGAGTCAAGCTCAGAATTAAAGGTAAGGAAATGTTTAGACAGAAGGAACGCAAGGTACTCACTTGGCTTCCAATTCTGCCAGATGCGTTATGAGCGTTCCTATCTCATTCTCCAAAATTTCCATCAAGTCTCCTTGAGCATCTTCTTGTAAAAGCTTTTGCGCCTTTGCCCGAGCTAATAAGACATTTCCTTGCTGCAGTAACGTCGCGATGTCTTTCCGAGTTATGCTGCCGTCCGCGTCCAATTTAGATTGCAACTGGGCTAGACGCTGGCATGTGAGGCGTAGGTGGGACTGCCGCATGTCATGAGTATTTTTGAGATGAAAAGAAGACAAGCACATGTACCTTGACTGCACTTGAATCCCACTCCAACGCTGACATTTGTCGCAAGGAAACCTATGTTCTGAGCCAGCTGGTGCTTCGAATCGCGGCTCTGCACTGGGCCGGAGGAGCTAGGATTCAGACAGGATACAAACGTTGGATCACAGGTGCACTGAGTGGTTCAGGTTCAAACTCGAAACGCCAATTTAAAAGTCCTTTGCGTCGCCTTTGGCGGCCCTGTCTGGCCGTGAAATCAGTGATCGAACTTGGATCGAACCTGTTTGCATCCGGCGGATGAGTGAGTGTCCATTGCCATCTGGTTGTTAGGAAGTCCCGCGGTCGACCAAGCGTTTATCCTCGAAACCACAAGAACCAATTAATTCTAAATATACAAGCTACTTAAACATTATATATATACACACACACAATGATATAGTACATTTAGAGTGATGGCATCCTGCTCGCTCTTGAAGGTTTGGACAGACGAGCAGACGAACGGGGGCTACTCGACGGAGAGTCTTTCAAATATTCGAGGGAGCTGGGAGAAATCTGCTGGCTTTGGTGTCGTTGGTTTCTCCAAGGGGAAGGCAAGGGCGGGATAAATTCCTGGGGAACGCCGATTACTGGGCTCGCTTGGGCAGTCACTGGTGTCCTCGGCCCTTGCTGGAATAAAAGGGAATAGTGTAGATTGCGCTGGTAGTTGCCGATGGATTGGAGGTTCAGCGGTGGCGGTGTAGGCTTGTTTTGCGGCAAAGCCATTCGTTGGCGCGAATCCCGATGGCTTGAAGGTAGGTGGTGGCGCGTGATATTCGAGGGGGGTTGCAGCTGAGGATTTTGTGAGAATCGAAGACCGTTGGGAACGGCCAGAGATTGCCGCTGAATCACAGCGGCATGGGCGTAATGTTGCATGGAAGCAGGTCGACTGGGAGCTGCTTCCGGTGGCGGAGGGAATCCGTAATGCAAATAAGTCGACGGGGGCATGGAATACACCGACGGTTGAGAATACAAGGACGGCTGAGATGCAGAGCAGCGAGATCGGCGCATCGACTTCACAGCGTCCGGTGACATTGGAGGTGCGCAAAAGCTCGAAGGATGGGGAGAAGGAAGGGGCCATTTCTGGTCGAGGGAGTGCTTCTCGAGATCTTTCTCGTGCTGAAGGACAGCCCCGAGATTTTCTCGACTGCGAAGATGGTATGACACGACACCCAGGCATGCAGTGTAAATAGACACTACAATAAATGGTCAGTCAGCGGCCCCGCGAACTCGCTTTATGACTTACGCAAGGCAGGGATCAGCCAGCTAGAGGTCAGGATGAGGACAATGCGCGTCCTGCACAGTCCACCGTCGGGACCTTATTGCTCGGTCAGACGGCAGTGTCCTTCTTCTAATACTAGCCCGACTTACCCGCGTCAAGGCATTGAAACCTAGGACTCCAGTAGGCATACGCGCCAGCTATACCTGTGTCGATAGGTTTAGTACTATCTTCCCCGTAAGGAGAACAAGACAACCCACCAAAATGTACAATTAATCCAAGAAAACAACGAGCGCCGTCCAGCCATTCACGGAACTCTCGCACAATCCTTTGGATGTTGGTTAGGCCTTGTTTTCAGGAATGGCTTCCTGGAGGACTCACAGAAATACAAGCATGATAATGGTAAGCGTATGTGAGATTAGCATGGCAACAATAAACGATTCTGGATAGCTGTGAGTTTCCGGCCACGCCTAAGTGGCGCGAAGACCTACGCTGGGGGCGATCGAGCGACTCCCAATCGAGAAAGACCAGGATACAGAGGAGAATGATCCACAGAAAGCTGAAGAAACAAATTCCACCTACGATCCCGCCAAGTCAATATCAGACACAGACAAGAGAAGGGGAAACATACCAAACGCAATAGAGCGACATCGTAAAAATACAGGGGAGTATTCCCTCTTCGGGACTGGGTCCACCATAGTGCTGCAGACTGATTCGGACATGAGAGACATCAAAGGCTTCCAGCAGCCGTTCGTAAAGAAAACAGAAAGAAAAGTTCAGGAAAGCGGAAGAAAATGGACGTGTCTACCAGAGACAACGTCGAGGGGTGGCAAGTGCCTGCAGGAAGAGGGCAGCATTGTGCACGACTTGATTCTATAGACTTTGTTGTGGCTCAGTGATTGTGGGAGAGTGAGGAACGTGTAGCTGCCTCTATTGTTCGCGCGATATTTGGACGGTTACCAAACATCAATACAAAGCCCTCGTGTTGTTTGCGTCCTGTTGCAACTGTCTTCAACTCGATTTTGACTTCAAGTTCAAGAAACAAAAGCAAAGAAAAAGCCCGCAATACTGATCATTAAGTATGAAGTATGACATGAAATGTAACTATTTCCGTCGAGCAAGTCGCTTTTTGGCAGCCTTGGCCTCAAGGTCAAATCGACTGCGTTTTCGCATCCGAGGTCCATCCTCTTCAGCTGTAGGACTGGTGTCCCTTTTGCGAGAAAGGCGGCTCCGAGAGAAAACGTCCTTCTTTTTTGCTCTTTCTCTGAGTTCGTCATAGCCATCGCCACCGCCAGGTCCATTGATGCCGCGTTCAACGCTTCGTAAAACGTCTCCAAATTCGTCTTCCAGTCCACCAGCTCGCTGGCGTCGGCGACCAGTGCCGTAGTCAGCGAGGTCACCACCCAGAGCCAGGTCGGCCTCATCACGAGCTCGTCGTTTAGCTTCGCTCTTCTTGGTAACGATACGGGTAAAGTTCTCTTCTTCGTATTCAGTGAGCCGCTTGAGGTGCTTGGCGCGTCCTGACGCGAGGGAAGGAATTCCTCCCAAACCAGAGGCCGATTCGAGGTGCGGACGATCCGGGTCTGTGGGGAGCTGTGCGAGCGCGGACGGAATGACGGCGCGTCTCTTGTCGCCTTTTGCAGGCTTTTCGATGTAGGGCATAGGAGCGAGTTGAGGAGGGCGATAGACCCCGTCTCTGTCATGGTCGTCATCCGACTCTTCGTCAGATCTTTCATCGGCGTTGGCCAGATTTGCAGGATTGGGTCTGAAAGAAAGAGGATCTGGAAGGCATATGTCAGTCATGTCAGACAGGCGAATCGTCAAAGGAGTGTTGTCATTTACCATTCACCACAGCCTCTGCTGAAGTTGACTGTTCTACCGTCTTCAACAACTTTTCAATCTGATATCGCATGCGGTTTTCCAGGGCGCTGATTTTCTCGAGAACTATACGGTTCTCGATAGTAGCATCCACTTGATCGCCAGCATCCTTCCCTCTTGCATCCCGATTGAGAGCGCTGAAGGGTTGCTCAGGTTTGGATCGACTGCCTAGGGTATGCCCAAGCGCCCTTCGTGCGGATATGAGGGCGAGAGATCGCACGTAAGCGATGAGTGCATGGTGTTTAAGCGAGAGTAATGAGATTCCATCTCGAAATTCTATGCTTGAAGCCTGGTGTCGTTAGAAGCTGCCGTGTCCGTGGTTGAGCAAAAAAAATAAATACCGACTCGTCGAGCATCGATTTTAAAGCCGTTCTTGAAGCAGCTATGCTGTTCGTCATTGACTGCAGAAGGGCTTTAAACTCTGCGTTTGTTGCTGGGTTCTCGTCCATAGTCCTGGTGAACGAGATCAGTAAAGAGGTCGAAGGAAGGTAGTGGTTGCGGATAAAAAAAATCAGTTAACGGTTTTCTAGGCCGCCACCCGCGTGCGGGTGTAATGCATGACATCAGCGCGATTATTCGCTGGTCAGAGCCCAGTGCGTTTCATCCTTGAAATTTCACGACCGAGAATTGGCAGATACCTACTGAGTGATGGGCGGAGGCGTGGAGGATGGGATGAAATCTAAAATTGCTAAATGACCTTTATATAGGACTATTTCCATGGGAGAATCGCTGTCAGAAGCCCTGCTCATGTGAGCGGCGAACAGCTTCCGGATTTCTTCTAAATCTCGACCTCGCGATCTGCTCGTTCTCGTTCTCGCGTTCTGCATACATACACCTGAATTCTGGATCGATTTACAACAGTCCCCGATATGCCTAAAGCATACGCAAAGCTAAAGGCCAAAGAGATCGCGGGAAACCTATTGAACAAGTTTGCCGAGGTCCTCGACAAGGTTAGATGTCTTGTCCAGGATGCTGCTTTCTGGCTGAAACTAGATCTAGAAGGACGATGACGAGGAGAAACCTCCTCCTCCGCCACCGAAACCTTCCTCGTTTTCCCCTATTGCGTCTGGATCTTCCAGCCTGATGGGAGCCGCTCATAGTCTCGTCGATTCGTTCAATACCTTGAAGATCAGACCTTCTGCGGATACCCCAGCCGCTGCAGGTGGTTTCGTTGGAGGATTTCATCCTGGTTATTCTCTCCCTGGAAACTCTGTGTCTCCTCCTCCTCTTCACCATGCCTCGTCCGCCCCACCTCCTACAATGCCCGCCCCTTTCGTGCCACCCGCTTCGCCCCAGCAGTCGTTGACTATGCAAATGGCGCTTCGTCCAGAACTTGACACTGCACCCCCAAGGCCGTCTTCTGCTCCAATAACGTCACCCGTTCAATCTCAGGCCAATGCACTTGCTACTCCTTCTAAGCCTAAACCCAATGCAAGCAAGCCCTCCGCATCTAAGCCTAGTGCAAAACCTTCAACGCCGCAGCGCCCCTCGAAACCACAGGCGACCTCTTCGGGTAGTTCTTCCACACCTTCTACGCCCAATGGAAAGGAGCCCAAGGAAGGACAAGTCCAATGTTCCGGGACAACGAAAAAGGGGGAAAGGTGTACGCGTATGGTCAAAACTTCCCCAGCTCTTTCGTCAAAGATAGACTGCGACAGTGATGATGAAGCACCTTTGGAAGCTTTTTGTTTCCAACATACCAAAGAGATATTGCAGGGCCCTTCCGGGTGCTATGCCCGCAAGAATGGGGAGTGGTTTGAATTTAATGGCACGTATCTAACCTATTATCAAGCCAAGCCGTCTAACAGCTTCATAGACTGGATACCAGCATATCTTTCACATGAGACTCAGCTGTCACTTCGGATTGAAATGGAGCGTGCTCGATCCCTGTCTGATGTCGATGGCTACATCTACACTTTCGAAATCCGAGGTAAGTCTTTATCATGTACGACCATCAACCTACTCTGTTCTGACATGGACGTGGTTATAGATGACGACGACAGTGACACGGTCAAGCTCAAGGTTGGACGGGCAGTGAATCTTACCAAACGGATCGACGAATGGTCAAAACAGTGCGGCTCCAAAGAACAGGTATTGCGCGGGTACTACCCGCATCCGGAAGATGACCACGATGCGCAGACAAGCCTTATGAAAGGCAGAGTGAGAGCTGGCGAGAAGGCACCTTGTTGTCATCGATTGGGTAAGGGCTTGCTTGCCACCCATCCGGACATAGTGAAGCTGAATATCTGATGTACAGAACGTCTGATTCACCTAGAGCTGGCCGACCTGGCCCTCACACAAGTCTACTTGGACCCTGAATGGCCTCACATTGAAGTTGACCCCTCTCCGACGCCATCGTCTGGGAAAAGAAATGCCTCAAAGAAGGTAGACCGTTGCCCTGACTGCGGAAGCATGCACAAAGAGATTTTCGAATTCCGACGGTGGTCATCTGGGCCCAATAAAAACAGGGAATGGGAGAACATCGTGAAGCCGGTTATCGAACGGTGGGGAAAATTTGTAGAACTGTATCTATGAATGTTGTTGCACAATAGTAAGTTGCCCAAGGAGTTTTCATACTGTGACAGGATGACTTGAGGCAAACAGAACAATGGCATCGTGCCCTTCAATTACAATATGATCGTACCCTCTGACCAGCTCTGACCACGGGAGTCCACGGTCGTCGCCTTGGCCGATATAAGACCGGCTTGGGCTGATCTCCAATTGGCGATCAATGATGTGCGGGTTGGCAACAAGAAGATTGTTGTGGTATGTTTTAGGCTGTTGCCACGAGCGGACATAATTGTCCTGAGAGTCTATAAAGAGGTGGTTGGACCGCAAAGAACATCCACCTTTTCCCTTTCGCTCTTTGTCCCTTTCATTTTTCTGGGTTGATCCCTCCCACATTTTCCAGCTCTTCTTCCTTGCACGACCGGTCGTTCCAACATGTTTGCTTCCAACCTCCTTCGTTCAGCCCTCCTCATCGCATCCCTCCTCCCTGCTGTAAGAAGTGAAGTCTTTGATGTTGTCGTCGGTGGCCCTGCGGGCCTGAAGTACGACCCCGAGTTTGTTGTACGTATCATTTTGCAGATCATTATGCCAATCCATAGAATTCATCAAACGCATTTCACAGACGGCTGCGCCAGGAGACCAAGTCCGCTTCATTTTCCGAGCAAAAAACCACACCGCCACTCAGTCGTCTTTTGCTGACCCGTGCGCGCCAATCGCTGGCGGCTTCGACTCAGGCTTGTCCGTACCTTCTCTACTTTAACCATAGTGTTTCACTTGCTGACAGAGTTATCAGTATTCCTGTCGCGGCTGATGTTACGGACGGGTTCCCCATAGCCCAGCTCGATATCACTAGCAACGACCCGATCTGGGTCTACTGTCGGCAAGGAAATCACTGTGCCCAGGGCATGGTGTTCGCTATCAATCCCGGTGACCGATTTGAAGCCTTCAAGGCCAACGCCGTCGGTGGTGCTGCCCCCGCTGATCCCACCGGTGCTTCCTCGACTGCTCCCTCCGCCACCTCCTCCGGCACTCCCACACCCACCGGCACTGGAACGGACCACAAAGTCCTAGTTGGTGACGGTGGAAGTCTCGCATTCAGCCCGGCAAATATTACCGCTCAGGTCGGAGATACCATCACATTTGAGTTCAGATCCAAGAACCATACTGTGACTGCCAGCTCATTCGATCAGCCTTGCGTCCCCCTCTCCCAGACCAACCCGCTTTCCGGTTTTGACTCCGGCTAGTAAGTGTCCGCCTCTTCGGTCTCTCCGTGTGGTGCTGACCCTCTTTGTAGTATTCCTGTCGCTGCTGGCGAGACCAATTTCCAGACGTTCACTATCCGTGTGAATGACACCAGGCCAATCTGGGCTTACTGCGCTCAAGGCCAACATTGCGCCAACGGTATGGTCTTCGCGGCCAACGCTGTCGAGGATGGCCCCAGGAACTTCGAAGCATTCAAGGCGCTTGCCACTGGCGCTGCTCCACCGTCTCAGGAAGACGCTGGCTCCGCCTTCTCGACGCGCTCGTCGCTGCTCGGTGCCAGTGCTGCCGCCCTGGCTCTCCTCGTCTCGACACTCGTTCTCTGAGTGAAAAGTCGACAGGCTCGACCGGGATTCTTCTGCACATCATATACCACTTCTTCAATTCTGGGACTTGAACGAATACCACTCATGTTGTACTGTATCGACTCATTGCATTTTTTTTCTATTTGTTTTGTAATGCTTTTCTTGTTTTCGTTCTTTACCTTTTCCTGAACGACGTCGCTTTTCATGGAACGTGTCTTTGACTGTCGCGGTGTGTTGCATACTGATATCTCGGTGAGATCGCAGCAGACGTCTGTATCAAGCGCCCGTGTACAAACAGACGAATCATGACCAAAATAGAGTCTCAAGGCTCGACCCTTTGAATCCGATCAACTGGATGGCTCTCCTCCCCTGCTGTTCTTTGAAATCACGGCGGCTGTGGAGGTGTGGTTGACTTTAGTGCTACTGTCTATGAGTTTCGCGACACATACGACGTCGCGTCCACTGTTAACTTGTCGCATCCGATGTAACCCAGTGATGTACGCCACTGGAGAAGAGAGTACTAGTTAGCAATTGCAGCTTGAAGCATGCTTATCTTCTCCAAGGAATGGAGTCTGGTTCACGAGACTATGCCTGCTTCCGTTCCCAAGGCCCTGCTCCCAGCCTTCCTCCATGATTTAATGCTATGTAGATTTCCGTATTGGAAAGCCGATCCTCGCGGGCATGCATAGTATCATTGGGTCTTGAAGCTTGAAGCATTTCACACGATGCGATCGTCATTTCACTCCAGCGCATCTTTCCTCTCCAAGTACTTCAGGCGACATCAAATCAGATAACCTTGTTGCTGGTATGTGTTTTGGGCTGTGGCTAGTCCCTCGCGATTGTGGTCAAGTTGCTGGGACTCTGGCGTTTTGTACTTACAGCGTATATTTTAAAGATTTGGCCATGGGGTCTCGGACTCGGAAAGGTTGACACGGTGTGCAGGACGAAGCAAGAGTCCTCTACCAGGCGCCGGTACTTACTGCTCAGGACCCACAACGGAGACCTTCCCTTTCCACTCCTCGACAAAAGTTAGTCAAGGAACGAAACAATGGGTCCAGCGCTGGCACTCGGGGCCTTTTCATGGAACAAACAGATCCTCATTCACGGTCAGATGCCGATGTCCTCGGAAGACCTGCCATACCGTTTCAATGGCCTTGTCTCAGAAATAGATAAAGTATCGCTCGTGTCTGAACTTCTATCAGCTGGTGGCTCTAGTTGTCTATCTCTTTCTCCCGCACTTCACCCCCACCCCCACCTGCTTCTACAGGACCTGGTGTTCCCTGACTTGTGCCATTCTGCCCAAACATTATCCTCGAGAACAAGTCATCACCAAACAACGCCACGAATTCTCTAGCCTCTAGACCCACTTACCGCTCCATTCCAGTCCCATTCAAAACCTTAATTCCCATTGAACCCCTGAATGGAGACTAGCTGCAGCCCTACTCCGTCATCAGTAGAGCCTACTAGCCCTCCCGACTGGCCAACCCACTCCCCTCGCCGCTTGGACGATGCTCTGCAACTTGTCGACGGGGAGGATAGCAAGGACTTCCTCGTTGCCAAACGAAAGCCGTACGTCAAACGTCGTCTTTTCATCTGTCGCGCTCTCTCATAGTATGCCGCCTCGCCATTCTGTAGGTCCGGCGCTTGTGCAGACTGCAAATCAGTCAAGGTGAAAATTGGATGTGTTTAGTGGAAAGCGGGTGCTAAAGTAAGTCTAGGTTCGATGCGAACCAGTTCCAGGGCAGCGCAAATGCAAGAGGTGCCAGTTGAAGAACCTCCCTTGCCAGGCTCGAGAGCGGAAAAGGCGCAAGGCAGCCGAGTAAGGTTCTCATGGGTGTTGCAGTCGTAACAGCTCCTTAACCTGTCGACAGAACGCACGAAGAACTTCAGGAAAAGGCACGCCAACAGGACTTCCAAATACAAGAGCTATTGCGCCAGTACGATAGTCAAAGAGCGGCAGACAAGATCACACATTGGATGACCAAATCGAATCCTTTTAATTCGAGAGGTTTCCCTGGTAAGAGGTTACCCCCGTCCGTTGACCCTCGCATGTTCAACGTTCAACCACCACAGCCAACAGCAAGTCCGCTGCAATCCGCCATCGCTGGATGCAGCGTGGGCTTTCCGTGGAGCAGGCGAGCTTGTCGTACTTCAGAAATGGTTGGGCGATATCTTCTTCTAGTAGTATGAACCTCGACTTACCAATGGTGGATCGATGAGTAGCAGGTCGGCTGGACACCGCCAATCTCCCCGCAATTGTAAACCACTGTGACCTTTACCCAGAGGAAATTGAGGACCTTTTTGCAATGTGAGCGTTCCACGGACGGTGAGCGATCATGGACTGACCATTCGTCTAGTTTCTTCAATCAAATCAACGTGAGCTTGAAAGGCTACCACTGTATCGAAGGAACACTCACAGGGCCTTGATTCAGCCGTATTTCTCCATCCTCGACGAAGGCTATCACAAGCCGGCCACACTTATCTGGACCGCACCTTTCCTATTTACCGTCGGTGTGTACCCTCGTCGTGAGCCGTAACATACAAAATTGATATTTTCCAACAGTCTGTGCTATTTCCTCTCGACATTATGCCAGTCGTCCCGAGCTATATCCTCTGGCCATGGACTTTGCTCGGGATATGGCTGGGAAGGCTCTTGTCGAGGGAAAGAGAAGTATCGACATGTGCCAGGCCTATTTACTCATGGCGGTGTATCCTGTTCCAAAAAAGAAGTGGGTGGAAGACCGAAGCTGGTTGCTAATGGGTGTGGCGATAAGGCAAGTCGATTTGTCCCTTGATGAGTAACAAGGTTTGACAGAAGCTGTTGAACAGGATGGCGATGGAACTGGGTCTGAACCAACCTGCACCAGGTGACTGCTCCGAAATGGAGCGCCTGAACCGCGTCCGAACCTGGCTTACCTGTTATTGCGTGGATGGCTCCCATGCGATTCAGTTTGGTAAAATGCCCATGCTACCATTGGACGACTACCTTGCTAGGACGCTGTCGAACACCTGGTACATGTCCTCGAATCTGAACAACCCCTTCGATGTCCATCTGTGCGGTTATGTTCAAGTATTATCTATCATGGCGGAATGGCGAACGGCAAACGCCGCTCAGTTGCAAGACCCCAATCTGAATGTGGGCAACTCTGATCTCTATTGATAGCTCAATGCTGATAGCCCGGGGATAGGATTCAAGTATCATCGAGCTGGCACTTGAAACACGGGGAAAGCTTCAGAAGGAAATCGGGAGATGGCGCGAGGCGTACGCCCGAGAACTACAGCTTTTCCGTACGTCTCATATTTAGTCGGGGGAAATGCAGGATCAATTGATTGAAACCTTTCTTAGCTCTACCCATCTGCCGATATCGTGCGTTTACCACACCAATGTAGGAAGTGTTTAACTTGTCGCTAGAAATCAGACCGTTAATTCCACTTTTGCCGCAGGATCACGGCGTATCTCGAGCTGGTGGTCCTCTCCTCTGGCTTTCAAGCCGAGTTCCGAAGCGGGTCCTTTGAAAGCTCTGTAGTACTCCCTCTAGCGCTTGGTTCTGCACACGAAGTGATCCGGAGCGTCATCGAAGATTTAGCACCAACAGGGTACCTTCGTTACGCTATGGATTCCAATTTCCTTTATGTTTCCTTCGCGGCTTCATTCTTGATCAATGTAAGTGTTTGACTGATAATGAATGTAGTGGTCCTTTTTACAAACAATACCACAGTTACTACGGCCTAAATTCAAGCGAATGCTTGACGAATGCCAGCGACAGAGAATAATTGACGCTGTAACAAATCTTACGGAAGTGCTGACATCGGCCAAGGTTGCACTCGACGCAAGGCACACGCCAGTGCTCTATGCGCGCTTTCTACTTTCCCTTCTCAACAAGTACCATTACCGCGCACAGTCCATAACGCCCTCGATGTCCAGCCACGTCAAGGCAAGTCCTACCCCGCCATCCGATATGTACTTCTGGCCCGAAGTATGCAATTCCTCGGCCAGCGTGGGCTCTCCCTCGGCGCTCGGTGCTAACTTTGAGGATGGCTTAATCTACTCGCGATTCGGGGAGGCATTGGGCTTACAGCCTTCCCATCTAATCAGGCAGGAACCTGGATACTACGGTGCACATCAGGGCGTCAGCTACTCAGGAGATGTCTCTTCGTTCCTCACGCGGAATGAGTCATTTGACCTGAGAAATTCAGCTCCAGGAGGAAGGAGTTTTGGGCCTTTATCGTGAAGAATGGATCCTATCTGTATCATAGTTTAATACCGGTGATATCTGTAGCATTCCCTTGTTTTGTACCTGGAC
The DNA here is from genome assembly GCF_000182895.1 of Coprinopsis cinerea okayama7#130. NCBI lineage: Eukaryota > Fungi > Basidiomycota > Agaricomycetes > Agaricales > Psathyrellaceae > Coprinopsis > Coprinopsis cinerea. The sequence continues at coordinate 1,673,420 of NW_003307543.1, read as the reverse complement.
ACGTCAGTGTCTCAGGTTTTACCCCCATTCCTGCATCAGATGGGTCACTAAATTACTCTAAGTATATGGTAGCGATATTTATTTTTAGCAAGTTGTTACAGTGTACACTGTACATTCCCAAATCCGTACGTTGTACAACCTATATACAGCCCGTGTAATCAAGCCCAAGTTCACTTTGGTTACTCGACTGGGGATGGACGTCGTATTTATAGAAGAACTGTAAGCAAAGACGTCGGAAGCAAGCTTCGTGGGCAATCTGAGTGAAACGGAGGGAGTTGATTGGGAAAAGGCTGGGTCCTGGCTCGGGGTGCTTAGGACGGCGGAAAAAGATCGAGTGTGTTGCTCGATCAGCATTAACTCCTGAAACCTCCCTGTATATCGCATCAGAGGAAACCCGGTGCCCTCTGTGTCCGGGTCTGCCCGGAGGGCCCATACCAATTTTATGACTCCTTGTATCCACCCATCTTCGCCCTTGTGTTTTGCGGGCGCTAAAAGTTTGATCAGTGGCACTGCCACATTGTGTCACAAACAACCAACAATGTCGTGGGAACACCGACGCGTTTTGGTGTTCGGCCTCGTGGAGGCAGTTGTTAGCTGTCTCTTGGACCATAACTTTACCCCTGAACTACTTATATGGATCGGTTCAAGCCGCCCCGCTCATCGCCTCCAGCCTCTCGCCTCAACAGGATACTACAAGACTCTGCTGATGTTTCATCCTCGATGGAATCGCTAGCGGCAGAATTGGCAGAGCTGTCTGCAGACGAAATAGGTCTCATCGACGCAGTGATTGCTCGAGCCGGGACTTCGGCGACAACGTTTCTAACTATCTTCAAGGCCTACAGTGAAGTTCTGGCAGAAAGGGGGTTAGCAGACGCTAACGAGACTGTCTGCTACGGGAAGCTGTTGAAGCTTGGAACTTTGAAAGGTCGAACATGGGTAGAGAAATGGGAGAAAGTGAAACCCAAACGAATCGCGGTACGTCCCCTTCCTTTACAACGGAATAAGCGACCCCTCTGAAGAGTATGTAGGCCCCTCCACGCACTCGACCCGCTGCGCCTTCGATGCAGCAGAAATCGTCGCCCTATGGCCAAGCTTGCAGCGTCTCCGATATTTTCAATCCTTCCGACATTGACAGCACGACCGACTTTGCCGAGTCGACACCGCGACTACAAACTCGCGTCAGCCGTGTCACAAATCGACCTGCAGCACCTCCCCCAGAGCGAATGACGCGTCAATTTGGTAGGGCATTGCCAACCACACGACCCTATAGTGGGGAGTCCAGTCGAACACATCGGCCAAGCTCTCCAACGAAATTGAATCGGCCAATTTCGCCTACGAAACCGTACCAACCCAACATCCAGACCAAGCCCCGCACTACGGTTCATACCACATCAAAATTCCATCCTAATCCTGTTCCTGCCCAAGAAACTCCGAAATCCAGGGTAAGGACTGTCAACGAAGCGGAAGCGTGGAGGAGAATACAGATGGAACGGGACGAACAGAACGCAGACCTGTTTTACCAGGACAAGCTGACGGAGCGGTTCTGGACGATGTGGAGACAAGGTCACGAGTGGATTACAGTAAGCGTGATACGGTTGACCCGCAACGTTTAAAGACTGACAAACGAATAGACCACTAGCGAGCAAGTCGCAAATGCCCGTGAACGCCTTATAGTGGAGCAATCCCTTCAAAGATGGAGGGATAAATTCACGCTCCAACGCAATCGCGTCCAGCTTGCGGACCAATTCGCGAAATTACTGGTCTTTAAACGCTGGTACGGCAGGCTAGAGGAGGTTCGACACCGAAAGCGGCGCCAAGAAATTCGACAGGAAATGCGACTCAACATGAAGAAGATTCGCGACAAATGGGAGCACCGAGTTACTCTTGAAGCATGGAACCGATGGCGCCAGGCCCATCGGCTTCTACTGCTTTCAGAGAAGTGCAACGAACTTGTCGTTCAACGATTCTATGCTGCCTGGAGGAGCAAGTGGCTGCGAATAGGAGATTCCAGTGCTCGTGCCGAAGAATTTCTTTACGCACAAGAAACTAGAGTTGTCAGGACAGCCTGGCGGCAATGGAGGAAGGCAACTCAATTCAAAATACTGGAGGCGACCATGCGCAGACGAGTCGAACTTCGCATTCAAGACAATGCTCTCACTCGCTGGCGGCAGAGTCTGTATGTGGTCATACCTGCTCAGCGCCGTGGAATTCGTGCTAATCCTTTTTTAGGCGCGATTGCAATACTGCAAGTGATTTCTACGAGCACACCTTGAAGAGATTGGTGATCGCTAAGTGGAGAAATGCCGTGGAACGTGTGGACGCCATGGAACGTCGGGCAGACAGACAATTAGCTAAATCGGATATTGTCTTCTTGTTCGCCTTGATGAAAATCTGGAAGGACAAGGTGAACGGGAATGTGCTGGAACGCAGGCGGATCCTCAGGACTAAGCACTCAGTGCTTGAAGCATGGGAGCGGAAACTTCACCAACGGCAGGCTGATTATGGTTAGTGCAAGATATTATTGCTACCAGCGAATCGCTCACCCACATCTCGGCAGCCCTTGCTGACAGGTTTAGCCAGCGGCCTGGCCTGGCCATCGTCATAAACTGTTTTGCACAGTGGCGGCACGCGTACCACGAGCTGCAATCCGTCCTACGAATGGCTGACACTTTGTACAATGACAACACCATGGCCAAAGTGATCATGACCTGGAGGAAAGGTTTGCGGAATAAACTAAAGATGATCAAGATGGCTCGTGCGGCCCACAAGTATTTCCTCACACGCCAGATGTATGCCCGATGGAAAGAGAAAGTGGAAGAAAGGAAGAGAGAACGGTTATTGCAAGTCTACTTGTTAGCTATACAGAAGCGGAGATTCCAAGGTAAGCATCTAGGATCTCTGACATGGAACGGGGAGATGCTCAACGTATAACTAGCCTGGCTGACGAAGACACGGGTGAGGACGAGCAGGGAAGCTGCCGTCCAGGCTTTCTTACTCCACAGGGACAAACGTACTCTCAATGCCGCACTCGTTCGTTGGGTCCGTCGCACGGTGGAAATCAAAGAGCGGGAGTTCCAGATTACCGAACAGTGCAAAATGATTACCCAGATGTAAGCACGATTTGGACTGTTCAAATGCCTCCCCTGACAGTGTTTTCCTCACACAGTTCAACTTTCAACAAATGGAAACAGTATTACAAGCGAAGGGCGGAGCAGAGAAGTCTCTTAGAGAACTATCACTTGGTTCGGCGAGAAGGTAGTTTCCTTGCGTGACTTCCCCTCTGGAACCAAGCTAAATTGGACGTAGAACTGCTTCATCGAGTCTTCAGCCGTTGGATGGCACTCACGCGACTGGCACGTAGTAGGAGGCAAGTACTCCATGACGCTGAAGAAGAGGTCCGTTTGCGCACCTTGGAAAAGTATTGGGAAATCTGGAGAGAGAGGAGGCTGAAAGATGCGGTCAGTATAGTTTTACTCCAAGTCATGGCCGCAAGTGCTCAAGTGCTCATATCTGCTTCAGGAGGACGAATTTCTGCTCCGTTGGAATGGAAACACGGTTCGCACTCACTTCAGGCGATGGTATGATAAGACAAAGACTCCACCAGCCATCCAATTCCATGCTGTACGGGTGAAGCGGCGATACTTTGACCTCTGGAAAGAGGGCATGTCGCGGGCTGTACAGGTGAAGGAGGCGCGTAACTTGCATCGTGCCCGGCTGCTCGGTACGTGGCCAACCTTTTCATTTGTGTGGCACAGTCCTCATGGCCTTGCAGAAACCTATTTCGTCAAGTGGCTCGAGGCGTGTAAATTGAAGAAGACGAAGAAGGCGATAGCGTGAGTGGTCGATTCACATCTCCCATTTGAATTGTGATTCTGATTTCATTTCGCAGTCGTGCTCGAACTCTGAGATTGCCAACTGCGGTTCCCCGGAACTTACCGCCCCCAGTTCACTCCAGGGTTTACCCTCGACGCGATCGCTTTCTCGAGGCGCCTTCGAAAGGGCTTGGAACAGTGGACAGCTCTCCCACCCATGCTCCATCGGTGATCTCTTCAACATACGTTGGGGTTCCTTCTGCATCTATCTCCGTCAAGAGTGCATCCCCTCGTCCCTCGTTTGCTCCGCTCAGTCGCGATAGGAGCCCGTTCCGGTCAGGCGAAGCCACCCCGTTGTCCCGAACACGAAGCGAGGACGGCATTGCCCCAGCCCTTGTGAAGAAAGCCCCAAGCTCCGTGACTTCCCTTGATGCTCCAATGACAAGAAGAGTGTGGCCTGACCTCTCGCGGAGACCACGGTTGCATATCCCCAAGTAAGGTCGGGGGCGATGCAAGGATGTGCCTCGAGCGACTCATTAATTTATTGCTTATTTATTTGGACATCCGTGTACAATACCAGGCCACCTGTAGCATAATGGCCGCACTGATTCAGGGTCTCTGCTGGAAGTTAGGAATTCTGGTAGTATTGCCATCCGACCCAATTGGCGATCACGAAGTAGGCACTTGTTGGCACCAAAAGGATGACAAAGTATTTGTAGTGGGTGTCACCCTTGAGGGCGTCAAGGAGCTACGAAGCAAGTCAGTCAGGAGCACATTGTGAGAACATGTTTTAGCGTACAGGGATGTCTGTACTCGGAATGAACGCACTGAGCAGAACTGCGTAGGCAGCCACTGCGAAGAAAGTTGCAGACAAAACTACGACAGCATGGCCAATGTGCAACATGGAGGTCGAAAGCAGAGACGCGCCCTGGGAACCATCTGGTTTCTGAGGTTCTAAACAAACTCAAACTTTCCGGCAATGCATATCGGTTGGCTACGCTTGGACGATGCTTAACACTTGACGACCACCTTCGTTTCTTGCTCATGGACGACACCAGCCGCGACGCGACGCAACAGATTCATCCTGGGTCGGTTGAAACATTCCTTACCAAGAATTTTGACGAACTCGCGTAGAAGGGACGATGGCCACCGCGACCAAGTCGATGAACAGGATCGCTCGGTGACAGACTCGACAGAGTCCTGCGAGCAGCCTCAGGCGGCAGCTGCGCCGAAGACGTTGCTCCCGGATATCCCCTCTGGCGAGCTTAGCTTTGACCTCGGTTTCGCAACGCCTGAGCAGACGGAGACTACCGAGTAAGCGATATGGGGTGGGGCACATTGTGTTATCTGACCTCCCCATGTACAGGTTCCAGAAGCTGCAAAAGCGAGCATCGAATGTCATGAAGCTAAGCGAGGAGAACGACAAACTTAAGGAGGAATTAAAGGCGATGACAGAGCGACTCGAGGCTGCGGAAAGGAGAAAAACCGAACTACAAGCGCGGCGCCAACAGGTCATGGAACCTCCCTCATCCTAGATTTCTCACCACTTCCTCCGGATCTTGCCCCGATATTCCCCAACGAATCAAATGTATCTTCATGTAGGCTTGACTTGAATCACATCACCAGTGTGACAAGATCCTGGGGCTGCCACGGTTGAACTGCTTTACGGCGTCCCTACCTTCGGTCGAGATTATTGGAGCTGCTGAGGAGCTCTATTCCTATTTCAAGAGCCTATGATTTAGGAAATTGCGTCGATCGATCGCTATTTCCCCTTGGGGCCAACTCACTTTTCGTTCATATAGCAGTCTGTTCTCCTTTCCTTTCCCCCCAAGCCCTCCTACTCAGGTAACGGCCTCCGCCTTTCGACTCAGAAAAATAGCTCACTGATATCAAAGTGTCTTTGGCAGCGATTCGAACTCCATGGCGACTAACACTACTATGCCCGCAAAGAACGAGTATGCTAGAAGTCGTATAGGCCAGCCTTTAGTTCGAAGGCCGTCCATTGATCCCTCCAAACTCTTACCCATGGACAAGTGAGTGGACCCATATTCTTTGGGCGCGGCTGCCTCAAGATGTGCTCACTGGTCTCCAGGACTGAACACATTGGAGGTCACGACGTTTTCAATGTTCTCTTCGTCGGCGCCGGTAATATTATGTTTGGTATGTGCCAAGGAGTTGTGTGAAGTGACTGTCACCTAAAGCATCTCCCCAGGATCACCCGAGGGTCCATGGAATCATTCCTTCCGTCTCGAGCAGTACGTACCATTTGACTATTGTCGGACCCACTTCTTATCCAACCTATTCCAGTAAACTTGGGCCGCGCTTGAAGGTCGTCGCGCTGATTGACCCTGACACACGACGAGCGAATGAAGTTCTTGGCAAAAAGCGGGACTCGTTCGTCGTTTCTGCCTATCAGAACACCAGGGTATGCAAGAACCTCGAGGAATTTGTCCAGACCATGACTCCCAAGGAGACGCCTCGAGCCGTCGTCATTGGGAGTCCCCCTATGTTCAGAGGCACCGAAAAGCCGGGAAGGAACATCGAAATACAACTTCTGGAACACTTCCCAGACGTCGCATTGTTCGTGGAGAAGCCGGTTGCGACAGGTCCTCTTGAAGAGATGAAAGATTCCTATGCAGTTGCGAAAGCAATAAGCGACCGCGAGACCATTTGCTCCGTCGGGTTCGTCCATTGCTTTGCAACGGAAGCTTATGATGCTCACTATCGGTCAGTTACATGTTGCGTTATCTCAAGGCCGTCCAGATGATGAAGAAAATTATTCACGACAACCATCTTACTGTCATGTGCACCATCGCTCGCTATGCTTGCGCATATGAGGCCATTGCAAAGCCTGACTGGTGGGACAAGTCCAAGAGGTGCGATGGACCGACTGTCCCGTCTGCCTAATTCTCATTACTATCGACAGTTTCGGGCCTGTGATTGAACAAGGAACGCACTTCTGCGATCTCTCTCGTTACTTCGGTGGCGAAGTCGATTTGTCCACGGTGGTGGCTCACTCCCTCGAATGGGATGAACATGCTGGTCAACTGTCCAAAATGACTGTCGATGAAAGCAAGATCGCACCAGAGAATAGAATCCCTCGTGTTACTTCCGCGACCTGGTGGGGGACTTTTCTTTTCCTCTTCGGCGAGCTTCGCTGATTCCTGTCAACTCCCAGGAAATATGAGAATGGTGCTGTGGGCAACTTTGTGCACGTGGTCGCCTTGCAAGGCCAGAACTACAGTTGCGAACTCGAGGTCTACGCGGATGGCTATAACCTAAAGTGAGTCGTTGTTCAGTCGGCAGCACATGTTCTGACGGTATCACAGGCTCGTGAACCCCTATGTCCAGCCCATCCTCTATATTCGCCAGCCAGGAGACGACAACGAAACTCAAATGACCTTCCCTGACGATGATCCCTTCTTCTCAGAAATTTCAAACTTTATCGACAAGATCGAAGATGATGACTCGGAATCGGGCAATATTCTCAGCAATTATGAAGGTAGGGGTCCACTTTGGAGTTCTATCTTGCTCGACTCGGTGTTCATTTGTTGATAGATGCCGTCCGAACATACGAGTTGACTTGGGCTATCCGTACCGCTGCTGAAGCGTCGAGGGCGAAAACGAAGGCTTTGGCCCAGTGACCTGGGACACGGAAAACCGTAGATCCCAGTAGAGGAAGTAAAGGCCACCCCTGGCAGATATCTTCTTGCGGTTCTGTTTCTTTTGGCTAGAACGAACAGGAATACGAAAGACATATTGTATTATTGGCCATCCTTTTTTGCTTTCTTTGACGGGTTCTCATCGTCTCCAACTTCGCTCCTCCCTTCCCTAGCACCTTCCACTTGATCCTCCACTGGGTGTTCAACCATCTTTCTCTTTACTGCTGGTCGTTTAAACTTTTTCTCTAATTTGTCCCATTCCTCTTGTAAATGGACTTTTAGTGTTGGGATGTTCTTCATGGCTGAGCCGCAGGTAAAGCAAGCGAGGCTGTCCTTCAGTAGGCTTTCGTACTTCTTTGGGTTTAGTTCTGTCACCTGTATAATGTTCAGAGAATAAGTGAATAAGTGGGTTGCATCGCATATTCTGGCTGACCTGTTCGAAGTATTCTGGTGTTGATTCAAACCACTCGAGAACGTCGTCAATATGTAGGAAGAAACCCAGTGAAGGATGAAAGGAATTGTAGTGTTTCTTCTTTTTCATTTTCTCAGAGACCAGGTCTGCAGAGAGGACATGCAAATGGAGATGCCTATAGTACGATGATTCAATAGGATTGGGGACGACTTTGGAGAAACTTACTCCATGGATGGTACAGCATGAAATCCGACCCACACACCCCATTTGAACCCGTAGCGTTCCACCATCTCTTCTTCAATCTGCCTCTTCACACTGTCAGCCTCACTCTTCAGTTCTTCGATCAGCTTCTTCGCCTTCTGTTTATCGGACGTTCTCAGTAGAGCCTTGAGATTGCGCAGCTCTTGAACTGAAAATTTGCCCTGGCTTTCCTCTCCAGCGACTGCACCATCCTCGATTCGAGGCAAAATGAGAAAGTGGAATATGGACTTGGGGTACGCATCGAAGATAGTCAGGTATTTGTCAGAGGACTGGAATAGTACAGCGTTGGGTAGACTGCTGGGCATTTTTGCCGCATATTGGCGAAGGATTGTGAGGTTTGACATTGCGGTGACGTTTGAAGCTCTGTCGACCAAACCGCGCTCAGACTCGTGCTGACTCGCGTCGCCGCCCACGCCATCAAATCAACGGAAGCAAAACATAAGAGGGCCTGAAGAACGCGGCCGTGACGCGTACAGTCATTACCCGGCCAGTGGGACAGCAAAATTGGAAATGTGTCGGAGAAATTCTGTGATGGCCTCTCCGTAAAATAAACTTGATACTGGGATGTAATATAGGTACAGGTACTAGAGTATGCAGTTAATCAATGGACTTGTGCAGTAAATGGATAGAAATTTGAAAATCAGTGAAGGTGCTCGTTATCGGCCCCATACCTAGCCAGTGGGACGTGACTGTCACATCAAGTCACAGATTGATGTTTCCTCAAAAGGCAAGGACCTCGTTAATCGTCTAAGTCCTTGACTTCCATTTCGTCGTCATATTGTTCGTTTTCATCCGCATCCTTCTTCTTTTCGAGTTGGACGAGGTGTTTACCGTTCAGTGTGAGGTCAATTTCGTGACACATCGTGAAGAGGATGGTTTTTCAGACGTGTCGCGTCTTTCCCCTTTTGGTGTGTGACAGGTGCCATCAGTGCTTGACCTCCCCCTCCTCCTCAAGACTAACGATTTCGTGGAATTCTTCTATTCAACCCATGTATACGCGCTAACGTAGTAGATACAAACTGAAGAAGCACTTATATCCCTTTTTTTCGCTCCCAATGAGGGTAGATATGAGTGAATCTTAAAAATACTGAAAAAATCACTTTTTCGACACCATCTACTGAGTATCGCAAGTGTCTCTTTAGACCGATAGTCTTCAAACTGCTATCCAGAGTGCATTACCTATCTATCTACCCCAAAACAATTTCTCCGAGGGAGATTCCATGACACCCAGGTTACAAAAATCATCCTTCCCACTGGGGGGTCATTTCCCACTGGCCGGGTAATGACTGTACTTTCCATGGCGTGCAGTAGAGTAAATCGTGTTTCTCGCTCTATCAATTACAACGTCGAGCTTGTACGGGCTCGTACTAAAAAAAAAAACGTAACAAAGCAACCAAAAGTAGCTACCAGACCAGAAAGCAAATCGAAACTCAACGCGAAGTCTTCAACAGGTCTCTCAAATCGTCGGAAAGTTCAACTCGGGACAAAACAGCAGCAGTCTCGGCGGCGGAAGTCTGTCCTGTTACACGGTTACGAAGTTGGTTAGTTTGAGAAGCTTGCTCGGCCTTTCTTCTATCGATATCTGCGACTAGCTGCGCAAAGGAGAGGAATAGGACCTCGGCTTGGGCGAGGGTGGTGTCGAGTTCGATCGTCATGCTGAGTTCGTTGCAGTACTGCGTCTTTGGTAAACTTCACTGTAGAATGTTTCCAGTGTACAATATCATACCTTTAGAATCTCGTCAAACTGAAGTAGGCGAAAATGAGCGCAAGTTCTGGCAAAGTAAATGACGTGTACAAACCTCCACCAAGTAGCGTAGAATCATGTCTCGGTGCGACTCTAGAACTGCCAGCGCGACGAAAAGAACGAAGCTGGTGCTGTAGTAATCTGTCCAGAGTACTTCCCAAAGCCGTAGAACGTCGTCGAACGGGAATTCGCGTTTGAACGCGATAAGAACCCATCTATGCAATCTGTCAGTGGGTAGCCGCGGGCTGGAGAGCAAACAAACCTGAAGCAAAAGAACAAATTCATTCCATCGGTCTTTTCTTTGGAAAAAGTCAGCTAGGTTCAATACGGTAAAACGTCTGAATGGCACGTACCAAGGTGTCTAAACAGTTCGGGATCCATGACACCAATCAATTGCTGAAGTGTTGAAAGCTGCTGCTTCATGCCGCTTTGATCTCTCAAGAAATTCTTCTTCTACACCGCCCGTCAGTTTAACAGATCCAACTTACACACGAAGCCTTACCATGCGAGTCATGTAGTGCACAAAACACCAAAAGGTCATCGCTTCATCACCCGCCATAACGACGTATAGAGGCGCGCATAAATCCGACATTCCCTGCACATATCCTAAACGCCCTCAGAGATGAAGTTTCGCAATCGAGTCAGGGTTCTACTCACCGAAACTTTTCTCGTAAAAGTTGTAGGTCAACAAAATTCCAGCCATCCGGTCTACGTGCTCATTGCTCGGAGACTGGGCTCCTATATCGTTCATGTTGGGAGATATAGTCGAGTAGCGCCTGTTGATCCCCTTCTCATCGTCTAGATCTGTTGTAGGTATTTCAGCGGGTGCCGAGAAAAGAGGCTGATTGCGATCTGTACGGCGACAGTCGACGTCTATTCGGTGCCTCTCCTGTACAGATGTAAATGGCCTGCCCGAGGAAATAGGGTAGTAAATACTGACCTCAATAACATCCTGTCGATCGAATACTTCTGGAACCCCACACCATTCGTCCCTGGTCTTCTGATAGATCTCCCTACGAAGAATCTGAGTGACCGACATCTCGACAAAGGAATGAAACCTACCGCTTAGATTTCCACGCCGCCTCCCTCTGTGCCGCAGTGGTGTCCCATTCATGCACACCCAGCAAGAACGGCCAAATCTTCTGTCTGAGGGTTCCCTTGGAAGAAATACCTCTCCTAAACACCTCCCTCCTCATCTCCTCTTCCCTGATCTTCGGCCTGCCCTCTCCATCAAACCAACTCTCCCAAGTATGTTCATCCACAGGGTGAGATGGATCTCTCAACGTCTTCGGTGGAGGCAAATTCGAAGTAGAATGCAACAACTCAAACACGCCCAACGACGATGACTCCTCCGCCAAACTCGAAGACGAAGGCAGCGCCTGTGCCTCCAGCCTCCGCGCCCTCTCACCCTCCTCAGCTACAATCCTCGCCCACCTCGCCAGATACACCCGTGCGCTCTCAAACTCACCCACTCCACCTTTTTCCACCCAACTGCCCCATTCACCGTTCGCGTTCACAAGACTCTTTACGGGATCGGGGAGGTGGGGCACGATGGGTCTGGCCAGGGGGTGAGAGAGGATGTTCTGAGCTGCATGGCGTGTGGCTCGTGTGATGTTAGAGAAGGACTGGAGGAGGGCGGTTCGGGCTTGTGAGCTTGACTGAGACTGGGCCGGGGAAATAGGTGGAGACCCAAGAGACCTGTGGAGCACTGAGGATCTCTGGGAGTACGGGTTACTCGACCCATTTGCTGTCGACAGAGGTCTGGGTCGTCGGTGTGCAGGCACTGGCGAATGTGAGTTTGCATATGACGACTGGGCGAGAATGTCATCGACAGCATCGTCAGAAAAGATTTGGGTCGAATGGGCCTCGATGTCGGCTCTTGAGGGATCAATCAGAAATAGGCTCGGTTGAAGGGTCGAGCGCAGCACATGGGCGTATTGGCGCAGTCGTGAGATGACGTCTTCACCGCCCCAAGAGGTGACGGCCTTCGGAACATGAGAGGTGCCTTGGGTGGGTGGCGGAGGGTAGGCGGTGACATTACTTCCAGAAGCAGTGGTCGTGCGGGGGCTTTGTAGCGTGAACGAGCTGGATTCGTCGTCGTGGAAGTGCAACGTTGGTAGAGTATCGCCGTTTATGAGATTGATTGCAATGGATCCATCTGGAGAGGCTCGAGTCAGTGCCAGGTTGCGAGGATACTTGAATGAACGCACACCAAGACGAGAGTGACGGCGGGTGAACAATGAGAGAGTATATGGACGTCAAAGGAACGGAGAATGCGTAAGATTCAGGTCTTTGAATTGGAAAGTCGATGAGCACGACGTCTGAAGATTGCACAGTCAGTACAAGGCTGCTATGCAAGGACCACTGGAACTCACCATCGTCCTCGTCGGCGGTGCCATGTTTCTCTTCAATCTTGACAAACTTGTCCCATTCAGATGGTCCTTTCTCATTCAACAGAGTCTCTGGAATCCATGCCAAGAGGTAAATAGGGTTGGTGGCCTCCTGAAGTTGGATCCGGTGAGCGATGTTCTCCACAACAGTTGCAACTGGGCGCTTACCCGCTTCACCAATGCCACGAAACCAGGAATGTTGTCTCTGGAATAGGCTGTTGGGTGAACATAGACCTTTGATTTGCTGTATAGCAATCTGTATCTCTCCGAGTCATCGTCGACTCTGGGGGCCTCTGTCCGCTTGATTTCGACCATCGAGTCTGACTATTGTTAATGAGCTTTGTAGACAGTGATTCAGGGATTTTTCCTACAGATTCTGTGGACAAGGTGCTCTCAAACGAGGAGGAAAGAGAAGGAGGGATTTGAACCATCAAATCGCAGCAGGTGCGAGATTATTTGTGCTCATGGGCTTTGCGGGAAAGACTGCGCGCCGCTGCGATTCCTGCACACATTAATCCAGCGTCATAGTCACGTGCAGTGCCAAGCCAACGGCTATAATTAGAGAGATTTCGAGAGATGCAGGATTGAGTGCAGCCTTCTTAAATTTCTCAAAGCGCGGGGATATTCAGGATGCGTGAATGGAAATGCAATAGGAAAGCGGCTGAATACAATGGAAAAAGTCGTCCCGAACTAATCTCCAGAATTTTACTTTTGGTATGACCAGACGTTTCTCAACACTAGAATCAACAAAACAGTGAGAACCACCAAGTTACAAGAAACGGAATTGGACTCACGTCCAGCCTTGGTCGCCAGTCTGTTAAGGGAGTCATCGCTCTCTCCCTGGGATCTCACTTGGCCGCTAAGGGCAAAGGTGGTGCCAGTGGTAAGGGCCCGGCCGTTGGCGTCGACATCGGCGATGACAATTTGAACGGATGCGTGATCCTTAGCGGTAATGAGTCGGTCTATTAGACAAGAATTCCTGCGTTAAATCGTTGCTATTCGTTTGAGCCAAGTAATAACGCACTGGTTGCCGCGCATTTGCGGGGAACGTAGAGATCGACAAGGACACCCTGTATACATCGCCCAGTGTCAATGCCCTGCCTTGCCCATCGTCAATAATGCAGACTTACAGCGTCGTTTTCCATTGTATCGTCGGGGATGTGCTGATTAGCGGAGCGGTGCTGACGATGAGTACGCTGAACCTTAATTTTCAAAACTGTACAGTCGGCCGTGTTGCCGAAGACCTTTCGTTCCTAACACGAACAAGCACAAACAAGGCGATTGATTGAGCGCTAATTCTACTGGCTGCAATGCGTATCCACTTTCTGCAGAATTTCTTCAGCATTGAAACCCATCGGAAATACCTGTCTAACATTAACGTTGATTCGCGTGGTTTTCATGTATCGCGCGAAAGGTCGCCAGTCGTCCGAGTCTCCTTGTAGATGAGGGGGAAGGGTCTCCTCCAAGATTCTAGGCACTCCGTGGTATGCTCGCCTTGCCACAGGTCCTGACATGATCACAACATCGCCTGAGCGAAGGAGGAGAGGGATTGGTTCAGATTCTCGAGTGTTTCCACCAATCAAGAAGACAGACGCGTTCCCGAGGCTACGAAAATCAGCGTTGGATCAGGGGATGAAGCGAAGCAACTTACGATATCGACACCAAAGGGGATGTTGCACATACTTCGGAGCGGTCGACATGTGCCATGAGCGTGTCCTTAGTTTGGTAAAAGTTGACGATTCCAGCGTCGGGTTCTTGAAAAGGTTTTAGCCAAGGGCCTGTTAGAGGTACAAGAAACCCACCATATGTATCTCTCCAATATTTCCACTCTGGATCCTCAGGTTGCTCCCATTCGAGTTGGGTTCCTTCGTAGACCTCCTTCCAATCAACGGAATGAACAGCCTTGCGACAGATGTCGTGCAATTCTTCGTCAATATCTCCCTTTCCCTGCGAAAAGTCGTACTGTTTCGTGCCCCAGTGGTAATACCATCCAATATTCGCCCATCGGAGTTTGTACAGCAGAGACGACGCAGAGGCAGGTTGGACAGTTGCAGAGGGCGCCGGTGGAGGTTTCGGGGTCACGACCAATTCTTTCACGTTGTCTACGGATATGGGGGTGTTGTTGACCAGTTGCCGAGGACCAGGGGAAGGAACATCCACTACATCTGAGTCCACAGCTTTTGGGCGGATGGTGGTTTCCGGCTCCTGGAGGTACCGATTCCAAAGACCTTCCTTTGGCAGGTGATAATGGACATCGAGGTTGGTGGGATTCGGGTGACGAGCTTGCCTCTCCAAAGCCCAGCGAATGAGGTTTCGTTGGTCTTTATGAGAGACAAAGGAGGGCAGAATGACTAGGCCTGATACAGACTTGGCGTTATATTTAGATGGTTAGATCGACACTGGTGCGCACCAGGTATGTCTGGTATTGTGTAGGCCGACCCAACTCTTCTATACTCGACGGGATCTAGAGAGCCCTTCCAAACACCTTGGGTGATCTCATGTTCCCTTGACGGATCTAGTTGTGCGAGATCGAGGACATTGGAGAGATCAGGCGGTGGAAAGCGGGCCTTGTATCGCTTCTCAGCGGCTCTGAAGGGTGTCCAGTCCTTTTCTGAAACAGGAGGCCTGTTCTTTGTAGCTTTGTAGAACTGGCGACGGGCCTTCTTGTAGGCGGGAGACTCGGGATTGAGGAGGTCAGAGGTCGACATTGAGAATGAGCACAACAGAGCCAAACAAGGAGGTGAATATGACAGGGAAAGGCGTGGACTTTTCAGTCTCGCTTCGAATGCGAAGTACGTTGGGCGGCTAGTCACGACTACTAATATTCTGCATGTCTCTATGGATTCCGCGCAGCTGCCCTGCGAACCTCATCCACTCGTCTAGCCGCGCAGCACTTATCCAGTCAACAAACAAAAAACTCGTCCTCGCCGCTCGTTCCCGTCCGCTACTTTACAACACACAATCCCTTAATCCTCCCCGTCTCCTTTCAACCTCAAATGCAAAGCCACCACCACCTTCGTCGCCGTCTTCAACAGTCAAGTCAGACTCTTCTGCGCCGTCCAAAGACCCTGAAGTGAAGACAGCAGCGCCACCTGCACCCAAGGAACCCCAACTCCCCCTCTCCACCCGAGTTTGGAAAAAGGTCAAACACGAAGCCCAGCACTACTGGCACGGTTCCAAGCTGCTCGTCTCCGAAGTCAGAATCTCTAGCAAGCTTCAATGGAAGGTCTTGCAGGGTCACACCCTGACACGCCGTGAACGACGACAGGCAAGCTCATTCTATTCCTTGCCCCGAGCCGTGCTGACGTTGCACCTTTGTAGTTGAAACGAACGACTCAGGACCTCATGCGTCTCGTCCCCTTCTCCGTGTTCCTCGTCGTTCCTTTCATGGAATTGCTTCTCCCTGTGGCTTTGAAACTCTTCCCCAACATGTTGCCCTCCACCTTTGAGGACAAATACGCGGCGGTCAGTCATCGTTTTTTCCCAACCTCGCCGGTCACGTCACTCATGACAAAATTCTAGGAAGAGAAGCAACGCAAGCTGCTTCGAGTCCGACTGGACATGGCCAAGTTCTTGCAAGAAACGCTGCGCGAGTCAGGCCTCAAAGCCAATGCCCACATCGTCGGTTCCGAAGCCTTCAAAGAGTTCTTCCGCAAGGTTCGCGCCACTGGTGAAGTACCCTCTTCAGCAGATGTTATCAACGTTGCCAAACTGTTCGACGACGACTTGACTCTGGACAACTTGTCTCGTCCTCAACTCGTCTCAATGTCACGGTACATGGGCTTGAACGCCTTCGGAACGGACAATTTCTTGCGTGGACAAATCCGAACTCGGCTTTTGCATCTGCGTCGGGACGATCAGCTCATCGACTCGGAAGGTGTTGATACTCTCTCGACTTCGGAACTGCAGGCTGCGTGCCAGTCCCGTGGTATTCGAACCGGAGGAATCTCCCCTGCTCGGCTGCGCGAAGAGTTGACCACTTGGATTCATCTCCATTTGCATCAACGTGTTTCTGGTGTTTTGCTTATCCTCGGACGTGCTTTCAACTTTGATCGCAAACCTGGCGACGATGAAGATGGCAGGTCAGCCGTGATTCAAAGCTTGGAGAGTGTCCTTTCTGGTCTGCCCGATAACCTTGTAAGTTTTGTCTTGGAATGTATAGTTGAGTTGTTAATGACACGGCATCTAGCTCAACGAAGCCGAATTGGAAGTGGACGACAACGCCAGCTACAAGCAGAAATTGGAAGTCTTGCAACAACAACAGGAACTCATTGACGATGAAGCCGAGCAGGAACAGAAGGAAGAAGATGCTCGCCGAGCTAAGCGTGAGGCTGAAGAAGCTGAAGCTCGTGCTGCCGAGGCCTTGCTTCCTGACTCTGAGGCACGTTCTTCTATCATTGAAACACCCTTCCAACGCTCACACATGCACATAGCTCCATCCCGAAGTCCTCGAAACTCCTAGCCCCACTGACGCACGTCTGACCGAAGATCAGCTCAATGAACTCAGCGACGCCCTCATGGTTCTCTCCTCTAAATCTAGCGTGTTGAAGGAACGTGACGAACTCCGCGCACTGATGGAAGAGAACTTGCAAGCCGAGGAAGATCCCAAGTCACCCTCTGGTGCTCTCACCAAGCGCATTCGATCCATGTTGACCAAGATCGATACCCAACTCCAGGAATACGATGACCGTGTTGGAAGCTCCCTCCAGTTGATCAAGGCTGACGCTCAAGGAAGGATCTCGGTTCAGGATCTTGAAAAGGCGTTCTCTGTCATTAAGCATAAGCCGGACGAGGAAGTTGGCCAAGCCGTGATCCAAAAGTTGGACGTTGATCAAGATGGATATGTCGAATTGGAGCATGTGCTAGGGCTCGTGAGGGAAGAGGGTTTGGGTACGCCTTCTGCCTAGTTTGTCGTTGCTGTCTATACTGACCGACATCTAGGAATTGTCATGGATGACGATGCGCAGACTATCATCGGGCAAGGTCACGAAATCAAGAACTCCAAGCCCAGGAAGGAGGACATCGTCCAGGAATAGAGGAATTAGACTAATACCCTCTGAATTAGATTAATCAATCCGCTTTTACTTTGTTTTGTTTATTTATTTGAATCTCGTTTGGTTGAACATTAGATATAAAACAATCATCATTACTTTTACAGAAATCCGCAGCCGTCAGTGTGTCGTGAGATACCAAGTAGTTACTAAGAGAAAAGCAGATGCGAGCAGAGGGAGGTGAAGCAAAGAGCCAAAATATAGAATCCAGTTGAATGGGGAGGGCAGAAGTAGGTTCATCAGCAGGGCATTGACCAAAAATCGCGAGCGTTACACGTCAGACAAACGCTCCTGGTGGTCGGATAGGGTTCAAGTAGGGATGGGGTCAACGCGAAGAGACGTGACCGAGGGCAGCTTGACCTCATGCGACTCGTCCGAGCGAGATTCCGGGCCTTTACTTGCAGCTCTTGAAATGGCGTTCGACTTGGTAGTGTTGGATGAGGTGTCGCTCACAGGTTCGACCATAACATAGTCGTCATCGTCGTCGCCTGAAGTTTCGGCCCATAGTCTGCCAGCTTGCAATGCCAAGACACCTGTCAGCGCAACACTGCAGATGAGGTGGTTAGAGGCGAGGTCGAGTGTCGCGGTGCGGAGGGCTTGGGGGACAGCGTCTTTAATCTGATGCATAGGGATAGTACTGAAGTTGGCAAAGATGCCTTGTGGTTGAAATGGGAAAAAGGCTAAGGTGTTAGAGACTTGGCGCTTAATGGCATTTGAGTTGTCACACGTACTTGGAAGAACGGTGTTCAGGTAAATGTAAACGGTCGTTGCAAATAGGACTGTGGACGGCCATAAGTATGATGTGGTTATGGGGCAATATTTTAAGACGTACATATGCTGCCTCCATCGAACATGATGTTTTCGGCACGGAGATCGTTGAGACTCCACAGCAGGGTTGTACCTCCAAGCGTTGTGATGGCTGCGAGGAAGTAGAGGGTCTCTGGTGGACCCTTTGCGAGAATAGAGTAGTAAGATGCTGCGGTCCACAAGTGCTCATCTGTGACGGGGGACTTCCACAGGGTGAGCGAGTCCGCAATCCAGTGGGTGAAGAGAGCACCTGAAACACCAACAGGTCAGTCGAATACCAGGTGTATTGCAACTATGAATATTTACCCAGCAGGAAACTGGTGACACAAACGACTACACCTGCTCGGACACCCATTCAAGAAAGATTAAAGGAAATAAAGAAAAGGGTAGGTGGTTGTTTGAAGACAGAGTGGGGTTGCTGCGTCGACCGATGATCGTTTGACGTGCGGTGCTTCAAACTTTTGACAAGCGTCCTGAAATCAAATTCACGTGGCTTCACTTCTTCCATTCGAAATAATGGCTTCCACCACTTTGCGCTGTTCCTCTGCTTTTCGTCGCTGTCTCTCCTCCTCTTGGACGGTCAACAGACAATTGCTTCGCGGATTTGCTTCAACGACGTCCTTGCGCGATGCTAACGCGACGACGACGGCGAACCAGGGCATTCCTTGGTTCGTAGACCCTGAGCCTGTGGCAAGACGGACACCACAATCTATACCTGCTTCACGGAGACAGAATGCGCCCCCAATACCTGAAGACACGCCCGAAGTCTTGAGGGAACTTCACGCTCAGCTCTTAAAGTCCCCTCATCTGGATATATCGCAGCTAGTGGTGACTCCAGCCGTTGCACCACCTCCCGGGCCCGAATTGCCCGAGCGTCTCCCGCAGGGGAGAAGAGGACGGGGTGGAACTTACGCTGGAGAATCAATCTATGATGCAACGAGTGGGCTATGGAGTTGGTACGTCTATGCTCAGGTGAGTCCTTCTTCCCAGAGTCCTTCGGTATTCAGGGTTCAACTCTTGCGTCAGGTGAAAGAAGGAACTGAGGGACGGGGAGCTATCGACTCTGTTGTTCGGGCTGTGCGCAAAGTGGTGAGTTGGAGACGTCCCCGTCCAGTTTGAACTTGACAATGACGAATATCTCCCTTAGCTGCTCGAGCGAACTCCACCTGTGACATTGCCTCCCAAGTCAAAACGCCAAATGAAGACCGGCTGGGCCATGGTTGATGCTGGAAACTTTGCCGTCCATATTCTCAGCAAGGAAGCCCGAGAGAAGTACTTTAGTGATATCATCCCCCGGTGATTATTGGTTTTAGGGAATGAAATCTGGCGTCACCTCTCTCCACGAAAGCCTGTCTGGTGTATATAAGTGAATTGAAACTGTATTCATTAACAACAACAGTCTTTCAACATGTCTCTCAACGATACCAACATGCTTGCTCAATCCGGCCGAAGTTCGGTTTACCCTGGCATTGCCAACCCCACTGCCGCCAATGACAATACGCCTGATCCCCGACAGGCCAACTTTGTGGGTTACAATCCCCTACCTGGTTTTGTAGACGATTCCTAAAGAAGGATCAGGTTAACGACCCGACGTCAGAGGCGTTCGGTGCTGGCGCCAGCCCCAGTTCCTTCTCTGGCCACCGGGATGCCAAGAATACGCTGAAGCAACAGGCCGGTGTTGTGGAAGCGCGCCCTGGCATCATCGAGTCCACCAACATCGATCCGTTGAATGAGAACTCGAACAAAGGTAAGGCTTATTGATTACATTCTAACCAATCGTTCGTGTTCATGAAAATCCAGAGGACGGGTGGGCGAACGCGACCAAGACACCTGGTAACGCGCCGACCAAAGGCATTGTGTCTGGAATCACCACCCAAGCCACAGAAGTTGCCAGAGGAGCGGCTAACACGGCCACTGGGGCTGCCAAAGTCGTATACGGAACGGTTGTAGGAGATGAGCAAACGAAGCAAGTGGGGCGAGAGGCGATCTATGGGAAGCATTAAAT
Organism: Coprinopsis cinerea okayama7#130; assembly: GCF_000182895.1. Taxonomy (NCBI): domain Eukaryota; kingdom Fungi; phylum Basidiomycota; class Agaricomycetes; order Agaricales; family Psathyrellaceae; genus Coprinopsis; species Coprinopsis cinerea. Next base: position 1,653,276 of record NW_003307543.1, on the reverse strand, counting down.
GTAGTAGTTTATTCCCACGCTGTACCAATTTGAGGTACAATTGGAAGCGATGATTCCAGTTGAACCGCAACCACGACCATGTCGAAAAACAGAGCTGGCGGCCTCTATGGAGGCATTCAGTTTTCTTCTGGCACAACATACCAATCCTCTGTTTCTCAATCTGTTCAAGATCCTGACCCACCCAAGTCTGAAGTCACACAAGCAGACCCCAAACCCGTCGCCCAACCTGCAACTTCGTCGGCAACAACGACGACCGCTGCGACTACTGCTTCAAGTTCGAGCTCAACCGCAACGACAAAGTCCACAGCTGGTATCTCCATACTCAACATGTGTCTAAATGCAACTTTGAAATAACGATTCCTTTCCTGCCTATCCTTACCTCCAACCAATTTGCAACAACAAAAAAGGCTGGTCTGCAGCTTTGGCATTTGCCCCCATTCGAAGACCCGCAGCTAACAAGGCTAAACCGACTGCACCACGAATCCCGATTGGCGCGTCGGTGTTGACCTCCACCACGCTGTCCACCGCTGGTACCACCACCGCTACCACCCCGGGGTTGTCGTCCACCGCGGTCATTTTTGCACCACCACAGTTGAAGACCCCTGAAGCCACCGGCGACACATCTTCAACTGTAACTGGGGCTGCAACTACCACAACTGGGGCACACACTCAGAATGCACAAGGATGGGGAAAGAAAGTCAAGCCGCCATCCATGGTGCTTGACGAAGACGTAAATGGATTCAAATCACACAAGCGGAAAGTCGGGAAGGGCAAAGGAAAGAAGGTGCGCCCCTAACATCTTTTAGCTTTTTCGCGTGGGGTCCTGAAATGAGTTCCGTGCAGAATAAGCATGTACAACCCGTGAACACCTGGGACCCGATGGACCAATACGACCCTCTGAGACCCAATGACTACAACGAGTACAAACTCTGGAAGACCAGGGAAAGAATTGAACGACGGGAGCGCTTGGCTGCAGAGCGCCGATATCAATCGTCCAAGGATTATGGTCGTAGCAGGAGCTACTCCGATTCAGATTATACCGGCTCCGACGACGATGACAGACCGCGCAAGACAGGTATGTCATTTGGATTGATATTTCAGGGTGTAAAGGTTTATAGTCTGTAGGGCGCTACGAAGGAGAAAGCTTCGATCGTTGGAACCGAACAGACGAGGAAAGGTCGAATGTTCCGCGCGACCCGTCGCCAACTCCTGTGGTCATGGACAAGAACCTCTCAGGGGAAGACGCTTACCTCCGTCGTCTAGCCATGTCGCAAGGACGCAGCTATCCGCCACTCGTCGAACCCGATGCCGTGGAAGGATCCTCTGCAGTGCCGACCCCGACCCCGCCGCCTGCTGCCCCTCCTCGAGAGCAGACAGGTGATGAAGCCTACCTTCGACGCCTCGCCATGTCGACGCGACCCGCGGCGCCTCCACCGCCAATGAGGACTGCTTCCCCGCCACCTCTGGCTTACAATCCATTTGCTCCACCCACTGTGCCACCTCCACCGGCTGTCGTGGCTCCTCCAGTTGGCACTGCACCTTCACTTGAGAACAAGGCGGAAGAGATGAAGAAGCAGGCCGCAGCCATCGCTGCCAGGCTGAGTGCGATGGCAAGCGCGGGAGCTGCAACTTCGGCCTCACCCACCCCACCGGTACAGACCCCAGAAGAGGATGCAGTAGACAAGAGGTATGGTCTCTACTCCGATATCATTGCCCAAAATACCTAATCCTATCTATCTAGGCCGGGACAACCCGGATTCGGCGCCCGTCTTCTTGCGAAGTACGGTCACAAAGAAGGCCAGGGATTGGGTGCGGACGGGTCAGGCATTGTCAATCCTCTTACCTTGGAACAAGTAGCCTCTGGCGGCAAAGGAAAAGGAAAAGGACCACCAGGTCCGAAGATTGGAAAGATCATCAACAACAATGAAGATCGGCGTGCGAAAGAAGACCTTGTACGGTTCGGAGAACCCAGTCGAATTCTGGTTCTGACCAACATCGTCGATCCCAACGATGCTGATGACGAGGATCTTCGTCAAGATATTGGTATGTCTGGTTTACATTTCTTTGTATGACTGATGAGATACTGATTACACGGTGCAGGCGAAGAATGTTCGAAGAATGGGACAGTTGAGAGAGTTCTTGTCCATGTTGTTGACCCACTGCCACCCAACTTTGCTGAGGCGGTACGGGTTTTCGTCGTCTTTGCCGGACCAGCTGGGGCGTGGAAGAGTGTCCGGGAACTCGATGGAAGATACTTTGGAGGGAGATCTATCCGAGCTAGATATTATCCTGAAGCCAAATTCCGTCAGGGAGACTTTTCCGTCCCTCTGTAATGCACCTTCATGCGTAACCTTTGCGCAACTTTCTTGCGTTATACTATTGATTTCTTTCCCTGTGGCCCCGAACATGTTACGAGTTGCTATATGGTGGATTCCCGCACGCATTCTGCGAACTACAACGCGCCCAGAGGATCGTAAGCTACTCCTGACTTCCTCTGTTCGCCATTTCCGCTCGATGTAGGTGGAGGCTTTCGTGGAAGCGTGGTCGATGGCAGCCCAATCACTGGTCGACTAAAGCTTGACCGTGTATGGTTCCAAGGTGCAACCTTCGCCAAGTCTGCTCCATCCGATGAGGAGGTTACGATCGATTTGTTTGGAGAAAACGGGTTCGGATGAGCACGTATAACTTTGCGATCTGTCGACGACCGCGTCCCGGAGTCAACCACAGTCACAGGGAGAGGGGGGGTGGGAGTTTGTATCACAGGATGTGGCGGCGAGGTCGAACTTTCTGTCCGTTGCTGTCTCCTCTTCCTGGCGTCTGCAGCCACCTCCTCGCTCGTTAACCGTTCTTCCTCCAGCTCTGTCGTTTCGCTTATCAGGACATCCCTGATGTAGGAGAGGGACTCTACGGCTTCTCTCCTCCGTCTTCTCAACCGTTCCACGTCCCCCGTGCTCTCTTCATCTTGAAGTAGTACATCCACTATCCATCCCAGAGAGTCTCCGAGTCGCTTATCTCTGTTGCGCAACGTCGATATCTCGCGTTCCATCTCTAATCGCGTTCTTGGTTCCCAAGGCGGTCTCTCTGTTACCGGGCGGTCTTCCTCGAGGGGGAAAGATGTGGAGTCATATGTTGGCGATTTGACCAGTGCAGATATATCCGGTATGTTTCTCTGGGTAGAGTGTTATATGAACAGCATCAAAGCTTGGATTGAAATCACTCACCTTTAATTCGGAGACGGCACTCAAAAGTGTCTTATTGATCCCTAGACTCTCTCCCCTTTCGAGCAACCCCCGAGACAGCATTTCTGACAGTCCAAGAGGTGGTGAAGATGCTTGTCGACTGTGTCCAGGAGTCGAAGCGTCCTTGGCACCGTTAGCTTTGGTTGGTACAAATCCAGAGTGATGTCGCGTCAACGGGACGCGTTTCTTGGGCGATGGCGGGTGATGTTCCGCAGGTTCGATTGGGATTCCAAGCAGAGACCTATTCTCCATTGCTATTGTCGCAGCAGTCGATGGCGTCGGCGACAACTGCAGTGAAAGGGCTTGCTGAAGGAGAAGACATGTATGGATGGGAGCGTCGTCCAATAGTGGTCTAGATGGTGATGGATAGCGCAGGAGAGTCGTAAGTTGTGAGCTATAGTCGGCATTGATTACTGGGAAGAAACGGTTTAGCGTACGGAAGGTCTCGAGACAACATGCCTTACAATTTCCACGAATACGAATCAACATGGCGACGCAGACCCATTGCGCCAGCGCAAGGGTTGGGTCACATGCAAACAGTCCATCCCACAACTTCATTGTATCCGTCATTGAAAACTCGCGCGTAAACAGCATACGAAGCCATCGACTGTGAAGCTATCGTCAGAAAGATACATGGGATATACAACCAATGGCTCACATTCCATAGATCTGAGGCTCTATCCCTGCTTTCGACATGGCGTTCCAAAGAGCAGGATCGACTTTCTTGAGCAACTCATTTTGAATATGATTGCAAGCTTTGACTATCGGTGCAACCCAAGGCTGTAGGCCGTTTGGCCCGTTGGGTGCGACGAGATGCACGTGGCCTGCAATGCCAGGTTGGCGTTCCGCTGCGAGTGTTCGATAGTCTGGTTCCCGCCATTCATACCATGTCGATACGCCGTCCATCACGGTGTCAAAGAGCGCCCAGGCATCCGCAGCGATCCAGGCGACAGAACATATTTCGCGTAGTTCAGGCTCGACGGCAGCAGATTCGTCGACAGAGTCAAAATAAATGGCATAATACAGAGGTGCCAGGAGTTCGTGCATTCCTGGGATACAGTAGTCAGTTGAATCTCCTGACGTAAGGGCTATCTGTAGCCTACCTTGTCGATAACCTATACGTGGATGCGTAGAGGCGTAGATGAAAAGTATGTTGGTTAACTGGCTCTGGATCTCGGTTTCCCGGAAGAATGGGATATCTGGAAAGCTTCACAGGATGATAAAATCACAGGCCTTTCACGATAGGCATGAGGAACATACGTTCTTTCCACATCTTGAGCAATTGTTGTTTTGACCTCCAACCCTGCAAACCACTCGTTCCATGGATTCTACACCTCTTGATAAGCCTACGGTAAGTTAGGGCTTGCCGATACTCACCTCATTATGCAGACTGAGAGGATTGTTCAGATTGACATTCCTCGTCACTTCCAAAGGCTTCGAGGTCGTCGTGGACGGCACGCCCTTCAATCTTTCATCCGGAGGTCTTGTCTTCTCCACCAACAACTCCGAATATCGGTTCCTCGACTTTCTCAATTCCTCCAACAAGGATCCTGTCCTCGGAGGTGCCGAAGCTTGCAGCGGTTCGTGTTTGGCAAGAAAAAGCTTTTTGCGACAGGCAAAACATGCGAGAAGAATCACGTCAGGTTAGAGGTGTTAACGAGTGCAAAACTAGGCAACACCCAATTAACCACCTTCCATGCGATACTGCGTCCCGATACCCCGGGCGCTTCGTTGGAACTTGCATCTTGTTTGGGAAAGAGCCGGTCGGTTAGGGCTTCGTCTTTGAGACGAGAGAAGGAAAGGCCCGAGGAGAATATGTGGTGGTATGATTCCCTGGATGAATGGTGTGGTGAGACTTTCCCTCTCCCCGCTCAACCTGATGGGGGTTGCTCAGACGGACCTCAGGTCTGATAAAGATGTGTGGACTGGGATCTGTTCCATCCTAGACCAACACTAGATGCAAGTGGCGCGGAACTGAAGCTCGGACGAGTGCTAGGCGAAGATGAGATTGGTGGAGGAATGAAAGGGGCACAGTTATGTAATGGATCATCCAAGCCATAAATAGGGGCCTTGACGGCTGCTGATTGAACTGGTCTACTATACAGTGCGCGTAATAATACATACAATACTTTCCATCCCTAATCAAAAATACAATCTCAATGCAGTGTTGTGAGGGGTTTCCACGGGACAGTATGGACATTTTGCCCGTCTGTCGTGTGATGTCAGAGCAATCGAGAAGAAGGTAGCGTTCACGTACCCTGCGGATTTATTTAGTTTGAGCAAACTGTCCTTGGAGATGACATGACCGCAGGTTAGCATCATTGGTGGGTTGTGCTCTGTAGATTGTTCTTTCGAGACGAGACAAGCGAATATTGAATGATACCTGTTCTCTGGTGGTAATGGAATTTCGATCTGATTGTACTGCATCAAAAGCAAGGAAAGGAATGGCAGTCTTAGGAAACTCACGGGTAACTCCTCGTTGTGACTCCACTCGCTCTTCCTGTCCCTCATGACCTTCTTGCCCTTTTCTATCCTCGAAAGTGCACCTCCACCACCGATGTCACCCACCACCCGAAGTGGGACCTGCCGACTCATTCCTAACCGCGCGCAATACTCCTTCGCGAACAAAGTTTCAAGATCGAAATGAAGTGAGGGACTAGCAAGGTCTGAGTATTGCGAGTGTTGGAGTTTATGAAGGGGAAGGTATGCTATGCATGCCATAAGACGCTTGAATTCTGACTCGTGCTCCGTGTAGAATGGTCGGAGGTTCTCGTTGGCGTATCGTATTGCTGGAATCGGGTTTGGAGGATGCGCAGACAATAGCAATCTGATATACTGTGAACGATGGAGGTAGAATTCTAACGGAGAGCCTCGTTCTCGTAAGAATCCCTGGTGACGACGAGCCCAACTATGTGGTCAATTAGCAAGCGAATAGGGCCGGTGTGGACGAGAATAGCTTACTCGAGTGCTAGAGTGATATCCTGGTTCCTCAAACCCTTGAGGATATCATGAAGTTCTACGAATTGCGACCTCATCTCTGGAGAAATTTCAACGCCTGCTTCCTGAAACGAAACGCCTGTTTGAATACAAATTCCCGCAACATGATAATGCACTGACGTCGAGAAACGTCTCTGCGACGTCAAATTGACCTGTTCTAAGCAGGTGTAGAGCAATTGTCCTTTGAAGCGCAGCCACAGAGGCGGGGGATGAGAAAAGATCAGAATAAGTGGGCAAGGAGGTGGTGAATTTCTAGGAAGACATATGAATTCAGGAAATAGCCTATTGAGATGAACAATTGGCGCACCTTGTCCCAAGCTTTCCCAAACCTTGACATGCTGGAGTAAATCTCTTTCTGTCGCTCTTCTACCTCTTTCTTCTTTCCCTCGACCGTCTTGGAGAGATTCTGGATATGGTCGCTATTCACATCTCCGGATGCGGCTGCAACCTTGGCCTGTTGGAGTGCCTGAAGGAGAGAGTCTAGCGAGCCTTGTATCGAGGCAGCCTTGCCTTTGGCTGTGGCAAGGCGCTCCAGTTTCGTTAACTCTTTCAAGGGGGCCTCCATTGTCAACAGCGAAATGGTGGCAAGGTCGCAAGACCCAGGCTTGATCCTGCCCGGGACCAGAATCGGACCCTGTAATTGTCGTGGGCGCCTCCTTCCTGATTAGACGAGTCGCCTTCTGCTCAGAAAAAGTTTGCGAGGGTAGCCTATTCTGCAAAAGTCCACAACATCATGGCACGCTTTCTCGTTGGCGACGACCTTGGAAGTCTCAAAATTTTTAAATACTCAAACGAAGCTGGCCCATCTGGAAGCAAGGTCGAGGTGAAGAGTGTATACCGTTCGGAAGCATCGTTTCGAGGAGAGGCTAGGATCGGTGTGCAGGGTCTTGCAACCTTGAACACAGGAGACGGTGTTTTGGTGTGTGTTTCGAGAACCATAAAAGATATTTGACTTAACATATATAAGAAAGGCTGCAACAGCCTTTTCAGATGGTAATTTACAACTCTCCAGGCTCCAAGATGATGATACCCTTGAAACGGTCTGTTCTTGGACGGAACCAAAACTGAAAGCCAATCGCTTCGTAGGGGTCGCATTAACAGACCGGTATGTGTTAATAAATGCACTTCTTGATGCTTTGCTAACGTGTCACGAAATTCAGCGCGGTGTTTTCGTGTACAGGGAACGGCGCCTTGCGAAGAGCAGCGTACTCCCATCTGAGCACAGAAGCGCCCGTTCAAACTACGCGAGGACTGCCTATGCGGTTATGCGATTGGAAACTCTCTCCGAATGGCGAACACTTTGCATATGGTGGCGAAGAGGTCGCCCTTTCCGTTTGGGACACAGAAAAGGCATTCCAAGAAACCTCACCCCAGCCCGAAAGTTTGAACGCAAGTTCGAAAAAGCGTAAACGAAACGATGTGCTCTTCCCCGGAGAAACATGGCGCGCAAAGAACGTATGCACTGGCCGTTCGCTTCCTGAATAGCCTTCTGACCCTAAAATATAGCTCTCAAACGATTCTCTGAGCCTTCGACAGCCCATCAGAATAACAGCCTTGGATTTCATACAGAAACCGAACACGTCCTTGGCAGTTGGTAACCAGGCAGGCGACGTCCAGCGCTATGATACGCGCTCTGGTAGAAGACCAGTTGCTGAATGGAAATCCATTGGCAAAAGCGGCGGCATCCGCACACTTGCTTCAGGCGTCAATGAGAAGTTCGTCTCCTCGCTCTTTTCGTTAGTCGTCAGTTTTCTGATCGTGGTTTCAGTGAGCTCTTCGTCAGCGATAACGGGACAAACCTTTACTCTGTTGATTTACGAACTGGAAAGATCCTTTATGGCTACCACGGTAGGTCTCAGCCTATATTGGTGTGAGTTTGGTGAGCTGAGTGTAGAAATCATAGGGATCGCTGCTTCCGTGTCTTGCATCTCTACTTCGTCAGGACCTTTGCTCTCTGGAGCCCTTGACCAATACGTCCGGGTCCACAGCGTTACACCACCGCCAAAGGATGTGAAGCAACGGTTGGACAATAGAGGCATCACCCTGGAAAGACATTTTTTCCAGAGCACGCCGACGGTCATTACTTGGGATAAACGACCTTGGTCCTCAACTAGTTCCGGGGTCGAACAAGTCGAGGAGGAAGACGATGATGACCCAGATCACGATATTTGGGACGATCTGGAAACAGCTCAAGACGAAGATGAAGATGCAGATAATAAGGGCAAACGTCGTCGCACGTCCTCAAAAAAGACATAGATATTTTTTGGCTCAGGTATATCCAGGAGCAATAATCTACAATCCTCCAATTTCGCTCTTCCACCTGTGCGCCTTCTCGAAGCCGTTTTGCCCCAGTTGATCTGTCAGTTAAGGGGTTAGTCTCAGACAAATTGGGATGCGCGAAGGAAGGGCGTCACTTACAATCCCGCAATGTTTGCTGAATCTCCTCCCTGGTTGTCATAACGAAAGGCCCGTATTGGAATACAGTCTGGTCCAAAGGCTCTCCAGCAACCTTGAGCGCGAGTAAGACAAGCCCATGCTTTCGGCAGTCAAAAGACAGGGCACTCACCAAGATCAGTTCGGTGCCATCTTCTTCAGCTGTGATGGAAACGCCAGTCTCATTTTTCTCGCTAGAGAAAACGAGGGTATTGTACGAATCATGGATGGTCTGATCCTCGCCGACAGAGACTTTGCCCTTGAAGACTGCGCAAGTCTTGAGATTGGGATGTGGACACGCCAGGCAAAGTTACGCACCATAGGCAAAAGTGGTCCATCCCGCGGCTGATACAACGAAGTCAGTCACATGGAATTGCAGGCGAACGAAGACACTAACGAATCTCTTGAAAAATGGTCGATTTCTTCTGCTTGTAAGTCGCGTGGAAGAACCAGCAACCTCCAAGAGGCCGCACGGGAGATTCCACCCCATGGCTCTTCCCGCTGATGACTTTAATGGAGGTTGGTCCATCCTTCCCTTCGGGATATGCAACAGGGATCCTATTCAACCCTCAGCGTCAGCGGAGGATCCATTCCTTCTGGTTGTAAAACTTACTCTTCGGGCCCTAATTCTTGGTAAGAGGGTTCGACCATTTTGAACTGAGCGAATGTCAAAAGAGAGCAATCTGACAAGAAACAAAGTAACCGACCTGTTTAGGGAGATCCACCCAAAGCTGGAAGCCACGGGGATCAGGCTTGCCTGGTTCATGCACAGGCATTTCAGCGTGGATGATACCTCGTCCAGCGCACATCCATTGTACACCGCCAGCAACTGTATGTTCACCTCTGTCTGAGTTCCGAAATACTTCCGCCAAAGGGAAAGAGACTCACCAATGGTTCCCTTGTGTCCGGCAGAGTCCTCGTGGCGACTCGAACTACAACGAATAGTGTTCAGGTTAGACTTTTGTCGCAGGGCTCACCACGGGAGAAACAAGACTGACCCTTCGATCATGTAAGTCACGGTAGCCTGGCCACGGTGAGGATGATCGGGGAAGCCCTAGTACCAACGGTTCTAATGCGTCAGAAGGCGAACATGCTTGGATCGGGGTACCCACTGCGCCATTGCCAACGTGGAAATGGTCGAGCATTAGGAAGGGCGTCAGATTTCTAAGGTTCATTGAACCGATGCTCCTTCTGACACGAGCACCTGCACCCTGGATATGACCGGTAAAATATGCGTCTGGTCAGAAAATTGGATAGAAAATACCTCGGATTGCTCGATGGCAAAAACCTTCTTCACGACACTTCTGGAGATTCGCGCAACCGACATTGTTTCTGTGTTAAACAGAGGTAGTGTGGCGAGATAACAGATGCAGAGGGCGATGAGCGTTTTTGAGAGTAGTGGTGACATTCGGGAGGAAACCCATTCTGGCTTTATACCTCGGAAGATAGGAGGGACCAAGCGTATCCGTGGTAGCGTCCATCTCGATTTAGGTATTGCTGAGGCGATCAAACGGAGGATGAGGTCATCCTATGGGCACGTCCGACTATAAAAGGGCATCAATTCTTTTTCCGAGTCAACGGCGTATGGTCGTTTCGTTACTACATTATAAATAAACGTTTTCTAAATATCTACAAAGCGTCCCAGATGCGCTGCCATCTGGTACGTGGACCTTTCGCTGCTTGCTCAGCGAGGTATCTCTGTTCTTCCTCGTCAATAGCACGGAGACCAGTGACGAGGTCGATGTCAGCGGGTCTGACGACTTTGGTCTTCATTAGGTATTTGTATCCAAACCACATCATGAAGAATACTGGGATCGCGATGTAGCTCCTGGATTCCCGAACGTTCTGGTCAACAACGTCTCGCCACTCGAAGAAATCAAACCTACGTGATAAAGTTGGCTGTGTTGAAAGGGATGAAGGTATCGAATCCTTTGAAAAAGGTGATGACCAGGGTGGAGACGAATGCAAACCAATTCCCCCAAGGTTGGAATGGTGCCTTATAAGGAAGGGTGTCTCGTGAAATTCCTTGTGCCTTGAGCGCTTTCATGAATTGCCTACGAGGATTAAGTCCCTTTTGCCACAAATGAAGGAGGACGACAACACATACATGTGAGAGTAGAGAATGCAGAGCCAAGTCAAGGCACCAAACGTGGACACCAAGTTAACGAACCAACCGAAGACTGTGCGGATGTTAGAAAAAGAAATTGATTGAAAAGAATCCGCAGATTGACCTTTCGAACCGGTGGACGCTACGTTGAGGAACACGAGGCCACACCAAGCGGTGCAGAAAAGCAAAGAGGGCCAGGGCACACCCATCTTGTTGACTATCTTGAAGACTGCAGGTGCCTTCCCTTCGATGGCCAGGCCGTACAGCGTTCGCGAACCAATGTAAAGATCAGAGTTGGCGGCACTCATGACGAAGATGAGAATGGCTCCGTTGATGACATGGCGAAGGGCGGAAATACCGACCTATAGGAGGCGATGAACATTTGGGTTGAAGGAGAAGTGGAGAAACTTACGAGACCAGCCGCAACAACGAAAGGGCTGGCAGCAGCACCAGTCTTCGACTGAGTGGCAATGAAGAGGGACTCGTCGGTACTGGGGACAATGAGGCCAATAACAAAGACTCCCCCGACATAGAAGACGAGAATTCGGAAGAAGGTCCTTCGAATTGCAATGGGGATATTTCGACGAGGATTTTGGGCCTACCGTTCGATGATCAGAGGTATTCGCTGGGGATGTGACCTGACATACCTCTCCCACGGTGACACCGATAAGCTCAGTACCCATATATGCAAAGAGAGCGTTCGTTAATGTTGCCCAGAAGCCAAGGAAGATAGATAGGGATGTGTTTTTGACTTGGTCAAGTAGATATTTGCCCATAGGCCCGTTAGGCGCCTTCCAGTATCGGAATCCAATTCGGTCTTTCTGTGGATTGCCTCCTGTTAAAGATGTGGTAGTGAGAACGACGTTTCTTTTTCCATACAGGTATATCAAGACGAACCCAAGTCAATTATGATACCGAAGAGCAACATTCCAATGAGAGCAAGGACTAAGGCCAAACGTCAGTGTAGGGCTTGCAGTGAACAGCAAACAGTCCACTCACTCTTGGCAGATGATAGCCAGAATTCCAGTTCACCGAAGACTCTAACACCGAGGAAATTGACAACAAAGATTGCGGCAATGAAAATCACTGAGGAAAGGTAAGCATAATCTGTTAGATAGACCTAGGAACCTCTCCTCACCCATCCATATCGCAATATGTACTTCCCTCCCGTTGGGCCAATATTGAACTACGACACCAGCAGCATTGATATTGTTCGGGGTGACGATTAGCTGGAAAGGTGAATCAGGACATTCGACATGATATCAGCTGAAACGGTACCGCAACTCACGTATTTGAGTAGGTAGTTCCAGCCGAGTGCGAAGCCGAGGGCGGGGTCAACAAACCGAGTGGCATATCCAGCAAAACCCTTCTTGTGGGGCAAGTAGGCGGCCATTTCACCAAGAGAAACCATGACAAGATAGCAAACGAATCCAACATAGGCGTAACCTAAGAGCAAACCCAGGGGTCCACCTCGTCGCAGAGCAGTCCCAGACCCGATGATAAGACCTGTGCCAACAGCACCTCCGAGCTAAACACCGAGCCGAGTTAGCTGAAGACACGATGAAGATGGCCCTCTGACTTACAGCTATCATCGAAATCTGCCGAGCCTTAAGGCCACGGTGAAGACTGGCCTCACGAGGATCATGGAGATTCGGGTCGAACTCCTCGACCTCGCTGGAGACCTGAGACTGCTCCTCGACCTTTTCATTGTGCACCTTTTTCTCGTCGACAGACATCTTGACCGCCCTGGAGAGACGGGATGATCGAGAGAAGTGAATCGAAGGAGGGATAAGAACCTGGGGCTCCGTGTGGCCCACCAACTAGTTTAAATAGAAGCACCTGCTTTGGTTATCGAAAGGAAGGTCCCGCACGAAAGGAGTTTATAAGGAGTGTGTGCCACAAGGAAGAACTCCGAGAAGCATGCCAAGCCCCTGTCGGTGAACTGCTCCTTGAGATAAACGGGTATGCTGTTGGAGAAGCTAACCAACTGAGGATGTCACTTGGTGTGAATTGTGTGGTCATGATGCAGGATGCATGCTGCAACCCAGTGATACCCCAACGATACCGCAATACAACCAGACTGGGCCCCACGCGGAAGTTCCGAACTTCTTGATGCGGGAGTGAAGTAATGGGCGGCTATCGATAAACTTACCTTGTGGACAATGGAAACTTGTCCAGGTCAAGTCACAGCACGGGGGATAGATTTCGCGACATTGGGGCGCGTGTGGAGATGCTGTCGGTCCTTGCATGGGCTGGGCGGACGGATGTGGAACGTCACATGCCTTTCGTGGCAATCCAAGGTCTTGGGCAATTGAGTACTTTACACTGAGATGATGTTAAATTACAACCTGCGTTATCCATTCTGATGAGCTGAAATCCGAGCAACAGGCGCGCAGATAGACAGACTGCTCAAAGCTTATGTTTGATTTCCTTCCTGGCAATCCTTCCAAATTGCTTCGCCGGAATTCCAGTTGCAAAGCGGGCTGCTTGGGCTAGTGAGAGATTGATAGCCATCAGAACAAGGTCGTGTGGGTACCAAATACATGACTTACCGTAGCTTTCTCTCAAATTAACGCCATCCATATTATTCTTTTCATTCAAACCAGCCTGGATCAAGGCCTTCATCGTCAAAACGGCGCTAGGGTCCAACCCTTCAAGTTCATTCAAAACCTCCTGTCGAACAGTTCGGTGGAAGCTCTCGGTCGACTCTGTGGGGAAGATTTTGCTAAAAATAGCATTATCACTCTGGGAGCGGTGCAGAGCCGTCGGAACATACTTGATGAAACCAACGTCGAGTAATTGCTGTGCGTTCTTCTTCTTTCCCCAGATCAACACCTCTTTCGCCATGCCCAGTCCCACTAACGGACATTAATTGACGACGAGGACACATCCCGAATTGCGACGCTACTCACTTCGATTGACAAATGATACACTTGCACCACCTTCCGCAACGATACCTATATGGTCGAGTAAGCCGCCCTGTAGTGGAGGTAAGTTTTTTTTTTTTTTTTTTTCGCTACGCACCGATGAAGGTAAAGGGGCAGGACAGCCACACGCTTGGGAGTGCATAAATGAAGTCAAAGTACCCGAGGAAGGCTGTCGAGGCTTGTCAAGGATGGTCGACAGTCGGGAAGGTTAGAATAATAGCTTACCGGCCATAATACCTGTCACAAACCTGTTAATACCAGTTGGAAGTACCAGCAAAAGGACACTCACCCATGACAGGTCCGTTCAGCGCAGCGACCAATATCTTTCTGTGCGAGTATAGCTACTTGGCAATTAACACAAGCTAACCGGAGAACCGTGGAGGCCGACTTACAGCCTGACCAACATCCATGGTCGTATTCACTACGCCGGCTTTGAGAGAATCTCGGACAGTTTGCTTTGGCCCGTCCTCTCTCAGAACAGCTCCATCTGCCGATCCTCTAACGTCTGTTCCTCTGTGACGATGTATTAGATTCAACCCAGAGAGGGCAATGTAGCCGTCCATACGCGCAGAACCACGATCCATTTCCTGCCGAGATGATGACATTGATTCATTCAAAATGGGAGGAATGAAATCAAACTGGGCTTACCTTGCAGGATGGTCACCAAGACGTCGTCTCGAGCGTCTATTTCCCGAAGGGAATTCGCGAGCTTGTCATAATCTTTGAAGTCTCTAATTGAGCTAAAGTTGAGGATGAGAAAAGCGAAAATGCGTACCTTCAGGAGTGAGAGCATTGAGAGTCCGCGGCCGATCCAAGGTGATGGTCGCAATCTTGTCTGCCACCTGGACAATGATAGGACTTGCCATCTTCGAGTTTCGTCGTGGGGAGTTTCGTGTCGCCCATCCATGTTCGGCCCCAGCAAACTTATACCCCCACCCCTATGCATAGTCCTCCGGTTAAACTGTTTCAAAATGCCGGGCAGTTCGCTGTTTACGGCTTTACACTGGTCACCGGGCCATCAGGTGTAATGTGGGGTTAAAAAGCTTCACGGATGCAGTGGCAGACGGGGGACTTTCGTTAAAGGAGTGCCTGACGAGAGGACGCACAATCTCGCACAATGGAGTGGGCGAACTGCGAACCGCTTTACCTTACGCGATGCGTAATGCATCAGCACTTTTTGATTCTCAACAGGGGTCGGCCAGGAGTGCACGACAGAGGAATTGAATTCCGTTCATCATATGTTCGTAAGGTCGTAAAACATCCAGAAGAGTATGGATCCAATATATCAATCTCGTACAGGTAATATGCATCTCGTTTGAGGACGGAGACAGAGTGGAACTTCAAGAGGTTTTCCACAGCTCCAGGACCTTGCTGGCTGAAATCAACAACATCTCTTCCCTGTCACCTGGTTTGGTCTCTTTGATTCTGTCTAGAACCGGTCGAACAGCTTCTTGGACTTGAACCAATTTGGGACCCGATGAATACCGTGAAAGCTGTGCCAAGAAGGTGCAGACATTCGCGCGAATCTCGACTGGGTAGACTGCGGGATTGTCAGTGTTTCTGAGAACATTGACAATCATTTCCAGTCCATGGCGAGCCACCGGAGGGCGAGGCTTATTCACGAGCGTCGGGGAGCTCCCGTCACTTCCAGAAGGGGAGAGTTGAGTAGGTTCCGGTAGGGTGTTTTCCGGCGTGAGGATGGCGTTCAAAACTAAGTTACCTACGTTGGTCGCATGTGTGAGTGCTCAACCCTGACGCACTGGAAAGTTGGACTTACCCGCGTCTTTCTGTGGCACAAGAAGGTTCAAGGCAACAATACCTTCGTTGATCAGGATAGGGAACTTCCCACTTCGCGCCAGGAACCAGGCCAAAGTCTTCACATTACTCTCTGTCAGCACTTTGGCGATCGCTGCTTGCTTTCTTTGGGCCAGTTCTTGAGCAGCGGCGTCTGGAGGGGTCGGTGTGGTGTCTTCTGTCGGAGGGCCTTTGCGCATGAGCAAAGTCCTGATCACATTAACAAGGACGCGAACACCCTCGCTCTTTATGGGAATAGAATCTGAACGCGAAACCAATGCCAAGATACGGTCAAGGGGGCTTTTCTCGTCTTTGCCGGGGGCAACCAATGCCAGGGCATGGGTGACTGACGATAACTAGTCAGCTTACAGCCGCCTCGAGGACTGCTCAACTTACCGCTCGCATTGCAGAGGTGTTTAACGACGCCGATGGCATTGAGTTGAACGACAATGGCCATGTTATCCGACCCTTCATCCCAGATTCCGCTCTCAGCAATAAGCTGTACGATATGGCACTCTGCCAAAGAATCTGGGATTATAGGCGACAACGCAGCCGATTGTGCGACGTGTTTCAGCAGGCCGAGAACACCATGCTTCAATTTAACATCGGTCGACTGCGCGAAGATATGCTTAGAAGCCAGGACAGGCGCCAGAGATAACGGCGGTGAAAGAAGAGCCGTGGACGTTTTCTCTGGACGATGGTGAGTGTGTCGCCAGAAGAGGAGGAGCAGGAGACACACCTCTCCTGGCTAGATTCCCTAAAGACAAGGCAGCACAGATAACAAGATCGTCCCGATGGGTGGCACTCGGTTCGATATCCATGTCGGCATTGAATTCTTTGATCCATCTGGCCATAGTCCACACGAATTCTCCCCCAGGTTTGTCTTCCATTGAATCATCCCACAGAACATCTTCATTTTTTTCCTCCCCTGCAACCTCGACAACCGACTTGATGAGCGCAGCTTTGCATATGTTGAAAGTCTTCTCCTTCCGGGCACGGTCTTCTGGTGTAATAGAGGGATGGTCCCATGTTGGTGGATAGCCGCCGTGTTCAATGAACTCTACCATCGACTTGAAGCAAGGCACGCCAAGGTGTTCAGCTGGGAAGCAATATCCCCGTGCAAGGGCCAGACGGATGTCTTCAACATCTAATGAAAGAGATTCCAAAAGAGTGCAGGTTTCTTCGAGGACTTCAAAGTCTGACTGGACTAGCATTGTGTAGAAATCTTCATCTTCGGTTAGGGCTGGCGCGAGTTGGAGATTATACGGTGGGATGAAACGAGAAAGCGCAGGAGTTATCCAAGGTAGTACGTCGACGTTCAAAATCTGGCGCGAGGCTAGAAAACAGTTTAACGAACAATTGGCAGAGGGGATATGCCGCGGCTTACCATCTTCCTTGGGATCATCTTTCGCTTCCTTCAGCTCAGAGATCGTTCTCCAGGCCCAGTTTGAGATACCGCTCCTCAAAGCCCATTCCTCTTGACTGTCCTCGTTAAGCGGGTTAGCTGGGGTGCCCACATTGTGCCACGACAGTGGAGGGTATATCGAGGAGGACAGCTTCAACAGTGTAAGAGCAGACTCCAACGAAATCAGGCGGAACCGAACAGCATCTGAGCCACGACTTTAGCGCCTTACGTTCCCCACGGTCTTGCTCACGCACCATATCCGATAGACGCGTTCAGAAGGACACCAACGGCCGTCCTGACGATCCTAAGGTGGGGAAGCGATAGTGAGAGGGCCTCTTGTCTGGTTGGTGCAGGGACCTTGTCTGCGTAGCCTTCGAGAAGGGACACGATCGCCTGCGGTAGACCGGCGTCTAGGAGGTAACCTCTGTTCGCATCTGGTTGGCGTGTTAGCTTTGGAGCACCGGGAACTGGGAACTGGCGACCCACCATGATCCAGACAAAGATTCGCGGCTATCCTCAGAATCTCGAACACAGCGGTCGTGTACTCATCGGCAGGGACAGGGGACCCGTGTAATGCCAGAGTTATCAGGTCCGTCAAGCACTGGGGCAAGGCGCTTTTGCCGAGATTTGTATGGTTGTCGACTACGGGGATAGATGTTTTGTATGAACCATTGCGGACAGGCTAGCTACCAACCTTGTTCGTCCTTGACTCTTAACCCATTCGCAATCGCATTGGCGACCTGCTCAACTTGTCGCCAACTTTCCGGGGAGTCGTTCTGCTTGAGCGACGCAGCAATATCTTGAAGACGGAGTTGCAGAGGCGATAGATCGGTGACCGCCATTGTCGTTGACCACAGTGATAAGTGTACTCTTCGACGACCGCGCAGAGCAAGGAGCTAGAGTTGTGAACAAGCTGTGTACTGATTCCGTCCGATAGTACTCACAAAGTCCTCTTGGTGGCAGTGCCAGATTAGATTTCTGCGTTCGTTAGTCCTCACCGCCGTCATACTCATGGAGCACCTTTTCTTTCCTTCCACTTGCTTGACAGCTTTCGTGAAAAAATGGCCGGTAACAAGAAGAATAAATCCAAGAAGACTGCCTCTCGATTGCCGACGCCCCCTCCAATCGTCAACGACGACGAGGTCGACCTCATGAACGATCTGCTCGACCAGCTGGATGCTCGAGACCAGTCGGTTCAGATAGAGTCAGCCAAAGTGCTGAATGAAATGAACCTGAAAGAGCAGGCTGAGCAATTGGAGGTGACCTCGAAGAAATCTTCGGCCAAAGATCGTTTCAAGGCTCGACAGGTCCGTAAAGTAGAGGAAAGGTGCACCTTTGATGTTCACTGACTCGATACCAGGCTAGGAAAGCTGCTGCTCTAGCTGAATCATTTTCACCGGATAACCCCGCTACCCAGGCCCAGTTGGAGAAGGAAGCAAGGCAAGAAGAGGAGGACATTGATCGCATTTGCAAGGAGCTGAACGTCCGAATACACGAGGTCAGACTGGATAGATAGATATTAAGGCCCACCCAATTGACTTCCTTTGGTTAGGTGAACCCTGACGGACATTGTCTATTCTCTGCAGTTGCAGATCAGTTACATCTCATTGGAATTCTCCCCGAATCTCACAGCAATTATGCAGTAACTCGTGCAGCAGCCGCTGACTACCTGCAGGCTCATCCGGTCGACTTCTTACCGTTCCTCCCAGCATCGGATGACCTCACGACTACGGGCTTAATGACCCCGGAGCAGTACGCAAGTTACTGCGATACAGTCCGGAATACTGCGTTTTGGGGAGGGGAACCTGAGATTTTGGCTTTATCCAGGGCATTCAACGTTCCTATCCATGTGGTGCAAGGGGGCAAACCTCCCATAGTCGTCCATGAGCCCCAGGACCCAGCCTACAATATCCCATCGCGGGTAGTCCGGGTCAGCTACCACAAGAGAATGTATGGCTTAGGGGAGGTGAGTGTTCAGGCAGACGCTGTCGATCCATTAAACTGAACAATTCGACCAGCATTACAACTCGTTACGGCCCGCGAATCAATAACGTTCGCATCACCTCCAGTGTTTCTCCATCTTGGAATCGTTCTCGACACATGGGTCTGTCTGTATTCATTACATCGTATGGCTAAAATAAGAGGTCATCATCATGCTTTCCTCTGTGGTCCATCGGTTGGGGTTGGTCCACCAGGTAGTTTCCGAATGCACTGTCAAGGTTTGAGTATGGGTCATCAGTTCTTTTAGCAGGAGCCGCCTTGTGTTCGTCGTCCGAATCCTCTTGATCTGCATCACTGGTCTGTGTCGGTTTTCTGGCTGGAAGCGGAGGCGGTGCTGGCGATGCAGGCTCCTCCCCATCCGGTATGAGAGGTAATGGTCCTGAGCCAGACGTTGGTGGAGGGGCACGATGCGATTCAGTGGGCCCTGTTGGCACGTTGATTGGGCCAGGCGGGAGCTGCATTCGAGGTAGATGGATAAGAACGGCCCTCGAGTGCGCATTCAAAGCGGGTGTATCAGTTAATGCCCGTGGTGCTGCGTTGCGAATGAAGGTCTAGGAGGAAGCGGTGTCAGCAAACCGAGGGGGTCATCGATGCAACAAGTTCTCACTTCTGGATTCTTATGGTAAATCGATCCAAGTGTCCCTGTGTGTAGGAGAAGTTGATCGAGGGCGCCTCGGTCCATCCTATCAGAGTCTGTTGTGATAGGTGGCTTGGGCGCCAGAACGATCTCTCCAGCCAGTGCCGGATTGATAGCCAGCATGCGCCAGTACATAAATCCTCGATCCCTTAAATCCGGGTTGTCCACTTCTTCCGTGGCCCACTTCAGCAGCTTGTGAACCAAATTCTTTGCCGTTTCGGATTTGGACTTGTAGATAAAGAGCTTGACTGCCGCCGTCAGAAGCGCTAGTTGTACCTAGGGGTATCGTCAAATCAGGGGAAATGAGAGGGCAAGGGAAGATATCAACCTCTACGCTTTCGTCAAGGAAAGAGTCTATGAGCACCTCCAACAACTCATCAGCGTTGTCGATCTTATTGGCAAATTGCCCTATGATCCAGACTATTGACGCCTTCGACTCCGGCTCATCGAGAGTATCCAGATGCTCGCAGAGTTTAGGGATGATGCCTTCGTATTTCCCTGGGTACCTCCTGAAGATGTCCTTGGCGACGATGATGGCCTCCTGAACGACATAAGAAACACCTGTTTCAATCAGCTTAAGGAGAGTGTCAATGCAACTATCTGCAGCTGGTTCGACTTTGATTGCAAGTCGACCTATCGAACGAACTGCTTTCCGAACGAAGTCGAGGTCAACTTCTGAAGCGTATCTGGGGAACTGCATTTGAGTTTGGGCTTGCCAGCATGGAAATGGGACTCACTCGTAAAGTTCCGTCAAGACCTCTGCGTAATTTTCTGCTCTCGCCAGACGGTACATGATCTCCAGTTTGGCCAATTTCACATAAATGGGATCATTGTACTTGCAGAAGAATACCTTGACATCATTCTTGAGAACGGCAGGGCGTCGTTGGATGATAAGCAAGATGTTGCGAAGCGCTACATATTGCACCTCGGGACCTGATGAAAGGAGTGCAACTATTCGACGTCCGCGAGTCAACAACCAATATACCTGTCAGTAGAAAAATCTCATACCTAATGGTGGACCCATCTTCTTGCAACAATAGTCGATTTGTTGCCTATTCTCCATATAATTCATGAGGTAAAGAAGAATCTTGATTGTAGTGAGAACGACTGCAGAGTTGGCGTGTTGCAAATGCACAATGATTCGTTCCGCCATGATTTCAGCGTCCGAATGCTTCTCGGGCACGAACCGCAGCAACGAGTCGAGGATGTAGATCTGCCCCCATCTAACGTGAAAGTCAGGTAGGGCGAGACGAGCGGAAGCAAATAGACTGACTCTGAACTCTCCTCGAGGGCTGCCAGTAGCTTGTTGACCGTCGTGAGATTGAGTCTGAAGATAACGCCGTCCGGCCTGTCCCCAATCTCCGTCAATGCAGCGACAGCATTCGCAACCACAGTCGCATTGCTGTCAAGCATGAGATCCCGTAGCATTTCAACGAACCCTCCCTTCTCTGCTCTTCTGGGATCTGCAGCATATAGTTTAGCCACACAGATTGCCGCTGTCTTGCGCACGTAGGGATCCCTGTCCCTCAGACAGTGTCGTAGATTCTCCGTAAGGGCGTCTGTTACGACGGGGATTGGAATATATGACATCGTACGAATTGCGAGTGCGCGGATGAGAGGGTTTCGGTCTGTAACGTCCTGTGAAGCCTTTAGTACGCGAAGTTAATTCAAGGCAGGCAGTCATACCTGCAGGAAGAATGGGATGACCATGTTGATCTGCTCCGGTTTGGACGACCTTCCATAGCTGACAAGGAACAGATACACCACTATGAGTATGTGAATTTGTTATTGTCATACAACGACGCGTTGAGAGGACGTACTCTTCTTAATCTCAAGCAAAGGTGTTCCAAGGCAATGTATTACGTCGGGAAACAATGGCGACACTGGTGGGATGGTGAGTGTCGCTGCACGGTTTCATTGTCGGATAGCACTACGAACTGTCGTTCCCCATCGTGATATTGGCGACAATCTTCTTCAAGACTGTCTTTCTCTTGACAAACTTCTTGTCCTTTGCATCGGCGGCATGAAGATCGGCTCTGAACTCCTATAATACCACATCCGTGAGCGGGTGTCGGTCGTTTCATAGTCCTTCAGCGTCTGACCTCGATCTTTCCCCTCTGGAAGAACTTGGCATCTTGTCCAGCTTGTGCCATGCCGACTCTCGAGATCTATATCGTTGCCAATGCTGAGATACGAGGTTGAAGATACCAGGCAGGTTTAACCGTCGCTGGCATATGAGGGTGTAACGAGAGCGCTGTTTGGCTTGGCATCGGGAACGAGTTAGTCGTTTGGGGAGACTTTGATGGCGCGCATTTTGGCCTCGAACCACAACATAGCAGCTGACCCAATTGGCTTGGCCCAGTACGTATTGAGTATCACATATTCCTGATTGAGAGCCTAATATGAATGTTTTCTGTCGCAGATAAATTCATGAGCAAGAGGTCAAGGAACTGCCTTACTCACCTGTCGAGGAACGAGAGAGCATCATTAGACGCGTCCTTGCATAGCGAGGTGGACGCGTATCTGAAGGCACTGAAACCACTATACCGTCGCTCACAATCATCCATTCTTTCTCTGAAGAACGAGGGCCAGGTTCTTGAGAGGCTTTACTACAAAGGCAAAAATCAACACCGGTCAGCGCTATTCTGGAGAAGATTGTCTGAGCTACGGAGGTTTTCAACCCGAATTGCTGAGCTTGATCCCCTGTTCACAATGACTACTCTATGCCAGTCTTTCTTCGGTGGTACTTCAGAGACAGAGTATGTATTCAATTTTTCATAGTAGCTCTCATCTCTGATCCTTTCCAGCCCACCTCTGTTCAAAGGATCATGGAACCATTACCCAGACGAAGCATCGTTCCAGCGTGTTCTGGACAGCCTGAACATATTGAAGCGATTATTCCTCAAGGTTTATCTCCCCCCTCCCTACCATGACGAATACTCATGACTTCCTTGAAGCTTTCATCTCGTGGCACCGATGCTTACCAGTGAGTGTCTTCATTAAAACCGAGTTACACACGAAACTGAACATGTACCAGACATTTCTCACTCTCGATGCAGAGTGGTGCTTTCCTGCAACTCATCTTGACCCTTACCGCGATAACGTCACGATTCTGCTGTCTAGCTCAAGAATTAGTCAACATTACAGACGACCTCCTGCTTCACACAAACCGACTCCGGATCGCAATCTTTGTCAGTGCCAGTTTAGCAGTCCTTCGATTCGTTTTCTGATGTACCCCAGGTGACGAAAGTGCTGCCATCGTCGTTGGTGATACCTGAGGAGAAGGTTAACGCAATGGTCACCATGGTAGACATTCAGGAGGAACATGATCCATCGAAGGGCTCAGAGGGTTCTGACGTATCATCTCAACCCGGGGCACCAGTGATGCATCCTGTCGTCACGGTGGCCCTTCCTCTGCCTGAGGCGTCAGAACAACCCCCAAACAGGGAGGCAGTACCAGGTCTCCAAGGCCCAAAGCCCACGAGGTCATCCAAGACGGACGTCGCCAAACCTGGCAGAACCAAACCCAAAAAGAAATCGAAGCGTGACGAAATTGACGATATCTTCGGGTTTTGACCAGGCGATGGGCGCCACTGTATTTGTGTTGCTACATCCTCATCTTATGCTGCTTGCTTATGAAGAGTCCGCAAAGTGATCCCTGGCTTTATTTTCGAAAAGTGAGCGGTATCGACATACAGAACGATGTCAACTACAACTAGGTAGAAAAGGGTGGTTAAATCTAGCATCGCTGTGGTGAATGTCCGAAGAAAGCGAAGAATGGTATATGGCGTGAAAAATGCATCTCTCTAAGACAAAAGTGAATGCAAACCAAATGGCATTAGAACAGTCGAAAGAATTGTCCGTAGCAATGTCCCATTAATAAAGAGATCGAAATTACATCAACAAAGTGGCGACGACAGCAACGACAGCGAGCAACACCTTGGGGGAAGCAAGGGTGCTGGAGCTACCAGAGTTGAGGTTCTCGGCGTTGCCAGTAACCTCGGGAGCATCGGAGGTGGCGGCAGGAGTAGAAGCCTCAGCGGGCGCGTCTGAGCTGGCAGGTTCGGAAGAACCGGCGTTGTTCAAGGCAGCAGCAACGTCCTGAGGAATGGCGAGAGGAACGGTAGAGGCGGTGCTCAAGTCAATGCTTCCATCTTCCTTCATGACCTCGGGGTTGGCGGCCAAGAAGTTGCGAGTGTAGAGAACGTTCTCAGCAACAAATTCATGTGCCCAGTCGGGGATCTCAGCCATGTCGATGTTGCTACCCCAGCGGCTGATAGCGTCGCTGTCCTTGGTAGCCTGCCTGGTGATATCACTGTATCCAGCAACGTTGGCGCTCTTCGCAGCAAGCTTGGACATCTGAAGCCCGACTGAAGAGGGAGAGGCGAACTGGGTAGCAGGGTTAATGATACCGAACATTCCCTTTTGGCAGTGAGTGGGGGCATTGCAGAAGAAGTAAGTGGGCTTGGTGTCGTTGACAACTTGAGTGAAGACGAAGCCATTGTTCTGGATGCCAGAGCTGAAAGAAGCAGCCTCGCCGGTTCGGTTGCAGGGCAAGAGGGAAGTGGACTTGGTCACGGTGTGGTTGTCAGCACCCCACATGAACTTGATGGTGTCGCCGACAGAGGCGTTGACTGCGAAGGGAATGTATCGCAGGACACCCTGAGTGGGAGCGACGATGACAGTGTGGGTGGCACCAGTGCCTGTGGCTTCATGTTGCTGCTCAGTGACGGTGGGCTTGTACTGTCCAGGAGCCTGGCCGTAGGTAGCAATGCACTCTGGAAATAGAGTAAGAAATTGAACATGATCGATCAGGTACCATGACTTACTCGAAACACAGTCGTTGTAATCCTGGTTACTCCAGGGAGCGCTGCCGGATCCATGAGTGGGAATGGGGTGAGCGGGCTCGTGGGCAGGGGTATGCACGGGGGTGTGAGCGGGTTGCTCGACGGGGGTGTGTACGGGGGTATGGGCGGGTTGCTCCACGGGAGTGTGAACGGGGGTATGGGCGGGTTGCTCCACGGGAGTGTGAACGGGGGTATGAGCAGGTTGCTCAACAGGAGTGTGGGCTGGGACATGGACTGGCGTAGTGACGTGAGCAGGGACCTCGTGCTTGGGAGGCTCGTGTTTGGGCTGCTCGACCTGAGGAACAGGAGCTTCATGCTTGGGTTGCTGATGCTCAGCGCCATAGCTGGCGGCACCGTACATAGGCGTCACAGCAGGGGCTGCAGCAGTCTGCGCGGCCTCGCGGGCTCTTTGACTGGATTACCTGATTAATATGGTGATAGCGGGTTTTGAGAAGGTAACTCACGATGCAAGTTCGATGGTATTCGTAATGGGGATACCATCGGGAGCAGAGACGGCGACTTCAATGCCAATAGCACTGTCGTCCTGGGGCAGAGGTCGTGGGAGACCAGCTGCGAAAGAAGAGAGAAGGGCCATAGCACCAATGAAAGACGAGATTTGAACCATTTTGAACGAAGAACGAAGGGTTAAAAGATTGTGGTTTCGAAAAGTCGAAGTGTTGAACGAATAAAAAAGTTGGCGTGTAGAAAGAACCTCCCTGGAGGACTACGTTTGGATCTCTCTCAAAGAGCGGTTATTCTACTAGAAAAATATCAGCGCATTGGATAGAGGGCTAGCTGACATTCATGCTCACCTGTGAACGAAAAGAAAGACCACCAGGTCGAGTCAACTCGACAAAAAAAGAGGCAGAAAAGAACGAAAAGAGGGAAGATAGAAAACGAAGCCGAGGGGAAGGGATGAAGAGGGTGTGACCCAAGTTCCTCGACCTTTTAGCAGATTCAGAATCTGATGCCACCATGGTAACACATGGTAACAGTATCATTGGAGATGTGACAGTCACCCCATCTTCGACCCGTTCCTCTGGTTGGTGGGAGCTCGACTAACGCTCTCCTATTGGCTCCGTTCTCTCGTTTTTCTCTCGTTTTCCTTCGCAAGCCTCTTGCAAAAGCCTGGCAAACATTCGACAAACGCACTTTGGACATTGAGAATGCCTTACAGCA
Source organism: Coprinopsis cinerea okayama7#130 (assembly GCF_000182895.1). Classification (NCBI taxonomy): domain Eukaryota; kingdom Fungi; phylum Basidiomycota; class Agaricomycetes; order Agaricales; family Psathyrellaceae; genus Coprinopsis; species Coprinopsis cinerea. The sequence continues at coordinate 1,627,710 of NW_003307543.1, read as the reverse complement.
ATATAGATCGGGCTGTATCTCGCTATGCCCTTCACGACGGCGGGGTACTCGGAGGAGAGGACGAGGGATCACTTGCCTCGGATGGAAGCCCACAGCACCTCTTGATTGGCCCATCAAACTGATGGCATCCGATGTAACTACGCGATATGATATCGCTTCTCCAAAATTCTCGCCAAGCTTTACCGCCTTTGGGCGCTACCTTAGAATACGAGCTTCGCCAGTGGGTGTAACAAGGTGTAGCAGTACTTACGGAAGTAGTGAAGTGCAATGGCAACTGGCACCCAAAGGGAAATCCTTTACTTTTCCTCATCGTCGTCACATCGGTTGATTAAACCTATGCCTACCCAATGATATTCAGGAATCGGAGTTGGTACCTTGCCTGTTGCCCCTATGACCTTGCACTCGTCAATAATGGCTATGTCTGAATAGATGATCATTAGGGAGTAACTACATATTGTAATCAACATCAGAATCCATCCTACACCAGCCAGATGAATCAACTTCAATGATGTACAAAGTCCGTAGCATCGCTACTGCGTTACTTTCGTCGAACCGGAGCAAATACTGCATCCAATTACGAGGAAAATCCTTCAGATTGCCTTCAACTGCCGCTCCCTCGCTCGGAGTGCCTTGAGACGGTCGGTAGCAGCAGTACCTCGAGCAGGTCTCGAGGCAGGTTCGACACCCCTACTTCGACTGTCGTTGGAAGAAGTAGGAATGCGATCCGGACGCGGTGGTTGGCTAGCTGGGCGTTCATCGAGGTCGTTGCGATATGATTGGTTACCCTGGACAACGACTGGGCGAGAACGTCGCTCTTTCTCCGTGAACAACCATTCGGGCAGGTCTGAGAGGTCCTGTGCTTTAGAAAGATGGTATGCTTTCATGGCCCGCGTGAGCCGGCTTTCAGCACCCAATGGCGTATCTAATCGATGGTGTGAGTGGCAAGACACCATCATGGGCGACTCCAGATCCACACACCTTCGCCCTCATTCGTTGTAACAGTACTCGACCATGCTATCCCGACATTGATTGTCAGATTGTTCGCTAGGCTGGCAACTGTCCTCCACAATGCTACAACTTTGTTAAGCAAAGCTGCGGAGGTCGAGGAATCGAGTAACCTTACCTGGCTGGCCTTGTTCCGCGGGCATTGCGCTACCAGTCCTGTCTTGACTCACTGCTCGAGTATGCGCCTTCTCCGAAATAACCTGGGACGAAGTGACCGAAGAGGACGAGGATGAGGCAGACGTAACAGACTGCCATCGTTGATGAGGCCGTGGACTGGAAGAGACCCCAACCCGTGCTACTTCCTGAGTAACGTGTCGGGGGAGTGAAGGAGGGGGAGATCTAGCAGCAAATCTCCTCTGTTCTGGACCCGCCGGGTCATCCCAGACGCTGCCCTCAGCCTGGGTGGTCTGTCGAGTCAAAGCCGGTTGACTCGACTGTTTCAACAGGCGGCCTTCGCGAGGATTTCGGGGAAGGCCAACTGGGACGCGCCTAGAGGTATTGGATGCCGGGGGAGATTGCATAGCAGAACAGAGACGTCAGCCAGTGACGGTCGAGCAGATAAAGCATTGAGAAGGAAGTATTTGTCTCCAGATTCACAGCATCACTACCAAGGACAAGCAACTGGTTCTGAATCTCTGATAGGCCAATTGTCGCATTACCAAGATTTCGGTGGTCACGCTTTTAACCCCGACTCGCACCGAGTCCCGACCACTCTGCCGCCACATATTCGTGCCTATGTCGACTTCCAGATCGCACGAGACATCCGACGCTGTATAAATTGGCTGTATTCGCAATTTTCCAGGCAAACTACTTTGTTCCTTTCCACGACAATGCTGTCTGCCTCCAGATCTGTCCTCAAGGCCAGTGCCTCGCGTCGCCTGGCTGCGACTCGTGTTCGATGTGCGAGCACCGAAGCTAAGGACCATCACAAGATTGTGGTTGTCGGCGCTGGTGAGCCAGAGTAGCCCATCGCATGAACAGTTGATTAAAAGGGAGTGTAGGAAGCGCGGGACTCTCTGTGGCCAATCAAATCTGGCACAGATTCAAAAGTGCAGGCAGGTCGCTGAACAAGGATGATATTGTTATCTTGGATGCAGCCGAGGCCCACTATTATCAGGTTCGTATACCACCTCCCCTTTGAAAACAACCACCGCTAACACTTTCTTCTAGCCTGGATGGTAATCCACATCCCTCCGAGACTTGAACCCTCAGTCATATCCTTTTCTAGGACTCTTGTAGGAGCTGGCCTCAAGCCCAAGACTGATTTCCGGCGCCCTCTTGATTCTCTCATCCCTCCCCACATCACTCTCATTCCAGAGAATGTCTCCACCTTCTCTCCCAATACATCCTCAGTCACAACCACCGCTGGTAGGGAGGTCAAATACGACTATCTGGTAGTGGCTGCTGGTTTGGGTATCAACTGGGAGGGAATCAAGGGGCTGCCCTCTGCTCTCGCCGACCCCACCTCTGGTGTTTCATCAATCTACTCCTATGCTACTTGTGACAAGGTCTGGGATGACATCGAGGGCTTGAGGTCTGGCAAGGCTGTTTTTACACAGCCCGCTGGAGTGATTAAATGCGCTGGAGGTACGAGGGATTTTTCGGTGAACACACCTATACAAGGCTGAAAACAGCGTAGCCCCTCAAAAGATTATGTGGATGGCCTGGGACAGATTCCGTCGGACGGGTCGGGGCGATAATATCGACGTTCAGTTCTATACCGGAATGCCGTCAATGTTCTCTGTCAAGAAATACTCCGACGCGCTCAACAAACTCAGAATTGAGCGAGGCATTGAAGGCTTCTTCGAGCATAACCTGGTCTCTGTTGACTCTTCCAACCACAAGGCGACCTTCAAGAAGCCAGACGGTTCTACTGTCGATGTCGATTACACCACTCTGCATGTCACTCCTCCCATGGGTCCTCTGAAGTTCATCAAGGACTCCCCTATCGCCGACCAAGCTGGCTGGGTCTCGGTGAACCAAAACACCCTCCAGCACACCAACCCCGACTACCAAAATATCTTCGCCATTGGCGATGCCTCGTCGCTTCCAACCTCGAAGACCGCCGCTGCCATTACGGCGCAGGCACCTGTGATGGTTGAGAATCTCTTCTCTTTCATCAACTCTGGCAAGGTTTCCGACTCTGCTCGATATGACGGCTACACCAGCTGCCCTGTGCGTGCAATATCTTCGCGAATGGAATATTCTGCTGACCGGTTCATAAGCTTTTGACCGCCTATGGGGAGCTCATGTTGGCAGAATTCAAGTATGGCCTCGAACCCAAAGAAACTTTTGGTGCCCTTGTCGATCAATCCAAGAGTCGAAGGTACGGTTGGCGTATATAAAACCGGAGTCCCTGCTTAATGCCTCTTTTACATCAGGGTTTTCTACCACCTCAAGAAGGTAATGGCGTACAATACAATATTGGCGTGTTTATTGACCTTCTCTGTTATAGGACGTCTTCCCCGCTGCCTACTGGAACTATATGGTTCGTTGTCGCTTGCGTTCGTTCAGGGTGTCGACGCTCTAACCATCATTCAGGTTCAAGGCAAATGGTTCGGAAACAAGGGAACCATCCGACCCACCTATAACTAAGCTATTCTTTAATATGATTGGCCTGTACGGTGTAGTCGTTAGTTCAGAATTCTTGAGGACGTGGTTCAATCCTAAAGCATAATACGACCACGTGTGTATGACGTAATCTAGGTCAGGTTCGTTGAAACTGAGCCCCTCGCGTGGCTGCAAAGTTGAAACCCATCCACTCAGTCCGCTGCTCCCCCCCGACTTCGCCGTTATCGCCAATGTCGCGCCTCACAGCGACGCAAGTGATATCTCTGGGAGAATATCTGGAACCAGATTTCAACCCTGCATCTCTCACAATATCCCAGCTCCTCGGTGTCCTGGGCTATCACAACATCCAATATCCAACTCCGTACTCCAAGGCCAAGCTTGTTAAGGTCTTCAACGATGAAGTCAAAACGCGAGCAGCCAAATTCAAGAAAGAACGCATGAAAAGGAACAACAGTGCTCCCAGTGACGATGGAATCATGGACGGAGTCACAGGTCGCCCGCTGGCTGCCGTGAGGAAGGTAACGGTCCAAGAGCGTCAGCAATGAGGACATTAGTAACTTGGACCGCGTAGACCGCACCCCGCCGCTCCTCTAGGCGGCTGTCGCAAGCACCTGTCGAGGTCGAAGACGACGAGGAAGACGTCCCGCCACCCGAACCTGTGAGTGACCACTCCCCTTGCTTCGAACAGAGGACTTGAACCCTGTCCATAGCCCAAACGAAGGCGATCTTCAGCACAACCCACTTTGGGCGGTTCCTCACGTCGCAGATCTACAGTTCAGCCTCCACTTATAGAAGAGAGCGAACCGGAAGAAGAGGAAGTCCAGCCTCCCAAGAAAATTGTTCGAAGTAAGAAATCGGTACGTGCCCGTCTGGACATCGTCATTGTTCGTATCAATTAAGGTCTTGAATCGTAGACATCTCGCCGAATATCTGAAAAGGTAGCGCAGTGGCATCAGTAACCGTGTGTCGAAGACTGAATCTTAGCTTTTAGTTCGGCGAAGATAGCGGATGGGAGGACAACAATATCTTTCAGTCTGGGGCAGAGTCTTCGTCTCCAGCGCGACCCTCGCCCGCACGAACACGAGTTCCAAGGAAAAGTGGCACAGTCCGGAGGTCACGAAAGTCTATGTCTGCGCCTCCCGACTCATCGCCAACGAGAAGCTCACCATTTTCTCCTCCTGAATCGTCGTTCAACCCAAGATTCGACAGACCACCTCCCCCGCTCGTGTTTCCCAGTCCAGTTCAAAAGCCAAAGTCTATCCCAGCTCCAGTGTCTCCCTTCCAGTTCGTACCTCGGGAACCATCCAAAGAAGAAGAGGATCGTGACGAGTATCATGCGGGGGAAGGCCATCTCCAGCAGGAAGTATACGAGGACATCATTGTTCCCGTCAAGAAGGAGGAAGATGACCAAGAGCCAGAGCTGCAGCACCCTGACGATGAACGAGATGAAGTTGAAGGCGAAAGAGAACTTGGAGAGTCGGAGGAGAAGCAGTTGGTTACATCCGAGAGCGCAGAATTGGCGCCTGGAGCTGCGAGGTTAACCTTCTCTCGCTTGTCCATTCGTTTGGCAATCCTGTTGTCCGTCATTCTCGCTGCTATAGCCATGTGGGATTACAAAATGGAATCGGCGGCCATCGGTTTCTGCGACACTGACAGTAAAACCAACGACGCGCTAGAAGCTGCCCGATCGTACAGAGATGCCGTAGAGGCCTGTAACAAAGAGAACCGGACGGAACTGTATCTTCCCTCTCTCCGCGACTCCGATCTCAACGAAACCGCTATTGCCTGTCCATTGCCACCACTGGTGCCCCGCCCCCATCCCGATGCTTGCACGCCATGTCCCAGACAGGCGACATGTTCGCAGTTTTCCGTCCAGTGTGACAATGGCTACCTCTTGAAGCCTCCTCTACTGCTTGGCTTCCTCCCCGACCCGCCTCATTCGTTCAACTTGTCAATATCATCGTCATCCACACCATCAGAAATCATATGGTCGTTGTTGTCTACTGGACTTAACGGGCTTCCTGGGTTAGGCCCCATTGCACTGCCTCCTCGATGTGTTCCGGACCCGAAATTGCAACTCAAAATCAGTGCCTTGGGTAAAGCCATGAAATCCATGCTCTCCCAAGAACGCGGCAGCCGTCTGTGCGTGGGTGGAAAGGAACTGAAAAAAGTATATTCCGAGGAAGATGGGGGAGAGGCTCGTAAATGGGGAGTCGAACTTGAAACGCTTCGGGAAATCGTGAAGGGTAAAACTTCAGTAAGCCACAATTTTTTCTCCATCACTAATACGAATTGCTCACGGCGGCCCTTAGCCTAGTTTGAAGTCGGCATTCAATGAAACCTTCGACAAAGCTGTTGAAGAGCTCGTTGCATGGGGTCGAGTCCTTCGTTCTTCGGATAAGGAGTATGTGTGCTTGCATTCGAGGACGACACACGGCTGATCTTGAAAACACCACAGGGGTAACAGCTATCTCGCAAGTAAGGATGCAGACTTGACATGGGGGTGTATGATTACCGTCAAGTCAAGAGAGTTGTGGGCTGCCTGGAGACAAACCGCATTAGGTGAGCCGATAATGGAAACCCACATCTCATTATAGACAACCGTTTCTGATTACCGTATGCAGGGGTTGTGGTCGCCATTCTTGCGACACTCTTCGCTCGTTTGAGGGTGCTCAAGAAGAAATCGGAAGCCCGACGTGTCTCTGAGCTTGTCCAAATCGCGTTGGACACGTTGAGGAACCAGGAATTGGCCCACCATACGGACCCCGTCAGCACCCCTCATCCGTATTTGTCCTCGATTCAATTGAGGGATGTCATTCTTCAGAATGAACACTCGATTCCTACCCGACGAAGGTTATGGGACAAGGTGGAGCACATCGTAGAAGGAAATGCGAATGTCCGTGCTAACCTCGAGGAAATCGAGGGTGGCGATGAATTGAGGGTGTGGAGGTGGGTGGGAAATACCGGTCGTGGATTGGCATAGTATAAGTGGTATCTTTTCGTATTTATCGGAGGTCTGTCCTGTACTGCTACATACCCTCCTGAAGAAGCGGATAAACTCAATCAATTCGTTTGGGACCATCAACTGTATAAACAGCTGATTGTTGAGAGGCCGGAGCCCAAAGCCCACGCGAACGTTGAGTGAACGCCCGTTGCAAGTACAACGTAAAGGTCTACGGTGAGCACCATTTGGGGGACAATACACATGGGAAGCCGGTACTTGGGGGAGTGGGTGGAGTTTAAAGCCCGATGTTATGTCCATCCTGACCCAAGGTTGGGAGATAAGGATGACATACCGCCCAAGATCTTGTTAATCAGCGCCCGCTTTGTGAATTGTTCCTCCGCAAGAACCCTAGTGGACTAGGATCCGAAGATAAAGGGAATAGGTTAACGGGTGCCACCATGGATGCTAGAAAGGATGAACGCACACGGAGGAACCGTTCGAGGTCAATCCTGCCGCAATTGAGTGCCCGATGTAGGTGATATATGGTATCTTCAATGGCATTGTCTTCAGCGACTAGGTTGATGAGCCTAAGATGGCGTTATGTCAAGCGTCAAAAAGAAAGTGGTACGATGGTGTGACGTACTGGTTATGGACGATAGAAGTTGCACATACAAGTTCATCGACTTCCGGATCACCTTTCCGTCGCAACTCGGTAATATTGGACTCTGTGCTCTGCACGGCCTGCCTTGTTCTCTCAGCGACCCCACGACATACGTCGCGGACGGCTTCCAGACGAGCCATTTCGTCGCGAATGGCCGGCTCACCCGCCAACAGGTCATTCTGATGAGCTCGTAGTCTCTCGGCGTCAAGTGCGAGTGCCTGGGACAGTGAGTTTAGCTCTGACGTCAGTTTGTGATGTACCTGACGGTGAAGTTCGAGGAGCTCGGGATTTGGAGGTCGGGGAGGTGGCTGGTTGGCCGATGATAAGGGAGCCTGGATCCACTCTGTGGAAGGTGTTGATTCCGTGTCGTCATCGAGGAGGTCCGGGATGGGAGTGGACCGGATTGGCTGAGCGAGTTGTTGCACTGCATTGGCGATAAGGGGCGCAGGGGGCACGGGTGGCGGTGCTAAAACGGGCTGTGCCGTATGATTGGTTGTCGGTGAAACGCTATGTCCTTGCAGATCAGGCTGGCGGATATTTGCAATGGGAGGACGATAGAGAGGGTATGAATTGTTATTGCCGTCTGCTGAAGCCGATCCTGAACGACCGATGGGATTTGTTTCAGCAAAAGGAGGACGGACGGTGTCGGATAATTGAGGCGGTAAGGGTGGTGGTGGTGGTGGCGGCGGTGGTGGTGGTGGGGCGGGAGGAGGAGTGAAGGCTCCGTGGGGTGACTAAAGGAGGCATTAGAGAGAAAAAAAAAGTGGGAGACAAGGAAGAGACTTGGGCTACTCACGAATCGACGGATCTGGGAAGGGTCCGCGTGCTGGTGGATAGGTGGAGGAGGCGGCCTTGGAGGAGATAATGGGGCTGACTGATATGACCCTTGTGGGAGAGGCGGACGCGCAGGAACTGGCGGAGGTCCACCTGACTGACTCGCTGCCTGCACGTTCACAGCTGGCGCCTGTTGTCTGGGTTTCGCATAGACCGGAGGCTCACGCGAGAAGTTGTCTTGTAGATCTTGTAACAACCCAAGTAGACTACAACCCTGTGTCGATCGAGTTAATAAGGAACAGTAGATAAAACTGCTGTGGACACACCTCGTCCTTGCGCTGCCAGTGCTGCAGATATTCGTGGTTGCAACGGCCACTGACCTCGAGAGCCTTGGAAGGCCTGACGAGCATGTCGGCGGTGGGAACTACATAGACCAAGGGAGGGTGACGGGGATAGTCCCTTGTTAGCCAGACATTGAGGGGAATGTTGTAGGACGCGTGGCGATAAGTGATCGGCAGGAGGCCATGGACACAGAGCAGCAACTGGCTGCGACCGTCGTCGAAGGCTGGCGAAACGATTAAGGATTAACAATACGGCCTGATCAGACACCAAAAGGGCGCACTGTATACATCGGATTTAGGCCTCAAAGTCGGGTATCTCAGGAGCACAGCGTCGACATCTGCATACACCCGTTCCTTGCTGGCATATGGCTGCACGTTCTGGAGCAGCCATGCGCGAGTCAGCTCCATTGTATAAACCGCAACAACCATCCAAACTCGCTCCCTCACTAACTCGCCGGAGGCAATTGCCGACGCACTCCGGCGGGCTCGGTCTTGCTGGGGAACACCTGTCGGACGATGCCGTTGCCCTCCCGAAAGAAGAAACATCAAAGGAATCTCCATCCAAAAAGTCTCCCCCAGTCTCAAATTCTTCACCCAAAGTACCAGGCAAGGACCGGCCATCCGAGGGCCTGGGTTTTACTCACTTTCAGTCCGGGGCATCTCTCCAATTTCTGGACTCTACTGTGGACGGGGACCTTTGGGCACTTTCTAGGCCCAAAAACCTGGAGATCGGGAATAGATCTCTGGTCGAGAACTGGTTTGGATGATTTGAGTCAGTTTACTGTTTTACCAAGATCCGAGAATCGAGATTCCAAATCGGGAAGCACATGTGATCTCTATATATTACCTCGTCCTTCATTGTCCTCTTTCGCCCTTGACGCGCTTTGGTCCACTACTGCCTCTCCCATGAAGAAACACGATACACCGACAGACACCCTCACCCCTCAACGCAAACACAGAAAGCTCCTCAAGGACGGCAGCGGCGTCGAGGTATGGCCAGAGAGCATCGAGAAGACCTTTGTCCAAGGTGAGCACAGCCTAGACAGCTTATTTTTCATTCACCGACTTCCAATATTACAGGTCTCAAAGAGTACTGGCAGTCGCCCTATGCAACTTACTCTCAGTCCAGGGGTAGAAGTCGATGGAGAAACCAGTTTCTCGTCGACTACCTGCAGCGCCATGGCATTCAGCGCACCAAAAAGCAGGTTGCGAGCCATATACAGGTCCTGCGGAATATGTGGAAGGGTCAGCCAGGTAAGCCCCCCAACCTGCTGTGCAATCCGATCCAACTAAGGTTTCTCCAGAGTTCCACCTAGTCGCTGGAGGCGACGAGATAGTCGATCCAGTGACCCATATACCCATCAAAGAGGAGGCAGACTCTAACCATCTCGTCTCCCTCGACTGGGAAGAATCTTCCTCCCACTCGGCATCCCCGGACTTTTCGCCTCCCGACTCGCATTCAGACTTTCCTTTGACACCTGAGCAGCGCCCCAACCTCTATCCCTCCGACTCTCCCTCTGGCCTCGCTGCGATCAAACAAGAGAGTAGTCCAGGAGGCCTTTACTTCCTTTCAAGTCCTTCGACATCCCCTTACAACGACTACACTCATGCCCTCCCCACCGAGTATTCTCCCACCAACCCCGCTACCTATAAGCAACTTCCGCCTCAATTCACCGGATATCCATACACCGCACCAGCTGCCTCTCCGGCTGCGACGTCATTCTCGCAAATAGTGCAGAACAGGATTACGACATTCTTTCTCTGCGCCGAGGGCATGACACCATTCTCTGTCAACGTCGATGCTCTCGCTCAGACTGCACCATCCACTCGGCAGGCTTTCACCCTACGAATTAAGCTTTCGGTGCCGTTGTTGAACGACGTCCGCAGTCCATCAACTCTCCACGGATTCAACGCCAGCGTCAGTGTGGCAAACGTATGGAGCAACTCTGCCAAGTGTACAACAAAGGTCTATGCCGCGAACAATTTGGTATCCGAGGAGCACGACAATCTCCAAGTGTCTCACATCAACGCCAACGGCACAGTACATGCTCTGTTCCCTGATTCGTCCTTGACCCGTTGCCGGTGGCTTGATCACAGTACGCTTTTTTCCTTCCCTCGCTTTGCACCAAATGCTCATCGCGACCCGATTTAGACCTGCCAACCACTGTGACGCAGGAATTAGCCGTCGATGATCAGGTCCTTCTCTTCCTGATCTACGAATTGGATCGCAAAAACGGTCCAATGCCCTGCTCCGAGTTTCTCGGTTTCCAGCACTATAGAATGGCGGAGAAGCCTGCCAACCCCCAATCTACGTCCCTTTACACCTCCTCGACCTCTCGCCGCATGTCTCAGCAGCTTTCGCCTGTCGCAAATCCTTACTCAATACCACCGCGTTAGTTTTCGTTCGCTTTACACGGCATTTTTCTATCTGCTTGGGCTGGAGTTTTAATATGTTTATTCGCTATTGTATCATAATGTGTTCGGTGTTCGATTTGCGGTTGGTCGCGATTCGCATACCCAGTTGACGATTTGACGATCTCCTATCATTATTAACTTTGAAGGACTCTGCTTTACTTATCCTCTTTTGTTGTATACCGTTGACGGCTGCCTATTAACCTTGGGATCTTCGACTCATATAGCACCACTGTATCATTCCCCTCTCATCCATACATCCCACCCATGTGTATTACAATGATCCATGACAATCGATTTGGCACGACTTTACGCAGCTCGCGATCGTTACAAAATCATCTTCATTTGACTAGCGCCAACTATCTACAGTCCTCCTCTCTCCATCACGATGAGTAGTCCAATATCCTTCTCGCTTCCTCGCCGACCCGCGGGTTGATATGAGCTTTCTGCAGCAAGTGAAGCTCGTAGAAGGAAGATTCGAGCGCGTGGCAGAGTTGCGGGTCATCGACGTCGGCACGGTAGATGCCGTTATGAGTTCGGTCTTCCGTCGAAAGTAGCCCCTCCAGCTTGGGGTGCCTCGCCACAAGCGCTCGAACAAAGCTCAGAGCCCGCAAGCTGACTGCCGGGGGCCAGTGCAGTGAAGCAATCAGCAGCCGCTTCGCGAATGCTGCGGCACGCCAGGGCGGACTACCCAAGCCGCTGGACCCAGGACTTCGCGGAGAGAAGACTATATTGAGGGTGTTGAAAAGGAGATCTGCTATCGACGGCGCTTGCTGGTCCGCACTGCTCGGTCTGATCTTGGGGACGGAAATGCCGGAATGGGGTGCATCGATGTTTGGGAGCAAGCTCAGCGGAAGCAACATAGCGTAAAGCTCTGAAATAAAGTCAGACAGATCTATATTCAGCGCTTCACCTGTTGGAAAGGTGTCACGAGGTTAGCGCTGTTGTGGGTGCGGGTGGCTGGAGAAGGTTAGACGGACCTTGACCTGAGAGCAATTCGAACGCCGTGCTGATGCATAACAGGCGGTGGCACGTCCTCTTGTCGTCTCCGAGAGGTGCGGCGGCGAGCTCAGCATCCGATGTGTCGTCCTCCGCAGTGCCAGTGGCCATCAACTCCTTCAAAACCTTCATAAGGTCTCTGAAAAAATCGATGTTGACCAAATGGGCAAATTTGGCGATGCCGGACAGCGCTGCTGGCAAAAGGGGAGATGGCGTCGGATGCTTCAATATACGGAAGTATAACACGAAGAGCAATTTTAGAGTTTCCGTGTGCTACGCAATGACATAGGGGGAATCAGTTGCGCCTCTTCCTCTCGATAGTGACAATACTTACCGTAACTGACCGAGCCTCCTTGTCCACCTCAGCTTCAGCTTCCCGCATCTCCTTTTCGATCTCCTTCCTCTCCTTTAACATCTTTTTGGCCTTCTTGCTCAGATGTGGCTGGTCGGACTTTTTCTTCCGTTTCTTTTTTTCCTTTGAATCGGGCACCTCGGCGGTGGTTTGAGAGGCTCGGACGTTTAGTTCGGTCCGTAGGCGAAGATTGAGGAGGCAGGAAAGGACATTGGGGTGGATTTTGAACCTTCGCTCCTTGACCATACGGTTCAGAATGCGTACAATTTCCAAGGACGCCTCTCCAGTTTGATCCGCGCGAAAAACACTGTTGAGCGTGTTCAAGCAGCGCTCTGAAGTCTAACCAAGGGATCGGCATGTGTTAAGCTTGAGTCTGAAAACTGAGCATACCTCGTCCCAGGAGCGTTTACTTAACCTGGCAACAATACATGCCATAAGGTTTTGGCGAAAGTTGAAGTGCGTGACCTCCGCTAGCAGGATGCACATGCAATGGATAGCGGCGTCCGCCAGAGGTGAGCGAGCTAGTGACAGCATGTTAGCTATGTGGAAGTCACGATGCAAGGGCATTAACGAACCTTTGATTTCGCCGTCCAAGAGACGTAGGTAGTTTTGGTATACGGACACTAGGCCCTGTTCCCATTCACGAGTACGTGCCACCATCTGGCTAACCTTTTCCGTCTTCTCCTTGTCCGTCAATGCACGTATCCGATACCCAGGAATGATATCCTTGAATACAGCTAGTTGGGAGAGGATGGCCAACTTCCGTACTACATCATCGTTGGGGACAGGTTTCGTTTCGCCAGGAACTGTCAACTCTGAGAGCGCAAACGAATGCAGCCGTTTCAAAAGGACCAACTAAAAGGCTCCATGAGAATGAATGCGTTCAAAACGAAGCTAAGAAGTCCACACTCACACTGTTTTCTGGATCAGCGAGGATGTCATTGCATATTCCAGCAATCTGTTCCTTGGCTAGTTGGACTCTTAGCTTCCTCGACGACGTTTTCAGTACGTCTGCCACGGCCGGCCTACCAAACCTTGCCCCAGTCGAGCCGTCCTCGATCTTTATGGGAGCAGGTCCCTCTATCTCGGATTCCTCTTCGCTCTCTTCATCCTCGGACCCGTCTGTAAGAACCGCCCGAGTCCCACTGCTTTTGACTTTTCCATCCGGCAGCTTGATGGGCAACCGCTGTACTTCACGTTCCTTGGGGTCATCCTTGACCTTGACCACTCTTGGTTTGAGCTCGTATGGCATTTCCTGGTCTGAATCGGAAAAGTCGCCTGCGTCGTCATCCGATAGAGAGATGTCATCGTCGTCGAGGTCCGAATCCATTTCTACACCTGAGCTCCAATCATCCGAGTCTTCGTCGTTGGAATCTATTGGGGGGAGACCGTCCACCTTCGGTGCTTGTCGAACAGGTTTGGTTAACTCGTTCAATCTTTGCGTTTCTTTCTTGCTCCTAAACAAAAGGGTAAGTTAGGTCACGTCGCGCAAAGAGCGGAACCGCACCTTGCTATTCCTTTCTTATCAAGTTTCTGTAAGAAGCCCAGAGATTCACCAAACTCGTCGAGCATCTCCATGTCCTCGTCTGAGAGTTCAACATCTTCTTCGTCGTCGACCGGAATGGGTATAACCCCTCTGTCCGCAAGCCTTTCCTGCTTTGGAGCCTTTGCTTTGCCTTTGACGCGATCTTTCGACGTTTCCTTGGAGAATTTCCGTTTCTTCGAAGGGCCCTGCAAAACCGTTTAGATTTTGGTTTTCAGCCTGTCAAATTGTGATTATCGTACCGCGACGTCATTTGACGGTCGTTTTCTGCTCGCTTTATTGGCCATTCTCGGTTGTATTGGAACTGGTTCGTTCCAGGGCTTTCAAGGAAGCGAGAGTATGCGCCGAGAGAGTCTTGAGAGGACCGTCCTCCAAAAATCGCTGATGGCGGCCGTTGCCGAACACAGAATCCGTCGGGCAATAGGCGCCGAGATCAAAAGGACTGCTCCTCACCCTCGCGTCGACCGCGTTCAACAGCGCGACGATATTGGCTCGAAACTGGAAGGCTCAAATGGAAGACACACCCACCCCAACACGACATGTTCTCCGAGGACATCACCTGGTGCTGTTGTCTATCTTGATGATAGCTTTCAGGGAAATGGAAATCAAGAAGCTACCACCGAGTTTCTCCCTACACTTGCTCCGAATTCTACTCAACGAGGTCTCAGAGGTATGGCGTTGTGTTAACAAAAGTTGATACTGGGTATAACGCCTGGACAGGTTACACAGCCCAAATCGCATCGTGAATTGATGAAGGAGATCAATACAGGACCAGGGTCGACAACGAAGGAATCGGCACAATTCCTCGCAGCCATTAATACCATCGTACGCCTGGACTCTTCGGACTCAAACATCTCTGTCTGAAACATTCCCTAGCATGCAGAGCTGGTCACTACAGAAAAACTGGGCAATTTCTTGGGCAGTGAGTGTCTTGTAACACAGTGGCAGGACTCTCTCTCATTGCCCGCAGACCTCCCCACTCTATTCATTGAGAAGATAATGGAGGTGGGTGGCAATATCAATTTGGCCAATATGGATACTTAGTTTTGGACAGGATAACCCCAGATTTGTGTGTAGCATAATTCCTTCGATCATGGCCTCCAGTTGACCCGTTCTCAAGATGCGCAGATCGTTATTCGGCTACTTCTGTCGACGTTGTTTCGTCAGCTTCGTCAAGCTTTCCTATGTCGGTCTCGTCAAGTTGAGAGACGAATACCAAGCATGGTGTGCAGGACTACCAGTTCCGAGCTACAACTCAGTTCCCGAAGTCGATTTAACAAGTATGTGCGTCAAGAAAAAGGGTGTTCCGAAGTGGAAATGCCTGACAAGGACTTCCAGTCGACTACCTGCTTCAGAAAACATCGACAGACAGAAAGTCTTGGGCACAAGCAGAAACATACGCAGCGTATGTGTATTCCTGTTTCGGGCTTCCCTTATCAACTGAGCCTATCGTAGGTGGGAGAAGGGCAAGGCCATAGGGGACGAGAATATCGCGGTGGAGAACATTCGCAGATTCTTTGAACAGCACTTTCACGATAATACAGACTCGTGTGTTGATTTCCGCTCTCTTTCCTTCCTTGAACTCACCTTTCAGCAGCGGGTTCCGGCAGCACGCCTTGCTCAACGTTGTACAAATGCACTATGTCAACAAGGAATATGTAGCCGCAAGAAAGGTGAGGGACCTTAGTCCGAGTCTTCGCTGTGCTCATTCTCTTGAAGCTTCTAGGAGAAGCCATATCTGTTTCCCGTACAGCTAATGACAGGGCCACGTTATTGCACTGTCTAAGGTAGTATCTTCTAAAGGACTCCTGACCAGTACTAACACTTCTACAGCCTGCTGCATCGACTCCCGCCTGCACCTGGATTCAAAGCAACGATAAATGAAATTCAGCCCGACTTGGACCCTCTCGAGCTACTCTTCGATGTGAAGAAATTAATGGATGAGCAAAACGTGAGGCCGACTCGCATTCGTGCCGCAAACAGGCTTTGACGAAGTCTCCAGGAACAGCCTCTTTCCACAGCGTTCAGCAAGATAGTCCAGGCTACGGGGTTGTACGATCATCGTCTAGATGTATCCCGTGATCGCGAGTCTTCAGTACCGAATGAGGAGTACCAATGGGCGCAACATGCCGTCCAGGCGTATGTTTGGAAAGAAGCTGGTACGTCGAGTACGCCGAGACTAATGTCCAAGTCACTGATATCCTGCAGGATGTTCTCAGTTGGCGGCTTTGGAAGAGGACATTGTTATTGCTTTCACAGACATAGGCGGGGACAACTCCATTCGACTCAGTGTGCTGCTGAACCGAGCATATACGGTGCGTATCCCGAGATTGAAGTCTGACAATTGTGCCAATGTACCATACCTAGACTGCACTGGGAGGCGACTACAAGGCGGCACTTGCGCTACTGCTCGACCCGACCACTTGGAGAGGAATAACAATCCCTGATTATAGACTTTGGGCTCACGAGATATGGTGTATTCTCGCGCTTCGGTCTGTTCGTCGGTAAGACACCCACCTCAGGCTTCGGGCGGATGCCAGGACTGACATTTAATGAGAGGACAACTTCGACACTACAGAGAATATCTCCTTCCTAGGAAGCCTCAGGGCGAATTCAATCCCCGTTATTTCTCCTTTGAAGAGCTCAAAGCGGCTTCTCTGCCTGCAATCCGTCAATGTATCTACCAAGTTCTCCAATTCAAGGTCAGTGCTTTCATGGCCGCTGTTCAGAGGGGGACTGACAAGTGTCGACAGCAACACGACCAACTGTCCACAGCTGTGAATGATTTGTTAAAGCTGCTATTCCAGGCAGAGTTCCTGGGCAGATATGATGCCTACCGGACAGGCATCGTGTTGATGGCGGATTTCGGTTTGGAATTTAACATGGCAAAGAAGTCGAAGAGGATCCTTGGAGAGATCATGCCCCAGGTAAGATATTGTATGATAGCGCTGTACTCCAACTCATCTCCCTTCAGATCCTGACCAGCACGGTCAAAGAGTTGAGAGCGACGGCTTGCTTCACTTACGCCAGGTGCCTACTCGCAGCTGCCGACGAGGTCACCCGTGAGTAATTTCGATGCTTAAAGTTCTACCCCTGTTAACCAATATCTCGCAGCTGCCGTGATTGAGGAAGCCTTATATTACCTCTCCTTTGCAGATATGGATTTTGACCGGCTGGAAATGCGGTCGTCTGCCAAGGAGGTGCTTTACATGCAAGCTGTGCTGTACGAAAATCTGGGACAGACGGACAAGCGAAACGAGAGGATGCATGCGTACGACGAGGCGGAAAAGGCGGCTCTGAAGATGGGAAAGTCGGCGACGGATAGTCAATCTGAACAGGTGTATAATCTAGTGGTAGAAGTAGGGGCAGCGCTAGCTCGCCGGTAGTGGACGCGTCTGGGAACACACGTGATGCAATCATTTCAATCAACGACGTGACATGGGTCGGAAGGTTTGAACCTCAACCAGCTCAGTGACTGTCTTCTCCTAAGTCAACGCTCGGCCATGGACGGTCCAGCTCCACCAGAGGAGGATTTCACCACCCTCCCAATATCCGACAGAATCGCCCACAAAAACTGGAAAGCCCGTGTCAGTGGTTACGAAGCTTTAATCAAGACCTTCCAGAATACCGCCTCAGACACAGATCCCGCATTCAAGCCATATATCTCCAACACAGACCTCATAAAGAAGTTCGCAACAGATGCAAATGCAGTGGCTCAGGAAAAGGGTGTAGAGTCCCTGGTCGCCCTCGTCAAGTTCGCTGGAGAGACAGCAGCAAAGACCCGCGAGGCAATCGTGCCCGCGCTCGTGGACAAATGCCTGGGTTCAACCCGTGCAGGAACGAGAAACCAGGCAATTGAATTGGTTCTGCAATATGTTGAAGTTGAAAACGGGGGAACTGGCGTTGTGGCAAGTCTTGATTTCACTTTTCTCGGTCCCGGGCCCCAACTAATTGATTGACTTGGCATTCCTCGGTTAGAACGATCTCCTCCCCGGTCTAGGTGCAAAACAGCCAAAGGTCGTGGCTGGATGTGTTACAGCTTTGAAAGAAGTTATTCGGTGAGTTTCTTACCCTAAACAATAGAGATCAATATTCCCAACTCGAGATTCTCAGCAACTTCGGCATACAAGTTACACCACCCCCGCCAGTTTTGAAGGCCCTCCCCAAAATATTTGCTCACAGTGACAAGACAGTCAGAGCAGAGGGAACAGCCCTAGCACTCAGCCTCTACCAGTATCTCGGACCCGGAATCGAGTCATGGCTTTCAGACCTCAAACCCGTCCAGGTTAAAGAGTTGAAGGAGGCTTTCGAGGGGTTGGAAAAGGATGGGAAAGGGAAGGGATCTGTTAAACCCGAGCGTTTGACGAGGGAACTTGCGCGCGAGGCCGAATTGCAGGCAGACGCTGGAGAAGAGGCTGCGGAAGACGATGCCCCTGCAGGTGCGTAGTGACCTTCTACAATCGATCGTCCCTGCTTATAATCGCGTTTTAGAGCCCGAGGACTTTGATCCACGAGCCTTTGCAGAGCCCGAAGATATCGTACCCAAACTACCTGCTAACTTGCACACAAATTTGAAATCATCGAAGTGGAAGGAGCGCAAGGAGGCCCTCGACGATCTTTTGACCCTGGTCAATGCCACCCCCCGGATAAAGGATGCACCAGAGCTCTCAGAACTTGCAAAAGCACTGGCAACCTGCATCTCGAAAGATGCCAACATCAATTGCGTTATGGTCGCCGCCAACTGTTTAGAAGGTCTTGCAAAGGCGATGATGGATTCTTTCGCCAAATATCGAGAGAGCACAGTCCCACTCATGCTCGTTCGGTTGAAGGAACGCAAAGCGACTGTAACCGACGCGATCGGGGCCGCATTAGATGCTATCTTCTCCACGGTAGGAGGCACCATGGTCAGGCGTCAATTCGATCTCACCCTTGGCTTATTCTAGGTTACCTTGAACGACATCCTGCCGGATTTAGAGCCGGCTCTGAAGGATAAGAACCCTCAAGTCAAGGAAGGGACGTTGAAGTTCCTGGGTCGTGCTCTTTCAGCGGCCACTAGTGCTATTCCTCCCAACCAGATCAAGCCGCTATCCGAAAGTTTGGCAGTATTGCTGGAAGATGGCTTCGAGGGCGCTCGTAATGAAGCTGCAAACTGCTTTGGTACACTTATGAAGATGGTAGGGGAACGACCCCTCAACGCGATCATGGATTCAATGGCAGATGTAAGAAAAGCAAAGGTGAAAGAAGCCTTCGAGAAAGCAACCGTGAAATGCAAAGCAGGCGGTGCAGCTCCAGCTCGCAAGGCCCCTCCTGCCGCCGCGGCACCCAAAGCGCCAGCCACCAAAAAGCCCGCAGCCAAACCTCCTGCAGCAGCAGCTCCTCCCCCCGAGCCAGAGAAGGAGCCTGAGGCCCCGCCCCCTCCTAAGAAACCTGTTGCTAAACCATCGGTGACTAGTTTCCTCCCAGAGACGGCGAATAAGTATGCTCATCTGCAATCTACAGGCCAAGAAAGTTCCGGCTGTTGTGGCTGCGGCCTCTGCTCCTGCTGCAGCAAAGAAGCCCGTTGGGACTGCCCCTCCCGCTGCCAAAGGAGGGAAGCCTGCACCCGCGCCAGCTGCGAGTGCATTAGATAGTTTCAAATACAAGCACACTCCCGAAGATGCAGAAGCAGTGGCTGCCGACATGATTCCTTCGAACCTGCTTACCGATTTCGCAGACTCCAACTGGAAAACGCGATTGGCCGCCCTAGAGGAAATGACAACATGGCTAGAAGGCGAAGTGGACACGATTGATGCCGAGGTACTTGTACGCGCTCTGGCAAAGAAGGGTTGGAGCGAGAAGAACTTCCAAGTGCGCAGACAGAATCCCTTATCACATTAAATTCTGACCGAGATTTAGGTGTCGACGAAACTCTATGCCATTCTGAGTATCCTCGCTCAGAGGTGTCCCAGTTTCGGTCGGTCTTGCGTGGCTCTGAGCGTTGGTCATCTCACGGAGAAGCTTGGTGACATGAAGTTAAAGAAGCCAGCTGGAGACACTTTGTTGGATTTTGTGGAGAAAACTTCGCTGCAGTTTGTCCTTTCTCAAGGTACGATCAATATTTTCCAGGCTGTAAGGTTTTCTTACCAACATCCTCAGCGTACGAGCCGTTGTCCAAACAGAAGGCTCCCAAGGTCCTCGCCGACGCTATCACCTGGATTGGTACTGCTCTGACTGAGTTTGGAATCGCGGGTCTGTCTCTGCGTTCGGTCATCGATTTCCTCAAGGTCGGCCTCGCAAACTCTAATGCTGCTGTCCGTACCAGTGCAACGAAGACATTAGTTACTATCAAATTGTTCGCTGGTTCAGGCATCAAAGACCTCCTGGAAGACATCAATCCTCAGCTACTTTCAACCATCTCGAGTGAATTCGACAAAGCAGAGGGTACACCAGCACCAACGCCGTCTCGAACATCGGCCGACGTTGTTAACCTTGCACCTGCGGGTGGAAGTGGGAAGGGTGGCGCTGCAGCTGCGGATGCTCTCGACGACCTCTTCCCGAGAGTCGAGTTGGATGGCTTGATGAAGGGTACTACGATCTTGACTGACGCCAAGAGCGACGCTTGGAAGACCAAGAAAGAAGCGTTGGAAACCTTGCAAGCAATCCTAGACCAAGGAAACAATAAACGGCTCAAGCCGAACATGGGTTCGTCTTTCGTCTGCCAGCGCTATCAAAAATACTGATTCACCTCTAGGCGAGATTGGTCAGATTCTCAAGGCAAGAGTGGTCGATACCAACAAGGCTGTCCAAACCCTGGCGCTTGACATCGTCGCTCGCATAGCGACCGGCATGGGCAAGGGATTTGAAAAGCATTCCAGACTGTTTGCGACCCCTGTCGCGACTGTGCTCTCCGATCAAAAGGCGCCTATCCGCAACTCCGCCCTCCAGACGTTGACCGCGATTGCAACAGCCTGCGAGGGGTTGGAATCTCTGGTTGCCGGCTTTGCAACTGCTTTGGAAACGCAGAATCCACTCCAGAAAGCTACCCTCCTTGGATGGCTAGCCGATTGGCTCAAGGAGAACGAGGCCTCTTCCAGCCTAGATTTACACGCATGGGCAGCTTCCGTCGTTGGATCCCTCGATGATCGCAACGCTGATGTTCGCAAAGGTGCTCAAGCCATCCTGCCTTTCTTGATCAAGCACGCCGGTTACGACTTCGTTCTGCAACAAACCAATGCCCTGAAGCCAGCTTCCAGATCCACGGCCGTTCCTCTCATCCAGGCTGCCAGGCCAGCCGGTTCCGAGGCCCCAGCTCCTCCTCCTGCAGCCCCCGCACCTGAGAAGAAAGCACCAGCACCAAGGCCATCGTCCGTGGCTTCGATCAGACCACCCAGCCGGGCCTCAGATGGGCCTGGGGCCGCTGCACCAGCCGCCATGAAGCCTCCTAGCAAACTTGGCGTTCGACGAAAGTTACCCCAGGGCACAAGTCGTCCGGAATCCCGCGCCGAATCTGTCGCAGAGTCGGGACTCAGACTGCCTGGTGCTTCAGGCCTCAGAAAACCTGGGGCCCCTGCTGTCCAATCCCCAGTACAAAGTTCGACAGGGCCTTTCCATTCCACCAACCCTGACAGTAAACGTTTACGTCTTGGCAAGGATGTGCAGAAGTGGATCAACGAGGGCGGGGCGGGTAGGAAGGACTTGGCAGAGTTGCTTCAAACCCAAATGGAACCGCATGCCTCCAAGGAGCTTATTTCTCGGCTATTCAGCAATGACCACAATGCTGTCAATGACCATGTTACCGGTTTGGGCATGATGGCGGACTTCTACTCCAGCGCTCAGGGGGACGAAATAGCGGAGAAGATTTGCATCGCGAACATCGACTTCCCACTCAAATATGTATCGTTGAAGGTACACGAGTCCCAGTCGAACCTCGTCGCCAAGTGTCTCGACGTTACTGAGGCGGTTCTTGGATTTGCGAGAGCCGTGAACTATCAATTGAGCGAAAGCGAGGCGATTTGCTTCGTACCGACCATGGCCTACAAGGTTAGATCCTCTTTCTTTCACACGACTCACAGTGCTCACACAGTTCTTCATTCAGCTTGGTGATGCTCGAGAGCCAGTCAGAAATCGAGTGTCGTTGATCATCCGAAGTCTACCAAAGGTCTACGCATACAGCCGGATATTCCAGTTCCTCCTGGAACACGGTTGTAAGGCCAAGGTCGCTAAAACCCGACAAGGGTCTTTGGATGAAATCTCGGCGATCCTGAAGAAATCAGGGATGAGCGCTTGCGAGCCCTCGAAGGCAATGCCCGCCATTGCAGCACTCATTTCTGACAAGGACCCCGCTGTTCGAAAATCAGCTCTAACCGCGTTGAGGTAAGAACGGAAGCCCTATGATGAAATCCGGTACTGACGTGGTCGTAGTGAGGTCTACACCCTCGTTGGAGAAAAGATATGGTCTTTGGTTGGCCCCTTGTCTCCCAAGGACAAGACCCAGCTCGAAGAGCGCCTCCGTCGTGTCCCGGGTCCAAGTACAGTGGATAAGCCTGAGCCGGCACCTGCACCTTCCGCAGTTCCAGCACCTGTTTCACGGTTGGCAGGGAGCGGCCTTCAACGTCCGAGCAGTCCCGCAATGTCAAGGTTAGCAAGACCGGCATCTCCTGCAAGGTCACTAAGACCAGTATCACCTGCGGTCCCAGCCGTTTCCGCCCCCGAGTCTCCTGTTCGCGCTCGTGCAGGAAGTCTTGCATCCAATGGGCCCGCGTCTCCAACAGGCATCGCTCGCCCCAAATCTCTTCTGCCCTCCCGATTGGCAAGACCCAGAACCAACATGCCTCAGCCCGCATTTAACTCCGCTGCCACTGCTCCCCCTCCGCCAAGAGAGGAGACGCCTCCACCGCCGGAGCCAGAGCCTCTGAGAATGAGGACAGCGACTTCGAATGGGTACCACTCTAGCGATCGAGAATTGCCCGCTCCGCGCTCCGAAAGTTCCGACGACGTTACGATTACGATCTCTAGCATACTGAGCAGCGATCCGACGCGTAGTGTTGATGCGCTCAAGAAGATTCAAAAGATTCTTTCCGTCAGTCCTGAAGCAGGGCCTTCATCCCCTCAATATCGGGACCTGGCTGAACACACAGAAGGACTCATAGAGACAATCACACTCCAGATGGCGCATGCCTTTGAGAACCCGGAAAACCTTTTGCCAGACGATAACTTCCGCCTTGCCAAACACCTGATCCAGACGTTGAACAACTTCTGTGACCATTCCTTCCTGGCCGAGTCGCTCACGGTGGGGATTTTAACATCTCTTCTGGAGGAGTTGACATTACGGCTATTGGAGACTGATGACAGCTCTGTCAAGAAGATCAAGGATTTATCACGGTTCATCAACATGATCATTCTGCGCTTGTTCGCCACTGGTCGCCGTATGTCTATCTTCAGGTAAGGATGAGTTTTTGTCAGGTCCCTCTTATAGCTTAACACGTTATACAGGGCTCTTTTCGCATTGCTGCTGCAAATTGTCAAGCCGTTCCCGAGCAGAGGAACCCTCCCTGATTCCAAGGAAGCCAAAGTTGCTGAATTGGTGCTGAAGTGTGTTTGGAAGCTGGCACGTAACATCCCTCAAGACTTGGCCGACTCCGTCTTGGACCCTGTGGAATTGTTCCCGGCTGTTGAGCACTTCCTTCAGTCTGTTCCTCCCAATGAATGGCGAGCACGTGCAACGAACAAGGTACCCTGTGGAGACATGCCATTGCGAACAATCAAGGTGATCATTCAGCATGTCGTCGGTAAGTGGTTGTTTCATTGGAGGGAGTCCTCAATTTATTCTGATCGCAATGCAGGTCACTACGGGGACGACGTGTACGAGTTGCTTTCCGCGTCATTCGACGACCCTTCGGCGACGATAGTCTACCCCTATGTGTATAGGATTTTGAATTCGTCCAACAAGGGAGCCGCTGCAGGAGCAGGTGCCCTCCGCGGCAACATCAACCCTCCCGTTGGCAGGAGCTCACGAGCGATTTCACCTGCTTCCAGTCGGCCACGATCCCCTGTCGATTCTGTTTCAGCACGTTCCCATCGGGAAGCCACCAGCCATCGCACCAGCCCCAGTGGTTCTTCGGCCAACGGGAATCACCCTCCCTATACACCCGCAGAGGAACCAGACCCAGACGCACAGCTACTAACCATTATCGGCCATATCTCCAGCGAAACCACGGGGGCACTGCACAAAGAAGGGATCACCGAGTTACACCACTTCCTCAAAGCGTATCCGCACAAGCGGCCGAGGGTCGAGAAGATGCTTGAATCAACAGGTCCAGTGTTTAGGAAGTACATCAATCGTGCATTGGCAAGCCGTGCCGCCGAAGACCAAGAACGGGAAGTTGCTGTCACACAATGTAAGTCAATCGGGGCATCTTATCTTGCGATATAAAACTGACGGTTTTTGCAGCGCTAGAAAGTACACCCAGCAGGGACCGGGGGATGCCAAGCCCGACCTTGCGTTCACCTACTCGAGCGACGTCCGGTGCAGCGGATACTGGAGAGCGCCTTTCTCGGCTCCATGACATCTTCCAGTACCGGTCGAGCACTATCAGCTCGGGGTCGTCTGCACCACGGACATCCAACGACTTTGGATCTTCTTAACCACTTTTCTTTTTGTTCTTCGAACTTATCGCTACTGTCGTCGCTTTCGCTGCATCGCATGTGTAAATTATATGCTAGATATTCCCCCGAACATACTAGAATGATGGATTGGTATTGTTTGAGATCAAGGGCTTAGGCTTGCCAGGACGCGGGAGCAATCCAAATACGTCGGTTGTGACAGTGTCGCATTCCGACAAAAGCTGCACCAATCTCAACATTCTTTTCTTCTTCCTTCTGTTCACCCCTGATTCCCGTTCCTTTCCAATGGCGAAGAAAGTGGTTTCCCAGTCGCCAGTGCCTTACGAGGCCGTTATGCTCTTCTGGAGAATGGTTACCCAGATATTCTTCAGAGAGATACGGCCTCGCGGCGCCTTCAACATCCCTCGTTCTGGTCCAGTGATATTCGTGGCCGCACCACACCACAACCAGGTGAGCTCCAACTGCGTCAAAGAGTAAAAAGTTAGGCTCATGAGGCCAGTTCCTTGATCCCCTGTTGCTCAGTCTTGAAGTATGGCGAGAGACCCACCGCTCAGTGCAATTCCTGGCGGCAGCGAAGAGTATGAAGCGAAAGGACGTCGGGTTTTTCATCAAAATGATGAATAGTAGTATGTAAACTGCTTCTCGCTTCTCCGTAATGAATTTCACGTATTGCCTACAGTCCCTGTCGAGCGAGCGGCCGACGCAGCGACCTCCGGTGTTGGCAAGATCTGGCTCTCCCTTGACGACCCCTGCCTTATTCTCGGAGACGGAACACAGTTTACCAAAGACTTTACGCCTCGCATGCAGATCATGTTACCAAAATCTGTCAACTCTGCACTTGCTGAAGTCAGCGAAGTTATCTCTGACACCGAACTACGAATCAAACGCGAATTCGGTGGAGAATCAGGCAAGGGGACTGCTCGTATCAGGGAGAAGGTCGAAGAGCTGCGAAAAGAGGGCGTCCAGGGTCTCGAATACAAGAAACTCCCCTTTGTCGACCAACAAGAGATGTATAGACACGTCTATCAGGCCCTGAAGAACGGTGGTTCCATTGGTATTTTCCCCGAAGGTTTGTTTCCCGGTCTTGTCTTGTTCAATGGGATATTCAATCTAATTCCGTTCAGGTGGAAGTCATGACCGAACGGATCTCCTTCCGCTAAAAGCCGGCGTCTCCATCATGGCTTTGGGAGCCATGGCAAATGACCCTAGCGTTCAAGTCAAGATTGTCCCCGTTGGCCTGTCTTACTTCCATGCCCATCGCTTCAGGTCGCGTGCTGTAGTGGAATTCGGTGCGGCTCTCGACGTACCCACTGAGTATGTAGAAATGTTCAAGGAGGGTGGGGCAAAGAAGCGTGAAGCGGTTGCCAATTTTCTTGAGTTGATCTACAACTCTCTCAAGACTGTTACCGTCCGAGCCCCTGACTACGATACCCTAATGGTAAGAGAATCGTATTATTTTAACGCCTTGTCAGAAATAATGACCCCTGTTAGCTTATTCAAGCAGTCCGACGCCTTTACAAAACCCCAGGCCAACACTTAACACTAGGTCAGGTCGTGACACTGAACCGGCGGCTATTGGAAGGCTACACCCATTTCAAGGACGAGCCACGCGTTCAGAAGCTGAGAGGTGACGTTCTGAAGTATAATCGTATGGTTCGCGATCTGGGCTTGCGTGATCATCAGGTGAGCCACCTCGTCCTCCTCTTGACCGGCGTTTGCCAACGTGGTACCTAGGTTCCTCGAGCCAAGAAAGCCGGTTGGAAGTCTTTTGGGCTATTGACATACCGCCTCGGTTTGTTGCTGGTGTGGACAATCTTGGCATTGCCCGGAACCATCTTGAACGCCCCCATGTTCATCCTTGCGTCCATTATCTCGCGAAAAAAGGCCAAAGGCAAGTCATGCAGGGCAATCATATTACCTATATACTGACATCTATTCAGAGGCTCTCGCGGCTTCCGTGGTCAAGGTTGCGGGGCGAGACGTTCTCGCAACATGGAAGGTATTGATTGCTCTCGGTGTAACGCCAATCCTCTATACAATCTACGCAATTATCGCCACAATCATTGCAATTCGTGCCAAAGCTCCTCTCAAATGGAGAATCCTCACTCCTTTTATTACGATTTTCTCTCTTCCTTTCATGAATTACGCTTCGCTCAAATTCGGAGAAGCTGGGATGGACGTTCTCAAGTAAGTAATCTTCCTAAGACTCGTTAGATTGCTACCAAATATTCTACCAGGTCCCTTCCTCCTCTCATCGTTGCCTTGGTTCCTGGTCAGCAGCGCTCCCTCGATAAACTGAAGGCGACCCGAGAGCACCTCTCCAACGAGGTTGCTTCCCTCATCAATGATTTTGGACCTCGTCTCTATGAAGATTTCGACGAAGTAAGCTAGTTCAACGCCCCTTGGTTTCCTGGTGTCTGACATCCTCCCTTGTAGACCCGCATCGTTGTGCCATCTGCTAGTGCCCCACCATCTGGAGGATCATCGGGCATCTGGAGGCGGAAGAGCAGCGTCGGAGCTGTCGATGCTCAAGGCCTCGGGCTCACTCATCCCATGACATGGTTGGACGAACGGCTGTTCGGATGGTCGCAAAGTGCTCGGCGTGGAACAAGTGCATGGGGTGGTCACGACGATATCAGTCGCGTTGCGACCCCGGACGAATCGGAAGAGGAGGACAATGGAGATTATGACAATGTTGTCGGTATTCTCCATGATGACGGCCTTGCGCGAACTCGGAGCAGGAATAGTTCTTATGCCGACCTTCAGAGACTCCGAATGTCTGGCATGATCTCCGCCAAATCCGCAGAAGCCACCAGCACCGCCGTCCCTCAGCCCAAGGCCGCTAGTCACCGAACACGGAGGCCGAGCTTATCCAACGATGTCCCTGTCGAGCGCCTCGCTCAAATTCCGGGCGAGGAGCCCTTCCCGGAGGTGACCAAAGACCTCAACAAGGAGATGACCCGCTCAAAATCTACCTAGACGCTTTCCATCTTGTTTCTTACTCTAGATTCGTTCTTCTATACTAGGAGTACATATTGCATTTGTTGTGTGTATGTAGTTTTCATTTTAACCTACCCATTCGGAGGACTAGTAGGACTGGTAATGCATTACCTGTGGACTGTAGTGTGGACACTGCATAAGATACATTCGTTTGTGACGTCTAGCATACAGACCAAACATATGTAATAAATAAGACCGTGTGGTCTCCATTGTGGTCGGAGTTCTCATCTATCCAATGGGTGTGGCCTTGCATTAGATATACAATCACGCAGATTTGGCGGCAGTGAGAACTTCAACACCAGTTTCGGTAACCCTAGAAGAGAACCAAAATGAGAAGGACTGGTGTTCTGAAAGAGGCGTGACAAACTTACAAAACCGTCTCCTCAAATTGGGCGCTTCGCTTGCCGTCTACGGTTGTCGCAGTCCAGTTGTCAGGCCAATGAACGTCAGCCCAGTTGTTGCCGAGATTAATCATCTAATGTAATAGGGAGAGATGAGATTTGCGTCGCCTTTTCATAGGTAGGGATCGTGTTTCTGTGCTCACCGGCTCGATGGAGAAGGTCTGGCAACACCAAGAGAGTCAATCGCTGAAACCAATTAATGCGAGCAGGCGTGACTCACCATCCCAGGCTTCATAGTTCCCACTGCCTTGTTCTTGGCATAATGAGGAATATTGGGAGCGGTATGGAAGAGCTCGTTGATTCCGTGGCCTGTAAACGTTCGGACGACAGAGCAACCGTTGGCCTTGGCTATTGGTTCACTGGTCATCGTCGCCATGACATATGAGAGACGGTGGGACGACAAAGAACTGCAAGTGTACGCACATGGCTTTTCCAAGGTCCCTGAAGAGCGCCCCAGGCTTGACCAAGGCAATGGCTGCATCCAGACACTCCCTGGTCACGCGAATGAGTTTGGCGCTCTCGTCGTCAATCTTTCCAACAGGGTATGTAGCGTTTAGATCGCCATGATACCCTACCAACCGAAAATGCGATTAAAACGGGGACATGGAGCATTAGAAAACAGGATGACGCACCGTCGAAATAGAGTGAGACGTCTAAAGACAACCAAATAAAATTAGCCTTGTGCTTTAATTAAGGGATCCACAGCGACACAATCATTGCCTTTGACGAATGAGGCGAAGAAGGGATAGGACACCTGACACCTCTTCAAAGACCCGATTCAAGTGGACAACAAAAAAAAAGACAACGCCAGGGGGACAACGGAAAATAAATTGCTTGGGAACTCCAAGCAAGAAACGGTAACAAGGAAGATTTCACTCACCGATGTTGACAATATCACCCTCGCGTAACGGGCGCTTATCCGGGATACCGTGGCAAATTACCTCATTCACGGAGCTAAAGAACAAAGGAAAGAGTCAGTTGCGTGGCGTCGTCAAGGAACATAATTTGGGGCCAATAGAGGAAGGGGTTGACAAGGAAAGCGGAGAATGGAGAACCGAGTTGGGATCAAGTAGTTGAGCAGAAGAAGGTAGACGGACGTGCAAACTGATTTTGGGAAGCCACGGTAGTTGAGTGGGGAAGGATAGGCATTGCGTTCGATGCAAGCGTTGTGGACGACTTCGTCGATTTCGTCTGTGGTCACTCCTGGGCGGACATAAGTGGCGGCGAGGTCAAGGATTTCTCTTCCCAACTATGACATTGTTCAATGCAATTCCATCAAATCCCAGGCACAACAAGGTTACAACAAGTCCTATCAATAAGTAACACCGGAAGCACGCACCCTGCAGACAGTCCTCATCTTCTCGATTTGTTGGGCATTGAGAATTCTTGGGGGTTGACCTGCGGCTTGCATCTCGGATTTGGGAATGCCTGGGAACACGAGATATGAATTTACTGGGTCCGGCCAAAATGAGGAAACGGGACTTTACCAGTTACAGCATAATCGGGCTTTGGAATGTGGTCTGGGACCAGGCGCGTGGGGGATAGCGGATACCAAGGGTGTAGTGCGCCCGTAAATTGGTAGTTGGGGAATGGATTGTACACGCCATCTTTTGGAAGAGGGCATCGGCGGCTGGCTCACCCAATCTGGGCCAAGAGGAACGTACCTGGAAGCAGCGAGAACTTGGCCCCGGGTTTTGCGAGATCGTGGATAATTTTATGAGTTTTCTAAGTGGGATTGTTGAGATTTCAGTAAATCGGAAGATACTATTCCGAGTGTACGCACCCCTGAAAAAGGATATCAGCATTGCTAGAACGTCAAGAGCCCTTTACATCGCCTACATCCAGCTTTAAAGCATTCCTGTCCGCAAAAGAAGGAACCCTTGATGCCTAGTCTGCGGATGGCGGTCAACTCTCGAACGGGCGGCCTGGCTGGTGCAAATTTGGACACACTTGTTGCACGTGGGGCATTCTAGACGCGAAGGAGGGTTTCCGTTGGGACAAGAGGAGCTTTGGCACAGAACAACGTCCTTGGTCGCCATATTGTTTTGGTGAACCGTAGTCGGAGGGCAACCTGCGGTCGCAGCAGATCTTGATGTTTGGATCTAAAGGGATACCAAACACTAATCTGATGATGACAGTTCCGTCTCCGATCGGCCTCTACGTTCCTTGGTATTGACTTGTAAAGAATTAGCGCGTACATTTCGCGCTTGAAAAACGCCATCCAAGAGTAGGCGCAATTGAACAAAGTGCCAGACTAAGGTGGTGAGGACCCTGGAAACCTCTCTCCAGAGGTCTCGCACCTTTCTCATATCCGTTGTGATGGCTGATTAACTGGAACTTCTCGAAGAAATCTGGACAAGTGACACCGACAGATGCACTGCACCGTATTAGAGTATGTGAGGCCATGAGCCAAATGCACAGAGGCTATTATTTTAGTAGGGCATATGAGCTGTATAGTACGAACCTGGACAGAGCAGGCATAGAGAGAGAGAGAGAGAGAGAGATGATACATGCTATGGTGATGGCAATAAGAATAAAGATAATACTATGCGAATGAAGGCGAAAGAGAAATTTAAGTTATGTGCAAAGAACAAAAAAGACAACAATTGGGTGACTATAAAGAATCTATGCGTAGGATGGGTAATATAATGTATGCGAGGGAGAGATAGACAGCACAACACACAAGAGAAACACAGCGGAGCCGAAAGCGGAAAACAACAAGCAGAGAATATTTGAAGGGCGCTTAGAAAAGCGTTCCAATGCAAAGAGATGAAAGGGAGAAGGAAGAAAAATACAAAGTCTATTCATGACCGTGACACGACCTGGAGCTTGAATGCAGCTTTGGTGTCGTTGCATGCCTTGCGCAGTGCCTTGAAGTGGGCGACGCCGAATACTTCGATGAGGGCCGCCTCGTTGGCGTTTATCCATGATACTGGGGGAAGGCCGCGAATTGTTCGATATACACCGTCTGGTAGACGCTCCTCGAGGACGATTGTGACCAAACCGGTCAGCAGACATTGGATGAGATGGAGGAGGTCGGTAATGGGTGGGCATATTTTGCGTACTGATTCAAAAGTGTCGCTGTGGAAGACCATTTCCCACTGCACTCTGCGCTCTGGAGAAAAGAAAGAGCTGGCGTGCACGGGGAGACAGAGTTTGAGCTTTGGGCCTGCAGGTAGGCCTACGGAAGAGCGCCATATTGAGGAAGTCTCGAGGGAGAAGAGCATACGGGGGTCGGCGGGAGCCTCTGTCCAATTGTGTTCGCGGACGAGCTGGGACTTTAGCGAGTTGAACCAGCGGTGTGCTCTGGCATATGTCGCACCGAGAGCATCTGCTGTGGTTAGGGGGATGTTTGCGCGGGTTGCCCAGT
This sequence comes from Coprinopsis cinerea okayama7#130, assembly GCF_000182895.1. Lineage (NCBI taxonomy): Eukaryota > Fungi > Basidiomycota > Agaricomycetes > Agaricales > Psathyrellaceae > Coprinopsis > Coprinopsis cinerea. The sequence goes on along the minus strand of NW_003307543.1, from coordinate 1,596,735 downwards.
CGTCCATGTTGGCGACGTCGCTGCTGAAGACGACCTCTGTTCTGCGCTGCATGTGCGTGAATTGAGGGTGTGAGGGGTTTGAAAGGTGGCAAAGGGGACCAAACCCGAATAATTTAAATCAAGCGTCGCCGTCGTTCCACGTGTGATGGCCAGCGGGCGATTCGGCGCATGCCGAGCAAGGACCCCAATCAGCGCTCATGGACAAGGCGAGTCGTTCGTTCCTTGATGGCGCACTCTTTCGACATCGTCAAATCTTTCGAGGACAGTCTCGATCAGCAGGCACGTTGCCATCCACCGTCGTCAACACAATCCTCACCTTGGCCTTTCTAGATCGCAACTCCCCTCGCAGCGGTCATCGCTCTCACTGAACTCGTCCGACATTCAGACGGTACGCCGGCCCAGCCGTTCACCAGCTTTCTCCCTCATCCCTCGTCGTGCCAGTCGGGACCGTCTTCGAGCTCGTCACAGCACTCAGAGATGGCGCAGCTGCCCTCAAGGCCGCAAGTCCAAGTCCGATCAGCACAGCGGCAGGCTGCGAGCTTTTCATCGCCTTCGTCTCCCTCCTACCCCACGCTTCATCCGTATGTTCTCTCGCCCCTGTAAATCAGATAAGCTCTCTCATCAAACCGCGGACTTGCAGAACTTTGCAGACCTGAAGCAAGAGCTTGTTCGCCATGGCCAAATATACGCAGCAGAGGCTCTCACATATCGTACCAAAATCGCAGAGCTTGCGGTGGGCTTCATCAAGGATGGCTCTGTGGTGCGTTCAGAACATCCCTCTCTTGCCTGTTTTGCACCGTTTCATGCAAGTCTCGGTTCCAGATTCTCACCCATTCATATTCGAGAGTCGTTCTTCAAACACTCCTCCTCGCCCACAAATCGAAGCGTATTTCTGGTATACCTACTTCCTTTGTTGTCTTATCTCTCTTTTAAACTCTTTCTGTTTCAGTCTTCGTCACAGAAGCCCGTCCTCGCGGCCTTGGGTTGGTCTTTTTAAACTTGTCATTATCTGCCACTCATAACCTTGCCCAGCATCAAAACAGCCGAGGCTCTCTCCGCTGCAGGCGTTCCTTGTACCGTAATCCTCGATTCAGCCGTCGCATACGTCATGGACAAGGTCGACTTCGTTCTTGTAGGATCGGAGGCAGTTGTAGAGAGCGGTGGGTTGGTCAATGCGGTAGGCAGTAATCAGATTGCCATCATCGCAAGAGCTGCCAATAAGCCGTTCTACGCTTTGGCGGAAAGGTGGGCTCGGCTCCATCATCTCCCTCATCGATAACCGGTCTTATATCGTTTTCAGCTACAAATTCCACCGCCTTTTCCCGCTATCGCAATACGATCTGCCAAGTCACAACTCCAAAATTCTTTCATTTCCTCGTCCTGTCCGGTCTGGACGCTCCGCCTCAGTCAGCAGACCGACCAAGGAGCCCACTGATGGGGCAAGCTCCCCACCCACCACTCCCCCGGATCCTGCTGCTGGAACAATTACTCAAGAACAAATCTCCCAGAATAATCCAACAGTCGATTACACCAGGTGAAATTTCACGCTGCTCGCTTCGCGTTTAATGAACTCATTCTTGGTCCATTACGTGCAGGCCCGACCTGATTTCTCTGGTCTTTTCAGACGTTGGTAGCTTAACGCCAGAGGGTGTTAGTCAATACCTTGTCGGCATGTTTGCGGGATGAAGGAACAAGCTTTCCGGCTTTTGTATCCAGCAGGTGCATAATTTTAGCCTCATTGATTTCTTCATTGTGGGATCTGCACGATGGAATCGCTCTGATGATGAGCGATAATCTCTTCATTCGCCTTCATGGTACCAGCTCCTCCCAATCGAGCATCTTCCTGTTTTTCTCCCGTCATTTCCGCCTGTTTTCCGCAACAGTACAGATGAAGCACCGCTTGCTTCTTCGTCTCATGTTTCTCTTATCGGTACCAGAAAGGATATTGTCGAATCACTCCGACCAATGCATCCGCGGAACTGGCGACATGTCTCATATCCGACTATGAATGCGACACGCAGCTCAGGTGGACCTTTCATCCGACAAACTCTCGATAAGAAGAACTGGAGCGGGAAAGACGCTGTAGTAGATGACGACATCACCACGGGAAACCACGCATTTGGCCAAGGAATATACTCTCGCTCCCCTTCGTCCCCCTTCCTTCTATCTCTCTCACTGCACCGATGATTGGCCTGGCTTAAATAACCAATTTTGACTTTAGAGTTTCGGACTTCGACACAGGTTTTACGACTGTATTCCTTACGAATCTGGTGATCACGTCCGTGTATGCAACGAAAAAGTCATGTCGGTGCCTTTTACAACTACTAGCCCAGTTTACTGGCGACTAACCCGACAGATTCTTCATCTTGATAGACACGTACCTGACTACCAGGTAACGGCCCGAACAGGGGATCTTCGATACTATCAGTTCCGTGTCTCTAAGATTGGCGGAGGTCTCTCTTGAGACCCAGAAGATGAATGCTATAAAACCACGAGCATTTCGCCGACCTTTGTCTCTTCAAATTCCTACCACCCACCTCCCCCCAAAGTCCTCCAGTCACCTTCATAACCACCCCGCCCCTTCGAGATGTGTCGATGGCGACAGTGCGTAAAAAGCCCCTGTCGTTGCCCTCGCGTCTCGATCTCAATTGGAACCTTTATATAGGATTCAGGATACCTTTAAAGTGTGTGGCCACGTCTATCGACAGGTGCGGTTTTTTCGTCTATTCAGCCACACTGGCACGCCGTGTTTCTGACGCCTTGCTTTTGCTGTTTCTCCGCTCCTATAGCCGGACCAGCTGGTATGACGCACCTTCACTCGTGGAAGGCAACGCATTGATCCCTGATCTCCGTTCCGCTCCTGAAGCTTCAGTGTGATGACCGGTATTGCAAGTTCAGCACCACACACCCAGCTGACTGTGGTCCCAACTGCAAGACCTCCTGTTGGCAGTAGTAGGTTTTTGCAATCCCCTTTGACCGGTTCTAGAACTAATCGCCGCTCCTTTTCCTTTTCTCTCTCCAACAAAGTCGCCAATTCCCGGACCAAATAAGTGAGACAGACATGCGTCATTCCCCGTCCGGTCCTTCGCACTGACTCGGCATTGTCATAGATCGTACACTCGACAAACTTTGTCCCCACTGCCAACAGGCCTACGCTGTGCAGCCACGCTGATTTAATCCTTTAATCCTAATTATGTTCCGTTATCTTTACTGTATTTTTTCTGTTCAATGGCCCGGTAGACACACACGCAACGTTTCCTTTTGTTTTTATAGAAACATCCTCGCATTATTGTCCCAGCTACCCGTCTCGTCCTCTTTCCATCCACTGTCCCTAGGATTACACTGTAACATATGGACATCTGCAATTCAGGATACTTTAGACCGAGTTTCGCGTGCCGGCGTATCGATATACTTTTGCTCCAAAGGTCCAGGAATTCCATCTCCAAGCCCTGGCATGCGACACTCCTCGACTCCTTTGAGGGTACACAGGGCAGATTGGCATCATCGGCCGCTGGAATGAGTAACAACCCAAGCCTGACGCTTGAAGGGGGGCAAGGGCTGTGAAGGTGATCGAAGCCTACCGAAGGAAAACATCATCGTTAAAAGACCCGTTGGCCGGCGAGGGAAGGGCCAAGAGGCAGAGGGGGGTACATAGATAGATAAATTCTGTAGCTGCGCCCATGATTCATGGCGCCGCTCTTTGCGGTGAGGGATGGATGGACCGACCAAGGGGACGAAGTGTCTGTGGCTGGTATCGATATTCGAGGAAGCTTCAAACGTTTGCACGACCATCTCGTAACTGTCTGCGCATTGGTTGCGCCATCCGAGCGACTAGAATGAAAGAGGACTTCTTTTCTCTAGAATTAAACGCTTTCTGATCAGTGGGCAGGGGACAAAGGGCGTCCAGGTCGGAAACTCGTCATTGACTGACATGTCTCGCAACGTGCACGTTCAGCACTTCAAGATAATTTTAAACGGGGATATAGATGAGAACTACCGTATGCAGTTGACTCTTTACCCCGAGCAATAACAATTATTGTTATCGAGAGCTTTCTGTCCTCGGAAGCTCAGCTGACGGTGATTATGGCTTTCTGTGTGAACTGCGCGTCCTTTTTCCTCGCCTTTGACGCAGGTGATCGAGCTGATACGGGCTGCATGGGGAAAACCCAGGAATCTGTCGTTCCAGGACCGTTATCGCATGCTTTGCAGGGCACTTCGGGAGACGTCAACTCTATATCTGACTTCGAAATTAGAACCAACAACTTCGCGGTAGAGGTATGTTTATTACTATGGCCAGCTCGAACAGGAAGTTCTTTCGGTCAAACGCCTCGCTGTAAGATCCGAGAAAAGTGCACAACCTGCTGTTTTCTCTCTTATCCACAAGATAATCACTTGATAATATTATCCCAGTGATATCAAGCAAAAGATCCGCTCGAAAAGGGCGAGAAAAAACCACACCTGCGCGAAGCAACGTTGCGTACCGTTGAAATGGCGCTGATGCCTTGGGAGGCGGTTCGTGGATTGATTAAAAATGACATAAAGGTACGACGCTTATTTTATGGCGCTCAAGTGAACAATGAATGTTATTCTGCGCATTGGAAACGCGTTTTTCGCGATTTTCCAATTTATCGGTATGGCAGCCTCGCGATCGACGACTCGGAGGCTCTATGTTACGGGAACTGCCGGAGCGGAACTGCTTTTGGTAGTGGGCCGGCCGGCAGCCACCTTGTTATTGAGCTCATCGTGAGTAGCAGCGAAGGCGCGCTCTCTCTCGACGACCTGCCAGCGACTGCAATGTCTGCTCCAAATTCTCAGTGGTTCTTTCCTCTGTCAGCTCTCCAGGCCACACCTTCTGCATGCTCTCTGGAAAGGGAACTCTATGACAGGGCAAGAGGCGTTGAGTTTCTGTTCCGGCTAGGTTCCTCGCTGCAGCTGTCCGTGTTCTCTACAGGTTTTCGTAGACATGCTAAACTCTAGTATCAACGATAGGCCAACATCAGCTATGTGCACTGCGGCCACATGGCTCCACCGCTTCTACATGCGATATCCCCTCGAAGAGTTTCACCGTCAAGTACATATTCCAAGCGCCCAGTCGACCCACTTACTCACAAAAGTCATAACTAGGAAGTCGCAGCGGCATGTATATTCCTAGCCACAAAAACGGAGGAGTGCGGTAGGAAACTGGTCGACGTGGCCAAAGTCTATCAAGCGAAGGTCCAAAACATTCAGGATATTAACAAAATACCTTCAGATAGTCCGGTAAAGTCACCTCCCAAAAATATATTATATCACCTTTAATTCTCAGCCACCTGCAGGAAGTCGAGGACTGCCAAAAGGCGATCCTATTCACCGAGGAGGTTCTGTTGGAAGCTTTATGTTTCGACTTTGTGGTCGAGAATCCACATTCTGAACTTGTCGATTTGTTCGATTCCTGCGAGAGTGATCCTCTGGTCCAGGAGTACGCATGGAGCCTGGCTCATGATTCGTATGTACCATCTTCTCACCATCCTGTCGTCTTTTCATTTAGCAAATACCGTCCCGTAGCTTTCGAACGCCCGTTTGTCTGCTATATCCTCCGAGGATAATCGCGACGGCGTGTCTCGTTCTAGCTCAACGATTGTTTGACGGACCGAACTCCCCTTCATTGGACGCTAGGATATCGGCGACATCACCCGCAGCGCATTTGCCAACACCACCCTCCCATAAACCTCCGTCTCCCGATGCCACACGCGTTGTGGTGGAGCGATATGGCTTCAGTGACTCTGAGCTCTCCTCAATCGCAGGTTCGTAAGTTGGAATTTCTCCGGTGGAATATTCTCAAAAATATTCTAGATGTTCTGAGCATCATGCTCGAATTTTACTCCGCCCAAGACGCTGAATCGTATCCTTATCTTTCTCGCATCGCCTCAGTACGTTCCTTTTCCCGGTTGGGATGACGCTATTTCATTTACACTGTCTTAGGTGACCCCTCCGACTACATCGACCGCTCGTCCCAGACTCTTCGTACCCGCAGCCCAGATAACTGCGACAGTCTCATCGACTCAAATCAATACCCAGCAGGTCCCGGAAGAAAACCTCGGAAGGACCCCTCGTTCCCTTCACGGAGATCCAAGTCCCGAGCCAAGCAGCGCGAATTCTCCAGCCAACCAGAATGGTATGATACCCTAGCATAAATGTATAATATATCATATTTAGCGTCATGTAGCATAGTTGTCCGTGTACTCATAGTCCATAGTGAATCAATCGTTATCACTCGTATGTGTCTTTGAAGGGTGTTAACCACTGGCCTACTGCGTAGGAGCCTTGAACGAGTCGCGGGTTATATGTCATCTCCACTACAAATGGTAGCCCTGGAAGGCCGGGCTTCTCCCTCTGAAGCAGCTCCCTACCCATGATCGTCCCACCCTCTGTAGCGAATTCTGCCGCCTTCCGTATCCAGTCTTCGATGAAAGGATACCGCTCCTTCTTTCGAAGCCCGTAGACCGACCGACCTATCCCTCCGTCTGTCGCAGTCATTATATCCAGATCAACCCCTGCAGAAGTACCAGCTGGGAGGGTATTAATACAGACCAGATTCTAGCACCATCAGGGACCGACATACCGTCACTCGCAGCAGGATCCCATTCAGACTCAGAGTCTGCGGGCTCCGGGACTTGATAGGCCTGGCGCAGCGGGGTTTCATTGAGAGGTTCGTTGTAAAACGGCTCTGCCATCTGTAACACGGTCGGAGTCAGACCTTCTATCAGTTTGCAGCTCAGAAGGAAGCGACACTCACCTCGGGAGCGACGTAGCCACCTGGAAGCCTCATACCCGAGGCAACCCAGAATGAAAGAAGCTCGATTATAGAAGGATTAGATTGGGTTCCGCTCAGCACGCCCGAGGTATATGCAATGGTCCAACCTTGATAGATGGCACAAGCTCAATTAGCGGAGTCTGGGATAAGGCTATGGATAATACGCTTGCCTGGAGAGAACACGCCGAAGACCCAATGGCTATAGGAGGTCAGCACGAAGTAGCGGGTGTTGTGCCGCACGCATGAGTCCCATAGCTACGGTCCAATGTATCGCCTAAGCACAAGGAGAGCACGACAAGAGGATGGCAGCTTACCTTTCCCCATAGTCGATGGCGGGTGGCATGGGTTTGGGCGAAAGCATGCCCTGGCCTAATCAACGGCGGGAACTAGTAGAATAACGGACATTAGTGATCTTTAAGTTACGAATGGGTATGAATAAGATCGACGCGTACGTTTAAAGCCATCACGAACTCGTACATATCGCTCTCGCTTAATATCCAAGGAGGCTGTACCGCGACGAGCGTGCGTCGTGAGGCATCGCCTGGGTTCTGAGAGGGATTCAACCCCCTTGGGGACCACACATACTCAGACCAGATGCCAGGATCAGGTTCACGATCGCGGGTGGTGACTCGGAATCCCCAATTGAGGGTATCAGGATTTGTGAGATGTAGAATTCTCTGCACCGTAATGAGCGGGAGTCTGTCCAGCCATGGTAGGAGCCTGCGGATATCCTCGGGGGATTTATCGAGGTTCCAATGATACCCACTGGGGACTGGAGTGGGAATAGCAAGGCACTCTCCTGTGTAGGGGTCAGGTTCATTGGTGCGCACTTTTTCGGACGGTACAGCTTGCTCTAGCCCTGAGGACGCGGTCAGCGACTGTAAGACTTAGCACGAGGCACCAGACCTACACGACTCCAGCGCCTCGAAGATCATATCGTTGATGCAGTACATGGTCTCGAGTCGCCTATTTTTATCGGGCCGAATGGATAAGTTGTTCTTGTGGCTGACATGGCCTGGTGGTGGCAGTAGCACGTCGTCTTCATTGTAGACCAGGGGAGGAAGGGTACATTCTCGCATATACTTGCGCAGATCCAGCTGGCATTCTCGAAACCTAAACATGAAGGACATTGCTGTTAGCAGTGAAACGACGGGGCTGTTACAATGGTTCGAACGACGCACTGCAGTGTTTATAAAGCGCGGAACAAGAACCTACAAGGGCATGAGAGAAGGCGGACAACGCGACTTCGTTGCTAGAATAAGGGCACAAAAGGGGATTGGCCATTCGGATACAACAATTGAACTCAGCCACCTTGCGACCGAAAAGTGTGTGCACAGCAGAACAAGAATGCATAGTAACATAGTACAGCATACGACCTATACACAGCATAACGATCATCTACCCCAAATTAAAGGAACAAAAAAAGAAGAAAGCCATGAGGAAACAAACCAGAAACCCAATGTCCGTACGATTAACCAAGAAATGCTACGAATAAGTAAGTATTATAGGCGCCCGATAACTTAGGAGGGAGAATCCGAACTGCAAGAAGTCAACGAAAAGCAAGGGAAGAAAGCAAGTGAGAAACAGAAGACCGGGCCTGCGGTGGCCTCGAGGCAGCGGTTACTTGGCGGCTTGAGCGTGGCCAATCGGACCGCCCAAGCTTTTGTGAATGCAGTTGGGACAGTTGGAGGGGCTGACTCTAATCGGGTTTTTGACAGGCTGGTTCATCAAGCGAATGCACTGAGAGTTGCGACATCCTAAAGACAGAGTAAACGAAAGAGATTAGCCACGAGCGAGGGCGAGAACACACCGACGGGGTGGACATGGCGACTACTGAACAAGCAGTCAGGTCGAAGGCAGTCTACACTGCGCGTCGCCATTTCCACGAAATGAAAGCATTGAGTATGATAGCGACCGTCGATGATCTATACCCCAACAGAAGCGATCAGTCAGAGCAATAATTGCGGTGAAAGAACCCGCACGTTGTGGCACATGCTGAAAGTGGGGAGAAAACAGAGATAAAATCTATGAGATGAAGTGGAAGAAAAGTGGGTAGGTCAACATGAGGGGCCAGTTTCGAACTGAGGAGAGCTTTTAAAAGGGATCCCTGGATGGCCTCGTTTTTCACCGCGCGATTAGGCAGTGTGAAGAAGCAAGGTCATCGGAACGTGCCGATCCCTGAATCTCGCTTAGAATACCGAAAAGGTTGCACCCTTGCCAATTCCTTGATGGTATGTTCCGGGGCATTAAAGAGATCCTCAGGAGGTAGAATAGAGCACTTATCTGGAGGCTGTGGGAGGCCCATCTAGTCTTCTACATGCTTGCACGTAATGGGAGTAAGAAGTCCTTTGGAGCAAGCTAATCCCGGGGGAAATGGAGTATGCTTTCACATTGAGCGGATTACAGTAAAGGTCGGCCATGCGTCAGTGAAGGGAGTTCATTGATTGGTATTGAACAAAGACATTGGAGATTGGTGTCGAAATCTCGCGTTCCACGTCAATGCGAAACGCGTTAGAGGGATATGGGTCCATGCACCATAACCCTGGTTGGCAGCTGTTCAGGGTCGCAACGGAACTAGCTTTGATACGGGCAGCGAGGTTGGTGTCGAGGAGTCGAGTTCCGTTGGTAATCCGTTCAGTGTGGGGCTCGTGGGGAAGAAAATGATATTAAAGGGACAGCGTGTTTAAGCTCCTCTACTACGGATTTTCGTGACCAGTTGAACCTTTTGTCGGACCTATTATAGATTGGGAGACTTTAGCTGGTGAAGGAGAATAGGCGATGAGAACGGACCTCGTTGGCAAACAACTTTCTCCACCGCAGACTCCTCAGGCGTCGCAGCTTTTCGCCGCGCTTCTCGTGCCTCTGCTGAAGGCGGAGTTGCTGACGGACCTTGTTGCGAGTGAGGATTGAATCGAGTGCCCTCATCGCGTCTGCCACTCCCTTTCCTTTTTGAACAGTCACCTTCCGACCTGCACCTCGAGAGTTAGCCACTAAGAATCAATCGAATGACAGCTTGGAAGTTACCGTCATAGGGCCCCGCAGGGGGATTCTTCTGTGCCGAGTGTCTGGCAATAGCAGACATATCTGCCCACCTTTTCTCATAATCTGTCTCGGGGAGATTCCTCGTAACACTTTCGAGGACGTTCCGAGTCTGCTCTAGGTTGTTCACTGGAGTCGAATAGAGGCGCGCCGTAGCTGGCAGAATGGATGGTTGGAAGAACGAAAAGCGTGGCGTTACCGAGCGTCTGCATGCCAGAGCATTGGCCACGACATTCCTTGAGAGCTGGGCAAACATGGTGAGCAGAGCCTTGCCAGCGACAAGGTGTTCGAGTGCAATGTCACAGAGCCCGAGCCAAAGCGGATTCCGGAAACCGTGTCGACGGGCGGAGGTTCCCTTCACGTGATGGAAATTTGAATTGCCATACGGGGAAATGCCAAAGGCTATCGGGAAATGCCAAGCTTTGGTCTACATCGTCCTCTAATATCTCGTTTTCCAGTCATGGCGTCCGAAACTGTCCTGGAGGAGCTAGAGGTCACACCAGTCACATTACCTGTTGTACAATCTCGTCTAATGCTGAATCACAGGTCCTGGAGTCCATCTATCCAACAGAGCTGCATCGTTCGTGTAATCGACCATCAGTCGCATTTGGATCGTTAAACTGAAGTCACAGCAAAGGAAAATCGGATACGGATATTGAAATTGAAGCAGAGCAGGACGAGGAGTTGGAGGGTATCCCAAACAGTGAGCCCCTCACTTTCTTCATCTTGCACAAGGTATTGATCGAGAATGACCTCACTCACAGTAAAGCTTCTCCTCGCTGTCCATTACCCGAGTGCTTATCCCGATGTTCTACCCGAGCTCAAGCTATCAGCGGTGGAGGGAGAGATAAGTGAAAAGGAGATCGAAGCCTTGATGAAGGACCTACACGCAATAGTATGCTCTCCACGATGACTTGAATCCGCTCGCCACTAAGCTCAGGGTTTTCCAAGGGAGAAGAGAACCTCGGGATGGCTATGACGTTCACTCTGGTCTCTCATTTGCGGGAGCAGCTCACAAATCTTGCCCGATCCAACAAGGCCGAGAAAGCAAGGCTGGAAGCGGAGATGGAGCGTTTAGCACTAGAGGTCGGATTTTGGACTTCACTGCTCCGCGTACCCCACAACTAAAGATGAGGTTGCGAATCTAGGAAGAGGAAGCCCGAACTCGTGGTACTCCCGTGACTGTGGATTCTTTCAAGGCATGGAAGGCCAAGTTCGACAAAGAAATTGCCGCGGCCAAGGCCAGAGAAGAGGAAGAAAAGCTCAAGGGCCTCACCCCAAAAGAGCGAGAAGAGTACAAACGTGCTCAACTTCGATTGACAGGTTAGCATGAAATCTTGTGGGACAAAGCGCGGCTGATAACACACCACCGATACCTCAGGTCGTCAATTATTCGAGCGCAACAGAAACCTCGACGAGAGAGACGAAGGCTTGATCGAAGAAGGCACCACCTCCGTTGACATCAGCCAATACGACAGGACACAGGAGGACGAAGAACAAGAAGAAGGCTTGACATTTAGCGACAGCGATTGAAATGTGAGGATTAAGATTAAAGTCAAACTAAATGGACGCAGAGTCTATGATATCAATGGAAGTTTCTAAGTATGCAATGAAGCCAGCCCACAACCCAATCACAGCCCCTGGAGAATTCCGGTCTCCCCACCATTACCATTCACGACATGACACTCTTCCAACTCCTTACACCTGATGTGGTCGCGACCTTCTTCACATAGCCAACCTTCTCCATCGATGTAAAGTTTGGGGGACGAGTGGTGATGCTCGTGAACAACCTTTCCCATCACCTTCAGCCACTCGAGGACTGGTTGCGTCGTCCATCTCTCCACACGCCCATCTCCTGCTTCGAACCAACCCAAATGCCCGCCCCCTTTGGTCAGTTGCATGACGACCTTTCCATTTCCTTTGCCATCCATAGGGACATGTCGCACAACGGGGTCATCATCAGCATTGATGGCGAGGAAAGGGACAGTGATATGTTCGACGATATGGTCACTTGAGCCCCAGATGTAGTACTCTTCCGAATTTTTGAATGGGAAGTGGGGTGCTGGGCCTCCGGCGATACGCGTGAAACACTCGTCGAACATTTCCAATGTTGGATTTTTGAGCTGAAGGGCATTCAGTGCGGCTATGGCCACATAATGTGAAGGGTCGGCTGTCAGAGACTTTGCATGCTTCTTCAAAAGGTTGAGTAAGTTTCCGCCCATTCCCTTTGAATAGACATGTTTGCCGAGGAAGGAATTAAGAAGACTATAGTTTCACAACTCGTGTCAGGAAATTCAAAGTGATGGCCAGATAGAAGTGTGCCCTCACCCATGATTGTTTGCCTTTAGATTCCACGGCTGGGAGAAGGCTATCAGATACCCTGTAAGTGGAAGCGTTGTGGATCAGAACTCACGCATGCGAGAGCACATGTTGAATGCAGCCTAGTTGCTTCTCTCTCTTCTCCAAGATATCTCGTGAGGACGTTGGAACCGAGTGAGAATCCCAGACCATGTCGATGGGCCTTGGGATATTTGTGCGCAATATAGGCCAGCGCGTGTCGAGTATCGTCAGTGTGACCTGCAGAGTACAAGAGCGGGCTCGTAATAGGGACACCCGCACCTAGCACGAGGTTGATGCACAGATTCCCGGTCGAGAGTACAAGGAAAACTCACATCCTCTGAAGTTGATCACTACCGCTCGATACCCTAGCCCTCCTTCGCTCACAGGCTTACACGCGCGACTGAGCACTGCCCGAACATATGGCTCGTACGATCCTAGATGATTACAAGGCCTTTATCAGTACCAGAGTAACCAGACACACCGCGGGTCAACACTGCGCACCTCCTGTAAGGCCGTGCTGTACGACAATAACGGGAGCATCGTCTGGGACCGAACCTTGATCAACGGGTGCAAAATCGAGTCCACTGTCGAACGACAATTAATGAATCCTCAGAGGAATTCGTACAGACGATGAAATCACTGGTAGCTTACATCGTTCCGCCGTCTGCGGTCTTGATATACCGCCTGCAGAGTTGATGGTGATCAGACAGCGCGACGATGGAACGCCGCCACAGATGAGACGCACCGAAGGTAACCCATTCGATCGTGCTTTGAAAAGTCTCCAAAGACGCAATATAGTGTCTGTAAATGGCCACTGTACTAGTGTTAAGAGTGTCTTCGACCCACAAGAGAACAAACGTACGCACTTGAAGAGGTACCACAACGGTTTGAACGGACGGAAGAGGCTTGGGCAGTGTGTTTCGATTAATGTCCGTAGTGGAACATGCTGGACTTCTTCCTCGTCGCCGTTTTTCACAGGTAGGAGAGTGGGTTGGTCGGGAAAGTGGATGACGGAGTTGCTCTCTGAGCCAGAACTTGAGGCCTTGAGGTTGGTAGACAGAACGGCACCCATAAAACCTATTCCGAGGATGCTCAGGAAGGAGCCCATTATCGACCACACCGGGAACCTGCCAAAATCGATTCTACGCGGGTGCTTGGGTGGGGGACGTTCGATTCGCTGCGGGTGTCGGAAGAGAAAACTTAAAAGCAAGGAAGTTCAGGGATAGAAATGCGTGTCTGCCGGCACAGGGTAAAACAAGGTGGAGATGTTATTGGTCCATGTGAACTGCTTTTATCATCTGTCTGGGATATACATCCACTAGTCAGAATCAACGCACTTACTTACAATTGATGACGATGGCCACACCGCTAGCGTCTTGTTCTGAGCTCACATCCGAACCTCCAGACGCCCTCCCAAAGAAATGCAGGCCGCGTGATTTTCGAATCGCCGGCTTCGGCAACTCAATTACCGGTCCGCTTAATCTCCGTGCTTCGGCCATCCACGAGTTGACCCCACAGGCGCTTATCCTAAGAAGACAACAAATAATGAATTAGATGAACGTAAATAGTGCTTGTACTTCGTTGTTCTTATTAGGCGACGATATGGTAGGCATAGATTCATGAAATTGGTCGCGGTATCTCCAAAAATGGGATCCTAGCAGGCTCTAGATAGCCTCAGGTTCAACGCTACCGGACCATTGAGCATGACGGTATCTAGTATATCATCGCGGTTTTCCCTCGTCATCTCTATCACCGAACGGCAACCATGAACTTTTCTGTGCACGAGGAGGCGCGGTTGTCTTGTCCATCGCATCAGTGCATCTGTTGCCGTTTGAATAAAGATACAGACTTACTGAATGTTTCAGTGGGATCACACGAGCAGCTTCCTTCACGCCAGGTGTTCCCGGATGGGCAATGTTGGAACGAATCGTGTCTATATCCGATATCGTAGAAGTAGTGGATGCTGTCCTTTGGGGCAAACAACGAAACTGCGATACTGTGCACTGGAGCGTCTCCCCATCGCTGATTTCCGGCACCAGTGAGTGGCTAGCTCGATCATCCGCAAAGTATGGGGTTTACTTACCTCATAGTAAAACCCACCCTTTTCTTCTAGAAAATCGAAAAACTTGGAGTAGGCTTCCCCTCTCCAAAAGTCCATATCGGCTATCTCAAAGTTGCTCCAGACTAGGCGTCGATTAGCAACTGTGGAGAAGGGAGACGGATGGTACGTACAGTGGCATTGGTTATACGTCTTTCCTCCGTTATTCGAAACGAAATTCATGGCGTTGTTAGGGTGAACGAATTGAGGATTGGCCTCGATAAATTCTATTACTGGATCGTTAGAGATGTCTAGGGGGATAGAGAACGCCGATCGTTTACCTTTCACGGAGTCCCATAGCGTCGGAATAGTCTGATGCCACTCAAGTAGCGAGATTGTGAAGCCTAGTCAATTGAATGAGCGGGCGATCGTCGTAACGAAAATCCGCGGCTACCGTAGGTCTTGTTATTCCTCTCCATAAACTCGAAGGGGTCATAGTTGAGGTTGCAGAAGTAGTCGACGTTTGGTCTGGAAGAGGACGTTAAAGAGGTGCACTGATTATGGCTCAACAATAGCACATACTCAACCCTAAAGATCAAATGGGTCAGTTGCAGTTGACGTGGCAGGTAACGAACGTATTACCTCCAGTAGTAGCGGTAGGGCTTCAAGAGTTCATGTCGATAGAAAAACTATACATGGCCAGCAGGCACCGGGGTCAACAAGCTTCAACGTCATCCATCAAGAATGTTCTTACCCCCGAATTGAATCGGCACATATTCCGATACCTTGAAGAAGCATAGCGTCATCAGAATTGAATCCAGCTGAGACACGAGAGATTAATGATGAACTCACGGGACGCTCTCTATGGCAACGATATGAACAGGTCGAGCGTTCCTCAGTTCGTGTTTTTTGGGAGTTCACGGAGAGACGACGCACCAGCATAGATGATACCCTCAGCCTTGAGTTTGGCTCGACCAGCCGCCGCTCGTTCCTCGTCAATTGAATCCGGTTGATTCCATATTTCGGGGGGAATAAAACCAAAGTGAACGGGTGCTTTGGTGATGACTGAAACTCTCCTGCTCAACCAACCGACGGAATGAGTGGACGGTGAAACGAGGCAACCGCGCGGCGGATGTTGACGCACCTCTTGAATTCCTCGTCGAAGGGTTTATCGTTCAGCAACACCCATGGGTAGTCGTGGTCTCGGTTGAATCGGTCTTCGATCTGCCGAATGCTGGACAGCACACCCTGAAGTTCTTCGTTCCTGCACAACATCACAAAGGTCGCATTGGCGCGGTAGGGGATTGAAATGGGCAGATCCGGGTTGACGAGCTGTTGAAGTTGTGGGAATTGTCGGTACTGGCCATGGAGAAAAGTCGAGAGCAAGGTGACGAAGATCTTGAGGAATGATCGACATGTAAGGGAAGTGGTAAGAGGACACCTGGAGGCAGGGAGACACGCACGATAACAGCGAAAAGAATCAAGAATATTCGTCTCCTGGACGAGGTTTGAAGGGAGGAGAGAGACGACATGCAGAAAGGAAGAAGAGAAGACGATTCAGGGTCAAGAAGGACGAAGCATCAACCTTGGAGCGGACTGCGGTGGCCAGAGTCGATACGCAACCGGAATAAGACACCGCCCATGATGAAACGAATAACGAGTGCCGATAAACGGTGGAGCGAATGCCGAGTCTGCTTAGCGCTCTTGTAAACACGTAACTTCAGGTATCGTCCATTGCTCATTCCCCTCTCTCGTCCTGCCAAGGGGTTTCACAATATTCCAATGGCTATGCTGCCAACAAAAAACTGGTATGCAGCAAGGGCCCCCCCTGCAGTTGCAAATTTGCATCCGGAAATCCAATGCTCCCGTCCTCGATAAAGCAAACCCGAGGACGGGATTGGAAACGGAGTCCAGTCTTCGTCAAGCATTTCGCCGACATAAACTTTTCCTGGAAAGCCTTACCACAGTGAAGCGTTGCTCGACACCGATGAAACAGGCTTTGCGGAGGCTATCTTATTCAATGTCGTGTTCTTCCCGTCTAGCAAGTTCGCGTTCCGAGCCTCAGCCTTGGGTTTTCTCTTTGTAGTGAAAATGGCGCGAGATCTTGGACCATTGGCCAAACCAATCGAATAAATTGAACAGAAGAGGTCATTCAGAACCACCAGGTCATACTTTCCAAATAGTGGACGATCTGTCGTATTGATTTCTCAAAGATAAGGATCCCGATGATGACAAGCAGTGCCATGTTGGGCAGATGTCACATCGCCGCGAACTTTGTCATTCCTTCAGCCTCAGGGAGTAGGAAGTGACTTTGTCAAGATCGCGTCGAGAATACACATACAACTTCTTGGCAACCGAGTCTCGATCAGGGCCTCCCCCAACTTCTGCGGATGACAGCAAGTTGGCATCCACCAGGACAGAGGTTGCATGCACTCAAATTGGTCGTGAAAGAATTTTCCTGGAGAGAAAGAGGTTTTTAACTTTTTACAGTCAATATTAAATCCGAGTCACGTGGTAGGCGTGGCGAGTGTTGGAACTGGCGGCGCGACAAACGAACCTCTCGAGTCTCGCATCAACAACCACCACAGTCGCTCAAAATCTCCGCTTCCGGCTCCTCAGTCCTTGTCCGCTCGCTCTTTAGCGCTCACAAACATTGATAAATACATGATACTCAGCTGATAACGCCTCTACACCCATTCACAGACTTAAGCCTTGTTTTGGGATTCAAACAATTGACTCGAACGAGCAGCATGGAGGCCGCATTGCCGTTGTCTCCCACGCGATCCATGCTCGGGGACGATGAACAGTATAACACAGAAGGTGCACGCTTATTCTTTGGCCCACTCAAGACGCCAGAACGTCGTATGAACTCCATGCAAGACACTATGTCCCAACAGCAAGATTCCGAACCCCAAGTCGCTGGACCTTCCAATTCCGAACCTGACGACTTGTCCCCATCCCAGGCATCGCCGACGGCAACAGAGGATGCGAGCGAAGCATTGTTAGTAGAAGAGTTAGTGAAGGAAGTGGAGGACGATGACAACGAAGAGGAGGAATCCGGTGGAGACGAGGGGAAAGACAATTTGGATTACTTCCCAGACGGTGCGACAACCAAACTCATCATCTTGTCACAGTTTTTTTGAACTTCCAGTCCATTTATTCCGCCAGAACCTTCCTTTGTTCTAGCCGAAAAGATTTCTCGCGCCACAGACAACCCTTCGCCCCCTCCGAGTCCTTTGGCCCCAATGAGCATATTTGGGGACGTGACTCCTTTCACATTCACTGCTCCCATTCCTACTGCTGAAGAAGTTGAGGAGCCACCGACATCTCAACCAACCCCTTCAGACGATGAACCCTCACCCCAATCTTCGCGTCACTCTGCCAGTCCACCCATTGAGGATGCCATGGATTTGGACCCACCCACGGCAGCGACGCTTGACGCGTCACCCCAGCCAAATCTTATTAACCTCGACACAGTCATCGAGTCAGAACCCGTCGCATCGGTAACAGACAACGTTCCCGACTCAGCCGTGTCTGCCGTGGACGAACTCTTGCTTGATGCCCCGGTATCCGTCTCCAGCGCGAGTTCACCTGTAGGGGATTCTTCAGATGCCTCTCATCCTGCTGTTGAAGACGCAACGTCATCGGTGGAACCACCCGTCTCTCAACCGCTAATACAGCATTCTCTGGGAAACAGCCAAGTAGACCCTTCCACACCGCCTGCAAAAGCTTCAGCTACCCACCTATCGCCAGGAGCCACTCCAGTGCTGCGGAGATCTCCTCGACGAAGCGTTGCAGCTCCGACGCCTTCCCAGGCACCTCAACTTGTAGTACCGCTGCCAACTCGCGACCAACCAACCCCTCGATCTCAGAAAGCAAGGCGGAAGAAGGAACTGGAGTCAGAAGTTGTGGAGGATTCCCAAGGTGAAGATGATTCGAATACTGCCGCGGCTAAACCTACGTTGGCTTTACAGCCGGATATCCCGAGAGGTAGAAGGTCGAAGAGTCCATTAATTTTTAACCGGGAAGTGGGTTCTTTGTCACCCAAAACTTCGGATCTCCTACACCAGCTCATCCCCGCACTCGCCGACCCAACACCGCTTGAACTGGACACTGCGCCTGACGCTCCTCAGACAACAGAGCTTGCTGCAACAGAAGCAAGACCGCCAGTGTTTTTCCCCCCTCCATCGGACAGCAGTATTGCAACTCCCAAGCGTCCCCAACCAGCGCGTCCATTCCTGGTAGCTTCTCCGAGCAAGCCTCTGCTAAGCAGCTCCCAGCCAGCAAATGTGCCCGCTACCCCAGCTCGAAGGATCACTATGGAAGAGGCCATCGAGAAAGGACAACTTTCGCCGGCAAAGGCGGCACAGATGGGGTATACCCCTCGCGTTGCTACAGCTTCCACAGCTCCTGGGAATGCGATACCTGCCACCCCAGCTCGACGTGTCCTCATTACCGACAAGGCAGCACCGTCGTCGAGCAAAGCTACCCTGCGGTTCGGCAGCCCCGTACGTGCCAAATCGAAGGGACCTGAAGAAGAACTAGCGCAGGACGTACCAATGTCCGATGCGACAAGCTCGTCAATGGCTAAACTTGCTGTCCAAGGATCGAGTACCGCCCCGCACAGGGCCGGTGCCTCTACGGGCGGACGGATATCGCGATTGCCCTTCCCTTTGACGGGCTCTAAACCTCCCAGCGCCAGCGGCTCCCGCCCTGCTATTGGTAAGCCCACCGAAAGCTCGCGCTCTGTCAGTGCACTCCAAAGTCCTGCAAAGTCTGCGTTGAAGCAATCGACGAGCCGCATACCAAGGATTCCCGCAAAGCCATACGCTAGGCCAGCTATACCAAAGCCAACTACATCAGTGGCAAAGCCACCAGCCGTGGAAAAACCTGCGACCATCAGGAAGGTTGATCTGACAAAACCTAGCACGACGAAGATGGTACGTCAATTACATTTACTCTCCTTGTTGACAATATCTTAGGTCTTCATTTAGGTGATTCCCGGCAGTTCGACAGCTGTCGATTCGCTAGCAAAGGGCAAAGGCAAGGCAACGTCTTCGACGACGCGCCCAGTGGCCGCCAAAGCTGCTGCAGCGGAGAAAAGCGCGGTGTTGAAAAGGAAGAGGGTTCCAGAACCACTGGCCTCCCCTGTGAAGCAGAAACCTTTGCGGCTTGTTCCATCAGTGCTTGTTCCTCCTACGTCCAGTGCGATTCGAGCTCTCAGGGCCACGGCGAAAACATCGAAGACCGCCGCGACATCCGCGATGCGTCCTCAAAGAACAAGAGAGCCACCTAGTCGAACGGCAGCTGCTGCCGCCGCCGCCAAGATCGCTGCCTCTATAGCCTGTTTACCGCCCGACCCTCCGGCTAGCAGTCCTCCTCAGCCTATCGCCCCTCCTGCCGAGGTTCCCGTGGCACAAGGACCAGTGGTCGTCCCCGATGCAGAGAAGGCGGATCCTTCCAACAATACTCCTCTACCAGACTCCTTGGGCTCGCCGATGCAAGCAGAGGCCCCATCTCCATTCAGAAATGACGCGCCTTCGCCCGCGGAGCTTCAACCTGCATCCTCAACACCGGAGCAGCCAGCGCCTCTTCCTATCATCCAGATTGATCCACCTCATGAAACCCCGCCAATAGAAACGCT
The DNA here is from genome assembly GCF_000182895.1 of Coprinopsis cinerea okayama7#130. NCBI lineage: Eukaryota > Fungi > Basidiomycota > Agaricomycetes > Agaricales > Psathyrellaceae > Coprinopsis > Coprinopsis cinerea. The sequence continues at coordinate 1,576,881 of NW_003307543.1, read as the reverse complement.
ACCGCCTTTCGTAACCGTGGAACTACCTGTTCCTCAAGGAGTCCGTCGGACGGGCCGAATCCGCAAGCCAACTCAAGTGGCTGCCGAGGCGTCTGCAGCTGAACCCAGCAAACCTGTTTCGCGGCGCAAGGCAGCAACGCAGAACATCCGGTTCACTTTCACTGACGCCTATTCCGAGATGAGTGCAACGGCTTTGAAAAGTCTTACTGCTGCGAACACTGTTCGGAACCAGGCGTACTTGTCGGTTAAACTGGAGACAGCGATTATCAGGAAGGATGGCGCGAGGCCTGAGAGTCCGGCAGTCAAGATCAAGACTATTGCCCAGAGGGAGGAGGAGGAGAAGCAGAAGTTGAAAATGGAGAGGGCGCAGAGGTACGCGAGAAGAAGTGGAGGTAGTATCCCGGGGTCGAGCGACGTGGAGCCTGATAGTGAAGACGATGCTCTGCCGGGAGCTTCCAGTATGGACGTATCGCCCGCACGGCATCAACGAGGGGCTGGAGAAGATGAGGACTATGAAACACCACATCGCGCGTTTAAGCGGATGAGGTTGACGGAGAATGGAGTGGAGGAGGAAGAGGAAGAAGAGAAGAGACGAGTCAAGTGGGATAGACGATTATTTTCCGTTACTTTCCTAGACGAGATCAAACTTGGATCACGGCCATACCCAAAGAAGATTACGACACAGCTGAAAGGCTGCTTAGCACCAGCTGCCAAGGTATATCTGCTAGTTTTTAACTGTGTTGAGCCATTCTGACTGTCTACTAGCAATTACCTCTGGACACACTGGGTAACTTGCCGGAGGATAAGGCCCCTTTAGTGGACCTTCCGTCGGAGAATGTGATTGTCAAAAAGTTCGTTTACGACAGCGATGTTCTCGAACCAGAACCAGTGGACCCTCCTCCCCCACCTCCACCCAAGGTCACTCGATCTCGAAACAAGAAGGCCAAATCATAGTACAGCGACAATGGGTTTATTCCAGACTCTTCAAGCCTACATCCACATATTTGTATGCATCTCACGACATCTCATGTAACGTTTTCCCTCTTTTCGTGTGATTACTTTTGTATTGTTTCGATTAAAGTACATAGGTCTACTACGTTTCCAGCACTTCTCCGGGGGTTATCTCTTTATTACTTGTTGTTACCTTGCCACTTGATACCCGCGCTAGCCTGGTTTACTGGGAAAACGAGGACTTCGGCGATGTTGACGTGAGGTGGACGAGCTGCTGCCCAGACGATCTCTTCGGCGATGTCTTCTGCGACCACTGGACATCCTCTTTAAGGGCTGAGATTTAACTTGATGGCTATAGATAACTTACAAGGTTGGAGGCCCTCGTACACTTTCTTCGCTGCTGATTCGTCTCCGCGGTATCGCACGATGGAGAATTCGGTTTCGACCATGCCTGGAAAAGGGGTGAGGTTAGTTGGAAGGAAGGAGCAGATAGCACAAACCTGGTTGGATCTCAGTCACGCGGATAGGGGTGTTCACGAGCTCGCGCAACAGAGATCCAGTGAAGGCACGGACGGCATGCTTGGTTGCAGTGTAGATGCTTCCTCCAGCGTATGGTTCTCGTCCAGCAATAGAACCGAGGTTGATGACGTGACCAGCGTTCTTTGCCTTGAAGTCTGTGCGTCTCGTAAGCTATCGGGTCATGGGACGGGGGATGGGACCATACCTCTGACGAGCAGTTGCGTGAGGGAGATCAGACCAAAGACGTTAGTTTCAAACATCTTCTGGACCTCTTCCTCGGCAATGTTGCCTACGTGGTCGACACCGAGGACGAAGCCCGCATTGTTCACTTTGGACGAGTCAGTCTCAGCCTGTTAATACCGCCTATCGGTGAAGGATGCTCACCAAGAACGTCAACGTTGCGGAGGTTAGAGGGGACCTTATCCCATAGAGACGCAATCTGGCTCCTATCGGAGACGTCGAGTGGAATAGATGCGAATTGACCACCCTCCTTCAGCCCAGACGCCTGGTGGGCCTGTCGGCACTGCTCCTGCACCTTAGCAAGGGCCTCTGCACGTCTCGCCAGGAGGATAACGTTTGCTCCTCCCTATAGTTTCTTATCGTGATCAGGGAGGAACCAATCAAAGCATCCTTTATTATGCACCTTTGCAAAGAGAACAGCTGTGGCCTGTCGGTTGGTTAGTGAGGCTCTGTCATGTTAACCTGATGACCTACAGCGCCAATGCCGGAGCTAGCACCTGTAATGAGAACGGTCTTGTTGAGCAATCTGGAGGAATTGAAGACGGACATGGTAGAGGATATGAACTGGATAACGCATCGTGGAGTATGCCGAATCTGCCTTATATTAGCCATCACCAGCGCTATCCGGGTACGCTTCCTTGTGCGCGTGTCGCGATCGACGCGTGATTGCATCGCGATATGTTGTCAAATCCGGGCTTTGCTGCATTATAGTCTCTTTCTTTCCTCCATCATGCAAGCTCGTCATCCACAATGGTCTCCTTTAATTGCTTGGCTGGTTGAAAATGGACTGGACGCCGATCAAGTTTGCGTAGAGGCTAGGGCAACCTCAGATGGTCTGCGGTGACTTCCTCGGACACACTTCTTCCTCGAGGCTAATGCCACCTTAACCAACGGCTAGGATCTGGATATGGCCTATTCGCATTACGAGATATTCCCCCGTCGACACCCTTGTTCACGATTCCAGCAAAGGCTCTTCTGAACTCAGTGACGCTCGGTCCGCGGTACCCAAAGTCAGATCCGACACTGTCGAACGTACAACTGTGCTCTCTTCATTTATTTCTCCACCGCCCAACCCCAGCAGGGTCACTGGACCCATTATTCGGACCCTACATCGCTGTCCTCCCTGATAACTTTGACGCGCACCCTCTCACATGGCTGCTAAAGAGTCGCCTAGGTTCGGATCTACCTGAAATATCTGCGGAGAGAGCCCTCCTCTCGATCCTCCCGCGTTTCGTCGCTCGCGAACTGGAACGTATTGCGACCACCTTCTTTGCTGATTGGCGACGTGTGCAAGAGTACTTGGCTAGTCCCATTACTTTTTTTTTCGTCGAATGTGGAATTAACTTTATTCAGGCAGAACACCCCAGTGTGTTGAAGGAATCGACGAATACAGGCCTATCGACGTACAGTTCGCAACCTGGGACCGCGGTATGGGACTTCCTGTGGGCATGGCTGAACGGTGAGCGCAGACAGCTTACGTCGGCTCGCCCAAGATTTGACCCTGTTCATAGTCAACACTCGATGTATTTATTACCGAGTCGCCCCAATGAAATCCGACCCGGATAACCTAACTCTGTGTCCGATCTTGGACTTTGCGAACCATTCTCCGGTGCACCCTTCGACATCTCCACTTCCAACAAAATGCGACATTTGGAACATTGCACCTCGCCCTGGTCAGGGTGACGATTTTACCCTGTCTTCCCCTCCGCGCGTCACGGTCGCTAGAGGGGAGGAGCTATACCTGCGGTACGGTTATCACTCCAATCAGTTCCTCTTCGCCGAGTACGGGTTTGTGAGTCTTCTTTCGCTCGCGGAGAGGTGCAGGGAGAACAGCGGCTACGGGAATGTGAACATTACACCCGTCGTAGAGGATTTGTTCGCGTCGAGAGGTAGGGTCGGAGAACGGATGAAAACCTTGTTAAAAGAGGAAGGTTACTGGGGGTATGTCCCGTTCATGTTTGAGTCTAGGCGGTGGTACCTGATGCTGGTTGTTTTCTTTAGGAACTGGACACTCCATCTCACACCTGGACCTGCCCACCCGGATTATCGATTAATCTCAGCACTGCGACTATATCACACCCTCCCCTTGGACTTGACCGAGATTACCACTGAGCAAGAGGGTGTCTTGGATGGTTGGAGGAACCTCATTTATGGAATTCAAGATACTATTTCAGCAGAGAACGAGGTCCAATGGAAGGAAAGCTTGGTGAAGATTTGCATGTCCATTGAAGATAAAGCCGATGATGCTATTCTGCGGGGTACCTCCGGAGAGCATCTTGAACTTTGCGGTCTGGCGACGTATTCATGGGCGGGGTACATGAAGAACTGTCTTCGCTATCTGTGGCAAGAGGAACGGGAGGTGGCTCGTGCGGTGATCCAAAGTGTCGAAAATGGCGAGGAGATTTAGGTAGTGGGTGTATATTACACCGTCAATCAAAGGAATTTCATATTGCTTTCCACACAAGGGGTTTGCAACTCGTCGATTCAAAGGCGGCGGCGCGCCGCACTTGTCGGTACTCTTGGCCTTGGCGCGCCCACCGGTGTGGCTGTGGGAACGCTCCGGGTTCGCCGTCAATAGAACCCGATGCAGCACTGCAATATGTCGCACACAACTCAGTGCTGTTTGCCATCGTCCTTCTCTTCCGTCCTCTTCCTCCCCCGACCCTCACCATGGCTATCGAGCCATTTCTGGGCACAAGAGCCCAAAAGGCGTTCATTGCTACCAGTTGGTCGTCTCCTCCGATCTATTGTACGATACAGACGCGTTAATATGTCACTCGAACCCGTTCTAGCTACCCTGCGTTCGTACTTCTGACTGGGACGCAAAGACACAGGGCTCACACAGGCTTTTCAAATAGAGGCGATCGTAGTGCTTGTGATGGTCGCAATCACATTTGGCATTGTGAGTTCTCCACCTACCAATTCAAGGGTCTTTTTTCTCTAATAAATCTGATCTCTTCAGGTTGACAAGCACGTTGCTTTGCGGTCGACCCTGAACTACAAGGTTCGAACTTCTTATATAGAAAGCGGAAAACCCGACGACTTAGGCTCTCGACCAGACGTTGCCATGCTATCTTGCCCTCTTCGGATTAGCAGAGTGCGTAGCGTGCATACTCGTGCTCATCGGACCCGGACGTGTTGATATGTTTGCAGATTATTCCAAGTGTTCATGGCTTTCGATGCTCTGCGACTGCGAAATGTCATCCAACTCTTCGGAATACTATGTGCGCAACATCGCCACCCTCAGTTATGAAGACATCATCTCACCGTTAACCGGACCTACAGGTTTCCATGCTGCTATGATGGTTTTTGCTGCAATTCAGGTTGGGCAAACGAAGACAGCTCTAGTGACGCGATCGGCTGCAGAATGCGCAGTAAATTTTAGTTTTGTGGTGGGTCTCTAGTGGGCCTTGTTCCGGTGGGATTGCGCTCACCTTGGATCTGTTAGAACTGTGATGGTCCTGGGACTCTTTTCAATCAAGTCAAGCCTTTCCTGATTGTTGCACCTTGTGTCATTGGGGTATCATGGGTCGCGCTCATATATTTAACGAAGCAGCTGTATGAAGAGTTCGGGTAAGTGTAATCATAGTTGGTGGCCGTTCCATTTTTAGACTCATTTCGGTCTCTTCTTTTTGTATAGCTGGGCCATCTTCCACGTCGTCGGTGCAAATCCGAGATTGAAGAGTGAGTCAAATGCGATCTTGGGCTGACCTATTCGTCTGATTATATCTGCTGCAGCCATGTATCAATACTACCAGATCATGATCTGTCTCCTCAAATTCGATTTCTTCTTCTTTACCGGCGTCACTATGCAGGTACGCAGCCCCCTCGTGTGTCTTTCGGCATGTTGACAAATTACTCCCATCGATAGCTTCTGATCCTCGTTTTGCAAACCAGTGAAGCAGAATTCGGTATCACTATAGCCGCCATCCCTGTTGTCCTAGTTCTGTTGATCCTCTGTGGTCTGGCGGTCCAGCGAGAAATCAAACCGTGAGTTTCAGGGAACCGCGCTGCCGACTCATTTCTCATAGTGAAATTCTTCCAGTATCATGGCCGTATCTCTCGTGATGATGTTGGCCTCTTTAAGCTATTGTGAGTCCTTTCTATCCCAATTCTCCGAACTGGCCGATGTTTATATCATGTTTAACAGTCCGTAAGTGCAATTATTCGCGTTATGGAGGGTCAGAAACTTAATTCTGTAATCAAGTGTATAAGCTTGTCCGCTTTTACCAGCCAGGTAGTCGAGAACAGTACGAAACGACAAGAGCGTCCCTGACGATTACCAGTCAGTCTGCACGACCATGCAATCTGTAGCCACAGCTGAACAGCGCTTTTAGCAATCATCGCTTTCCTACTGCTGTTCGCAACTTTTGCAGTCGGGCTGCGGTGTTTCTCTGACTTTGACCGAGGATTGCAAGCGTCGAAAATGGCAGGTGAGTCCATCGCCTGCTAACCTTTCTGAATGCCAACTGACATCCGTCTTCCCAGCGGCAAAAACACCTCCGGCTCTCCAATCAAAGGAATCCTCGAAGAGCGGGACTGAGGGTGTTCCCCTGGGTCCTCGGATATCCATTGAATAGACCAGATCGCCATGGGCACCCCAAGGACATCGATACGACGCACACTCATGAAGATACTTTATGCACCCTTATCTGTATATTCTTGTATATTTATACTCTAAGTACCCCAAGGACTCTTCCGTTCAGCAGTTTCTGGCCTGGAACTACTTATCACCAGCGTATACCATTTGATTTCATCGGCCACTCCTATCAACCTTTCGCTTCTATTTTTGACTGTGGAAACCTTTGCGATACGAATAGTACATTGGTTTTCATCATGATTCCGTTTCGTCGCCGCGCTGAGATTCCTGTTGCAGTTCGCATCAGAGGAATGCTTCTTTCCAACTCCCGGGTTTCACCACTATGTAGTCGTTTTGTCGCCGCAACTTGAACGCGTTTTCCCAGAGATTACAGGAGAATGCCCAGCTTCAAGCGGAGACCATCTGCGACGACCACCTTCGTCTCATGGACGGCAGCAAGTTTTCTTTTCGTCTTTCAAGTTTACTTTCTCTCTGCGGCTGTAAAGTGGATGTCCCTTCGCAATCTGAATATACGGGCCCAAGATAGACTGACAATGGTTCCGCGTTTTTTCTCCGAAGCCATCACTTGTCTGAGTACGTCAAATTGAAGCGCTCACCCCGAACCAATCAAACGGATACTTGAGGCGCTGGAGAGTTGCTTCTTCCATTGAACGCCCGGGAATTGGCTCCGCGTGGTACTGGGTATTGAGGCATCGAGACACAGCATCCGTGGAAATTGGGAGGACGGTATAAATATTGGCACGGTAAGAAATGTCCTTATGATCAAGTGTTTCAACTCATTTTCACTCTCACCTCGCAACAGGCGCAGTCGACGGAGAGGCGTCGAGTAGCTTTCAACGAAGAAGGAGACCTCCTGAAATTGATACATCGTTGATCAATAGTTACCCACTATCACTGGGCTCGCTCTCGCTTTATATATCTGCATCTCAAGGTCCCGCTTGCTCTCCGTTGCAACTCCTCCCATGGCTGCTATTACCTTCAGGCGGCTCTGCGCCGAGTTCCTCGACAGGGTGAGTGTACATTTGCGTATTGCGTCCCCTTCGAGAGCTGACTTGGCCTCCTGGGCCCTGGCGTGGTAGTCCAATATCATCGTGACGGCAGTGGTTTCTTTGTTCGTCCTGTGGACAAAATCAAGCGGGGCAGCGTATTTCGCGGCTTGTTCATTGGCATGCGCCGTGGTGGCTAAAGTCATTAAACGAATAGTCCGACAAGCACGTCCGCCAGCAGAGTCGGCACTTAGAGCAAAGAAAAGCTTTGGGTGGGTGTTACGACCAGCGTCATTGTCGTCTGCCCTTGTCTGATAGTTGTCAATGTGCGCCTGGCAGCATGCCGAGTACGCACTCTGCAGTTGTGTCATTCCAGGCGGCATACGTGATCCTCGCATGCCTCAACATGCCTATACACCCATCGATACCCCTCCAAGAATCCCAACGTTTGCTGCCAATAGTGGTCATTGTGCCATGGGCGATCGCTATCATGGTCTCCAGAGTGCGGTTGGGTTACCACACGTGGACACAAGTACTGGCTGGGTTCACTACAGGAGTCCCCTTTGCTGCCATTGCGTATGACTTGTGGAACCGTGGGGTAAACGACTATGCTTTTGCCGTAGAACAGTTTGTAAAACCATATTTGACTCGGGTGTGAGTCCTCAATAGACGACTTTTAAGCCCCTGAGCTGGGCTAAGCGGCCCAGAAGCGGCCCGTCACTGGGTATGTTGACGCGGTATCACGTGAGTCGTGTCAACATTAAAGTGCCGCACGCCGGATGCTATTCGTACAGCGACTTCGACGACGACCATGGACAGCGACAATGACCCTATTCACCAGTTCTTCCCAGGAGAGGAGGATGTTGACCTCTACGCTGTACTCAACCTAACAAACGATGCGACACAAGACATGATTAAGAAGGCATACCGACGCATGGCCCTTGTATATCATCCAGACAAGCATGCGTCTGCGACAGAGCAAGCCAAGGCCGACGCGTCCACGAAGTTCCAGCAGATTGGCTTTGCCTATGCTGTCCTCAGTGACGAGAAGAGGAAGGAGAGATATGACAAAACAGGGAAGACGGATGAAGGCTTCGACCTTGGTGTCGGTGACGACGGTTGGGAGGCATACTTCGAGGAGCTGTTCGAACGGGTGACGCGAGGGAAACTAGACGAAGATAAGAAGCAGTATCAAGGTATGTGCATGTGTATATCTCATACTGAAGCTCTTGCTCATAATTACTTCAAAGGTTCCGCGGAAGAGATTGAGGACCTCAAGAACGCGTACAACGAAGTAGGAGGGTCTATAGCAGAGATTATGTCCCACATCCCTCACTCGACATATGAAGACGAGGCTCGTTTCGTGCTCACCATATCCTCTCTAATCGTCAAGGGTGAACTGGAATCCACCCCTGAATGGCAGAAGAGTGTCAAGGACGAGAAGGCAAAGTTGGCGCGAAAGAAGGAGGGGGAACGCGAGGCCAAGGAAGCGGAGAAATTGGCGAAGGAACTGGGCGTCTGGGATGAGTTCTTCGGGGATGGAAAGCCTACCAAGCGTCACAAGAAGGACAAGGACAAAGGAGGCGATGAAGAGGAGGACGTGTCTGCATTACAGGCGCTGATTCTGAAGAAGCGAGAGAAGAACATGGACAGCTTCTTTGACGGGCTAGCTGCAAAGTACGGTGCAGCGCCCACCAGGGGCAAGGGTAAAGGGAAGAAGAGGGCGAATCCCGACGACGAGGATGCTGAAGAACTCGACATTCCTAGCAAGAAGAAATCCCGCTCTGCGGTCCCGCCTCCGCCAGAGATTTCCGAAGAAGAATTCGCCAAACTACAAGCCAAGGTTGTTGGCGATAAGAAGTCGAAAGGTGCCAGTAGTAAACCCAACTCTAAATCCAAGAGTGGCAAGGCAAGGAAGACAAAGTAGCTGCTAGTAGAGGGTTCCCCAGCTATTTATTTCCGGTAGTTTCGTCTGTATTATTGTAATTTACTCTTATTTTTGTCTTGTACGTCTTTCGTTCCGGGTTTTGAATTCAGTCAATATATGCAGCAATGTCTACACATATCTGAGGGCGTCAATACCTAGACTTCTCCTCGCATGAATAATCGACACTAGCTCCTTGATACTTTCCTCCAATATCACAACATTATCCAATAGTTGCGACAGTGTCACTGTAGTGGGTTTACTGGGAACATACTCTTCCTCTTCTTCATCCAGCTCAGATATCGTCATCGACCTATCACCACCCCAAGAAGTCGGCCCGAATACATCCTCCTCCATCGTACTCCAATCCACCTTTTTCGAGGGTGTCCACAAGGCTGTAAAGGGAACTGGGGCAATAAACGGTTCGAGCGTGATAGCGCTGGTCTGATGATAGTGAGCACCAAACGGGCTCGGAGGAACGAGTTTCTTGTGGTCCTTCTGAGGGGTAGCCGGTTCCGGCGGCGGAGTGGGCTTGGGCTTCGACTTCCTTGGGCTCAGGAACGAAGCGATCGCTGAAGTTGCCGATGGTCGCGACTTGGGCTTGGGCTTGACGGATTCAGGCGGGGAAATAGGTCTTGGAGTAAACTCTTCTCCGTCAAGCATGATCTCCAACGCGTCGGTGAGCTTCTCGTTGAACAACAGTCCCTGTCTCCGTTCCTTGAGATACATGTCAAAATCGTCAACCTGTTGTCGGTATCGCTCCAGCTGGTTAAGGAGGCTATGCAGAACGGTGTACACCACCGGGCGAGAGTGCTCATCCATCCGCGCTGCAGGGAGTGCATTGGCCTCACTGGAAAGTTTCGAGTTGATCACAGAGTCAATCGAGCGATCATCCCGCCCGTCGTCCAAATCAGATGCTTGCTGAATAAATTCACTGTCTTTGTGAGCAAAAGTCAGCCATCCGGCCAGAGAGCGATATGGGTTGATGGCAAGCGTCGCAAATACTCCGGTGAGGGCGACGTTGAACTCGGGGGTATTGGAGAAGAATGTCCTTGTGTGTTCAAGAAGTTGGGATAAGATGGGATCGTTTGCGTTGAGACGGTGTTTGAGTTGTTGGCTACGTTCGTCGAAACCACTGTCGTCGATGTAACGATACAGGGGCTGACTTTGGATGGAAAGGAGTGCATCGTAAAGGTAGTGTTCGTAGCCGGTGCTGAATCCGTCGTTATCATGGGATGGGTCCGCGCGAGAAATCAGGCTCAGATAAAGGGCCATTTCTCGCTCATGCGTGGAGTAGGTTGTTTCCGGCTGGATGAAGAGGGGGTCAAGCCGCGGACGGGGTCTTGACTCTCCGGGATAGAGGAAATCGTCGTCGTCACCATCATTATCCTCTGTTGCGGATATTGCCTTCTCCAATCCGCTCAGCCCGTGCAAAAGGCCTGGATGGGGGAAGGCGGTAGCCTGGAGATCTGGAATGACGACCAAGAGTCGGTCAGCGGTTATGTGGGTTTGGTGAGTGAGCATCGTGCTAAGAAGCTGTAGCGCAGTGGTAGCTGTGGCCTGGTTCTTTGACTTTATGTTGGCGAGCAAGAGGTCACGAAGTGTGAATCGGCCTGTGGAAGTGAAGTATTCCGATTTCTTCCTCGCTTCTGGGGCTTCCATTTCAAGCAGCGCCATCGCACTGCTCTTCCGTCGACGGTGCTTGGCGGCTCGGAGCTCTGCCTGAGATGTGGTTGACGTTGGTGGTTTGCTCGTCATGCTCCGTGGATTCTCCCCGGGCGCATCGCTATCTTCAGAGACAAGGAACTCGACGATGAGGTCGAGAATAGGGCCTGGTCGAAGGGTCCGCACAATCGTTTCGATGTAGGACATCACGGCGACCGCGCTTCCATCTGTGTCCGAGCATTCGAGTAATGAAGGGTAGAGGACGTTTTCAAGGAAGGTATGGCGCACAGCATCCAGTATCGACTGAACAATCTGAGCGCCAATAAGTGTTGATGCGTCTACACCCTCGTGCTCGACATTCCTGCGAACTACATCTTGGAGAAATTCCAGAATTTTGAGAAAGTGGTCTAATCGCGCCTTGACGTCCGGACTCTGGGCATCTTCTATACCCATCGCCCTACTTCTATCTCTGTTCGCCAGGACCTTCTCGCGTTCGTCTTCGTTATCGAGACCGGAGGAGCCAATTGTCATGACAGTCGAAGAGGTGCTGTCTTGATGGATGAGAGGGAAGAAACCGAGCTTCCGCGGAAGCACTGAATAGACAGCGTTTAATCCAGCGCCCAACACGTCTGAGAAATCCCCGTCTAGAATGTATTCCGCCAATGCCAATGCTGCGTCGTTGATTGGATCGGGTCTCGAGGCATCAGAGTCGTCGTCGCTGGTAGGGTGAGGGCCACTAGCATCCCCGGGATACATCGCGACATCGATGAGAAATAGAATCCCTGCTCGAGCAAATTCGCCGATCTGTCCTTCACGATGGACAAACCGTAGCAGGTAATTGAATAGCAGAAACTCATATTCTGTCTTCTTCAGGGTTGTCGAAGGCTGGGCGCTCGTTATGGTTGCCTGAGATGATGTCGGCGAGGGGATTCGTTGAGCAGCGTCTTCATCCTCTTCATCCTCCTCGTCATCTTCATCTTCTTCGTCCTCCTCTTCGACTGCGAACAAAGGTTCCGACCGGTACCAATGCTTGTCGTGGAAGAATATCATCAACAGTTCGCGATAGGTTAGGATCCTGCTGCATAAGATGCAGAGCAAGTTGACCACTGAATAAACCATTCGTCAGTTCAAGCGCCAAGTACATGACCTGAGCAGCGTACAATCTTCCTCGTGCTCAGAGGGTGACGTCCTAGTTGCACTCCCTGCAGCCCCCATGACCTTGTTCCGCCCATCTAGCTGTTCCTGTATATCATCGCCCACGCATGTCCTCAACAAGCGAAGCACTGCTCTGTGAACAGCAGAATGCACGAGAAACTGGTCGTCCAGGAGAACGACCATGTTTTGTACCGCTCGTAAGACCTCTGCTTGAATCCCCGAGGGCCGATCAGTTTCACTCAGTCGAACAAGGGTACCGAGAACATCTACGAGAGGGTTAGACCTAGGCAATGTCATTCAATCATATCATAGGACACCAACCATTCTTGAGCAGATATTCCATACATTCACCCGTTTCTCTGCACTACGGTGTGAGCTGCCTTACAGTGACTACAGACTACTCTCACTCACCCCCTTTCCACCCTGGACGACTCAGAGACCAGCGCATCCACCATCGACCGAATATGAGCCGGAACGTCGGTCGAGGCAATCCCCCTTGTCAACTGCCTCTCATCGGGCTCCAGAAGCGTGCTCTATCCAACCAAGTCTCAGCCGAAACCATAGCAAAGAGCGGTGAATACAAACTTTCACTATGTTCCACGACTTTTGGAATTCTTGAACATGGTCGACTTGGGGTTTAGGGGGAGGTTGTGTCGTCGATCTTAGGAATTTGGAGAAATAGGACATGGATGTGAAAGGTAATGGTCTCCTCGCGTGGTTCTAAGTATCAATCAAGTTACGAGCGGGTGACGGGCCGCGGATTGTTCCACGGGTAGTTAGGGGCCGTCATCTATGTACCCTCTCAGATTCTCAATCGAAAGAGATGTAGAATTATAGTATATAAAATCCGTGAAAGCTAGGGGTTAACTGTACATTAGAAGCAAAGCAAACGTGATCGACCAAAGTGAAGTGTCCAAATTTCAAAGCATTATTGAAATGTCCAAGAAGCAACTGACAGGGCAGGATCGAGGTTGCGCAAACCGTCATCGGAGTCATCTGATCAGGGACGTAGTAGAATAGGCAATTTCAGCGCTATCGTCATCGAAGGGTGGAATCCGATGCGTATTCTTGAACACTCTCTTGAAGAACCTCAATGACAGAATCTCGTCTAGATGTCCGTGTCAGTTTGTCGAGCAGGCTGCATGCGAAGACCAGATACTCACCCAACACCATTGGAAGAGTAACCGTCGTTAGGAGAGACGCCAGTGATACCATCGTTCTCGACAAGACCAGTTCCAGGGACAGACTGTGATACCGTGGTTCCAGGCTGCACAGTCAATCCGGTTTGACCCCATTGATAGTGAATCATACTGGAAAGTCCGCTCCTGAAACCAACATTCAACCAGGTGGAGAAGGCTTCATCACGCTGTTCGTTGGTGACTCCATACGGTTGCTCCTCTGTGGGTGTTTCGGCTGTCAGAAACGTTAGTGTGACGATATGATGTGGGACAATGAATCGCTCACTGTCCGAAGCATAAGGAGCTTCCGAGCTGTTGAACGGGACATAGTTAGGAACATGCTCTTGGGTGACCAGACCAAATCCATTTAGGGTAGCAGGCTTGCCGAAACTGGAAAAGAGATCGCATAAGCAAAGCTAGATGCTCAAACAACGGATAAAACCTACGCAAGGGCAGATTCGGCGTGATATTGGATCCATTCTACACCACGCTGCATGGTGTTCTCGAAATCAGACAAATCCGGGTCGGGTTGGCCGTATTCATTCTGGTCGGGGAATAGTTGGAAAGAGGAGAAGCTGATTTCGGGAATGTTCAAAATGTCTTCACTGTCCACGCCGGAGGAGCCGTCAAAGGCGGGCCCAAGAGTTTGAAGATCTTCCTGTCGCCTCGTAACTGGACGGGATGTCACATTGGGGGGACGGATATTGTTGCAACAAAGGATGACATACCACTAGAAGTCCATCGGCCTCGGATTTTGACACCTCCTTTGGTCTTGTTGCGTTTCATGTTGCGCTTGCGGGCGGCGAGACGGTCTTGAATAATCCTAGATTTGGTAAGGAAACCTGTGCGCCCACGACGGCGTAGGCCAGGTACTGGGGACACGGCTGGAGGCGGAGGGACGACGCGAGGGAAAAGCTTTGGGCAGTCAACACAGAATTGTCCGCCGGTTCTAGAACACAGATGAGTGAACAAGTCGCACAAACAGGGGTGGGCCTTACCCAGAAGCAACCAGATGGTTAGGGTCTACTTCCTTGATATGTTGGGCGATATTCGAATGCCATTTGGTAATAACCTTTGGATTGCAAGTGGTAGCTCCAACGGTTGAGCTGCAGCGCGCGTCGTTCGCCAGCTCCCTGAACCAAGATCAGTTCCAAATTGTTTGGATTGATTGAGGAAGGAGGGCTCACCAGCCGAAGACAGCCGGGCTATTGGTGTATCGTTTAGCAATCGTAGCAGTAAAATTCTTGAAGGCGTTGATAACTTTGGGGTTCGTATAGAATTCGTCGTGATTATCCAATCCGAACTGTCGTACATAGGTATCCATTCCACCTGTCATTCATTTGGTCAGTATACAGTTTCCACTTGAGTTGGGAACTGGGGCACCATAGTCGTTGCTGAGGAAGTTTCTCGGTAGACTTCCGTTCGCTGGTGGGGTGATATCCGAGCGGCGAACAGGGCCTGCACCAATCGTGATGTCGTCGAAGAGCGGGTCGGGGCTCCAATTGTTCGTGAGGGCCAAAAGCAAGTAGATGTTATGCTTTTCAGCCAGCCTCACGACTGCGTCCAGCTTTTGGAGGCCATTGGGTCCCTCGTTGATCTCAACGGTCCCGTCGTCTTTAATTAACTGGAACCATGTCCCGGTCTCAGGGACAGACGTGACTTCTAATGAATGCGGAGATTGGATTAGCTTATGATAAGCCTGTGGGAGGGAGGGGGAACGGACCATTAAACGCCCAAGTGCGGACTATCTTAATACCTGCAGCAGAGATGTTGCCCAATGTGTAGTCAATATCCTGCTCAGAGTTCAGGGTATGAAGCCAGTAGGCATTGGTCCCAACAAAGTTGATTGGGCTATAACAATTCGTGAGAAGAGCATCTGCCGGTGAGAAGTTGGCAGCGACTTACGCCCCATTAACCACGAATCTTCCATTATCTGTCGTAACGAACCGAATGTCGGATGGTGCTTGGCGTTTCGCAAGAGGGGATGTTCGCGTCGGCTTAGCAGTCGCTAGCACTGCGAGGGCACCGAGAGCAACGGGCCAAAGGGCAGCGACGAACATTGTGAAGCCTAGGCGTGCAACCTGCGGGAAGGGCGCAAGGGGGCTCGGAATGACATCCAATGCCATGAAGCCTTTATAGAATCAGTCATCTGTCATCACGGCGTTGCCCTTTTTTTGGGCGCTCGGGACCCCCACAATTGGTGCGAGACTTGGCTGCCGAATATGTTATTGCGTGATGGCCAAAATCTCCCGAACCCCTACGACATGAGATGATACACATCATCAGAACAGCTTTAAGTTCGGAAGTTTGACCCCAAAGCCCACAAAGGATGTAGGAAAGGGCGGTGATTTGAATCTGGAATGTATAGGGTCGAAGAGGATGGCCTGGTGGTTTTGGTTCTCATGTGGTAGACACCCAGGTCGAAGTTCCTGGTCAAGAAATGATTTTCCAACGCCACGATCGAGCTGGGATCGGTGCGCCTTCAGGTGGTAGTTTATCCAAATGGGGATATAGTTCCAACCTGGGAACTTGACTGACATTCAGGCCGAGTTGGTCGGCAGAATCATTCGCCCTCGACTTGTCCGTGACGATGCTGCGCCGTATTGCGCCTTCGACGCGCGCTCTCCGACGCCCACCAACACGACCTCCCCCTCGTCTCCAACGGCCCTTTGCATCCCAGTCCAATCAGCCAGCCGGTGGTAGCAACGCAGCAGGTGTCATCCAACAAATCATCGCCGACCATGCAGCAACCGCGTTCAAGGCAACAGGTCGATTCGTCGGGTACTCAGCGATCGGCATAGTCACTGTCGGCTTCGCTATCGCTGCAGGCTATGAAGGCATTCACCACTATGTCGAGCAATATGCTCTGGCACCCGAGACAGACGATGACGTTAAAAAGTTTCAATGGGACATCTCTGAAGAGAATTGGCACGGAGATCCCTACGCTGGTGGTACGGATCCAGGTCTAGGGTTTGTCGGAAGGCACGCACTTCGAGCCGCATGGATGGCGCGAAATTGGGGAATTGGTCCCACTGAGTGGTTCGCCTCGGTCAGTCAGAGCGGCCATCTTCCTCCCGACTTTGACATCCCGCTGGCCCAGTCCGCAAGCTACCTGCATACCACTCTGGCAATAGCTCAGGAAGCTCAAAGGTCGCAACAGCTGCATCCACACACTATCCCAGAGCTTCAGGCACGATATGCGTCATACCTCGAGCGGTTGGGTGGGGACTACCTTCCTATTTCCTTCGAGAACTTCCTCCGTGCCTGGGAGGGGTACCAAGGCCAGGGTTTGCAGGCAGCTCGCATAGCTCTACGCTTGGGTGATCTCAGCTCACGCATCAAGGACGACGAACAAGCTCGCAAGTGGTGGAAGTCGGCAATGCAATTGTGCCAAGGACAGGCTCACCCGGAAGTTGGCCCGTTATTGCAACCATCCCATTTACCAGATTCTCCGTGGGCCCAGCGGATTCTTGCTTCAACACTCGTTTCCGTTTCCGCACATATGGCCCAGACGGGAAAATTGCGCGAAGCACAGACATTCGAAGAAGCAGCGTTGAACTTCCTGCGATCAGCCCCCGTGCCAGAACGCCTCGAACAAGCGTCACCTGCTCAAGCTTTGCACTCATTCTTTATTCTCCACCGATCTTCCCTTATATCCATCCACCTCGCGGAAGTCCTATACGCACAGAAGCCGAAGCGGGCACTCCCGTCCTCGATCCAATATCTCACCGCAGCGGCAGAATCCTCGGGGCGGGTTGCTCGCGCATTGGCCGGCCTGCCGCTTAAAGTCGACGACCCATCTGGCGCATCCCTGGTGCCCGGTCAAGACGCCCAACTCCTTCCGACCTATTCCAATTCTCCCAACATGAAGGTGGCTGCCTCGAGACTATATCGAGACGCGAAGCGGACATCTGCCGAGGCTTGGAGCCTCCTTGGCGTGCTCTATGAGCGAAAGGAGGGACCGGCGTCAAAAAAGGCACTTGAATGTTACGAAATGGCGCTCAGGTGGTCGGGGAAGGCCCTTGAGAGCGAGGCGCAGTTGACGGCGAATGAATCGACTACGGAGTCCGATTGGGACCTTTTCGTGTCCAATTACCAAAGGGCCAAGGCCGCATCCGAAGGCAAAAAGTAATCTTAGATCTGCCCATCTGTACTTACTTACATGCATAGTGTCTATTGCGGCGTTTACGCACTAATCCAGCTCATTTGCAATGAATATGATGAAAGTGAGGCACCAACTGATCCCGTCCAATGCACCATGCGCGTCGCTATTTATAAACCGGTCCCTAGACCACTGTGTCACTGTTATCTCTTTCTGATCTGTACCATCTCATTGAAGGAAATCTTGCCATGGCCACCACTGCAAGCCTGAATGCTGAACGCTTTTTCGCAGATCGCGGAGCGCCCATCTGTAGCCTCGATGTCGCAAAGGCGTTCGGCCAACTGAGGTGACTGGGATCCGGGCATAACAAACCCTTGAAACGTACTCAAGTTTATCGATTTATCTTAGCCCGAAGGAAAAGAAGTACGCCCATTATGTCGGGCAGGCCTCATGGGCGGGTGCTCGAATCATTCAGGGTAAGATCCAGTCTGAACAACTCGTGGTGGTTCCGTGTGGCTAACGACCGTTTCGCGGATGTCCAGAGCAATGGACGCCACAGGCCAAGGACCTTTACAACCTCATTATTGCAACTTTTAGCAATAAGAACAATGGTCTGGCTGATCTCAGCTCGTTGAAAAGTGCTTCAGGGCTGTCCGATACCGACTGGGACGACCTGCTCGCCTATACCACCCAGGTATGTGTACCAAGTGTCATAATAATCCAGCGCCCAAATGATTGACCCAAACCTACTTTCTTTCATGCACAGGTTCTCAATAATCTTGTGAATTTCAGGACATTCGGAAATACGAAGATTATCCCCCGTATTCCTGCCGACAAGTTCGAGGTTGTGGTCAACAAGTCGCCCAACAGTGATGTCGCCTCCCCCCTGTGGAATAAGGTAAGATCACATTGACGTTGACGGCGGCGATACAGTGCTCCTTGACTGAATGTACTCAACAGCTGAAAGAACATATATACTCTACCGAACCCGAGACCAGTCTTTTTATTGGCAAGCGAGTGGAAGGACACATTTCGAATTATTACCTCGGTGAAGTAATCACCGATGAGGAGGTCGCTGCCGTGCAATCTGCGGCTGAGCAAATCGACGTTGATGTCCTCAATACACGGTGCGACGATTCCGTTGTCCAGGACTCCGTTCCACTAACTTAGCATGCATCAGTGTCGTAAAGAACGGGCCCAACAACTTCACCTTGCTCGTGGCATCAGTCGATACCAAACCCGATGATATCCGCGAGATCGAGGCCAACGGTTCCAAGATCAAGTTGAAGGTCCAGTATGGGGACCACTCTGAAGATTTGGCCAAAGCTGTGGCCGCTCTAGAAGAGGCATGTCGCTTTCCCGTCCCCGCCACGAGGAAGCATTGTTTACACTCGTCCACAGGCCAAGAAGTATACAGCGAATGAAAATCAGACAAGAATGCTGGAATTCTACATCAAATCGTATGCAATCGCCACCGTGACGAAAAAGCGCTAGTCTCACCACGCACCCACAGTTTCCAGTCAGGTTCCATCCCTGATCACAAGGAAGGTTCCAGATGGTGGGTGAGGGATGTGGGCCCTGTCGTAGAGTCATACATCGGAGTGAGTTGTCGATAACACGTTTATCTTCCGCAATTGCCGGTCTGACTGCACTCGGATATTTGTTAGTTCATCGAAACTTACGTCGACCCATATGGAGGCCGTGCCGAATGGGAAGGTAGATGCATAGATTTAGTGATGCTGTATATCCGCTGATGCTGTCGACCAGGCTTTACTGCCATCGTCAACAAGGAGTTGAGCTCCAAGTATGAAGTCTTGGTAGAGAAGGCACCTACTCTCATCCAAGACCTTCCTTGGGGTAAAGACTTTGAGGTTGATGTATTCAGGAAACCCGACTTTACGGCCTTGGAGATCCTAACTTTCGCAACGGGGGGTAAGCCTCAGGCTCACTGTTTGCACAATTATCCAGATCCCGTTCTAACTGATTATTGCGTAGGCATCCCTGCTGGGATTAACGTAGGTTCGGAACAAATGCAGCGGGAGCACTGACAATTAATCCCTGAACCCGTGACAATAGATCCCTGTATGTCTACCTTTCTTCCAGCGTTGCTCTCGCCGCTTAACAACCTCCCCAGAACTATTATGATATCCGGGAGTCAACCGGCTTCAAGAACGTTTCACTTGCGGTACGTATTGTCTCGGAGACACGTTCACTGTCTCATGCTGTTTTTCAGAACATCCTCGCTGCCAAAGCCCCCAGTTCGTAGTCTGCCTGGCACTCGGGACGGAGGACTTTTCGCTGATTTACCTCGACAGACGAGGAGCTTACGTTTATTCACCCTGACGATGTCGAACTGTACAACGCATGGGATAGTCGTGCCTTCGAGCTCCAGGTTGCCAATCATGAACTCCTTGGTCACGGTTCAGGTAAACTCTTCGAGGAGTATGCCGATGGGACGAAGAACTTTGACCCAGAGAAAGTGCGTAAAAAGGGGCTGCGCCTTGCTCCATCTACTGACCCATTTCCAGGTTATCAATCCCCTGACCGGGAAGCCAATGTAAGAGCCGTAACTACGCGCATGCTAAACGGTTGGCTCATGAAATCTCCCTAGCACTTCATGGTACAAACCTGGTCAAACCCCAGGCTCGGTTCTCGGCGAAGTCTCTTCCTCGATGGAGGAATGCCGTGCTGAGGCTGTGGCTCTCTACTGTAAGTCCCCCGTGCTCCTCCAACTACTGAGCCCGGCTGTACTCACACTTTTCTTAGTGGTCAGCAATCCCGACATCCTCGCGATTTTTAAGGTAACTGAAACTTCGCTTCGTTGGCTATGTTCGTTGAGCTTCCCTTCTCACACACTTGATTTTCCTTTCAGTACATCGAAAAGGAAGATGTCGAAAACATCCAGTACATCACCTTCCTGCTCATGGCCCGCGCCGGTCTAAGGGCCCTCGAGTTCTACGATCCCACAACTAAGAAGCATGGTCAGGCCCACATGCAAGCAAGGTAAGAATTGCCACGTACCTCTGCGAACACCAACACATAGCTAACATCATGCTTGCCATAACACTACTTACCAGGCTTGGTATCACACAGCACTTGATCGCCTCAGGCATCGCCCGCCTTGAAGAAATTCGCGATGCCGACGGAAAATTAGAGAATGCTTATGTTCGGGTATGTGTCCGTCGTCATCCGTTCCCCGTTCAACAGCGTTGACGCCCACTCTGGATCACAGGTTGACCGAGCTAAGGTCTTGACGCATGGCAAAGAAGCGGCCGGGAAGCTTCTCGTGGAGCTGCAGGTCCGAAAGAGCACGGCGGATGGTGCGGGTGCTCGAGAATACTATACACAGCTCACGAAGCCTAGTGATACCTGGGCTGGAGAGATCAGAGATCTTGTTTTGAAGAAGAAGCTGGTACGAAGTCTTCATCTCTTTGCCTTCATGTGACTCCAGAGCTGATTGATATACCTGTTCATAGCCCCGAAAGCTCTTCGTCCAACCCAATACATACGTCGCTGAAAACGGAGAGGTCCAACTCAAGGAATACCCCCTGACCCCTGCTGGAATCATTGAAAGTTTCATCGACCGCAAACTCTAGTTCTGGGTCTTCGGACCGACGGAGAATGTGTGATATGAGCAGCTAAACAGCAATCTAATTGTATAATAGTAGGAAGAATGTCTATCTGTGTACAGTAACGATGATAAGTGCGACGATAGCAGAGTAACGAAAATGACATTGGTTGGGGATCGTGTTGGGTTGTCGAACAGCGTATTAATCCAGCAGTGCCAATAGCACGCAAGCCTACAATAAAGATAGTCTAGATGAAGGGTCATTAAGACGAAAGCGAAGCCTGGCGGAAACGCCATGAGGACCTGGGCCGTCAGCAGCACCGCTAATCCGTTTCCCGAACGAGTGCGACAATGACAGTCACGCTAGAATTGTACAAAGCTTAGACAGGGTTTGCAAGTCATTAATGAGATAACGTACTCGTCTTCTTTCTGTTAATGCGAGGAGAGCGGGACGTCAGTGAGAAAGCGAGAAGGAAGACGACGGATGGAACTAGACTTACACCACCTCGGTAAAACATTCCATGCCTGGCGGCGTCCCCTGTGAACGTTTCACGAAATGACAGATTATCAGAATCAGAAGACTTCAACACCACAGACACCATGAAATGGACGTTGAGAGGACATTGGCATGATGCATGCACCACGCCAAAAACAAGGCGACACAATCAATTGCAAGGTATACAAAACTTACTTTCAAAGGGGCTGACCCTATTTTTGTTGTGCATGCACTTCTGTGCGTATTCGACCATACGGTCTGCCATGACTTGCGCTTGTTCGTCTTCAGAAGCGTTGGTCCTAGCCAGAAGTCGACAAATTCGGACCATTTCCACAGGGAAAACATTATCCGAGAAGCCATCAGTCTACAGGTTTCGGATTAGCGCCCAGTCCCCAAAACAAGGGTAGGACCACCCACATAAGCCACTACGATGTCACCGTCACGCAATTTAACGTGGTGCGTATCAGCTTCGCTCGGGGAATCGACGCAAGCCCTCGCAAACTTTCGACCGGCATTTGGCGGCAATTTCGTCAGTTGTCTGAAGTAGAAAAAGGTCGCAAACATTGATGAGGAATGTAAAATGAAAGGTGGTGTTGATAGCCATACTTTGGGCAGTTGAAAAAGTGAGTTTGTGCTCGTTGGTGGTGGATCAGTGACGTTCCTCGTATTACTGAGTATCCACTATCCCCTAGACTATTTCGAATCAGGGCTCACGAGCTCAGGAGGCTGAGAGTCGGCTGGCGTACTTTGCAGAACGGAGAAGACCTGAAGATGCGTTCAGGCTGATGATACATGCTGTACTTGAACCTGAATAGCGCAACAGGTGAGAATGTCCCCGCACCAGAGGAAAAGGGATCTTACCTGCTTGGACAAACTTTTCGCGCAACACACCACCATACGCTAGGTCTAAACACTCGTACGGTGTCATTTCCCATCCCTCAACCTGTTCTCGCTCTTCGTAATCCATCGTGGGGTCGATTTCAGGTTCTCCAGGCCATGCATTCCGCGAATACCGATGCGCATGGTACATCAGTGCTTGGGAGAATAACGATGGGTCTACCCCGCTATCAACCCAACCGCCAACTCCGTCCGCTACTCCCAGCGAAACACCCTGAAAAGCCAGCAAATCGAAGAAAAAGGAAAGGAATACTTGGTAAGGACCCCGCTAGTTGTTTGATTTGATGAATTCCGCAAAGGGGAGACATACTGAGCCATTTCGCATCTATGAAAGGGAACGCGTCGGGGCGTCGAGAGAGATGCTAAGCTTTACTTGGTTCTTCGCATGAAATAATGGACAAAAGACAGCACGGAACGTACCTCTTGCACAAAAAAGAAGTCCTCTCCAGCGTCTTTACTACGGACGTGTTTTGGTCGTGAAAGCATCTTGTTTCGCCATGATCCTATGAGTGTATCGGATGGGAAGGGGACTTTGGTCGCTGCGATAACCGGGTCCTCGGTTTTGCCTGCCCAGCTGGCGCCAATGTGGAATGTGTAAGGTCTGGCGGCTGCTACCGCGTAGCATCGGACATGAGAATTGGCGCTTTTACGGAGAATTTGACGAGCTCGAGCTGAATTGTACCGAGAAAAGAGAGAAGGTAAGTGGTGAGGAATGGGCATTGAAGATGAACGAGGAGAAGGGAGGAGGACGTGGGACGTGAAAGTGGAGGCCGACCAAGGCGCGCTGTCCCCTCGGCCAGTTGCCCAATGACGAAACGATTTCATCCCACGTGATGTATTTGATTTTTATGGGATTCTACAGTACAAGGGTAGGTACTATGAGGCGAGTCTGGTAGAAAACGAGGGCGAGTGTATCGTCAAGACTTGGCCCATTTCTTCCAGTCAAATCCAGACTGGGGTTGCGGCGGCTCATTGGCCTTGCGCGGTCGGGCTTGGCGCTTGGTGGAGCCGCTGGAGGATGACCGTTTCAGGGAACCTTCAGGATTCTCTTTCGCGTTAACGTCCAAGAGTTCCTGCGTGAACACGGGGGTGGGGACGGTAGAGATGGGGACGAGAGGTTTCTTTGGCGTCTCCGTAGGGGGAGGCGACCGTTTCGCAAATGGATTCTTGTTGCTTGTGGAGGGTTTGGACGAGGAGCCCGAGGCAGAGATTGGCCCAAAATCACTCTGCCATTTCTGGGCGCGCCTAGGTACCATACTCACGATTTGCTGTTTGACCATATTCGCTCGCTCCCCGGTGCGATCGACGGAAGCAAAATCCGCTGTCCGCATCGTCTGTGCGATTCTCATGGTTTCCTTCCGCTTTGTTTCGCGTTGCCTCATCTGGATGATAGCCGCATCGAGCGCGTTCCAAGGCGGTGGTTTGCGATAGAGCATGAAGTGCGACCCTGGTCCAACAGAAGGAAGAAACAACTGCTGGTCTCGATTAGGCTCATACGGGTCCACATTGTTGAACGAGTTAACTGTGTCCCCAGCCCGGGACTGTGCGCCCGCCTCAATGGCTGAGGCACTTTCTATCAGGCCGGCCTTGCGTGTCTGCAGGTCGCGGTGAACGCTGTTTGAAGTAGACTGAACGCTGGTACTGTGTACGGAGACAATTGGTAGGGGCTTGGATTGGGCAAGACGTGGTCGCTTGCTCTTTGCGAATGAATTGTGAAACGACGGGGGCTGCTTCGATAAGGGCTTTGGCGGCGGGAAGGGGAAGGCAGGCTTGGAAGGCCCCGCAGGACGTGGTGTCATTTCGTGCCTCTCATACCACGCCTCTTTGTTTCGTTCGTGACGTTCCGCATCCTCTCTGGCCTGGGCGCGTCGATCAATAGCCGTGGTATTGTCTACCGTGACCCTGTTCGATCCAGACGAGAATGTCACCACGGCGTTCTCCACACCTTTTGAGGGGGACCGAGCGGTTGGCAGTGCCCTATGACGAAGTTCGGTTATGTGAAGGGTGTATGCATTGGGCGATGAATGGAGTCTGGAGTTTATTCGACGCAGGGTCTCAAGGCTTTGAAGCAATGGAGTTGGGTGAAAGAACACCTCAGGGGCGGCAGAAGAAAAACCAGGAGGCAGTTCGATCTTTCGGGTGCAAGCTGTACCTCGCAGATCTAAATGGCAGCGTGAGCTGCATCCCAATTGTCCAATGGACTAAAGACTTGCCGACGATCGAGAGGAGCGGAAATTTAGCAAGGATCAGACCCACGTCCGAGGTAATTTTTTTGCAGTTTCGCAGATTGAGGATACGGAGGGGCCATGGCCCGCGGTGTTGACGCTGGGCATCTTCGTCTCCAATTTCGCGAAGGAGGAGGGTATTGGCCAGACTCTGAATCCCGGTTGGAGTCAAAACGGTATCGGACGCGTCAAGCGCGACCAAGGAATGGAGAGATTTGAGTTCGCTAATTGTCCGGTCATCTAAGGACTTGCAGGATGCCAAATTGAGCACGGTGAGCAGAGAAAAGAGGGGGGTTGAGGGAATTTCTTGCAGCAGAGGCAAATGTATATCATTCAGAGGTAGCTCGTACGTTGACAGCTTGTGGGGAAGATTGTCATACAATTGGACAAGGGTTGCCCATAAACGGGGGTCCAAATTGTTGAGGTCTATGTCGATTTGTTCCCTGCGAAAGTTGAGGCGAAAGTGAAGGAGGTTGTGTAGTTGGTCTGGGTGTTCGTAGAGGCCATTTATCGCGAACCAGACCAGAGAAGGGACAGCGAGTGGTGGGATTGGGCTTGTATAAGTGCCTTGGAGCGGTGGGGATTGTGTGAGGGTGCGCATGTGGCGATGAGGGCGTGAGGCCAAGATTGTGATGGGAAGAGACTGTGTGGTCTTGTTGTGGTAACCAAGCAGTTTCCCATTTACTCTCATCTTGTAGTTGCTGGCGTCGACCGTCCTTTCTCTTAGACCAACCATTCTTTTATACCCAACTATATGGCCGCTCCCAACGGCTTTCCGAGGCCTCAGGACTCTGGAAATAATCCCTTCAGCCATCCTCAGTTCCCTCAGCGCCAAAATTCAGGCCCTTCCTTCCCTGTTGCCCGCCGCGATTATGACAACGAATCTGACATGAGCGACCACTACAATGCCATGAACTCCAGCAGCACCCGGCTTGCAGGAGCGCCCGGCTTCTACGACCAGAGCGGTAGGTCTCACTCCTGGTTCCATTTGGTGTAACCATGTAACCCTCCTTTTTTTACAGCCGACTCTTCTGGCCCAGATATGTACAACCCTCCCTACAACCCCTCAGTCGACTCCCATGCAAGCAGCGCTCCAAGCATATCTCCCTTTGCCGACCCCGGGTTGGGCGCATCCGAACACTACCCCGCCTGGTCTGCGGATCGTCAAATACCCATGTCAACTGAGGAGATTGAGGACATCTTCCTCGACCTCACCCAGAAGTTCGGTTTCCAGAGGGACTCCATGCGCAATATGGTTAGTATCTTCCTCCTCCCCCTCTCTCCACCACTGCATTGCTGACCGTGTCGTATAGTTCGACTTTACCATGCATCTCCTTGACTCCCGCGCCTCCCGAATGACACCGAACCAGGCGTTGATAACACTGCACGCAGACTACATTGGTGGCCAACACGCAAACTATCGCAAGTGGTACTTTGCCGCTCAGCTCAACCTTGACGATGCAGTTGGCCAATCTCAGAACCCCGGCCTCCAACGTCTCAAAAGCATCAAGGGTGGGAACAAATCTCTTGACACGGCACTCAACAGATGGCGAAATGCCATGAACAACATGAGCCAGTACGACAGGCTTCGTCAGATTGCTCTGTATCTTCTTGTATGGGGAGAGGCAGGAAATGTCCGCTTCATGCCAGAATGTCTCTGCTTCCTCTTCAAGTGCGCCGACGACTACTACCGCAGTCCGGAGTGTCAGAACAGGATCGAGCCCGTCCCGGAAGGCCTTTATCTGAACACCATCATCAAGCCTCTGTACAACTTTATCCGTGATCAAGGTTACGAGGTTGTCGATGGCAAGTTTGTTCGAAAAGAGAAGGACCACAAGGATATTATCGGCTACGACGACATCAACCAGCTTTTCTGGTACCCCGAGGGTTTGGCAAAGATCGTGCTCAGAGATGGGGTGAGTAATGCCGTTACCTTCAAGAGCTAGACAGGGGTATTCATACCAGATTTCAGACTCGTTTGGTCGACACCCCTCCTGCACAACGGTATCCCAAGCTGGCCAAGGTCGAATGGAATAAGGTCTTTTTCAAGACCTATTTCGAGAAGCGATCCGTTGCTCATCTATTGGTCAACTTCAATCGAATTTGGATCCTTCACGTATCCGTGTTTTTCTTCTTTACGGCATTCCATTCACCTCGGGTTTATGCACCCCGAGACCAGCTAGAACCGTCCGCGCCAATGACCTGGTCGGCAGTCGCATTGGGTGGTGCAGTCTCAACCCTAATCATGATTTTCGCCACCATCGCCGAATTCTCCTACATCCCCACCACATGGAACAACGCGTCCCATCTTACCACACGGCTCATCTTCTTATTGGTCATCTTGGCCCTCACTGGCGGCCCCACAGTTTACATCGCAATTGTCGACGGCAGGCCGAACCAAGGCAATATCCCCCTCATCATCGGCATAGTACAGTTCTTCATCTCCGTGCTAGCCACGGTCGCATTCGGTATCATCCCATCCGGTCGCATGTTCGGTGATCGAGTGGCAGGAAAGTCGCGAAAGTACATGGCATCCCAAACCTTCACAGCCTCATATCCCGCACTCCCTCGCTCGGCTCGCATTGCGTCGATCTCCCTTTGGGTCCTCATCTTTGCCTGCAAGTTCGCGGAGTCCTACTACTTCTTGACTTCCTCCTTCAGCAGCCCCGTCGCCGTCATGGCCCGGACCAAGGTCCAGGGATGTAGTGACCGGTTCTTCGGTTCTGCCTTGTGCACGAATCATGTTCCGTTCACTCTCGCAATCATGTACGTCATGGACTTGGTCCTCTTCTTCCTCGACACCTACCTCTGGTACATCATCTGGATTGTTATCTTCTCCGTTGGTCGTTCGTTTGCCCTTGGCCTTTCCATCTGGACGCCATGGAAGGACATCTACACCCGCCTTCCCAAACGAATCTACGCCAAGTTGCTTGCAACCGCGGAGATGGAAGTCAAGTACAAGCCCAAAGTACTTGTTTCCCAAATCTGGAACGCAATCATCATCTCCATGTACCGCGAGCACCTTCTCTCCATCGACAATGTCCAGAGGCTTCTCTACCACCAGGTAGATTCTCCCGACGGCCGACGAACCCTTCGCGCCCCGCCATTCTTCACAAATCAAGATGGAAAGGGGTTCAAAGGCACCTTCTTCCCCGCGGGGGGCGAGGCCGAACGTCGCATCTCCTTCTTCGCCTCCTCCCTTACCACAGCTCTTCCCGAACCCCTTTCGGTCGACGCGATGCCCACCTTCACTGTCCTTGTCCCCCACTACTCTGAAAAGATCTTGCTCAGCCTCCGCGAGATCATTCGTGAAGAGGATCAAAACACTCGTGTCACCCTTTTGGAGTATCTCAAGCAGCTTCACCCTGTCGAGTGGGACAATTTCGTCAAGGACACCAAGATTCTTGCTGAAGAGGTCGACGATGGTACCGGAACTCAAGCCAACGAGAAGCAAGCCAAGGCCGACGATTTGCCCTTCTACTGCATCGGTTTCAAGAACTCGTCGCCAGAATACACGCTCCGAACCCGCATCTGGGCCAGTCTCCGCGCGCAGACCCTTTATCGTACTGTTTCAGGCATGATGAACTATTCCAAGGCCATCAAGCTCCTCTATCGTGTCGAGAACCCAGACATTGTCCACACCTTTGGCGGCAACACGGAGCGTTTGGAGCGTGAATTGGAACGGATGTCCCGCAGGAAGTTCAAGTTCGCCATCTCGATGCAACGGTTCTCCAAGTTCAACAAGGAAGAGCAGGAGAACGCAGAGTTCTTGCTCCGCGCCTATCCCGACTTGCAGATCGCTTACCTTGACGAAGAACCCAGTTCCAAAGGTGGCGAGGCCCGTCTTTACTCGGCTCTCATCGACGGACATTCTGAAATCGACGAGAAGACCGGAAAGAGGAAGCCCAAGTTCAGAATCGAGTTGCCCGGCAATCCCATTCTCGGAGACGGAAAGTCTGACAACCAGAACCACGCCATCGTCTTCTACCGCGGTGAATACCTCCAGCTTATCGATGCCAACCAGGACAACTACCTTGAAGAATGTCTCAAGATCCGCAACATTCTTGGCGAGTTTGAAGAGTACTCTGTATCCAGTCAGAGTCCCTATGCGCAATGGGGCCACAAGGAATTCGCCAAGTCTCCAGTCGCCATCATCGGTACCCGTGAATATATCTTCTCGGAGAACATCGGTGTACTGGGTGACATTGCGGCTGGAAAGGAACAGACGTTCGGTACCATGACCGCTCGTGCATTGGCATGGATTGGAGGGAAGCTGCACTACGGACATCCCGATTTCCTCAACGCCACCTTTATGAACACTCGCGGAGGAGTCTCCAAGGCCCAAAAGGGATTGCATCTGAACGAAGATATTTTCGCCGGTATGAACGCCTTCGGTCGTGGAGGTCGCATCAAGCATTCGGAGTACTACCAGTGCGGAAAGGGTCGCGATCTCGGTTTCGGTACCATTCTCAACTTCCAAACGAAGATTGGAACTGGCATGGGTGAACAGATGCTCAGCCGAGAATATTACTACTTGGGCACGCAACTTCCTATCGATCGATTCCTCACCTTCTACTATGGTCACCCGGGTTTCCACATCAACAATATCCTCGTTATTACCTCTATTCACGTCTTCATGATTACACGTGAGTATCGCAGGTTATCCTCTCGTTTGCGCTATTCACGCCTCTTGTTTAGTGATGTTCATCGGTACTCTCAACAAGATGTTGGTCATCTGTCGTTTGGATGCGCGAGGCAATGTCATCGCCGGACAACCAGGATGTTACAATTTGATTCCCGTCTTTGACTGGATTAGGCGATGTATCATCTCCATCTTCTTGGTCTTCTTCATTGCGTTCTTGCCACTCTTCCTTCAAGGTTCGATTTCACTGTTCTATCATTCTGCGTTCGAAGCTGACTTGCGTATAGAACTTCTCGAACGTGGTACCGGCACAGCTCTCCTTCGGCTTGGAAAGCACTTCCTGTCATTGTCGCCCATCTTCGAAGTGTTCTCGACCCAGATCTACTCCAACTCGATTCTCAGCAATCTGACCTTCGGTGGAGCACGATATATCGCAACTGGTCGTGGATTCGCAACCACTCGAATCAACTTCAGCATCCTGTATTCTCGCTTTGCGGGACCCAGTATCTACATGGGCTTCAGGAATCTGTTGATCTTGTTGTATGTCACGCTCACCATCTGGATTCCCCATCTCGCCTATTTCTGGTTCTCCGTTGCATCCCTTTGTATCGCCCCCTTCGTCTTCAACCCTCATCAATTCGCCTTCGCCGACTTCATCATCGACTACCGCGAATTCTTGCGATGGATGTCCCGCGGAAACTCGAGGACCAAGGCGAGCAGTTGGTACGGATATTGCCGACTTTCGAGGACCATGATTACTGGATACAAGAAGAAGAAACTCGGTCACCCTTCGGAGAAGCTTTCCGGTGATGTGCCTCGAGCCACCTGGCGCAATCTCATTTTCTCTGAGATTATTTGGCCCATCTGCCTGGCCGCGCTATTCGTGATCGCATACATGTTCGTCAAGTCCTTCCCCGACCCCGTCACTGGAGAGCAACAACCCAGCCCGTTGATTCGTATCGCCATCGTCTCCGTTGGACCTATCGTTTTCAACGCGGCTGTCTTGCTCGGACTCTTCTTCATCTCGCTCATGCTTGGTCCCATGATGGACGGCTGGGCCAAATTTGGTTCCGTCATGGCCAGTATTGCCCACATCACCTGCTTGATTGGGTTGGTTGCTGCCTTTGAATTCTTCGTAAGTTGACCTTATTGGCTGGTTTCAGTTTGCTAACGTCGCTGTAGTGGTTCCTCGAGCAATGGGATGCCTCCAACGCCGTGTTGGGTGTTATTTGCATTGTTGCCATCCAGCGGGCCATGCACAAGTTCTTCATCGCCGTCTTCCTCACCCGTGAATTCAAGCACGACGAATCCAACAGGGCCTGGTGGACGGGTAAATGGTATGGTCGTGGCCTCGGCAACTCTGCCATGTCACAGCCAGCTCGTGAATTCATCGTCAAAATTGTGGAAATGTCACTTTGGGGCTCTGATTTCATTCTTGGACATATTCTCTTGGTTATTCTCACTCCACCCATTTTGATTCCTTTCGCCAACAGCCTACACTCAACTATGCTCTGTGAGTTTACTGGCTTACCCTGCACTCCAGTCTGTGCTGACAATTTCTCTCTAGTCTGGCTTCGCCCCTCGAAACAAATTCGACCACCACTTTTCTCGACCAAGCAGAAACGGCAGCGCCGCTGGATCGTCGTCAAATACACCGTCGTTTACATCTTCGTGGTTGCAATTCTTGCAGCCTTGCTTGTTCTTCGTGAGTGTCCTCCTCGAGCCCATGAAAGTTGAATGCCCAACCTGACCCACTTTTTTCCTAGCCGCTTTGTTCAAAGACAAGCTCAACTTCGACTGCGCCATTTGCAGAAGCATCTAACAAACTAACATCCACCAACTTTCATTGCATTTTCCACGGTCAAGATATTAGACACGACGGTGACGTCCCTCACATACCAGCAAATCTGCAACAGTCTTTTCATGTACAGTAACTTTTTTAGTCTAGATATCCATCTTCGTAGCATTAATCGGATAGCATATCTCTACGCTTCCGCTTGTCATTCCTTTCATGCTTAATTTACTTGGATTTTGAAAAGAAATTGTGCAGGACATGATTCGAACAATTGACTTGGATTTGACTGGTCTCGGGCGCGGAAGTATTTTGAGTTTGCGACGGCTTGGCATCACGGAAGGGCTGCTCGCGTCGACAGCAAATGGAGACTCTCTTTGTCGTTTGTCTTAAACGACGTTGACGAACCTCGCCCATCGTTCTTTGTATCTATCTTCTCTATCTAACTGTATAATATCTTGCTACACATAATTACTGACGACCTCAACCACCATGAAGTTCTACATCGACAACCTCCCAGTTCGTCTCTTCAATCCATTGTCCTCTCATGGCGACCTCTGAACATATTCCAGATCATCTTCCCTTACGACCGTATATATCCAGGTTCGCAACGCATCCCTTTTCACATATTTACCATTCTGAACCCGGAAACAGAACAATATGCCTATATGTGTGACCTGAAGAGAACTCTGGACGCTACAGTATGTTTTCGCAAACGACCAACTTGCTATTCAGTACATTGAGGGGCGGCTACAGGGCCATTGCGTGCTGGAGATGCCTTCGGGCACTGGGAAAACCGTCTCCCTTCTCTCCCTGATCGTGTCGTACCAACAGGTGCGTTGTGTACTGTCTCGTCTGCTCCGTCGTTAATGGCAGTGTGTAGTTCTTCCCGACGCGTCGAAAACTCGTGTATTGCTCTCGAACTGTTCCCGAAATCGAGAAGGCTTTGACTGAGCTGAAGCGTCTTATGAAATACCGAATCGATTATGCCGAAACGGAAGAAGAGAAGGAGAAGGAGAGAAACTTTATGGGTCTCGGTTTAACCAGTCGAAAAAACCTTTGCATCAATCCTGATGTTGCAAGAGAGAAGAAGGGCACAGTTGTCGATGCTCGGTGTCGAGACCTTACCAATACTGCAGTTTGCGAGAAGAATCGAGAGAACCCTGGGTCTGTTCCTGTCTGCGATTGGCATGAGGTACGTGTAGTCTGGTATGGCTCGACTGGCCTGTTCATTGCGTTGTACTAGAATCTAGGCAAAATGGAACCAGGAACGCTGATACCTCAGGGTATCTGGACTTTGGAGGGCGTGCTGGAGTACGCCCGGCAGAAAGTAATATGTCCTTATTTTGCAGTGCGGAGAATGGTAGGTGTTCTCTTAAAGGATATCGTACTGACATACCTAACTTCGTTCCATTAATGGCCAGATGGGTTTTGCCGACATCGTCATTTACTCTTACCATTATCTTCTGGACCCCAAAGTCGCTGAACAAGTCTCTAAAGACATATCCAAAGATGCCATAGTGGTGTTTGATGAGGCCCACAACATTGGTACGTAGTTTATGTTTGTCAGGAACCACTTCTCACTCGCCAAATGCAGACAATGTCTGCATCGAGTCCCTTAGCATCGATCTGACCAGGCCAATGCTCGATTCGGCGGCTCGCAGTGTGACAAAACTCTCAGAGAAGATCGACGAGTAAGCGCCATCCACTTGCTATTCTATATAACCTGAAACCGACGTTGAAAGAATCAAAACCACCGACGCTGCCAAACTGCAGAATGAATACGCTAAGCTTGTCGAAGGGCTGCAGGAGGCCGAAGAAAGCGACACCGATGGCATTATGGGAAACCCTGGTAAGCAATAAGCTCTTCTCGTGTTCCTGTATCACGCTCTTATCGCTATTCATCTTCCTCAGTTTTACCAGATGACCTACTACATGAAGCCATACCAGGAAACATTCGCAAGGCAGAGCATTTCGTTGCGTTCCTGAAGCGATTTGTGGAATACCTGAAAGTGATTCTTGCAAGCTTCTGTGAAGTTTAACGGGGCTAATCCTTGTCTAGACCCGCATGCGGGTGACACATGTAGTGGCCGAAACCCCTCTTTCCTTTTTGCAACATCTGAAGGATATCACGTACATCGAACGGCGTCCGCTCAGGTAGGTTGTCAGATCAATGAGTTTCAGACCATCTGACATGATCTTCTAGATTTTGTGCAGAGAGGCTACAGTCGCTCGTTCGGACGCTTGAGCTAAACCGCCTGGACGAGTATTCAAGTCTACAGAAAGTGGCTAGTTTTGCGACACTGGTTGCAACATATGAAAAGGGTGGGCACCTAGGCACTCCATTCCCTCTCTCTCAAGATCTGACGGAACCATAGGCTTTCTTCTTATACTCGAGCCATACGAGACGGACACATCAACTGTTGCTAATCCCATTTTCCACTTGACGTTAGTGCTTGATGGATTTCCGCAATCACACAACTAACCCCAGTTCAGATGCTTGGATCCCTCTCTTGCCATCAAGCCCGTGTTTGAACGCTTTAGCAGCGTAGTTATTACTTCAGGGACGATCTCGCCGCTCGACATGTATCCCAAAATGCTGCAGTTTACGCCGGTGGTCCAAGAAACATACCCCATGACATTGACACGCAACGCGTTCCTCCCCTTGGTGAGCTCTTCCAGTGTCATGTCTTCTGATCGTCCTGTAACCCTTGTCAGGTCATTACCCGTGGAAGCGACCAAGTTGCTATCAGTTCGCGATTCGAGGTCCGGAATGATCCTGCGGTTGTTCGCAATTTTGGAAGCATCCTCGTCGAATACAGCAAGATCGTCCCAGATGGGGTAGTCGCCTTCTTCCCGAGCTACTTGTACATGGAATCAATTGTTGCAGCTTGGAATGATATGGTGGGCGTACCTCATCTAGGCCTTCGCATGTCACTCAACAATCAACCTCCCTCAGGGAATCTTGAACGAAGTCTGGAAGCACAAGTTGATATTTGTGGAAACCCCGGACGCAAACGAGACGAGCATAGCGTTGGAGAACTATCGCAGGGTAACCATTTTCTCCTGGAGACACATTACTGGGGCTAAAAGAGCATTGTCTAGGCTTGTGATAACGGTCGTGGTGCCGTGCTACTGTCTGTAGCGCGAGGAAAGGTTTCCGAAGGTATCGATTTTGACCATAACTATGGACGTGCGGTCATCATGTTTGGGTATGTTGAGAGGTTATCCGGCGGACAGCGTGACTGAACGTTTTCAAGTGTCCCATACCAATATACCGAAAGTCGGATCCTGAAAGCCCGCCTGGAATATCTACGTGATGCATATCGGATACGCGAATCAGAATTCCTCGGATTCGATGCGATGAGAACCGCCGCACAGTGTGTAGGGCGTGTTCTGCGCGGTAAGACGGACTGGGGGCTGATGATCTTCGCAGACAAGGTACGGAGCATCTGCGCCTCTTGAAGTCATCGAACCTACTAACTTTGTCTCCTTCCAGCGGTTCGCACGTTCAGACAAACGATCAAAACTTCCCCGCTGGATAAACCAGTGCATCACGGAGACTGCGTCGAATCTTTCAACAGATATGGCGTTGACTCTGTCAAAGTTGTTCATGCGGACGATATCCCAGAACCCAAACGAAAACCAGACAGGCGTGTCCCTATGGACTTTGGAAGACGTCGAGAAAGCCCAAGCGAAGCAAAAGGCCCTCGAACTGGAAGCTCAGCAACGAACTGTGGATGACGACGACGAATATGGTGACGGTGGACTAAGTGACAGCGCATTGATGGAGATGGACTTGAATTGAAGGATTAAATACAGACGTAAGTATGTTTGCGTGTTCAAAGTTGCAGGACGGGGGGACTCATGTCGCTCGATCTTTACAGGTTCCAACAGCGCTATTTGGCCAAACTCATTAGTTGCATTGGGGTGACTGGCCACATCGCTCGGACTGTCGTAGGGTGAATGAACAAACGTCAGACAGTACATCAACACTGTACGTACCGAAGGGTTATGGATTCGCTCGGGCTGTGTCCAAAAATTGCGGCACCCGCAATTTGTGGGAGGGCAGGAGGGGTTATGGTGCGAGCTCAATTTACAGTCGGGCTCTTCGCAGTCGACTTTGACTTCATGGCTAAAGACTCTGTGGTTACAAGTGTAGTCGGTGAACAATAGTTTCCGGAAGCACATGGCTGTAACGATTTGCAGTGTCAGACATCAAGTAACGGCTCCGAGCTGGGACCTATACTTGCCTACTAGTTGGCCTTCGGCGGAGGTAGGATAGAACGCAGGAATGGGCTGATCGCCTGTGTGTATGGGTTTAAGCTTCGATCAAGGCCGTCAGACGGTGCGTTATGTTCCAACTCTGGCGACACGTACCGCTCGGATGGGTCCAGCAAGGGAGCTCTGGTAAAGGGGGAGTCGTTGGGGATTCCAACAGCCATTTTCTGCTCCCCTTTTATGCGATTTACAACCTCCCCTCAGGCTTGATACGGTCCGGCTAATGACCCATCCATCGTCGTCAGCGAGGCTTTCCGAACCAGTTTGGAGAACCAGTTTGACCATATCCAACTCAATTCAGGGTTCACCAGATGGGATTTTCCGCGCGACAACAAGGTTTGACGACATTGGTCAGATCGAGATTTGGATTGAAGGATAAGGGCAAAAGGACACCGGTGTCTGGATGGCTCGAATCGCCTGATACGGTTCCATCACCAGCACCTGGAGAAATGCGCGAGTGCTATCTATTTGATCATCCCGTGCCGTTCTTAAAGGCCGTAAAGCAGATGAGAGTGTTCCTGTCAATCAGCAGATGACGACGGTACGGTGGAAGATCGGGCCTATGGGAGTGAATAGCCTTGGAGATTTGGGGGAAACAATGAGCGGGCAAGGTCGTGGCTCAACCACGCCCTGAACACGAATCTTTAATTTTAACACGGCTATCGTAAAGACTGTCCTTACTGCGGGTGGGTAACTTCGGCCTCACAAGCCGCTGTTATCAATTAGAGTGGGAAATGTATTGCCCTTGGGCGACATCTTAGCGAAGGAGTGAGCATCCTGTGACTGGCCTTCGCTTCCCAGCTCATCAGAGAAGCGAGTCGTGACCACAGTGAATCTGCAGTCTATAGACTCATCTAGGTGCTGGAAAGCATTTGGAACACAGGTGAGATGGCAGCCGACGGCGAACTCCATGCTACTCTAGTACTTCCTAAAACCCTCCACAAGCAACTCCGAACCGGTCGCAAGGTGAGTTCCAAAGCGTTCATCACTGCCCAGCAGGCCCGAATGTGAGTGCCGTTTCATGCACAGAGTGCGCAAGATCTGAGCGATCAAGCGCAATACAAAGTGCCGTAGATTGCTAAGTAAAGAAGTAGGGTGTATGGGCGGCGGTATGTAAAGAAGGACGGTCGGTAGGTAATGGCTTTTGGACTGTACAGTGGAATTATATCGTCGCTGTAAAATAACGAGGCCCTCCCGCGAAGAATTACGCATCTAACTGACGTTCAGGTTCTTTTTCCTGACATTTTGCCATCACGGCTGCTCCTTAGGCTTTGAAAGCTCTTCCTCTAATACCTCCGAGATATTTCGGATAGGTTCCCCTTTGATGACTTTCTTCACTTCTTCGGAGTCTAAAGTTTCGTGCTCAACAAGAGCATGTGCAAGCTAGAAAAAGGAACAATGAGGTTAAATCGCATCCTGGTGTCGTGGAGGAAAAGAATTTTGGGTTACCCTGTGGAGTTCATCGATCCTGGAGCTGAGAAGTGCCAGGGCACGAGCTTCGCCCTCCCTCACGATCCTGGAATGAAAGGGTTGAGTAACAGTAGACACGGGCGAACGGCAGAGAAAAGAGCAAGCGCTCGGAGACTGCCGGCAATGCTTTATCCCACTTTCGCCAAAACAGACGATATGAGAGAGAACCACAAGTCAGCAGACCCTCACCTTGTCACCTCTTCCTCAATCTCTTCCCGTCTCTTTGAACTGAGTGATTCGTCCCTAGTGTCGTAATAGACTGGTCCAAGTTTGGAAAAGCCCCATTGCTAGAATGAGCTGGTGAGTATCACAGTCACAGAATGATAGCAGTTTGTCCAACCTTGACCATGGCTTGAGCGGTTCTGGTGGCATTCTTGATGTCGGAACTAGCTCCGCTAGTGACGTTTTCTGCACCATAGACTGGAAAGAAGATTAGAAAACCCGAAGTAAGGCAATAATCTGCGCTGCTTACTGAGTTCCTCTGCAACGCGGCCACCCATGGACACATCGATGCCGGCCAAGTATTCCTTTAGGCTAACAGATGTTCGATCGTTTTCGGGAAGCAATGAAGTCTGTGGCGGTCATTGTCAGTTCAAGGGCCTACATAACCGAAAGACGGGGAATTACATAGCCCAAAGCATGTCCACGAGGTACACAAGTAACCTTGTGCAAAGGCATTGCTCCATCGGTATACAGGGCCACCAAAGCATGTCCTCCCTGTTGAGATATAATTAATAAAATATTACGACTGACTTTGGAGCAACGAAACAATGCGCACCTCGTGATAAGCTGTCGCTAGTTTCACCTTCTGGTCTTGGTATTGGCTCTTTCGCTCAGCACCCATGAGGATGCGATCCTAGATCGATAGGCGGTTAGTGACAGGAGAAATACTAGTGTGCCTTGCGTACCTTGGCCCACTCAAAGTGCTTGAGTGTGACTTCACGCGCCTTCTCCTTCGATGCCTGAATCGCAGCTTGACTACACGCAAAATAGTTGAGCCAGACATCAGCAGAGATGCTACAGGGAGGCTTACTTGACCATATTCTGGAGATCAGCGCCAGAAAATCCAGGAGTGCCCCGAGCAAGAACTTTGGGATCCACATCTGGGAAGCTAGGGGTAAGTCACCAGGTCAGGCGGAGCAACCATCGGCATACATACCTTTGCCAGTTGTCACATTCTGCATGTGGTGTTGCAGGATTTGGGCCCGGCCACGAATATCTGGCAAAGGGACCGCAACGATCCTATCGAATCGTCCAGGTCGAACCAAGGCCCTGACGGCAACGCCAGATGTAAGTAAACGTGACAAGGCGAAGTATAGAATGAAACGTACTGGTCGAGACTTTCCGGGAAGTTCGTAGCGGCAATGACGATGACGGCTTCATTTTGCTGGAAACCATCCATTTCCACAAGGAGCTGGTTCAGTGTTTGCTTCATGTATTGCTGATCACGACTGCTGCGCTTGCCACCGACAGCGTCCAACTCATCGATAAAGATAATGGCTGGTTCCTTCTTGCGGGCGGCCGCGAACAGTTCCCTAACACGTTTGGCGCCAACACCTACGAACATCTCCTCAAAGTCGGATCTAAAACAATGCATTAGACAGAATAGCTTCTTCAAATGGGGTAACCGTACCCGGAGGCAAAGAAGAAAGGCACGCCGGCTTCCCCTGCAACAGCACGAGCCAACATGGTCTTTCCGGTTCCCGGTGGTCTGAAAACAGCAACAATCAGTCGAACTGCGCAGAGACCGATATGCAAATGCCATTACCCAGTTAGTAAAACACCCTTCGGCAATTTACCACCCAATGACGAAAACGCTGCAGGGTCCTTGAGGAATTGAACGATATCTTGAAGTTCCTGATTCGATGGTCAATACACTCCGACGATGATGTCGATAGTGCTAACCTCTTTTGCCTCGTCGACGCCATGGACATCACTGAACTTGACGGCTTTACCTTCCGAAGGCTCAAATTGCGTTTGTCGAGGCCCAGCTTTCATGAAACCGCTGTTTTCGAAGAATACCGAGAGTATGACCAAGAAGACTGAAATTAATGAATGAGCAGCATGATCGCGCGGGGGATTGAATGTGACCACGCACAGAACGAGCTGACAATCATAACGGCAAAGAACCTCACAAGACGTGGAATCCATGAACCCCTCCCTAAACACATGGTCAGTA
Organism: Coprinopsis cinerea okayama7#130; assembly: GCF_000182895.1. Lineage (NCBI taxonomy): Eukaryota > Fungi > Basidiomycota > Agaricomycetes > Agaricales > Psathyrellaceae > Coprinopsis > Coprinopsis cinerea. Next base: position 1,538,011 of record NW_003307543.1, on the reverse strand, counting down.
TCGGGTGCTACAATTGAAAATGTGGCAAAACGCACGTTCAACTATGGAAACCTGTATGGGTTCATTGGGATGCGCTGCACTGGCTGCCGCGAGTCTCGATGCATCAGGAGCGGGCGGTGGTGGCGTTGTAGGGGTTGGGGAGACGAGTGGGCCGGCGAGAACAGACTCTGCAATATTCTGACTGGTTGGGACACTGGGCGTCGAGGAAGGTTGGGAGTCTGCAGAAGAACCAATAGTAGCCTCCCCAGTAGTGTCTGGAGCGTCCTGTTTGGTTTCCGTTGCGGTGGCAGGGTGATGAGCGGCTAGCAGACTGTCCCGTCTGCGAACCGCGGAGAATACCGTAGACTGTTGGCCGGTCTTGACGAGAGCAGTCAAATACAGTTCAAAGGCTTCCGGGCTTGCGAGAAGGGGCGACGAAGGGTCCTATTTGGCGTTTTGTTCAGTAACTGCGTTGGTTCATGACTAGTGGGCTGCACTCACAAACTCGCACATTCTCTCCCAACGACTTATGATGAGCTCATAGGACGACTTGTATTTCGTGTCGGCGAGAGCCTTGTAGAGGGCGACCTGTTTTGCAACATCGTGTGGATGAACGTTGGCCTCTGCCTCGAGACGCGTGATGTGAGCGACTAGGTGGGGCGTCGGGGCGGGAGTTGGGCGAGGACGGGCGAAAATGGAACCCAGGGACAGCTGGCGGTGGTGAACGACGGACCTGAGTACGAGAGAGCGGTGTACAGGCCGTATTTGACGCAGAAATATTGAGGGCGGTGGATGGCTGGCCGCGGCGCGGGCGACTCGTACGGCCAGCATAGTCGTCGTTTGAGCGAAAGCTGTGATGACGCGGGAGCGTGCGATTTCTTGTTCCTCTCTCATCATCATGTCCCACCGTGAAAACTGTAATGTCCATTTCCCATTCTTTATCCCATTTACTGTTCCTCATCGTCCACAGCAATTGCAGCTCTTAATTTGCTCATTGCTGCTTGCGACGCCGCCGTCTCTGCCATCGACGCTGCCGACGGTAATCTCGATGACGACCTCAAAGATCTCGATCAGACCAGCCTCAACGTCATCCACAAGGATTTTTTGGCCCTGCTATCGCTGCTCTATGCATCCACCACAAAAATCGCGTTGTGCTTGAAACCCAGCTCACCGACTTACTCGGCGTCTATCACTCCCCTCAAAGACCAAACAACACATGTCGGCAACCTGTCGCAGAACGTCCGGCTCGTCCGCAAAGAACACGGTTTGACCCTACTCAACGAATTTAAATCTGTGGCGAAGACGGTCATAAACCCCTTGAAACAATTGGCCCAGGTTTTCCTGGACCATGCAAACGGGGAAAAAGTGAACGATGATGCATATCTGTCCAAGACAGGTGAAGTTCACCACGCGATCGACAAGGCTCGTTCTTCCCCAGGCGGCCTCTCTTCCAGCAATCACATCGCGGTCAAGAAGGCATGGGGCCTGCATCAAGGCTCCCTCATTGACGCCATGGACGAGTTGAAGGAATTGTCCGAATCAGAAGGGAGCCCTGGTTCTACTGACGACATCGATGATGGCTGGGACGAGCTGGGGATCGATGCACCCTCTAAAATGTCTGCTGAAGAATTGGGTCGATTGAAAAAGGTATTACTGGTTCAGCTATTCCCCTGAAAATGATGAATTCATTTTCAATGGCAGGTGGAACCCATCATCAAGCTGTCGACGCTCCTTCACAAATACGTCGCAAAACGTTTACTCTCTGCACCCTATGACTCCCTTCCAATCCAAACCCATCTCAACCCACTCCTAGATTCCCTCGCAAAGGATTCAGCTCTGTTCGCCGCTGCTGTCGACGACCTCGCGTCCACCGTCTATGCGCCCCAGGACACCGAGGAAATGTCCCTCCAGCTTCGCAACTTCACCGACTTCATCGAAACCCTCTCCAGTCGTATAACCTCCATTCTTTCATTACCGTCCGTAGGCGAGCTGCTGAAGGGATCTGGGAAAGAGGCTTCAGCACAAAAATGGTTTGATACGTGCTTCGATCAGTTGAACAAATCTATAAAGGAGTTGTCGGATGTGCTACCAGATCCCTAATAAAAAAAAGGAGCCTCGAATGCGATGCAGATTATCGCCTGTCATGACCGTAAGTTCCATTCGCGAGCGGCTGTGATTCCTGACTTTCCCTCTCCCTTTGCTCCCGTTCGCGAGCCTTGCTCCTCTCCCACATCTCCCTCCATTTTCCAGCAAGATAATGGGGGTATAGAGCACCGCTGTGATATGTTCTTAGCCGTTCCTCGAACCGCGAAATCTTCTCATACTGGGCTTGCAGGTCGAAAGGTGGTGTTTCTCGCTACGACGTTCATTAGATAGCTTGTCTATGCAACAGAGGAGATACCGACCTGTTCCACTGCCCTCTTCGCTTTCCACTCTTCCTTCATTGCCATGAGTTCCTTCTGGCGTTCTGCTTCTTTCGCTCGTCTGTCCGAGCTCAGTGCACTTGCCCCCTGCAGCATGGTCAGCTTATTGTCAACTCTCTGAAAACAGGACCACAACGTACTCCTTTGAACAACTGGTCATAGATGTTTTTGTTCGTTAAATCCAAATCTGCCACGCCTTGCTGTGCAGCAGGTAGTCTCGGAGCAGGGGTAGCAGGCAAAACCTCGCTCAAGATACTGCTCACAGTCGACTTCGCAGTGGCTGGTGTCGTAGGCGCCGTCCCGTCCTTATTCTTCTTGATAGTTGGAAGCTTGCGTTTCTTCTGTGGCGGGGGACCAGTCCCAGTATCTTTGGGAACAGACCCATGGCGCGACGCCGGACTCTTCGACGAACCAGAAGGGCGCGAGTCCGCGGTTCCAAGTGGTCGACCTGAGCGTTCGGAATTGGTAACGTCCACATCCATGTCGTCCAATGGGAGAGGATCTGGTTTACCTGTCCTTGCTGGGGGTGGTGGAGCTGTCTTGCCCTCATTTCTAAACTTTATCTCTGGGGATGCAGCACGTCTGGTCCCTTTGCCTCCCTTCGCTTTTCCACCTTTCCCGACAGCCTTCCCCTTCCCTTTCTTTCTTCCATACTCTTCCTCATCAGAATACTCCTCTTCTGATACAGGCCTCATATCATCGTCTTCATCCTCCATAAAGTCCGCCTCAAATTCTTCATCCGACATGTCAGAACCATCGCCCACCGACCGCTCTCGTCTAGATGACGACCTTTTGACTTTCTTCGTTGGTGGTCCGGATTTACCGCTACCCTTCCTGCTCGACTTGGACTTCTTTGTTCGTTCTTCCTTTACTGGCGCCTGTACCGGTTCTTGAGACTGGTAAAACGGGTCGTCGGTATGAGCGTAGCCAGCGTCGCTCGAGCCGTCTATGTCGACGTCTACGTCTTCTTCGTTGGGTCGACTATGCTGGTATCCCTCGTCTTCATCCTCTTCGAGAGCCCTCGCGTGTAAAAGTTGTCTTCGGTTGCTCTTGGATGAAGAAGCGACGGGTGCTTGCTCGACATCATCTTCGTCGTCGTCAGAAGCGATGAATTGCCTCTTCCTCCCGCTAACAGCAGTCCGCCTGCCAACGGATGGACCAGGACTGTGGGAAGGGGAACGTTCTGGAGACTAGCAGGCATCCAAACTTTGTGTGAGCCTTTCTTGTGATTGAAAGCGGAGATGCGTTTGAATTACCGTCAATGGGGATTCGGAAACCATTGTCGTTGTTGGACGAAGAGCAAGGTTCACGTTCCTAATTGGGCACACGAATCAGGCCGACTTCGGCACGGAGCAAATAATGCCAAGCAAATGAATAGGGGTTGTGACGTCATGCGCTCATCTTTACGAGTGGTCAAATATGCAATTGAAATACAGAATTACAGTCCTTGGTGGTATTCAATGGTCAGATGTTATGCACTTTCTACTTCGTTTCTTCTATCCTTCAAGAGGGACCTCTTTGTAGAACCTCATCAACTCTTGCACATCATCCCTGCTTCCGAGGAAGACAGGGCACCGTTCATGGATGGTCTTGGGCGTGATATCCAGGATCCGCTGTGTACCGGTAGTAGCAATACCGCCAGCCTAAATTTCATCGGCGGTCAGTGTTTCGTACGTCCCGTGCAGAAAAGATTGACCTACCTGTTCGGTCAAGTAGGCCATGGGGAACGCTTCGTACAACAGCCTCAGCTTCCCGCTCTTGCTCTTCTTGTCACTCGGGTATCCGAAGATTCCACCGTAAAGCAGGGTTCTGTGTACATCGGCCACCATGGATCCGATATACCTAGCGCTATAAGGTGACTTGTTGTTGGCGGGATACTTGATGGACTTGAGGTAGGCCGTCGTAGGTGGATAAAAGTACATCGAGTTTCCTTCATTAAAGGAGTAGATCTTCCCTCGTGGTGGAATAGTGATCTAGCCATGGAATAAGATAAGCGAGTGAAAGGTAGAATACGATAGAGGGCGTTAACTCGGATCTAGTTCACGTACGTTAGGATGGGTAAGGATGAATTCGCCGAGGGCCGCATCGAGGGTATAGCCGTTCACTCCATTTCCAGTCGACATGACCAGGTTGCACGAAGAACCGTACCTAGAAAGAGAAACAGATAACCAGAAGTGAGCGCCCTGTCGGGGAAACGGAATATCCTCTTGAATCACGCACATGGTATATCCAGCCGCGACCATCTCCCTTCCTGGTCTTAGAACGTCTTCGATAGTTCCTGTAGATTCCGGTTGCTAAAGATAAGACATACGCTTGTCAGCGATATCAGGCGACAAAGCGAGCGAGAGAGAGTACCCACCACTTTGTAGATACCGAAGATTGTACCAATGTTGACACCGGCATCGATGTTACTCGAGCCATCCAGAGGGTCAAAGACCACGCAGTACTTGCCCTTGTATGGGTCATCGATGAAGATTGCCTCGTCCAGTTCCTCTGAAACAAGAACGGCGGTCTTCCCAGAGGCACGCAAGGCGTTAACCATGATATCGTTTGAAAGCACATCCAGTTTCTTCTGCTCTTCTCCTTGTACATTGGTCTCGCCTGCCAGACCAACACTAGTGGCAATGTCAGCACGTCCCTCCGTGTTTCGCGTCGTTTCAGGGTCGCGACCAAGGTGTCCGGAACTCACAGGTTGATTAGACGAGCTTTCCGGACGTTGGTCGCGATGAACTTGGACGTTAGCTGGATGGCATTGAGAAGGAGAGTGAGATCGCCAGTTGCAGACGACCCCAGACGGATCTGGTCACTGAGGACATGGCTACAACGACGCGCGTTAAACCCCTGATTGGAAGAGTGGTATGAGATCAACGCACCGAGTGAGGGTGATAAGGTCGGTGCTCGGGGGTTCCTCGTTGGCCATTGTGGAGAGTATGTGGTAATTGGTGGTGATCGTAGTCGTCGATGTGCAAGAAGAGTGAGTGGTAAGTGGACAAGGAGTGGGGAAACGGATAGACTCGGACGGGTCCTAGTTGTGAAACTCATTTGGTTCCGTTCCATATTTATGAGCCGCGGGCTCCCGTGTCTCCAATCACCTTTGCTCAAAGAGCTGGGGGTGCGCTCGATTCACATGCTCGGATCTGGATTTCTACCCGATGGTCCGCCATGCTGTAATAATACAACTTCGATGATTATAACGGCTTCAACATATTACAGGCTTTACAGTACTGACGAAATATACACTGGCGCGGAAACGCATAAACCTACCGCTTGCGTTTAGTTCCAGCAGAACTCAGAGGGCCTTCACGAGTCTTCCGTGAATGGAGAGGCCGAGGGAAGGCGTCGCTGTCTTCTTCATCCTCGTCGCGTTCTGGTTGTTGGCTTGTCAAAGGCAATACCTCTTTTGCCACTGTTGGCGCCGGAACCGTTCCAGTTGCCGCCGCTACGTCCCCTGAACCCAGACCGCGTATCCCGCTCGTGTTCGGGCCAATCGTCTCCGGAACTGCCATTTCTTGTCCCGAGCCCGACTCTTCTCCCCCTTCGTCATCGTCATCATCGTCATCTTGACCCTGAAACCCTCGCGATCGAGCCTGGGCAATGGCAGCAGCAATTTCTGCACTGATGCTGGCGACGTGCGCTTCAATGGGAAGCTCTGGGTCGGGTGCGTTTCCTGAGCTTACCGCCCCGTTACCAGCTTGCAGCAAAGCAGAAATGGCACGGACAGACTCTTCAAGGTCATCTTCGTCGTCCAATTTCCGCTTCTTGCCTTTGAAGTTATATTTACTAGCACAGCAAGGCACATGAGGACTCTTTTCCAGTAACAGTCCAAGATAACTTACACATTGGGATCCGGCTCCCAGTTGGGGTCGTGGGTTCGCATATGAGTCGTCAAAGTAGTCCTCCGAGTAAAGGTCTTCTCACAAGTCGGTTCTTGACACTTGTAAGGGCGTTTGCCGGTATGTGTTCTGCGGTGGCGTGCTAGACTACTGGAATCACCAAATGTCTTGCCACAGCCAGGGTATTCACAACAGTGAGGTTTCTCGCCAGTGTGTACACGAGAATGTACATGCAATGCAGAACGCTATAAATATACTCTCGATTAGATGAATTTAAGGAGCTGATGCAAGGGCGAACCTGAATGAAGGTCTTCCCACAACCAGCATAAGTGCAGACAAAGGGACGCTCCCCAGTATGTATCCGCATGTGCCTAGCAAGGTCGCTACGACGGGTGAAGGTTTTGTTACAATTTTCGTGATCGCATGTATGCGAATTGGACGCCTTTTCCCTTTCCCTGGGCCTCTTCGTTGCTGGTCTCTTGCTGGCGTCGTAAGGCACAGGTGCAGGTGGAATGAAGGAGGTCGAAGCGGTAGGTTGCGGCGCCTCCACCCTGTTCGAGGGCAGCAACACGGGTACAGCTGACATTACAGGCAATGGAGGCTGTGACGACATCGAAAGGTCTCTGTCGACTGTTCTTGTATGGGGTATCACAGGGGACGCGTCGGGAGTCGATTCAACATGTGCTGGAGAGTGCGTCGCGTCGGGATCGAATGCCGAGAATTGAGTCAAGATATCGTTGATATCCGAGAATTCGCCAGGCACTGTGACAGGGGGGAGGTCGCTGATAGGATTAGGAACCGAGGAGGGAGCACTGAGAGTTTGATGCTCATGGGAAGTTGAGCGACCTCGATCCGCTCCGCCGAGAGTGTCTGAGTCGCTGTCGTGTTCGTCTTCTGAGAAGAGATATCCTGTATTTTCAGAGTTGCCCGAACGCTCGCCGCGTCGCTTCTTGCTCGGTCCAGGCTGGTCACGCGTGTCACTTGCTGTAAGCGAATGAAAGGCTGGCGCAGTGCGTGTGGTTTGGGGTTCTTTATTCACCGACTCTCGACCGTCTTCAACCCCGCCTCGCTCGTGGATCGCTTGTAGAACAGCGACAAGATTGCTGAGACTTGGATTCAGGTCGTTGTTGGAATCTGTGTCGGGCTGGGCCGAGTTCAAGGAGTTCCCGCGAGATAGGTCCATACTTGCCTGACGTTGCTGGGCTGCTGCATTCAAGAGTGCGGCAGATGCTGCTGATGCGTTCTGGTTCAACAACGAGGCGATCTCGCGTTCTATAATCTGTACAGCGTATTCCGGAGATGAAAGATGAGACGGTGAGTGGTCTGAGATGCCAAATGTATCGTGCAACGTCGACATTATGTTGGCAGTGGGATCGAAGTCTGGAGTGGGTGAATGGCGGTCGTCGGACTGCTGTGGTTGGTTGGTGTTGGTCGGTGCGTCGTTGACTACGGGCTCATCGTGCACGACGTCGGAAAGGTTGAGTATGGTGTCTTCAGGGACGTCCATGGTGGTCGTAGCAAGATAAGGAAAGAAAGACTGGCGGATGCTTGTGTTCAGAGTCACGGGACCTTCACTAGTGACCGCCTTCCATTTTGAGAAGGAAGGTCTTTACTCCGCCCAGTGTTGACGGCTTTGCTTTGCCCAACTGTCTGCCTGCCATGGCTCAAGATGAGATGGCTGCCTATGGCATCGTCCCACAGAAGATAGAACTCAGACCAAGAAGATATCATGGTTTTGCATTTCTCCTATTCATTATGGGTACTCTTCTACCACCACTCGGTATGTTCTGCACTCCGTCTCTCTTGTTGTCTCTCTCAACCTCTCTATTTCAGCCGTAGCAGCAAGGTTTGGTATCGGAAAGGACTTCTGGATCAATGTAGTACTCACATTAATGGGTTATATTCCCGGTACGTCGTCTGTACACCTGTCTGTCACATCTGTCGCTCAACTACCTACCAGGACATGGTCACAACTTTTACATCCAGGTACCTCTATCATCTCAGAAAAAGGCATCGAATTGGACTGACACCATGGACATAGAACATTCGCAACAACAAGAACCATGCTCGCACACCCAAATGGGTTCAGAAATACGGCCTAGTCGACCTCTCAGAGATCAGGCGCAAAGAGCGCAAATCTCAATGGGCCAACCGCTACAAGGATCGTTTACCACACTCCACGCTTGAAGGCCAGCCATATGAAGAGGGTCAGGAGGCTGGTTCAAGTGTCAACATCAACGACATCAACGGAAGTGCTCAACGCCAAGCAAACGGGGAGCTTTGGCGTTCAGAGGAAGAAATGTATTACAACTCCAACAAGAGCACCAGTTCATCAGGAAGATGGCATTACCCAGCTAACTTTGACGACGCTGTCATTGATCGCGCTCTAGTAAAGCAGAAGAAGAAGAAGAAGGACAAGAAGAATCGGTGGGAGCGCACACAGGACGCCTATTCACTTCCTCCTGACGAGGATGGTTCAAGCCGGAAGAGGAGGAAAAAGAAGCGAAAGGGAATGTCTACCGTCGATAGCATCGACACTCAGAGCACGAACAGCGGGTCTCACGAATACCCAGAGGATCCCGAAGGTGGAGTGTACGGTAATTCGTCACGACTGCCACATGAGGAAGACGATAGGCGAAGGGATAAGAACAACAGGACAACGGACGAGGACCTTTTTGGCCACGAATTCTAGTTGAAACCGCTCCAGTCATTTGTCCTTCAACTTACAACCTACCTTCATCCTTGATCGCCCACATTCCAACCTATTCATCGTCGTCTTTACTGCGCCTTTCTTGGCGGAAGCTCTGCCACCCATCATCCCCGCAACCACCGGGTTCTCACTTGCAAGATACCCATCTCATACCGCAATCCACTCGATGATGCCATCGGATACCGAGACCAGGGGCACGTCTCTTCTCTTTCAACTCACTGGAGCTGGGGCCGGGCAACCGAGCAGGCCAGCAAAGAAACATTGGCGTTGACCCTAGACGGTGACATTTCCATCCAAGTACATGTATACAGCGGCTGCCTGGAATCACAAGTTGTTATACCTCCATCATAACAGCCCTAAGGAAATTAAAAGCCGGATCAAGGTTTGTTTCTCCGTCGCTCCACCTTGGGGTGTATGTGACATCCCAGTCTGCAAGATTGAAATGTCCGCGCAAGGTGTGTTTTACTGCGGCTGCCTAACAAACCTTGTGTCTGACCATATACATGCATCTGGCAGCTACGAGTGCGCCTCCCGGGAGGAACCTGACCCACTTCGTCAATGTTCTGAAGGTGAAGCTGTATCGATGTGGTTAAATATATTCATGATGCTGTCCAGTATTGCTTCGACTTCCATCTTCTTTTCGCATGACTTGGGTCCCGCCTTCTCACCGAGACTTCTGCGTTCTCACAAGGAACCATACATTAGCATGCTGTTTGCAATATCGTGGCTTTCTCCTCTGCCCTCATTTTGCGGTAGGGACCCGAGTCGCACCATGAGGCCTCCTCCAGGTTTTTATCCTTATGCGCTTCTCTTTACTCTCTTTTCCGCGCCGAATGTGGTGGCCGAGCCCTTGGTCAACTTTCAACTCACACAGCCACCAGTCGTTCCTAAGAATGGAAAAAGCTGTACTGTCAGGCTTTTGAAGTGGGTGCCCCAGTTGTTCGAAACGGGTTTGAGCCACTGACCGTGGTATAGGCGTGAATTTGCCCATTCCTACTACAAGTGGGTAGTCTACGGTTGAATTAAGCTCAGGCTCAAACTCAAGGGATTGCTTGTTTACAATTCGAAGTCCAGAAATAGTTCAATATGCGTGCGTTCCCCTCTTCACTCCGAGGCCTGAAAAGCATGAGTCAGATACCCTTTGGGCAGGCCGCCTACCGAATGTGGGCCTGTAGGGACTTGGGCATCAATCACGCTGAACTTTACTGCAGCCATCAATGGGACACAGTACGATCGCCTCGGGATCTTCACTTTTCATAATGTGGAGAGTAAGTGTCGCATTCCACCTCTTTGGTCTGTCAAGCAAATTGGGGCCTATCAATGCAGTATGGCGAATGACAACTTCACAACCACTCCGAGGTGACGGGGTTGTATGGTCGTACGTCAAGGATGTCTCGCGCTATGCACCTCTCTTTGCGAAGAACGGGACGTTTGTCCTTCAGCTGGACAATGTTATTCAGCCTGGTTTGGATGGTGTATTTTCAAGTGAGTATCAATAACCTCGGTTTTGGGAGTTCTGGCCACGCTCATGGGACACCAGCAACCGTGGATGCCACTTTCTATGCCTCATCCCTCCAGGACCCCCCGGTGAAACAAGCGGATCTCATTATCCCATTGTCTACGATGAAGCCCAACGAAGGGAACCATGCCTCTGTTCCACCTGGTTTCTCGGTGCGCACTTCAACATTGCAATGCTCTTCATTGACTCCATCCTGCGACCAGGTCAACGTGACCTTACCACAGAATTCTGTCCAAGTTTATGCTGAACTACACGCTTCCGGGAATGCCAACGAAGAGTTCTGGGTTAGTGGACAGTCTTCAGGTCTCCCATCTCGAAACGCCCTGATGTTATCCCACAGTACCTGAATGCCGCTAACGAATACCTTGACGATCTTCCACCAGGTACCACCTCCGGACAAGGACCACTCCGCGAGGTCCGTTTACTTGTAGACGGGCGAGTGGCAGGAGTAGCCTTTCCGTACGCCACAATCTTCACCGGCGGTTTTGTACCGGCCGCTTGGAAGTGAGTCCTGTATACCATCCCTGTGCCGTCCAAGTGATGAACACGCGACTCCATAGGCCAATCCCAGCATACCCAGCTCACGACCTCCCGACCTACTTCATTGACCTCACGCCTTTCGTACCCCTCTTAGCCGACGGGAACCCACATACCTTTACCATCGACGTCGCATCCGCCGAACATGACCGTGCCATCCTCGAAAACTGGTATGTCTCCGGCATACTCCAAGTCTTCACTTCCAAGTCGGCGTCTCGGCCTACGCGAGGCAGGATTACAGAGTACCAAGCCCAGCCTTACGCTCAATCAAGAGTCTCTGGTCAAGTCGATTCGGAGACAGGCGAAGTAAATATCAGCGTGGAAGCAACGAGAAAGCTACTGATCGAAGCGGAGGTTGTGGAGGGGAACGGGAAGGTGAACAGGGTGAGGTGGTCGCAGGACCTCAGTTTCAGGAACCGACAAACCTTTTCGGACGGTGGTTCGGTCATGGTACCTATTCACAGTCCGTATCTACGATTTGAAGGTGCTGAGCATGGTTATAGAAGGTCCAACAATCGACATCAGGTCGCGTCGCGTCGAGACATAACGGCGCGCCTGTCGTATATGACACGTTCGACTACCCATTGGAATTCAACTTCACCATCTCAGGTCCCGACTTCACGCATCGTAAGTACGCCATCCACAACGCTTATCTGACACCGTTCCAACATGAACGATCTTCAGGAAAATTGGAAGTTGACCACATCTACGACCGTGATCTACTTCCGTTCCCAATTGTCACCCGCTACAGGATTTTCAACCACCAAATTGCCGGTAAGGCGACTTCTCTCTATGCCTTTCGAATGGCTGATTCATTCCTGCATTCAGATGGCCTGTATACGATTTCGCCAACTGGAAACTTTGGCAATGGAAGTAACAGCAACATCTTCAGCTACGCCGACGAGGAAGGGAATACGTACAGACGAAGGGTCAACGCTTCTTTCAACAACATTAGCCTGGACGAAATCAGCGGTACCCTGGCTACCAAACATCCCCACCGATTTGCCTACAGTTTACCCTCACTCGATGAGCATAGGATTGAAACGGCTCGGTTACCAGGTCACCCTCTTCCGAACCTGTAATTGAGTAAAACAGGAGAAAAACATTGTGATATTGCTGTTCTAGTCCGAGTTGAGTCTTCTAAATATACATAGATTGATGCAGACCTTTGCTTTTCGCCAGTCTACAAAGATTACCCTGAGGATTCTATTCTAATCGGTTGACGATCGGGTGTGAAAGTGCGAAACAACAATTTTCATCTAATATAACAGTGGTGGAAGATCTTGACGAACGTTGAAGTTGACGTTAGCGAGTAAATGTGTAATGTTGAAATTCAAATGCCGAGTTTCTTCTAGAAGAGGCCAACGACGCGACCGCTTTCGTCCAAACCGACTTCCCAGAAGCCTAGGGAGGAACGAGAGTTAGTTGATGACTAGGAAAGAAGGATAGAAAACTTACCAGGACGAGTTCCAAGGCCAGGCATGGTTTGCATGTCGCCAAGGAGAGGGTAGAGGAAGCCAGCACCGGCCGAGAGGCGAACGGCACGGATGGGAACAGTGAAGCCTTGAACTCAATCAGCACACGCCATGACATCGTCGGTCGATCGACTTACCCGTTGGGACACCCTTGAGTTTAGGGTCGTGCGAGAAGGAGTATTGGGTCTTGGCCATGCAAACTAGAAGGATGGAACGCGTTAGCTATCTTCAAGTTCATGAAGGAACAAAACACCCACTTGGCAAACCACCATATCCTTGCTTGGTGTAAGTCTCGATCTGAGTTCGAGCAAGATCGCTCAACTCGATTCCATCAGCACCATAAATCTCGCGGCAGATGATGTCGATCTTCTCCTCAATGGGTTTGTCCAAGTCGTAGAGGAACTTGAATTGGGATTCGCCTTCGCAAACAGCGACGACCGCCTCAGCGAGGTCGCGGGCACCAGCACCACCCTTGGCCCAGTGGTTGCTGACGACAGCAGCATCAGCACCTCCAGCGAGGGATTCCTGTCGGACGAGATCGAGTTCGGCCTCAGAGTCGGTACTGTCGTTACCTGCGTTAACAAGCGAACAACGGTCCAGCCAACCACAAGACTTACGCGAATTGGTTGATGGCAACAATGACCTTGACACCAAACTTCTTCGAGTTCTGAATGTGTTTGACCAGGTTCTTGCATCCCTCCTTCAAGGTGACGAGGTCTTCCTTGGTGTACGTATCGTGCAAGGGCTTGCCAGGGGAGACATCAGGTCCTCCACCGTGCATCTTAAGAGCACGAGTGGTAGCAACGATGATAGTGGCATCAGGCTTCAATCCGCTGGTTCGGCACTTGATGTTGCAGAACTTCTCCATTCCCATATCAGCTCCGAAACCACCCTCAGTGAGGACGTAGCCAACGCGCTCGGGGCCGTCACCTTGCTCGGTTCCGGCCAACTTGAGAGCGACTTGGTCAGCGAGGATGGAAGAGTTACCGTGGGCAATGTTGGCAAAAGGACCAGCATGCACGAAAACAGGTGTGCCCTACGAGAGCCAAGTCAGTTAATGGAATTCAAGCACCCGTATGAAGGGTACACACCTCCAAGGTTTGCATGAGATTGGGTTTGATGGCATCCTTCATCAAGACAGCGAGGGCACCAGAGACACCAAGGTCGTCGGCAGTGATGGGCTCGCCTCGCTTGCTGGTGGCGACAACCATAGCACCGAGTCGGGTTTGCATGTCTTGCAATCCAGTGGTGAGAGCCAAGATAGCCATGACTTCACTGGCAACAGCGATATCGAAACCGGTCTGGCGCTCGTGTCCTTGCTCAGTGGGGTTCTGTCCGATGGTAATCTTTCGGAGGAATCGCTCGTTGGTGTCGAGAACACGGTTCCAGGTGATAGTGTCCTTGTCGACGTCGAGACGGGCGAAGCGGTTGATTTCTTCGGGAGTCAAGTCGTCGGGGTTGGTCTTTTCGATACCGAGCTTCTTGAGACGCTTGAGCATGAGAGGAGCAAACTCGCGCTTGCCCTTCTTGGTAGGCACCAATCGATTGTACAGGGCCTTGTCGCTTTGGGTAGCCTCGTGGAAGATTCGGGCATCGAGAGCGGCAGCTAAGGGAGGACTGTCAGAGCTATGAAAAAGAGGGCCGGGACACCTGTACTCACCGAGCAAGTTGTTGGCAGCAGTGACGGCATGGATATCGCCAGTAAGGTGAAGGTTGAATTCGTCCATGGGGATGACCTGACTGTATCCTCCACCAGCGGCACCACCCTTGATACCGAAAGTAGGTCCTTGACTGGGTTGACGGACGCAAGCAAATGCGGGTCGGCCGAGTTCAGCACCGAGAGCCTGAGCGAGACCGATGGTAGTGGTGGACTTGCCCTCTCCCAAAGGAGTGGGGGTGATACCAGCAACGATGATGTATTTGCCGTCCTTCCTGTGGGCCAAACGATCCAAGACGCTCAAGCTGACCTTGGCCTTGTACTTGCCGTAGCTCTCCAATTCGTCAGGGAGGACACCGATTTCTCCAGCGAGCTGAGTGATGGGCTTGGGAGTTTGAGCCATGGCGATTTCAAGATCAGAGGGGACCTTCTCAAGAACGTTGAGCTTGAGGGGTTTGACTTTGCGAGCACGGGCAGCCTCCCATTGGCGAAGCGCAGCTTGGAAGGTGTTTTCCATAAGCAAAGCGACAGTCATAGGGCCCACACCTCCGGGGACGGGGGTGATGTGAGAGGCGACCTGTGAGGCAGTGGCAAATTCTACATCACCAACGAGGCGAGAGCCGGATTTCTTGGTTGCATCTGGACGAAAAAAAGAGTCAACGCGTGGAGCGGAAGAAAAGGCAAAAGATACCGACCAGGGACGTAGTTGATTCCGACGTCGATAACAACAGCTCCGGGCTTGATCCACGATCCTTTGACGAATTCCGGTTTACCAATTGCAGCAACAACGATATCAGCGGTTTTCACCTAAAACAGACATGTGAATATTAGAACGACATTCGCGGAATGGAGAAGAGAGAAAGGTATTTTTTCCGCAACGTACGATTTCTTCGATGTTCTTGGTTCGGCTATGGCACTGAGTGACTGTAGCATCCTTGCTGCGAAGGAGAGCAGCGACGGGGCTTCCGACGATATCGCTACGACCGAGGACGACGGCGTGAGCACCTGCGATGGGCACTCCGGTAGATTCCAAAAGACGAATGCAGCCTGCAGGAGTGCAGGGTGCGAACAGAGGGTCAGCAGCCCTTGACGAGAGGTGCCCGATGTTGTAGGCGTGGAATCTACACTCGATACAATTAGTCGAGTTCTTCAAGAGAGTAAAACGAAAAAAGTACCCATCGACGTCTTTGTGGGGGCTGATCGCCTCGGTAACCTGGCGTTCACCAGCAGCTCCAACGTGGTCTCCGAGAGGCAGCTGGACGAGGATCCCGCTGACTTTTTCGTCGTCGTTGAGCTTGCGGACGTAGTCGACGATTTCGTCGGTGGTGGCCTCTGCAGGGAGCTTGACGTGATCAAAGGTGATACCGGCCTCTGTGGCAGCCTTTCCCTTCATGCGCACATAGGTGGAGGAGTCGGGTCGGTCGCCAGCCTGGAGAACGGAGAGATGGGGCTGGAAGCGGGGAAAGGTGGACTGCAGAGACTTGATTCGTGCAGCGACATCTTCCCTGATGGACCTGAAATTGACTTGTTAGAGAATGTAGTATATAAAACGAATAAACATACTTTGCGAGTGCAGTGCCATCGATGATTTTAGCTGTGGAGGCCATTGTTGAGAGATGTCGAGGAGATAAGATTCTCCATCGCCGCAGAAGGCTCATGACCAAACTGGCACTGCACGGGATTCCGCGTTTTCACCCGGTTTTGTGATGAGCGGGGAAAATGGAGACGCAAGTGCGGGGGCGAGACTCCTTGCCGAGCAGTCCCACCAACGTCGCTTTTAAAGCAAAAACGGTGGAGAAATCAAGGGTCTTTTGACGGCAACGTTTGACGGGAACAAGTTTTTGTAGGGAAACAATACCGCGACGGCCCAGCGCCAAACTTCACATCGGACCCTCGGAGCGGGGCTTGGCTGCATCAATTCCCTTAGTCACACGAGAAAAACTCGCAAAATATTTCCAAAAACCGGGTTGTCCCCACACGTCACTTCACAGTCGCCATGAACCTTTCCGCGTCCTTCCAGCTTCTCAGATCCTGCACCAGGGCCTCTTCTTCAAGGGCTTTGGCTCGTCCAACTCTTGCTTCTCTCCCTTCACGACGTTATTATTCAGACGACAAGGCCTCAGAATCAAAGCCAGCAGACAAGGAGCCTGCTAAGGATGAAAAGGCCCTCTGCGAAGAGAAGCTCCAGGCCAAAGAAAGCGAAGTGGCAGACTTGAAGGTTTGTTCACGTGTCTTGCGTTTTTCTAGCCACGTCTAACCGCTTTTTTATTCCACAGTCGCGCCTCCAGTACCTTCAGGCCGACTTCATCAACCTCCAACGGAACGCGGCCAAGGAAAAGGACCAGCAACGCGACTATGCCATTACAAAGTTCGCAGCAGACCTCCTTGAGACAGTCGACGTCCTGGCTATTGCCATCAAGTCCGTTCCTGCCTCTGCGCTGTCAGGTGTCGCAGAGACCCCGCCGCCAGCCGGGACCAAGTCTCATGCTAGCCACCTCAAGGATCTCCACACTGGTGTTGAGATGACCCACCGCATGCTCCTCCAGACCATGGCCAAGTACCATGTCAAGCCCTTCGACCCAACAGGCGAGCCTTTCGACCCCAACCTTCACGAAGCTCTCTACCAGGCACCCGTTCCCGGCAAGACCCCCGGAACCGTCATCGACACCCAAAAGATTGGGTACATGATCAAGGACCGCGTCCTTCGCGCTGCACAAGTCGGTGTTGCACAGGATACCTCATAATACTCACCAGGCTGCTCTCGTCTGCCTTGGGATTTGACACGACGGACATGACACGCTCTCTACACATATTATTTAGCAAAAATTATATTAGATTTAGTTATAATATAGCACCACAACTCTAGGGATATAGCGAATACAGAGAACTATCGAATCTCGACTTCGAATTGATCCTTCAACTGCGAAGTTACTTTGGCTTGAATGGCGTTGATCTCCTGGTTGGAAAGTGACCTGTCCATCGAACGGTAATTGACTCGGTAGCACAAACTCGTTCTATTCGTCTTGGGGTGAACGAATTCGTCAATCTGCGCGAGAAAAACATCAGTGACGTTGCAAATGCTAGCGCGTAAGAAAACGGACCTTTTTCACGTCCTCGACCAAATCACCAGCCATGTCTCGGACGAGATCACAAAAGTCGTTCTCGTGAAAGGCCGATTCTTTGGGAAGCCAGAAGCTCACATCCTTGTAGCAGGCAGGGTACTTGGAGTACGGCTTGAACGTGGTGATCTTTCCTGCCTGGAACTGAGAATGGAACCGCTCGTCGGCAGACCAAAAGAGGCGGATGTCGGGAATTGAGAATAGCACCATGGCTATCCGTTCTAATCCCAGTCCAAAGGCCCATCCAATCTTGTTGTTTACACCTGGAGAGGATCGTCAGCGACCATTAAATCAACCAACGGGAGGGATACGCACCAGCCGTGTCCAAAGTCGCCTGAACAACCACTCCAGACCCCAAAATCTCCAACCATTTGCCCTGATAGAACACCTCTACTTCAAAACTCGGGCTAGTGAAGGGGAAATACGCCTCAATCCACCGAACCCTCAATGGTTCCTTCGTCGCCCCTCCGAACAACTTGTAGATCATCCCGTTGAGGCTCAACTTGAGATTCAACGCAACCTCCTCTGAGAACTTGGGATCGTGCATAGGTTGCACAGGATTCGTTGGGGAGACATGTGGGATATCCTCGATGATGATATTGGTCTGCGACAGTTGGGCAGCCAGCCGTGCGTTGTCTTCTTGGACTTCTTTCAGGCCGGTAGGCGTAGCGTCGAAGATACGTGCACCTTCGACTTGGTGGAAGACGGGGTAGTGAGAGGCATCGATTTCGTCTCGTCGGTAGACGTCAGCGGTGAGAAGCCATTTGTCTTCGCCCTTTCTGAACATCTCGACTTCGTGTGCAGAGGTGTGAGTGCGGAGCATGAGGTCCCTGTTGATGTAGTAACTGTCCGTTACTGCCCGACCTGGGTGGTCGGCTGGGAAAGAGAGCTCGTCGAAGTTCTTGAAGGGTGAAACGACAGGGGAAAAGGAGGAGACATGGGAGAAACCTGTAAAGTGGTTCTCGATGAGCGACCGGAGGGTGGCCAGAGGATGTCCGGGTTTGTTGTGTAACTGCAGGGGAATTTTGGAGATTATGGACGGTGTAATGTTCGTCCAGTCATCGGCAGGATATTGCTTGTTCCCAATAGTTACATGGCGCAGCGAAGAGGTGTAGCGGCACTGCCAGTGAGGCCGGTGCCGCAACGAAGACGCGCTCACAAGTCGTCGAGAGAGCATTGGCGACGAAAGAATTTCCGCGCGCTCACAAAGTCATGTCTTCAGCTTATGTAAGGAACAAACAAGCGCTGGCAAAAAGCGCCGCTCTCAGTCCGAGCCTCGACGGCCATTCAACCATGTTCGGGCATTAAAAACGTAGCATGTATATTCGTAAGAGCCAAAGGAAAAAGTGAGTACACTAGTACAGAGGGGTCTCGCTACCAATACTATCTGTATGCGGAGCTGTCGTCGTAAAAAAGTTCTATCCAAAGCGTAACGAATCGTAAGATGAGCAAGGGGAGATGAAACAAGTCCGTGTCGTGATAAAACTACAAAAAAGTTGGAACCAGCCATTCGTTTTTTACCAACCGCCGTGAGGTCGCATGGGAGCCCGAGGAGGGGGCCCACGGAGAATAGGCTTGGGCTTGGGTGGAGCCTCTTCTCGAACGATTTCGACGGCGGTAGTACGAGGGCTTGCTTCAGTGGCAGAATGAGAGGCCGCTTCGGGAGTTGGGAACGGAGCTGGACGAGTGCTGGCAGGAGCGGGGCCATCGACAATGACCTTGGTCTGTACGGGTTGAGGGGGGCCACCATAGGCCATTTCTTCAATAACGTGAGGAGGGAGTTCTTGATATTGCATTTGCTGTAATGAAATCAATCAGTATAAAGTTCAAACCAAATTAAGGAGGAAGGAGGTTGTTGGGTGATCGAGCGACGGGACGCCATGGGTGTATCCATCACGTGGGGCTGAACGCGACGCGACGCCAGCAAAAATGATCGATCGGACATAAGGATAGGAGTCGCGAATCACCAACAACCTCCGGGAAGACGAGGGGGACATGATAGGAATGAAACCGTAGTCCCCCAAGCCCGGACGAAGGAGGAGAACGAGGGGTATGAAGAATCATACAGACTGGGATAAATATGGGCGTCGTCGTCGCTTTCTCCTTCGTCTCAAAGCTCGGAACGGCGCGGAGTGGGTGGCGGTACCTTGGCTGCTTTCACGTGGCGCTTAACGGGCGGTTGTTGCTCGTAAACATACTCTTCTTCGACGCTTTGGGGGACCTCATTGCCAAGAGCACTTGGGACATGTCAGACTTGGATCAATGTAGACATGAATGAAGAATACGTACTAGAGTTGCTCCATAATCCAGGATTCGCGACGAGAAGCGTCATGCTCGCGGCGGTTGACCTGCTCCTCACGCTTGCTGATTTCGCGCTCACGCTCGGCAATCTTGAGTTCTCGTTCGATGATGTCTTCGATGCGAGGAGCTTGCCAACCAGGAGGAGTGAGGGAGTCTTCCTTGACGATTTCCTTAATGACAGTTTGGACGGGGCCGGTAACGGTTTCAATAGTGGTGGCTTGAATGCAGGGAGGGCAAACTGCGACGCTGCCGGGGGCGGGAGTGGGGATGACACCACCTGGCGCACCAATCAAGAGTTCAGCCTCACGGCGAGCAACTTCGGCCTCACGAACGGCGACAGCGCTCTCGCGGGCAATAAGCGCCTGGTTTCGTTTAGGGGTGAGATAGCCCAATACACCGGCGTTTTCGCCACCTGACCCAGCGCCTGCACTGGCACCTCCACCGCCACCGGATGGGAGGGAAAGCATAACGGCCAAGACGGCGAGGATAAGGGAGAGGACGAGAAGAAGGGTGGTTGAAGAGACGGTTCTGCTATGGTGGCGGGATGACGAGCGTTCACGGTCGCGGTCGCTGCGGTGCCTGCGCTCGTCGTGATGAGAAGAGGATTGACCGGCCATCCTGACTGTATGGTTGTATAAGTTTGAAAGTTGAATTTAGTTGAAAAAAAAAAAGAACTGACCGCTGATAGATGAACTAGGCGACAAGGATGAAGTAGTGGTTGTAGGGCGTAGGATCGACGTGGTGGAAAAAGACTTTGTGCGATGCACGTTTATAGCGTTAGGGAAAGTGAAAGGAAGAAAGTAGATTGGGTGACGCAGAAAAAAATGGGACGGAGGAATGAAGTGGCTTGGGGGAAAAGAACCGCTGGCGCCTTCTTATTGCCTTTCTTGCTGTCCATTGTTCAAATTCGAACCAAACACGTGTATTCTAGGGTTAGGGCTTCCAACGCGTACACGTGACTTCCTCTATTGTCACATCACCGCCACCAAATTTGGCATTGGGCCTCGCTCACCCGACGTGTTTGGCCACCACCGTCGCCACTGTCCCCGACGTCCTCAACAATATGGCCCTTCGTCGCTTAGCCCAGAACAACGCAGCGGCAGCCACCCCAAAGCGGGAGGCCGACTCCCCAGTCGCAAAGCCAAGGCTATCGATGCCGACAACCCCAAGAAACAGAGTCTCTATAGGCCCATATCGGTCCCCAGCCTCGACTCCATCTCTGTCTGCCACGATTCCCTTTGACTGGGAAGCCGCTCGTTCTCGTGCACCACCACCGTATACACCACTTCAGCGCAAACTCAGACAAAGTACCGCCGGAGACTCGACTGACAGTCCTCGTCCAGTTAGGCGCGCTTTTGTACGAAAGAAAGGTTTCTTTGAAAAGTAGGTGGACATTGATGAAGGGGAAGATTTGCTGTTTCTGACAATTCATCTAGACTCCGGGATACACCATCCAATGTCGCGTTTTATCTATCCATGTTCCCTCAAAATCTTCCACTTCCTTCGGCAAAGGCTTCCTCGAGGATCTTGGCCGGGATCATGCACCTCGCTCAATTTTCTTTACGTGTGAGCAAAGCACGCCGATCACCCAGTAACTGGGAGGATATCTACGGCGACGACGACGATGCATGGTTCGATTGGGTATGGTCTCTCATCATTTACCCATGCCCAAGCTAATCAGTATGTAGACCTCGTTGTTGACCGTCATCCTCCTCGGTGCTGCTTTCGCCAATGCAGCATACCTCTTGTCCCGTACACGAAAGTATCACTTTCATCGCCGGGTCGACCCCATCTCTTCGCCCAACGCGAAATTTGTGCCCAAGGACTGGGACACTGCTCAGCCACTCCGTCGGCCACTGTGGAGACGATCCCTGTCGTTTTCCTGGTGGGCGTTTATCAGCTCATGGAGGTTCCTCCTGAACATTCCTTCGCCACCGCCTGCACCTGCTAACGCAGGACCCGCATCCAAGATCCAAGAATTGGAAGTCTGGACTCCGAATGAACTCGAACTGCAGCTCTTTAGCTTGTATTCACCTGTACATGCTTTGCTATGGCAGGCCACGTCCTCTGCCAACTGGATAACCATGCTCTTCTGCATGGGACTGTTAACCATCACGGTATGCATTCGCCACTGTTTTTCCATGCCCTGTACTGACGACTGCTTTAGCTCAATGTCCTCATCTTCCAGTATCAAATGTTGGTAAAAGACAAGGAAGCTATTGCTGCGGAGGTCATGAGCGAGTACAACGAAGGAGTGAGTGCCCTCAGTGCTGCTGCTAGGAAGCGCCTGACGTCTTTCTTTAGTTTGTTTACCCAAGGATAAACCCTATCCGACACGACGTCGGTGTAATGACCCACGAATCAGAGATCGTCAGTGTTTGGGATTAGAACGAATACTGGTTCACGAATATATTGCTGGAGGTTATTGTTTCATGACGGCAAGGAAACATTGCCCGTACGAAGCACCTGCTTTGAATGTAATACTGACTTCGGAGGTGGTTGGTTCTCTCAGGGCACAAGCGGAGGCCTCAACAGTGGTTCCATCTTGCTCACCGATCATCGTAATGACGAGGAACGCTCTCGCTATGTGTTCTTCTTGATTTGATTATTTTTCCAAGCTCGAACCTGCAGCGCCATTTCCCTGAGGTCTATGCTTTGATTCGATGATATCGATGATTCAAAACAGTACTTCTTGGTCATGCAGAATCCTTTCGCAGCCAAAATGGGTATAGGATGCCGCATAAGCGCCCGTGTAATCGGCAAGTGCCTTGGAAAGCGCGCGTACAGTAGTATCTGCTGAATATATCCCGGACATGGCCACGTTTCTGTTTCTGAGTATGATTCGACCGAAGCTGTAAGGCCAATGTCCCAAGCACACGGGACTAACGAGATGAGACTTTCAGAAGTGGACAACAGTTGAGTGCTGCCGGGGATTGGTCTGGTCGAGCGCACGTCTCTGCAGACGCACTTGAGCGCAAAGGAGACGTCGGAGGGTCCTGCTCGAGATGCCTCGTGGACGTATTAATATTTCATGCTCTCGTTGACTGGAAACTTCCAATCGGTCGTTGAAGGGGAGTCTGGGAAAGAAATTATGTGGACTGCTTTGGCACGCCTCGGGGCGGTTTGGGAAAATACGTCTGTCTAAAGCCGATTCCTTCACATAGCTCGAAACGCCAGACACAGCATTTTTTTATCGTCGATAGAAACAGGAACACCCTGACCCAATTCTACCTTCAATCTGGGTGGGCCTAATTCCCCAGTCTATTCAAGTTACTACCCCAAATCCAAATCTTCCTCCCGTCTCCTGCATGCAAACTCCTCCGATTTCCAAATTCCTGCAGTTGCCAGTCGGATACTACAGGTCTAGAGATAGTAAAAACTCTGCGTCAGAAAGGTACGTGGGGGAGAGAGGCACACTTACAGCCTGCAGTCTCTTCACGGACGCCATCTTCATCGCCCAAATAACCGTCCTCTTCCTCACTCCCACCCATCCTCGTCGGTCATTGGCCAAATCTTCAAGAAATTCCCAATGATGTCCCCGGGGCCCTGGAGATTTTTTTCTTGTCACAATAAAGGAACCGGTGGTAGCTCAATGTCACAATTTCTTGCTTTCGTTGGGATCCATCTGTCCGCTCAAGGTAGATTTCGACGAAGGGGCAATTGGCTGTCCCTGCCATTCGGCCCTGTTCGTGTTTCTCGGCTACCGTCTTGGCGTTCACTTTTTGGTAGGGCCGGTGCCGCCAGTCGACTAGTATACAGCCATCGGGTACGGGCGATATTCTACCGATTCAGGAAGTAACGGGCGTACCTCTTGTTCAGAGTCCGGGTACTTGCAGCGAGATTTTCTTGGGGTCTGCCCAGTATCTCGCCAATTTACTGTCATTTAACACATCTCCGTTTCCTGTCCAGTCGCAACACGAAAGTTCCCATATTCTACTGCCATTTAACATGTCTCCTTTTTTGTTCGTTGTGACCGCGACATCACGTTTCCAGTGCTCAGTACCCTTTCCGAGTCGGACGAGATGACTATCGCGATTCGCGTCCGAGTTCTTGGTAGAGCCTGACTGTGCGACCTTGCTGAGCATGCTAGGCTGCGCTCCTACACAGGAAAAATCCATAAACAGTTAGTAATTGAGCTAAAACCTACTGGTAGTTCATGCGTGCCCGGTTTCCTTCAAACGCAAGGTCATTATTAAAAATTCCATCAAATGTACCTGCCATATCGGCGGTCAAAGTTCAAGGCTAATGGGTGGATGGCGCTTGGAACAAGATCCGCCCTGGAGGCTGGGTGACAGGCAGCGAGAGAAGCAAGCCGCGGCATGGATGGGAGGGTACGGGAACATTGCATAAAATTCTGGCATTATCAGAATCAGTAGTAACAGTGATCTACACCCTACTCGCATGAGCCCCGAGTCAAAAAGGAGATGCTCATGTGGTTAGTCTCCCGTAGTCAGACTGACGACTCGGAATATGTGTTTAGCCATAAAAATGTTGTGGCTTATACCTGAATGGGGTCTTTGTTAGACAAAAAGTGCCCATGCCGAGGGTCGAACTCGGGACCTTTGCATAGCCTACGTAACCTCATAAGTACAACGCTCTACCAGTTAAGCTACACGGGCTTGCTTTCCGAGCAACTTCAAAACAATACGACCCTCTCTCCCTTCGCGAACGGGCTTCAGCGTATGATTTTGAATTTGTTGTCCTTTTCCGAGTCCTTTTCAAATGTGCTCTCAACCAACCGAACTACACGGGCACGCACTTCGTTTCGCAATTGAATAGATACGGTCGCATTTCCACTCTGAGCAAGCTTTGCCTTACCCTTGAATGTCACTGCAGAGACTTGCGCTCGCCTTCCACCAGGCACCGTAGTCTGTTCGACAGACATCGGAATTCACCAAGTTCAGGACAGATGGCATCGGGAGCAGCTCTTGGAAACATGCGATTGCCTGACATCTATTACCAGAAAATTCTCACCCGCTAATCACACAAGGGATGTCGTACTGGGGGTCGATGAAGGCGTACCCTCCATGCACTTGCCTCGAGCAAGGTGAACAAACCTAGTCCCTACCCTTCTACCCTGATCAGCCGAGTGGGTAATCCATACCAGAGCTTTCAAACTCCCAGTCTGCGACGCCACCTCGTCCACGAGGTATCGTTCCACAAGAAGAGAAGTCTCCTCGTCCAACGCCGAAGTCGGTTCTACAACACCATCAGCTGTTTTAGCAGCCCCCGACAATCCAAGACTCACCATCTAGCAAGATGACCTCTGCCGTATCCAACGCCAAAGCAATAGCCAATAGCATTCTCTGCGCCTCCCCACCGCTCAAGTTACTCCAGTCCCTCTCCCAAAGCTCAGAGTCCAAATCCCAGGCCTCGGTTATCTCACGCGCACGACCATGGGTCGTTTCCATGCGAATCTCAGATTTGCGTTCGTGTGCGGGACGAGCAGAGGCCTGGCTTTGGAGAGAGAGGATGGATTTGAGAAAGGTCAGTGGGCCACCTGGGAGGAGCGACGGCCGCTGGGGGACGTAGAGCACTCTGGTGCGGTAGTTGGGGATCCCTAGGACTGATCAGCCTTGCTCAGCCGTCAGGCGTTCAACTCACCCATCTGCCGGGCGAGCCTGGAGAGACGTTAGAAGCGGTTTTGCAGCATCTCGAACACACTCACTCGCCGCGGTATCGAATTTCACCCTCGTACAGGATGAGGTGTGCGATGCATTTGAGCAGAGTGGTCTTGCCAGTCCCACTTCGGCCCTGTAGTACAACGATGTCACCTGAGAACGTCAATCTCCTCTCTGTACATGGTGGACAGCGAACTCACCTTCATTGACAACCAAGTCGAGGTGGTCGAACAAGACTTGACCTGTTTCTATCGTGCAGGTCACATCCGACAGCTCCAAAAGCGGTGGATCCGTCATGGTTGGAAGGAAGAGGCGGGGTTCCAATTTCACTGATACGATGCGTTTTGCCCAACAGGTGCATTAAGGGACGTCTACGTATAGCTGGATGGGTGTATGTATGATTACAGTAAAATGATAAATAGATTAGTGAAGTCCAGGCTCCGCTGGCAGTCCCATCTCCTCAGGTGTCAAAGTGGTACCCTCAATCATCACACCGACGCCGACCTTCGCAGCATTCTGGAGAAAATGTCAGCAAATGATGTCAGGAAAGACGGACTGCACATACCTTGAAGTGATCAATTTCTCCAGCAACCAAGAAGGAGAACGTAGGGGTGAATCTCTGTTCCAGGAGAGCAGAGACCTTGCCAGTAGAGTCGATTTGGGCCTTGAAGGATGCCAGTCGGAGGTCATACTTGGCGCCGAGGGTGGCGATAGCGTCACGTCGTGCGGGGGTAGCAATGACTTGGAGGTCAGCGGCAACTTCAACCTTGTCGCTGAGTTTCTGCCAGTAGGTCGACTGGAGGATACCGGAAGGTTGCACCTGTGCGGTGGCGATCCAGTCCTTCTCGTTGCTCGTGTATTTGAGCAAGTATGAGGCGGCAACATCAGACTCGTCGGGTGTTGGGCGCTGCCAGAGACCCTCGACACCAAGAGCGAGGTTTTTGGTAAGTGATTGGAGGTAGCTGCCAATGTACATGCCAGTTCCGTCGGCGGGGGAGGGGTTGATAGCCTTGGCGTTGAGGGTAAAGTCAGAGCCTTGGTACTCTTGCTCAATTTGGATCATGTTATGGCCGGCTTGTTGTGCAAGCTACAGAGGTATAAGCAGGGCGCCAGATTACATGGAATTGCAGCACATACCTGGCCTTGAACCTTGGTGACGTTGTTGGGGGCCCAACCATAGTTTAAGCGGCCGTTGACGCTACCTTCATGGTCAACTCCACCCTGAAGGAAGACCTGCTGGGTAGCAAAGATGGCACCAAAGTTGTATGACGAGGGCAAGGTCTGGGAGCCGAGAGCAAATGAATGTGTCACTTGGAACAGCGGGCTCATAGAGAAGGTCTTGGTCAAATCAGCGCGTGCGCCATCGAAGATAAAGTTGGAGAGATGCGTCGCTATTTTGAACAGTTAATAGAAACATTATACGACGACTGAAGAGTTACTCACACTTGACTTCCTTCTGCAAGCCCTCGACTGTTCCGGGATGTGGCAAGCCAAGGTCCCTGCGCCAGCTGGCAAAGCGGTCGTAGGCATTAAAGAGAGGAGAAACTGGGCTAAAGTAGGACCATCCTGGGGGAGTTGGGGGCGTTGAGGGTGCAGAGGGAACTGCTTTTTCGAGGGATGTAGAAGCCATTGCACGTCGTCGCGGTCCAACTCCAATACGTAGCGCTTCTCAAAAACGGAAACGCAAAAAAGGCTGCCAAGCATCAACAAACACTGATCCTGACACACTGATTCCGACGGCATCCTTCCACACAACTTTGGGACAACCGATGTCCACGAAAATTGAACGCTTTCATCTAGTCTGGGTCTGAGAAAGATAATTGCAATTTGGAAAAGAGAAAGAGTCCATTGGACCGAAATTTCAGACTTGTTTCCCCATTGACAACCTTTGGGGGTTCCTGAGTCAGTCTCGCAGCTCACTTCTCTCCTTCTGCATCATGGATTCCCTGTCAACGATCCACGTCGCAATCTTTCGTTGGCATAGAGGAAAGCAACAAGCGCCAAGAGGCGTGTGCAAAGCGCCCGCACAGACTTGCTGACTCAGCTTGGGGCTCCACGTTAGAGAAGGGCAATCCTGGCCCGACCTGGGTCTTTACAACCAACTAGTTCCTTGTCATCCTCCTCACTATTTGTCGACGACCTGGAAGCGGGGTAGTCCGACAAGATGATGACCCCTATGCGATATGTGGTTCTTGTGCTGGGCATAATAATCAGTTTGCACTTTATCCTCAGCTTCACCCACGAATCCTATGGCCGCGTTACTGGAATCGACCACATCAAGGACAGGATCTCAGGAGCCGTAAACCGTCCCCAGGGCCCCCCGTACAAGCAGGGCGTCCCTGACGAGTACTACATCAAGCAGAACATCACCTCACCACAAGGCCGCAAAGCCAATGCGGTCGTCGTTATACTCGGTGTGTTCTCAATCTCTCAATGACAATAACTCGTGCTCATATGGACCAGCTCGCAATGGCGACATCAACGGCGTTGTCTACACTATGAAGCAATTCGAAGACAGATTCAATAAAAAGTTTGGTTACCCCTACGTCTTCCTAAATGACGCTCCATTCGACGACAACTTTAAAAAGTAGGTCACACGTTTCCCTGTGCTGACTGCGGTCACTCTAACCCGTATGCAGACGTGTCTCGGAGCTCACAGACGCCAAAGTCGAGTTTGGTCTTATCCCTAAAGACCATTGGAACCAGCCTGATTGGATCGACGAAGAGAAGGCTACCAAGGCGCGAGAGGCCATGGCCAAGGCAAACGTCATCTATGGAGGTACATATAACCCACCATCGACACTTTACAAAATACTAACAGCTCATTCAGGAAGTCTTCCGTGAGTGGTGATGCAATCCGTCTTTGGAGACGAAATGCTGATTACAACAGATATCGAAACATGTGTCGCTTCAACTCTGGCGTACGTTTCCGCTCTCACCGCTCATCGCTCACCACTCGGCTGACTGTTATTCTAGTTCTTCTACCGTCACGAATTGCTCAAGCCATACAAGTATTACTGGAGGTACGCATGCACAGCGTTTACTCATGGATGCTAAAAATAGCTGACGACTATATACCGTTACCATCAGAGTCGAGTGAGTACCGCGAACCCCCCGACTTTCCATCGAAGCTGACCCTGTCCAAAAGACCCGATGTCAAGTTCTTCTGTGACCTCGACTACGATCCATTCCTCATCATGCAAGATCAGAAGAAGAAATATGGTATATATACCTCTGCAAAGTTGACCCAATGTCCTGATACTCATCGTCATTTAGGCTTCACGATCTCGCTCTACGAGTACGAAGCTACTATTCCAACGCTCTGGAAGACTGTCCGCGACTTTATGAAGAAGCATCCGGAATACATCGCAGAGGATAACGCCTTGTCGTTCATCTCAGACGATGCAGGCAAGACGTACAACCGGTGCCATTTCTGGAGCAACTTTGAGATCGCAGACCTCGACTTGTGGAGAGGAGAAGCCTACTCCAAGTTCTTCGACTTCCTAGACCGAGCTGGTGGATTCTACTACGAGGTTCGCGGTTTTACACGCCTTGTACGCACCCGTACTCACGTCTTTTCAGCGATGGGGAGATGCCCCAGTCCACAGCATTGGAGCCGCTCTGTTCGCCAAGAAAGATGAAATCGTGAGGCACCTTGTGACCGAATATCTAGCGTCCCAGCTAACAGCACCACCAACAGCATTTCTTCAATGACATTGGCTACCGCCACGAGCCCTTCCAGCACTGCCCTCAAGGTGCTTCCCACAAGAAGGGCAAATGCTGGTGTGATGAGAACGACAACTTTGGTGAGTTGCAACCTGGCCAACGATCCCAGGTGTTCCTGACAAACCTATGTCGCAGATTACGAATGGTACTCGTGCCTCAACCGATACGATAGGATGTTCAACTAGACCCTCTGCTTTAATATGCTCCACCATTTAGCTGTACCTACGTCATAACCTACTGCCCTGCTTTGGTCAGGTGAATCTCAGTCATTCGTTCGTTCACGCTTGTCCATGAGGGATATATGAATAGTCATTATAGGATGGATTGTGAGTAGTATTGGAACTAGCAAGCGTTCCAGTCAGTGAGGTCGGACACCAAGTGATCTTCAACACCCTTACCGAGTCATACAGTCTGGTCCAATGCGAACCCAATGACGAAGCAATCAACCGTTCGACATGCTCGCCAACCAAAGAGTGCGTCAGCGTAGGCATGAAGCGATCTCTCAGCTGGTTTGCAGTCTGGTCTGCAGAAACTGCGAAACAAGGATACGAAGAGTCTATAAAGCAAGAGTGAGCAAGCCGTCGCGGTCAAGAATCCCTGCACCAACCTTTCTGCATCAACTCGACCAGAGCTACAGGGCAAGATAAGCCGTCGCCCGCGTTAAGAGATGGACAAGAACATACTGATAATTCGATCACAATGTTTGCGTGCAGCCTCGAAACCCTCCCTAAACAGCCTCTTAAACTCCTTGTACCCAGCTCCGTCAATCCCTCCCAGCACCTCCAAATACTCCAGCGGGAACTTGAACGGCGCAGCTTCAAAACCAATATTACCTGGTGTGTTGCTCAAGATGAAGCCGAAATCGATGTGGATAAGGTGTCCGTCACGGTCTAGGAGGATGTTGCCGTTGTGCCGGTCTTTGACTTGGAGGAGGTAGGTGACGATAGAGTAACCGGCGAGGGATTGGGCAAAATTGCGTTGGGCGCGGAGGAAGCGAGAGGATGAAGGGTCGCCATAGTTCTAAAGAAAGGCGTGAGCGTGAATTAGCTAATTATATACGGGGGGAACTGACGGCCTTGAAGTGGTCAAGAAGCGTAACGTGACCGAGTCTACCCTCTGCAATCCTCTTCGCATACTCGGCCTTCTTGATCGAGTGGATAGAAACAGCGTCTTTGATCGTCTCGATGAGACCAGATGTACTACCCGTGATCAATATCCGGAAACTAATGGTCCATGAGCATCACAGACTGGATAAACACAATCTCCAAACCTACTGTTTGACCCAGCAAGCACACTTCTCCTCTGCCCATATTGATTGGAACTCGCGAATAAGTTGTACAGCAAGTTGCTCTTGTCTTAGGTCTCCACCAGTTTTGACGATAACGGACATGCAGTCCCACTGAGCTAAACTTGCTGAGCATGGGAGACGCCGCGGAGCACACAGGGATAGTTACCTAAATGCCCATACGGCGACGACTGGCGGATGCGACTCTAAACAGCACCATCAAGCCTCCATCCCCTACATCAGTTAAAGTAACGCACCTTCTTCGCTGCCCACGATTCACTAAACACGACAGCAGATGGGTCCACCTTGTTCAGTTCCTTCCTGATAATGCTCTCATCCTCCAGCGTCTTGGAGCTTCCACTCGTCTCGCTCATCTGGGGGACAGTCACAAAAGCCCCATCCCCCTCTTGCATACGCGCCATCCTCTCCTCTTCCAACGAAATCATCTCTTTCATGATTCGATCCCGGATGGCAGCCGTTTCTGCGTGATGTACCTTCATGCGCGCAGCTGGGTCTATTCCATTGGAAAGAGAGCGTTTCATTCGGGAAGAGGGGTCTGTTAGCATGGAGTCAATAAATATGAGGCCAAGGCGGGGAAGGATACGCACTCGAGTCGTTGGCGTCCGGTCTGGGGGAGGCAGTAACAGGAGCATCGCTGCGCATGATTCCCGAATTCAGCTGTGCCAACATGATAGCAGCAGTCCGCATTCGCTCTGAATACTCGTCCAGGGATAGGGCATTGCCAGAGTAATCTACACTTGCAGGCGTCGAGGGGGTAGGCGACGAATGTGTCCTCTCCATGGATACTCGAGTTTGGGATGGTTGTCTACTGTGGGGGGAACCGAAGGATGAAGAGAAGGATCCCATGGGGGACGAGCGAGACCAAGTGGCCAGATCTAGGTCCTTATTCTTGGGCGTTGGTGGAAGGTTCATAGAGTCGGATACGAGTTCTTCTAGCTTGAATTTAAGCGGTTGATCAGCTCCGTATAGTTGCTCGACGAGATCGACTTCCTCGTCGGGATCTGGCGGTATTGCCGTCGTTGGCGTGGCTGGAATGACTGATACTGCAGTCTGGGGTTCTTGTGACAATTCGGAACGATACATCAACTCTACATCGCCAGAAGGTCGCCCTAGTCGACTCGGAGATGGGACAAATGATGGTGAATCGACAGAGAATCCCCTCCGTTCAGTTCGTTCCTGATCTTTGAGGACAATCCTCCTGAGCACATCCTTGTTCGATTTCTTTGCTGGCTCGAAATCGAGGTCATCGGTCAGAATTTCGACGAGCAGGAGGTACGGAGCCCTCTCCGCAGAGTTTAACACGACGCTCTCGCCTGGTGGGATACGGACTATGCGGTGGTGCGGGTGAGATGGATTGGTATGTGCGGTATCCGTTCCCGGACACCATAGAGGTAGACAGACCTGGGTTACGCGAGTCAACTCCGAGTTGGTCGGTTTTTTGGGGACAATCATACCTCGGCGGGGAGTTTGTGGTTGAGTGCGGTCAATTCTGCTCTTAGAGCACTGACTCGCGCCGGTCTCGGCACGACCAATAGTCGGTTGCAAATGTTCTCAAGACTAAGCAAGAATTGAACCTTGTTGTCGGTTAGACGGAGCAGCGGAAGCGTAAAAGCTAAACTGACCTCGGACATACAAAAATGGTTCCGGAGTAGTTGCGTTTGTGCCTCGTGATCGTAGCGTTCTAGGAGAATGTCTGCGGGGTTCATCATAGCGGATCGTAAAGGTCGTCCGGACATTAGGGCCGAGGTAAGGGACGGAGACGAGTGGGACGGAGTATTGAAGCTGTCCGTCTCTAGTTGGCCCAAGGGGTCGTCGGACAACCTCGGTTTTCGTAAAGATCGTAGGTGTAGGGGGAGTGTGGGGACCGTCTGAGCACCGGTGACAGTTTTTCTCCTGGCCAGCAGAGCCGAGTTGGATGGCAGAGTAGGCTTTGCTGGCAAAGACTCTTCCGAGCTTGGGGAACCCTCCTGGTCATCGTCGTCCTCGTCCAGGGACGTGCGTGCAGAGACGGCTGGAGGTGCGAGGTCGTCTTCAGATCGAGGACCTACGGCGGTGCGATCGTCAAAGTCTTCCTCTGCTCTCCCCTGTTCAATAGCGACATCTCCCATTATGGCAGTTAATCGAGGCATGCCCGGCGCGCCTGCAAGCATGGTCCCAATGCCCACGATGACGGGTTCAGCATGGTGCTTAATCTTGTGGCGACGCAGCAGCGGGGAGAGGTTGGAGATGGAATAAGGACCCGAGGGAGCGGGGGAAAGGTCGCTGAATATGATTTCATGGCACTTGTGGAGGACACGCTGACAGACGGCAAAGGACTGAGTGTTGCGGCGTTGGACAGACAGGTCGTTTAAGGCTGCTTGCATGAACCATAGCGTCTATTCCCGATTCAATACACTTTTGAACGAGAAGCAGGAAGGACGCACTATCAACGCGATATGGGTCGAGCGTCGGGCTGTATCAACCACAAAGCACTCTATTGCCCTGGATTTCGTGGGCCTGGTTATGAGGAGATGGCTATAGATTTACTGTCAGAATACGTAGTCGGAAATTAGGAAAATAAAATCTTGCCATATAAAACCCCAGACATCGGTCAGCTCCTGGACCTGTAGTTCCCTGAGGCGATGGGTCAAATAGTATGTGATGCCAATGTTGTCTGCATAAATGAGGAGATATTTGAGTGCGACATGAACCGAGAAAAAAGAAGGGGAGAGGAAGAGGCGGAGCAACAGGGCATGCGACGACATCGAGGCTCTGGCACCAGTCACTCGAGAGTCTCAACCCAAATCTCTCTAAAGTTAACAAGTTGAAGATCACGCGCGACTTCTGCTTTCGGCCACGCGATCGAATCACCGACACGTCTTCACTTTACCGTTCTCCTTCAACTATGAGGTTCCTGGCCCTGCTCGTCGCAGCCGGCGTCGCTCTCGTCTCTGCTCAAAAACCCTCAATTGAGCAGCTCGCAGAGCTTGCAGCAGCGAACAATGGCGTTATTCGACTCGACGGGCCAACCTACGACTTGCTGACATCACCAAAGCGAACATGGTCGGCGTCCATCCAGTTTACAGCTCTCGACAAGAAACGAGCGTGCCATCCTTGCAAGTGCGTATAAAATCAATTGAAATAAGATGTGTCTAATCTCCACTCAGGGACTTTGACCCTTCCTGGAACGAAGTCGCGGCTGCCTGGGCCAAAGTCGATGCCGAACAAAAGGACCAGCACTTCTTTGCAACTCTCGACTTTGACCACGCTCCCAATGTATTCCAAAAGGTATTCAAGTGTCATTTGTACTGGTGGTCACATGTCTAACCTCTCCCATAGCTCGGTATTGCAACTGCACCAGTTGTATTCATCTATCCACCCGTGGAGGGTCCCCGCAAAGCAGCCAGACCTGTCCCCATGAAATATGACTTTTCCGAGTACGTCCAACTCCCTCCCTGTTCGCAGATCAACTGAACACCCCTGACTATAGAGGATTTGACGCCGCCCCCCTCGCTGAGCAACTCTCCAAATTCACACCCGTTCCCATCCCCTACACCAAGCCCATTGACTGGGCGAAATGGATTACAACCACCATCGCAGTCCTCGGTGCCGGCGCACTTATCAAATACGTCGCACCCGTCGCACTCAGTCGCTGGACTTGGGCTATCGTTTCCGTCGTCTCCAGTCTGATCATGACTGGCGGCTACATGTTTACGCGTATCAGGAACTCGCCCTATGTCGCAAGAGACGGAAACTGGATCGCTCCTGGCTTTACGAACCAATTCGGTCAGGAAGTGCACGTTATCGCTTTCATATGTAGGTTTCTTCTGCTTTATTTCGTGTTGTCGCGGTGACTGACCAGGAATGCAGATGGCCTTCTCGCCTTGTCCTTCCTTATGCTCACCCTCGTCGTGCCCCGACAAACCTCCCCCGCCAAGCAGCGTTTACAGGTCTGGATCTGGTCGGGAGTAATCATGATCGTCTACTCTGTCCTTGTCTCCATCTTCAGGGTAAAGAACAGGGGATATCCATTCAAACTCTTCTTGTAATCCACCTGGACTCACTTCATTGTATCCCTACTAAATTATCTGACAATGAAGACCAATTTCACCGAGTCAAAAGCCGTTTATGATTAAGGATATAGAAAGTCTACGCGAAAGCCATAAAAAAAGAAACATAATGTCAGGGAGGAATATATCATCTAAGCCGCCGCGTTTTCTTGCTGGAAGACATCAACATAGCGACTCCTCAAATTCTTCTTCTTCGCTGCTCCAGAGCTAGGACGGCTGGGAGGACCAGAGCCCGGTGCACTAGGCGGTCCTCCAGGCGGTCCACCCATCGAAGCCGCAGAAGGTGGTCGACTGCCACCCATCGGCGGAGGTGGTGGTGTGCCACCTCCCGCTTCGACTGGAACCAGGTTCGACCGCACACGCGCTGGCGGTGGACCTTCGGATAACATGCCGCCCATTGCTGAAGACGCCCGAGGCGGTGGAGGTGTGCTGTTTCCGAGGGGTGACGGCCGCATCGCTGTTTTCGAAGGAGAGGCCGTTTGAGCACGCGATGGCGGGGGAGGAGGGACAGGCGCTGGTTTAGCCTCTTCTGCTCCAGCCTAGATACGGTACCGGTCAGACTCGCCTGTCAAAAGAGAGGAAAGATACTCGTCACCTTTTTGTTAACCCATCGTTTGAGTTCCTTGTCATAATAGAAACTATTCTCTTCACCAAGGTTGGCCTTGACGGGCCCGCCACCACTGCCCTCATCCTTGCTACCCTTCCACCATCGACTTAACCAACCACCTCCAGAAGCTTGTTGCTCTGTTCATTCAATCAATAGGCATAAAGACAAAGCACCACAACAACGAACCTTGCTTCTTCTCAGCAGGCGGAGGTGCAGCTTTAGCAGGCTCGGGTTTCGCCGCTTCAGCCTTACCGCTACCCTCCTCGCTCTCCTCGCTGTCCTTCTTCTTCTTGGAATTCCCGAAACCAAGATCCTCAATGTCTTCCTCCTCTTCATACCGAGGAGTGGTGTGAGAAGGCGCAGCAGGCGACGTCGCTCCATAGGTAAAGTTCTGCGAGTCCATCAATGAGATGAACCCGTCGCTGGATGGTTCCGCCGCCACAGGTTCGTCCACCTTCATGAAAGAAGTAGCCGTAGGGGTGGTAGCATTCCCTCCCCCTGAAGTATAATCCCACCACGAGGACGAGGGCGCCTGTTGAACCGGGGTCTCCATCGCCGGACTGGCCAACGGAGATGAACCGTGGGGCGCATTGTTCGCAGGTGCCGCGTTGGTGTTGAGTCCGAGTCCCTGAGACAAATGGGCGGGCAAAGGTGGAACAGGAGGTGCGGGGGATTGTCGCCCAAGCCTCTGGTGCTTGATATAGTCAATCGCAGAGGATGCCCGATCAATGGGAGCAGGCGCGTAGGACTGATACGGAGACGACATTGCCATCGCTGACGACGTCCGCTGGGGTACACCGTATGGGTTCGTCACTGGAGGTCGAGGCTGAGGAGACGAACGCGCCGAAGGCGTGGTCGAAATCGTACTGTAATGTGCGAACGGTCCGTCGAAAGGCTTCTGCTGTGCAGCTTCGCTACCCTCCTTCGGGGAATTTTCATCTTCGTCCCCGGTAACCAGCTTCGTGAATCGACCCTCCAACCAGCCACCGATGGAATCGAGACTGGGCTTGCTGATCTTCCCGCCGATCCACGAGTTGGATTTTTCGGAATGCGCCACACCTGAGATGCGATCTACCAGGCTCCGAAGCTGGTGAACAAATGTCGGGGTGAAGTAGGGTGACGGTTTGGCTATGGAGGCGGTGATGGCGTCGCAGTAGCGGTTAGCTTCTTGAATATATCCAAGTTCGGCAAGCCATGTGGCATGCAATAGACGATACGGTTGTAGGTGATTGAGACCATTGAATGGCTCTTGGCCTTTGGCAACTGGTACCAGCGACATTGCATATTCGAGGATCTCAGAAAAGATGAGGTGATCGGGATTCTTAGCGAACGAAGGGAAGAGGTGCGGGGGCTTGGAACCAAGCAATGTAATTCGTGTACCAGGCGTTCCGCTTCCACCAAGGCGAGATGCTAGAGGAGAAAGTAAATAGCTACAACGCGATTAGTTAATTACCTCAGGCATCGACGATGATGCGACGCACCAAGCATGAGCAGCCTCGATCCATCCGCAGGAAAACAGTTGATCGCCCAAGGCAGACAAGGTCTGCGAAGCGTCCGGGCTCAGAGGTGACGCAATCATCATCGCTATTGTTTCCTTCCATTTACTGAGCGATTCCGGGGGTATATTATTGAATGTGGGAGGTGGGAATGCAGGAGTCCTCGGGGTCAGCTGAGGTGGTGGAGCCAAACCAGCACCGGGTTGCAGGTGCATGGTCGGGCGCGAGAGCGACTGTTTGGGCGCCAGTTCTTGGACTGAGTGAAGAATAACCGCGTTAGCGATAAAGGAAGTAAGAAATGCTGCGGATACTCACTAGCCGCGTCTCCACCCTGACCGGAGAACATGCGGTAGACAACACGAAGACTATCCCGACCAGTAGAGTGACCGGCAGAGTCGTTGGACCCTGGCAGTGAGGCTGAGCCAGGGGCCTCGTCATGCGCACCTAACTCGACTTGGATGAATTCGTTGACGACCTCCTTCCATGCCTCTTTACCGATGCTACTGGCAATGACCATTGCATGAGCCCAGAGCTTCTGGTCCAGCGCGTAGACATAAGCCTGCTTCCGCTCACCGCGCATGAGCAAGTCTTCGATCTTGTTAAGTGCAGAGGGCTGCAAGGTTGTAACAGAGATTGGCTGCTCAAAGCTAGAGGTGACAGCGCCGCCAGAATAGATTCCTCCGGACACATCGTTTTGAGGGTCTACCGCTAGCGTCGTAAATCCTGGGGCAGCTGCCTGCCCTGTGGCGGACTCGGCGAGTCGTGGCACGAGCACAGACCGAACGGCGTTGTCCACGGTGGGACTAAAAAGACGTCAGAAAAGGTTCAATGAAAGAAATGAAACACCCACGATCCCGAGAGCTTGCCTTCGTTCTCCACCATGATCTTCAAGAGGTTGATGAGCACCAATTTTGCCTCTGCCGTTCGGCGATCTGCAGCATTGAGGTAACCCAGCCCTTGGTTGATCTCGGACGCTCGGGTCTCGAGATACTGCACGATTCGTGCTTTCTTCGTCTTCGCCTGGGAAGTTGCCGTGGAACGCAGACTGAGAGAAGAAGTTCCTGGATCAGCATACAATGGCCCAGGATAGTCTGCTTCAGACTCGCTGAGAGCAGATTTGGGAAGCAACTTGTTCAAGGTCTGTATCTTGACAGACGTGGTGTTCCTAGTGCTCAGAGCGACATCGAATCCTGTGTTTAATGATGCTGCTCCATGGAAGCAAGTGACAAGGCGGCCTCCGAAACCGAAACTGAAAACAGGGGCCCTAGCCGATACCCTTGCCAGGGGGTCATCCGCTCCAATGAGCGATGGGGAGGGCGCGTATGCGTTTGAAACCACGGGCGGAGACGCAAGCTGGGATGCATAGTGTTGCGCTGCATAAGGTTGGGGAGTTGGTTCTGCATTAGTCGCTGGTGCCGTTGGGGCATAGCTCGTGGACCGGGATGGAGCATAAGGGTCATACGTCTGGGTCGTCTGCTTAGGAGCGTAGGACTGAGGTGGAGGGGCGTAGGGAGAAGACGTGTGCGATGCTGGAGGAGAGGAAGGTACTTGATTGATGTGATGGATATCCGGCGAAGCGACCGGGGATTCTACGCGAGGAATCTCCGTCGACAAGGATCCATCTTCATCCCTAGGCCAAGTAGTCGGGACGTAAAAATCGGGTACGGGCTTCTTCCCGTTTACCAGGCCGTCTGCATCCGTTTCCTTTTTCATGGGAGGCGGGGGAGGCATGGC
Organism: Coprinopsis cinerea okayama7#130; assembly: GCF_000182895.1. NCBI lineage: Eukaryota > Fungi > Basidiomycota > Agaricomycetes > Agaricales > Psathyrellaceae > Coprinopsis > Coprinopsis cinerea. The sequence goes on along the minus strand of NW_003307543.1, from coordinate 1,499,919 downwards.
CGACTCAGACGTGATTTCATCGGTTTCTCCTGGCGCCGCGATAGATGCATCTGCCGCTGAACCGGATTGATTTTCTGAGAACTGTGCACCGTCTTCAATACCGCCTGATTCGCTTGCTTCAAAGGAAGTTGGAACTCCATAGGGCTGCGGCGGGTAGGATGAAGTAGTAACCTCCTCAATGTAGGTGGAAGTATGCAGCGGGTTTGTTGCAGATACGGAATTGTGCCGCCCGTGAGAACTTGTCCTACTGTGCGTTGCTTGAGCAGCCTTCGGAGGGGCATAATCAGGTGTTTGTGTACGAGGAGCAGCCTTCGGGGGGCCGTGGTCAGGCGTTTGTGTACGAGGGATAGCTCTAGGAGGGCCTTCGGAGGGCGTTTGTATGCGAGGGGCAGCTCTGGGAGGGCTGTAGTCTGGCGTTTGCGTACGGGGAGCTGCCCTGGGAGGCCCATAATCGGGGGTTTGGGTGCGAGGAGCAGCTCTGGGTGGTAGTACATAGTCAGGAGTCTGCATCCGGGCAACTGCAGGCGGAGGCGCATGTCCATAGCCAGAGGGTGGGCTTTTGGCCGGGGGAGGTGGTGGTGGTGCCGCCCTGGCCGTTGGCGGCTCCCCATACTGGGTGTAATTCGATGCTGGCGGCGGTAAAGGGTGACCTTGGTGCGCGGCGAACTGATTGTTTGCATAGAAGGGAGATGGCGGAGGCATGGGTTGCACTGGCTGATACGCTCCATATGCTCCATAGCTATTCGATGCTTGACGAGTGGGTTTGCGGGTCGTCGTTGGGAACGGTGGATCGTAAGCATTTACAACCTTTGGCCTGCTTACCGGGACCTTTGGAGCTGGGGGCGGGGGTGCTGTGACCTGGGCTACAGCGTTCGCAGGGGCAGGAGCTGTCGCATAATTGGTCGGTGCATAAGGCGAATAAGAGTTCGGAGCAGGTTGCGAATAATCATTCGGGTAGTACGACGTCGGCTGGTTCGTTGCGGGGGCTACAGAGGGTGGTGCATATCTATCCGCCGTTGACACCTGGATTGTTGCGGGGATTTGGGCTGGAGCAGCGGGTGCGTACGGCTGGTAAGTGGATGGCTCGTATGCTGATTGTTGGCCACCGATTGTCGTTCCTTTGCAAAGGTTACACAAAGGAGTCGATAGTTCAAAAAAGAAAGAACGCACCCGTCTGGACCGTATGGTACGAGGACGTTTGCTGGTATTGGTACTGGTGAACCTCATTGACCACGTCAGTCTGCGTCCACGAAGCGCCCGTCGTCGCCGACTGGTACCCAACAGAAGAATGGGTTTCATATGTACTCTGTTGATAATTTGTCGCCTGTTCTTGAGGTGTCGAATCCAAGAAATTCGATTGGTCGTCCGGGAAGAGGTCATTGGGTGCCGAGTCGTTCCCTTCAGCGCTGGCGTCGGTGCCGATGACTGCAAAGGGGTCCGCAGACTCTTCCGCTGAGCCAAAGAGAGAAGCTGCTGCTTCAGGTACGTCGCTCATGCTGTCCTTTGTACCGCTAAACTGGACGTCCAAAGCTCAGCGAAGAAGCCGGTGACGGAGTATCCAGAGTCGCACAAGGCCAGCGACCGCGATGTGTTTGGATAGATTTGGGGTAATTCCTTTTTCGACACGTCAACCTCGATGAATTGGCGGATCACCGGGCAGTTTAGCGTGAGATGTGGACAAGTCAAGAAGTAAGTTAATTCGAGGGTATAGATTACAAGACAGCGAGATGTGGTCCCAGTTAGTTAGTCTGTGATAGTTAGTCTTGTGAAGGCAACAAAGCGACAGTACAATATAGGCAACTTCAATACACGCAGCGCACAGATAGGTGGAGTATACGGTGTAATAATAGTGTTACAAACGCCCAAACCAGATTAGAAGGCATATCAAGAAAGAGGGTATAAGTGGCATATAGCGAAGTCATATAGCGAAGTTAACATCGGAGCTCTTCCAGCCCCTGCAATATTTGTTGAACTAGACGAAGTTAGAACCAAAAGTTAATCGAGCGCGCGAGATCCCACTCACTTGATGCCATCTGTTTCGCCCGCGCTTTGCCTGCGGCGCGGACATTCGATAGCTGGCATTTGGTTGCCATCGAGAGAACAGTGCGCTGAGGCTCCTCTGCCAAAGTCAGCGCCTTTTGGAGGACGTAGTCTGTGAAGTTGGTTTGCATTTTTGTTGGTCCGGATACGACGAGTGAAATGACTTACTCCCATATTGATCGTTCATCAATTGCCAGACACCTTTAGGAAAGCCTTTGACCGTCGTCAACATCTCTTCGATGATAGCGTGACGAATTAGTGGAGGGGCATGGGTCAGAGCCTTTTCGAGTACGTTTGATGCATATTTGTGTCGCGCTAGCCGGAGAACCCTTCCCCGAATCTGATGGAAGATCTCCTCCTTCTCGGAGGTCTTGCCATCCTGAAGGATGTGCTGGATGACATAGTTCTGTGACTCGTAAATGAGAAAAGTATGGTGTCAAAATTCCACCACTTACCCCAAACTGGTCGCAGATCATCTCCAAGATGAACGGTTTCAACTCTTGGAGTAAAGGCTGCACGGCTTCGAAGGGCAGGTGCTGAAGGCAGCGTTGAAGCACGCGGCAACCATAGTTATCTCGGGCAATCTCGACGGCCCTCCCATGGAAGGCATCAACGAAAGTCAGGTATCGAGCTGGTACAACTTGCAAAATTTTTTGAACGACCTGGAAACCGGACGAACGTCAGACCGAAAGGAAAAGAAACTGGCAACGAGGGTCACGGACATGGTTGCCGTTCGGGTCCTTGACTAGAGTTAAGATATGCGGTTCCGCTTCGAGGACAATTTGACCGCGAACATGGTTTGGAACAACGTCCAAGACCTAAAAGACCCAGCTGTGAGTGCACTCGGTCTCTTGGATGGAAGGACATAGACTGACCTTCTGGATGACCCAGCACCCATAGGCATCTTGCGACACCTGCACGACGTGACCCTGGAGAGCGGTGGCAAGTTTCACCCTTTGTGCTTCCGAGCCCCGGTCCAATAATTTCTGAACAACCTGCACTGGTGTCAGTGATATATCCTGAGCTGGAGAACTCGCCAAATACTCACATAATTACCACACGCGTTGAAAGAAATGGTGAGTAAGTCATCCGACGCGACTTCGCTCCAGATGAGATCCAAGGCGTCAGTGTCAGCATCTTCTATTACTTGCTGGATAAATCGAGAGGCGCGTTGGTCTCGCGAGAACTCCGCTATATGGCCCCTAACGTCCTGCAGAAATGTGAGACGACCAAACTGACGTCACCATCAAAGTTGCTTACCTTCAACTCCCATCTCTTCTTCAAATTGGTTTTAAATTCCAAGAGTAACTTGCTGCACCCAGGTTGAAGGAGTTCTGAAGGCTGTGCTTCAAGCTCCTTGGGCGGTGGCGGCAGCATGGGCGCTTGCCGAAGGAGAGTTGGCATCTCAGGGAGTATCGAAGGAGACTGTCGGATATGATGAGCATATACATATAACGATTGAGCATTGAATGAGTGCTTACACCATCGACCTGGATGGGAGGTTGAATGACAGGTGAGAGAGCGTTCGAAGCCGGAAGGAAAGGCAATCCTTGCCCCGCCATTGGACTCGGATGCATGTGGGGAGGTCGAGGTGGTGGTGGAGGAGGAGACGGCAAAGCGAAATACGGCGGCAATGGAGACAGGACTTGATAATGCATCGGAGGTGAAAAGGGGGGTGAAGGGCAAGCTTGTGGTGGTGGATGTGGGGGCATCGGAAATGAAGGCATGTGACAGTGGGTAGGTCGGTACATCGGCTGCTGTGGAAAAGGCTGGCATTGTGGAGGAGGAAATGGCGGAGGGTAAGCGTGGCCATGAACAAAAAAGGGCTCAGGCAGTGGTATGAACCTCGGAGGCGGGGGAAGGCTGTGTATATCGGGAACAAAGTGTACCACAGGCGGACAGGCTTCTCCGGGTTGAAAGTTCACCTTCAGTTCCGCATCAATAGGGAGGCACTCTGCAGCGGAAAGTAAAATACATATACAGACCAGGGACTTTGTTGGAGGCGCTCGCTGGTATGGTGGCGGCGGGATATAAGGCAGCGGGGCCGTCACAACGGGAGCGTCATTGAGTGTAGCGAATACGGGCGGCGAAAGGGGTGGGATCGAGCTGAAAGAAGGACTCTGGAAGGGATTTAAGCAAAGGTCAACGAACACATCGAAGTGTCGTACCGAGTCTGGAACGCCCTCGCTGGGCTTTTCTTTCGGTGGGATGTCGCCGAATTGGAGGAGTGGCATATTGGAAGGGCTCGGGTCTACCGCCTAAATAAAACGACGCGCATTAAAAAAGAAAGCATCTACTTGACGCGTGAAATAGCTCACCAATGACGATGATATAACGAACGACGTGATTTAGAAAGAGTGACCGAGGATTGGCACGTTTTTCAAGAAAACACTTACGATATTTCGGATAGCCTGCAGACATGAGCTCCAAATTGTATGCCGTTGATGTGCCGCAGATCTCACAAATCGCGTCGGTGTCGCGACGACGGAAGACAACGAGAGAATGGTATGCAAAGTGGGTGAAGTGGCAGTGGGCAAGAGGATTGGAGTAGGTGGAATGCGTCCGGCGTATCAAGGCTAATATATCGACTGAATGGGAGCAAGCGGGGGTAGTTCCAATTCCATTTGGGCGAAGATTGGGGACGGCACGCAACTGGAAACGGAACCAAATCGATCTCTGCTTACCGAAAAGAGCGGCTCCATCGCTGCGTTTAATTCATGTTTCCGAGTCGTTCAGGTCCCCGTTGCTTTGGCGGTTCTTGGGACTATTCCAAATCGGGCCCTCAATATTTCTTGCTCCTCACGTTGCACGCAAGAAGAACGCAAGAAGAAAAATTATAGCCCGTGTGGATTTCGCTTCTCTCCTACATCGAATATTCACCTCCATCACAGGTGATTAGCTGAAAGACAGTCATTTAAAGTTGCACGTACCGATCGCAAATAGCCCCTCCCTATGTGACCTGGGGAGTAGTGAGTCTTCATCGCGCTCAGGGACGCCCTGCAGTGGAAGAAATCCTGCCGTGAGAGCGAACCTAGCCTATTTTGAGTAGTCTCCTCAGGTTCCTCGGATCGAGATTTAAATCTGAGAATTTTGATTTTTGATATTCCCAACATATACCAAGCAATTTGGCAGCATGTGGGCACCAGAGCCTTTTGATTCGGCGACCGGCTCATGGTCGATCTGTGCCAGCAATGTGCTGTAAGTCTTTCATGCTACCTTTCCGATTGTAGGCGCTATAAGCGTCTTTGAGATGGATGTCACTGTGCAAGATCGTTTCCCAAGTGTTACTGAAGGACGAGATAGTCAGTTTTTATGCAAATGATCCAAAGACGTTCACCGTATGTTCAAGGACCGATGTTCCTGGTATTGAAGCCGCCCGGGGAATTTGTTGCGATGGCCGATTGATATGTACATAGCAATTATGGAAAGTGACGACTTTGGTCGGATGATTGGCTGGACACGGTTTACGCTGGTTTACGTCAAGAATTGCAGGATCCAATCCGCCAAATGAAGGGTCCTCCTGGGGTATGAGCCGTAAGGTTTTCTTCATTATAGAAACAAGCGATAAGATGATCGAGGTATTGTAAGATAAGCAATATAGCGACGAGACGACAAAGCTGCGAACGACGTGGTGTGGTGTGGCGGACATTTTTACCGAGAGTTAAAAAACCAAGATGCGCGTTTAGCTATCAAAGGTCGGTCAGTATAGGGTAATACATTTGAGGAAGACTTAAAAAATACTCACATGCTCTGAATCGAGGGTAAGAAGAATTCCAAGATTAGCTTATGATCGGGCATACAGATAACATAACACTCACCCTCCTTCCTCGTTCTGCAATCTGGCCAAAGGATTGGCCGACGGAACGGCTGTTGCAATTGGGCTGCCTGCAGGTACACTTCCTCCACCACCCCGTAGAGGCTTAGCGATACGACCAAAGTTCAACGGCGATGCCGTGGCCGCTTTGGATGCTAAAAACAGAATGAGAACGACGAATACTAAATGCGGTTAAGATTAGCTCACCTCGTGCTTGATCTAGCCGCTCCTTGACTGCTTGGAGTTGCGCTTCGAATTTCTGATTCTGAACAGATAATCTCCTATCTGCGTCCTGAAGAAGAGCCTCCAAATTCTGAATGCGCTCGTTTCGAGCAAGTAGCTTCCGCTCGGCAATACCTGCCTCCTTCTTCAAAGCGGAATTCTGGTCGACGAGCTGGAGTGACAGTTGAGCCATAGTGATGTAGAGCAAGAAAGATAATGACGCACTTGTTTTTGAACCAATGTCAGCTGTTCGAGGTTACGTTCAAGGAAGGCCATCTTCTTCTGTTGGGCCTTGCTGTTGCTATTTCGGATGACATTGTTATATTGCTCCTTGATCTCATCGAGCTGGATCTCCAATTCGACAACCTGGGAAAGATGAGGCGTTCAATTTTTTTTCTTGATACGCACTCAACCTCGCAGATAAACTCACCTTTTCACATCGGTTCTGCAAGTCCCGCATTAACGACTTCTTTACACCATCGAATTCCGCCAATTGAATGTTGATAGCCTTGCGTGTTCTCTCGAGATCTTGAGCACTCTCGGCGAGGTTCTTTCCGCCCTCAATACCAGCCGATGTCACGGCGAAAGCGCGCTGGGAGAAAGGGGCAAGAGGTGTTTGAAAATGCATTCAATTCAAGCAACCGTGACACGGGGCCTACCTTGAGCTCCTCGTTGACGCTCTTTAGTGTATCGATGGAGGCGTTAAGGTTACGGATTTCGTTATTTCGAAGCTCCAATTGCTGTTTCAAATCGTTGACTTCATTCTGTTGGGCTTCTCGCTTCGCGTTGTATTGCGCCTCAAGTTTGGCCTGTCACATCAATTAACGACATGTTTTGACGACCCTTTGTAAAAGGACCAACCTTAAGGTCAGCCACCGCCTCCGCGGTGTCCGCATTACTGGTCTCCTCATCTTGAATGGTTTTCTCTGGCAGTTATGTTAAGGCGAGCGGAACGTAAGGTGATGTAATACCAGACACGCACCCAAGAGCTCCTCATACTCCGCCTCCAGACTGGTAATTCGGTTCTCCAATTCGTCTTTCCTTCTCACGAGCAAATCGTTCTCCTCCTGAGATTGTCTAAGCTTATCGACAGTCTCCTTGAGTAGCGCTTGACCCTCAGATAGCTGTCGACGAATTGAAGTGAGGTCCTCTGACGTGAGGGGCTCCGCCGAATCAATGGTATCGAGCTTGATGAGAATTTGTCGTAACTGATCGTCTTTGTCGGAAAAGGCGCCCTATCAGGAGCATCACATTGAGTGAGTATTTCAAATAGTGCAATTCTGGGATACACACAGAATCGAACTTGGCCATCATGAGAGCCATCTTCTCTTGCTTGCGCTTCTCTTTATCCTCAGCAGAGGAATCCTTCTGATTGGCTTTGAGGTCGGTCAACTGCTTGCGAACCTCCTCCAACTCATTCTTGATATCCTGGTTCTGCTCCTTGAGGATGTCGATTGTAATGATACCCTCCTTGTTGTCGTAGCCGAGTCGCTCGACTTGGAGCCTCAACTCGTTGAGTTGACTGGACATTGCTTGGTTCTCCTACATGGGACATGAGAAACTACCGGGCATGAAAGCGGTGACAGCCTGACCTTGTTCACAGCTGCCTCTTGATCCTTAAGGAAGGCGAGCTCCTCCTTGAGTTCCTTGACCAACTTCTCGGCGGCGGCCAGGGCACTCTCCTTCTCCGCCAAAGCATCGGATAGTTCGTTCTCGCGCCTGAGGAACTCTTCCCGTTCGTCCTTGTCAAGCCCGATGACTGTTGGTGTTTGAGGTCGGCTGTCCAAGTCTTTGAGGGACTCGACGGCTGGGTTCACAGGTGTCATACTGCGCGACGTAGATGTCGACAATGAAGCCGAAGGCGAAGGGGATACCGAGGGCTTCTTGGTGGTTGCAGCAGGAGCTGCAGCGGCGCCCTTGCCCGGCATTGCCCATTCGCTCTCCTCAACCTTTCCGCCGGATCTCCAGATAGCGAGCTCTGCCTCGAGCGCTGCGATGTAAGTCTTGAATGAATTGTTGGCGACCTGCGCTTTGGCGAGAAGGCCCTTGAGTTCGAGAGGTGAAAGTTCGGCATTGACACGAGCGCTGTTCTTGATAGATTTGGCACGGATACCGAAACGCAGAGTGGATAAAGTTTCCGCTTCGTTGTAGGATGAAGGAGAGCAGTTGATGATGAGGGTTGTGCGAGAGTTTCCTCCAAGTGATTCTTGCAAGATCCGTGTGAGCTTTGAGTCACGGTAAGGGATGTGCTTGGCCTGGACAAATGCGGTCAGAACTACATATGTCGGACTTCGAGGGGGATGGGGAGGTTACCTTTCCGTCGGTGAGGGCGTTAATAACCATACCGAGCGCAGAAAGCGACTTGTTGATCTTCTTCGCTTCTTCTAGTGTTTGGCCGGAAGCGCCTGTCTTGCCGACTTTCTCTGAACCTGCCAAATCTACGAGGTAAAGGTTACCGGTCTTAATCGCGCCAGTCTCGGTGTTGCGTTGCTGTATAGAAATGAGGAAGATGGAATGGGACCGTGAAGATTCCGCGTTCATGTCTGAAGGCAAATTTATTAGTGGCTGGGATATTGGAAGAGGAGCAGAGGGCTCACTTGTCGCTGTAACCACACGAGCATTGCCGCCAGTTCTCATGATTTCGTAGACCTCTTGGGCACTGCTCACGTAGTAATCGGAAAGGTTCTTCACATAAACACCCTTCGACTTCTCTTCGTGAACCTGAAGATTGTCGTTTTGCGCTGCGCATAATCAGTTGCGTGGATTGTAACGCTGGCGATCGATAACATACGTGCGAGAAGATCTCGGATTCGCTCGAGGTAGATCTCCATGTAGGAGACCTTGACGAGGTATTCCAAATGCGAGTCACTTTCGACGATAGACTGGAAGATCTGTTCGGTTATACGAGGGATAATACCCTTCAGCTCGGGATCATCGATGTCAGAGCCCTATGGATGGATGAATTTCGTCAGTGGTCCTGAGACCAGTAACAAGGCTCCCGCACACACCATCATGGTGAACGTCTTTCCACTACCCGTTTGACCATAGGCGAAGACCGTGCCGTTGTATCCATCCAGAACGTCTACGAAGGGTGATGATTAAGGTAATCCAGAGACCATCTTCATCTGGAGGACGAACCTTTCACGATGCTAAGGGACAGTGGTCGTGATGAGTGCACGACGCAAGCGAACTGAAATTAACTCACTCCTTTACACCGTACTCGAAGATCTCATTCTGTTTCGTGCCCATAGGGAAGACTCGATCGAATGTGAAGCCATCTTTCTCTGGACCTGTCGACAACTGGGCCGATTTCATAAAGATGGTCTGGAGGTTGTCACTGAAGGACACGACCACTTCGCCTCCCTCACGCTCCTCGATCTTGTTGACAGGCCGAAACCTGAATCAGGATCATTAAGAAGAGTTTGCGGTCGAAAGAGCGCGCGTCCTCACCTACAAACGACCTTGATGTTGTTCGAGCTCGCCATCGTTACGGGGAGGCGACTGCCAACGACGAGTGAATAAGGTCCTCTGGTTGTCTACGGCGCTCTCTAAGCCGATTTCGTGCTGATCACTCGAATGTAGTTGTGTCGTGTCGCTGTGGCCGGGGAACGATGGATGAGGTTAACGACAAAGAGGAGCCGACCAAGTTTGGCCGCTGCCAGGCTCAAAGCCGCAGGTTCGCGACACCGCATTGTCCTCATTTATTTTTCCGACCCCTAACTTTTAAACCAGCCTTCTATCTCGATGCACAGTCAGAAATAAGGTCAAACGGCTACATTACGAAGGTATGATTGAGGAGCGCGAATAATATACAACAGTCTAGAATAAACGTAAGCCTTTTGACTGACTGTTCATAGAAGTACATAGTGACTATGCAATAAACGTCTAAATTGAGGAAGGGAATCTCCTGGATCAGGGGGAGATCACTCATCGTCGTCGTCGTCGTCATCGCTATCGCCTGATGCAGGTATTGGAGCGGGTCTGGAAGAAGAGGCGACCGGTCGTCGGGGAGCCTCTTCTTCTCTCTGAGCAGCGTCGGCAGCGTCAATCCATTCAGAGTATATGTCGACTGGTTCTGTGAGATCTGGAACATTGGCGATGAGGGGCACCGGATTATGCTGAGATTACTGGAAACTCACGGTTTACTTTGCTTTGGTATCGTTGATCACAGACTTTGCAGACTAGCTGGGCGACGCCTTCCTTCCTATCCATTCGGACGGTCACAGACTTTTCATGGTGGCAGAATAGGCAGGTAAAGGTGGTGTCTTCAAGAACAAGGTTAGATGGCGTCAGAGTATATTTAAGGAGCAAATAACATACCGAGAGGTTCTTTCCGCCTAGCAGGAGCTGGCTTTCTTGAAGACTTTTTCCGTTTGCCCATGGTCGTAGACAAGCTGAGCTCGGGAACAGGCCGTCACGTATGTAATTTGAGGGGCTTTCCAAAAGTGGCACTGATGACACGTGATCTGACGCGCCGTTGAACGCGGTCTGTTTAGAGCCAAGTCCCGTCTCTCTCACCGTAATCGAACTCGATTCGCCGCCTCCGTTATGGCTACTCGACGCCCAGCGTCGTCCCGTTCGAGGATGCCGCCTCCAGCAAACCCACCAATACGCTCACGATCAGTCTTGTCAAAACCGATTTCACAGCCGCCGTCATCGTCCAGCAGCGAGCTGGGCGATTCAGCTGCGAGCCGAAACCAAGAGGGGGGAACCAATATCCAAGTCGTCGTTCGATGTCGTCGTCGCTCAGATCGTGAAATTCAAGAGAACTCGCCTATCATTGTCACCTCGGCTGGAGCAAAGAGCAAGGAAGTGTCGATCGAGACGGGCTCTGGAAGTTCAAGCTTGGGGGTCGTCACAATGCCGCCAACTAGAACATACCCTTTCGACCTCGTTTTTGGCCCCGAAGCAGATCAAGCAATGGTTTATCATGAAGTTGTCAGCCCTATGTTGGAGCAAGTCTTGCAGGGTTACAATTGCACCCTATTTGCATACGGGCAAACAGGGACAGGTAAAACGTGAGTCTGACTGGTTCTTCATCTTGCCTCGAAACTGAGATTTTCCCAAAGCTACACTATGCAGGGTGATCTTGCGCGAACACCTATGGGAAATCCCTCTGCCCATGCTGGCATGATCCCCAGAGTCCTATTCCGCCTCTTCCATCAACTGGAGACCTCCAGCGCCGACTACAGCGTGAAGATATCGTTCGTCGAGCTGTATAACGAAGAGCTTCGCGATCTCCTGGCCTCTGAGCTATCTGCACCTAGTGGCTCTACACAACCGATGGGCATGGCCTCCAAAGACAAGCAAGGAGAAGGCGGTCTGAAAATCTTTGACGACTCGGGGAAGAAAGGGGTTTTCATTCAGGGACTCGAGGAAATTGCTGTGAAGGACTCCAGGGATGCACTTGCTCTCCTCGTCAAGGGCAGCGAAAGGCGGCAATCTGCAGCAACCAACTTCAACGAACATTCCAGTCGCTCCCACTCGGTGTTCTCCATCACCGTCCACACCAAGGACACTTCTTTTGGGGAGGACCTTCTCAAAACCGGTAAGCTCCATCTCGTTGACCTTGCGGGCTCGGAGAACATTGGTCGCTCGGGTGCCGAAAACAAACGCGCAAGAGAAGCCGGTATGATTAACCAGAGTCTTCTCACTCTTGGTCGTGTCATCAATGCCCTGGTGGACAAGGCACACCACGTACCCTACCGGTCAGTCTTCCCCATTCTGTAAGACATACGTTGCGACTCACAGCTTTCTCAGAGAATCGAAACTCACCCGCCTCCTCCAAGATTCTCTTGGTGGCCGAACCAAAACCTGTATCATTGCCACAATCTCTCCTGCTCGCTCCAACTTGGAGGAGACCCTGTCCACCCTCGACTATGCGCTTCGAGCCAAGTCCATCAAGAACAAACCCGAGCTTAACCAGCGAATGACACGCAATGCCCTGCTGAAGGAGTACGTCGCAGAAATCGACAGACTGAAGGCTGACCTCCTTGCCGCTCGAGAGAAGAACGGCTTTTACATATCTGAAGACAGCTGGAAAGAAATGGAGACTAAACGGGAGATGCGTGAAACCGAACTCGTGGAAGCCAAGAAACAGGTGCAAATCGTAGAGGGACAATTGCGGAATGTGCAGGAGGAATACGACCAGAGCATCGGGCTTCTTATGCAACGAGAGGACGAGCTGAAGCAGACCAGGGGCCAGCTCAGCGCTGCGAAAGAGAAACTGGCCCAGCAGGAGAAGGACTTGCAGGCGACCAAAGTCGCATTGAAGGAGGAAGAGCTGGTTCGGAAGGCCTATCAAGATTCGGAGAGGAACCTCAACGGTATTGCCACTGGTTTGAAGTCGACGGTGACTCAGAGTACCAGAGACGTAGAAGGACTCCATGCCAAACTTGGTGAGTGGCTCCTCCGGGCTAATGATATTGAACTGACAACCCAATATCTAAGAACGCAAGAATGCTGTCCTTTCTTCCAACAGGAGAACCGTCAATAAATACGGCAAAGAAACCCTCTCGTCCGCCAATTCCGTATCGACTTCTATCGACACCTATGTCTCTGCCGCCGCCGACGTCCACCACAACCTTGCCAACAAAGCAGAGGAGATCATCGCATCCGAAAGCGAGTCACTATCCAACAACCTCCAGGCGCTCGAGAAACAGGGCGATGCCAATCGACATCTGTTCCAAAGGATGGCAGAGGACGACGAGGCTGAAACAAGAGTTTTTGCTGCCCTTGAACAAGATCTGCAGAAGGTCCACTCAGCATTCGAGATGGAACTGACGACATGGAGGACGACCGTCAAGGATGCCCTCCAGGTCTCCTGTGGTGAAATAGGCGCTGCTGTCGAGAAGCACAACGTTGTAATCGAACAATCTGTCGACGCTCTTCAAGCCGCCTTGGATGACATTGTTCGACGTGCGAAGCAGTATCTCCAAGAACAGCGACATATCATCGCCGAAATGAAGGAGTCTGCGGATAGCCACGCTGCATCCGAGATCGCTCGGTTGAAGAAGGAGAACGAATGGCTGTCCAAACTGGTGGATAAGGAGAGGAAGCAAGCCGAAGCTTCGAAGGACAATCTAATTCAGAGGATATCGGGTCTGCTGGGTAACTTCCTTGACGAGCGTGATGCATCGTTACGGGCATCAGTCAAGGACATACAGCAAAAACATGATCAACACGCCGAGTCGAGCGGAGCATACTTTGCACAGCAAGACAAACGGCTGTCGACTGTCGGCGACAAGTCGAAGGTGTTTGAAACGTCCCTACAGCAGGCATCACGGGAGGGCAAGAGGAAACGGGAAGCGGTCGGGGAGGTAAGTTCGCCTTTGGTACGTATCGCGTTATATATTGACGATCCTGCGCAGACGGTCAAGAATACCCAGCAACTACTGGATGCTAGGCTCAGCGAACTGCAAGGCACCACGGGCCAAAAGGTCGAGGGGATGTCTGTATATGTTCGCCAGCATGGACAGCGGATCATGGGCTCCTTGTCGACAAGTAAGTTTGATACAACTTTCCACTTGAGTTTTAGTTGGTTCTAGTACTCAACGTCCCAACCAGGTCTGGAAGAGCAAACACGAATCAAGAGGGCGAGAATCGAGAAGACAGAATCGATACAGGCTGGATTGGAATCGGAACAGGAGCTTGTTCAGTCAACGTTGAACTCGACATATCAGGCTGTCGAGGGCTTCGCATCACAAGTTATCTCGAATGTATGTGCATTAACCCTTTACCTCCGTCTTTCTGTCTGATGCCCTACTCTTCAGGTTGCAACGCTGGAGGACCTTGCCAGCAAACATCAAGAGACGTCGCGTCGCAACATCGACGCGCTACAGAGGACAGCCGGTACAGTCCTCGAGAAGGGTGCGAAGGAAGACCAACCGACCGGCCAGACACCCCAGAAGCGACAGTGGAACTATGTGTCGCAGTGGCAGCTCACCCAGGAACGCGACGAAATCCTCCACGACTGGCGTGTTCAGAATGGTCAACTCCCTGTCCAAGAACCGCAGGACGACTCAGCGAGCGACACGCGAACCCCGCCTCCCGAACTCCCGAAACCCCGTGTCTCATCCGGTGCTGAGAACTCCATCCCCGTTCAAAGACCCATGGAGAAAGAGCGATCTACACCGCCAGTCAAGCAAGAACTTCCCATCAAGACTCGCGAGTCGCTTAAGGAAATGAGGTCGTCTATCCCTGTCGAAACATTGGCAGAATCGAGGAAACGTAACGTGTCGACTCGGTCAAGAAGACAGTGATGAGGGCCTGATTCAGATTTGTGATACCTTCTTTCTACACCGGATATCCTACCTACGTACAGCACCTTACTTAGCATGTATTCTCATTTTTAATTTATCATCCACATGGTCAACTCATTGCCTCAGGGCATGCATGCCCCGACGTGCGCTGGGGCTGGGCCTCAGTGGCCGACCCGTCAATGACGTAACTTTCCTGATGGACATCCGACGAGGATGCTTACAAGCGCCCAGACTTGAACGTATCTTATCATCGCTCTACACCGCTCATACTTTGGCTCCACGTAGGACATGAACGGGAGCAAAATGGCCATCCTGCCGAAGACTGCCCAGAGTCAGAATGAAACGGTATAGATCTATTCTTTGATGGTTTACATGCTACCTACTGCGCCAATACCGCGCTGCTGTAAAAGCGGCCTTCACGGCCATGTACGCGGTGCGCTTGGGTGAGACTACCATGAACTTGCGCTGAGGCTGTGGATCAAGGACCCTGATTCTACAAACCGGTTTTTTCAACATAAAGGCCATCTTCGATAGAGGGCATTAACGAAGCATCGTCTTACTCTCCCTCCCACCAACCACGCGATGTCTGAGAAAGCCCCTCCTCCCTACCCTGAGCCCGCACTCGCCCTTGCACCTATATCTGAGTCTATTCACGCTCCTGCACCGGCACCCGTTCCTCATAGCTCTGGATATGCAGTCCAGGCTCCAGAAGCCCATCCCCAACCTCGAGCCGCACCTGCTCCGGCTGCGAACCTTGGCGCACAATACCAACAAGACCGTGGGTGGTTCTATCCTTTACGCGTAACAACTCTTGCTCATTCCACCCAGGTTTAGCACAGTGTGCCGTCGGTAATCATGACACGACCACCAAATATGGTGCTTGTGGTATCATCTTTGCCATAGTACGTGTTCGCTCCATGCATAGTTATTTGCCTCCTGCTAATCAACCATGTCGACCTAAAGCTTTGCTTCCCAATCGGCCTTGTTGGATTATGGTGCGTCCCTGAAGAAACGTTGTTGGTCCTCGCTTTATTGAACTGGTGGATTCAGCATCGATAGAGAAGAGCGATGCGTTCGCTGCGGTGCCCGTATGTGATCGCGCACCTGCACTACTTCATGACATCTATAGCCATTGGGACTCAATCACGCTCCCCTTACCTTACCCTGCCCTACATCGCCTAATGTTGTACACGCCTGTACCAGTACTTTCAGCTATCACGACAATGTATTGAATCCAAGCTATCAAATGTAACAAGTATATACAGGAATGGATAAGGTAACAGAATAGAGATGAAAGAGTATACGTACATTTAATCGTCAAATTGAGGTTAACAGCTACGGGCATGAATAGAATGTGCAAAAAGATGGCAGTTTACATTCAAACACCAACATCCCAGGGTTCCCACCGCCGAGGAAAACATGATAGTCTGCTGGGTTGCGATGTCACTTCGACGAATTATCAGTCGGTGATTATACTTCTTGCGAGTGCTCTTGTTGAGGTAACTCCGGAGTTGGCAGCAATCGGTTGGCAATGAGACAGGACTTGACCCAGCTCCAGTCCACCAATCTTGAGCGAGGAAGTTCCGGCCACTTATTCTCGGCGGGCGGCGCCCTGGTGACAATGTAGGTGTAGTCATCAAATCCGCGGCTGGCAAAGTCTGGGTTGAGGACTGCCTCGACACTGTCGGCACCCATGGCAAGGATAATGCGAGTGCAGTAATTGATACCATCTTGGAACCCTTGCTCATTGTTGGGGTGCTACACAGAACCCTGTCAGTCGGATATGATTATTCGTCGCACGAGGTTGGTACGCACTGATTTGCCTTTTGGTTGCGGAAAGATGTCATGACCAACGCACAACACCGACGTGCCTTTCATAAGTTTCATGGGGGCAGGGTTGTCCATGATATTAGCCAAGTGGTATGCGCTGGTTCCCCAGTTCAAGTCCACCATCTGGGTAAGGCAAGAATCGTTGTACTGCCCCTGCGGTAGCAAAAAGGGCGGCCAGTCTACATCCTCGTTCTATGCCACATCGTCCGAGTCAATTGAGAACACGACTTGCAAGTGAAGACAGCGTACCTCAGCAGCACAGGTCTCCAACCACTTAAGCGACAAACATGGGATTCCCAGTCCGAGGGCCATCAGATATTTGGGCTTCTGGTTGGCACCATCCGCGAGAAGGAACAAGCGACAAATGTCCTTGCGGTTGAGTTCAACATCCTGCTTCTTGATGACCCATCTCTTCCCTGCTTCTTGCCATTCACCCGTCATATTGAAAAAGGAAACCAGATCTTCCACGATGATGGCACCGGTTTTTTGGCTGGCAGTCATGAACGACTCCTTGTTCTGGCTGGCGTTGTTTACACTCGAAGTCAGGACTACAGCTGTCTTCCAGAGAACGTTGGTGCCTTGGGATGGAGACTGCTGGCCATGGACGTTATCCAGATAAGGTTGGATCAATTCCGGATCGACCATGCGATCCTTCCACTTTACGTTTATCGTCGTGGGAGAGATCCGAATATCCTTCACAGGCAGTTCCGTTTCCCCTTGAGGTGTACGGACAGTGATTAGCCCCTTGGCGAGCTTATCGACATTGGTGACCGAGAAAAAGACCTTGGACCCTCCATAGCACACCTCGTCGTCAACTCGCAGATCGGCAAGGCGCATTTGTTCGATGGAGAGGTGTGCTTCGTTGTTGTCATCGAATTTTACGACCCAATGGGTAGGATCTTGGTAACACTTGACAATGCCGGGGTACCAATAGCCGTCTGGTTGCCAGTGAGCGAAAACGCGGGTGGCATTGGGATTTCGTTTGGCAGAGCGAAGTAATTTGGCCATCCTGTCGTGGTCTTTGCCCTTGTCCGCCTTAGGTTGTGCGGCCTGTCGCTTGGCTTCGCGTTTGGCGACTGCCTTCTGCCCTGCCTTGGCGTTGCCACCGCGTTTTCTCTTGTTGCCTCTGGACGGGCCACTAGGCGCAGGTGTCGATTCCACTTCGCCGCCTTCAGGGCCGTCGCCGCCTCCCTCCTCGTCGGTTGCCTCGACCTCTTCTTCATCTTCCAAAGGCTTCCGGCCTTTGGCTGCCGGTGCCCTCGCTGCCTGCTTCTTTCCTTTGGCCTTCCGCTTCCCAGCAGCTGGGGCAGGGGTAACCTCTTCTTCGGGAATGGATGAAGGGACGACACCAGTCTCCCATGAACGATTGGCGATGTTGGCCTTCTTCTGCATACCACGCGTCGTGACGGCTGGAACGGGTTCGGGTTTCTTCCTCGCGGTTCTTCCTGTCTGGGCGGGTTTGGAATTCGATGGCTAGACGCAATGGATGAGAACAAGCGCAAGGTAGCTTGATGAAAGGACGCACCGGCTTCACACCCTCTTCTGTGGCTATTGATTTGGCCTTTCCTTTGTTTGCAGTTTTTGCCACATTTTTCGTTCTCTTAGCGTTGCTCGCCAAAGGGATATCGTCTTCTTCGGATTCCTGTTCCCGCTCAATCGCCCGTCGCTTGGTTGGCCTCTCATCGGAATTGGTATCCGACTCTTCCTCTGACTCTGAGGAGGGAACCACAACGTTACTGCCCTTTGACTCTGGTTTCTTGTTCTTGGGAGCATGCGCCGGGCTCTCTTCTTCATCGCTCTGCATCTCGACATCACTTGCAGGCTTTTGCGGACCAAGGCGTTGAGCCTCAGAATCTGGTACAATGTCCATGGCATCATCCGAGCCGACATCCTGTACACGGGATCCACTGACGTCCGCTGGAGGTGGGACCGGGCTTGAAGGCGCTGGAGGCGGCACATAGTTTGGCTGAGTTTCCTCCCAGTTGGCTTGACTAAGGTTATTTCGTTGAGTAGGGTCGAGCAAGTTGTAATAAGGGAGCGCAGGACCGGCGGAGGTGGTAGTAGACGGGACGGCAGGAGGCTGGGGTGGCTGCTGCTGAACTTGGGGACCTCTGTAATTATTGTAGCGATATCGATTGCCGGGAGGTACAAGGCCAAGCAGTGAGCGGGGGCCGACGTTATTAGGCTGAGCGGATTGCACCGAGGGACCGGTTGTGGTATGGGCTGTGGCATAGTGAGACGCCCCTGCAACAGTCGTTGGCTCGTCTAACTGGGTTGCAACTTCATCCACGACTTGAGTAGCCGCCTGGGTCGCGACCCACTCGGAGGTGTTCTCTGACTGCTTTTCAGGTTCGGCTGGCACGGGTGGTCCAGGGACGAAAAGGGAAGCCCCCAGGCTGGATGGCGGGTCGCTGTCGGAGTCGTAATCGTCAACCAGTTGTGTCGCTTCTTCATTGGGATGGAGCTGTTCGGCGGAGTGATCTTGGGAACTTGCTGAATTGGTGGGTGTCGACTCCACAAGAACATTGCCTTGCAACTCCGCAACGATGGGCCCACCACGTCGGGGCATTGTGTATCCCAGCCCCGAGGAGGAGCTCGAGACATTGCGCGCCATGGAAGACGCGCCAACTCTGTTAATGGGGACCCTGAATTGCTCGTTGGTGGCTATGAACACGTCGCGCGGGTGCGCAAATGGATCATGAGCGAACGAATCTTCAGCTCGGATCGGGGACTTTGTAGGCTTTCGACTTGATGATGCCACCGAGTTGCTGGGTTTCTGGCGCATCGAGGACTTGAGCGACTGTTTCACCGAGTTTGACGGTGATTGTAGAGAAGACAGTGCGATAGGTCTCGCGTTCGGTGTCCTGGACTAACAAAAACTCGGTCGGTCGAAACAAAGAGGTAATAAGAGCTAAAACGCACTTTGCTGTGCGAGACTGAGTGGCTTGCTTTGTTGTGGCCACTTTTGCTAATGGAGGGAGTTGCCTGGCCTTGCACAGCTCTAGATCCCCCTTCTACTTGCTGTATCTCCGCTGCCCCCACTGGTGCTTGGATATTCTCTTTCTGTGATCCTCCATTGTGATCCTCCATCGTTAGGTCCGTTTCGGTCTGCGTAGTTGCTAATCCGTGAAAATGATACGTTGGTATTGAAGTTGAAATGCGAGAAGAGTTGTGCGAGTCGACCGAGATGTCGGCTCCCGCTGGTTGCACGGCAGTTGGCTTTGAGGAGCCCTTTGAAGGCAGGCCTGGGCTGGGAGATTTTCGGGGAACAATGTCTAGCAGCAGTTGGGTTGCCTGGCTTTCTTCAACATCGCTGAAAACGCAAATTCAATTGGCAGTAAAATAAGGGTTGGTTAACTTGCGTACCTCAGCTCGCCATCAAACGCGTCCATCCTGGCTCTGTGAAAGCGTGCCACGCGTCGGTCCTTATGAATCAAGGTTTTGAAGTGCAGATTAAACTGGACGCTCGCAGGTGTTTGATGTGTTAGCGTCCTCCGCTGTCTATCCGTCCAAGCCAATGGGCTACCCGTGTGGAGAACGTCAAGCTAGGAAAACGGCGTCAAACCTCGTCATGTGAGATGCTGGAGAGGAGCATACCTGCCGGCTTACTTGTCAGACTCTTCTACACTCCTAAGTCCTCTTTACCAAAAGCCTCAGGTGCGCGATGGTGCTGGAACGAGTTGCGACGCACTCATGCGCAGACCGTCGACGACTCGGAGGGTCACGTGATAGTCACATGATGATTGAGCAGTCCTACCTTCTACAGAGGAGATCGAGACGTGAGCGGAAGTAGTTCAAGCCAGTTTACAGCAAATAGAGTTGCTAGAGGCGCCCTTTAGTGTACATCCCGGTACTCACCCAACCTGTAAGTGACAGGAGGTGGTACCTCATTGCTCTTTCCTCGGCCAAGGCTTTGCCAATAGCATTTGCTAATGCATTACTCTGGATATACGGTATTGTAAAGGCTGAGATACATACATACCCCATGTTTCTCCAGTACAACCCTAGTACCCTCTACCTCTACCTCTCTCTCGCATCGAGGATCTGGGCGCTTAGCGGAGTTTGAGTCGTGGGAAATAGATTAAAGGCAAACAGTAACTTGTTTGTTTCACCCGCTCAGCGTTCCAAAGTGTCTTCTTCTCTCTCCCAGCTAGCGATTCGTATAACACAGCTCCAACACGCCCACACCTAAAGTTCACGCCGACTCCAGTCATGGAAGATCCCAACGGCGAGTCGCTGATCTGGGGACCGGATCGTCTTGTTGCTCAACAAAATAGTCCAGAGGAATTACTGGGCGAGCCAGTGAACCAGAGTCACAAAAGGCGTTTACTACGCATATACCAGGGGTCGACTGTCGAAAAGTCGCTTAAAAAGCTGGGTGGGAAACTGGACAAGTCCCCTGTCACTAAGGGTCGAAAGCTCGGTTCCAAAGGGTCTTTCGTTACCAGCCAAGGACCTGTTCGAGAATCCCTACAGCCTGACCTTTCATCGCATGGAAAAGGAGCGTTCGCGGCAGCCCATCTTCCCTTGGATATCCACGACCAGACGACTTTGCTCTCGGCAACCAATCCACTGCAGTTGTTACCCCATTCGAAAACCAGCCCCGGAAAGTTATCAGTATTCCCTTCCTTCACGCCTCTCCCTCCTTTGCTATCTACTCGGTCCCCTCGGTCTACCTCGACTCTCATTTTGGCTCCATCTGCAACGACTAGCTTATCGGATAATCTGAATACCTCTACGAATGACGTCGAACCCGAAGCCGTGAAACTTTCTCCACCGATCATCGTCTTGATCAGTGTGGGCGCTGTTTGTCTTCTCCTGGGCGTTGGCATTATCCTGAAGGCCTGTAAACAGCCGCGAAAGAAACGCACCATCAAACCTTCTCTCCCTATTCTTGAGAAAGGTTATGCAGATGACGATGACTTTGGATCCCAGGAGTCTCCAATGTTCGGTGGCAAGGAACGACTAACTGCCAACGAAAAATTCGGTGGTGAAGGTCCCCTCTGGACATGGGTTCAGTACTCGAAACCAGACATTGCATCCTACGATTCCAACTCGCAATCAGCGCAGACCTTCAATTGCTCCGCCAAGGATGTGGACCCGCTCGACGCCTCCAGGATGGAGCTGTCCCATAGGGACGATCCACTTCCCGCGGAACCACCTCAATCCGATACGGTCCCCTCAAAAAACCGAGGGTCTCGTTCGTCTCTCAGACACGGACTTGATAACAGCGCCCCTTCGGCCTCCTACTATACTTCTCAGAAGACTTCGTTTACAGGGGACGGACAAAAGGTCCTTCAACGATTGTCCAGGGATCTTCGACGGAGCCAAAGCTATTCAGGATCACAAGAACCTAGGAACAGGCATTCAACTTACCGACCCGATTCCGCGTATGAAGGTGCCGACGTGTCTTCTCCTCCAACCTATTATCAGCCGATAGCGACACCTACTATTGGATTTACGCCTTCCGCAGGAGTTGAAGGCCGTGCGAGAATACAGTCGTCATACTTCGCAACTGGGACCTACCCTCGTCTCTCGAGCGTCCCAGTCACTTATTCAATCAACACGGCAACCAAAGTCAACCTTTCTCAGGCTCAAGCACAAGCCCTTCCGAGCGACCACGGTCACTGCGATCTCCCACCACTGGAGAAGGACCTTGGCCTCGTCTACAGCGATCCGAACTCCCCAAGGTCATCTTATGTCCCATCCTCGCCACAGCCTACCTTGTATCCGGACGACTCTTTGAGCGTTATCGCGTCTAAACGAACCAAGAGGGCAAGTCAGACTTTGCAACAGAGCAAGCGGACGTCTAAGCTCCACCATCCCGATACCATGCCCACGTATCCAAGTCAAGCTTCTGTCAAACGCCAGTCGAAGGGACTACTGGAGATGGATTTCGAGGTCAGCCGTATGTCTTTGGGTGAGATTGCTGGGAGACCTTCGGAGGTATATAAGGCGCTTCCGAGGGCTGGATTAGCCACCGCCGCCATGGAGCAGAACAGACGCAACAATCGTGACGACAAACCACCTCGTGTGCCTTCGCCTCCCCCGCTTCCGTCCCTCACCCAGATGGCGTTGGCGCACAACCACCCCGAGGCCTACAACAACTACAGGAGCCCTACGTATAGTATCTGTGGATTGTACGGTCCGGACAGGAAGAGCGGGGCTACCCAGGGGGGTGGCTTCTAACTTGCAGGTTTCTTTTTCTCTCGATTATCATATATTGTGCCAGCAAGGCAAAGAGAAAGAGCTGCGCTCTTGTATACCACAGCCTAATTCTCTCCACTTTTAGACCGGCATCCGCAAGCGTTACAATGTATAAACCTTGTATCCACCACCACAGTACTCGTGCTTAGATGATAGTGCGTGATGCACCTCAGCATGCAAGTCGATGCAAAGGACGCCAGTTGTCCAACCACGCGCATGTAGAATGTATATTTCTAGACACAACAGCATCTAGGCCGGGTCAAAACAGTCCTACTAATGTACATTAAAGAATCCAACATGAGAGGAAACAAACGGACACGGGGATACTCGAAACAGGGGGCATAGTAAACCAATGCGAAGCCTTCCAGTCGACCGGTCGTAGCGTTAGTCCACCTCAGTCTGACCATAGGCAATACTCGTAACCATAGACAAGACGATAGCAAGATAGCAGAGCGAATAAATATGACGAGAAAACGTGATCTTTTCAATCTTTAATTCTTCAGGCGCGCTTCAAGGCCGCGTTTGATAGCTGGAAAGAGATGGCGTCAAGAAGTCTGCCAGGTAGTCATACGGCAGGGCTCACCTTCACAGCTATCCTTTGCATCACCAAACAACATCTTCGTGCCAGGCATGTAGAACATGGGGTTGGGAACGTCAGCTGCACGGAGAGTTAGTCTCGTTTCGCATTTGACAAAGGAAGATAAATACCGTAACCGCTGGCCAAGCCACGCTTCATGACGACGACTTGCTTGCTCTTCCATGCATGGAGCACCGGCATCCCCTATGGAAGGATTAGACAACCAGCATCGTACTTCCGCGACGCTACTTACTGCGATGGGAGATCCTGGCTCCAAAGCGATGGGATTGACAGTGTCGTTGGCGCCGATGACAAGAGTCAAGTCAGTATCCTTAAAGTCGTCGTTGATCTCTTCCATCTCCAAGACGACTGCAAGAAACGGGTCTGTTAGAGAATCGCTATCGAGGACGGCAAGTCAGAACTCACTATCGTAGGGGACAGCAGCTTCAGCGAGCAGCACGTTGCATTGACCTGGCATGCGACCAGCCACGGGGTGGATTGCAAACCGGACTTGGATACCCTTTGCTCGAAGCATAGATGTGATTTCGGAGATGGCATATTGAGCCTTGGCGACAGCCATGCCATAGCCAACCACCTAGAGTAAAATACGGTGAGTGGAAGGTCCAACGCAGATTGCCGATGTCGCCTACCAGGATAACACTGTCAGAGTTTGCCAGTGCGTCGACAACGTCATCGACATTAGTCTGCGTGATGGTACCTTCGATCTTCTGAGTCTCCATAGTGTTGGCAGAGGATATGCCTCCGAACAGCACATTCGTCAGCGACCGATTCATCGCAACGCACTAAAACAAACATTAAATCCAAGGACAACAGAGGCAGCATAAAACCGTACCATAATGTACGAGAGGATAGAACCACTGACACCAATCAGCGATCCTACTGAGACGAGCAGCGGATTATCCAACATAAAGCCTTCCGCCACCAGAGCGAATCCACTGATCAAGGGGATCAACCTCCATTCCATGTGAAACGAGTAGGACAGGCCTTACGAGTAAGCGTTGAGAACCGTGATAACGACAGCTGAGTAGAAAAGATCAGGACGATGCTGATTGGAGGAAAAACGTGATACGAACGCATGTCTGCACCACCAATTGCTGCAGTTGAGGTGTAGCCCTTGAGGAAACTGAGAAGCGTGCTCACACCCAAAAAGGAGGCTGCAATCTTCGGAGTGCTGGTGGGGATGGAGGCCAAGAAACCTGCCATGGTGGCAGCGTTGGCTCCAAGGAGGGCAATGTTCGTCGCGTGCTTTCCGGGCAGCTTAATGGGCCTACTCGACATCCTGGCGGCGAGTTTTAAGAAGGCGACGATAGAGCCAGTGAACGTGATTCCACCTGCAAAACATGTAAGCCAAGTATAACCGAACAGCGACCAAGGAACATACCGATTACAACACCAAGGTAAGCTGTCACAGCGTGTAGAGTGGTGAGATGAGATGGATCCTGAATCACACTTCCGATACTGGTAAGGACAGCGGACAAGCCGACGATGGAGTGCAGCAGAGCGACGGTCTGGGGAAGTTCTGTTGCAGTAACTCGGCGACCGATGATGGTTCCCAGAATGCCACCAATGGCGGCTACACCTCCAAACTGCGCAATCACCTCCGGGGAGAAACCGACAGCACCTAGAGATGCCAATACGCCGGAGCTCACTCCAAGGACACCAAGAGCATTGCCTTGTCTTGCGGTCAGTTGCGAGCCAAGTCCAGAAAGCGAGCCTAAGAACCGGGTTTAGCACTGCGAAGGACGCGTGGCAAGGGGAAGAGTAAGCATACCAATGCATAGGATACTGCTGGTGAGATAGCCAGCTTGGACTAGACCTGCCATTCCAGTGCTGGCAGCAGCCAAGAATCCGCCCGTGAAGACCACGGCAGGGATACCGTACAGCCAAGAGTACTCGGGTGGGTCAGTGGGACCTAGATTTATTGTCAGCATCGATAGAGGATTCAGGATGAAACGCCGGCACTTACGCTTGAACATATCCAACATTCGTTTCGTAAGAATGAAACCTCCTGCCACATTGACCGCTGCAAGTAGCACTGCGGCCGCACCGAGCGCCTGAGGAAGGGTGTGCGGAAGGTAGCCACCTCCCATGATGAACATGCCGGCAACACCGACCTAGATACAGGTCAGCAGTCGATCACAGTGAGAGATCGCGGAGCGCGTACCAAACCAGAAATGGCGTTGGTCACAGACATTAGGGGCGAATGCAGAGCAGGGGCCACTCCCCAGACGACGCGATATCCGACCAAACCCGCAAGACCGAAGGTGAAGAAATTGTCCATGAAAGCAGAACCAGTCGCTTTTCCGAGAGCAATGACAGAGCCCATTCCACCAGTGACGACGGCAACTTCGCGGCTAGCCTTTTGCCAAGGCGTGATGGCTTTGACAGCTTCTGCAGCTTCTTTGGGTGTGGTGGCGGGGGCGACAGGAGGTGGCGGTAATGAGCGAACCACGGGTGGGAGGATTTGGCCTTGATGTACCACCAAAGAACCACGAACAACCTCGTCTTCCAGGTCAATATTGAAACGTTTGTCGTTGCCGATAGACAAGAGGAATTTGACAATATTGTTTGAATACAGAGTGGACGACTGAGTGGGCAACCGAGAAGGAAGATCAGTGTAGCCTGCAAAAAGGATTAACAATTGAAGAGATATTGAAAGCAGGGTAACGCGCACCAATGACCGTTACGCCATCTTGCACAACCAATTCACCGGGTCGCGTTGCTTCGCAGTTCCCCCCGGCCTCAGCTGCCAGATCAACGACGACCGAACCTTGTTTCATGAGGGCTAGCATGTCTTTGGTGATCAGCTTTGGGGCGGGTTTTCCGGGAATGAGAGCCTGTAGTCCACTCAGTAACCAATTCAGGGTACCACAAGGTTGGCACCGTACCGTTGTGATGATTATATCGACCTCCTTGCACTGCTCCCTGAACAGAGCCATCTCGGCTTCGATAAACTCCTTGGACATAACCTTTGCATAGCCGCCGGCACCATCGCCTTCCTCCTTGATATCGACCTCAATGAACTCGGCACCGAGGGATTCTACCTGTTCTCTGGCAGCAGACCGGGTATCGAATCCACGAACAATGGCTCCAAGGCGTCTTGCCTGTTGAATAATGTTACGGTTTAGAAGCCTGAACAATATTCTCGAAACCGAGGTCATACCGTGGCAATGGCACTCAAGCCCGCGACGCCAGCACCGATGACCAGTACTTTACCGGGGGGAATCTGGACCAGAGAAGTCAACAACGGGACGAACTACCGTGTACACTGCGTGACACATTTACCTTTCTAGTAACAACGGCGCATTAGAAAACCCGTGTCACAGCGGCACATGGGGAGAGGAAGAACTCACCCAGCAGCAGTAACCTGTCCTGTGAGGAATCTTCCGAAGTAATTCGATGCTTCTAAAACAGCCTTATAACCTGCGATGTTTGCCATCGAGCTACAATGGATAAGGTGACCAACGTCGACAGACACGAGGTGCAGGAGGGCCCCACCTCAGTGCGTCGAAGACTTGAGCCCTTGAGATACGGGGGATCATATCCATCTGGATGATTGTCAATTGTATTGGTCGAAGCAGAGGAACGTTTGTTACGTACTGCGAAACTGTTCACTCTGCGCGAAGCGAGGGTCTCAACGAGGGACTTGTTTTGAGCAGGGTATAGGAACGAGACCAATGTGCTTCCCTCCTTGATACTCTCAACTTCCTGGCCGGCAAGTGGTGGTCGGACTTTCAGGAGGATGTCGGAAGACCCAAAAACCTCTTCTCGCGAGACCAGCTTAGCACCGGCTTGGGCATACTGCTCGTCAAGGAATTTGGCCTCAGCACCAGCGTTGCGTTCAACGAGAACCTCCTTGAATCCTTTTTTCAGCAGAAGAGCGGCGTTCTGCGGGGTCAACGCGACACGACGTTCATTGGGGAACGACTCTCGAGGGATGCCGACTGTGAGAGACGAGTAGGGTGTTCCTGGGGCACCTGACGTTGATGGTTGTGACGATGTTGCATTAGCTCTCCTTGCTGAGATATTGAAACCACGACAGGCTACAGAGAGAAGCTGTTGAGTGTGCCGTTCAATTATAGATGGACCAGATCTACCAAAAGTGCTCTTGAGCTTGGGGTTGAAGGAGGTTAAGCGCCAGTAGCCATTGAACGCTTTCAGTACGTGCTTCTCCATCCTGGAGGCCTCGTCTGGGTGGATTGGACAAGGTCAGTAGAGCCAACTATCGTTGAGAACGACGACGGCACTAGTGGGACCTTGCACCTGTGGGTGGACGGGAAGAAGACCTGTTGACAGTTGACTCGTCCGACTTGTGTTCGGAAACTTAAAGTCCGACAATATAGCTTCCGTGACCAATTAGGAAGCTTAGTAAGCAGTCTCAAGTTAAGCGCCCACCCATATGAATTCGAAATACTATAGCGGGAGTCTTCGCGGCCGACGGACTTCGGTGCAGGCGGGGAGGTCCGCTCCATATTTTTACCCGGTCCGTCCACGAAGTCGCAGCGGGTGAGGAGTGCGCCTACATAACGCAATCCATCGTGATTATCTGACAAGGAACGTCGGCAATTTAAACCCTTGCTCGCAACTGGATGACAATGCCATGAACGACTGTAAAGCGCTTTGAAGTCGTCTCTGTTATTCGATTCAAAAAATGGCTGAATCTAGATCGAGGAAGCACCCAGTCCCGACATTTGTCCAGTCCAAGTTGTACCAACCCATGCAATGGTGAATGTATAGCAACCTTTACTAAAGGTAAGCACGAGTAGTACTGGCAAACGACTCGGTTAAGCAGTCCCTGGCTTGTGAGGCAAATGCGCCCGCCCGAGTCAGAATTCCATGGTTGCAATCATTGTTACTACGAGACTCCGAGTCGCAAAGGAGGGATTGAAATTACTTAGCGCGCAGTGAGAACATACATCGGTAAAGATACGTATATAGCGCAGATGTGAACGTGAAACCATTGCAAGCTCTGATTAGACCTGGTATTTAAGCTCGGTGAGAAGGGGTATCATGTAGGTGTACGGTAGACAGCGAGCAGAGTAATGAAGGTTGCAAATGACAACGTGTATAGTAATGAGGGGATGTGAGATTAACTGACGATAACAAAGAAATTGGAATGAACGGATTTTAATACAGGGACTGGAGCACAGTCAATGAGCGATCGATAATAAAACATAAATGTCGTAAACCGGCTTAAAGGTCGTTGGTGGCCACCAAGTCGTCTCCCCTCAGCGTCAGGTGCAAAGTTCCACTGGCAGCCATCGCGCTCCTTTCCAACAGCGCATCCCATTTGGCAGCCTTCTCCTCCTCCGTCAGGAGCTTGGTCGGCGGGAGGTCTGGAGTTGACCCTTCGTGGGGTGAAGGAAGGCGTGGTTGAGACTCACGGAAGGTCATCAGTAGTGGCGAAGGTCCGAAGGAACTGGTAAGAGGTCGAGGACCGTAGCTATCGTAATCGTCCACTTTCGTTTTCCCCGAGTTTTTGTTGGACTTGTGCGATTTTAATTCATCCGGCATATTGCAGGGGTGGTCATTGGCTACCGGTGGAATAGGCAGTGCAGATGGTCTTCGGGAATTGCGAGCAGGCCGAGGAGGGGGCGGGAGGGACCCCGATTTGGAGGCCATTGGAATAACAGGAGGGGGCGGGGTTGCTTCAGGAAGTAACAGTCCATCTCCTGAAGGTCGTATAGTGTCCCGAGGTACCGTCCTAGGTTTGAATGTGTTGATGGCATTGTCGACGGTGAACTCTGGGATGCTAGCGGCATCAAAGTTGTCGAAATCATCCTTGTCGACCAGGTCATCTGGTTTAAACAAACTTCGGTTTGGATTGAGATCATCGTCATCCGGCACAGTCGAGACCATCGGTTTAGGACGCCGAGGGGGAGTCGGAAGGGAAGGGAAAGCAAGCGAGGGTGACTGCAATGCTAGATCACCCTCTTCTACAGCGGTAAACCTCCTCGTGTCAGCCATTCTCGTGCCCGTTGCTGCTCTGGTTCCTTGAGGATTGTATCCACTGTCACTCAGATGACCTCGGTCGATCGGGGATGCCATCATACGCCGCACTTTAGAAGAT
The DNA here is from genome assembly GCF_000182895.1 of Coprinopsis cinerea okayama7#130. Taxonomy (NCBI): domain Eukaryota; kingdom Fungi; phylum Basidiomycota; class Agaricomycetes; order Agaricales; family Psathyrellaceae; genus Coprinopsis; species Coprinopsis cinerea. The sequence continues at coordinate 1,470,877 of NW_003307543.1, read as the reverse complement.
TGGGGAAGGGGAGGAAGTGGTGTCTTTTTCTCAACCAGAGAAGAGGACGGTGAACGTCTCGAATGCGTTTGATACAGTGCGGATTTCGACGAGTAATGCTCTGAGGAGGCAGGGGTAGTTGTCCTGGGAATGCTGTCCACCGACACCGTTGTGCTGGACTTCAAGTGACTTGAGGACGTAGGCTTTGATGGGGTAGTCGACGAAGAGTCCAAATCGTCCACGTCGGCAGGACCTCTCGGGCTGGAAGCAAGCCAGGGTAAACCTTCAGAGTTATTGACCTTGGAGGGGAGTGGCGGGATCGACGGGACAGGAGGGATGTCATCGTTGGGTTTGTCGTCGCGCACTGCAGTACTACTTCCCATCTTCTTGACTAGCTTCCAGATCTTGCGACTGCTCGGGTCGTCCTTGGGATACACGGAAGCCCCCGCAACGTCTTGTTCAAACCCATCCGCAGCGAAGCTACGGCTGGCCATAGGGCGCCCGTTCTCGTCGAAAACAGGTCGCTCCATGGTCAAGCTATACGATCTCCGATGTCGTGTCTTGTTCCCGCCACTGTGTATCCGAGGTCGAGAAGCCGCACTTTCATGCGACTTTCTATTGTTGGTGGAGGCTGTTTCGCTAATTGACTTTCCCCTCAGTCGATTCCTGGGCTTCTTTTCCTCCAGCCATCCCGAGCCCAACTTCCTCTTCGACACTGAACGTTTCAGGCCGCTCAAGCTAAACAACCCCTTCTCAGACTTGGAAGGGCCCCTTGAGTTTATCCCACCGGCATTGTTGTTTGTACCGTGACGTGGGTGTGGAGGGATATCCATATAGTCCGGAGCAGTCTTGAGACTGTGGTAAGAGGGGGAATTGTCGGTGTTTTCAAGGGAGCCATGGCCCTGACTGCAGTAATAGGTGTCCATAGAACGTTTGAAGCCACCCATATCTTCATGTGTGTCGTGACCAGGATCGCTTCTGCACGGAACACCAAATCGCTCGAGACCAACAAAAGAGGGGGAGTGGCCAGCAGACGGCAGAGGTGGGTAACCGTTCGATAGACTCGAGCTTTGACTTAACGCACTTGGAAGAGAGCTGTTAAGCTTCGGGTCCATCCCTAACACCGTCTTCCTAGAGTTGCCTCCTTCGCTCTTGCTTGCGCCGTGTTGCGGCGAGGCGATAATTTGCGACTTGGGGACAAATGAGTCAGCTCGAGGCGAGGTTGGGGCAGAGTCCGGCGACAACTTGGTTGACATCAGTCCAGCATGTTCCTTCACCCACAACAAGGCGGTGCGTCTCCGTTTGTCCTTGGAACCACGTTCGCCAGGTCTGGATGGGCGACTGGATAGCGACGCTAATGCATGGCCTGTTTTTGAGCTGGTCCTGGCGGAGATGAGAGGTTGAATGGAAGTGGGAGAGGATGTATCGTCGATCGGGCTTGGGAACACGGAGTGTACTGGGCCAAAGGGAGTGCCAAACGAAAGCGACGAGCAAGATTGCGGCGACGATGCTGATGGTACTACGAGGGCTGAACGCGACCTCTTGATGCTGCTGTGGTTAGGGGCCAGGGCGTCCAGGGCGTGAACGCGAGGGGGTTGACGTTCAAGGTTGGGGATGACCGCGGACACAGGCGAAGAAGGATCGGTATGTCGGCTCTTGGTTGGTGAAAACTTGTTGATATCTTCACAAGAACTGTAGCCTTGGTCACCCCACCAACGAGAAGCCAAAGGACTGGGGGTTCCGCTTTGTTTCAGGCGAAGACCTGAAGACCTCCTCGCTCTCGATTTCTTTTTGAGTCTTCCGCCTTCACCACTGGACTCTTCGCCACTCCAGAAACCATTGACATGTCTTGGCCGCACGAATTCGTCATCGCTAGTTGTCCCCAGCAGCCGTGATGCCTTCGAATTACCGCGCTGCTGAGGTGGGGCCTGGTGGTAGCTAAGAGCACCAATTGCATCGTAATCGAGGTCCAAGGTGAGTTCGTGGTTCCCCTTGATCGAAGCAAATTGGAGGGTATTATGTGAGTCGCTTCCCGGACTGTTCAATTCATCGCGGATGTCCTAGTCGTCGTCGAAGTCGACGACACGGCTAGAGCGGTTCCCTATGCCAGGATAATCAGGTGCCGCTAGTAACCTTTGCATGAGAGCCCTCGTGTTGGGTGAGTCAGGAGCGGTGGACCCAGCTGAACTGGGGCGGTTGTTGGTATTATCGGGTACGTGGATGGGTTTGGGCAACTCGGGCTTAGCACGAGTTAACGGGGATCGGTTCGGTCGCGTCGTTTCATTCTCAACTGCGGGAGATAATGACTGTTGGGATTCTGAAGGTCGTCGCCGGAGCTGTTGTAACTGGACGTTATCCTTGAGTAGAGTCGTATTGTCAGCCCGGCTTCAATACGATGGAAGAAGTATGGATTGGTGCGTACCATTTCGTTGTCGTCGTCATAGAGGTCGTACTCGTGTACGGGCAGAGTCGAAACCCCGATTAAAGGAAACGAGGACAAGCCAAATACGACGGCAGATGTCATGTGTGAGTGTTTTCGTTCAGACTTGGGCAAGGAGAGTTGCGGGAGGGAAGGGCGCCGATGTAAAAATGTGGTGACCTTTGTCCTCGCGGCAGGGAAAGGCCAGAGGTGTGACCCGGGTGAATCTGGAGTAGAGGGATCGTTGCAAGATTGGGATGCGGATCGTTTCGCCAGCCTTTGGGGTTTGGTTGACGAAAAAAATGTAAGAGGGGGGCCCGGGGAAATATATGGATTGGAAGAAGTGAGGGAAGGGTAGCCGTTCGTATCAAACGAGAGAGAAGGAGAGCGAGAGATACTGAAAGAAGGGCCGCCGGGGGTAGGTGGGCGTTTCTTCAGGCTCTTTCGTCCATGGCTCTTCCCAACTAACGGGGGAGGGACAGGTGTGCTGGTGAAAACGAGCGTCGGACGACTTCCGTTTGAAGCTGGTGAACTGGAAGCCGTTGGGGTAAATGATGATGGTGCTGGAACGACCGAGTAAAATAACACCCAATCAATTGCGTTCACATGGAACACATGAGATAAAACACATACCCTGTGGGTTCTCGAGGACCGTGGGGCCGATGGAAGAGCAGGCCAAGACAGAGGAAGCCTCCATGCGTTTTATTGCGTGCGCGACTCGAGAAGCTACTTGAACAAAGGAACGACGAAACGTCACGTTTTAGACTTTGGTGATATCATAAAAGACGTACAATATAGAGACAATGGGAAAAGCAGGTTGAGCGCCCAGAACTTGAACCCGGATTTCGCTTAGATATGCGCCCTGCCCTCGTTCTACCGTCAATACTGAATGGTAGAAGGACAGAAGAGCCACATACCAGCGCAACATAGGTAGGTGATAAGGAGAACGAACGGGGTCAAAGGGCGGCGGTGATTGACAGCACGTGTACTGAAGAGCGGTAGATTGGAAATGGGAAGCACCTCGACAGGATCCGGGAAACCCTCTAGGCGTTGCTATCCCGATTACGCAGAGAGATCCAGACAGGAAATGGATGACAAGTACAGCACTGAGACGCCCAAAGACTGAGAAGAAAAGGGCAGACTAGGCCAGCCCGTCTATTACCCTGTACTTACAAGTTGTGTGAGTGAGCAGACCAACGAGAGTCCGTGAACGGAATCATGTCACATTCCTTTCGGAGGTAACTACCACTTCTCCCGGACCGAGTACTCGGAAACAGTAGCGATCACTGGTCTACGAGGGTATGCGCGAAAACTTATACCGTTGGGAGGGAACGTTCATGAGGACGTTCACATGGAGACATCGCAGGTTGAGTCACGGTGGTACGTTACAACATCCTCCACGTCTGCTGCTTTCGCTGGACAGTGCTCAAGTCCCCGTTTATAATAAGAGCTATAGCAGCCCCGTTACTGCCACCATGGACAAAAATAATAGAGCATCAATAAAACCACCCATTTAGAGGTGCTCTGTTTCGGCGCTGGGTCCCAACCTCCGTCGTCCCTATCCTGCTAGGGAGTAGGCGGTGAACTGACAGAAAGCAGCTGAGATAAAGACGTTGATTATCTACGAGAACTTAGTGGCCATGTTAAATAGCAAATGCGATTGCGCGGCCCTACAAATGATTGTCCAAAATCCTTTCTTATTCTAAGCCGCTAGAATTCTCCTTGGCTCGTTCCATTTCCTTCCAACCACTTCTTCGCAACGTGCCTAAGTCAGAGAGGCTATCAAACCGGTGGAGTGGGCTTGCAGTGATTCAGGGAGGGCGCTTGTTTTCCCAGTACCTGTGGACATTATGCACAGGAGGCTGGTGGTAAGCTCTGGCAAAGGCGATCAGTACTCCGTGACGCACTATACACGTAGCGTACCCAGTCTCTGACCAGGTTCAACCCTTGAAGCGAGATTGCGACCACCTGGTCCTCCGGCATCCTGGACCGGGAGCTCTGGCGCTCTGGTGTTCCAATCATCCAGCTGCGCCCTACAGACTTGGTTCGAGTACACGCTGGTTATAATCAGGACAGGGCTGTGGGTATCAGACAATCCTAGCGACGGTCAACGGATTCGGGCGTGGCCTGTTACCCTGTTATCACAATTATGCCGGCCCGCGACTCTCCGACAAGCGACATACCTAGTTAAGCGCCCGTGCGCACAGAATTTTGGGATCAGACCTTGTCAACGACTTAACCATGAGACAGGGAAAATGGCCCATCAGCAACTATCCTAAACACATTCCCAAGATGTCAAGAAGGCATAGTCCTCTTAATTTCATCATTAGTGCCTGAGCTGTCCTGTCTAGGGCGTTCGCCGATATTTCGAACGACACCCGATGAGGTCGACTTACTGGCGTTGATATGGACAACATAAGGGACTCTCGAGCCTGTCGCAGCACTTCTAGGCGCCATTCCAGTGATAGAAGACGTAGTCGAAGATCGAGGAAGTGCCGATAATTGTCCAGACAACCCAACGTGATGTAGTCATATCCAACAGTTCGACGAGACTACTCTATGTCGAAGTCCACTGCAGCCAAAGAAATAAGGGCTAAATCTTGTACCAGGTACTTCTGAAGGATACAAAGGTCCCAAGGCGCGGTTGTTGGAAGAATTAAGACCGACCTTATGCTTCTCATCTCGGTTCCGTTAACTCGAGGACATGCTCACTTTGTATGTGGCACCGGATAAGTGTTTTCACCGAAAGCATCTGAGGCAACGCATTCATAGACAATATCACAGGTTCATCCAATCACGGTCCTTGAATTCAATAGAGTTAAGTTCTTAATTTACCGGAAAGTTCTCGCTCTAGTTGCACCAGTGCCTGTGTGTGAGGGTGCTCCCATATCGCGCTCGCTGCTTCAGGAGTGATTGGAGGAAGTGGGCGACGAGTCAGGCCGCCATAGCCATAAACCTTCTCCAAGAGGTACTTGGTGCCAGAGATCGAAGCTTTGGCGATGGTAAAGTCGCCTCGAGCGACGATGCCTTGAATTCTTTGTGCTTCAGGAAGAAGCGACGGGTCCTTTTTGGATTCTTCGGATAGTTGGAAAAGCTTCACAGTTGAATACTACGGATAAAGTGTCATTTATAGTGATATGAACTGAAAGGAAGCAGCGACATACCGGTGCGAGGTTGGCGAGGCCGATGATAGCTCCATGACCCTCGACAAAGGCGGAGGGCAAGAGGAAGTCGGCAAAACCTCCAAGTACGAGGAACGGCGCTGCCGAATTCTTGCGAGGATACTTCGTGGTGAAAGAAGGTTCCGCAATAGCTTCTGCAATTCTAGTCAGTTTCCCAACATTTCCGCAACTGAAACTCAGAGGTCATCATCACAACTTTCAGCAGCCAACAACTGGATCAGACGTACGTTAATTTGACTCCACAGATATTCGGGCATGTCATGGCCAAGTCGACGATGAAATCAGAGTCAAGGTCGATACCGCTGCTAGCACCAGGGTCTATGAGGCAACCTTAAGGGATGGACAGTCAACACAAGCGCACCACTCACAATTATAGATCATGACTGGTATAGGACTCTTTTCGGAGACCTCAGTCCAATAATCCTTCAACGCCTGCCTATTGGTGGCGAGAGCTCCCGCGAAGTAGCCACTTGCGATGACGATGGCATAATCAGCACCAGCTTCCGCAGCTTGACGAGTGAGTTGGACAGTCTCCCTTGTACTCGCTGCTCCCGTCCCAGCAATAATAGGAACGTCCACAAAACCAGCCTCGTCGAGCACTTTGCGAGCTGTACGGATAAGCGTGATGCGTTCGTCTGGTGACAGGTGGATTGCTTCACCCATTGACCCTGCGATCAATGGCCCCACTCCTGCCGCGGCTACTTTGGCAAGGTGCCTCTCGAAAGTGGGAAGATCTTAACGGTTTGAACGTCAATACCGAGCCACTCCACGACCAATGGACCGTACCCAAATCCTCGCTCTCAGGGAGGAAGAAAGTAGGAATGGGGGCATAAATACCCGGCTTCAAAGGTCGGACGATGGGACTGTGGCCGTTAAGGATGCCATTGGAGTTCATGATGACAGGGGTTGAGAGAGTAGGGGGTATGCAGGACATCACATTGCCGTTTGAACTGGGCTATTTAAACGATCTTCAGAAGTGGCATCATCCACGGACCGGGTCCGCCACCTGTGATTGCGGACCGTAGAAGGGTGATAGTCCGGAAGTGCCTAAAGGTGGCTTCTCGATGGATTCGGAGCGTCCATGCAATAATTCGAACAGAGAAGGCGAATCTTGACACTGCCTGCACCGAGCTTCCATAAATGATCCTAGAAAACAATAACAGATATTGCCATTGCATGCGTGTCTCTCCCAATGACAGGATCCCTTCGGGCAATATGCGTATATCTGACTCGTCACGTCTATGGTTTGCACCAGTGGGACCATTCCAAATCGAGAGAGGCGGACCGCTTGATAGCGGCAGAAGAGGAGGGCGCAGATGGGGATAAGACCCATAAAGGATGCGATACATAGCTTATGGTTTACGCGGAATAGCAGTTCTTGATTTAAGAAGAACGGAGGCGAATTGGTCACAGCGGATCACCAAGGTCGTCCCCTGAGTCTGAAAGATAGCAAACACTCATGAGCATTGGTCTCTACTTCGCAACTCCAGTACTAGACCTACCGAATACAGCTGGACATTAACTCTTTCCACCAGGCCCATGCTCTTCGATGACTTCTAAGTGATCCATGACCTCCCGCTCCCACTTCTTCCAGCCGTCTGCATCAGGCTCTTCGTCCTCTGAAGCCTTTTCGAAGACTTCCCAAGGAATACAAGCCCGATCCCCCCCTTCAGTGGGTGTTGTGACAAAGCGCCCTTGGCGAGTCCGGCTAAGCGTCACGACATGCCCAGCTGAGCCAACGGCATGGGCCAAATCGTGAACGATAGAGCGGACATAGGTGCCGCCCGAGACCCGCATTTTGAGCACGAAGGCAGTAGGCGCTTCCTGTTCAGAAGGAAGGTCTGGGTCGTCTTTGATTTCGACAGAGGCGTCAACACTTTTGAGGGCCGTTTCCATCGCACGCTTGTCGTCTTCGGAGAAAGTCTTTTCGGGCCAGCGGTAAGTGTGCTCTTTGCCTTTCCACTCAACCAATTCTAGGGAGTGGATCGTCACTTTTCGGGGTTCGATAGGGCGAGGGAGGGGTATTCCTTTGCGTGCGTATTCGTATAGCGGTTTACCATCCATTTTTAGAGCAGAGAATCTACAGGAAATTAAACGTTAGCGGTGACGGAACGGAGAACGATATAGATGACGCGAACATAGGTGGAGTTTGGGATATCTCTCCAGTAAATTTGGGAAGCATGGACTTGACAAGTTCAGGGGTGACATGGTGCCAGGGTGCAAGGCGGACTCTTGAGCCTTCACTGTCGTAGGTATCGGTTTCGCACCCAAGAAGACATGTTGTTTCGTATTCCTATCACATCTTCATTAGGGAAAAATCAACAGTGCCCCTTAGCCGGCACTCACTTTGGTACAATCAAGAAACTCTGAAAGCTTCTTCGTTCCCTTCCCAACACCGATAACTATTGGCCAAGTCAATGAACATCTATTCAGCTTCGACCAAGGGAGGCACGCACCTAACACACCGTCCGCAAGAGGATCCAAGGTACCACCCTGTCCAACTTTTACAGCGTCCTTCGATGGCTTTCCCTTGCGCTTCGCGGGCTTCCTCTTCCTCATTTGCTCGAGCTTGTCGGGTAATACGAAAAGCTTCGAGCGCGTTACCAGTTCCTGAAGGTCGTGAACAACTGACATGCTGGTGGGTCCTGATGGTTTGAGAACCCCAAACAGCCCAGAGACCGGGAATTTTGATAAAACCTTTGGCATTCTGGTGGATAGTTTGTGAATAGTTGGGATCGGTGGGAGGAGGATGGCCGACCCTGCGCTGTTCAGCGTCACCTTTTCGTGGATCGGATGCCAAATTGATGCCATCAATCTTGCCCTCGGCAGCGTAGAATGCCATTTAAGTATTCGAGTAGGTACAACAATACAGATAAACGTGGTGTAATTCAAGATAACTGAGACCAAGGACCCCCGCACGTACATCGATATATCCATCTCCTCTCCCAAGTTTTCCACCTCTCAGTCTTCATCCCACTTCGACTCGGGGGCTCGATCTGGTTTGGATGGTCATACCGACCATCACACCTCAGACATAACCATGTCGTTCGCTCCTTCTTTAACAGGTCCCTAGTGATCACATCGTACTCTTTGACGCTGGTAACAGAAAGTCGGCCCACTGCATCTAAGAGGTCGTACGGTTCGATAAAGAGTCGGGCCTTGTCGATCAGCGTCGAGTGATTCGAAATTGTCCGTACGAGGTTCCGCACATATGGAGCCATAGACCGCGTTGGCTTACATCCCATCAGGGCTTCGTTAAGGGACTCCGCTGCTCAATACGTCAGTACTTTTCCACCTCGCAGATGAACAGTGAACACACAATCAAGTTTGCGAACTTCTTCGCTCGTAGTTTCCAGCAGACTTTCCAACTCGACTAGATTCACTGGACAATAATCCATCAAATCGGTCAAAATTCCTCGCGCAAAGCGCCACATGTCAGCATTGGGAGGTGCTGTCACTTCGATGAAGTTGCGGAAGCGTTTGATGTGCGTGAGTAGAATCCCCAAATTCTCCATTGTGAACGGGTGGGACAAGTGAAGTAGAACGGATTGCTGGAGATGTTCGTCGGGTGAACCTGAAGAAAGCAACGAATTGTCCGTTATGTAGATGCTGATTGGATATGAAACGAACCCCATACCATTGCTAGAGGCGAAAGGATCATCATCTTCGCCCGCCGCATCTGCCGAAGATGCTAAAGTGGATGCAAGGACACACTGTTTCATGAGTCTTTTTACAAGGTCCGATGTGAAGCTCGCCATCCTCATACTCGCCCAGATAGCCGCTAAAGTAATGGATGAGTCCCTTACTTATCTGGTAGTGAAGATGAACAAACTGGATTCGTATCTGTATCCTTCGCTGATGGCATCGAACGCCAACCGATACGCGAGCAACGAGGTAACATCTTGAGCTGTACGCCACCTGGCCGTCAGGTCCGCCTTATCCTCTTCGCTCTTCGTTATTTGTGCGCGTAACCTGTGCCAAGAATTAGAATAATATGGACTAGGCAATCCAAACATTGCTCACTTGTAAATTTCCAACGCTGTCCCCACAAGATCGGCAATGTATGGCAGCTGGGAAGGAGTCGGGATTGATTGTATAATCTCCAGAGCCTGCTTCAGGGTTGTAACGACCTCCGGAATGGGGACGTCTGGTCGGGCTAGGATGTGGGTAATATCTATCACGGTCCTCCTGGAGAGAATGGCAAGGGCGAAGCCTGACGCTGCTCTATGAGCACTGTAATACTCGTGGACACTAGGAGGAAGAGGCGCACTAATAGAGTTAGGTAGGTATTTGCTATCTCCCTGGTGTGGTTGAGGAAGCAACTGTAGGGATGATTGGATTGCGAAGGACGGCGTCCATATTTGCTTGCAATTCGGGGAAATGATACCACAGTGAGGCACTATACCATTGATTTGAGACTGTTTCCAGATGAACAATAAGGCGAACTTACATCCATGAGCGTATATCGAAGACCATATGGTGGATGTTTCCCATCGCGAATTATCGGTTAGATCTGGTCTAAGGGCGGGTGAGGTAAGTCGGGTTGCCGAGGAAGAAAGAGCAGGTGCCGCACATATTGAGCACCTTGATGCTCCCGACGGCGGTCTCCTTTCGACGAACTAAAGGTTTGGGCTGCTGTCCGGCGACATCCAAGACGCCGAAGAAGGCAACTCCCTGAGATGTATCACCGTTTTGGACAGTGGGTGTAACAAATACCAGGGCACCGTCAACAGGGAGTGTCTTGTGATGGCTGTAGGACTTGGAGGAATGGGATGACATGAGAACCACAGCGAAAAGATTGAACTAAGAACTTACCCATGAGGACTCCTGCGCTTCCGCGGAGATACGAGAGAATTTATACAGTGCGAAAGAGGAGGTGACAGGGGTTGAATTGACTGGGCCTCTTCAGCTAGCTTTCTCATGGCAGGTGTAGAAACTTACAATCTTTCAAGTCAAGTGTTGAGACACCAAAGAAGAGGTTCTCGCTTCCCGACGACGAATCAGGTTCTGTCGCTTCGGGTGACGGTCCTGGAGGATATGACATGAAGGACATCTCCGTAACGTGTCTTGGGACATTCTTGATAGGCGGGAGAGGGGTTGAGCGCAGAACTGGCCTCGGATATTAGAGGGTGTCCTGATAACTCAAAATGGACTGCATCGAACCTACTAGTTCATCCCGTAGTTTCAAGTCCACTGTGCAGATATGGATTTGAGGATCCTCTCCCAGCATTTCCCAATCTGTGGGGCTGTCTGGTGGGTTAGGGAAGTTGAGGTCCATGTTGAAATCGAATGATTCCACGCTGTTCCTCGGAAATCCCAGATTGCGCGAGCGGTACGCAATGAAGACGGTGTTATCTACAGGAACAATTAAATCTCTGCATGTACATCACTGACCGATTCCTTACCCGAGAAATGGTGTCCAATGCTGGCATCGAAACAAGCTCTGTCGGTAACCGGTCTGTGAGAAATCGCGGTTTGGCTTTCAATGGCGACATTGGGGTGGAGAAGCGAAGTTGATAGGCTCCTGAATTCAGGTAAGTGACGCGCATATTTCAGATGAACGAAGTGGTCTTCTGTGACAAGCACTAGCATAGCTTGCGCAGTGGAAATGCGGGGGCCTTGAGGCGGGAGTCGAATAGGCGTGTTTGATGAGTCCAATACCCACTGTTTTAAATCAGATGTTCGGTAAAACTGCTGGTAGGGCTGAGACCTCAAACGCACCTTCCTATGCTCTCCGAGCCATTGACCAGCGATAACGCCAGAGCCTCGAGGAAACTCCCAATGTGTAGTCGGCTTCCACCTATCTATTGCGTCTCCGCGATGCCATAGGCTTCCTATTCCAGGCTTTTCGTCACATGAAGGAAAGAAAGCAAACATGTGCTCTTCGTCTGGGGAAACCATGATGCATGTCGGTGCACGGTATGATTCCGGGCTCCACGCGACGGGGCCTGGTTGTTCTAATGAAAACTCCCTTGCACTGCTGAAATGGCGTCCTATTACCCTTGGTTCAAGAGGACTAGCCATAAACATGACTGATGAGAGCGACCACTGCAGGGACCTGGTTTTGTCAACAACACGTCTCATTGAACTGAGTACCGGGGGCAGTACCTCTTGGGGGTCTCTGTAAGAGGGAATACATCCCACCAGCCAGCCTCGAAGGTTGGGCGAGCAGATTCCCGTCCTTTTCCCTTGCTAGGAGATACAGATATCGAAGCCATTGTGAGGTAGACAAGGCTATGGTCGAGGTCGAGGAACAAGGACAAGAGCGCGCGTCGGAGTTGGGATCAACTACAAATATTAGTAGGCTTCAAACTGCTACTTACGATCTTCCATGGCTTCCACTCAGCATCATAACGTCGTCAATGGCGTTCCAACTACAATTATTATTCAAACCTTTGCAGACAGAATATTGGTACTGGTAACCCAGCTAGGAAAAGTCGGCAATCTGGTGCGCCTTTCGTATTGATACTGGTCACACAAATCTTATCGGTATACTGTCACAGATCCAAGCTAACCTGTTATCCACATCGACCTTGCCTCTGTCCGATAAAAACGACGACAATACGATACCGACACCCTCACCGGCAATCCAACTTACGCCCTTGCTGGGCAGTAGCATTTCTGAACATCAGCAAACGCTTCATTCCTTGTATGCTTCACAAATCGCCACTATCGTCTGGGATGAAAGATCCCAATTCTCCATCGAGGGCCATCGTAGGAGTGTGGTCGTTGGGATCGCGTTGAAACGGGTAGAGGTAGATGGTCCGGGGTGCGAACTGAGCGAGAACGAGAGGGCGACGTTCCGCGGGATCATGACATGGCTTCAGGATATCGTCCGTGGGGCAGGATCCGGCTAATTGTCAACCCCTTGGAGTTGGCGAGCACGTTGTTCCTTGTACTGGGAATACCTCCACTGGACCAGGTTCTGGAGCCTCTGCTCCGGCGGGGGAGCGGTGCGAGGGTGTGTTTCGTACAAATAATACGCAAAAAAACCAGTGCCAATGCCAAGTATTGTGTCGAGCGACCTGTAATGCAAGGTGTCAGAATCTGGAGTCGTCTGTAGACACGGAATAAATATGAACCTGGAGAGCAGAACTGGGGGCATTGTGTCTGACGTTGGTGGTTGGCTGTAAACGCGTTGGGGACCGGAGACCCGGTGTTTTTGATCCAGCCCAGCCAAAATTTGAGCTCTGATCGCGTCGTGCAAAATCGTGGCAGTCGCCCGGCTTGCCAACGACCACGACGTGCTCGCGTTTCCTCCCGAATCCTCTTCAACGGTTTATACTCTTTGAAATCGCCCAGAATGTCTCAAGCAGCTTTGGAACGTCAAATTCGCCCCATCTATGGTATGGCATCATCGCTTTCCCCCGCTTTCCCCGCTGATACAAGTATTCATCACACAGAGGCTCTCGATTCTGGCTCTACCAAGGCTGCCCTCGTGGCTTGCAACAAGGTTCTCAAGAAATATCCTAAAAATGAACTCGTTAAAGTAAGCCTTCGTTCTCAGTCCCAGTGGCGTTCCTAACACATCATCTAGGCTCTCAAATCGTTGGCACTTGTGAGGTCACAGAAGGTCGAGGAATCTCTCGTCTTGTGCGACGAGATCCTCGAATCGAAACCTACCAATGATGCCACGTTGAGTGCCATGACCCTCGTATTGAAGGGGCTTGGACGATGTACGTTTTATCTCATGTGTATTGTCCCTTCGACTCATTAGCTCTTCTCCAGACAATGACACTATCACGATGTTTGAAGATGCCTGGAAGCAACAGCCCGGTAATGAAGACTTCGGAGCTCAAACCTTTATTGCAAACACGCGTACAGCGAACTGGAAGGCTGCCCAACAGGTGTGCTGCGATACCCTACCTACCACTCGACCCGGTGTACTAACTGATCTGCAGATCGCGACACGCTTGTATAAGGCATTCCAAGAAGACCGCTATTTATACTGGAACGTGATCAGTGCCATTCTTCAGGTAACTCCATCCCTCAATGTGAATGTCTTCGTCATCTAACAAGGCGATGTAGGCTAACGACCCCGAGACCCCTCCCAATATGAAAACGATCCTCTACAAACTCGCTCATAGGCTTATCGAATCCTGCCCTACACCATCCTATATTAACACCGACCGTTTTTATCTTCACCTATCCATCGTACGCGAGCTTAAACTCTGGGACGAAGCCAAGAAGCTGCTGGACAGCGATGTCGGCAAGGCCATCTGCGCGACTAGTTTGTCTGTTAATGAAATTAGAAGGGAGATATGGAAGGAGCAAGGCCTCCACAAGGAAGAAAGCCAACGTGCGAAGGAACTCATTCTGGAAAAGAAGTACGTCTCCCTAAGCGATGTCTTTCCCTACACTTTCCTGATGTTTTCAGTGACCGCAATTGGCTCGAGTTCTTGGCTGTCCTCGATGCTGCCTTTGCTCCTATCACCACTGCCGAGGGCGAGGTCTCAGACGAGCGGAAAGCGGAGGTGTCTGCCAACGTTGATGCCGCTCGTTCCCTGTTCACTCAGGTCGCTGAGCTGGATGGTCTCAAGGATAGATCAGGCTTGCTCGGTCTCGTAGAACTCGAGCGCCGATCTCGACAGCACGGTGTTTCAGAAGGTGCATCACTAGCCCTAACGGCATCTCGCTCAGTATCTAACATTTCCCGTGCAGATCCTTCCAAGCTGGTCGCACTGATGTCGAAATACTTTAACACTTTCGGCGACAAGTCGTGCTGCTTCGAGGACCTCAAGCCCTTCCTTTCGTTGGAAGGTGAAGAACTTGAACGATGGTCATCGTTCTTGAAAACCGTATCCCTCAACGTCGTACGTAGAACGACCACACGTCATCCTCCATTCACAAACACAATGACAGGACACCGTCGACAATCTCCAAAGAACTATCAACGTTCACAAATTCATCCGCTACAACCTATCGGGTGATCAGCTCACTGTCGAAGGCGAGCAGGAGCGATTGAAGGTCTACATTGAACACTATGAACATGCGCTACCTCTCGGCGCTAATCTGCCATCGACCGAGCGCCAGCCCGCCGATGACTTGGCTCTCTTGGCAGGCAACACCTACGTCAATCTTTGGACCATCAGCGGCGATGAAAGCCATTTACAGGCGGGCGCTGCTTTCTTGGAATATGCGCTGACCAAGAGCAAGCAGCTATTCTTTGCAAGGCTTATTCTCATCCGCATTTATCGACTTCTTGGTAAGTAAGAAGGCAAGCTATCCTGGGGTGACGATTAATTCTCGTGAACTAGGTGCACCATCGCTTGCCTTGGAGCACTACCGTGCCATGGGAATTAAGCAGGTTCAGAACGATACCCTTTCGCATCTTCATCTATCCCGAGCTTCGACCTTCTCCTTGGCGCCAACCGGTGACCTCACCTACATCTCGGAGTGCTTGGATGCTACTTCCATCTACCTCAGCAACTCTCAGGAGGTTTGTCGCTCCATATAGTGTTGTACCTTTCGCTGAACCGGATGGTAGACGTCCGACTTCATTATCCGAGCCTTCAACTCTGAGAAATATTCTCAGGTACGTTCTCTTCTAGTACTTTATTGGCGGTTCCCTGTCTAACTAGATCCAGATCCCCGAATTCATTACTTTCGAGGAACGTTTGGAGAACTCGCTTCAACGGGACTGCATCAAGATCGAATATTTGCGAATGCGACTGTCACATGAACAGCTGTTGTCTGATCTTATTGACATGGAGCTTATCGAGCTCAAGTTTGTCTTTGACCGATGTGAGTACCGAACGAGTTCACAATTAGATGCAACTACTGAACCGTATTCCAGTGCACTACGACAACAGAGACTTCGAGATCTTCCCCGATTATCAACCCAAGGCCTCGAAATCTCTCCACGAACAGACCGTTCTGTTCGACAAGGTTGAGGGTGTAAGTAGGCTTTCTCGTTTAGAATCGGTACGATGCACTCACCAAATGTATTTCAGATGGGCTGGCTCTCTATCTTCCTGAAGACCTATATCCGAGCCTTCCAACACGCCAGCGACATGGACGATACTGTCGAGGACAAACTGTTGATCGGTGATCGACCAAAGCAAACCGCCGTCTTCGACAAGTCGCTCACTTACCGTGAGCGCCTGAAGCAACGCACAGAGGAGGAGTATGCCGAGCTTACAGAGGAGGAGAGGAAGTTTGTCGACTTCACCAGCGCCCTTGCTGACTGGATAGAGCCCTACCACGATTACGCCCGACCTCCGCCCGAGGTTGTTTTGGCTGAAGCTGCGAAGCAGACTGAACTTAAGACTGGTCACCCCTTGAAGGGCTTCCAGCTCCCCGCCAATGGTACAAATGGCTCTCACAAGAAGGATGAGGAGCCTCCGGCGGTGACTGAGCCACCTGCCCTACTTGCTCAACACTTTGAGGATGCCAAAGCACGCTTTGCCGCTTTGAAGGGATCGGGTTCTGTCGTTGATATCCTGCACCTCGCAGCCCTCGTTCAAGAGGTACATTTTCTGTCCGCTTTTTCATTCGACTTTGTGGCTTATTTATGGTTTTAGGCATTCCTCTTCGTCACTGTCGAGACCCTTCGCTTCAAATCTGCCTCTGTGATCAAGATCAACAAGTTCGGCGGTGTACGTCACCACACTGATAGCCATGTTCGCGCTTCTAAACGCTTTCTCTTTCAGCTGGTTCCCCACATCAAAGCTATCAGAGCTGCTGGTGTCAGTGCACTGAAGGAAATCTCGGCTAGCGTACTCGAGATTGCTGAGACTGTCGGATCTGCTGACTCTCGCAAGGCTGTCACCCAGGCGTGCGGTGCTGTCCCATCTTCCAAGGTCAGATTGACCCCCATCTCGGTGAACTCGAACGCTGACAATGATAAAGATCGACCACGACTTCGCTTTCGTCTCCGCCAAGAAGATCGTCGAGTCCAGGAAGAAGGTTTTGGAAGGTGTCAGCAAGGGACTCGCTAAGGTTGCGACCAACTATGCTTCATAGTCACCTTCATAAAGGATGTCGGCTCCAACAATCCCTTCGTCTCCCATCCTGTCGTTTGCATCCCCACTCATCTGCATTGTACTTGTACATCAATCGCATTCTGTCGCAAACACAGTGTATGCTAATCTGAACACATGGCTAATCGGATGTATCAAAGTTTCGTGTATAGTGTTCGTCGTCGATGGTCGTGTAGATGTATCCGTCCCTTGCGAGCGCGTCAAGCGCCGAACTTCCAGTGAAACGTTAGCGCGAGATGGAGCAAGCTGTGACTGTGACCTACATGAAGATGGGCTTGAAGTTGACGGTCATGCCCTTGCGTTGGTACTGTTTGAAGATATCCTCCACGATCTCGGAAACGTGACATCCATCTTCGCGGCCTGCATGGCACGTAAGGTGGACGAGGATGGATTTTTGCATTTCTGACATTTTTGTTTCCCTTGGGGCTTTGAACCTCCCCGATGCTTTTCGTCCCTGTGTCGCCCCAACACTTGGTGATTCGGATGTGACTAATGGCTGCGGTCTCGTCCGCGTGGTGGAGGATCTTGGGCTTTCGGCATGCGACGGATGTCTTTGGCGTGTCTGGTTATACCTTTCCATAGTCGGAGGGGGTGTAGGAGCGACATGGCGTCCCTCTGGACGAGGGGATCGCACGGATTGCCCTCCGACCTGCCGTGGATGCTTGGGGCTGTTGGGATGGTTTATTTGACCCCGGGTTTGTGCGGGCCCCGAGGAAACCGGCCCTGAGCTCAGAATGGAGGCCCAGTCCTCCCCCTCATCCGAGAAGAACTGGTCGTCCGAGGAGTGGTCGGCTTCCTCCGCTTCTCTTACAGCAAATGAGGGAGGCTCTGGGGTGTTGTCAATGGGAGGTGGTCTTTCGTTCCTTGGCACTTGTGCAGAGGCAGGTTTGGGAACCCGATTATTTGCTGTGTGAGACTGTCCTTGTGGGATAGTATGGGTTGCGGTCAGCTGCGGAAGGCCAGTTGAATAAGCGCCCGCTGGAGTCTGAGATGAGATGACGATCAAACTTACAGATCGGCCTTGAATGTAGAAGAGTATGGAGAGTAGGTGGTGGTACACCTCGTGAGGGTTTTCGAGCACCCTGATCTGCTTGATTCGAATACTGTTTCGTTTATTGTACGTTTCAAGTTCGCCTGTCACCCGAACGTATTCCAGGTGGCTAGAGAAGGAGCCGTCACTCCTATTGACGAATCATCTAGGTTAGACATACAGACCTGGAAGGATTGACGTATCTGAAGTATTCACTGGCCCATGCCCTGGCCTTCACCTGCCCTGTTTCGTCGCTTAGGGTGTAGACAATCTGCCCATTGGAAGCCTTCTCAACATCGAAGATGTTGGCGACTATATCAACCTGCGGTTCAAGTCATTGATCATAAGCTTTATACAGGGGCTTCTGCCGGTTCAGGAACAAAGCAAGACGAACATGCTTGAAGGGCTTCTTGCCGAGGATGTACGCTGTTTCTTCCTTGTCGCCGCTCCTGACGGTGACGGGTTGCGCACTGGAAACATGTGCACAAGTTACCGGACGGATACCCCGAAGCAAAGAAATCGGATCGCCAGGACGGACTTCGTCAAAGTTATCCTCCAATCCCCCTTGGATGCCTAGGTCATTGAATTGCTGCGTGAGTTGAGAAATGTTAGGGGATTCGGACTTTTGCGACATGAGGGTAAGGTTGAAAGCCAAGAATCTGATATGGAGACACTGAAAATGCCAAATGCCATCGACACGTCGAGCTTTAATCAGGCTGCCCCCGCGTTTGCCACCTGAGGCCTGACAGCGGAATCCAGATATAGATGGTGGCAAAGCGCGTATACAGAGAGATATTACAGCTAGGAAATACAGTGAAAGCAAGGTCCATGTCATCTAGGCAGTGAGTAGGAAATGCGATTCATCAAGCGTTGTGTATACGTGACCAGCATCCATGAGCTTGTCCAGGGCATCGCTGCAAAGACGGTCAGTCCCCATAGTACGCAAAAGGGGATAAATTGTACGCACCTGATCTTTTGGGCATCGTTACCAGACCCGACAGCTCTGGCAATGGCCGAGACGTGCACTCCTTCGTCGCTCGTAGAGTTCTCCTGGAGGAAGCGGACAATCTGACGCTGCAAAACTGGCAGGTGCGAGAATTGGTCGGATGTCGCAGTCGACCCAACATTGTATACAGAAGCGTCAGCCATGACCACATCTTTTCCTTTGGCAGATCCTGGAGCTGCAGGCTATGGGCAGGGTGAGAAGATGAAAACGGCATAAGACAAGAAACGCACAACGCCCCGCTCAAAGCTCAGAGTTACGGTCATGGATTCGAGAATGTGGAAGTAGAGTTCATGGGGGTCAGTGATTGGACGGATGTGAGTTGTATTGATATATCGTCTGGAATTGAAGGCCTTGAGGTTGCCGGCAACACGAACGTAGATGTTTTCCCTGTGGAAAACATGAGTAACGGGATGGGAGAGCGCGAGATGCACGGACTTGAGCCCTTGTTGTATGCTGCCGTCGGTGTCGGTGTTCAACCACTGGCGAGCCTCGATTGTTCCTGTGCCATCAACGATTGCGTACACAGAGTTGGTTGCCTGTTGCTGAATGGACAATATTTGCCCGACTATGGTGACCTTGAGTTGTAATAATGGATAAGGATGTCTTTCTGGGAATGAAATGATCTTACTTGGCCAACTTCAATATCGTCGAGGCGCCATTCAGCTTCAGGATGCAGTTGAGTCGCTTTGTTGAGTTGGGCGATGGTCATTGGACGTAGAGATGCTGAGAGCTCTGATTTCTAAAGACATGTTAGCACTGGGCTGGTCAACGTGCGAGTTCTACTGACTTGGCCTCCCCCTGGACTGGCTGTCGCGCTGAAAGGTGATCCTGGGAGGTAACCTCCGCCACCACTGCCACCATAGAATCCTAAAGTGCAGATTTGACCTTGTTTTCATCAAATTGAATTCGGTCAACCTACCTTGGCTCATATTGGAATTTTGAATGGGTAGAAGAACGACGCGTCCGACACGATGGGGCACATGCATTGCCAATAGGCGCGACGGCATCCCAAGTCACAGCCACTGATGGGACGCGTGACTGGCCGGGGATCCCGGCCTGACAAAGCAAGGGACTAACAACCCAATTGATCTACTAGGTCCGTGGCAGGCCGCAGATATAAGGGAGATGTCGTTTTCCAGATTGGCCACTGAAGACGATCTTAGTCTCTGCAATATTCAGGCTCCTCAGAATCGGTAGCGATGTCCCAAATCATCGCCAAGTCATCTCACTGGCCAGGGTTCGAGGGCATTAGGCGCCTATTCATCTTGTACGGCCCCATCGCTCCCCCACAAATCACCCCGTGCTCTAACTGTGCTCTGGCAGTGGCGACTCTTACAGCTCTGTCTTCTGGAGTCACACAGGATTCTCACCTAGCAGCCACCCAACTGCACAGCATCCTCTTGGGACACCCTTTCCTGGCAGCACATTCAACGAGGAAGATCTCCCTAACTGGGTCGGCCACCTGATCACCAAATATTGCCCTGCACCGAGATACGATCCTTCTACAGACGACCAGGAAGACGGCTTTGCAGACGATCCCCTGCTAGTATACAATTATGCTAGAGGCGGCGATCAAGTCAGCGGAGTAGCCAGGCAAATACGAAGACTCTTCCTCCCGATCGTTGGAACCAAGCCGGAGTGGGCCCCATGGAGTGAAAACGATAGCCTGTTCGGTAAGCAATGCCCGGCCATCCTCGTATCTTCCTGTGCGCTAACCATGTCCTAGTCACGTCCGTTGGGATCAACGATTGCGCGTAGGTACTCATCCGGCTTCCAGCATTCATTTCTCTCACTGTCGTTCCAATCAGGGTATCTCGCGAGGGTGACTTTCCCTTACGGATTTCATTATTAATGGAGCTTCAAGAAGAGCTGTATGCCAATGGCGCCCGCAATTTCCTTTTTTTCGACGTTCCGCCTATCGATATGGCACCGGCTAGTGAGTTTCTTGGTTTCAACCCAACCCCTCTTCGCTGATCATTTGTGGTATAGTTGCTGAGAAGCGTATCCAGTATGGGATAGAAGTGGACCCCTCACAAGAAACCCAGTTTCAGAAATGGAATTCCCTGCTTCTTGCTGCTATCCGAGATTTTCAAAGCAAGCATCCCGACTGTACTATTCTCGTCTACTCGTTATACGAGATGTTTTCGGTCGTCCTCGATGACCTCGACACCTACGGGTTTCCCCCAAGCCACAAACACATCAGTAACGGGACGGTTTGGCTTGACCATATTCACCCCACGAGCAAGATCCACGATCTGATCGCTCATTTCCTATGTGACTTCCTCAACGAGGTCCCAAAATATGAACCGGAAGAAGATACCGCAACTAAGGAGGATACGGCCGAATGACTGCTATGTACTAATATATCGCGTGTAGTTTATGGGTACTGGACAACACTTGGGACCATGGATGTAATTATATTATTAGAACTGGGATGACCCGGATATAAGGCCCGCAAGCTCCGTTCGACAGCCCCGTACGTCTTCCCTTTGAGCCGAAGCGTCCATGTCGCGGTGTGCTCTGCACAACCACCAACTGAACTCCCTGCCGGTGCTGTAACCCATTCACCAGAACTTGGTATGCTCCTATACATTGATTAGAATTCTCCCTGTAACTGTATATTGAAGACGTCTGGCCATGTCGTGGTTTGCGTCATGGCTGCCCTCAATCCCAACTATCAACCTTGCCATCCCCACTAGCATCCAAGGACGCTTTGTCTCGTTCTTCCTGAAGAAGTTTCTCGGACACCTGTTCAAGCCTGGCCAGCTCGATACTCCCCAAATTGACTCTCAGATTGGATCAGGATATGTGCAAATCAACGACCTCGAGTTGGATCCAACAGTGCGTAGATCGGAGCATCGTCCTAGTCTTCTATTCACCTCCTGCAATGCCAGATTATCAACTCCTATCTTACGGGACTACCGCTGCTCTTGGAAACCGGGACTGCCAAAGCAGTTACAGCTCGAATTCCCTGGCCTAATCCATTGACATCCAACATCGGCTTCTCCCTTAGTGGCCTCCATCTCACCCTGCGGGTTCAACCGTCCCGTCGCCCACATCTTAACCCTGACATCGACCTTGCGGACTCTGTAGTCTCTGTAGCGGAGAGCTTTGTCCAAGAGGAGCTTTCGGATCCGCAAGAGGCAAAGCTCTGGGAGTCATTCCACGCTGCAGTCGCGCACCATGATCCTGAAACGGACGATGACCATACCGTTCCAGGAGGCTTGGAGTCATTTGTACCGGACAGCGAGGGAGACAAAGGCAGCCAGGAAGTCGACCCTATCGGTGTTTCCATGTTCGCCACCTTGATAGAGCGGTTGTTGGCACGATTCCACTTCGACGCCCGAGATATCAGCATCACGGTGGTGGACCCAGACAACATTACTCTGAAGTTCTCACTTTCTGAGATCCGGTACTCGACTAGAGAAGGAACGGCGCAGGGAGATGCTGATTCAGAGGCCGGGATGAAACGCAGCTTATCCCTGCATGGAATAAAGTTGTCCTCTATCCAGCATATCCCCAACACAAGCCGTTCCACCACACGGCCTAGCTCACCCACGGTCGGGGATGTCGACACGGAACACCACATTTCCCGTAGCAACACCCCCAGCTCTTCGAGTTCGTCCTCTTCGTCATTGGACGAAGACGCTCAGTTTCAGATGTCACAATCCCTAGCCGTCCTTCCACCTCGCCCCAACCTCCTTGCAGAGTCGACGACGAGCAGTATCTATCATAGCATCATATCCGAAGCACCAACGCTCGGGCAGAGTCGCGTCGCCTCGTACCCAACATCATCTGAAACTACCCCGCCTAACCGCAATTCTCAGCCTGAAAGACCTGAAATATCTGGGGAGGAACATGTCGTGTTATCATTTGGCGCGGTCCCATTGGAAATATGCCTGACGACACCTCCTCCGGGGCAGGCAAACCCAGGAGTCAAGGCTTCGAACGAGAAGTATCGAGTGGATATTTCCTGCGGTTCTATAGCCATCGCACTCCAGCCATGGCAAGTTTCAGGGGTACTCCATCTGATGGAGAAGCTATCTGATGGCCCCTCGTCGCAGTCATCGTCTTCCAAGTCTCCCCCCAAAGACCTTCCATTCACCTTTGACGCTGAGGCGAGAATCCGGTCTATCAGTTTTCTCTTATTTGCCTCTCCATTGCTGGGATCCATTTGCGATGAACCGATCGATGACTATTTCGAACATCCTCTCGTCCCTCCTAGGCTTGGGAGTGGTTATACAAGACTTTTAATAGACACGGCGGCTGCCCACGCCTCGTGGTTAGAATCAGGGCTATCTGCTTCGCTCACTGTGGGGGACTTCTCCGTTTTCCAGTTCACAGGCTCCAGAGCAATGAGCGACCCTATCGCCAAATTACCTGCTGCAATCCCCGTCTTGATTACCGACCCCTATCTCCCATCGCAGTACGACTCGCTCCATGTTTACCCCTCCCGCTCCGATCCTTTCCAAACCTCCGTCCCACAACCTACAATCCCTGTCCTTGACTGGTTCGACAAGAAGTGCTTCACCTTTGGTGCAAAGATATCACATTGGAGGACGCGCAAGAATCCGCAAGAGCGACATCGACGTCACGCTAATCAGCCCAAGGACGATGCCGCTGACGATGGAGGCAAGAGTCGCCAACCCTCCCTCTGTCTTCGTTTCGATACGGTTCAATCTAAAGCACGAAAGAGGGCACCGGCAGCTCAACGCGTGGCAATAGATGTGGCACCGCTGCAGGCCTTTGTGGATATCGAGATGCTCCAGGCGGAGGGAGGAATGGGGTGGTTTTCCGAGCACGTAAATGCATTGAATGACGGCAGAGCAAGGAAATCTACCATCTCGGCTCGAGACGGATATCTCAGTGACGAAGAAGCCCCGGCATCCCCTATCGAACCTCCTTCCCCTCCCGCTAAGGAAACGGTCCCGGTGAAAAGGGTGAGTTATGTCGCCTCATTTTAATAATTACTTTTTCACTGATAATTCCTAGTCAACTTCGAGCTCAGCTACACTTTCATGGACAATCAATGTACCCATGCTACGATTATCTGTCCGAGCACCCCCTCCTCCAAACCGTCCAAACCGATCAGGCATATTGACATTCGACGTACACAAGATTGTCATCAGTGATAAAGCTGAATCTCAACCTCCCCAACTACGATTTGCGGCTCCCTCCGTCCAAGAGTCGGGCTTCCAGGCAACGGAGGACCGTGTGCACAAGCAACTTTTGGCGCAAATCGGATGTGCACGAATTGTAGTAGGGTGCTCGACGGTGGGAGAAGACCATTCCACTGGCTTAGTTTCTATTGGACCCCTCCAGGCCCCGTCCGAACATGTTCCCTCTCTTACGCCGCAGATTTCCATCTCCAGGCGCAACCCAGGCGAAGAAAATTCGATACTGGTACTGTCAATCGATATCCCCTCGGTCTATATTGCTGTGTCGAAGAAACAGCTGGATGCGTTGCAGTATTGGATAGACGACCTCAGCCAAGCCATGGAGAGGATGAATGCATCCCGGAGTCCGAGCGCGCGGTCAGGCAGTCAGGATTCGAAGGACACGAGCTTGATTGGCAGCCGGTTCTTCTCTAAATCCAGGATGGGAAGTGGATTCGACCTCCAGAGAGTGGTGGACGAGGGAGTGAAGGTGGCCGTCTCAATCAATGTCACAGAATGTAAGTGGTTTTGCAGTGGCTACTAGACATCCGGCTAACTCGATTTCAGTCTATGGTCGCGTGCATCTTCCTCGTTCCGATGGTGGTGCAGGAAACAGACCATTTGATGTGGCGTGTTCGGACCTCAGTGTTGATGTCAAAATGCATACAGGCGGAAAGGTGAGTGTCTAGTTCTGGTCACCGCTGACCGGGCCTCAGATGACATTGTGCACAGATTGAAGCACTGATAAATCTGATGGATATCCTAGTACAAGATACAGAGGCATCAGATAATGTCCGGACATTCCTTTCACTGACCTCCCAGCGCAGCTTGGTGAGTACATCCCAGAACTACAAGCGTAATCCTTATTTAATGCATCCATCCTTCAGATGGCCATCCCAGTGCCGCTTCTCAAACTTAGGTTCATCTCATCGACTATCCCAGAGACAACTGCCAAGGAGACCAAATTCTCTATCTCCCTCAACGGGTTTACGTTCAACTTTTACCCGGATCTTGTCTGGTTACAGGATATTGCAGAGTTCTCGAAATCGCCCCCTGGCGTAAGGATTCCCCCTTTCCAAGGAAAACCTAACTAACGAGTTTATAGACTTTCGAATCTGTTGTCCCCAGCGAGCGCACGCTCGTTAGCCTCAAGATCACCGACGGGTCGATACGTGCGCTGGCGCCCTCTCACCCGGGAGCCATGGTACTCGCTATTGGAGGGCTTAACTTTGTCACCGACATTATAGGAAACTTTCCTGATACCTCTTTCCGGGTGGATGTCGCCGCTCTGTCTGCTTTCGCGATAGAAAATATCGCCGACAGGCAAGAGTCGAGAAGAAAGGGGGATGCCAATGTGGCGAATCACTGGAGAGTGAGTACTCTCGTCTCTTTTGCAGACGGATTGTTAACTCAGGAACCAGGCGATGGGATATGCACTCCTTGCTGACCTCTCGACGATGAAACTCAAGTACCAAGAAAGCAAGACCAGTTCCCCCGCGAGGCAGGTATGGCAGCCGCTTTCTGACATTGGGGTCTATTGCTAAGCGGAGAATTCAGATCATCATCGATGGCTTGTGTCTCAAAGTGCATGCTTGTGCTGACACCTTTGCTGTTGTCGGAGCTTTTGCCGGGGACCTTGCGTCGCTGTTTAAACCTCCAGAGGATGAACCAACACAGCAGTGAGTGACCTTTTAAATGATGATGTGGCTCTCTATCTGATCGCTGTGCGTAGGCCAATAAAGGCTGACAAAGGCCCGGCTGTTCTTTCGAGGGCTAAGGAAGAAGGTACAACATTGACAGGTGAGGATGTTGTTCTTGTCGTGTGGAACCACCCTCACACTGCCTACGCCAGGATCGATCGACGAGGCTGCGTTTCGCCGTGTGCCTGAAGTCGGGCCTGCGCCTGATATGATTTACGACGATCTGCCAACCAACTTGGATTACTTGGATGAATCATTCGGAGCCGCAGCGGGCCTTCGGGAGTTGACTGACGACGACTTTGATGAATTCGATGCGCACGATATCGATGCTCAAAATGTCCAAATATCTGATCATTTTACCGGTGTCATCTCGAGCGTCGGAGGCGAGACTATTAAGCTCCTTCACGAAGATGGTATCAACATCATCGAGAATTACTACGACACTCTTCCACGGGAAACCATCGAGGACCGCCCCAAGTAAGTCCCACCAGTAGCCTTCAATTTCGTGTCCTTTCTGATATCACTTGATAGCGCTGGAGAGGAGGCTATTCGCGTCCGTATCCACAATTGCGACGTTTATCTCCTACTCTATGATGGCTACGACTGGCCCAGGACGCGCAAGATCATCGAATCTGAGGTCAAAGAGATGCGCAAACGCCTTGCCAAAATTCGACAGCTCGTGGCGAATGGCCAAGTGCAAGAACCCCAGGCAGTCCCCGAAGATACGGGGAAATACCTATTCAATTCCCTCTACATCGGTGTCAATCAAGATGTGGATGCTGCCGAACCGGATGCACTGATAGCTGCGATCGACGAAGAGCTCAGGGAAGATTTCGAAACAGGGACCCAGAGTTCGTGGCAGACGCTACGGCATCCAGTACCAAATCAACCTCGCGTCCCTTCAGTCCGTGTTCAAGGCAAGAAGTTGAACCGGTCTAAAACTCCTTCAATGGAGTTCTGTCTGCTTGGAGTGAACGCCGAGTTTAATCAGTACAACGGGGACATCCTTTTGGTGTCACGCACTTTCGTCACGGTCAAGGATTTGGAAATCCTGGACCACATCAAGACCTCGACATGGAAGAAGTTCCTGACGGCGTTACGATCTGACTCCAAAGGAAACATTCGGGAAACTGGAGCCAGCATGGTTCGAATTGAGCTCCACAATGTTCGGCCAGCGCCAGGGGAAACGTCCCAGGAGGCTCGATTACGGGTCAGTAGTCTCATCATCTGTCCTCGAGGGTAAACTCAACCAGAACATCCAGGCGAAGATCCTGCCGATCCGCCTATACGTGGACCAAGATGCGGTTGATTTCCTGAAGAAATTCTTTAGCTTCAAAGACCCAGAGGCGCCTGCTGTGTCTGACTCTGAGTCAAGCGACGGTGACGCTTTCATCCGTAAGCTTGGATTCTCATCGCTCTCTATACGCCCCTGACAGTCGATCACAGAAATGGCAGAAATCTTCCCGATTGACCTCAAGCTTGACTACAAACCACGGCGTGTAGACTACAGGGCACTCAAAGAGGGTCGAACCATCGAGCTCATGAACTTCTTCCACTTCGATGGGGCAGAGATGACTCTAAGACATATCAAACTGGCTGGGGTATGTGTCGTTGTTGATTGCGAGACTTTTTGCCTAACGATAATTTTTATTCAGATAACCGGGTGGCCCAAAGTCTTCGAAATGTTGAACGACCTGTGGACTCCAGACGTGAAGGCCACCCAGCTCGTGGATGTCATATCCGGCGTTGCACCAATCCGATCGATGGTCAACGTTGGTTCTGGCGTCGCAGACCTGGTTCTCCTCCCGATATCACAATACAAGAAGGACGGCAGGATTGTGCGTGGAGTCCAGAAGGGAGCAACTGCTTTCGTCAAGTCCACTGCAATCGAAGCAATCAAGATGGGAGCCCGACTTGCGACCGGGACTCAGGTCATTTTGGAACAGGCGGAAGGGCTCCTCGGCGGTGATTTCGATAGGCCAGTCACTGCGGAAACCGTGCCAGTGATGTTCGAAGAAGATTTCGAGGCTTCACAAGACGACGAACTCGACATGATATCGAAATATGCGCAACAGCCTGCCGACATCAAGGAGGGTGTTCAGTCAGCGTACAGGAGTCTTCAAAAGAACTTGAGCTCTGCGGCGCAAACCATCCTTGCAGTGCCGATGGAGGTGTACGAAAGGTCGGGCAACGAGGTGCGAAAAAGGTTCTATCATAAAAGATCGTAATGGCTCTAATACACTCAACAGGGTCCTGTCCGTTCTGTTATCCGGGCTGTCCCAATCGCGGTCTTGAAACCAATGATTGGAGCCAGTGAAGCCGTCAGCAAAACGTTGCTGGGCTTGCATAACACGTTGGATCCGAATGTGCGCTTGGAAAACGAGGCAAAGTACAAGTAACGGTAGTGGAAAGGGCGAATCGCGGGCGTGCTGAGAGACTGTGGAACGATGAGTATGAATTGTTTTTGTAACAGTAGGACAGATGTGCACCTTCGCTTAATCGATATCCATGCCCATTGAGCGACCTTCTCCAGGTACCAGTGCTGATCTTGATTTGACAGCAACCTTGATTTTCTCTGGGGTTGCAGCAGTCTGTTTGATGGGTTCGTGCAGTTTGACGGAGGACTTGGCTTTCTCCAACATCTTTTGGCGGTGTGCCTTGTGCTTCGACCGAGCAGCTGCCATTCTGAAGGCATATCAGGAATATGACTAAAGGTCCGGAGTACTGGGACCAACCTGTTTTTGAAGAATGCCCTTTCTCTCCTTGCTTTGATTTCTGCGATCCTCTTCATTGCCTTGATGGTAGTCTGGACAAGTTCGCGGTCATAACGGACAGGAACGTTCCTGCGCTTCTCGAAGTCGATTGTCGAGTCCTGGCGTACATGTTAAAATTCCGTCCGGAACTGGTCGTTAAACGTAAGACGCACGATGGTCATCTCCTTCCCTGCAGCCTTGCGGAATGCCTTAGTCCATCGGACCTTTCGTGGGTTGCGCTTCATTCTATACTCCCGTTAACTTTCTGGGATTTCCAACGTGCTTTAACACAACGTACTTGAAATTTTTATGACATCTACATCCGTGGAATGAGCAAGTGAACAAAGAATAATCGAGAGCAAGGGACTGACTTTGATGTGCAGAATCTGAATACTTTTGCGTCGTTTCTTACGAACGCGGACCCTGGTTGGTGTTGTTAGTGGGGTCCGCTCGAGATGTGGGTATGGTGGTAGCATACCGTGACCGGGATAGACGTTTGTCGAGCAGAAATAACACTTTTCCACCCGCATTGCGACGAAGAACGGTGTGGGGGACGGTAAATTAGTGGTTTACAACTTTCTGCAAAATCGCTTGGCACTAATGTGGGAACAAATTACCAAACTCACGAGAAGGGTCTCTCGGTCCCTTTGACCGTCTCTCCACCATCACTTCACCATTATCACCTTCTCAGCTCGCCTCTCAAGTCTTCACCGTCGCACCAGGAAGAGCAAAAAAAGATAGGTATTATAAGAGCTACTTAAAACTTTTAATGACACACTGTCGGGAATCTACAAGTACAATGTCGAAAGCGAAAATAACGATATGTGACTAGGCGCTACTGTGATACCGACTGGCAAGATCGGCGACAACCTCTCCCGCGCGAACACCGAGGACACTTAATAGAGTGTCACTCAATCCATGGGTAGCCTCCTCTACACCCTGAAGGTAAACACGAGGACGCAGTGTGTTCTCGCCGTCCTTCGGGAGCAACTGGTAACTGCGCGAAAGGTACAAGTCTTGGGAGACGATGCGCGATGAAATCGGCGACGAGAACCTCGAGGTCTCTGGCGACGTAGGAGGAGTGCTGACGGTGCTGCTGCTTGCGGTGGATGGGGAGGAGTCATGGAAGAATTCCTGATGCTGTCGTCCTCCAACCAGGTCGGCGGACGGGCGCAAAACAACTTTGGAAGTCGAAGGTGTGATTCCAAAGTGCTTGGCGATTCCGGTGTTCTTGAAGAGTTCGACCCAGGCAGTACGCTGGTAACCCGTGGCGTAAAGAATAACGTCGTAATTGGTCTGGCTCTCCGCACCAGTCATCATGTGCTTAGTGACCATGA
Source organism: Coprinopsis cinerea okayama7#130 (assembly GCF_000182895.1). Classification (NCBI taxonomy): domain Eukaryota; kingdom Fungi; phylum Basidiomycota; class Agaricomycetes; order Agaricales; family Psathyrellaceae; genus Coprinopsis; species Coprinopsis cinerea. Next base: position 1,441,333 of record NW_003307543.1, on the reverse strand, counting down.
CGAACCCTTCATCCTTCGACGCCGAAGCGCCTTCTGGTGAAAGGAGGAGCTCGCCCCGCACTCGCTCGCCTTGGCTGCCGACTGTCTGGATGGACAACACCGATGTATATGGCTTGATGTTGATGACAGGATCGGAGGGCTCTTCTACGTTTGTGCGACGCGAGACGGCCGCGTTCAAACGTTGGCCATAGATGATTTCATACAACTACGCGTAACACGTCAATGATGCGTTCAACAAGAGGTCAGTTCATTCAGAATCACTTACTGCCTCAAGTGTTCGGGGGTTGACGACACTATAGTTGGTTTGCTTGTACTCAGCAAGAATGGCATCCCGAAGGTGCTTTGAACCAGTCGAGAACCAGGCATCGGTCGCTGTTACCAGTAGGAGGTCAGAAACAATCTGAAGATAGATGCAAGGGCGACGTACATGCAGGGTCGAAAATTTCGTTGGCAAACGGCGAGTCATCGCTAGGCTTGAGTGAGCCTTTGCGGATGAGCATGTCGACTTCATGTCGGCCGGTGGATGGGATAGATGCGAGACGATTGCGAACGTCGATTGTCACTTCGGCTGCAGATTGACCTGAGCCAATGATTGCCACCCTCAGAGGCCGGGAAAGGTGATTCAAGGAATCAAACATATCGCCAATCTTGAGGGCGTATGAAGAGCTATGCGACACCCGGGGATGGTTGACGAATGGTTGAAGGAAGTCGGGGATGCAAGGGGTTCCTCCAGGTGCGATTATCAGGTCCCCTTTGAAGACGTCAATACTTACTTCCATATGAATGAGGTTGGGGGAAGACTTAGACTTACGGGCACGGATAAGAGTCTCCTCTTGTGTTCGGACGTTGCGATAACGAACCTCGATGGTGCCATCCGGGCCATCATCCAATGCAATGATTTCATGGCCGAATTTGACCTTGACTCCGTTGTCCTGTACCTTCTGTGCAGCCCAGGCCAAGTAATCGGAGTACTCTTTGCGGGAAGGGACTGTAGACCCGCGGTTGATGAACGATAGAAGACGATCCTCGCTGTGGAGGTAAGAAAGGAAGGTGTATGGGGAATTGGGGGTTCGCAACGTAGCGAGGTCCTTCAGGAAGCTGCGCAAGACATCCGTAAGCCATCTAGCCATATTCATTCTCAATGAAGACTAACCTAATCTGCATTTTGGCATCAGGAAGCAGCATCCCAGGGTGCCATCGGAAAACTTCATGCTTCTCAATGAAGAGAGTATTTTTAATAGAGAAGGTCTGGAGGAAAATGTGTGTGAGCATCGTCGTCAAAGGCACTGGGCCTGAAAGCTTACAGGGTCCTGTTGCCATTTCTCGGTCAACGCTGCTCCAATGGCGATGTTGGCGGGACCGAAGCCCAAACCGACAAGGTCATAAACAACGTCGTCAGCGGACATAGTAATAGGCGGAGGGCGGGGGTCTTTGGGAGGGAAAGAGGGAGCGAGCTGGGGGAATTTCCAGGTATGAAGTGCGCTTGTCACATTGCGCCCTTCATACTTATACTCTTGCAGCGCATCTGGACTCCAAAATCTAGATGGCCGTCGTCTGGGACCGGAACCCTCTTTGGGGCCATTCGGCTAAAAAATGTCATGATATTGTGGTACCTTTTCGAATGGCGAAACGAAGGTAAGGTTACAAGAATTTCTCCAGGAATATAACAGACGGCCAGCAGATGACCGATGATCTAATCAGATTAGCCTGACAACACGTCCAAGATTTACCAGGATTTAAACCCCATAAAGGTTAGATCCATTCACACGCCGGCACAACACGAGGTTCAAATCTCTTATCAGATAGCGTATGATTCTGTGCTCAACCAATCACGGCGCATATCTGATAAGATTTCCCGTTCACTCCCATGCCAAGCACGTCGAACTTCGTCAACTCACATCCGACATTTCAATGTCCCTGGTGGAATTTGCACAAGTCCGCGTGTCGTAACCCAGATCTATGGCCCCGGTTTTCCTCGAATTCGCTGTCATCGGGTCCCCTCCCCGAAAGTCTAGGTCCCTTGTACGTGATTTCTGGCCCAAGGGGCCCGGAGGATGGGTGCAAATCCTTTTCACTGACTTCATCTTTGACTGCGAGGCCTTTTGACCATCACCTGCCTTCCTCATCCCGCAACCGTCCCATTATGGCCTTACGGGACACAGCAGGAGTCCCTCCCCTACTCCAAGGCTATAGCATCGTCGAATGGCCTGACCTTACCTGCGACCGACATCCTTCGCCGACACCATACACCAGCACGCAACCGTTGTCATCTTTCAATGTTCAGTCCCGAGGAAGCCTGCTTCTTGCAGCCATATCCCGAATGCTGGGTGCTTATTGTGGCGCCTCTGACATTCTGTTGGCTGTCCAAGTACCGAACAAACGCGACTACGTCTTCGTCCGTGTAAACTGGTCTGACAACGAGACCTGGCAAGAGGTCGCCGCCCGGACTGCATCCCAGACTCGCAAAACGAAGAGCAAGCTTTTGGTGGGCGACATTCGGCGTGCATTCGAACTTCCGGATAAGCAAAATCCTTGCCCAGTTTTAGTGCGATTCACACCCTCGGAAGAACCGAGTTACTTTTCCGACTTCCCGGCAGTATTCATCTTCGACGCGAAGAAGTCCAGTTTGACGCTATCAGCACCGAAAAGTCTCCTACACCCCTCTATCAACGACCAACTTTTGTCCCAAATTATCTCCCTTTATCATCATGCGGGGGCCAACCCAAAGACACCGGTCTCTTCCAATCCGACTTTCCCATCGCACTTGACGTCAGTTTACGACCGACTCCCAGAGGAAGACATTTCAAATGCATATCCGCATATCCCGCTCGTCAAATTTGCCACAGAGTATCTTGAACGACGCGCGAAAACGAACCCGCACGACATCGCTGTGCGATGGTTTCCCGAACTTTCAATTGACGATTCAAATCTCCCTTCTGAGACTTCGACGTATGAAGAGCTTGACCGGAAGGCGTCTCAGCTTGGGCGATGGCTAGTGACACGCGGGCTTGCTCCAGAAGATCGTGTGGCTGTCTGTCTAAGTCGCGACCTTATCTTCCACGCAGCCTTCTTTGGCATCATGCGTGCAGGTGGTTGTTATGTTCCTGTGAGTACAAATCCGTATGATCTGGGCTTCGTACTGACACGGATTATTAGATCGACCCCGAGCTTCCAGATGAGAGGAAAGCTTATATTGCGCGGGACTCTGGAGCCAAATTTGTCCTTACTACTTCGGAATTATCCTCCCAAGATTTGTTCGGCTCGAGCACTATCTACGTCGATGAACCTGAAGTCGCTAATGCCATTGATGAACAAGACGGCGGTACCTTTAACATTGCCACACCAGAAGGCCTCGGGTACATGTTGTATACCTCAGGTGAGGTCTTTCCTTCTTCCGTTAATCAAGGCATTTGTTCATTGGGCGATTCCCATAGGTACCACCGGGAACCCCAAGGGCTGTCTCCTTACGAATCACGGTCTTGCTCAAGCCATTATCGCATTGAGCAGCACAGCGGCGGACGTTCGGATGAAAGATATCAGAGAAGGGCGTTATCTGGCAGTTGCTTGTGAGTTCGGATTCATTAGCACTGGCCTTGGACTCTCATTCCATTTCTGACAGCCATTGCCTTCGATGTGCACCTTGCCGAAACCATTGTTCCGATGGCTCTGGGCATGCCGTTACTGAGCGCTCCTCGATCCCAATTGCTCGAGAATCTCCCGCAATACGTCAAGTTGCTCGGGATCACCCACTTAGGGATTGTCCCAAGCTTGATCGAGGCAACGTTGAACGCTTCCAAAGACAACGAAGGGGGACTGGCTTTGCGGTACATTGCCAGTGGAGGTGAAAAAATGAGCGACTCAGTAAGTCTCGCGTTATTTCTCTTGATTCATGTAGTTGATTCGTACTGCAACAGATCCTCGACAAGTGGGCGAACCATCCTCAAGTCCGTCTCGCCAACTTCTATGGCCCCAGTGAGGTCACCATCGGCTGTTGTGCCCGGTACATGGACTCGAACACTCCGCGCGCCAACATAGGCAGACCTCTTGCCAATGTATCAGGATATGTGAGTATCTTGTTGCGAATATATAATTCTCGTTCTGAATGACTTACGACCCGCAGGTTGTTGACGCCGACCTCAACATCCTTCCTCGTGGAGGCGTTGGAGAGTTGGTAGTGGAAGGACCGTTAGTTGGCCGAGGGTACCATGGGCGACCGGACTTGACGGAGAAGGTATTTTTGGAATGGCCAGAGAAAGGCCGTTGGGCCTATCGCACGGGCGATTTAGTTCGTGAGTAAACTCCATTTTGCATGACGATCCTTGCTAACATGCTGTCTAGGCATGATGCCCGACTCAACCCTTGAAATCCTGGGACGCATCGACACCCAGATCAAGGTTCGCGGCGTTCGCATCGAATCAGAAGGAATTTCTGCCATTGTGCGCAAAGCGGAAGTACCGTCTGCAGACATGGTTCTCGACGCCACGACTGTCCTTGCAAAGCATCCGGCGCTAGGAAGTGAGCAACTGGTGTCCTTTGTTACCTGGGATTCGACCGTCCCAGTGTCCACTCGGAAATCGTTGCGACCCAGTCTCTCTATTCCACCACGGGGCTTTCTCAAGTCCATTCGGTCGATTTGTAATAAGGAGCTTGCAAGTTACATGCGACCCAACCACGTCATTCCATTGAACTGGCTGCCCCTCAGCTCCAACGGCAAAACGGACACAAAAATCTTGGTGGAGCTCTTCAAGAACCTCGACATCGCCCAGCTGGCTTCACTCATCTCCTCAGAAGACGATGTATCAGTATCGAGGGATTGCACGCCCCTTGAGGCCGAGGTTTTCGAGATCGTCCAACGCCACGCTCCTTCTTATGCCCAGCGTCCTCACCCAGAGCTCAACATCTTCGAGTGCGGGCTTGATTCGATGGGAGTCATCAGATTTGCAGCAGATCTCAAGTTGACCTTCGGCAAGGCGATTCCAGCGACAGAGATCATGAAGAAGCCGGCCTTGCAGGATATTGCGCAACTAGTGCATGTCTCTACCATGAACCACTCGTTGGTCGGTACTCCTCTCCCAACTATTGACGCGGCGACACACAAGCATCTATCATCAATATATTCCAATGACATCGAGGACATCCTTCCACCGTTCCCAGTTCAAGAAGGAGTGTTGGCCCGTTCGGTCGAGGACACAAGCCTATATGTGCAACACGTTATCCTCCATCTGGACTCTGGGACATCCATGTCGCAACTGCAAAGGTCTTGGGAATCGGTTATCGCTGCCCATCCTATCCTCAGGTAAGCGTCATTTACCAAGCGCCTTAGCCAGGGCTAACAAAATGTTTTCAACAGGACTGTATTCTACGTTGATCGCTCCGTCTGGCAGGTCGTTTTCAAATCTTTCAATCTTCCCAACTCTTGGTCGGATCGAAGTTTGTCCGTGAAAACCGTGGAAGAGTTCAGAGCGCGCTTCTATTCCCGTTTCGCTGGTGAAATTACCAAGGACATAAACCGAAACCTTTCCTCGATCCCACCTTTCCGACTTGCTTATTTCAGGTGCACCGGCTTCAATGTCCTCGTGTTGTCTATCCATCATGCCTTGTACGATGGAACCTCCCTTCCGGTTCTACTGAGAGACGTCGAGAACAGCTACCTTGGCCTGGAACGTGTTCAGAAGGCCTCCCTGCGCGCTATATTGGCGGAGATCTCCAAACATGACCTCGCACTGGCACAGCAATTCTGGAGAGATTCTTTCCGCGAGTTCGAGTGGCCTCGCCCCGCTTTCAGGCAGGGCTCGAACGCCTTGGCCTCTTCCGTCAAATATCTATCCGTTCATTTCACTCAAAAGCTCTCCGTCATCAGAGAGGTCGCCAACAAAAAACAAGTCACTCTTCAAGCCCTTCTGTCGTTCACCTTCGCCTATTTGATCGGGTCGCGTCTTTACGACTCCAACGATGTTGCTTTTGGGGTGAGTGACATTCTTCGAATAAAAATCGTATTCGTGGATATTGATATCGAGTTCCAGGTCATCCGGTCAGGCCGTATGCTTCCTGTTGACAATGTCGACGTCGCACTTTGTCCTACAATCACGGTATTGCCCATGCGGGTCAGGCTCGGCGACGCCAATTCGACCCTAGTCAATATTCAGAACGGGATCTCAACTATGACCGAACATGAGCATGTTCCTCTGGGCAAAGTGCAGAATTGGCTCCGTCCTGGTGAACCGCTTTTCGAAGTGCTTTTCTCGGTCTCCGTCCAACAGCAGGAAGAAAGCAAAATCTGGCGCCCGTGTGACTATGAGCCCCCCGCAGCCGATGTATGTTCTAAATCACTACTACCAACCCACCGACCGTACTGAGCGTGTTTTAGTACGCCCTTTCCGTAGAAGCAGTGGTCAATGTTCATGATGACACTTTGATCGTCCGTGCTGCTTGGCTGGACGGTCTGATCACTCAAGACCATGTCGCAGATCTTTTGCACGGATTTGAGAAAGTCACGCTTACATTAGACAAGGGCGAAGAACTGCCGCTTCCCAGTCGCCGTTCACCGGAACCAGTTCGCAAGGTCAATGACGACGAAGATCCTTCTGCTCAAGTCCTTCTCGACCCAGTCGTCGTCGCCGACCTTCAACAAACCATCTGCGACTTTTTGGAAATTCCTACAGCCATTCTAACGAACCGCGTGTCGTTCATCTCTCTTGGCCTCGACTCGATCAAGGCAGTCGGATTGGCGAAGCGTATCCGCGCATTGGGCTACGACGTCAGTTCGACTGAAATCCTTCGGGCGTCGACTCTGAAGCGCTTGGCTCGGGTTGTCAGCAACAACAAGCAGAAGAAGGAAGAACCATACGAACATTACGCTCAGCTTGTCCGACAAGTAGAAGGGTACATCTCGAAGTCCGAGGTGCAACTCTCGCCGGAGGACGAAGTGAAAATCATCCCTTCCACGGCGTTACAATCAGGAATGCTTTCACAGGTACGTACCTGCGTCATCTTGATGACGCTTCACTCACCTTTGGTGTCGCAGACTGTCGGATCGGATGGTCGTCTGTATGTCCATGCATTCCCCTTGACCTTATCCCCGGGTGTCGACGTGCAACGCCTGAAGTCGGCTTGGGAAGCTGCAGCAGAGAAGATTGACATTCTGCGGACCTCTTTCCACTTCATTCCAGACAACGGAACATGGGTTCAAGTCATTCACTCGTTCAACGAGTTGAAATGGTCTATCCAGAATCTCGAGGGTTTCGTCAATGTCACCTCCGCTGTGAAATCATTCGTCGAGAGCATTGAATGCACGGACGAATTTGCCTTCTCCACACCACCCTTTTGGCTTCGCGTTTTCACGCCCCTTAAGGGACCCTCCGTGCTCGCATTGGTGATGCACCATGCACTCTACGACGGGGGTTCCGTAAATTCTTTGCTCGACGTCGTACAACGCATCTATCGCGGCGAGTCAATCTCGTACCCCGTCCAGTTTGCCGATCTACTTCCCGACTTCTTCCGTCAAGAGGTGAAGGCACTGCATTTTGGGAGAAACAGCTGCAGAACCTCGAACGCACCCTCCTTCCCCTTCACTCGCTCCCGAGCTCTGACCCCTACCACATTTCGATCCGACAAGTTGAAGTCAAAGATGTCGATCTGAAGAGGCTTCTGACAGAGACGGAGGTCACACTGCAATGCCTTCTTCAAGGGGCATTGGCACAATCTCTCGCTATACTGACTCGATCTGCGGACGTCGTCTTCGGCAACGTTGTATCTGGCAGAGTTGGACGTGGAACCGAAGAGGTGGTCGGACCCATCTTGGTAGGTTTTTTATCCATTAGGAAGTCGATTCCACTGACCTTGCTGCCAGAACACTATTCCTTGTCGGGTTCACATCTCAGACCATGATTCAGTCGACGCCCTGCTTCAGTCCATTCATCGCTTCAATATGGAGGCGGCGTCATGGCAACAAGCGTCGTTGAGGTCAATCCAGAAGGCACTCATGGTGGACAGAATTTGGGACTGCTTATTCACATTCCAGCCTTTGGCCCCTCCTCCCCAAGCCGCCATCTGGAGTCTCGATATCGAGGAACACGAAGACATCCATATACAGGTGTGTCCACATGGCTTCACTGTCACAGCGCGAGGTGTACTGAAACCTATTGGCCAGTATCCACTCCATGTAGAGATCGAGCAGAACAAAGATGGCTTCTCGGTGCGTTGTGCCTGCCAATCCAACGTCTTGGACAAAGCAGGTCTCTTAAATTTCATGGACACTCTATCCAATACGGTTCAGCAATTTGTCGCCAATCCCAAAGAACGCATTGGTCGTACCTTCTCTGTCCCATCACCTTCCAACACGGATCCTACTCCCACCACCGTGGTCGCTCCAGCACCAGCGACGGTTCAAGCGGGAATCATTCACCCAGTTCTGTTGTCAGCGATCCGCGACTTCGCCCCTGACGCGGAAGTAACCTTCGACACTCCTCTCCCAGCCTTGGGTATCGATTCCATAACTGCCATCCAGATATCTGGAAAGTGCAGGCGATCTGGCCTTCGTCTGACTGCAACCCAGATCTTGAACTCCAGCACTGTGAAGGATCTGGTTTTGCAAGCCACCGAGATCAAGGCGACCGCCAAGTCGACACAGGTCTCTGATGGAGTCTTCAAACCCCTCTCCAGCGAGGAGAAGGACAGCATCGCGCGCCGGTTCGCAGACGACGCCAAATACATCGAGAACATCTCGGTCACCACAGCTGGCATGAAATGGGCCATTGGTGGTTGGCAACGGACGAACGGATCTCTGTTCCAGTACCTCTTTACCTTCAAGCTCCCGGACGACGTCGATCACGCAAGGTTCAAAAACGCCTGGCATATGTTTATCCGGCGCCATGAACTAATGCGGTCCACCTTTGCCACTGCCCCAGGTGGCACCGAACCTCGAATCGTGACCTTCTCCAAGGACTTCAAGTTTGATCACTGGGCTGAAATAGTGGTCGACGACGCTGTCTTCTATCGGCGTCTCCTCGGGAAGATGAAGGAGATGGTTTCTGACCCTGTCCCGATTTCCCGCCCCCCTGTTCGAGCGGCTCTTTTCCGGTCGGACAAGCAGTCCTATTTCATCTTCCATATTCACCACTTCCAATACGATGCATGGAGCATGCAAGTCCTTCTGAACGATCTCTCCTCTATCTATTACGATCAAGAACCTTGGGCCGTTACCGATCTCCGGGCATTCACGTCTCTTTTCGATCCCAACGAAGAGCGCCTTAGCGTACAACGGAGGTTCTGGGAGAAGGCACTGTCTCCATCGTTCAAACCTTCGCTCCTCCCTTCATTGTTGAACGAGGTACAAGGGCCTTTAGCCACCCCAACAGGACAGCCTCAGTTAATCATGGTTCCGGGGGCTTTGACGAATGTCTCCCGGTACGAAGAGCAGGCGAGAAAACTGGGGGTCACTTTGCAGACGGTCTTGCTCGCCGCTTGGGCGCAGGTCCAGGCCAACCGCTCCCGCACCTCGGCCTCGACGTTCGGAGTTTGGCAAGTCAGTCGTTCCGGGCACATCGACGGCATCGAGCGTCTTGCGGTTCCTTGTGTCAACGTGCTCCCTATTCATGTGAAGGTGGGAGGGTCGCTGGTGGAGGTCACGAAGCGCATCCAAGTTGATCTCTCGGAGAGGCTGTCACAGCCAGTTATCGAGCATAGCGACCTGGTCAATATTTCCAAGTGGACTGGAATGTCGGGAGAGACCCCCATTTTCAATGTCAATGTCAACGTCGTCAAGCTCCCTGTTACGCTCAAGCGCGATGGTTTGGTGGAACCTGTCAAGGTGAGAAGGCATCTCGTCGTTTTCCATTTCGACCTATTGATGACCAACATTTTACAGGCTCCGTATTACATTCCAAGGATCGCGGTCCCAACAGTGACACCCACTCTGGACCGGCTGGCAGTCTCCCCTCTTTGCCAGAACGACGTGGTGGTGGACATCATTGTTTACGAAGAGTCGGATTCTATCTTGATGTCCATTGAAGCTGTGGATAACATCATGACTGAAGGCCAGGCGAAGGACATCATCCAAGAATGGGCTTCCGTTGTTTCGACCACCCTTTCGTACAAGGATTAGAATATGTTTAAAATGCTGTAATCTCCTTTAGAGCCCGTAATGATTAATGTCCCTTCCTTGCTACACGAAGACAATCTTCCTCCATGCCACTGAGCCATATAACTTCAATCCCGGCAGCCTTGAGGCGATCTGCGCCCTCACATTTGACGAAATCGGGGGGCTCATTGACGCCAATGATACATCGTCGCACCTTTGCTTTGATAAGGGCGTCTGCACAGGGGCTTAGACCCGATGTCCTGATTGAGCAAGGCTCCAGAGTGGTGTAGACGTCCGTGCATTCTAGGATCTTGCTCAGATCGGAGGAGGCTTCATATGACTCGGACAGCGCTGACCATTCCTTTGGTGATATTTCCGCAACCTTGGCCAATGCATTTGCCTCTGCATGTGTGTTTCCTGGAAGTTCTCGAGAATAGCCGGTGGAGAGCACGACAGACTTGTGTAGGAGGCGCGCGACGAGAACGCATCCGACGCAAAAAGCACCTGGAACTGGGACCGCTTTCTCGGCTTCCTCTAGGGCCATTTTCATATAGACAATATGGTCGTCTTGTATAGACAATAAGCAGTGGTCTGGGATACAACATTTTCGAAAACGCATACCGTGGGGGGCCATCGTAGTTCCGCTCAAGGGTGTTGCTTACAAATCCTGTACATACAAACTTCATTCGGGTTCCAGCGAACGCGCCGGCTTCTCACCTTCCACACTGACGTCCAAGGTCACCAATGGCCTCTCCCACACTTGAAGAATTCACTCATTTTCAAAACGAGGAAGAAGATGTCCCTATGACCACACACGAAGAAGAGGACGGCGAGGGGGAAGGGGAGGCAGACGATGTTGCAATGAGGAACCTGGACGATAGCTCGGAGGAGGAGTCAGAGGACGAAGAGGAAGAGAGGAGAATTCGCGAGGGTTTTATTGTCGACGAAGATGAGGAAGAAGAAGAGGAAGACGAGGAGGAGGAACGTGAAAGAAGACGCCGTCGCAAACGCCGAAAGAGGCACCACCGTCGCCGTAAGTATGCTCCTTGTTCTCCGTATTCACTTGGATTGACCCAAGCATAGGCGAGGAAGAGGAACAATTGGAAGAGGACGATCTCGAGTTACTGGAGGAAAACACTGGGACGTCACACAAGAATCGTCTCAGACGGTTACGACGCGGTCGCGAATCCGAGTCTCCGCCAGCGGCATCTTCATCCAAGCGACGAGCTATCATTGAGTCTTCAGACGAGGACCTCGATAGAGACGATGGTCGCAATCGTAGCTCCGCGGTACATGACTTGTGGGATGATGAAAAGCGAGGCGACGACGACGACGATGGAATGGATACAGACAGCTTTATTGAATACAGTGACGATGAAGCGGGGGGACAAGAAGGACGAGAAGAAAGGCGACGTGCTCAGAAACAGGACGCAGAACGTCGTCGACGAGCACGTGGAGCGCGCCCAGAGCTTGCTGGAATCGATATCAAGTACGTTTAATCAAACCACCGGCTACGACTACATATTGACCCTTTGACAGCGCATGGGACGAACTGCACGACGTGTTCGGGGATGGGGAAGATTACAACTGGGCGTTGGAGCTTGACGATGACATTGAGCAGATGGATTATCTTAAGCCTGACATGAGATACCAGGATGTGAGTAATCTTTGCTGCATGCTCACCGAACTGTAACTGATTGATTTAAAGGTTTTCGAGCCGAGTGAAATTCGACGCCGACACTTGACAGAGGACGACGATCTCATCCGAGCAAGAGATGTTCCGGAACGCATGCAACTTGCTTCTTCCGCCCTGTCACAATCTTCGTCATTGTCGCTTTACGGAGTCATGGCTGAAGATGATCTAGGGGGAGCTGCTATGTGGGTTACCCAGAGGCTACCTTTGCGGAAGACCCACCAGTTCTTTGCCAGCGATGGCGAGTACCAACACCTCAAGAGCCACTTGGTGATGGCTGTCACCTTTGTACTCAAGTCCCTCTTCGTCGACCAGTACGAAGTTCCCTATATCTGGGTCCACAAGCGTGACTATATATCCCACTTCGACACCAACGACCCCAAAAATCGTTTTGAATTGCTGGGCCTTTCCGAACTCTGGATCATCATGAACCTGGGCCAAAAATACCGCTCACTTCTCGAACGCCGGAAAACGCTGACGACCTTTTACGAGCGCCTTCAAGTCAACGATGAATATTTCGACTCGGACCTTCTACCCCAGGTTGACAGCATCGAGTTTGTGGCCGACGCCACTGAGTGGTTGACTATGAAGTACAGAGACAGGAAGGAAGAACAACAGCAGCAACCGGAATTGAGATTCCACGACGATGAAGAGCCACAACCAGAAGTCAAGAAGCCTAAGATGCCAAGTCGCATATCTGCCTATGAAATCGCTAAAAAGAGCATAGTTTCCAAACTGGCAGAGGTACGTTGGTGCATAATGGGCGTAAAAATCATTCTGACGGTATGGCAAACAGGGTTTCGGTATCGAGCCTCACCAAGTCGTCCAGAACTATTTCAACATGGGGGCTGTCAACACCCATTATGTCGAAGATCCCGAGTTGAATCCCATCGCCTTTGCTGAGCAATACGTCGATCCGGACCCAGTGAAGGCCCAATCTCCGGAGGCGCTCCTCGCACGTGCCCGCATGGTCATGGCTACAGAGCTCGGCAAAGACCCTCTCCTGCGCAAGGAAATTCGAAAGCTCTTCCAGGAAGAGGCTCTCATCTCCGTCGAGCCCACAGAACGGGGCATCGCAAAAATCGACGACCATCATCCTTACTTTGTCAGTTTTGCATCTCCTTCAACACTCCATTGAACTCACGCTTTTTCGCAGAACTTCAAATATCTATTCCGAAAGCGAGTCAAGGACATGACGACCTCCTCCCAATTCTTACTCATTCTCACCGCGGAAGCCGAACATCTTGTCACTGTCTCCGTTTTCCTTCCTCCCGCTGTCCTTCAGACCTTTGAGAAGAGGCTGTCCGATGCTATCTGTTCGGACAGCTTCAGCGATTCTGCCAAAGCTTGGAATATGGAGCGCAACCTCGTAGTGCAGGAAGTTCTCGAGAAACATCTCATTGCCGTTGGTGTCAAGTGGACTCGCGAATGGCTGCGCGATGAAGTGGAGGACTTCCTTGCACAGAAATGTGCGGAGAAATTGCGAGAGGTGCGCTTTTCCGTTTACTTACCTTGTCATCTATTGACCGTATATGTAGCGCGTTGATGTTGCTCCGTATATGCGTCGCTCCCTTGGCGAGGGCGAATATGCCTCGTCTGTGCTAGCCGTCTCATGGGGCAAGGGCGACCCTCACAAGGATCCGATCACTATGGTTTTCCTGGACACTGCTGGACGTCTTCGCGCCCAGACCAAGATCGACAATCTCTATGATCAAGACAACCTGGACGAGTTTCACGACCTAATTGGTCAAAAGCGACCAGATATCATCGTCATTGGAGGGTTCAGCATGGCCACAGTCAAACTCAAGCAGCGGATTACGGAAGTTTTGAGCGCGCAGGCTTACAGTCAAGATGGAGCTCTAATCAGACCAGAGTTCCAAATAAATGTGAACTACGTCCCCGACGATGTTGCCAGGATATACCAACATAGTGAGCGGGCAACTGAGGAGTTCAGCTCCCTCTCCTTGACGGCAAAGTACTGCGTTGGCCTAGCCCGTTACATGCAGAGTCCTCTGAACGAGTTCGCTGCCCTCGGTCCAGACGTTGCAGCCATATCCTTCGACGAAGAAGACCAGCATTTAGTGAGACTCTTCGGAAATTGGCAACTGTCGGATACTTACTCTCTCCTCAGGTTCCTAAAGAGAAGCTGCTGTTGGCCTTAGAGCGCGTCTTGGTTGATGTTACCAACGCTGTGGGCGTCAACATTAACCGGTCCGTCTCTGATCCATATTATCAACACCTCCTGCAATTCGTTTGTGGGCTTGGGCCAAGGAAGGCGAATGCCCTCGTCGCAAAAATTGCGTCGTTGGTACGTAAAGCTACACTGTGTTCTGACTCATGTTTGACGCCGCCTTTAGGGAGGAAATCTCGTCAACCGGGAACAATTCATCAAGGCTGGTGTGTTGACCACCAAGATCTTCCTCAACGCGGCAGGCTTCCTGCGTATCACTCAGTACAAAGGCGAAGCGCGACTTGATAAACACCGACACGACGATGACAACGCCCCAGACCCATTGGATGACACCAGGATACACCCCGAGGACTATGAGTTAGCACGCAAAATGGCGACCGACGCATTGGAATTGGATGAAGAGGATATCCACGACGAACACCCGTCGCATGTTGTCAACTTAATCATGGTGGACCGAGAGAGGGAGAAGAAGCTCATGGAATTGAACTTGGACGAGTTCGCAATCAGCTTATACGAGGCCAATCAAGACCAGAAGCGGCATACACTCAGCCTCATCCGGAATGAGCTCCTCCATCCCTTTGCTGATCAGCGAAGATTGTTCCGGTTCCCGGAGGGATGGGAAATCATTACCATGCTTAGTGGCGAAACCCCCCGCACTTTGCGTGTTGGTGTCATTGTGTCCGCTGTCGTCAACAGAATCAACAGCGGCTTCGTCAATGTCCGACTGGATTCTGGCATCGAGGCAACTATCAATGCTCAATACATCGCAGACAAGCCCGATAATCCCAACAAGCTTGTTAAGAAGGGTCAGACCGTCACCGGCGTTATCATCGACTGCAGAATCGAGGAAGACAACAAAGAGACGTTGTTCGTCGAGCTATCAACGCGTAACAGGGAGGTCCAGGACGGAGACCAAGCCTTCAGGCGGGTCGCTCATGACGAGCATTGGAATCAAGCTCAGCACGACAAGGACAAGGACGCTCTCGAACGCAAGAAACGTCAGCAGACGGATAGGTCCCGCAGGGTTATCAAGCATCCCAACTTCCACAACTTCAATTACGCGCAGGCCGAGGCGTATCTTGAGAAGCAGCAGCGCGGCGACGTCGTCATCCGCCCTTCATCGAGGGGCAACGACCATTTGGCTGTTACTTGGAAAGTGGACACTGGTCTTTACCAACACATTGGTGGGCAGTATGCTTTTCTCCGTTTGGAGCCTCCATCTCACCGATTCTTTGCAGATGTCGTCGAGAAGAACCCAGATCCCACGGGCCAGACAGCGGGAGGGCAGCTCTATGTCGACGACAACCACGTATATGCGGACTTGGACGAGCTCATCGTCAACCATGTCCAGGCAATGGCACGTCGTGTGGAAGATTTGATGAACCACGAGAAATTCAAACCTGGGACAGAAGAAGACTTGCGTATGTTGCGTTAAATTGCTCCTCTTTTGGCGATGTTGCTGACCTTTTGACGCTAGACCTATTCCTCAAGAACTTCCTCGCTGCAAATCCTATGAAGAGCATGTACGGTTTCACACTCAATCGCAAGAAGCCAGGCAACTTCAGCCTCTGCTTCCTCGCCAACAAAAACTCGACTGTGCAAACCTGGGTATGTTATCTTTTGACCGTAGAGTATGATTACAAACCTAATCGCCACTTCAGCCAATCCGGGTTACTCCTGAAGCATACTATCTATTCGATGCTTCCGCTGTCGGTGTCTCCGAGTTGTGCGATGCCTTCAAAGTTCGCCATCTTCACGAATCGCAAACTCGGGCAGCCCAAGCACAAAATGGCGGGAAAACCCCCTTTGGTGCGGGACATGGTAGAACACCAGCCCGACCTATTGGCGCTGCCACTCCTGGCCATGCATCTGTACGACATGTTGGCCGAACGCCCAACCCGTATGGGCACAACCCCATGGTACCCCAACCTCCATATGGTTCCAGCACTTACGGGTACCAGACTCCGAGCCACCGACCCCACCCCAACATGCCGCCACCTGGCGGCCAGGGACCTCCTCGTCCTCCGATGCATGTACAGCAAAATAACCCTGGTTCTGGTTGGGGGCAAGGAGGCTGGTAGTGTTCATTTAATTACTTTCTCTTGTCGTCTTGTAATTTGTTGCTCACCTGGCACGTCTATTTTTTCTAATTTCGTTTGTTGTTCTCTTGTGTGACGTTTTATCTATGTCAGTTTCGGCAATGGCACTGTGTACATTAGATTCTACATTTCTGAATGCGATAGTAGATTACGGTCGACTAGGTAATAAAGTAGATGGGCTGAGAAGAATGGCTGGTATCAGAACAACTGTTTGATGTCATGGACGAAGACGGTTCTTGTCGAGTCGCCGTGCCATCCTCGATTGCTGCTCGCTGTTATCATAAATCTGGCTCCTGGGTCGACAACTGGCGATCTCGTTAGGTCGAGGCTTTCTGAGACTACGGTTTGCACTTACGCATTTGCGAAATGTAGCCTCCATGGTGTCCCGGAATGATCTTGAATAATACACCGCCTCGCGAAGAACGGGACATTGAAGAGTCTTCCCCAGCTGCTTCGGCAACGTTCCAAAGACGAATATTATCCACAGAGGCGCTACAAGCCAAAGTTAGCCTATTGCATGAACAAAACCCTCAACGACTAGTACTCACCAAGCAATGTGTCGACAATCAGGGAATGGTACCACGCAAGAAACGACGCCTGAACTTGGTGGATTTCGGATTGTCTTCAATAGCCGAGGGATGTTGTCAGGCCCTGACCTGCCCATCAACCGGACATCCCAGACATCAATTGTTCCATTTCGCCGACCAGCGTATATCTGACCTCCGTCCCATGACCAACACGCCTTGAGGGCAACGAAATGTTAGCTTTCATAGATGCATCTAGGTGAGGAAGCTTACGCTGAGACACCATGGCGGAGTCTTCTCGCTCATCCAGAGTCGTCCGACCCCTCTTCCTGGGCTCGACACACGTCGATCCCAGAGTATCACTTGCCCGTCAACGAAGGCAGTCATGAGTAAATCGCTGGAAAAATTTTGATACCCTGCCGGCTCCAAGAGAGGAGGCGCATTCTTGGGAGCCGCGATACCTCCTCCGATGGAAGACGACGGAGCCTGCGTAGCGGGTCTCGAAGGCTTGACGGAGGCAGCGCGCGGTGGCTGCGGTTGCGGTGGAGGAGGGGGCAGTGGTGGTGGTTGAGATTGCTGTTGTTGTTGTGCTTTCGACGGTGAGACAGATCCAGCTTTGGAAGCCCCGGACGGCTTTGCCAGTTGGAATTGGAATTGTTGGCCTCCTTGAGGCGGAGGTGCTGGTTGTGCTGCAGGGGGGATCGCATGGAAATATGACTGCACGCCCGATTGTTGTTGGTTTCCTTGCGGTGCAGATGGGCCAAGATTGAACGTGACAAAATGGGACTGGGGTGCGCCAGGAACGACGGGTTTGGCTGCATTCACATTGCCAGGCGGATTAGTGGCGGGGTTGAGAGGGGCAGTAAAGGTGATATTGGAATACGGGTTAGAACCTTTAGCAAGTTGCTGCTGCGCTGGTGGTGAATTCGATGGTTCTGCAGGTTGCGGCGGTGTTGGGTTGCCTTCCCCGTCCCCATCGTCCCCTTCCTCGTCGAATAGAGGATCAAAGGAGTCGTCGGATTTGTTGTCGGCGTCGTCACCTTGGCCGTCCATGGCATCGGGCTCTGTTGGATTCGAAGACGATTCCTGAGGAACGGGTGTTTGACTGTCATGTTTGGAGGGAGATCCCCCAAGCAATGACATTGATCCGGTTGCATCACCCATGGATACGTCTACAGGTCCTCTTGTGTGTGTCGCAGCGGTAATCGGGTCTTCCATCTTTGCAGCCAAGATAGGGTTCGAATCTCCGTCGAATTCCTCATCTTCCTTGTCCCGTCTCTCTTTCTTGCGATCCTTTCGTCTATATACGACGGCAGCAGGAGGGGAGGGGTCAACGTAAGGGCCGGAATAATCTGGACGGACAGCAATGGCAGCGAGCTGCGCTCCATGCGCGATGAAATTACGAACGTTCTTGCCTGTATTGAGGTCCCATTGCTAATATCAAGCTGAGTAATGTATCTTGAAAACCTAATAATAAACCTTACCAGAGCTTCACCATCCCAGCCTGCACTGAAGAAACTTTTTTCGTCATAATCCATCGCCATGGCCGAGACAGGTCCGCGATGCTTGTCCATGGTATGGATGAGACGTCCAGGCTCATGTCGCACTGTGAACAAGTTAATATGACCAGACTGGTAAGGGAGTCAGCAGTCGTCTCAGAAATTTACTTCAGAAAAGGAAGAAGACTCACGTCGCTACCGGCGAGTGCCCACAGGCCGTCAGAGTGCATCAGTAGGCTATATACAGGTGCGAGCCCATCTGAATCGTCTCCAAAGGTCGAGATAAACGGACCCGATTGAGGCATGGCCAAGTTGGAGAGCAATCCCAACCGTCTCTGGCTCTCTCCAATCGCGGGGTTTTCCCACCAACATCGTATCTGGCCGCTCTTGAACAGTCCTTCCACCACGCCCGCGTGCTGCCTTTGAGGCTGGGTCAAAAACGTTTTGCCATTCACCGCAGCAAATATATCATAGCTTCTGATATAGCCGTCGTCTGACCCTGTTATGAAATGGGTCATGCACTGGGACGAGGCCAAGGCGTTGGTTGGGACTGGATGTGGGAGCGCGCAGATGGCCTCGACGGCATATGACCGTGGAGTTCGCGGCGACGCGTTGACTGGATCTGAGGGTGGAGGCGCCGTTCCATTTAAGGCGAGAGAAGAGGTAGAGAGGTTGCTTCCAATGGGAGCAAAGATCAAAGAACGCCTATGGCGCGTTTCGGGCGATGGTGAACGCCGTCGACGTGCTGGTGAGCCCATTGTCACAGAGGTCGGTGACTGTGGTTGGGGCGGTGAAGAAAGCGGTTGCATAGACGCATCTCTGTCGTCTTCTGCATTGAGCAAGGGAATATCCAAAGGTGGGGGCGCGCTTGTCCCAGGCGATATTCCGCGCGCCTGTCCAAGCTGCGGAGGCTCCTCTTGGTCGTCGCCAAACAAGTCGTCCTCGAGAGCCAGTTCTTCATCGTTCGTGCTAATTTCAGGTGCCTCTGCAGCAGACTTCTCCAGTTCGTGAAGCTCTGAAAGTTCGGCGTCAATGTCCATAGCTTCCTGCAACTCTTGCTGAAGCCTGTCGGCTTCTTCGTCCTCTTCCTCTGCATTGTCGTCTACCATGTCGTTGTCGTTATCGTTGTCATTGTCGTTGTCATTATCCTCTCCTTCATCTTCATCGTCGTCCGAGTCATCCGAATCGTCTGTGTTCGAGTCCTAAATCATTGATAACGTCAATTGGTAGACCAAAGAAGAACACATGCGTACATCGTCTCCGTCCGTCCCGTTATCCCCTGCACCTCCAGTAGGATCGTAATCCCCGGCCTCGCTACCACCTACACCGTCGTCCTCAACTTCAAGGTCGTATTCGTCGTCCTCTGAATCATGGCTTGCTTCGCTCGGGTGCATATTGAAAACTGAAGCTGTGATGGTCGTGGAGAAAGGGGCAAACCCCCAAACGGCAAAGGGACACGAGCGCCCTCCGCATTAGGAAGTTGCGATCATCCTCGTCTTGACTCTGCTCCCCCAGGACCCTCACTATGGTTTTAGCAGATCTAGGTCGAAAACTCAATTCAGCACTTTCTTCACTCAACAGGGCGCCAGTAATCGATGAGAAGGTAATAAACCTACTTCTATTCAAGATTCTGGGCCTAAACGGCACACACAGGTCCTCGATGCGACTCTCAAAGAAATCACCGCTGCTCTGCTGGAGTCCGATGTCAACGTCAAACTCGTTGCATCGCTGAGGCAAAAGGTCAAGGCCAAAGTAAAGGCTGCTCTCGACGGCCAGGGCGAGAAGAAGGAACCGAGCAACAAGAAGCATTTGATCCAGAAGGTACTCATTTATCGAACTACCCAATATTCAGTCGTCACTAAATCGACTCCACAGGCTGTCTTCGATGAACTCGTAGCCTTGGTAGACCCGGGTGTCGAACCCTACAAACCCGTCAAGGGTCGCACCAACGTCATCATGGCCGTCGGTCTACAGGGTAACGGCAAAACCACGACATGTACCAAGCTCGCCGCCTACTACCAGAAACGTGGATTCAAATCCGCCATCGTTTGCGCGGACACTTTCCGTGCTGGTGCCTTCGACCAAACTCGCCAATCATGTACCAAAGCCAAAATTGCTTACTTTGGTAGCTACACCGAAACCAACCCGGTCTCTATCGCCCAACAAGGTGTCCAGAAGTTTAAGAAGGAGAGGTTCGAGGTGGTGATCGTGGATACCAGTGGGCGGCATAAACAGGAGAGGGAGCTGTTTGGAGAGATGATAGAGATCAGCGAGGCGGTGAAGCCAGACATGACGGTGCTCGTTTTGGATGCGAGTATTGGTCAAGCTGCGGAAGGACAGGCGAAGGCCTTCAAGGAATCGGCAGACTTTGGCGCGATCATTGTCACCAAGATGGATGGTCATGCCAAAGGAGGAGGAGCTATCTCGGCTGTGGCGGCCACCAAAACACCAATCATCTTCCTGGGTGTAGGAGAACATCTACACGATCTTGACAGGTTCTCTCCTCAACCTTTCATTTCAAAACTACTCGGACTTGGCGATGTTCAGGGACTCATGGAACACATGCAAGATCTGGCGACACAGAACCCTGACAAACAGAAAGAAATGGCGAAGAAACTCGAAGAGGGAAAGCTTTCGATCCGAGACTGGCGCGAACAAATACAGAACGTGATGAACATGGGTCCGATAAGCAAGATTGCGAGCATGATCCCCGGATTGCCGCAGGAGTTGCTGCAAGGATCGGACGAAGAAGGCAGTATGAGGATGAAGAGGATGATTTACATCACGGACAGCATGACCGCAAGCGAACTGGATTCCGATGGGTCACCATTTCTACTCACAGGAAAGGACGGCAAACCAACCGGCCTCACTTGGAGGGTCACCCGCGTGGCGAAGGGCAGTGGTACTAGCGTTCGGGAAGTGGAGGAACTGCTATGTCAGTACCGGATGATGGCGAATATGGCGAAACAGGCTGGCGGCAAGAACGGCTGGCTAAGTGCGATGCAGAAGATGCAGCAGGCTGCTGGTGGTAAAGGACGTGGACTTAATGGCATGCCTACGCCACAGCAGATTCAAGCAATGCAGCGTGCGATGCCGCCCGGTATGTTGCAGCAGATGCAGAGACAGCTTCGCAGTGGTGGCGGTATGCAGGAGATGATGAAAGCCATGATGCAGGGACAAGGAGGCGATCAGTTCGATATCGAGGAAATGCAAAGTAAGCAAACTGCTTCGTGTACATGTAACAGATGGCTGATATGTTACAGGAATGATGGCACAAATGGGTGGCGGAGGGCTAGGGGGATTGGGTGGATTGGGTGGTCTCGGAGGATTGGGGGGACTGGGCGGCATGCCTAACATGGCGGATATGTTTGGAAAGATGATGGGCGGGATGGGTGGCCGATAATGGGAACGACCTTGAAACTTATCCATCACCTGGACTCTGTCTCCCTCCTCCATGCCTTCTTAATGCGGGACGCTGCGGACTTGTTACCGAATATGAAGGCAGACGTTCGTTTGTCTGCGCCAGTCGTCTTGGACAGGTCCTCAGTGGGGAAGAGTATCATTATCCAACCGGACCCAGCTAGTATGAGATTCGCGAGGAAGAATGTAGTTGCGAAAGAATGGGGAGGGTTTGTGTTGTAGGCCAGGAAGGTGGATAATGATGACGCCACGGTCAGTGGCACGAGCAATGGATGTGCCTTTGTCTAGCCGGATATTCAGCACGTCAGTTTTGTACATTATTACTATTCGACATACGTTCAATAGCAAAGAAACAGCGAATGCCAACAGGTAGATCCCAAAGTGGAGTGAGAGGAAGCGCTCGAGGTGTGAATTGGTGTCACTCCCACGTTCTGCAGCAAGGTACTGGACGAAACCTGGAAACAACGCTAGAAGCAGGCCCAGGGCTGCAAGAACGGCAGCCTGAATGAATGTATTGGTGTCCAAGTCTGATCGTTGTTGTGTCCGTTGTTGGGTAGGCTGTCGGCGCTGTGACAAGTCGGTGAGCTCGATGGTGTCCATGACGGTGGTGGTTTAATGAGAGAAATTGTGTCTCACGTGGAAACAATCCGATTTATTCTCTTCGGTTACTTGAACTTGTTAGTCTACAACAACTAACAGGCGCTTTACCAGTTTCTCTTTTCAATATAAGATCATGCCCTTCCTGTCACATCGACCCGTTGTTGCCCAGTATTCATGTTTCCGACACAATCTGCCCAACCTCAACAAGACGTCCCTCTCGACGACTTCTTTCGCGACTACCATGGCCGCAGAATGTCTTCTGTCTCCTCCACATACCCTCTCCCCGTCGACGACGACGAGGTCAAACGCTCAGAGCTTCACCACCGCATGATGCAGTTCGTCTTTTCAGGCAAGAACTACGTCGGCCCCGTCAAAGAGGCCCTGCAGTTCGGTCAGAAGCGGCGTAGTGCGTGTGCCCCTACTTCTCTCGATTTATCACCCTATTGAGCCATTCTTCCAGTTCTCGACCTTGGAACCGGTAGCGGCCAATGGGCTATCGATATGGCGGACGAGTTTCCCCGTGCAGAGGTCATTGGAATCGACATAGCGCCTATTCAACCCAAGTAGGTTGCCTCTTCCGGCATCCCCGCACCTCATTGCTCACCACAGTCCCAACAGATATGTTCCTCCGAATTGCACGTAAGCTCGCCTTTTGTCTGTTACCACCAGACCGGAACGCTAACCCTTTCGTTTCCGCGCCTTTCGTCCATTTTTCTTTTTCGCCGGTTGGCCCTTGGTGTGTTAATTAACGCGCCACTGAAACGGGACCTGATGATCATGACCTATTTCCTTGTTCGCTCCCTCCTGGCTGCCTCCCTGTGCCTTGTTCGCTCGACGACCTTTGCTCGGCTGTGCTATCGGGATGCTTCAACCCCTGTGCCTTGCCCGAAATACGTCATATCTAGCTTCGAAACATGCGATCTGGACGACGCGTTCTTGCCTTATCCTTCCGCGTCGTTTGATCTCATACACGCGCGGAGTGTGCATCTCGGGGTAAACCAGCGCAATGTCCAAATCCTAATCTCAAACAAACCTTATTCATTCCTTTACTTAGGTTCGGAACTACCCTCGCCTTGCTCAAGAAATCGGGCGATTGCTGCGACCGGGTGGCCTGGTCCTCCTCGTCGAACCCGATCTGGAGCCCATCATCATTCAAGACAACGACATTCGACTGTCCCAGGCAAACGCCGTGCAGGCTCAGACCGCGACAGATAGTCATTCAAACCTTACAACTGGGGGTTCTGATTCGAATTCCCCTTACAATTCACGCCCCACCATATTCGCTTCACCTGCGCCCTTGTCCGCGTCGCGATGGCAGCAATCGCCTCTAACGTCAACCAATGCAAGTACTCCACCCGCCCCGTCAAGTCGACCATCGTCAGCGACAGCAAATTCGGCGCCTCGCAGCTACCTGACGACTAATCGGCAGCTTAATTCAATTCTCAACCCTCTATCTCAGACGCCCGTGCCTTACACACCCGGAAGGAGTCTAGGGCGGCACCAGCAGAACCCCCATCATCCAAGCTCGATGTCACCTTCGTCTTCATCCGTCGGTGGTGGTATTTTTCCGATGGGTGGAAATCAAGGAGTTATGTCAACTGGCGCGCACGCTTACCCTGGTTCGAGCGCTTCTCAAGGAAATCCTGGGCCGCGAACACCGCCCTCCACCGCGGCACTCTCCTTGCCTTTAATAGGAAGCCCACACTCTATAACTGGCAAATCCGTGTCACCGACAAGACGGTCGACCAGTTCGCCTGCAGACCATAGGAGATGCAGCAGACATGCTTCAGAGACACCAAAGATGCATAACTGGGCCAGGCTGTGGTCAACGTTCCGAGCGTGTCTAGAAGCAACTTCAGGCTCTAAACGTAGCAGGACAGGCAACGGAAGGCCCGATTCCAGTTCGGCGAGCGGTGGGATCGA
The DNA here is from genome assembly GCF_000182895.1 of Coprinopsis cinerea okayama7#130. Classification (NCBI taxonomy): domain Eukaryota; kingdom Fungi; phylum Basidiomycota; class Agaricomycetes; order Agaricales; family Psathyrellaceae; genus Coprinopsis; species Coprinopsis cinerea. The sequence continues at coordinate 1,417,306 of NW_003307543.1, read as the reverse complement.
CACGACGGTCCCACGGCGGTTAACTAGCATTCTAGCAGCGACCGAGCTGTTCGAGAATATAATCATTCGACAAGCTAATGTTCCCGTTGGTTTCTGGCCGAGAGGAAAGTGCCTGCTTCTTATGTCCTACCATCTGTTCTGACAAACTCATACAGACCCTCACCTCCTTACCGTTGGCCAACTGCAGTGGATGGACTACGAGCTTTTACTTCCGGCTATGCGGCCGTTCTTCCTTTCCAGAATGGCTTCCAACCATCCTCAAGCGCCTAAAACTGCTGATGAAGTCGACACATTAATCCGGGATGCCCAGCATGATTTATACTATCCATCCACGCCATTATTTGCCCGGATACATATCGTGTATGCGTCCAAAAGATTAGACGTTGACATGGAGCAATGAATAGACCTATGCCGCTTGAAGCTCTTGACCGTATGTAGACCAGAAACCGTAATCATTGACCACTGGTCGCACGCTTACACAGAAGACATCGATAATAATAGTACAATTGGCGTTTGCATCACCTCTTATTCCCTGGACAATATGCAATGTACACGACAACGAATACCCGACATAAAACTACAACAACAATGCGCTTGCCGCATACGACAGCATATACTCGTGATATCTTGAAAGAGTCAAGAAGCGACGCCAACGTCGATCATGAACAGATCGCAAGTAGATAGACATGGAACCGAAGACGAAGGGGGGAAGACGTGCTCCTGAAAGCAACGGCCGCAAGCATCAAGCGAGAATGAAATGAGTGGACGGGTTGAGATACCCAAGACGCGAGACGCCTAGCTAGCCATTTACTGGGCCGCGGGGGCACCCTCCTCCTTGCCAAAGTCTTGCAAGACGGACAAAGCTTCGGTAACCTTGGCGTTCAAAGCCTCGGCATTGTCAAGGAGGTGAAGAAGCTCGTTGTTGTCCATCTCGAGCAACATGCCGGTGATCTTGCCAGCGAGCTCGGGTTGGGTACTATAGTAATGGTTAAGTCGGTGTTTCAACATAGCGTAGAAAGCGAGTACTCACGGAGAGATGCGGACGTAGAGAGCCTCGCCGAGCATTTGCTTTTGCTCCATGGGAGCAGCAGCAGCCAGCTGCGCGGCAGTGACAGTGGGCACATCAGCAGCAGGGCCGGGTGAAGCAGGAGCAGGGGCGGCAGCAGGAGCCTTGGCTGGGGTAGCAGCGGCAGCGGGGGCAGGAGCGCCGCTACGAGGAGCACCACCAGGGCGGTTAGCATTGGCGGGACCAGGGCCACGAGGACCGCCTTGAGCCGGGGGTCGGCCCGCACCGTTCTGGGGGCCATTGGAGCGAGGGATGGGGGCATTGGGATGAGTGGGAGATCCACCTGGGCCGCCACGAGGACCGCCCTGGGGACGAGGAGGGCGCTGTCCACCATAGGGAGGCATGCCGTAACCTTGGGGAGGAGGGGCCTGGCCGTAAGGGCCGGGAACAGGAACCTGGCCATTGGGGCCGTAGCGAGGACGAGGGGGGAGCATACCAGGTTGGGGGTAACCCATCATGCCTCGGGGCTGAGGAGGGAAACCAGGTCCAGGAGGGTAATACAGAGGGCCGTTGACGTAGCTGCCAGGAAGACCGGCGGCAGCAGCCTGTTGCATCCTGATCTGGTTGCGTTGGGCAATCTGACTCTCGAGCTGTTGGCGCCGTACTTCACGGCGCTGAGCAAGTGAGACGTAGAGCGGCTTGGTGCCAATCATCTTGTTGTTCATTTCAGCAACAGCCTTGGTAGCCTCATCAGGGGAGGAGAAGCAGACAAAGCCGAAGCCTTTGGATTGGCCCTTCTCGTCGCGCATGACCTTGCAACTGGTGATGGTACCGAAAGGTTCGAACTCGGCGCGGAGCTTGTCGTCGTCGACATCGTCCTCAAGGTTCTTGATGTAGAGGTTGACACCCTGGTACTTGCTGAGCTTCTCAAGCTTGGCCTGTTCGTAGCTCCTGCGAAGTTCCTCTTCACGTTCGGCCTTCTTCTGCGCACGGGAGACGAATAGCTTCTTGCCCTTGAGCTCGAAGTCATTGAGTTCATCGACTGCCTTCTGGGCCTCGTCGTGGGTTTCGAAGTTGACGAAACCGAAACCCTTGCTCTTGCCCTCCTCGTCGACGGAGATGACAGCAGAGGTAACGTTGCCATACTTCTTGAACAGTTCGATGAATTCATCTTGGGTGACTTCGGGGTCGAGGTTCTTGACATAGAGGTTGGTGAACTGGGCCCTCATTTCCTCCAACTTGGATTGACGCTCCTGGAAATATTATCAGCGAAAGCCCTCGGGTGCATCCTTGGGTCACTAACCTTGCGAGAAATATGGTGTCCAACATAGACCTTCTTGTCGTTCAACAACATTCCATTGACGGCCTTGATGGCGTTCTCAGCTGCCTCAGCGGTCTCGTAGTGGACGAATCCGTAACCCTTGGATCGTCCGGTCTCATCGGTAGCGACCTTGCACGAGAGCACGGTACCAAAGGCAGCGAAGGTGTCGTGAAGAGCCTTGTTATCGATGGCCTCGTCGAGGTTCTTGATGAAGATGTTGCCCTGACCCGTCTTACGAAGAGCGGGGTCACGTTGAGACCACATGATCCGGCTGATTGCAAGTGAAGGGGAACATGAGGCGAGACCCTACCCCAACGAAAAAGAAGAACATACCATGGGCGGTTTTTGATCAACGAGTAGTTGAGCTGTTCCAAGGCGCGCTCACCTGGGAGGCGATGAATCAGAGGCTGCTCACTGATTCAAAGATAAGGAAAAAGCTCACCATCTGCAGCGTTGAGATAGTTAACATAGGCATATCCGAGGGAGCGACGAGTAACAGCGTCGCGGCAGACACGGATGCTGGAAAGAACCGATCAACATGCGTTTGTCAAACAAGGCGTTTGGGGAGTGCATACCTGGCAACTGGGCCAATCATGTTGAAAATCTCGAAAAGCATGGCTTCAGTGACCGTGGGGTCGAGCTCTCCGACATAGAGGGAAGCAGAGGGCACCGAAGCAACTGAGGCGGGTGCAGGAGGGTTGTAGGGAGCCGGAGCGGGTGCAGGAGCGGGAACGGGCGGGGAAACAGCATCGGGAGCAACGACTTGAGGAGCAGCGTCCAAAGTTGCAACAGAAGGAGAAGACATGTTGATTGTGTTTTGGTCGGGTTCGAAAGTCGTTACTGCTTTATTGGCTTTTTCTGCGACGCAAACGACAAGATCTCGCTGATGAATTCCAAGCTCTGATCTGAGTGCCAGAAGAAGACTACTCACAAGGGAAGAAATAATGCAACCGCTTGATATAAAAGATTTTTTTATATTTTTTAAACGGTTTTTGGGCTGCAAGGACATGATCTGAGCACGTCGTCGACAGCGATGAGCAGCGAAATAACAAACCTTTTTGAATGTGGTGGGTTAGGAAGAAGTCATCAACGCCGGCAAATGCTCATTTTTAACTCATCATCAATTTCAAACTCCGACGCAGTGCACTGACCTTGCGCTGCACCGCTGCTTTATTGTTCCAAACTCCAACGACCCTGCATTGCCTTGCTTCAGACATACGCCGTATTATGTACATTCTCTCTCTGCATTCTAAGGGTCCAAGAGACGCATGTATCAGAACTACGCGACTAATCAAACAATTCAGTCCCTGGCCCAGGAGTCGGATCCTGCTCATCCCCGGGAGAAGTATGACTTGGCGCCGTGCACGGCAAGCTCCTGCTTCGCCTGGAAATAGATTGTCAGGGAGAGGTAAAAATCCATCATCGAACATATCTCACCTTGTCGAGACTGTGTCCAGCCGCATTGTGTTCTCGCCAGATCTAAACACGTATCGTTTGCGCACATTAATCGCGGTTGACGGGAATGACATACCTGGAGATAGTAGAAGGTAAGACCAGCTCCCTGGAGGATCCAGCCCACGGTGGCGAGTGTGCAGAACACTCCAGAGACAATCGCAGGCTTGCCCCAGCTCTCAATCATCGAGATGAGTCCAGCCGAGCCGGTACTGGAAACCGTTTGAGTTGCAACTTCTGGCCTCGGATTTTAGGCGAGAGGCACCTACCCAGGGATACCGATAATCCTGGTGGAGAAAGTAAGGCGCAGCGGAAGAAGTCTTCGAGATGGTTACTTACATGTAGATGCTGTAGAGTAAATGGAACCCTCCAAAGAAAAAGTAGATATCTAAACGCCGGTTAGTTCCAATGACCTGGGGGGTGCTGAGATTCGTTACACACAGAAGTACAACGATTGGTTCTGAGTCGGCGTTATTAGTCGCATCGAGTTCCTTTGAAGAGAATTTTGCTTACTTTCATATAGCCATTATAGATGGGCCTGTTTTGTGTTCCTGGTTTAGCGCCGAAGCTCAGGAAGGTGGGGAATAACCTACCGATACCAAAGCAAGAATGATGCAATGGGCATGAACAGGAGATAACTGGGGTAAGCGATCAGACCCTGGCGCTTCTCATAGTGACACCCGCGTAGTCACGTACCCGATGCTGGCTCCCAGGCCAGCTCCAGCGTTAGAGCCACCGCCGACCAAGAGGACGATACATGCCGCCATGTTTAGTGCGAGGGTACCAATGAAGACCATCCAAAGCTGGAACAGCCTTGTGATCAAGGGTCGGGAAACTTCAGGAATCTCATCCGGGATGGAATGGAAAATCAAGGGGAAGACTGGAAAGCGATAGTCATGTGAGAATAACGAAAGGGATGATCAAGTTGAAGGTACGTGCAGGGCGGAAAGTTGTTCCTGCCATGGCGGCGAATGTGCTCTGCTCTGTTGTTAAGCTCTGCCTCTCGGCGTTCCAAATCCTGCTCTCTTCGTCGGATTTCTTCAAGTCTGGCAGCGTCCGATGGGGATGGGAAAGACGGCGGTTGCGCTTGGGGCGTTGGGTCATCGAAAGGGTTTGTATCCAAAGAATGCGTAGATGCAAATGGATTTTGCGTGTTATAACCTATACAATTGAAATGTTACATCTAACATGATCGCAATCAAGAGAGTTTGTGTAAATACCGCTCATTATGTCGTCGCAGTCGTGGTTCGTCGTAAACTCGGAGCAGTGCAACGCAGAGCAACGCTTGCTGGCCTCGAACGCCCATCACGGCCATTGCCGAGAATCGATGCTGAGCCCATTAATCCGTTAGCGCTCGATTTTAGGGGTCTTTCCTGGTTACCCATGACCTACACAGCTCCCTGCACATGGTGCCAAACAAGCTCGCTACTGTTTTCGCCGAGGACTCTGTCGGCCTTTGCTCTTCCAGTCATATGTAACGAACCGATCATGATTTCATGCTACGAACCTTGGCACTTGTTAACCTACTAGGTGCTGATTACCAACTGGGCCGCAAAAGCTGGAGAATCTCTCGACTTTCTTCCCCGGTACCATTTGTCCAGCTTCGACTTGTCTTGATGTCTTCTTTAGTTTCCCTCTCATGGCGCACAATCGCCATGACTCGACCTGACGCTGATCAAGAACAGCGAAGGGGGAAGGCACTGGCAGGTCGCGCTAACTCGTCCAAGGCTCATGGTGCGAAGACGAGTACGGACTGAAGGTATAAAGGAGAGCGATTCAAGCTCTCTCCACAGCCTTACAAGGTCAGAAGCCATTCTAATCTTGAGTCTGTTGGGCATTTTGGCGTCCGGTCACCCTCTTTCTGTCTCCTTGCGGCTCTTGCTTGTACATTTTCCGTTCAGAAGGGCCGTTTCCTTCAGAGTGGAATACGCCTCTAGAGGCTGCTATAGCCACGCCCCCTTTTGCTACATAAAGGTCCGGGTCCTCGCTACCCATTCTTTATCGCTCACTGCCAACGATCCTTGGCCATTATGTTCCCTCTTGCCAAGCTCACTGTCCTTGCTTCCACCCTTTCGTCCGCTCTTGCAGCCGTTGTTCCTCGCGCCGGGCCTCCGCCTGCGTGGAATACACCATTACTCGAGGTTCGTCCTTTCCCTGAAGGAAGGAGATTCTCTATCTCAGTGGATGATAACAGCCCTACGACACATACCATGCTCGTTATCTGGCCCTCTCTTGCCACACGAAGCACGATAGCCCCTTCTTCGCTCAGTGCTGCCATCCACTTCTCGTGAGTCGACCAGCTCCAGGCAACGATGCCCTGGTTACTAATACTATTTATCAATAGCGGGAAGAGAAACCATCATCGAGGCTCGCAGCTTGCTTTCCAACTTCCCCTGGGATTGAAACGGACCAAGGACCATCGGTTCCGGCGGAAGGTGGTTCGCAGCCCGAAGAAGAGTGCGATAACGAGGCGGATGAAGATGACTATGAAAACGAGGGCGCGAGGGCCACGCGATCCGTTACCGACGACCCCGAAGGCGAATCCAAATCCACTCTTGACCCCTCCACTGCGCCTGTTGATTCTGCGATGGCGGAGACTGAAAGACCGTCCTATGTATCAGCGTCCGCGAAAAGCGCTGCTGTCAAGGTTTACGAAGGTGGATTGTACGTGTCTCCGGGTCTTCTATGTAACATTATTGTCTCATTGAGGATATCTAGTGCCACCTATTACTATCAACACGGGGTTGCTGGAGCCTGTGGCAAAGTCCATAGTGACTCTGACATGATTGCTGCTATCGGTAAATCAGGTCGTACAGTTCTTCCACTGAAGCAGCTGAATCAGTTCCCTTGCCAGATGGTCACCGCTACGGGAATCTAAATGCCATCTCCCATGAGTGCGGTAAACGGGTGAAGATCACTAACCTCGAGAACAAGAAGGTTCGCCCATTCCTACTCGCCCTACTTGCTCTCTCCTGACATATAGGCAGACAGTAACAGTCATGATCGCTGACGCCTGCCCCACCTGCACGAATTCAAATTCGATCGACTTGTCTGAAGCAGCTTTCATGAAGATTGCGGACCTCGAGAGGGGCATTGTCAAGAGTAGGTCTTTTAACCGACGGCATGCCCTGATATCACCCTCAGCCTGCTAACGACCATTTGGACAGTTTCATGGAGTTATGTATAAACGCTGGTAGCGGAGTATCGCGTCGGTTTGAAGACTTGACAAATTGAGACATGCCTCACCTTCCTATTCATCACGGATCCTGCGGGTCACCCGTGCGTTCCCTTCTTTCGCCTTTCTCTACTTGGCCTAGCCGCCAAAACCTCTTTATGTATCTTCCCTTTTTTTTATCTCTTGTGCCTATGCACCCGTTCGTTAACATAGAAGAATGTCCGGTGGATGATGTATACCGCTGTATGTCATTTGAAATGGTATACTCGAACAGCTCCGCATGTTGTAGAATTCGCAATGTGAATCATCTCATGATTCATTCTGCACGGTCGGGGAGAGTCGGGCCTTCCGTATTAGGATATGATGCGCATGATGGCGGCCAAATCAGTCGGTCCCGCCGTTTGTTGAGTCAAGACCGTTTAAAGGAACCGTGATGCGCCCGAGTCAAGATCACCGCGTACAATACCGGTTGAACGGCGCATTCCCAACATTACCCCTTGTGCGCGTGTCAATTGTCTATAAAAGCGCCTACGCCCGTTTACGTTCATCCAACACCCCCCACGTATCTTGTTACTCCCCACTTCCTCTCAAATCTATCTACAGGCGCCAATGTCCGCCCTTGCTAATCTCGTCATAGCTGCCAGTGGGACGCATAGAGGCTACAATCAAGGTAAGCGCTGGTGTGCTTGTTTATCCAATTCAGCTCTCTAACGCTCCTGTCATCACCCCAGCCAAGGTACGAGCACCCAAACGTGCATCGAAACTTCGAGGAGCTCACAGGATGCTTGCTACCAGATTGAAGCGCTCGTCGCTGACAATGGAGGAACGTTCTCCAAAACTGTAGATTCTACCACGCATTTAGTCTCTACTGAAGCGGATGTCAAGAAGAACTCCGCAAAAGGTACTCCTGTCGCTCCTATTGTGTCTACGCGCGAACTAATTCGTTCCAACTTGAATAGTCAAAGCTGCGAACAATGCTGGCACGCCCATAGTCACCCTTGAGTGGCTGTTGGATTCCATCGAGGGCGGCAAGAAGGAGGACGAAACCTCCTATCTTCTTTCTAGTGGACCACCCCCACCTCCTGCTCCCAGTACCAGGCCGAAGCGGAAGGCTGCTGCACCTGCCGTTGCTACCGCTGACGATGCGGACAGCGACGAACCACCGGCAAAGAAGGTGAAGACGACCGCTGCTCCCAAGGGCAACGCCAAGGGGAAGGCGAAGCCCAGGTCCAAGGCAAAGGTTGTTTCTGAGGACGAGGAAATGGAAGACGTCGAAGATGAGGAGGAAGAGGAGAAGGAACCGACACCACCACCGCCCAAGATGAAGACCGTCATCAGGAAGGGGAAGGCTCCTGTCGACGAATTGTGCCCCCTTGCTGGTACGAGGGTTGGTCTTTTTGCTGACAGAGGAATCTAATTCAGGGATGCAATCCACAGGCAGTCATCACGTCTACGTCGACGAGACTGGGGTCGCTTGGGACGCCACCCTCAACCAAACAGACGTGAGTCGTTTTCGGTGCCAACCGCAGGGAGAAGCTGACCTTGTCCTGATACTAATAGATCGGAAGGAACAACAACAAATTTTACTACTGTCAAGTATGTTGTCACTATCATCTCTCTGTTGTTTTCTGACGTTCTGTTCCTAGTTACTGGAGAGGGACAATTCTCCTATGACCTATGCCGTCTTCTGTCGATGGGGACGTGTGGGAGACCGCGGGCAAAGCAAAATGTATGCTGAATCCGTTTCGCTTCCCGCTGCGAAATCAGTTTTCGATAAACAGATGAAAGCTAAAACTGGTATGTTTGTTTCTTGATGCGCCACGACAGATGCTGAGAAGTGTCAGGCAAATCCTGGGCTCAGCGGAAAGAGGCTCTCGGAGGAAACAAGAAGTACGCCTACCTGGTACGGAACGACTTTCTCTCCCGGTGTAGCAGACACTTGACTGATGGCATTGACAGGAACGAAACTATGACGATGACGACGACGACGAAGAAGAAGAAACCACACCGACCTCTAATAAACCTGGAGCAGAGGACTCCAAACCACCTCCCAAACCAACTATTGCGCCAGAACTCGTCCGACTCATGGAACTCATCTTCAACTCTTCCTTCATGCAGCAGACCATGGCTTCCATGTCCTATGACAGCAACAAACTTCCTCTTGGAAAGTTGTCAAAGGACACCATTCTCCGTGGCTTCAACCTGCTTAAGCAGATCGGCGAGGTCATTGGAGACCCAGCAAATGCCGTTCAAAATTTCAGCGAATACGGCAACTCGTACCAGCAGATCTTGAGCCAGTTGAGCAGCCGGTACTACACTGTTATTCCACACAACTTTGGTCGCAGCGTCCCACCGGTTATTGGAGACCAAAGTATGTTGAAGCGGGAGGCAGAGCTCGTTGAAAATTTGATCGACATGAAGATCAGCACCGAAATTATGACAGCGAGTGTGAAGGACAGTGATGTCCACCCCGTCGATAAGCAATTCGCGTCTCTGGGATTGAACGAGGCCATCCCTCGTGAGTGTTCTACTTTGTGGCAATTACCGAGAGTCTGCGTCTGACACTTGTGCAGTCGACAAGACGTCCTCAGAGTACAAATATCTCGAAGCATACGTCAAGAAGACCCAGGGCCATACCCATTACATGAAGCTGCAAGTTGAAGAGATCTTCCGCATCCGACGAGACTCGGAAGAAGCTCGATGGAAAGAGAAGAAATGGCACGAGTACGAGAATGACAACCGAATGCTTCTGTGGCACGGTAGTCGAACAACAAACTTTTCTGGTATTCTTTCCCAAGGGTAGGTCGATTTGCCTGTGAATCAAGGCTTGAGCTGACCCTTGATTTTGTAGTCTGCGTATCGCACCACCCGAAGCCCCAGTCAGTGGGTACATGTTCGACAAGGGTATTTACCTTGCGGACATTGTCTCTAAGAGTGCCAATTACTGCTACCCTCAGGTAAGGCAACACCTTCCATCGCAGCAGTGCATCCAATTGACATAGTACTGCTCTAGATATCTGCAAACACTGGGCTGCTGCTGCTATGCGAAGCCCAACTCGGTGACCCGATGTACGAGTCGAAAGGTGCAGACTACTATGCTGCCACCAACTCCAAGAAGAGCGGTGCAATTGCGACGAAAGGACTGGGCCGCACCGTTCCATTGGAGTGGGAGGACGCATCCATCATCCATGAGGACCTAGAGGGTGTCCAGATTCCGAAGGTCTCGAGCAAAAAGGACAACATAACCGGCAACAGCAGCGACAGCGGTCTATACCTGCAGTACAATGAAGTGAGTTGGTGCGTTTTTTGACAGAGCTTACCAAGTTCTAACCTCGACAACAGTATATCGTCTACGATATTTCTCAAGTTAAATTGCGATACTTGTTCAGGGTGAAAATGACATGAGAGTATATTCCTTTATAATTACTTTGACATGTAATATATCCTTGTTGTCTTTTAATACCAATACTCTGCACTGTAACAACCTCTCGATGTAAGCGCTCATCTGCAAAGTCCAGCAACTTCTTCCGATCTGATGGCCTCGAACTCGCGTCGGGACTCTCGGCGCGCGTCATCAACCTGGTAACTCTGTCCTCGACGAACGCAACTTCCACACCCCAGGACTTCATGGCTACAAGATGAGCCTCGCAACTTCATTGAAAAAGATTCTCGTTGTTGGCGGAAATGGATTTATAGGTATGTTCTTGTGCCTTGCTTCACCGCAGCGCAAGAGGATGTGACACTCTGTAAAAGGCTCGGCGGTGTGCAGAGCAGCTGTTGCAAAAGGATTGGAGGTGACCAGTGTCAGGTACTTTCCAAAATCACCTGTGTTTTCCTGAAACACATTACTGATCTCTATTCAGTTCCTCAGGAAACCCTTACCGCACTCCCAAAGGTCACAGTCCGTCCTGGACAAGCAAGGTAGTCCCTTAAATCCCGATTTATACCCCTCGGAATGTGACCCAATAATCAGGTGAACTGGCATAAAGGGGATGCCCTTAACCCTCAATCATTCGCCCACTTGTTCGAGGGTGTGGGTGGAGTCGTACACACGCTTGGAACCCTCCTCGAAGACGGCGCGTACAAACGCGCTATCCGCGAAGGCAACGTGCCTGCTCTCGTGAAGAGCTTCCTGGGAACGGGACAGGACAGCAACCCTCTTCGTAGAAATGTAGCTGAAGAACAGCAGGGAAGTTACGAGCGCATAAATCGCGATTCTGGTTCGTCACTTCATCACAAGGCTCGGACTGTGGAGTAGGAATGGGGCTTATTGTTTTTCGAACAGCTCTCCGTGTTTGCGAATCATTCCTCGAGTCTTCTAAGACCGCGTCGAATGTTCCAAACCAACCTCGACCCTTTGTATATGTTTCTGCGGAGGATATTTTCCGACCCATAGTGCCTGCAAGGTATATTGAAACGAAACGAGAGGCCGAGCAACGTATCGAAGAGATGATGCGAGAAAATCCCGATTATAGAGGAGTCTACATTCGACCGAGTGAGTGCCATGATACCTGCCTGTCCCTTGTCACTTTTCTGATGTGCAAAATCTTTTTCAAACAAGGCTTGGTGTACCATGCTCATTTAAGGCCACTGACGACACCCATTGCGACCGTGCTTGATGTCTCGGCCGCAGTCCATCGTAAACTTCCTCGAGGGTTCCCCGCGCCTTCTTCCATCCTCCGTTCACTAGGGTCCGTGTTTCCTCAGTCGTCAAGTTCTTTGGAAGAAGCATCACCGTTAGATTCGATCGCGAACGCGTTGACCTTACCTCCGATTCACGTCGACCAGGTCGCCGCTGCTATCATGGCGACTCTAGACTCGTCGCGTGATGTTCGAGGTGTGGTGGGGGTGCTGCGAATGCGAGAATTGATAGGATGGGGGAGTGATAAGAATGTCACGGTCAAGCCAAGTGTTGCCTGCTAATGCGAAGCTGCAAGCCGTCCATGACATCGGCAATTTAAACCGAATCAATGTGATTCGTTTAGTTCTAGATTTTTTGTTAGTCTAGCGCTGGAGACGATTTCACGGGTCGCGTTGCCCATGGTTCCGGAGGGCAGCGGGATTCCGTACGGGTTAGATAGCAATGCTGGTTGTAGTAGGTAGGCGCTGTATACCGGCAACCACGACATGTTTATTTGCATTTCTGGGGACAGGATCACCGGGGGCAGAGAACTTGTGACGCCATGACAGGGCCTGGTGATTGCGCCATCAGGAAATTTCGGAGTGGCACAGAAAAAATAGGGCCAGAACCTTTTCCTCCGTCAATTCTCGTCCGAGGTTAAATACCCGCGACGAGACGGTCGTTCCTCCGCCACACCACCCACAGCTCCGCCATGAAGCTCCCCAACCTCTTCAGGCTCAACGCCGTCCAAGTTGCTGCTCGCCATGCCTCCCGTCCCTCCCAGCGCTTGCCAAAGTCCAGCATCGTTGCTCTTCAGTCTCAATCGCCCTCCACGTCCTGCAGCTCGTACCGCTCAATCACATCGTCGGCCGCCTCCCGTCGCGCAGTTTCCTCGTCCTTGAATGGCTTCAACAGCACCCTCGACGACCGGGACGAACGACCAGTCCGAATGATCATGTTCGGAAAGCCAGCTGCAGGGAAGGGGACCTTAACTAGCAGGCTCGTTAAGAAGTACGACCTGCTCAGCATCTCCACCGGCGACCTCTTGAGGCAGCAAATCGCACAAGGGACCGAGGTTGGGAAGCAGGCGGAGGAAATCATGGCCCGTGGCGGATTGGTGCCCGACGAACTTATGTTGAAGATTGTCACAAGCAAGCTGGATACTCTGCACAATAAGGTGCGCAGCCATTCCCGTCTTATTCACTCGTCCCCGTTGCTCAACCGTGTCTCCAAATAGCACTGGATCCTGGACGGTTTCCCCAGAACCCTGAGACAGGGGCAGCTTCTCGAATCACACCTCAGGTAAGTGACAACTCGTACATGGTCACTGTGACTAGGGTATTTATTCATTGCAGAACCCAAAATACTCCTCTGACCCTGGTGGTCAATCTTAACGTTCCCGATGAAGTTATTTTGAGCCGAATTTCTGACCGTTGGGTTCACCTTCCTTCCGGTCGTGTGTACAACACTGCTTACAACCCCCCTCGAGTCGCGGGTTATGACGACGTTACGGGAGAACCACTGACTAGGCGCCCAGATGACAATCCTGTGAGTGCATTGTCCAATCATGCATAGCTCGGTTTCTAACCCCCAGATTTTCAGGAAATCTTTGCTCAGCGACTGCAAGCATTCTATGCTTCGACCTCCCCTCTTCTGGCCTATTACGAGGCTCTTGCTTCTCAGACCATTCCCCCTCCCGAAAATCCCCACTTGCATCCCCATCAACTTTCCATCCATCGCCCAGCCAAGCTGACTCTTCGAAGTCTCACCGGAAACACTTCCGACGAGATCTGGCCAGAGCTGGACTACATTATGATGTCCATGTTCCCTGGCTTGAAGAAGCGATCAGATCTTTCCACTAAGAAGCGCGACTCCAGGGCAGAGCCTGTTGCTGCTACGGGTCTCCTCGCCGCTGCCGCCGCCTTGAAATAGAGAGGCTGCACGAAAATACGAAAATTCTGTCGTCCGTCTGTACTATAGAGACACGACCCCTTCACGCTCACGCCGCTTTCGTCTGTCGTTCTGTCACTCCTTTCACCCTTTCACACTGTATTCTAGTTGTTTTCTTTTACGTCTCCCGCTTTCATACACCATGTATCTGAGTAGTCATACATCTTCGAAATTTATCATTGTTGTGGAGTTCTGCAACGTTCGGCTGTTTACCGAAGCGCATACCTGTACATCAATAATCAGAACTCGGGGTTCGAGAGAAGATTTGTACGACGGTGACATACATCTTGACGACATAAAGTCCTTCGGGCAGACCCTCCTGTACTTGCTCTCGAACGACTTTGAATCCGGCTTTAGCAAACAGGGCTTTCCAAGCAAGGTCGGACCTAGTAGAGCGGAATTGCATGAGCCCAAGTTGGTAGATAAAGGGGATCCTTGCTTACCTTGTCAGGCTCGAATCTTGGTCGTCAAATACCGTTATGGGCTCTGGTCCAGGAAGATCCGGGCATAGATTCTCCTTGACCACCACTAGGCTACGCCGATGAGGCTTCAGAGCAGCCCGGCATCGAACGAAGAACGTAACAAGATCTTCATCCGAAAGATGGCCCAAGCACCACTGGCACCAAATGATATCAAAGCCCTGTCCGATATCGTCTGCAGGTCGAGACGGCTGGTATCCGACGCGATCCAGAAAGGTCACGCGATGAGGGTTGAGAGGGTCAAAGTCTTGTAGCGTTCCTTGGAGGATAGTGACGCTCTTGCTTGCATCTGCGAGGCCTGGCCAGTATGTCCGCTCGCCGGGCGTGGTCGTGACTATCGACGAAGCTGCGCTTGCTCTAGCTCGCTTGAGAGCTTCTTGGACAAAAGGCTCTACCGGTTCCAGGAGCACCACATCGTGGACCAGAGGTAGCAGAGTGTCTGAAGTCACTCGTCCAACACCTGCACCGACATCTAGCGCCCGGACGCGAATGGAAGGAGCAACAGGTTTGAGGGGTTTGTATGCTGAAGGCACAGTCGACAGTTCTGGGAAGAGGTTCAAGAGAAAGAGTCGCGATCCTAAAGATTCGATACGCGGTAGAGACTTGAAGTCAAAATTGATGGAATGTCTGGATCGTTTAGAGGAATATGAGTCTTTACCCCAGTTCCAAATCCTCCCAAAACTCCATCGTAGCTTGCAGGCTGATTCTCCCAGTATTCAATACCCTGCTTGACGTCGGGTTGGTCACCGTTGTTTGTATTCGTCGTCGACATCGCACTGGAGGAAAAGAAAAGAGATCGCTGCCGTCCATCACGTGCAGTGCGCTTCCAATTCCTTTCGCGTCCACCACAACAAGGATCAACAACGCGCTCTCTCTAATGGACAAGTCACTCGCAAGCCTTTTCGACGACGACAATGACGTGGAAGACGTGCTAAAACGTCAGAAAACACCTCACTCGGACGACGACGAGGATGGACGATCGCCACGGCCAGCAAAGAGAAGGCGACGCGCCGTTGGAGGCAGCTCGGATGACGACGAGGCAACTTCTGGAGTGATCGCACCCACCGAGGTCAGCATGGCCGCGATGGAGAATTTAGCTGGCATGGACGAGGACTTTAGTTTCGAGTGGCGCGGTGCAGCAGAAATTGAGCAGAAGCTTGCAGCAGAGATGAAGCGCAGCGCGCCCCCACCATTGACCCCTCACCAAATCATGCCCAGTAGCTCTCCAACACGCGGCGGCGACGATCCAGACAAGAGGGACGGCAAGTCCAAGAAGGGGAGGGATGGGGAGGAGAAAAAGCCCAGGCGGAAGCCAGTCAACCTGAACGAGGGCCTCCTGGTTAGTGACAAGGGTTTCCCAAAGCTCATCAAGGACGTGAAAGACTTCAAACCCAAGGGTAAAGGCCATGAAGTACGTGTTGTTCGTGCACAAGACGCGTTTTACCATGTACTGACGCGTCCCAGGCCTCAGACCTGAACAGGCTACTCCAAATATACCAGTTCTGGACTCATCAAATGTATCCCAAAGCCCCTTTCCGCGAAACTGTGACCCGAATAGAGAAGCTATGCAGGACAAAGATGCTCATGGTACTCCATGCACTTTCCACGAGGTCACACCCATCCTAACCGCAACCCAGGGCCATTTATCAAGATGGAAAGACGAAGCGAAAGGTGTACACACTCTCCACGACCCTGACAGTGACGATGACAGTGACGACGGAGAGAACAATGGACGGATGGACGAAGATCAAGCACCCACGTCGGATGCTCCAAGTTCGTCGAGAGCACCTTCCAGACCGCCCACGTCTGCTTCAGAGCATGAAGACGAAGGGTTATACGACGAAGACTTGGACGCTCTCTTTAGGGACGACAGTCAAACAAACCCACAGCCAGCGCAGTCCAATTCGGCTTCAGGATCGGGTGCAGCAGCCTCGGCCACGATGGACGTAGATCCCTTCGACAACCCGTCGCTCTGGGAGAATTTCGATGACCTCGAAATGAACGCCCAGCCTAGTAGTGCAGGTGCGCCTACAAATAAGCCGAAGGCGACCAACGCCTCCATGGACGAGGATTGGGACATCATGGATGAGATCGGGGGGTTCGATGAAGAACCAGCTGCTCCCAAGCAAGCCAATCCACCCCAGCCCCAGCCTACAGCACCCCCACCGCCTGAGGACGACGATATGGCAGATTTTTACGTCTGAAACGACTAATAATCTTATTCCAATCTAGATACGTTTAATATACAGAGCAAACCAATGGGATGGCAAAGCGAAGGAAAGCAAGGATAAGAGGAACGGAAATAGGCAAAAATAAGTTACAGGTCCTTGGGGGCCCACAGGACACAGCGACCGCTCGCGTTGGCTGTGGCAACGCGCTCTACTACACTGGGGTGCGAGCAGGTGACTGCCTGCACGGCAGTAATTCTGGGTACACACCATCAGTGTGACTTCCTCGGGATAAGAAATATCGGACGTACCTCCTGGGGTCCGAAAGGCTCGCAATATGGTCGCCCTTGCCCGAGTAAATGTCGACCGAATGGTTCATGTTACCAATCTGTATCAACCCTGAGCAACTTCGACACCACCTAGTAGTGGGATACATACCGTGAAGTAAGGATATACATCCGGGTTCTGGGTCCATCGAGCTTTCAACAATGTCACCCATTTCCCCTAAACATAATCTGTAAGAATAAGGCAACTCGATGGGCCATGTAGACTCACAGTCTGGCAATTGTGCTTAATACGGCTAAACGGTCTTGAAGAGGGGAATGGTGCATCCTCTTTGAATAGCTTGGAATTATTGAAATTCCACACTACACGATACGTCAATAAATATCGGTTTACGAGGATGTGAGGGAAGTACTTACGTCGAAGTGTATCGTCATAGCTGGTGCTGACGAGCTGACGACCCCGAGGATCCCAAAACGCAGCAGTAGCAGATTTATCGTGTTGCCATTCCGCTCGCAGGCAACCTTTGCCCTTGTCCGACTGTGCGAACTCGGTAATAACCTCCAAGTTCACGTCAATTATAGTGGAGTCTTGCGGTTCAGAGTCGGTAAAGTCCTCTAGAGCAGTATTGAGCTTTCGCACATCCCAAACTCTTTTGGTCCGTCAGCCAAATAAACCTTGAGACGCCAAGGCACTTACTTGACTGTCCGACTGTTGCTAGCAGTGGCCAAGAAATTGGGGAAGGTAGGATTGACGCTTACTGAACCGATTTTCTGTTCCGACAGCTGAAAGCTCTTATGTTTCTGGTTGGACTCTCGAAGGTCAATGTGTGTCACCCAGCCTGAGGTATCCGACAGCCACATTTCGTGGCCAGAGGGAACGAGGTCTATGGAGTTAACCAGGTTATCCGAGTGAAATATTTCACGCGATACGCCGGTGGTAAATGAGAGCGCTCGGACGGTGGTGTCATAGGAGCTCGTGTAAACCTAAAAGAGAATACCGTTGGCTATGAAGAGACGAGGAGGAAATGCTGCGACGTACGTTGTGAGGGTCAATGGGGTCCACCTTTATGCTCGAGATCGAGGATTTTGCATTTGCAGGCCAATGTAGCTGTATTCGCCAATATCTTCCACCTTCACGGTCTTCCCCCTCGTTCTGTTTCGCGTCTTCGTCTTCTTCTGGGGGCGCACGAGCGTCCCAGATACCGAGAGCACCTTCCTTGTCTGAAGCAACATGAGTAACAAGTCCAACGCGAGGCATAGTAGCGCACCTCCAAAGAAGATCAAGTCCTTGGTCACCTCAGGGTGATACGCGGCACAGTAAACACGACTCCTAGTCACTTTGGCGCGAGCATGGACCTTGAGTCCACTCATCTTCTTCCTCAACTCCGCTACCAGACGTTCCTCTTCCTTGTTATCCTCGTAAACAAAGTCATCAAAATCGGGGACGCGTTTCTTGATATCCTTCGGAATGTCCTTCATAGACTTGGACAAGCTTTCGATATCTTCCGGACCGTTTTCAACGAGAGCAATAAGATCGAGCTTATTATGCCGGGGTCGCGACGCTTTGCGAGCTTCCTCCTCTCGCTTCAGCCTCTCCTCTTCCTCTTTACGGCGCTGAAGTTCTTCTTCCCTCTACAATGCATGTCAATACTCTTGGTTCCAGAGACGAAAAACCGCGTCCAAAAGTGCCCTGCTTACCTCGCGTTTCCGGCGCTTCTGTGGAGACTCATTAGGATCAATAACCGCCTTCCGGAGACGTGCAGACTGTCGACGCGGCAAGTCTGCTTCTGGCTCCCTCTTTCTCTTCTCCCTCTTCCCTGGTTGGATGGGCTTCGCGGTTGATTTCGCCTTGGCTTTGGACACGCCGAGGTCGTCGACGGCGGCCTTCAGCTCCAGCTGCTGGAGCAGCAACTTGTTTCGGGCGATGTTAGCCTCACGCTCGAGTTCACTATAGAGTATTCAGAGAAAGCTTTATTTCTTCATGAAACCCACGTACTATTCCGATAATTTGACCATTCTGCGGTGCGTGAAAAGTGAAACGGTGCAAGCCTTGTCAAATTGGTGGCAGCGCGAGTGACGCGGGAGCGCGATGTCACAACTCACGTGGATTCAGCGTCACGCCCCCGCCCTCCGAGTCGGGGTTGCCTTTTCTGGCTGAGCGCGCCCAAGGGAGCGTCCAAGTTGTCTCTGTAGAGTCTGCAGAATGAAGGGTTACATACAAGCGAGAGTTCTCTGAGAGGTACAATTAGTAGATTACAAAATATATCAGCAGGAAAGCAAAAGGACAGCCTGAAATGATAACGATAAAGCTGAATCCAAGAAGAAAGCAAGAGAAAGGGGATCATCAGGAAGGGATATAAGGCTACATATCTTACTACAGTCGATAAAGAAGAAAGGTAAGGGGAGTCTAGATAAGATAGAGAGTTGTGGGCGAGAATGTCATGATACTTCGAGCACCGTCGTTTCCAACACCCGGAACACCGTGGTATCTTTCGAGTCCTCTGACCAGCCGATTGTTTCACGCCAATTATAACTGTTGGCTTCCTTCTCGCCCGCAGTATCGAAGTTGCTCATCTCGTCATCACTGACACCACGGAAGATGAGGAATATGCGGGTGAAGACGCAGGGGTCACTCGTCACAGTGATGTCGATGGCGGCTGCAATCTTCGATGGACCAAGGAAACGGTAGGCGATGTTCTTGTGTGAAGCAAACGCCGACATGTTGTTGCTATTTCGGGATCAGTAAGCGGATACCACGGGCGTGACGAAAGGTGACGTACTTAACGAAATTCGTGCGGGCGTGTAGGGACATCCCCAGTTGGTCGAGTACATTGTTGAGATGGGGGATGAAATCTTTGAAGGACATTGCGAAGCCATTCCGAGGTGCGATGAATTCATGAGGGTCTACCATTTCCGGGTTTGGACTGTCGACATTAAGAGTGACGGTACTTTGAAGAGAAAAGAGATACTCACATGGCCTCGTAGTATAGAGCCGTCGTCACAATCTCTTGCTCGAAATGTTCCAAAGCTCCACCAGGGTTCACCCGCAAAAAGTACTTGACTTTATTCTCTGCGATAGGTTCAGCAGGTGGCCAGGTGATGCCAATCTTCCATAGCGGTGAGAACGACAGCGTGACTTCGCAATATTGAACAGCGGGCGCTAGAAGGATGAGGTTGCATTTGGCTGTTGATGGCTTGCAAGCAATTGGAAGCTTGCGCAGGATTCGGGTGTCAACCATGAACTCGGGCGTGAGAACATCATCGTTCGGTGGTAGCCTGGCACCGCTAAACTCCATCTTGTGTGTATCGCCTTGATGTACGATATCGAGCTTTCCCCAGAACATTCCATCCACAGTCGTTCCGTCTTCCATCCGGGCCATGTCGAGCTCATCTGAGTTGACTGTGACGTCAAGTGCGACCATTTGCCCGGGAGTAAGTTCTAGATTAAACGAAGCAGGCATTTCTAAAACCGGAGGAGGGCTGTGAAAGTGTCAACAACTTGAATAAACTGATATGATCTGTGAAGGCCTTACGGTGGTGGGCTGTGGGGTATGTTAGCAGTGTCGTATATGTTAGGCAGAGCAGGACTTACGGAGGCTCGTCTGGAGGCGGAGGACCATCACTGACAATCTCGACACGAAGACCCTGCACACCCATAGTAGCGATTTGATATGACTCCTCGCCTGTTAACTAGATCCGAACGTTAGATGAATCCACCGATTTCATGAATCGAACGAACATAGATATATGGCCCTGTTACCAGTCGCTGGAGTACGAGTCAGCAGTTGCATCGCAGGGGACATCGAAGGGGAGACGCACAGCAGCTTGGAAGGATACAAACTCGACTGGGACGCGAAGCGTGAACATGGCATCTGGAGGGGGCTTGGTCCAGTCCCTGGCGAGCGCCTCCAACTCCTACACCGGCAAATGAGCAAGATCGACGGTGTCCGAGCAATCAAGACTTACGACGAACGAGTTTGGAAGCTATTACGGTAACGGGATGTTAATATGAGAGGGACATGAAGAACAGCAGACCCTGCTTACCACTCGGATGGTCTCCATATCGGCGAAGACCAAGGTTAATAGCTTTGTCCTGGCGACGGCCATCGCGGCTGGTGGAAGTTCTGGTTCCTTGGGTTTAGGCTTGAACTTCCCCCAGAACGATGAGCCTTGGGGAGGGAGGCCGCCGTGGTTTGAAGACCTGGTTAGAAGGCCGAACAGATTGGTCGAGTAAGAAACAGAAACGGGACTGAAAGTTGGGAAGAAACGCGTACGCTGGTGAGAGTAACATGATGACCAGAGAAAAAGGGAAGTGTGGTTGATGTGATTTCCAAAGCAATTACACGCAAAAGGTCATATTCCAGGGTAAAACCAGAGGACCACGATGAGAACACGAGGCAAAGACTGGTGTTGGTCCCGGATTATCAGTTCCAATCAGTCTGAGCCCCGAGATTGCGACGATTCAGTGCTCGATATAGGCGATAGATAGAATACTGTCAAACCACAGCGACACAACACGCGTCCTGAACGAGGCCAACGTCGTCGACGTTATCAACATCGAGCAGCTTCCAGAGCGTTCACCCCTTTGATGATGATCCCAACTCAGCCGCCATCGTCCCATCACGTGTCCGGGGAAAGGCCCGGAGGTCAGCGGGTCGAAACTGAGAGAAGTATTGAATTTCTATTTCTCCGGACTCGACATGTTTAGAATTGCAACTGTTGGTCGCCGGCCTGCTCAGCTGTTGTCAAGGCGTTCCTTGGCCTCGTCCGTGCTGCTCACCCGTTCCTGGGGCAACGAAACCGTCGTTCAACTTCGCAAGGAAGCAAAGGCACGCGGCTTGTCCTCGTACGTCCCACTTCATTCTCATAACGCACCACCATTAAACCAGCCAAAGAAAAGGAACCAAGGCCTTGCTTATCCAGAGACTAGAGGAATATGAAGCCAACTCGATAAGACAGGCGCCGTCGCCTTCCAATTCCCGACAAGCGTCGACCGCTGCCACTGCTGCACCCACGGCGTCAAGCAACGAATCGTCAGCTACTGCTGCTGCAGAGTTTATGAACATCAAAATCCCAGACTTCCACCCTGAACCGGAGCGCGGAGCCCCAGTTGTACGAACCAAATCTACACCCTCGTAAAGCCAACACTCACAACCCTTGCAGCCTTTCCTTCCAGACTACATCGGAACCGGAGTACCGACTGGACCTGGAGAAAACTTTGTGCCCAAGCTTGTCGTCGTGGCAGGAGCAAACACACATATTGGAGGAGGACCAGCTCATGCCTCTGTTGATGCCACAGATCCAGCACCTCTGTCCCAAGTTGCTGGCGGTGCTGAATCTCAAACTCAAAAACCTGCAGCTGCTTCGACCACGGAAGGTGGCTTGTTCTTCGACATTGCACAGGACCTCGGTTTGTTGAACCAGGTTCCTGCCCCCAAACCCCGTCCTCAAACTTCGTTCTGGCAGTGGTTCGGATAGACATTCTCATTTAGACAATGTATATACCTCGATAATATACACTAGACTTTCGGTTTTCAATATGAGCTCATCGTGTGACATTCACGGCGCGCTTCTCACACCGGGTTTCCCTCTTACCATCACTGGCCATGGCACCAACTCACGCTGCCGCTCGCCATGTCCTCAAACGAAGTATACACGCCTCAACGAAGAGGCTGGACCGCGTCGCACCACCACACCCAATATCCCACATCCGTCCTATAATTTATGACGACGCCCCGCGAGCGACAGCGCCAACCCTCCTCCGCCACCCTTACTCCCTCAACGAGTTTCACGACGCTTCGCGAACCCCAGTCGACCTTGAGCTGCAATTCAAACTGCAACGGCAACAACTGGATGCGTTCCACCAGGACTTTTGGCTAGACGTGCGTCGAGAAAACTCACAAACGCCGACTGACCGCTGACTTTAAACATCTCCAGAATAACGTCCGATATTACGCTGCCAAAGAAACCGCTCTCTCCAACCTACCTGAATCTGCGTCGTCCCTAGACAAAGAAAATGCATTGTCCGAGTTCAACAGACACTGGTACAACCAAGAGAAGGAGCGGGTGGATGCATATACATCGGAATGGCGGAGGAGAAACTTTGAATTGATTCGTCTCGGTGCCAAGGTCGAATTTCAAAAACTTGCTTCACGGATATCTCAAGCTCTGCGCAGCACATAACCTTTTCATCCATCCTTCTAACCTACGATAGTATCGATATCAAGAGACTAATTGACGCATTACATGCACGGAGTACAGTATCGAATTACCAACTTGACGAATCCTGGACGGCCAATTCCCGAATGCGATGATAGATGTCCTCCAACTCCAACTCACCCAACTTGTCACGCTCCAAGTTGTAGTCCTCCACAATGGCCTCAATTTGTTCTTGCGACAAGCCAGACCACCTCGCTGCTATCTCGCTCGCAGAAGGAACCATGAGCGCAACATCCGGAGATGTCTCGTACCCATTCGGTACTCGCTCACTTCGGGCCCGTGCCAAGGTTGCACAGAGTGTCGCATAGAGCGCCGTGCCCTTGTAGCGATCAGTGATGGTGGCATCTGCAACTCCGGCAGTCTTGCCAATCGCCTTCCAGCTGGAAAGAGAGCGTCAGCTACACGGTCTACTGGATCTAGTGGTCGAGAAGACTCACTCGTCATGAAGATAAACTCTCCTCCACACTGTTCGGAACGCAGACAACCTTCTAGCTTCCGGAAGATTCTGTACACAGGAATATCAGTCAGGACAGCCAACTCTCCCTTTTGGAGTAATCCATTGACATACCGAGGCAGAGGCCAGGAGGTGCAGGGCTGTCGAATAATCCGAGAGATTCTCCCGGTTATCCTTCATCGTCAACAGATCTACGGCGTCTTCGATTGATAGCGCTCGCCCTTGCAGCAAGTGTTTCAGAAGGTCCTTGAAGCACTGCAATTGAAGTTGGGTTAGCAAGGCGCATGGTCGCCGCCGAGTTTGCTTACCTTGGCGAAGGCTTTGTATTCCTTCAAGCCCGGTGCTTTCGCATTCATGATGATGTCCACCTGACTCTCCAGGGAATGTCGGCCGCGAACTCCTTGCAACGCCGACTTGAATTCGGTTGCCAAACCATCGTGCACACTGATAAAGTCCAATTGATCGTGGAAAGCTATGAAAGAAGAAAAAGGTCACTTCTTGCTCCAAGCAAACCTTCAGAGAACGACATTACCATCGAGGACCCGCTGATCCACCGCCTCGTTCGTTTCATGCAGCTGGGCCAGAGCTGAAAGTTTACCCAAACTGAGCATGAGCTATGTTGAAACCCGTCAGCAGCACCCTCCTCTTTCACAGAGGGAAAAACCTACATGTTTGACCTCGAGGCTATTGGCTCGGGTGGACTCCTCGAGGAGGGCAGCCGATGCATCGCCATAGTTCTCCTTCCCTATATCGTGCAGCCATGAAATACCAGGATTAGGATTTTTGAGGAAGAACTTGTCAATGAACGCGCTTTGTTCGTGTTCTTGACTGAACATCGCGCGCAGTTCACCTGCACATTATTCCATTTAGCTTCCCTCCGGAATGAAATGAGATAAGACCCGTACCATGCTGAATGTACCACTGATACAGCTCATCCGTGAACTTGTCCCCATATTTCTGGATGTACATCTTGATGCGTTCAAGGTTGGGGTTGTTTTCAGGGGGGTAGACGGTTTCTCGATGGCAGAGCGCGACGAGACTGGCAAAGTCTTGATATCTCTCCGCGAGCGAGAACGCCTCTTCCTGGAACCCGGTGCTTCCTGTGTGTGGTCAATCCGATCAGAGTAGAACGACTGACAGAGCTCGAATAAACGTACGAAGGGTTTCCAGCATCCCAGGTCGAAGGGAGTTGAAGTATTGCTCGAGCTTGTCCCTGTCCTGACTCGATCCTGCCTCGTCAGCAGCCTTGGGGCTGACATAGCTCGCATCAGTACCAGAACATATGCATTGCCAGAATACCCGTACCTGGAAAGCCACTCCAATCGTTCAGAGACACATTCGAAGAACAAAGCGGCGAGCTGAGGAAGCTGGCACCCGGGCTCGATTTCCCTCGGCTTTGAAGCTGGGTTCTCCACCAACACCTTCTCCAAAGCATCGTGTGTAGCATTGAACAAGTCCAGCACCACATCTGCTGTCTTGGGGCGACTTGTCCAGGACGAGATCATGGGAAGTTCAATGCCATAGACTTGGAAGTTGTGCGCCCTGTATTCGAAGGCGGATCGCAATGCCGTCTGGGACAATGATAAGGGGACATGCTTCAGTGAAGGAAATGGATACTTACAATCACAATACGGTTGCCTTCCGGCAGGAGGAGAGCGACGTCCCTATTGGTTTGGCTGGCCGACAAAGTGATGATGGAGAAAATCTTGCGAATCAAGTTGCCCAAATCAGCAACTTTGTACCGGAAGAAGGCTCGCATGACATCTTCGTGCTGCATCTCCCCTGCGTCCGCCATGTATGAATGAACGGCATCGTTGAGAACTGTAAATGTGGGGTTGGTACTATCATCGGTGTTAGCCCTCTACGCGACTGTTTTCACGAGGGCAGGAAGCACTTACGCCAGGAGCTCGTTATACTGGATCCAGAGTTGAAGGGCCGCAAATAGTTTTTCGGCATCAATGGCCAGACGCTGTCGCGACCGCTGTGACATTTTTCCAAGTACGAGGTTTTCATTGATGAATCCAATCAGCCAGTTCAAGCGGTCCCTCCGACCGTTGAGTTGAGCCGTCAGGTCATGGTTCCGTCGGACAACTTCAGGGTCAGATCTGAGAACAGCTTGGCTGAGTTGTTCGGCGCCTCGCATGAGACTTTCTTCATCGATCTGAGGTGGGAAGCTGAAGTGAAGCGGGTTCTGTGTTCGGGCTGCATCAGTAAAGAAAAAGAGTTAAGGGTTGGTGTCCTTTACCTCGGGAGATGCGCCGTACAAGATGGCCTGCATCAATATCGACTTGATTAAGTTGGTATGGCCGGTCCTATTAAGATATTGGCGTCAGCAAAGCGGGGACACCAGGAGAGACAATTACTGACTCAGGGTTGAATGCCCGAATTTTATCTAACGACAATTCAACTTGCATCATTGTGGTGGCCGTTAGAACCAACAGTGTGCTTGTTGCTTGGCTAACACCAACTCCTAATGTCCTGTCCGCGATGGACTTGAGCTGGATACGGTCTTGGAAGTTGGATTCTAGAGGTCGATTCGATTAGCATTACGGATGATTCTAATAGAGGATAATAAGCGCACCTTGTGCACAGAATGCCACAGTGTCGCCAAACTCGACGCTGACAATGGAGCCCGAGAAAAGCAGTTGTATCCTTGGGACGACAGGTGCGCTAGGTGCAGAAGTCTATCTTCACATCTCAGAGTCGCTTCAGCAAAATTTGAGAAAGGAATTCCTACATTCTGGTAAGGAACTTGTTTGATAGTGTCCACCGAGAAGAATTCCTTGGTCTCGCTCGATGTGAGCACCAACTGCGTCAAGGCATACAGGCGCTTAATTCCACCAGTATCCTCCTCGACTCCAGAGTACGAAACCAGCAAGATGAACTTTCCGGTACTGGAAAGAGTGGAAAGGTCAACCCCAGGGAGTTAAAGGGTGAGAACTGTGCTGCTTACTCGTCAATTGCAAGGTCAAGCAACTCCAAGTCCAAGTTTCCGTCGGGAGCCGA
Organism: Coprinopsis cinerea okayama7#130; assembly: GCF_000182895.1. NCBI lineage: Eukaryota > Fungi > Basidiomycota > Agaricomycetes > Agaricales > Psathyrellaceae > Coprinopsis > Coprinopsis cinerea. Next base: position 1,391,171 of record NW_003307543.1, on the reverse strand, counting down.
AGGGAGGTCCTCCAGTACGATCTTTATAGACTCGGAAACATTCTCATCAATGGCCTTCTCCTCCCATCCATCAGGTCTCATGATCCACTGCTGAATGTTCTCTTCACCCAATACCCAAACAGATCTTTCTCCAGTGTCCGAAGGTGGGGTGACTGCAATGGAACGAATGTAGGTGCTGTTAGCGTCATCGTTGAGGACCGAAGATGACGAGCCAAGGAAGGACGGCAAGAAGCTGGAGAGGCCTCGAGCGACGGGCGGTCGAGAGAAGATTCGCGAAGACAGATGGTATTTTCCTCCAGTGGAAGTCAAGACCAGACGATATAGTGCGCCTTGTGAAGTCGAGGCAACGAATAATTGGGACTACAAATGGTTAAGGTGTTGAGCATTCCGAACAGTATTCGTGAACTCACGTCGACGCGAGTCAGGTTCGTGACATGTTCATCTTCCCTCAGGTTCAGGTCAAAGGTCGCAAAGTTATCACCTCCCGCCAGACCGATGCCTATGCTCTCCCAGAACCGAATTTGACCAGAGTGAGAGATAAGGATAAGGCCGGGCTCTTGGGATGCACCTTGAGGAACGAGTGCGTGGAACGGTGGGTGGAGTGCATCGGACTCAGGTGGACATAGAAAGATGTAGCATGTCGGAGTTCCTTTGATAGCCTTTAAGAAGCTTAACCGGTGTTCAGGAGAGTAAAATTTGTCTGAATCGCACCTGGGCATGCTGCCAGACAAAGCACGTTTTAGCGGATGCCACCACTGCAAAACCAGTGGTCGTATCGATTCCTCCCATATATGCCGTTTTGTAAAAGTCTGGAAACGACAAAGTCAATAATATTCACCCTTCGCAACTAAAGTCTTATCCTTACCAGCATTTCGCAATACTTGCTTGACTTCTATTGGTAGGTTGGCATAGAAAGAAACGGACAACTCTTCCGTCTTTGCGTATGTCGTTTCTGCAGGGCCGGACAATTCAGTCCCATTGCCAGAGTCTTCATCTATGTCCATTCCATTTGAAGGAGAAAGTGAATCAACGTAGTAGACATTCCTCTGCAGTCGATTGGGGGTAGCTCGTGAGGTCGTCACTTGAGTTGACCGCTGAGCGCGTCTCTGGGGAGGCGGGGACACTACTTGACGCTGAATTCGAGTTGACCGCCGGGGTGCTGGTGCAGGGGAGAATGTCGCCATTTTCCGTTAACTGATGGAGCTGGTTAATTGGCTTATGTTGATGTCGACGACGAGGCAATGGTCGAGCTCGCCGTCTTCAACGTTCTGGAGGATGTTTGACCTCCGACGCTTGTGCATCAACTCACGCGTCGAGTCTGTTTGGCTCTGTTAGAAATGATGGCTTGGCAATTTGTACGATGACGCTCGTCTAAGTCTACAACGATCTACTCTCTACTTTTTCTGCGAAACCACTATCCACGTCTTGTACGGATATCTGAAAACGCCATTTTCCTTGTCAAGCCATTCTAACCCGTCGCCTCTCTTCAAAATATCTCGGATTCCTTGTTGAACCTCCCCCTTCTTGTCAGCTGGAAGAATAGCAATGTAGCTCTTACTAGAAGCTCTATCGACGACGCTTTGCTCGGTCGCAGGAATATAGTGCGACCAGACTTTCTCTTCTGGTTCTATGAATGCCTTCTTGTACGAAGGTGTTTCGAAAGCTTGCCGCCATAACCCGAGCCTAAACTGCGGGGTTCCTTGTTCGTGCACCTCGATGAGGTCTCTAACTTGTGCAGCCCATGCATCAGCATCCCTGAAATCTTGGTTTAGGACGAAACATTGGACTCGATTGCGTTCCTCTCACCTGTCCTCGAGGTTCCAGATGAATACCACGGCACCTCCGGGTTTCAAGATTCGGTCGAATTCAACAGCAGCTTTATCGTAGTCCGGACACCAATGGAAGGCCTACAGGCGAATGTATCATTGGGGTGGAGGCCGCGAAAGATCAGCAGCAGACGCACCTGGGCGATGATCACCACGTCAGCCCACCCATCCGGGATTCCAGTGGTGTCGAAAGTCCCTTTCGAAACCGTCACTCGTGGGTCTGTGACCTTCTGGGAGAAAGTGTTCCTCATTCCCTCACTGGGCTCTACTGCCCTGATCTCCTTTATCTCGTTCGACCATTCCGGATGGTTGAGCAGTGCTCGAGTGAAGATTCCTGTGCCGGATCCAAGCCTACCAGTGTGTTAGAATACCATAACAAATACACTGCTGATTCTTACTCTGCGATGTCCAAAGGAGCCTTGTTTCTGATAGAGCTACGGATATGGCTCAAAGCCCATGACTGGTATGTCGGTCTGATACTGGACAGGGGCGTTTAGTCGATCGCATGTCCTCCACCAGAGTTTGTACCTTACCGGTCATACAAGTCGTTGGTTCCTTCACCAAAGCCTTGTTGAGCGACAGAGTGAACAGTAACCATAAGTACCAGAGATTGTGAAGCCGCTCGCCATCTCTGTCGATTTTAATAGCAGGAAGCAAGTGCTTCCGGGCAGTGGGGTGATCAGCCAATTAGATTACGTGATGTGACCTGACCCAAAGCTGTCTACTGACTTTGACGCCGGTCTCTGTGATTGCGATTGGTTCTGCCCACATCGCATCAATGAGCTTGAGCCCGACCAGCATTCGTGTCCGCCTTTCTTCGTCGCACCATGACTTGACATATCAATGGACCGACACCGAGCTCATCGTTGCGCACGACCGAAAGAAAGACAAAGGTGCGTAGACTATACATTCCCCACCATTGAGCCGCAGTTCACCGAAACTTTCCAGCCTCCAAGCAGGTTAAATCCCACCGTATACCCCATGAAAATGTACTGCGCGTCTCTTATGATCCCAAAGGCTCGAGTCTATCGGTTTCATACATCAAACCCAAGAAGAAGAAGAAACCCGCGTCGCTAGTGGTTCTAACTGGCGCGGTTCAGGATGGTGAAGAGAAGGCGGCAGCAGAGAACTGGGCAGAGACTGCCATGAAGTGCCTATACGACAGTGAGCTCTTCTGTTGCCGTCAAACTACTCACTGTAACCAACTAACCTTCCTCTAGACCGTGGTATCAAGCCAGCCCGACGTCTGCTCGTTTTCGTCAATCCTCACGGAGGCAGCGTACGCGAATGCGCTCATCGGGTCGAATTAACCATTGAACCGTCTCACAGGGCCGAGCAGTCAAGATTTTCAACAAGACTGTAAAACCTATCCTCCAAGCTGCTGGTTGCTCGCTGAAGGTCATTCGTGAGTCCACGAAACACGTATAGCGTCCGCTTTTGTAGTTTCTCATCTCGCCAATAGAAACCGAACGACATAAACATGCGTACGAGGTTGTCAAGGCTATGGACCTGGAATACGATGCCATTGTCACTGTGTCTGGCGATGGGCTGGTTCATGAAGTGCTTAACGGACTCGCCCAACACGCTCAGCCGCTCAAGGCATTGACCACGCCTGTCGCTCCCATTCCGGCTGGCTCTGGGAACGGTCTTTCACTCAACCTTCTTGGGCTAGACGTACGTGTTGCACATGATATATCTTAGAGGTTACTCATGCCTTTACTTAGAATGGGTTTGATGCTACCCAAGCGGCACTGAACGCAGTCAAAGGTACGTCGGAGTCGTGAATGACGCCGACGTCGTTCTGATTAGTCCCAGGGCGTCCCATGCGCATAGACCTTTTCTCTGTCGTTCAGAATGGCAAACGGAGCATATCTTTCATGTCTCAATCTCTGGGTTTAATGGCAGATCTTGACCTCGATACGGAACACCTTCGCTGGATGGGAGATACCCGTTTCATGTATGGTTTCTTACGTGGTGGTGAGTTCCAACGCCTGTCGATTTCTTGTTCTCAGAATAACGCTTCCTTTTCTTTCCAAGTCCTTGCATTTGAAGCTTGCCCGGTTCAACTGTCGATAAAGGTGGCCGAGAAGGACAAGGACAAGATGGCTGAAATCGCACATGCCCGAAACCAGGAAGTCTGTGTATGCAATTTGGAAGATGATAAAACCGCTGCAGCGCACGCATCGCTCCCGGCGTTAAGATACCTTCCAGACGATAACGATGGTTGGTATACCATAGATGAACCCATCTTATTCGTTTATGCTGGGCAGGGCCCTTATGTGGGAAGGTGCGCTTGGCCCTTGTGCTGGAGATGACATGGCCTCACTCTCTTTTCAGGGACTACATGGCATTCCCCGTTTCGCTACCGGACGACGGCTTGATTGATATTGCTGCAATGCCACTCGTACGTGTTGAAAAATCGACACTAACCCTCTCTAACCCGCCCAACAGTCCTCCAGAAAGGATGCCCTCGCCAACATCTCCACTGCACCAACAGGAGAGTGTTTCTGGTTCCCTAAAGTACGCCAGGACCAGTTCTATTGGGAAATGTTGGACTGACGTTGTCGTAGCTTCATTACTTCAAGGCTGAAGCGTACAGAATAAAGACTCTCGGAAAGAAAGGCAACTTGTCGATTGATGGGGAGCGTTTCCCCTTCGAAGAGTACCAGGTGGAGGTCCACCCAGGCCTTGGAACCCTTCTCAGCCCTCACGGTCGGTTTGTCGCAGAGTTCAAACCTCGGTCTGCCTCCAAGTAGACCATGATACCCCGCACCTTTCTATAGCCTCGTATCTGCATCTCTGATTATTGGATTGGGTTAAATAGTTCATGCGACATAATAAGAAGTAGATGATAACCTTGACAGAACGGCGGTCCGGGTCGGACAACGCCTTGTGCGGCCCCTGTTAGAGCCCTTCTACATATACACGGATGTTCCCAAGGTTGTCCCTGTCTTCCCTGTCTTATACCTCTGCAATCTGCGAGGTCGAACATTCCTTTGATGCACTCGATGAGCTCTCTACGCCTGCGGTCTGTCATCTTGGGTGGGCCATGCCGCCTGCGAGCGCTGCCCAGACGTCATCATCACCATACACCATCACCTCGAATCAACCTAGAGCCCTCAGCGGTCCGTGCGCTGGACGAATGGATTGCCAACCCTCCAACGCTGTCGTTATCCGATGGAGTGACACTCGACCACCTCACAGACCTATACGCCACGCTCCCCACAAGAGACGGCACCCGTAGGCGGTACGAAACGCCCAAGGACGGGGATGTTCTTGGGTATGGACACCACCTCGCCTTCTTCCACTGCAAGAGCCCCGAGCATCGACTGCGAGCAGACGGTACCGATGAAGAGCTCTCGCCTCCTCCCCCGTTCTCGACCAGGATGTGGGCTGGAGGCAAGATTACCTGGGACAACGACAACCCCTTGACGGTGGGCGTCCAGTCCAAGACTTCGGCCAGCGTTTTAGAGGTCTTGAAGAAGGGGTTCGATAGGGGCAAACCATTGGTGTTTGTCACTCAGAGGATCAACTTTTTCAAAAAGGGGAAGGATAAGCCTTCGATTGTTGAGGAGAGGCAACATGTGTATATTCCTGATGGATTGAGGGTTGTACGAAAGGAGCCCCGAGTTGGTATGTACCACTATCGAGTTTGTGGAAGAAGCGTGACGCTTATGGAGTCTGTCTAGTCCCTGATATCCCGGAAAACGTCGATTTCTCTTTCCAGTACCAGCCTAGCCCCGTCACGCTGTTCCGGTACTCGTCCTTAATGTTCAACGCGCATCATATCCATCTCGACAAGGACTATACAACAAGAGTTGAGGGATACCCAGGTACGTATACGACCGTCTCCGCTGGGAAGTTCAATAACACGGCGTCTAGAACGCCTCGTCCACGGACCACTGACTGCAACGATGTTGCTGGAAACTGTCAACTTCCACAACCCATTGGTGCACCTCAAAGAGTTTGAATATCGCGCGACCAATCCGATGTACGTCAATCGGGTGTTGACTATCAATGGGACCTGGATCGGTCCGTCAAAGGCGAAGGTATGGTGTGTGGACGATGAAGGAGCAGTTGGAATGGTCGGCCTCGTGACAACGGCAGAATAGAGCAACATGGTTAGAAACCTAAAAAATAGTGTCAGATGTATCCAAATGACCCGTTACATTTTAACTGACCGTATTTGTTGCCTGCCTCCTTTCTGTTCCTCTTCCCTTCGGCAATCTTTTCTTCCAAGGCTTCGCGGTTCTCGTAAGCGTCCCTTAGCAAAGTGGAAAGTTGTCCTCTCGCTCGTGCGATACCGCTCATCTTGCTTGCCTGAAAAGAAACATATGAGAATCAAAAGCGATACGGTAAGAGGATAGACTCATACAGTGATCTTCATCCTTGGAACAGATGGTCCGGCACCAGCGCCCTTGGTCAACGCCTTGCGCTCCTCTCGTTCTTGGATCTCCTTCTTTGCGCGCTCCATCTCCTTTACCGGGTCAACATCCTGGATTCCTGCCTGCTCCATATCCTCGAAGCCCTTGACATGACCCTTCTCCAGCGCACGAACATGGGCGTCATACTCCTTCTGCCATTTCTTCATAAACGTAGCATAGTATTCGGGGTCGTGCTGTGCCCAGGCACCTGATGGGAGCTGGTAATATCCAGGATAAGGGTCGTAGGGCGTAGGTTCAGGAGGTTTAAATTCAGGGACAGAAGGTGCCGCGGACATGGAGGGTATTGAGGGGAGTGTGGAGGAAGATGTTGATGATGACGAAGAAGGAATTGAAGGTGCACTGGACTTGCTTGCGTTCCCCAGACCAAAGAAGTCGACTGCTGGTGCGGATGAGGGCGGTTTGGTTGGAGGAGTCCTTATTGCAGGGGTTTCTTCCAGGGATACGTTAGGTCGACGTTTCTGTAATGAGGGTGGCAATAAAGAAGATAGAGACGACCGGGGTAGCTCAGGTTCAGCGGGTTTAGGCTTGTCGTCGTCGTCCTCCTCTGGAGTATCTTCAACAGAAGGCCCATCAGACGGTTGTGCGGCCTGCGTTGGTCTACTCGTGTTGAATACTAATCCAGGTCCTGTCCCAGCACCTAGTACTCTCTGTGGTTGTTGCTGTATCGGTGTTGTCCGCTGTGGGGTGGGCAGCATAGAGAGCAAAGTCGATTTGCCTGCGCCAATTCTTGGTTTCTTTTCCGGCGGTGCGTCCTTTTTGTCGTCATCGTCGTCGTCTCCTGGCCGTTTGGCTGAAAGAGCTGGAAGAGCAATTGCTATCTTCTTGGGGGGTCGTTTCGCTGCTGGTTTCGCGGGTTTTGATTCAACCTTTGGAGGTGCTTTGACGACGACGGGGGTCTCTTCAGATTCGCTTTCGCTGCCACTAGCATAGTCGACGAGGCCCATGATGTCTGGCGTGTGGAGGTCGCGGATGACGTACGGTCGAGGACGACGAACAGGTATGAGTTGCGGAGTTTCAAAAAGTTTGTCCTCCTCCCTCCACAGTCGAAATCGAGCGCTTGTCATGGCACAGAGTGGGTTTGACCGAAGGCGAATCAATGGCCCAGAAGAAAGCTTCGCTCCTGTATTTGAAGACGATGAAGACGACTCGGGGCGATGGAAACCTGGAATGTCTAGGCAGGATCGCCTTCCGTTAGCTATCAGACCTATATGTGAGCCTCACCCACCCCATCTCAATCGGCGAGGCGCATAATATCTCAGGCGACTCTTAGTCCTTCAGCCAGGACTTATTGAACAGGCCAATGGATCTGCGTACATTGAAACTGGAAAGACTAAGATTGCCTGTGCCATGTGAGTTCCCTCCATACCAGACCCCCGATGTCCTGCTCATAACTTTGGAATAGATATGGTCCTCGCCAATCGAAAAACGTCGCGTTTCACGACAAAGGAAGGCTTAATGTCGAGCTAAAGTTTGCGCCATTCTCTTGCCCAAAGAGACGCGCGCCTATACGAGTAGGTCCATTCATAGTTGACGCGAACTCAGCCTGACGGCCTATCTACAGGATGCGGAGGATCGATCCATTGCAATGGCTATCCATCAAGCCATTCTCCCCTCTGTCCGACTGGAGACGCTGCCCAAGTCCACTGTGGACGTGTTCATCACCGTGCTCGAGGAGGACGGGATCGAGGGTTGTGTTGCCGCAGGTTCTGTCGCGGCTAGCGCTGCCTTGGTGGATGCGGGTATCGAAGTCTTTGGAATCGTTGCCTCAACCTCAGCTGTGCGTCCTTCCTGGCGTCTTGCTTGGGTTCCCAATGTTGACACTATATTCAGGCCGTTATTGGCGAAGAAATCTGGCTGGATCCCTCAGAGCAGGAGTCATCACAATCAAAAGGCACGTTTGTGCTAGCCACTATGCCCGCGTTGAACACGATTACAAGCATCTGGCAAAACGGAGAGATGGCTCCAGACCAAGTTCTGAAGGTACGAACCCGCTCTGTATATCCTTTCTGAATTGGATCTGACTCTCTTTTTCAGGCTATGGAGATTTGTGAAAAGCAATGCGTAGATATACATACTGTTGTTGCGGAAAGACTACGAGAAACACTTCAATGAATGACTTGGATCATCTTTTTCAGTTTCTTTCTTTCCCTTGGCGTTGATACCCCAAAGGAGATAAGGGTAATGCCAAGCGCATGCAAAGAAATTGCGACCGCGCTGTTTGCTCGTCACTTTAACCGTTTCCCCCTCATTTCACGACGTCCGAACCCAGTTAGCAGTGACTCTGGAGTGCTAACTCGGGTTTCTGTGTACTATATTTCTCTTCCATGTCCAACAATTCACGAGACGACTATGTTGTACTGCGCTCTCCTACCAAGCAATATGCAAGCTTAAGCTCCCCTCGACATTCTCAAGACTCGGATGATTCATTACGAGCGTTGGAGATCTCTCATGACCCAATACAAGGGCAGACGCGGCGGTGTGTTGCATGAGCACGGAATCTGTGGTGGAAAGCTGACTCTGACACGTTGTGCCAGTGGCCGCGCATATTCATTCACTGGCTTTGATTTCCAACATGACCTGGTGCGTGCCATGGTACCAGGCTACGATTAGACAGTCCAAGTGATAACAAAACTGCTAGTTGCCGCTTAGTGCGAGTGTAACTGAACCCGGCTTTCATTCGACAGAGGGGACGGAGAAGAGTGTGGGTCTAATTAATGGTACGATTGAGTTACCTGTAATTAAGAGCTCATTCACTGATACTTGTATAGGTATTGCCTTGGTTGTCGGCCTTCAAGTGAGTTCAGCAACACAACAAACAATAAATGGAGGCGATTAAAGCTTTGATTCGCCCAGATTGGATCGGGAATTTTGTGAGCAGCCCACGTCGTTTTGGTTTCACAAGAAGGGCCTGACGCTGGCTTCAGTTCATCTCCTGGCGTGGTGGTAGCAAACGTCCACAGTGTAGGGGCCAGTCTCCTAGTATGGCTTACATCTGGTCTATTGGCATGGACAGGCGCAAGTAGTTTTGCGGAACTGGGATCAGCCATCCCGCAGAACGGAGGAGCTCAGGCATATCTCGCTTATGCGTACGGTCCCCTCGTGTCATATCTGTTCGCGTGGACCGCCATCATCGCTTTGAAACCAGGTTAGACCCAGAAACCCCTTATTCGCTTGATTGCTCGCATCTCACTCAATCGCCAACATAGGAGGGAACGCGGTAATCAGCCTCATTTTCGCAGAATACATGAACCGCATATTCTGGAACCACACCAAAGAAGACGCTTCTCCCGACAGCATACCGCAATGGGCTATCAAACTCGTAGCGGTGCTTGCGGTGGTGATCGTGACTATCATCTGTATCGCTGCCCAGAAGTTGGGTACGCGCGTGGCCGTTGTCTTCACTACCCTCAAGGTACGTCTTCTCGCATCCTCTCGTCTTTCCCAGTCTGATGGCTTTTATCCTGCAAGGTCATCGCCTTGGTGAGTCCAATAAACTACGTGTTTGAACCACTGTTAACGGCCATGCAGTTATTGGTGACCGTCTTGGGCTTGGTGCAACTGGCTAGAGGAAAGGCTGCTTCCTCGTTCCATGAGCCATGGCTGAGCGGATCAAGTACAAGCCCGTCCTCTTACTCTCTTGCGCTCTACTCCGGACTTTGGGCGTTCGATGGCTGGGACCAGGCCAACTATGTCGGTGGAGAAATGCACCATCCAGAGAAGAATATTCCCCGGGCAATCCATTCCAGTATGATCATCGTGACGGTAAGCTCGAGATGTATAACTCTCTTTTGACTTTCGACGCCTATATCTCTCTTGCAGCTGCTATTCCTGCTGGCCAACCTATCCTATTTTGTCGTTTTGGACAAGAACCTTGTCGGATTGAGCAATACGGTTGCAATGGACTTTGGTCGTGCTCTTTGGGGTAAGGCTGGAGGCACTGTATTTGCTCTGTTGGTCGCCATCTCTTGCTTCGGTGCCTTGAACGGTATGTATATTCATTTGTTCCACCTTGCCACCAACACTTATATTAAAATGCGTAGGCTCTTTATACACTTCTTCGCGGCTCGTTTATGCTGCCGGCAGAGAAAGATATCTCCCAGCACTTTTCGGACGACTGCACACCACCCGGAAAACACCTATCAACGCTGCTTTGCTTCAATCAGCCATTACCATAACGTTTATTCTAATTGGCGGAGGCTTCCGTTCCTTAATCAATTTTTCTGTTGTTGCATCTTGGGCTTTCTATTTCCTCACTGTACGTATGAGATTCAGGTCCTCTCGGAGTTGTCCTCTAACTTCTTTCCAGGTCCTTGGTCTTGTAATTTTACGGTTTAAGGAACCAATGCTGGAGCGGTATGTTTTGCTTGCAGTCATTGTTTGTCCCCTCATTAACTTGCGACTATACGTAGTCCATACCGAGTATGGATCACCACTCCTCTTATATTCTGTGGTGTACGTTTTTATCGCGGTCTTCTTGCTTCGCAAACCCTGACCAGACCACAGGTCGCGCTTTTCTTGCTGTTGATGCCAATCATCGCTGCTCCTTTGGAGGCAATCGCTGTCCTCGGTTAGTTCTGGTTTCAAGGCGCGCTTGTATTCCCGTGTTGACATGCCGCTATTCAGGTTTCGTTGCAGCCGGCGTTCCTGTCTACTTCCTCACGCAGGTCGACGAAAAGCCTCGGATATTCGGTGGGTCGCGTTCACTCTTAGACCTGGCCGCTTTATTCATTTGCAACATTCTAGGATTCTTCTCGGACTTGATCGCGCGGATACGAGGCAGACCGCCATCCGCGGATGGCTGGGAAGCTGTCGCGACGGATGCAGATGAATTGGAGATGACACAAGCCAATACCCGGAGGTAGTGCAGAGCGCCATCATAGCGATGTAATGGTATTTGATTCCGTCGGCGGTTGGCATTAGATGAGGAGTTTCAGTTTGAAAGGTGTTGGCGCCGACGGATGTCAACCCCGTGAGCCACGGTCCTGGGTCTCGCTTCCCGTCTGGATGGCCTGAAGAGTCGGTGCATATGAAGCCTCGACGACAGCGTTGCGGCTAACCTCAAGCAATATCACATACTTCTTCATACTCTTGGGCTGTGTCATCTGGTCCGACAACGTAGGTTTAAAGAAGGGTCGGGTAAATGCCACTCGGATCTGTGTTTCCCCGCCATTCTGACGAAGATCGCGAACTTGAAGTTGGTCTGCGAATTCCCCAGGGGAGCCCACGTGAAGCACTTCATTCAGACTAGTACTGACCCCAGTCTGTAGCCAGTATTAGAAGCCAAAGAACAGATTTCCTAGGGAGATGCTGTTAATTAGCAACGGATGTTAAGCGGCAGGTTATCGGTGGGTCAGCATCCCGATCAAGGTTGACGCCATCCGTTTGTCCTGCTTTGTAAGGGAGGAAACCATCTATAAACGACCCGGGACGCACCTTGTCCCTCACTAACTATCGCTTCTTCTGAACTAACCTTCGCTGTGAGTGCGTCGAGAGGGCCTCTGGGGTCGATTCAGCCCAAAGCTGGTCCGATCGCTCAACGATCTTATCTTGCAGGGCCAACCCTCCTTGGAATAACTTATAATTAACATGGTCAGTGATATGATATGTGAAGGCAATAGTATTTGGGTGACATTTCGCTGACGTGTTTGAAGGCCGAACAAACCTACAAATTCGATGTCAAGGTCAAACTCACCGCCATTGTCTGAATATGACCTAGCAGACTCATCCAGAAACATGACTGTCTAGATGACCTGCGGCGGCTGCTCTGGTGCCGTCACCAGAGTCCTGGAGAAGGCTAAAGCTGATGGTGCGTCCAGTGGCCCTGATCTCCAGAATTACTGGTTAACCTTCACCCCATAGGCGTCACATCGTTCGATGTCAGCCTCGAGAAGCAGGAGGTCGTCGTCAAGGGCACTCTTCCCTACGATGATGTGCTCGCGAGAATAAAGAAGACTGGCAAGGAGGTATGCTCTGTACACTGTCTACTGCGATAGGCTCTGAGACCGTTGTTTAGGTTCGCTCTGGTGCCGTCGTTACTGAGCAGTGAGCGTTTTTGTCGGCAATCTATAGTTGTCTCCTGGCAGCCGATATCAGTGTACTATAAAGGGGTTCTTTTTGGTTATCGATCTATTTTATCCGGCGAAGCACACCAACAGCGAAGGATCCGACCCATTCTTCTGGTCTCCGTGTGCCATTGCTTGTTCTTCTGTCTAGTCTAGGCATCGTTGTCAAGGTGCATGCCAGCATCGTGCTACTTACACTTACGAGCTAGTAGTCTGCGCTGAGTGACCGGTGGCAACGCCAAGACCATCGAATCAGGAAGGCGCGAGCTGTCATTTGATCCGGTGTCAGTGGGCGGGAATGGGGTTTAGCGCCCAGTTATCGAGCCAACAGGAAGCTACAGGAAGCGTGAAAACCTGCCTGGCCCTAGGAATCAATTTATTCAATCCTAAGCGGAGGGGACGTGGAGAGCTCTGCCGATGAATTTTAACTCTGAGAGGTTGAGGGCCAGCACTCATTCAGTCTTGGACTGCGCAAAGCTCTTCACAGCGGCGTGGCTTCATCTCCTTCCCGTTCGGTCTCGAAGCATGACCTGGACGGACGAGGACGTCGGCGTCTGTGTGTACCTGAGGAACCACTACCTAAACTCAAAATTCCTCCTATATTCGTATCTCCTATGGTCATTTATTTTCACCGTCCTGCTAGCGTGGGGCTATCTCTCAGATCCATTTACAACGAGACGACACCCTCCATACTCCAGCGATTACTCAGACGGTGCAGATATTGGGATATGACCATACATTCCCGATCTTGGTTCCAAGCCAGAGGACCCCTCAATTCTGGCCATCGAACGGCGATATACTCTCAGCAACTGTTCTCTTTACAGAAATATATGTTGTTTCGCCTTCGTTGGACGTGACTACAAATGGGGCGACATCCCCTCCAAAGAAGGGTCGCACAGCGGAAAAAGTCACTCGTAGTAGCGCAGCCAGACACCCCGAAGCCTACTCTCGGCGTGGATCAAGAGGTCGAAGACGAATTGCGCTTGGACGAGGAGCTCAATGACATGTCAGTTGCCGCTGAATATGCAAGGCCTGGAAATCCCGAGCTGCCCAAGATTATCCGGTAGAGCAGGAAGAAATAGAAGTGTCTTTGCTGGTGACTTGTGAGCACATTTTCCATTCTCGCAGTAACTTTCCGACATTCTCATCCAGGTTGTGACCCTGACACGTGAAGCTGTGTTGTCTCTAATGGTGTAGAGTGGGCAAAAACACATCGAGTTTTACTCTGAAGAATTTGAGTACTGAGCCATCGTAGCAGCCGTAAGCACTGAGAGGGCGGTCGCCGCACCTTCTTTGCTAGAATTCGCATGTTCGGGAGCATAGGTCATTGTCGTTTCCAATCGACTCGCGTTGAATAAACTAACATCTATCGAGTCATTAACGGTCCTAGTCCATCATGAATCTTGAGGTCTTCAATCACTGTCGATATCGATGATTTCGTCATCCGATACACCGAAATCTGGTGTCGGACTTCGTTCGCGAGCCTTCTGTTGGGCACTGGTCCGGTGCGGCAGTCGTGGCACTCGAGCACCACCTGCACCAACCGATCCCAGCTCTCTCGGCGTCGATGCACCCAGAGTATTACCACCACTCCCCCAGTTATACGTCGAGGCCGGTTTCTTTTCCTCCGCCTTTGCCGAAGAGCTTGCCGAAGACTGACCAACTGACCGACCAGTCAACCTATTTCCTGAGCCAGAGAATGCAGGTGGAGACTGGGTTTAATGGTGTCAGAACAGGTGGCGCGCTGATTAAAAGGTAATTACCTGAGGAAGAGCTTCGGGAGACCCAGGTGCAGCTGCTGGTGGCGAATACGGTACTACATTGAACCCAAAGAATAACTGCCCGAAGGGAAGATTCAAGGCAGCTGGTACTTTGGTGTCAGTCTCTAACGTGGCGTTAGAGACAATCTTCCGGTTGCTGATTTCCCGTCAACGATAGAAGACAATCACCAAGAATAGACGACCCACTCTGTCCGGATGATCTTGCTGCCTTCGGGTACTGGTTCCACTTTACGATGACTGATGCCCTTGCCTTTGGTCTTTCTTCCACTGAGGGTCTCTCCTTTCCCTTTAAAACTTTCCCAATGATCACCGCCCTTGCTGAGTGTCGGCTGACCGGTACTGGTACCAGCAAAGCCACCACTCAGGGACGATCCCGGCCTCGATGACCCGGGGGAGTGTTCATTGAGGTCGATTTTGAGTTTGGAAGCCATCGTAGGGGGGGCCTGTGGTTTCGGCCTTTCCGGTTCGACATATCCCACCGGCGCAGCAAAGTCAACTTCAAGATCGGTGTCAAGGACGCTAATTCCAGCTCCACCAGGCTTTGTTTCCATCACCAACAGCCCGAATATAATTGAGTTGTAGGAGATTTCTATAATGTCGCCTTGTGTCAGGGCCGAGAAGTTTCGTAATGCTTGTTCGAGGCTGATGTAGAGATTAGTCTTGAATGCGCTCCCAGAAGGACGATAGCACATACACGGCCTTTGGATCAGATATCTCGAGGAAATGCACTGTCTGGGCCTGGAGCTTGACGAACTTTCCTTTCGGTAGCTCCGTACCCGTAATTCGAATAGGATCGCCTTCGTTTAGCCTCAAGGTCTTCATCATCCAGAATGGCAGGTGGACAACTCCTTCCTCGGCAATGAATTCCAGCACACCAGCGTGCGTAGATGCAGCGGGATTGGACGGATTTCGCAGTTGAAATGTCCACGGGCCCTCGATATCCAGTTGGGTTAACCGTGCAAGGGCTGATGGTGGCATAATGACTTGGAGGACTGATTAGACGCTGTGAACGAGCAAGGCCTAGAAACCTTACTCTTTCCTCCGTATGAGACATTCTCTCTCTCCCTGCCTTGCATCATGGCGACGCTGTAGGCCTTAAGATATTCATCGTACGCTCTTGGGTTTGCTCGTGGACCATGACCGGTATGCTGTCCGTGTAGTCTGCCACACTCTGGGTCAATGTCATACAGAGAACCACAGGGTGTGGCTTACCCTCCAAATTGCTGGAACAACCCTCCAGGCCCTTGGATATTGCCAAACTGTGCATTTGTTCAGACATAAAAGGACGCTATTGAAGAAAAGGTAAACTCACAAAATCCATTTGTAGATAGTGGTGGTTATAGTCAGAAAGCAGTGAGCATTGCGCGTCGCCCTAGTGGAGGCTTAATGGAGTCACATGCGTGACCACTTGTCAGATCAGACGCGTCTGCATCACTGATTTCGATTTCAGTCTTTACTCACCCTTCACCATGTCCGCCCAGGCTCCAGCACCCGCAACAGTCAGTAATGGCGCAAATGCAGCCTTCAAGGACAAGGTAAGACCATTATATGCTAGAGAAATTCATTTCTGAACGCGTCCGGGGTGTAGAACAAGCCGATGGAACTGCGGTTATCGAATATGGTCGCCGCAAAGGGTACGGAAGATAATTGAGTTCCTTTTGGATGGGTTCTTACGGGCTTCCAGCTATCAGCGATGCTGTCAGAACATCTTTGGGCCCAAAGGGAATGGATAAAATGGTCAGTTTTGCCAAAACACGCCTTTGCATTCGTTCTAACACTTTTCAAGATCCAAACGTCCAAGGGAGAAGTCATTGTAACCAATGATGGTGCAACGATCCTTAAAAGTATCCAGGCTCTCCATCCTGCAGCAAAAATGGTTGGTTACGAAGCTATCCTGGTTTTACAATACTTACCACGCCTCTCTAGCTCGTCGATCTCTCCGCTGCTCAGGACGTCGAAGCCGGTGATGGAACAACCTCCGTAGTCGTCCTCGCGGGAAGTCTTTTGGGAGCTGCAGAAAAGATGCTTCAGAAAGGAATCCACCCAACTACCGTCGCAGAATCCTTTTTCAAGGCATCCGCCAAGGCAGTCGAGTACCTTGAAGAGATGTCCACTCCTGTTGACCTCAACGATCGGGCCAGCCTTCTCCGCGCTGCAAGCACCTCTCTGAACTCAAAGGTGCGGACTTTCTGCCATCGAATTGAAGCGAGACCTTACCAATCCTCGTGACCTGTATAGATCGTCTCCCAATACTCCTCCATCCTCTCGCCCATTGCCGTCGATGCCGTTACCCGTCTTGTCACTCCCACATCTTCCAACGTCGATCTCCGTGATATCCGTATCGTGAAGAAAGTCGGAGGAACGATCGAAGACACTGAACTCATTGACGGTGTCGTCTTGAATCAGAATGTCGTCGTTTCTGCAGGAGGACCTACGCGGATGGAGAAGGCCAAAATTGCTATCGTCCAATTCCAAATAAGCGCACCCAAACCCGACGTGCGTATACCCTTCCCTTGTGTGCCTGAAAGTCACACCTCTAATAAATGTGTCATTAGATGGACAACACCGTCGTCATTAACGACTACAGACAGATGGACAAGGTGATCAAAGAAGGTCGTCAATACCTCCTCAACATGTGCAAAAAGATCAAGAAGGCCAACTGCAATGTTCTCTTGATCCAAAAGTCCATCCTTCGTGATGCCGTCGACGACATCGCACTCAACTTCCTTAAGCGCTTGAATATCCTTGTCGTGAAGGATGTGGAGCGGGATGAAATCTCGTTCCTTTCGAAATCGCTTGGATGCAAACCCATCGCCGATATCGAACATTTCACAGAGGACAAGCTTGGTTATGCCGATCTCGTCGAAGAGCGGGACGATAACGATGTCAAGGTCGTGCGTATTACAGGCGTAAAGAATAGGGGACGAACGGTCAGCATCCTCGCCATGGGAGCCAACAACCTTGTCGTCGAAGAAAGCGAGCGAAGTATCCACGATGCTCTCTGTGTTGTCCGTTGCTTGGTGAAGAAGCGGTAGGCCCTTTGACCTTTTCTGCATAGCAACTTTGACTAAAGTCATTTTAGGGCGTTGATTGGAGGTGGTGGTGCACCCGAAATCCACGTATCCCGATTGCTCTCGCAATACGCTCACTCCCTCAAGGGAATGGAGGCCTATTGCTTCCAGGCATACGCAGACGCTCTCGAGGTCATCCCCAACACTTTGGCAGAAAACGCTGGCTTGAACCCCATTGCAATCGTCACCGAGCTGCGCAACAGACACGCACTTGGAGAGAGGAATGCTGGCATCAACGTCCGCAAGGTTCGTGTTAACCCTTACACTGAATGTACGCATATCGTTCTAACGCAAAACTACAGGGCTTGATCTCGAATATTCTCGAGGAGGATGTCGTCCAGCCTCTGCTTGTCACGACGAGCGCTATTGAATTGGCGACGGAGACTGTGTGTCTTTTGTTGAAGATTGACGACTATGTTCAAGCACGTTAATGGTAATTACGCATCACTTCGAAGAAATAGAATACATATACATCTGCAATAAATCTGCTTCAACCTCACTGAAGGACGGTACTGCATGCTATTAGCCCTGCATATAGAAGATTCGAGTTACTTTATGCAAGGTAAGGTTTGCCTATGATACATATGCTAACAATAGGGCTGTCTAGAATAGAGATTGGAACACGAATATGAGATGAAGTGGGGGAAATTGAACCAAGGTGATATATACAGCAAATACCAGAAACAGCCACACCATCGTACACATTTTAGGACTCCATGCTACGGGAAGGGTTCGGTAGCCTATCAATGTACGTCGCAGTCATGTCGAAAAGTGTCCACAATAACCCGTGCGTTGTGATACTTCGAATGGCGCTAACCCCAAGACCGCGATACAGACGCATGATGCCGGCTAGCAAGGGTTTGGGATTGGCCGGATCAGCACCTTTGGTTTTGGGGTGAGAATTGAAATAGGAAGACGATACAAACAGAAACCAGACCTCGTATCAGCCGGTAGAGTGTTTCAAAGGGTCCTCGATACATCTCCCCTGCCAAAGCGCGTTGCTGAACCTTGGTCTTCACACTAGAAAGGCAGTGTCGTCAAAACCAGACCATTGCTGGAAAAGATAGCCCACAGAGCACTTACACATCGAGAGGGTAGATTAACGCCCATGACGTGACCTAGCAGACGGAGATTTAAAAAAATATCGGACTGAATAGAGCGAGTTCTACGCACCCCGGCCAATGAACCGCACACGAATGGAACGAGCGACGAATGTATAGGTAGCCAGGGTGGTGTTTCTCCCTGTTCTCCGAGCCTATTTCGTCCAAGTAGATGCCGCATGGCGTCGTATTCAAGAAAATAGAGGGCTGTTCCCATCGTGTCCCGAACTGTGAAACAACTGGTCAGCGACACAGGGTGATAGGTGGAGTATGAGGAGCGTACTGAAGTGCAGCCTGAATCCCATGTAAAGCGCGCCAATTCCGTTGATTCTATAGATGTCTCTGACGGCTTCGAGGGTCCCAGGAGCTTTCTTCAACGTGATGCCTTTGGTCGCGGCGATACTGTATTCAAGTTGCCTCCGGACCTTTGGAACAACGATGGTTGGGTCAGGTAGGTAGGTCGTTCTTGGCATTCAAAGGGGGCGGATCAAACCTTGACGAGTTCGAACGCTTTTCCTGTTGGTTAGTATCCAGAAAACGAAGAAAAGTGTAGACACATACGAGCACTCCCAAACGAAATCAAGGCTCCCGACATGGCTCCACTAATACCACCCGTGAGTCCCACATCGATGATGCTGTTTCTGGTGAGGATATCATGATTGGCAAAGTATTCTTTCGTCCTCGAGTAGATGGTGAAGCTGGCAGCTCCTATGCAAAAGTGAATAAGTACAGGGTAGGCAGAAAACGCGGACGGTACGCACGAACAAATGATATCGTCATAAGAGGTATCCAGAGTCCACGATAGAAGCCCATAACACCCTCCTCCCGATAGACTAAGGCGGCCAATCTCGGGATTGAAATGGACGTCTTCGTCGTCTGCAGCCTCGACTTGAGGGAATCCAGCTATTTCGCCCAAAGAGTTTGAATAATGGACCCAATATGCTTTGAGATGCGTTGCGTACCGGGTATCCAGCGAATGTGGAGATGTAGCTGGCTGAGAGGGCACATACGACCGCCTTGTTACCTGGTAATAAGTCGGTAGATGCATACGTTTGAGTTGAAGATACAGGTTGAAGACAGTGCGCAAGCACATACGCCGCAGGAAGTCATGGAGGGCATTTGGGTCATACAAGGGACTAAATTTGCTACAACGAGGTCAGAAAAAAGACAACGTCAACGACCCGACAAGGGCCCAAATTTAAATCGGAAAAGGCGTACTTTGTTCCATCCATAGAGCGCGGTAACTGAGCCGGCTCTCAGTCGAGCCTCGTGCAGTAGCACGACAAGCGAGTTTGGACTACGTTCACGACGAATGAAGAAGGATTTTAACCAATGTGGTAGAAAGAAAGTTGCGAACACAACTCTTCGTATTTGCCGACGCGAGCCTGAGGCTCTGCGGTCACTTGACCCCATTACTATAAATAGCTACAAGCCCCTATCAACTGACTAGAATCCTCCAATCCGCTTTTTGACCGGTTTCTTCTTCGCTGTGGGTCTCCCCCCAAAGGGCCCTGGTAGAATCTGTGTACTTGGCATCATACTTTGACTCTGCGACTCCTCCGAGGTCTGAGATTGAGTTTGCATCCCCCATAGAGGCATTGTTTGTTGGGACTGTCGAGTCTTCGCCGTGGCAAGTACGGGTGGTTGGTTCGACGTTGGGTTGGGCTTAGCAATGACAAGTGTAGGGGGTCGTTGCGTAACAACTGGAGGTACCGCTGCCGGTGGTGGAGGTACGTAAACTGCCTTTTCACTCAAAGGTTCCAGCTCGACCCTCGGTCCATCGAAAGTGTTGTAAGGGTCTCGGTATTGATAGTTGTTCAGGCTGGACCCAAGCTCCCAATCCTTTAACAGAAGGCGAACACCCATTCCAAATTCGACCGATGCAGATTGTCCGGCCGATTCTTCCGAGTCGTAGTGATCCTTTCGAACAGGCTTGAAGAAAGAAAGCTCCATCGGAGGTGGTTCGTCACCGAGAGTCAGAGCCTCCGTCATTGTTTCCAGTGTGTGGTCCACATCGGCTGAGGCTGTCAACGGATACGTCGAATAAACGTCGCGTGAAAGGGCGAGGTCCAGCTCAAGTTGCTTTCTGTCCTTCTCTTCCTTCTTTAACGATCGCAGCGGGCGCTCTGGGTCATCTTCTAAAGCGTACGGAGCAGGAGAATCATTCTTTGGGTTCAAATCAACGCCTAGTTCAGGATCGAGACGGCGCATCAAATTGTCCAGGTTGAAATGCCATGGTACCGAGTTCTTCAAAGGTCCGGGGTCCAGGCGACCTTGCTGCAGAGCGCGATACCCTCGGGTAGAGTTGAGAACGCTTCCCGTAAGAAAATCAGACCTCGATGCGCTTTGAGGTTCTTCTCCGGCTCGAAAGGCGACGTCATATCTAGACCGACGGTTAGATTCCGGTACAGCCAGGGAAAGATGCATTCAAACGGACGTGGTAAGCAATTGTTCACTTGGTTGTTCCGAGCGCTGGAAGTAGGATGGCATTGTCTCAAGGAGATCATATACTGCCTGCGCTTCAGATTCTTCGAGCTCGTCGATCCGATCGTAATATTGCCGGAACAGCTCTGGTACATGTTAGCGCTGAGAGGTTGACAGGTAAAATCACAATTAACGCACTGTCATACACTGGGAAAAAGTTAACCTCGGAGTTCTCTTTACCACCAAGGGGTCCAAAGTCAATTGCTAGTTTCTGCGCGCTGGCTTCGAGTTGCTTCATCTCTTTTGAAGTCGTCACTTTGATTGGGATATCCTCATCATTTGGCGATGACGATAAAGCGTGGCCTGTTATTGCGCCCCGTTCTGACATCCTCAGGAAGTAGATATCATCAAAACGACCCGACTCGAACGGCGAGGTGATAAAGGTTTCGCCCAGGAAGCTTCGCGAGTCACCACAGGCAGGCAAAACCCCGTATGGAGACCCGCGAAGGTGGAACAGTCCGTCGCCCCCTCGAGAAGCATCGTAAATGGACACTAGACTGTTCCTTCGTGTCGTCAAGAAAGTCAGAGCTGAAAAATTGGTTCAGCTTTCGGTTGACCTTGTGGTAGAATCCCGACTCACGCGACAGGGTTCCGAGGGTCTCTGTTCGAAGGTATCGATCATGTTCGCGATAATGCAAGACCGATAGCAATGGAGCGTTCATGTACCGTCGATCGAGCCATACCAATCGATTCGTTGAGCAAAGGCGGACAATGTTCTCTGCGCTGCAGTCCTCGACAGAGGTAAGGAAGTCTCTGGGGCTCGGAATTGACCACTGTTGTACGACTGCGCGAGACTGTGTCCTCCAGTCATATGACCACAAATGCTTCCCGGAAACCAGAAATCCGTCAGTTGGGCCCGCACCAAGTCCAACACGCCAGAACTTATTCTCCTTTTCTAAACTGTCCGAAACAGGGTCCAGGGATGTACTGCTGATGATGTCAGATGGTACTTGGAAGGGGAGGACAGATCTTACATTGCAGAATTGAAGTTTAGGTCTCGGACATGCAACCCACCGTGGTCGTCCGCGATGATCAAAGTCGAAGACCTCAACTTCACGTCGACAGGGCTCCGGTCGGCAACTTCTTGCTTCACGATGGTCACCACGCTCTCAGGAGCCCGAGTGTTGTCTTGCTTCCTCAATTTGAGTACGTTTATATCCGCATACGTTCTAACCGTAAGAAAGGGGTCTGAGAGCAAATCTTTAGCATGGAAAGCTTGAGGTAGAACTAAGTTGGGCAGACCTGCTCCCACCGTCGTTGCAACGAGCTGCTGAATAGGTGTCTTGAAAGTGACCTTTGCCTCAGCCACAGGCTTCAGCGTGATTCCTTTATTCTTGCGAATATCGTAACTCGATAGGTCTGTTGACGGAAATATGAGCAACGGTCGAGAGTTCAGCGACGAGAAGGACTGACTTAGTTGAGTCAAATCCTCGCCCATGGCAAAGGCGAGGATACCAGGGGTGTTGGACTTGATGGCGGCCTTCGTTAACGATACCAGTAAATTTCCCAAGTACGGATCGTAGCGTTGGAGATTCTTGCTGAACTCCACTTCTTCTACAATCTGGTCGCGGACGAGCTCTGCTGGGACCTCGACATCAGGGAGATATGTTCGCAAGAAATTGGCCTATTCAGCGGTCAGACTTTCTCAAGTTTTGTTCGATCTCTGAGATACTTACTTGTAGTTCTCCTTGCTGCCTGGCCGTAAGCGTTGGCTGAGGTAGAACTGGAGCGCGGGTGTTTGGAAAGATGCTCGAGGAAGTAGCCACCCTCCATGCTTTAGCTTCAGCGTTTATGAGTTAAAGAGTTGAGGTATGCGGTCTGCACGTCCACGCACCTTGTGAAGAAGAAGAATCTTGCACAAACGACCACTCCAACCGTCCAGATTTCTTGACCAGAGTCGCAGCTCCAACCATCCCTTGTCGAAGGTTTGGGAAGCCGTTGGTTATGTTCTCCACCTTCTTCTTTCCTCCATCTCCAGACGTAGACTTTCTAGATTCTCTGTCATCGCGCGGCCAAGAATCCATTCCATTGGAACAAGTGACTTGTCGCAAAGGTCAAGGAAAAAGTCAAAACGCGAATCGACAAGCAGAAGACCAAGACTGGCCTCTATCGCTTACATCAAGCCGCCGTGATCCGTCATCACCATCTTCCCATGCCAAGCGTCGTGACTTTTTGGCCTTCGCGGGTGAGTAGGTGCGCTGGACAAATTCTTCGCGCGCTCACCGACCAAGTTACACCAACGATGTGGAGGGTTTGGGCCGTGTCGCGACAACGAACAACGGGGCTTTGCCAGCTGCGTTGCCTTCATTCGTCAGCGACTTCCAATGCAGCAGCGGTAGCCAGCAAAGGGCCCAACGGGGAGAGCAAGGACGCGGAGGAACCAAAGAAATGGACACCAAGGTCGGTTCGGACAGGTGTTATTGCTATTAAGAGGGGTATGGCGGCGTTGTGGAATGACCAGGGCGTCAAGTTCCCTGTGACGGTTCTGCAGGTGTGTATTGGGATTGTGGTCGTTGGCCGTCACACTCACGAGGACACTGCAGCTCGACAATTGTCAAGTCACCGCGAACATCAAAACTCCTCGACCAGACCACACAGTATACCATGCTGTCCAGGTTGCTTCGACCGACAGACCACCAAAGACGACCACCCGTCAAATGTTGGGCCATTTCGCAAAAGCAAACGTCCCTCCGAAACGCTATGTCAAGGAGTTCCCTGTAACCGCCGACGCACATGTGCCTGTTGGTACGTCAGTCCTCTGGATTGGCATGGGATAATAAACTGACTCGTGGACCAGGAACGACATTGAACGCGGCCCACTTTGTGCCAGGTCAATATGTCGACGTTGTAGCGAAATCGTATGTCGGAACAGTTCCCCGGAGACCACCTTGACGCTAATGAATTGATTCGCTTTCAGGATTGGAAAGGGTTTCCAAGGTGGTATGAAGAGATGGGGCTTCCATGGTCTGGCAGCCAGTCACGGTGTGTCAGTATCGCACCGTTCCTCAGGTTCGGCAGGTAACAGCCAGGTACGCTCACTGTATCCATCCCGATGATTACATTCTGACACAACATCCCCAGGACCCCGGCCGAATCTACCCTGGCAAGAAAATGGCGGGCCGAATGGGTGGAAACCAAGTAACCGTCCAAAATCTCGCCGTCGTCCGAGTCGACACCGCGCTCAACCTCGTCTACGTCCGCGGAGCCGTTCCAGGCGTTGACAACGCACCAGTGTACATCCGGGACGCAAAGAAGGTCATGGCTGTCGCCAGGCACAACGAAGCAAAGGGGTTGAACGACAAAATCTTGCCCAAGGGCGTTGATGACCTCCCTTTCCCTGCTGGAACGGCTGAGCTTGCAAAGACCCTTCCACCTATCATCGAGTCTCCTGCCTACCGTAGAAGTCCATTCACCCCTCCCGAGTAAACTACATAATTTAGATTCTAATCTATGCTACGCATTTTAATTTGCATTGGGGTGCTTGATATGTAAGCCGACGGCGCCTTTGTCGACTCGGCGCTTGTCATCTCCGCTGCGCTCCTTCGAGCCCGACCGTCATGTAAGTCGGTCAGATATCCAGAATGTCCTCTTGTTCTCCTCATCTTGTCTCTCTGAAATGAAGCAAACAACTCACAATACTTCCCAGAGACCCGATAAACATGTCAACCATTTACTCCATACCCTAAGGCGAGTCAAAAATCTTGCAACACCGTGGAGTATCTTTTAATAATCGTACAGAGGCGAGCAATTCCGACGCTCTCAGAATCTGCTCAAATCCAAAGCACATCTGTCGTCTTCCTTCGCGCGAAACAAGCCGACACTGCCCATCGACCTAGCTGTGTTGGATTATGATACCTTCGGATCCCAGCCATCCAACCAGGGAACGCAGAGTGCGTCCGACCAGACATGTTCAGGGCCCGTACCTCCAAAAAGCTGGAGGCGAAATCGGGCTCAGCAAGACATCTACAACACTGTTTCATGGCGCTCGCAAGCTTTATCGTTGTTATACTCGGAGTTGGGAGCCACTGTCGACGAACCTCGAGTCCCACCACTGTCGCTAATGTGCCTAACGCATCTTATAACGAGTTACTCCCTAACGGAGCTTCGAGAAGATATCCTCCTGTTTGTACCTCAGCATCTACGCCAAAGCCTCGTGAGATACACGAGTATCCATTCACCTCTTCCTAATTCACGTCTGTTCGCATTATACGAAGCCGAATCCCATGCGAATGGTGAAATCATCGTTATCGGACCCAACAACTCTATCCGAGACGACTACTTCATCCAAGCCAGCGCGGCCTCAACCGAGGGACCTTCCACATCTACATCCAGATCCTCACCCAGTCCGACCCCTTCGATCGAAGATGACTGGGAAGCCGAAGACACATCCCCCGCCCTCCTCCGCGTGGTCGCAATCGTCTCAACCCATCTATCGACATCCACCGTCCTCTCCATCCCACCCACAATAACCCATCTCGCCCTAATTCACCTCCCCACACCCATCCCCCTTCACCGCCTACCATTCGTTTGCCCGCTACTGGTTTTCCTTGATCTTTCATTCAATACTTGGTTACAAGATCCACCGGAGGAGACGTTGAAAAGCTGGGATCGCGTATATTGGGGCAGGTGGAGTCAACTAAAGGTCCTTGGGTTGAGAGGATGTGACATGTCGCCAGACAGATTGGAGAAGGTGAATGAAGGTCGATGGGATGACGTTAGGATTGTACGTGAATAACATTAGGCGAATGTAGTAGGGTAGTTTTTGGATGGAAGGTATACCTTGACAGCCTTCGTTATCTGGATTCCAAGAATAGCTTCAGATTGAAATCAGGCACCTCCTGAGAAGAGTTACGGTGAGAGACTGCTTGGATCAGGATGCTAACCATCATTACCTCGACCGCTACTTCACCCTTCTCCCCTTTGGACCCAGTGCCTGCGGCTGGTGCAACCGGAGGAAGCATCACACCAGCCCGAGGCTTCGCCCCATGCTGCTTGGCCGCACTCCACAGAGCAGTCGTATACCTAGCTGCAAGCTCAATCTCCGAGATAAATGGAAGTCCACACCGATCTAGTAAACGACCGATGTCAGTAAGGTTTCCTCCCAATTAAATAACGCAGCGCAACATACGCAGGATGGCACGGTTAATCTGCTCGGCAACGGCCTCCCTCCGTTCAAAGCTCAGATATTTTGCAACCTCCGACTTTTCTGGGACAGTATACGCCATGAGTCCAGTCACGTTCCTCAACTCCTTAAAGTAGATATCGCGTTCGCTTTGCGTAACAAGTGTCTCGACGAGTGCGTAGAGCTTTCTGGCTTTGGAGATTAGGGTACTCTGCTTTTCGATGCTCATTTCCGCGCCTTCATCTGCCAGGTCCGAGGGTGTCGAGGGCTGTGTAGGATTGTCGTCGTCAGGGCTCTGTGTTGCATTTACAGCAGATCCCTTCGTCGGTCGTTTGAGAGGCCGTGTTCTGCAGAATTCAGTGAAGGCCAGGATCCGAAGGTTCAATAACAGATGGGAGGGATCGACAGAGGTGGCAGATACGTATCGCTCAGAGCGAGGGGTATCGTTCGCATGGAGACGTGAATCCGCAAGGACAGATGGAAAGTGTTGGTTCAGACGCTCAATCGCTTCGTCGACTTTTCCATCGAGGATGAGCTCCCTGATTTCTAATAGAGGAACATCGAGTCAACAGGTCGAATAGACAAAGACTAGAGGGATAGTCCGTACCTCTACGCTGCTCGACCTGCTTCAACCTCGATTCCGATAGTGTTGTGACAGATCTAGAATTCGCATTGCCTTCGACTTCGTCTCCATCTGCGTCAAGTTCAGTGACGGTGCTGTCCTTGATGAACGCTTTCGCAGTGCGTGTATAGCAGTGGTGGCTCAGATAGTCCAGTATCAATGCTCGCTGTCAACGTCAGGTAAGAGTTAGCTTAGCATCGAGTTGAAGGCAAAGGGGGGATTCGGGCCAAAACTGTTAGCACACACCAGCTGGTAAGGCGTCTGCGACTTCAACGCCGCATTCGATTTCTTGGTGGAGGTCGCATCGACACTGGACATAATACTCCTTGCAGGGTGGTCAAGGATAGGGGGTTGAGTTTATGTTCAGTGCGGTGGGAGGAGGTGGGACATAGTCAAGCTGGGCTAAGGTTTGTCGTCATTCGGATATTCCGTCGCGCTCGGCACGTGTTCTCTCTTGCGTTGGCGGGCGCCTCACTGTCCAAACTGCCCATTTCAGAGCAACTCTTATTCCACAGTGCGGGGTAGTGACATTAATCCGGTGAAGTAGAGATACAATACAATAAATACATAACCCTGAATGTGAAACCGTAGTCCACCGATCTATGCGCAACAGAACCCTAGTAAGACCCGGAGTCAAAGGCAAGTTCAACCAACACTGCGTGTTCGTGACGTGCGCCCGCGATTCATGATCGCTGACTCTCCCGCACTTATTGGCGGGTGAAGGGCGTCTGCTGAAAGGAGGCCAGCTTCTTCTTCTGATATTGATAATCGACTGTGTGCTAGGTGTCTCTTAGGTCGGGGACGATAGATGAAGGACTGGGTGACGATGGTGATATCGAACATCAAAGTGCCTCCGCTGCCTAGCAGGTAACTGAGGAGAGTCAGCCGATTGTTGAGAGAGGAGAAAGAGAGGAGAGAGCAGTTAAACTCACGGGATGCTCTCCCGAAGAAATTCTGTCGATGCAGGTGGTGGAAGGGAGGTCTTGGGTGACAGGAGAATAGATGCAACGTAGAACACATTGCCGAGAAAGGCGAAGACAAATAGATACATGGAAAGTCCCTGAAGAAAGGCTTTTATTAACAATGAGTACATTCAATCGACACCAAAGGCTCACCTCGACAGATTTCCGGACATACTGGGGGAAAACCATCAGTACTACTTTTGTGAGATTGATGGCTCAACTTACGTTCTTCCATATTTGCGGTAGTCGGGATGTGAGATAAAGAGTGGTGCAGAGCCAGGCGAAGATACGTCCAAGAACACGATCAGCCGACGGCTCAGATGGAGGTGGCTCCTGCGGAACCTCTTCATCATCAGGGTCAAATTCGAAGTCGAGCTCGCCTTCTGCTCGTGAGATGATATCCTCAACGCTGACGAATTGGGCGTCGGACGATGGCGGAACAGCAGCCACAGGGTATGAAGGAGTGGACAAGTCTGGCAGCAAAAGTCTACCGACGCTTGTTGACGAGGAGGAAGCTACTCCTCGATTGCTTCCCACTAGAGTCCCGATTCCAAAGAGTGCCCAAGCCCCAAGAAAGACCATGCTAGCACCACGACGGTTAGCTCGGGAGCTTCGGTGGCCGCTGTTGGGCACTTCTACGTCATCGTTATCGGTATCGCGCCTCAATGGCTGACTGGGTAACACTAGGTCCGAAGGGACGATATGGATCGTGGAGGGTGTTTGCGGTGGCAGAGGTGGATAGCTGGCGTCCCGCCCGTGTCGCTCGATACTGTATGCCAACCGTTTCCGTCCCAATTTCCTCCCTCCTTCTGAATGAAAGCTATCTGCGAGGGCCGAAATAGCGGCGTCATCGACATCATCGTCGTCCAAGTTGGAGGCGGAATACAGCCCCGGATGAAGGTCGTCTGCTCCGTACCGCAGTGGCCGGAGCGTTCTGGCGGACCCAGGTTGGGCTTCTTGTTGCTGAGCAGCGAGAGCAGCTGCTGCTGCGACGTTGGCGGCGACGGTAGATAGTGTCCGGTATCGTGAAGCACCTCGCTCAACGGAGAGGTGACGAGCTGTCCCGGGGGTTGAGGCCAACCGAGGATGTCCATAAAGAGGCGGCAGCTTGGGTGGCTTGTAGTAATAAAAGTACTGAGCGACGAGCGTACAGTCCACTGCGACAAAATATGTTGCAAGATACGTCTTTCTTCGTTGTGAGTTCTGCAGTCGACCTTGTAAAGCATCAAAGGCGCAAACTCACCTGGAACGGCAGCTGGTTCGTCAATATACATCCTACCAAGTTTGAGATATCCCCTGGAATGCCACCGGTTAACGTTGTTACAATGATAAATTACAGCAACTCACCGAGTAGCCAGTTTGCAAGAAACGGCAAGGCCAGACCCTCGCAGCTCTTCCGACGATAGTTTTCTAGGACCTGCCTGGCATCGACGTAAACCCCTTAATTAAGCTGGCAATGTCGCGATTTCGAAGAACGATAGCGCACTCACGGAAACTGAGCGCCCAACCAACACGCAATTGAAGCGTATCCCAGCAGATCGCTGAGGGTGACTGGACCTGCCATTTGGTGTGAGCGGTTCGTGGACAAAATGGATAATTGACCCGAACAGGGGTGTTTATACTACAGACGGCGGCGCAAGCGAGTAATAATAATGAGTATGCGTTGGCACCGCCTGGACCGAGTGCACTCTTTATGGTCTCGATAAGCTTTTATTTCAAATTCAATCTACTACTTTAATAGACTCGGAACCACTTGGTTTAGACTTGCTCCTTTCCCATCACTCAAAACTGGCGCTTGACCATGATGCCTCCTCACGCTGGCCAGAAACGATCCGCAACTCAGAATGGCGAACCCTCTACATCCACCAAACATGCATCCAAGAAAACACGCTTCGTAGAGCCAGACGACGACCCAGCAAACTTTGCAGAACAGGTCGACGCCTCGCTCGAAGGCCCGTCACGAAAGGGCAAAGTCAAGACCGAAGGCTACGAATCCGACTCTAGTGACGATGGAGAAGGTGTCGTTTACAGCAGGAAGAAGGGTGGTGCAGATAACGACGACGATGATGATATGTTTGCTATGGGAGAGAAGGAAGACAAGGAAGAAGAGTCTGGGAAGAAGAAGGAGAAGTTTATGAGGCTGGGTGACATCGAGGGACAGGAATTCAACAATGACTCGGCAGGGGAAGGTTCAGACGACGATGACGAGGAACTGGATGAGGCGGCTCTGCGGAAGAAGAACAGAGATACTATGGGTTTTGAGATATCGTCTTTCAACATGCGAGACGAGATGGAGGAGGGCAAGTTCACAGAGGACGGCAACTATATCAGAACCTACGACCCCCATGCAGCCCATGACAAATGGATGGAAGGCCTCACAGACACAGAAATCAAGTTAGCCCGCAAACGACGTCGAGAACAGGAGAAGAAACAGAAGGAAAAGATGGAAAAGGAGGAGAGGGAGCTCGCAGAGAGCGGTGGCCAGCCAGCCATCCAGATGAAGCTACTCCCCTTACTCAAGAAGGGCGAGTCCGTCCTCGAAGCTCTTCAGAGACTCGGTGCTCAGGCAAAAGGGAAACAACCTCAAAAGAAACCGTACGTCGGATGTGCACCCATCTTATCAGTCTTGATACTCATGTCCTTACCAGAAACAAGCGGAAAGTAGACTCGGATTCAAACAATGCTGCTGCTATGCCCGTAGACTCGACACCAAAAGAACCAACGCCCATCGAACTCATCACACAGCTTGCCTCCAATCTCATGTCATTAGGTGACGCCGACCCTTATTCCAAAACCTACGAGGAACTCGTCCGGAGTGTACGTTCGAGCGGCAAAGTCGACCAGAACTGGGAACCTCCATCTGCTGATGTCAAATATGAATACAAGTGGGACGTACCAGGGAATGAACAGGGAGAGGTCTTTGGCCCCTTCAGTGAGGATGACATGAAGGCATGGTTCAAAGCACAGTACTTTGGGACATATGGGGAGAAGGTACAGGTTCGTCGCGTGGGTGGTGAATGGGGTTCTTGGGACGACGTAGTCGAATCGTGAATTAGCGTGTTGGTAGTGGTACAATGTATATCTAGTAGTCTAGTCCGATGTAGTACTTGCAAATTGAATCCCCTAATGACTGATGTATTGGAAAACGAAAGAAACTTCGGGCAGTCCAACTTCGGCCCGCAGAAGATCATCGTGGTTGTTCTTGAGCTCGGGATTCGTAAAGTGGTTCCAACTGAAAGCAACGATGAGTACCGTAGCCATTACTGGGAGCAATTACTTACGTGCTAGCATCACCATAAAGCAAAGCGGGCGACTTGACCATCTGCTTCCCGTCTTTGCATCGCTTGCACTTGAAAGTCTCGTGCGTGTCACACAATGTCTTCTCGTTAAAGGTGAATAGTTGACGTAACGAGTCGAGCGAGAAATGTCGCTCCGTGTCCTCCTTCTCGTCCACAACCGCAGATGACAATGCTTGCTTACTAGCCTGTCTCTGGAAGATCTTCTCTTCGATTGTACCAGTCGAAATGAACCGATAGACGAAGCCTAAGGGTGCCACTTAGTCCCAAACAGACCTCAGTCCACGCGACGATCACTTACACTCTTTCTTTTGGCCGTCACGCCACACACGAGCCAACGCTTGCTGATCAGCAGCAGGATTCCAATCTGAAGGGCGAACATAAGCTCACAATCTCGAAGGCCGCAGTGTACCACTCACCAGGATCAAAGAGGATAAGCCGATTGGCGCCAATCAAGTTGATACCGCATCCTCCAGCCTTACTACTAAGCAGGAAGATGAATTCCTTCCCGTTCGGATCGTTGAACTGATCCACTAGTTTCTGCCGTTTGGTGATGGACATGGTTCCATCCAACCTGAAGTAACCATACCTGTAGGCTTTGGGTGAGCAAGCGGACTCCATACACCAGCCGAAATGCTTACTTCTTGCTTCTCAGCAACTTCTCGAACAAGTCGAGTGTCTGGGTATAGTTACTAATCAGTACAATCTTGTCATTTGTCTGCGTGTGGATCTGGTGAAGGAATCTGTTGGAGGGTTCAGTAACGGATGGACCTGCGCGGACAGAATGGACTAACCGCTCGAGTACGAGGAACTTTCCACTCCAGTCGCAACGGACGCCGACGTTGCGCCCTGCACCTCGGCCTTGCTGCTGCTGACCAGCACCGACGAAGCCTTCTGGGATGAGATGGTCGCTTCCTTTCAAATCCTTAGGGAGATCCAACAATTCTGGATGGTTGCAAAGTTTCTTCAGAATGTTAATGGCTTTGAGCGGCTGTGACTCGGTTCCACGCAGCAGGGCCTTAATCTCGGGTGAGGTGATGAAAAGTCGGTACAGAGCCAGTTGGAAATCCGATAGACCACAAAAGACCACCTGCTCGTACTTGACAGGCACTAGGGACATGGTGTAAGACGCTGCAGTAGTACAAGAACGAAGGCGACGCACAGTATTTGGAAAGCAGGTCGTTGGTACGTCGGATGATGAACTTCATCACCAGCCCACCGAGTTCCTTGAGTTTAGCTTCGCTTGCAGCCTTCACCGCGTCACTAGCATCAGAGTCGCGTCCTCGAATGATAGCATTCTCAAAGTTCTTCCTGAAGTCGTTCTTTGAACCAAGGAAATTGGGATTGGCGAAGTTGAGGAGGGAGAAGTATTCGGAAAGATCGTTCTGCGAGAGGTTCAGTGGCTGTGACGATGGTATCCGTTTGTAGGCGCACCTGGATGGGAGTACCAGTCAAGATGACCCGCCGATTGACATCCAAAGAGTTCAAGGCTTGGAAAGTCAGCGATTCTAGAGAGCAGTCAGGGAGGGATTGAAAGATGGTAGGCCTTTATGCACAAACCGGAGTTCTTAAGCCGGTGCCCTTCATCACATAGGAGCAACCCAATCTTGCAACCAGCGAGGTAGACAGTAAGGGTCCTCAGAGTTTCGTACGAGACAATCATAACCGGCTGCGTCACGTTGCGCCCCCGAGCAGCAACCCATCGAGCAACCTTCTCTAATAACTCTGCCTTACCGCCCTTGCCATCGATAGCCAGAGGTGTAACTGTATCCTTGCCCAGCCATTTCGCTTGACAGTGAGATGAACATGAGCAGCCTTGAAAGCCATGGTACAGCAATTGGATACATACTGAGTTCGTTGGCCCAGTTCTTGACCAAACTGGAGGGGCATGCGATAATACATTTCTCTATTGTCGGTCTTCCCGGGTGTGGTGATTGTTTGAGGAGTGTCCACATCAGCGCTATACACTGCAGCGTCTTTCCGAGACCCATCTCGTCTGCCATGATACACCCATACTGGTTCTCCTCGACCATACCGGTTGTACAGCGATACAAGAACTGCCAGGTCGACTTGAGTACATGTACTCCCAAGAGCCATAGTGATGCGCACCTTGACACCCTCCACTTGGTGCGGCCTCAGCACCTTTGAGAGACGAGGGTCGATAACAACCGGCACTTTATCCACCTTGGCCTTGTCCTTCTCAGTCTCTCCCAATAACTTCTTCAAGCTCTTGTGAGGATTGTACAGCCCTGCTGTCTTCTCCTTTGCTTCCTGCTCTGCCTTCTCTTTCGCCTCCTGCTTCAACCTCTCTTGTCTTTCTTCATCCGTCTCTCGGTCGTCAATCGTGGGGTCGTAGAGAACAATGGCATGGTCTTCCATTGGGTCATGGAGAGGTCGTGGGATGATCTTTGCAGGTGGTCGTGTTCCTAATGATGCACCAGTCGGTACCAGCGGTACTATGGACCCATCCTTACTCCTCATGGTCGGCAGAGAGAACCGTCGGGTTATCTGATCGAAAGGCTTGGGCTTGTACACCGGGTATTTCTTGTGCATAGCCCACAGCTCGTCCTCATTGTGGTAAATCCCATCCTTGTCCTTCCCTCCATCCGATTTCTTCTTCTTCTTAGAGTTCCCATCGTCGTCAGAGTCACTGTCCTCGTTCTGTTGACCGGCATACGAGACACGTTTGCGCTTCCGCTGAGGTTGGACACGTTCTACTGGTTTGGCGACCGTAGGCGGTTTGAACGGCTTGTTGACTCGAGTACTCTCGGATAGCCTGTCGACAACTTTACCATCCGACGTCGTTGGCGGTCTTCGAAGCATCGGTGGGGTATAATGAGAGCTGTCTGGTGGTTGGCTACAAAAATATGTCGTCGGCGTCGTCGTCGATTGCTTCAGGGCTGCAATCGAGCGTCGCGTAAAGCAAAGGCAAACAAACACGACGCGGATCTCATTTAGGTCACGTGGTCGTTTAACTTGACCCTAACCTTGACCATAAATCATGCCAGCAGCCAGCATAAACTTAAAGCTGTTCGCACTCGGCCGGAGGTTGTGAAAGCAAGTATGCACGGCGATGGTGAAATTTCGAATCGGTAATGTACAGCGAAAGCAGATGATAGCAATATCACAAAGTAGATATACCAGAAAGAAGGCCCAAGGTCGTCTAAGTAGTAGTAGCCGACGCTAGGTATTGCGTCCAGGTCGAAGGGTCAGCTCGATAAGCAACATCAGCGTACGCCGAATAATTTTCGATGACGATTTTTGTAACGACCACCTGGTTGGGAGAGGTTTGTAGGGAAGCAGGAATGTTAAGTCTTTGGCATACAAGCGAGTTGCTCGAAGAACAAAACGCGTAAAGTTGAGTGCCAGAGGGTGCAATGAACTAGTGGCACAAGGCATCAGATGCGTCAACAACATGTAGTCGTCAGAGAAGGCTACCAGCTCGTTTTGGCTCGACAGCGCCATGCGGAATTGGGCAAAATGATCTTTCGTTTCTGAAGATGCATCGTTGCGAACGGCAACGCGAGCAGAACCAGGATCGACTCGGATCGTGTCCAAAAGGGAAAGGATATTGCGTTCAAAATGGAATTTGCCCGAGGGAGATTTGTAGGCAACTGTGATGGCTGGCGATAGTTTAGTTCCGGGAGGGGAGACGTCGGTGAACAGGGCGGGTATCGACACATCGGCGTCGAGATTGATCGAGAATGGAGTTGTTCCAGGGCTAAAACAATTGAGACACTGGGAACTTGGGATTAGGATACTAGACTTACGAATTCGGGTCAGCTTCCGCAGAGACAATGTGATCTCCGTCTCTTCCTAACCCACTGGGAGATGTCAGTCGAGGGAACACCGTCACGGCGCGAAGGACGTACAGAGGGCCGAAGATGGTGGATTGCTTCCATGTTGGGACATCTGCTGTTGTAGCAGTCAATGAGGAAGAAGGGAAAAGGGTTTCTTTTGCCTGATTCAAGCTCGCCGCACGCTCCGCCGCGAGAGCCTTCTCTTCAGCGGCGGCCTCTTCTTGTTTCTCGGCTTGCTGCTCTACATCAGCGTCGCCCGGGAAGTCTGGTAGTTCCTCGGCAGCAGTTGAATCCATGCCAGCTAAGGCAAGTAGCTCTTCAGGTTTAGGGGGTTCTTCAGGTGGACATTCCGGTTCCTTGTCGCCGGAAGCCTCCCCGTCGTCTTCAGCCCGTGAAGACTGCCGTCGATAGCGTCCCTTCACCGTCTTTAGTCCTTCTTTGCCTGCTACCAGTAAGGACGCGGTCGACTGTCCAGTATTCCGTTTGGCGCGAGTCGAACGAGCGGGCGTGGCTGAAGAGCTGGCTTTGCTTCGCTGAAGCGCGCGGGTCTTTGCGGAGAGTTGACCTTCCTGGACATTAAGTGTAGGGTCTTCAAACACTTTAACCAAAGGTTTGACTGTGCGCAAACGATGGGCTGGTAAAGTACTCTCTTCTGTTTCATCGAATAAGGGATCAGGTTCCCCTTGTGAATCATCGTCTTGGAATGGAGGCGCAGGTGTCTGTTGATGCGAGCTTGCATTCGAAGACCGCATATCCGCGTCCAGGGTCATCGCATTCGCAACCTCCTCGTCGGAGTCAGGGACCAATTCTGGAGACGGGGATGGCGGGGCATTCTTCTTTCCTTTCCTTGGAGAGAGTCTTCTGGAATCTTTTTCAGATTTTCTGCTCGGTGAAGCGTTCGATTGCCGACTGGAGCGTGCGCTCCCGTTAATTACAGAGGCAATATCGTTCTTGGCCCGCTTCGAAGCACGGTTAGATTCGTGGAGGTAGTCGACAATGCCTCGCCGCCGCTTGGTCGGGGAGGCTTCGATTTCGACGACGCTGGAGCCTTGAGCTTTCGAGGAACTTTCGGCAACTGTAGATGTCTTGTCCTTGTCCTTGGCCTCAGTCTCCTTCTTCCTCTTTTTGCCTGGGTACACGCAAGCATTAGGGATATGTAACAATAAATAATGTTGTGGACGTACGTGGGGGACCCTTGGGAGCGAACTTTTCTCCTGCCTTGAAAAGGCTCAGGTCTCTGTAGTCACGATCATCCCCTGCTCGCTCCCAAAACCTGTCAAGGGTTTCTTGCGAGTGATCAAAAGAATCCAAAGGCTCCCAGCTAGGTAGGTTGACGGTTGGTTCAATGTTCTCTAGCCATGACGGTCCAAACTCACGTATCGTCCTCTTCCTTGTATCCCTTCCACTGCATTCATACTTATATCAGAACAGTCCGCTGCATCTTGAAGGACTGTCGGTCTTACCCGCACGCGGAATTTCTGCACAACGGGACGCGCATGAGAAGCCCGGAGGCAGGAAGACTGGGGTGTATGTCGGACTCACCCACTCCAGAGTCTTATTTCTCTTCTTCCTCACTTCAGCTTCAGCAATAAAGTCTAACCAGGAAATGTCAGTGTACAATACTTTACGAATGGTCTTCACTTACCAACTTCGTATTCCTC
Source organism: Coprinopsis cinerea okayama7#130 (assembly GCF_000182895.1). Lineage (NCBI taxonomy): Eukaryota > Fungi > Basidiomycota > Agaricomycetes > Agaricales > Psathyrellaceae > Coprinopsis > Coprinopsis cinerea. The sequence goes on along the minus strand of NW_003307543.1, from coordinate 1,354,939 downwards.
GCTCATGATGGGCGTTTCTTGAGTTGGACGTTCACGAAACCCGGACTACACCAAGGCGTTAGACTATGACCACGTGCCTGAGTCGAACTGTTCCCACGGTGGATGCACAGGCGTGAACGCAGTTGGTGATGGCGCCGGGTGCACCTGAACATCGTCCTCAACAGTGTCGGCATCCGATTTCTCATTGTCAACGCCATGGCAGCCGGTCTTAGAAGTGAGTCCTCAATTTTCTGATCATTTATAGACACTAATTTTGTTTTACAGCCGTCATTCTTCTGTCTTTTGTCCTTGCTGTTGGATTCCTATTGATCATTCTCTCATGTGCATTATGGCAGAACTGGCTCCCTCTGCTTGTCGGTATGTCGCTGCCGTCGTGGTCACCTTGGGCAGCCTGCTGAACGTCCCTCGTTGAAGCCCTCACCTTTGTCATTGCTCCTCTGCCAAACGCACTCTTCGCGCACTGCGGAAACGATGAATTCACCACCAGCTACGACTCGGCGTCTGGTGCTGTAGATTTGGGTCGCTTCATCACTGCCATGATTGTCATCACCGGCTTCGCCCTCCCCATTGTCCTCACCCATTCAGAAGTTATCACGCCAGGAGCTTGTGCCATGTCGATAGCAGGAGGAGGGTACGTCACTTTGTTGCCCCTTCACTTGAGACTTTGCGCGCTAAATTTAACACTGTCGTTAGGCTTGTCTATGGAACCATCCTGGCTTATTCTGCTGCCTTCAGCCAAGAAGATTCTGAATACGATTAATTCCTCTCAGGCTGGAACCTGTTCACGACACCGCGTCCTCTGTTGTCTGATTCTTCTGTTCGCTCTTGCCCATTGTATTCTATTACTGTTCCTCGTAAACGGACTATGTAAATTCTCGGAAATATGATATCTAATACCAATCAGGTGACAACAGCCATTAGTGTCGAACGGGTTGTCCGGGCCTCGAGGTGAGGGACGTTGAACGGCCGTACTTGGGCAGAGATCTCGAAGTGTCCTCGGGACAAGAAGCAGACACCGATTGTGAATTCCCGCGTTTCTCCAACATCCAGGCGGTCCACAGGAATGTCGTTCAAGATCCCCTCGTGTATTATGGATTCGCTGGGTACAATCTCAAGATCCATGACATAGACAGTTGGTGAATCTGCCATCGAATATTAGGGGATTGGCAAAGACCTCTGAAAGGACAACTGACCTGAGATATTTTGTACCTTCACACAGAGTGAGATGAATTCATTCGCGGTGGGTTCGTATTTTCCTCCAGACTTCGTGATAGGTTCATCGCCTGTCGCAGAAACCAAGGAAAGCTGTACTCTTGCAGCTTCCAACCGCAGCGTTTCCAGCATATGGAGCGTCATTCGTTGTGAACGAAGGGACAGTTCTCCTTTGCGGATTCCGCCTGTCTGTACGGAGGTCAGTACGGAGTCAAAGTATATGCAAGGCAATCGCTGACCTCTTGCCATTGTCCTCGAACACATTTGAACAACTCTTCTCGGTACCAGAAGAGTTCCCTTTGCAGCTTTTGCTCCACGTCCGTGAGTCCCGACTTTGTTACAACGAACTGTCGATCTGATAGAGTCGGGATAGGTTGGCTAGTAACACTTTCCGGAAGAATCATCTTCTTAATGGGAAGGACAATCCTGCAATCTGTTCAATTCCCGTGTACAACTGATGAATTCAACACCAACGCACCTTGACATCGATCCTGGAGGTATGGTGGTGGTTGTCGAGGCCACTGCCTTCCCTGAAAGGCATGTCAGACAATCATCGAGCAGCACGAGCAGCACACTTACCATCCTCCATCCGAGAGAAGGTGACGTCAAATGGTAAACCATAAGCGTTTCGAACCTCTATAGAGAACAGGCACCAGCCCCAATCATCGTCAAATACCAGACCTTTCTTTTTTCCAGCTTTCAAGCGTTTTTGGAAATCTTCGTTGTCGACGTAGGATGGGAAAGGAAGCACGTCCATCTCATGGCATTCGAGCATGTGGTAGACGGTGACGGAAAGCGGATATGACAGCTGGCGAACATAGAACACGTCAGACGACTTGGATTCCTCCCGCTCAATGTAGGAATACGAGAGGTGAATGGTCCCTTGGACGCTGAAGGCGCATGTGAGGTGAAGGCTCTAATATAGTAAAAGCTCACTCACCAGCCAACCTTTCCGAAACAATCGACATTCAAGGTCAAGTTTTGGTTTGGTGCAATTGTTTTGGCTTCGCTCGAGTCCCACGAGAAAACAGGAGAGTTGATGAGACTGTGCTCAGTCTCGTAGGTTTCAAAAACCGAGAGGTTGCCTTCTTGAAGCAACTGCTGGGCGGGGGCGACAGTCGAATCATCAAAGGCAAGGCGTAAAAAGTCCACCGGGTGGGTTGATATGTTTTCGATCGTAAGACGTATCGAGGACCTGTTGGCCGAAGGTCAAGGAGGAAGCATGTGAGGACAGAGTTGACGAACCTTTCCCCGTCGTAAAGCATGAGAGCTCCATGTGTGATAGTGGTTCTCCGGATTCTCAACAAAGGTTGCTCGGGTACGACCTTGCATTCTAGGAATTTGAAGGTGGAGATTGCCGTGGTCGAGGAAGAGCCTGAGGACGATGAAGACCTGTCCGTTATCTGTCGGCTCTGGCGGCGCTGTTCCTTCTCCCAGGGATAGCAATCTAGGCCGGGGTACTTATACCGACCGAACTCGCAGGCAAGTGACTGACGCTTCTTCATCAAACGGTCCTCTTCCTGGTCGGTATGGAGAGGAAGGATATACTCCTTGGATACACCACCGGGCGCGCGGACTATGCATCCTCTCACGACAAGCGTTCCAGTCTCCTCCGGTGTACCAGATAGAACAATCTCGCATGTCGATTGTGGTGGTATTATATAGCGAATGGGCTGGGTCGTGAACGCGACTCCGGATGTACTGTGAATGAGTTCACTAAGCAACAGGCAAGGAGCACCAGCCAGTAGATACTCACCTGAGAGACAGCTCTTCTAACTCGATCTCAAACACATACGGGTTTTGCAACGTGACGAAGAATTCCAGTGGCTCGTGTTGCACCACCAAGGCGGGTCCCTGGAGAACCCATGAAGAGTTAAGCCGACGTGTATAGAATATCTCTCACCTTTCCGGCTTGTGCTCGTCTGGGATTGTACAGGAACGGGTCTGTTCCACCTTGAAGAATAAGCGGGACAGCGCTTCCCTGAGACTGAAGGACCCCTTTCGATTTCTCGATTGGCACTCGAATGGACGGTAATCTATCAAAGATCAGCATAGACCGCAGGGGGAGAAGAATACGCTCACGGTGTTAGCGCAATATCGATGACAGGCCTTCCTGACCAATACTCAACACTTCGTCGATCTCCGCGACGCAGCGCCACCTTGAGCGCATCTGTAGCCCTTGCGTTGAGTCGACGTTGATCGTCCGGCTCGAGGACCGCACGCAGTGTTTTCAGTGAAGAAAGGGCAAACTGGGCGACAGCGGGGTAATCTCAGTTGAATAGATTAGGAGTTACATCCAGTGGCCGGGGACTGAACGAACATACCTGGCAGTGCTTCGGCCACCGCGACCGCTTCACGGACAATCCCGACCTGAAGCTCAGCCCAGCCACAAGGCTCCTGGAAGATGGCGGTTTCTTCTTCGTCGTACTGCTTGAAGAGGATGGCGTCGGTGACGGGGGGTCTGCTCTCGTCCGGATCAAGGAGCTGAACCGCGTCGAGGTCAAGCCCCATGACTCTGCAAGCCTGTTTGAGAACAGCTAGAATACTTTCATTGCCTCGAGGACTTTCGCTGAGCCTAATTCCCACTGTAGCAAAATTCGACGTTGGAGCTGGGGTCATGTTGTGGATTCCAAGTCCGCTTGGGAGGGCCGTTGGTTGGGACATGCCATCTTCTTCCCTTCCGCACACTATGAGGTCGAGTAGGCAGCCAAGCACCTCTCTCAGAATAAAGGCCTCCTTGCGCTTGTAACCGATGGAAGAATACATGCTGGCCATGGCTTCGAGAATCGCTATCCTTTCACGGGGTCCTAGATGCATTAACCAGGGGCCGTGTGCCTGTGCAAGCACAGAAGCGATGGAGGCTCGAGAGACCCCAGAGGTGTAAGATAGACGCTCCAAGGCATCCTTGTCGTTGTTCCGGTCATGAGTCAAAGTGGGTGGTAGATACGGCTTTGGCCCCGGATGAAGCATTGCAGTGAATGCCAAAGGACCCCAACCTTTCGCGGACCATATGGCGTATAGTAGTGACGTATGGCGGAGGACGCAAGAGCAAAAGAGATATGTCAGAAGCGAGTAGACTTGTTCGTTTTCGAAGGAAACGGGCTTGTGGTATAACGCGGTTGCTTGCGTGAGTTTATCTGCAACCGGTACCCATAGTTCTCGTGCGGCAGCGGTTGATTGTTGCTGTTGAAGATGAAAACACGATCGGTGAACTGGAGAGCAGGAGAGTTGAACTGACTAACTAAGCCTTGTCCTGTCGACCATGAATCGATGACAACGATGGTAGCCAGGCCCTCCAGTGCGGATGCTTGCCACACAGGGTCTGACGACGATTGTAGGATTTGCACAGATTTGGTGTACCTGGTAGATTATTTAGCACGTTCGGGACTCATTACAAGGAGCCAGTCGAAATACCATGTTGACGCGTCTTCTGTACGACCAGCAAGGAGATAGAAATCTCCAAGCATCTTGTAAAACCTTCCGAAGGGTGAAGTGGTCCCGAAAGGAACTGCACTGGCCCGTTTCTTCGCAGGTGGGACACCCAGAGAGCTGCGGCGGAATGTCTCTCGCGCTGAGGAATTTCTTTTCATTAAGGGTGTTGGGCCCAAGGAGAACGATTTGGTAGGTAAGTCGGGTTGACTATTATGGGAAGATATGGCGGATGGGGAGTCTGTATTTGACGAGGAATCCAGAGGTGATGGGAAGTCAGTGAGAGGTGGTAGGACGGATAGTAGAGTGGCGTTCAGGTATTCATTCCCCAAGGGACTTTCGAGAGCTTCAGCCTATTGCCATATGTGAAGAGAGGACAACGAGGGAGCGAACGGAGGACTTACGACATTGCCAAATTCCTTGAGGATCTGAGAGCATACGTCCGCCAGGAGTGTCCCCAAGTAGAGCTTCTTATTGCCCATGAGACTTGGAATGATCGCTATGTTTCTGAGCGACTCTGTGTGGTTAGAGTTGGTGGTTGTGTCGCCTTCTTCGAATATGAAGAGCTGTCGTGCTAATGGGAACAGAGAATCCCCTACGAATATGTCAGATAATGCAGCTTTAAATTGACCATATATCGAAGAGGGTGAGTCTTCTTGGGTGCATGATGCGACACCAATCACTGCAAGAGGGAAGTGGGATGGCCGAAGGAGAGAAAGCGGTAGGTGGGCCTGAGGTGGCGGGTGTGTTGGGAATCGGATGTGCAGCTGGCCCGTTGCCAGCGGTGAAGGCATAAATCTACCTGGAATCCATTATTCAACGCTGTACTCAAACAACAGAAAAGCCCAAGCTCACTCTTCTCATCCTTCGCATCTACAGGGATATCGCCCAGTCTTATAGTTTCGAAGCTTCGTATTTCAGATGCATATTTCTCGAAGGTGACTTGTGGTGTAGCGCCCACAGGTAGCAGTAGAATCTGTATATGGGCCAGGGACGCGAAGGTGTCGACATCCATTGCGTCGAGTAACCGCTGCCAATCTGTATGAACTCGGAACGAATGGCAGGCAACAGATGGCTTGAAAACCTACACGTTCAGGATAGTGTTGATCTGTTTCACAGTATTTCTTTGATCATATACAGCTCTGTATCCCGATAGAGAGCCTCTTTGGAGTCACAGAGACGGTCGTCGTAAAGCGAGGTCGAAGCCGCCCCGCCGCGTGAGCCTGCGATATGCGGGTAGGCGCTGGGAATACTGAATTCGGCACTAGATTCCCACACTCATACGGACTGACGTTGCCGTTCCCAAAGCCGCTGGCAACTGGTTCAGATTCTCGCTCATCGTCCAGTCAAAACCAATTCAAAATGGTCAGTTTGCCCAACTCACAAAAGGCGTGTTTCACTCATACAGGGACAGGGAGCAACAGATAAAGCTCTTGGAGGAATAATGATCGTGGCCGCAGCCACAGTGTTCCTATATTACACACTATGGGCAATCTTCTTGGTCAGTAATCGCCACCTGGCAACTTGTGCAAATCCTCACACAGATTCCAGCCATTTTTGGAGGAAACCAACATCATGCATAGCTTCTTCCCTGCTCGAGAGTGGGCAGTGCGTCTCCCAGCATTCATTCTTGTCGTCGGTGTCACAGCGATCGGCATGTTCGTGGGCTCGACCATTATCAAGGAGAAGCGACGCAGAGCTCAGAAGGCACGGCTACGGACCGCCTAACGCAAAATATTATGTTCCCTCGATTTTATTTATATACCCATTTGCGACTACTATCATCGGTATCGTTCTATCCCAGCCCTGCCAAAGTCCCTCCTACTCTCCGCGATTCTCAGCTTTTCCGTCGCTACCAACTCCTTAGCTGTTTGCTGGACGAGTGCATCGAAACTTATGTCCTGCGAGCCATCCAGAACGGCGCGAGCTGCACGGTTAAGCTGGAATCACGCCAGTCAGACTATACGGAACACGAAACTAATTTGAGGTTCTCACCTTCAAATGCGAACTTTCCCCGGCGGCCATCTTCAATCGATTCATAACTTCAATTTGACTGCTCAAGTCCAGAGCCACAGGGGCATGCAGGGTTCGAAGGAACAAGAACAGATCTGTGACCGACGTTGTTGCCAGGACCATAAGCGTCTAACCCGTCTACGTCAATATTCTCGTTGAGTGCAGATTGTCATTCAAGGAATACACACCGAAGACAGTCCTGCCCGCGCATCCGCTTCTAGGGCGTTCAAGACATTCTCGAACATCGGCCATAAGTCATTCCATACTCGAATCATGCAGGCATCCCCTGCCCGGGCAGATATCGACGTCTGGTGTGCCAACATCAACCACACCTTGATCGCAATATAGGCGTGATTCAAATCAGTGGTTGCAATGTCTGGCGCAAGGTTGCCTTGAACATAGGGTCGCATCGTCGCAGTATAAGAGTGAATGAACATGGAGAGATGTTGGAAGAGGATGGCAGGCCATTTGCGGTTGGGCTCTTGAAGTGCTGCTATACCCAGGACGATCCACGACCGTGTGGAGTTCACTAAACGATATCCGATCTGCGCGGAGGGACATATATAACGAATCTGAGATTGATCGTGCAGCAGGACTCACCTCGACTTCTTTGTAGGAAGCTGGTTGTTTGTTCGTGGGATCCTGCTCCAGCGTTTGGAGGACGATTCTCGCAACTGACAAAGAGACATTGTAATCGCTGTCTGTCTGCCCATCTGTCCAAACGTGATGGTCGAGGAAGTAAGACGCATTCTCTACCATGTTTGACATGAGTAGCTTGAACCGAGCGTCGGGGTCTTCTTCGAATACAGGGATCTCATTACTTGTCAAGCTCTGTTAAATTCGACCATTAGATACTCAATTAAATTTAAGCCAATGGAGCTCTTACTTGTATGATTGCGTTGAGTGTGGAGGGCAGCACCCGCGCTTTCATGCGCAATGAGTCCGACATGATTTCCAGAAGAGTTGTGAGCACCTTTCCAAGGGCTGCTTCAGAGTGCTTCACGATCCTGGGCTGCGTAGCGTTAATTAGTTTAATGAGGCATTCACTGCCAATTGAACCTCTCGTTAAGGCTATCCGCAGACAGGTTTCGATACAGAGCAACAGTTCCTGTCGTGGTGTTATCAACCGCCCGTTACGGAGTAGAAGTGGTCTGGTGAACATACCCTTGCATGTTTTCGGTTGCCTTGTGCAAGGAGTGCCAATATGAGAAGTAGTGGGGATGAATCGACGTAATCAAAGAGGTGGTCGGATAACCTTCGCATGATCGACGTGATCTGCTGGCCAGAGTCTAGAAAGAGTCAGGTGGCATAAGCAATACGGACAGAGAGTACTCACATGACATTAGCTCTGGACTGTAATCCTCATAGTGAAGCTTCACAAACGAGTACAGGTTGTTAATAACGTTTTGCATCGTTCCCGAGTCGCTGTCAGAGGAGGCCCTGTGCAATGTGTCGCGGAGGAGGGTCGCAGCAAGGGGCTCCGTGAAAGGGTCCGTAACGGCCTCCTTCGAATCAAGTACTTGTTTCAACACAGTAAAGAAGCTGGGCTTAAGTTGGCGCTATATCGTGTACAAACGTCAGTGCGCAGGATCTCATTACGAGTCTAATGCGTACCTTGAATAACCCGGCAAGGAGACCGCTCCCGGAATGGCTGGAGATGCCCGTTAATATTCTGACCAGTCCGAATAGGATAAGGGGGTTTCGAGCTCACCTCGTCAAAATGCTGAGGACGAGTGACCTTCCTTGTGCGATCAATAGATCCTGGTTGCTGGTCCCGTAAGGAACTACCATCTCCGTGACGTGCTCCACAATTGTCCTGTGTCAACCTATAGTTAGAGCCAGGTTGAAATTCAACTGTCGGACCTACGGGATGATTGACCCAAGGAATGAGAAGCACCGCTTCAGGAAGGCCTGGGTGACCGTCAAAGCCAGCTGTCGAACTTCATAGTTGACGTTCTTCGAGATAAGGTCTACAATGCGAACCACAGCCTTCCGAAGGAGAGGTTGGAATGACCTTGCCGGAAATACTTCGAAATCATGTTTGTTGACAATGATGTAAACAGATTCCAGGAGCGCCTTCAGCGATAGCACAGGGAGGGACTCGAGCCTTTCCAAAGTTCCAACGAGATTGAAGACAACATCGATGAACATGTAGCCGACCAAAAAATTGGTAGACCCATGGGTTTGCTCGTAGCTAGACCCCGTGATTGCGGCGGGTAGCTCGACTTTATGGGGTGCGTCCACTAGGGGAACAAGATAGTCCAGGCATGGGTATGCGATGTCCGGGATGCCGAGTGCGTCGCCATGTTGGATTTCGAAGTAAGCCGTGTCATGTATAGGAACAACAGAAACCTCGCGGAACCCGAGGATTCTGACCAGCTGGACTTTGATCTTGAGGAGGGAAAAGGCATCAATTTCCATCCCGTCCGACAACATTGCCATAGCAAGCAACAGCACGGATACCTGGTTTTCGTTAGTAGCTGAAGGGTTCAAGACGCACCAAGCACCTACAAGAAGATGAGCCATGTCTGGATTTGATTGAGACAGGTATGAGGACTGCATAACCTGCAGTTCGGTGGCATCAGTTGGAGTATCGTAGTGGAACTCGACCATCGTTTCAACGAGGGTCTCCCAGGTGATGACTAGAAGACGGTGAGGACCGGATTCAAGGCAAAAAACGGTACCAGCTCACGTTTCCAGCCAGGAAAATGCGGTCGCAATTGCAATAAAAAAGCAACCATCTTCAGTCGATCCTTCATCGGTGACTTGGCGAGGGCTTCATTCCAGCATTGCGAGATGGCCTCAAGCTGTGCTGGTAGGAGACCTGTACAGATTGTGCGGACTGACAATCTAATCTCTTCCTAAAAAAAACCCTTGAGCCTGATTTCAGCATCAAGGGCAGCGGGATAGCTACCTTTTCTTCCTTCCAGAGCAATGAGAAAAAGGTACTGAATACTTCTGCGACCGTCGAGCGCCATTGTCGTCCATCGACGAAGAACGCCGGGCTCGTGACGTCATTCAGTATCCGCGCTAACCGAGTGACAGTCCTAAGCCTATGGACAGGTTGAGTAAGACCGATAGATACCACCTGAGCATGATTGACGTACCGCCTTTCCCAATGCAGTGCGACATCCAGCCCGTCGTCGACGATTGATATGAAGGACTCGGAGTCAACAGCCAAAACCCTGAGCAGGAACTCGGATCGTATTGCGTCGATGTCGTGCTTCTCGACACCATAGAACTTCCAGGCACTTGGGCAATGGCATCAATCTCCCAGTCACGGAAAGAGAAGAAGTGGAAACTCCTTACCAACTCGCTACAAGGGCGCTATTCCTTAATATGAAATTGTCGATCTCGTATGGAGCAACGAGCGGTGAATGGCTGAAGAAAAGGTGGAAGAATTTGGCAATGAAGGCCGTAACCACGGGTATGTCAAGGCGCAAGAATTGGCCAATTGTAAAGAGGATACCAGGGTCAATCAGGATGGGGTCGACAACGTTAGAGGCCCGTGCGATGAGTTTCCTCCTGAAGGGGGATGAGAACGGTGCCGTCAATTTTCTAGATGAGGTTACCTTGAAGGGAGTTCCTTGACTTCCTGTTCCGTGATTAACTGAGTCTCAAGAATGGTAGGTCGATCGCATCCGTAAATCAATGCGCACGACGCAAGGGACATGCGGAATGTATTTAAGCTGAAGACATTCAGATCAGGTGACCAATGTTACGGTGGCAAGAAGAGAAACACACCTCTTCCCATATAGTGTCGCAAGATCGCCTTTGAGTGCAGATATAAGCGCCATCTCAAACGTTGAGAATAGTTTAGAGAACAAGAACTGCATGTTCTGTCTCCCTATTGACTTGAGCCAAAACGAGAGCATGACGGTGTGCACAAAGAGATGCGCATTCTCCAGATTAGCTGGGTAAGTGTTGACGAGGGTCAAGAACCGTTCTAGTATGTCAGATGACAGTTCTATCCCGGATCGAGCAATCATCAAAAGCCATTTTAAGGACTGGGTCAGGTCCCCCTCGCTGTGCGAAGCAACGTCCAGTAGAATCTGAAATGGGCCATCGACCTCAACAGGAGACGGACTCGCCTCTTTGGTCGGGGATCGGACAATCGCCGGGCTCACAAGCATGCTCGCAGGAGTACCGGGGTCCACATCTCGAGGAAAAATCCGATGAAGACCAGTTATGTGCTTGAGAGCTGTTCAGCGCCGCTTGCGTACTGTAGGCGAAACCGGAAACTTACTGTTGCATCAGGACTAAGATTGGCTGCTGACCGCAACCAGCGCAGGATCAGATCGTTCATTGCCGTGAAAGCAATGAACGACTGCGAGACTTTACTGATGCAGTATAGGATCTCGTTTAACCGCGTGGGCGATTTCCCCTAAAATCCCGATCAGCATAGCGCAGGTGGACGCAAAACCCAGAAGGCGGCGTACCAATGCGCTTTCCGAGGTGTACTCGAACACCCCGCCACTGGCAGTCCGATCCTCCGCCAATTCCACGCAAGCGTCATAAATAATGCTCGAATATGCCTCCGGGTCCTGGTTGTGAAGAGATAGCAACCAGGGCTCAGCATATCGAGAAAGCAGGGCCCGCCTGGCTTGAACATAATCTCGACCATTGCTGACAGCCGGCGAGTCAGTAGTGTTACGAGAGGCAAAGCGCGAAGCTGGCCAGGGAGGGATGTCGTGAGGATGTTTAACGCCCGGAAGAGGCCGCTGCTTGGCGATATATTCGCGCAATATCGTTGCCAAGTTGTCATCCTGGCACCGCAGTAAGTATAATGACCTAGGCTTGGGGCCAAAATGGCGATGGACTCATACCTCTGCAATGATCCACGACAAGATACTCCTCGCCAACCTCTTGAGGCCATAGTCCGACATCAACCCATTGGGCCAGAACCGTCGAACTAACAAGAGAAAAGCGAATTCATTGACAGACAAGTCGAGGTCCAGCAAGCACACTTCCACCGCCGCTACTAAAGTCTCAACGTCAGTTGACAGATCCAATCCCAAAGGCAGCGGAAAGACACAGGTAGTCGAATTGTCTGAAATGGATTCCGTAAATGGTGTTGTCTTTGCCTCGAGGCGCTCGAAGAAGGACATGTGGTGGAGTTGGATCAGGAGGGTGTTGACGACGCTTGGGGTGTGGATGTTGAATTCGACGTTGAGAATGTCTCGGAGGTGCGAGAGGGGGGCAGCTTCGTAAGGATGAGCAGTGGAATCTCCCGTCGTCTCCCCAAAGGCCTCGAAGTGGTTGACATTGAGGAGATCAGAAGACGGAGGATGATTGAAAGCTTGCGTGGAGATCGGAGATTTCATTGCAGTCGTAAGGTAGACAAGGTTGGAAAAGTCGTAAAGGAACGAGATCTCGTGATGGTTTAAGTTATTTTCCTCCATGTAGTCGATGGTCGCTGTTGATCTCGGAAGCCTGAGAGACTCGACCAACTCTCTACACCACCCGAGCGCTCTATGCAACTCGAACTCCTCCAGCTTGGTGCCCTGGTTCACGGAGGCGCTTCCACCTTTCTGCTTGACGATAATTGAGCCCAACGCGATCCCGTTCGTTAGCAGAGCCAGCTGCGTTCGGAGGATATCATGGATGACCACGACTTCCTCGAAACTGAGCATGCTAAGATGGTCATATGTCCATCGCAGTTCAGGATAGTGGTTGACAATGGAGCGCCGGAGAGCTTTAATGTCGATGGTGAGTTGGTCGGAGGTTAACTGAAGGATGGTGCAGCGGGGGAGAGATAATGTATTCAGGCATGAAGGATGGGCAATCAAGGAGCATTCCGTGCATTTGACTGCTTGTGCCACATCTCCCCACAGAGGCTGGGAACAGACATGGCAAAGCGATACGGTGAACAAGTTAATCGTTTTGAAGTTGTGTCGTTGTGGGGTCAATAAAGGGTCACCGACGTCGCGGCTGGCCAGGAGGTACGAAAAGCGGAACATGGCAACCTTTTGAACGGAGGCATCACTGGATAGGCTATATTGAAGGAAAAGGCTTCCTTCCGGGGGGTCATAGCAGTCGAAATGGACTGAACAAAGACAGAAGGGGCACAAGAGCCCGAATCCGTGGATGGCACTTGCACAGGCAGAGCAAGGGTGTTGAGGTAGGGTCTCTTCCGACCAGGTGGACTTCTGGATGAAGTGCCACGGAACAAATTGGTGGTGGTTATGTACGTAGGCGGAGGAGATCCGATGAGGAATGTGACTCCATTGTGGCATCAACGGGATCGAGAGAGGGGTGCTAATCGAGCTGTGCCCAATTATCTTGGGCCACAGGGAGGCAAGGATAGCGCAAGCTTGTTTCCTTGACCTGGCGGTGTGATACGCGACAATGGCCAGGAGATCGTTATAGGCATCGACCTTCAAATTTGAGATGACATCCATAAGTTGGTGAAATCGGACGGATAACTCGTCTGTCGCATCGAGGGAGATGATGTCGACCGTCTCTAGAATCGCGGCCATCAGTGGCGCTACCAGAGAGGAGAGATAATATATCGCGGAGTCTTGGTGAGGGGCGCTACTAGATTGAACTTTGACGACGGGTCCGGTCAGCTCATGGTGGGAGTTCCCCTGGACTTCGTCGATGTGGATTGACACAATTGGGTTGCTTTCGCGCCGTTCTGAGATAGAAGTCAGAAAAGTCACTTCCTTGTCAACCTTCTATGACCCACCTACTGGGCTCATGAGTGTCGATGGTTCCGCCGAAACAAATCCTTGGGCATGCCTCAAGCTTTCCAAGATCCCCCGTATGACAGAGGTTTCAAAGAATGAGATTAGGCGCCCGTGCATTTCTGGCTGGAAAGTTGAAAAGGCTGGGATAACGGCGAAACCAATGCGGGATATAACCTTGGGATCATGTCGATGTGTATGAATGAGGAACTGGGCGACGGCGAGGGACAGGGCCTGTAATGCGTTGGGAGGCCGTGAAGGCCGAGGGGAAATGATCTGAAATCTGCAGTCTTCATAGATTATGGACGACAGAACAGCAATGCATAGGGAAAGCAGTTCAGGGACCCGAACTTGCTGTCGACTTCCTGTAGGAGATGACGAACGCGAGCGCTTTCCCGAAAAGCTTTGGCGAGAACGACGCAAGAGTGAGGCTGATTTCACTTCTTCTTTCGGTTTAAAGGTACTGTCCTGAGATTGGCTAGTAGCTTGTGAGCGACAACCGATAATAATCGGGACTGAAACGCACTCTTCCTCGAAAATATGCCAGCCTTGGCTCAAAGACATTGACAACAGATCCTTCAGCTGCAACAACAAGTCGAAGGTAGCCTCGGTGGAAAAGCTCTGCGGATCCTCCTCCTCTTCGTCTTCGTCTGCAGCGGTAACAGGCCTGGGAGGTGCCCGTCTAATCGCCTTCCCTATCTTCGCTACATCTTTGAATACATCTGTGAAGGACGCAACCCCGTGCTCCGTCGCGTCCTTCCCAATCTCCTTCACTGTATCAGATATCGCTGGCGGTTTCCTGCGATTGACGAGCTGCGTTAAAACATGAGTGAGGAGTTTTCTGAGTTCATTATTGGCCTTCGCATTTGTATTCTGTTTTTGCTGCGGCTTTAGACCTCCAAACGAACTGGCCGACTCCTCGAACGTTGTGGTGTTGTAGGATGGTGATATGAGCAAGGACGGGACATCGGGTCGTGACCGGAACGAGTCTTCTGTTTCTGAGGGTTTCGGAGAAGGGATATTTCCGAATTCTGAATAAGTATTTCTGGTGATATTTGTATCGATTCGAGAAGGGAGAATCCGTCCAACGCGACTTGCAGACGACATCCGAGGTTTATGCCAAGCCCGTCGGCGTCTGCTCTCCAAACCAGGAAGGTTCTTTTAAGCTCCGACCGGATTTTGGCGGGCCGAGGGAGAGATCACAGTCACATATTTGGAGCAGCGGCGCACATCTGACAGTCGTTCCTTGCAGACCATGAAGCGCAGAAGATCCAACGCTACGCGACAAACCACCCTTTTTGAGTTCTCTGATGCGCGGAGAGCCTCAACTACCCCGTCGCTGGCATCCCAGTCCCCCAGGAAGAAGAACCTGAACACTCTGGACTCATCGTCTGACTCAGAGGACATCCGAGAAATCAAATTGGAGAGTGCAGAGTCCAGCAGCAGCAGTAGTAGTTCAGAAGATGAAAAACAGGAGGACGATGACGAAGAAGCCAGTGATCAACCGTTGCGCACCCCTCGAAGAACGAGCGTGAACAGAACCACAGTGAAGACTGAGAGCGAGGGAGAAGACTCCGACACACTTCCTTTGAATATCGTGCAACAGCGAAGCGCACGTAAAGCCAAACGGTTGGCACAAACCCAGAGCGATGACGAAGAAGACAGCCCTCCACCAAAGCGACGCCGCCTAACCCGTCGAAGAACCATCATCGTGCACGAAAATACGGACGTGGACTCGGCGGAGGAGGAGGATGACCTGGACTCAGATTGTGCGTCGGTCCTGCCTTTCCAACGACCAGTCCTCTAACACGCCTTATAGGCATCATTGAATCACGGTTTAGAGAACGCAGACAGACTCAGTACCAGAAGAATCTCGAGAAACTGAAGAGTGCGTATACAAAGCATATGTTGGCCCCCAAGTATCGACTAGGGTTTAGAACGGAAACAGAGGAAGACCGCATCCCCATCATCTGACGAAGACGACGACGCTGAGAACAGTGAATCTGATGGAGACTCTGCCCCAACACTTTTCAAGGGCGCCAAACCCAGCAACAGGAATACAAGCGACGAGGATGATGGAGATGGCGGGGACGGGGAGAGCGACGAAGGAGAGGATTCAGAGTCGGATTGGATTGTCGAGGATGATCCAGTGGCAGCTCCCCGTCTACCAGCGATGTTCAGTATGGAGACACATCAGGACCTCGCCCACCAATTCAAGAAGGTCTTCCAATTGTTCGTCCACGTTGCTGTCCACCCTTCCAAGAAGAGGAAGAAAGAAATGGAAAGGCTCCTGGAAGGTCCGTCTCATGGATTCATTTATCAACTTAACCTCACATGCCTCATCCTGCAGATGAGTATTTTAGGGTGCCATTGAAAATGGTGCAGAGGAAACTGGATGGCCTTCGCGATTCACTCGTAGCATCATCCATGTGGCGGCCACAGTTCAAAAAGGCGCTTCAGACGTATCCCGAATTCGTTCTGACCCAACTTGACTTCACTATTCCTGGTTGCGATGCCTGTCATATGGGCAGTCGAGTGGCCACTCGAAGAGGTGCCCTCGCAGGCGAACCTTACAATCCTATTGGCTTTAGAGAGCTGGTATGCTATGTTTCTACGTCGCTTATTGCACTGGTCTCATGACGATTTTGTAGTGGAAGGAGAAGAAGAGCGCGAGGAAGAAGAAACAGAAAGAAAAGAAGAAGAGGCAAAAGAAGGGCAAAAGATCACGGTCTGATTCCGACTCAGACTCTGAATCTGAATCGGATGAGGAAGAAATCAAGAAACAGTTTGACCTTGGTCGATTTTGTGCCGTTCGTACGCAGACCTTCCACGAGTATTGTCACTGGGAGGTACGTGTCTTTCCGTCTTTCTCCACCGCATTCACTCAATCTGGTTACAGTATGCTACTTTCAAAGCCATAGAGCGAGAGATCGATGACATACGGTCCAGCCGGGAGAACCATTCTGGGGGAGGGTTCCACCGCGTTGCATACATGGGCGGGAAAGAACCTCCTGACGATCTGACAGATGCAGACGGTATCTGCGAATGGCTAGATGACCGAAATGTCATTGAATTTGAATGGTCAAGGATTAAAGGTCTTATGGACAGAGCACATAAGCTAGACGCCGACTTTAAGGCTGGAGGAGGGGCTGACCGCGACTAATCTTCTTCACGCGTTATTTGTACATGTATTTTTATTTCTGATCTCGACCGCGTTTGGCGCGGCGAGTTGCTCTTTGCTTTCGACCACTATCATGTCTTACACACCATATACAACGCCGACGGGCACTGTTCCACCACCAACGTCCACGACTTACCCGTATGGCGCTTATCAGACACCGTACCCAGGAACCTACGCATATCAGAACCCTTATGCGGCTGGCGTAACCAGCTATGCATGGCCGTACCCATACAGTTATATGCCTCATCAGCATCCGCAGGCGGCTCAATATCAGAGGGCTCCGACACAACCAGCGACCCCAGTGGCTACGACTCCTGTACCGGCTCCCGTCCCAGCTCCTGTCAGACCTGCAGTAACGACAGCCCAGGTAGCAACTCCACAACCTGCTCCAGTGGTTGCAACTCCTGCAACTCCTGCAGCTCCCCCGCAGCGTTCAACAGCAACAACAACATTTTCCACTTATACACCAGCCTATATTCCCCGGGAAAGTACTGCAATACCAACTTCTTCCTCAAGTCACCATTTAGGCGGAGGGCGAGGAAGGAGACAGTCTAATCTCAAAGGGTTGTTCACCAAGGATTGTAGGTCAAATTCCTTATCTATTCTTCATGCGCAAACCATGCAACAGTGCGAAGCTTGATGTACGGCTTTGGAGACGATCGGAACCCTTCCAACGATACCGTCAATGTCATGGAGGAGATTTTGATAGAATACATCACCGATGTGGTGAGTCGTTCTCGACATTTCTCTTTAACTCTTATAGCCAACCTTGATTGCAGTGCCAAGTCGCCGGGGCCAACTCCAGGCGGGCACGACTGTCTGTCGAAGACCTTCGCAAAGCCCTATCTCACCCCGCTGATGCGAAGAAATTGGCCCGTTTGGAAGAGCTCATTTTCATGCAAGAAGACATCAAGCGAGCCAGAGGAATGTTTGACGAAGCAGAGATCCAGAACCCGAAGCAGTACTAGACACTGGCAGGAGGTACGTCGCATGGGATGGTTCCGGCTGTGGTATAAGTTGTCCACAGCCCTCTATCATGGCAGTTTGCTTTCTCTGAAAGGCTCTGGTTGGTGTGTGGGATGGTTCACCTGGGATCAAGCTTCTCCTCATCATCGGGTTGTCTCGAGCTTGATTGCCTAGTCTCCGACTCTCCGAGTTACAACCGTGTACTTTTACTCGGACGACCGTATGTACCTCGGGGCGTATTACCATTTTGTCTATGGATTTACGTGTGATGCACTCAATCTGCTGATCCCTGGCTTGCGTGATGAATCCAAGCAGCTTCTCATTCTACTGCAGGTCGGGCACGTCTAATGTTTCGCAAGCATTGTGGGACGGATTACTACAACATGTACAGTGCATCCAGGATCACGTTTCTGTTGGCACTCGCCTGTGGGTCTCAAGGTTACGAACGAAGCTTCACAACTTGGTATCTGGATTGTCAAGTTGGTGGTTGTAACCGATGTAACATGTGTAAGGGTGGTGCGAGCAGGTTCGCTGAAGTGCCGGAAAAAGGTGTTGGTTTCTTGGATGGATAGAACAGAATTAGATGTTTATACATACTTACCCTGACGTCGTCCGTTCATCTAACAAAACGGACAATGTCAGTGGGGGTCCGGACGAGGGCGAAGAGGAAAGCGCGGCACGGCCACGTGCTTGTATGGGAGTGAGCGCCCCTTTTATGGAGATGTCGAGGCCTAACTCATTACTTGATCTGGCATTTCTTTCAGAGAGCCCGTTCCTGCTATGGCTACCCTTTCCGGACCTCTAGTCTCCTCCCGTTTGCGCAGGACATTAAAGCCCCTTTCGTACGATCCAAAACTTCCCTATTCGGGGTCAACAGTTCGCAAAGATCGCCCATTTAAAGCGCCAACCTAACCATGCGTTCAGCCCCATACTCTCCCGCTATTGCCCTCTGTCGACTATGCGTTGGGACGCTGATGTCGATACTATGCCTTCCCCAAGTTCGTCAGAGGCTTCTCTGGACGACGACGACGTCAATTGTCGTCTAAACCCGTATTGGCCCAAGTACAGGGGTCTTTTCAAGGCCCGTGGCCTGCATCTTGAAACTGTACGGGATGTCAGACCATATTATCGTCGTCTCCAGACCTCCCAGAACTACTGCATCCACAACTCAGTCCTGTCAGTACTGTCAAGTCAGGAGGGCTCGCAGCATGACCATGATCTCTTCCATGACCCAAGTGTGGTACGTCGTAAATCCCCGAGTTTCCTGCTTGTATCTGGAGAACTAATCTACCGTTGCTTCGCAGCCGGATAATCTTTTCAGAGGCCAGAGGATATGCGACGGTAGGAGATTCGTCGTCAAGGCCGTTCATTCACATAGCCGTGAATATTCAACAATTCGGTTTCTCTCTTGCTCTCCGATACGAGAGGACCGATCGAACCACACAATACGTATGGTTGACCACACTCAAGTATGCACCCCTTCACCAAAATCTAACGCGTGAGGCAACAGCTCTCTTAGACTTATTCGAATGCCACGAAGACCACATAGCATTCATTGTAATGGAACAATGGTCACCAGAACTCTTTACCGAGTCAAGTCCATGTTGTCCAGAAGGCTTCCTACTCGCCGTTAGGCAACTTCTGGAGGTAGGCTCTCTCCACCCAATCAAATTCGCCCGGCCGATTCTAACGGTCACGGTAGCATGTTGACTTCATGCACAGGCACCGTTTAGCACACCTTGACATATCTATAAGAAATCTCGTGACCGACCATCAAGGTCGTTATGCCTTTATCGACTTTGAATTGAGCCGGGTCCTTTCAGAACATGGCCCATATCTGTATGCCCCTGGTCATCAAGCCACAGAAATCCCTCCCGAATGCGAAAAGAGCGACTACTTCGATCCGTTTAAAGTCGATATCTGGGCGCTGGGAGTTTTGATACTGCGTGCGTGCAAGGCAAGTTGGGCTTCGCATTTATCATGTCTCTTATGCCATTGCTGACAGTTTTAACAGACGAGCGGGCTCCACATACCAGAACTGCTACTCCTCACACGACCAATGCTACACGACAAACCAGAACAACGACCACCGGCCAGTGCGGTCTTAGAAACATACGACAAGATGCTGATACACATGCGGCCGAAATCAAGGGTCGAGTGCTCCAATCGACATTAATGCTACATACAATGGTACAATATATATCCGAATCGACCAGATATCCTGGGGACAATGTCCGTACTATGATGCTTCCTCCGATGTTGTCTGAGTTTGCTCTAACCGTTGGCGTTTGCGAGCCAAATACCGTTCTCTCGCACTCATAACATCTTCCTCCGTATTCCGTTTGGCCACCACCCGTTGTAAAGACTCTTCTTCCTCCTCTTTCTTCTTTGCCGCCGCCTTTCGCTGCTCTTCCTCCATTTGTCTCCGAATCTCCCTGGCCCTTCGCTCCTGAATCTCCTTCTTACTCGCTGCCAAACCGACAGCTGTGTGGACAGGGGCGTCATTCTTCTCCCCGTCCGCTTTGGCTGCCATAGCCTTTCGTAGCGCGAGATTCCGAGTATTGGGGAGTGAAAGATTCAGGCCAGCAGCCAGCAGTTCTCGTTTATCAACAATTTGGTTGTCGTCATTAAGTTCCACCTCCTTCCCTTGTTCCCGAGCAAGTGCGGCAAGTTCAAGGTCAGACTTGGGCGTAAAGTCTGGTGGTTTCGTGATCGTTAGGTTTGCTTCGGGGCCTGCTTGCGGACCAATGACTCGTTTCTCTGCTGCTTTCATAGTGGCTTCGTGCTGTTGCGCAGATTCTTCAAGTAGTTTGCGGTAGAAATGTGCCATTCCCGTTCCGCCTCCCCTGCGTTTCTTCTCTTCCTCTAAGGAAGACCGTGAGTACTGCAGCGTCAAACCAGAAGCGGCATTTCTCACCTTCTCTCTTCTTTTCCTCCTCTTCAGCCTTCCTGATCTCTGCGAGCTGCTCTTTATACGCCTGGGTGACGAACGCCTCCTTGTCCTTGAACTCGTCGCCCTCCAACTCTCTCTCCCTCTGCATCATCTTTTCCTCTGCTCTCAAATGGTCCAGCTTTCTCGTAGCAGCCGAAGACAGTAGATTGTGGATGTATTTGGGCTACTTGAGGGTGTCAGACGTCAGCATCCATCCAACACGGTGAGGGACCCTAGACTTTACCTTGCGCTCCATAGCTTCAATTGCTTTGGCAGCCTTTTGCTTCTCTTTGACTTCCTGCATACGGTCCCAGACCTCATCATAGTCGTATACCGAAGGGTCCACAGCCTTCTCTTGCTCTATTCTCTTCTGCATTGCTTTGGACGCCTCGACATTGTATGGCACAGAAACGGGTACTGCGGGCTCTTCGGTCTCTGCGTCATCTCCTGAGAATAAGGCCGGTTTTGGTGGAGGAGGTTTGGCTGGTGCCGTATCCTTCTTTGCCTTCAGTGAAAAGGAGAGCTTCATGATGCCGGCAATGTGGTGGTGGCTAGAGGCAAGCCCCAACTCCCTGGCAGTGAGGATCAAATCCATCAACAAAGCCATACAATTCCGAACGACAGACTGAGTTCAAATTCAAAGCGCCCATTTTCGAGGCGAACGAGAGAAAGAAAATAAGTTGCATCTGTTTACTAGAATATTCAATTGTCCGTATTAATATACCAAACGAAGGGCAGAGTGCATATAGCACAACAAGTATCGAGCTGAGCATTATCTATATCAGTTCCTATGTGTGGTCTATATATATATGGGAGAGGTAAGTAGTCCGTCATGAATTGAATCGTTCATCCAAGAAGTGACGTGAAATAGTCCGCATGCAATTGTTTTGAGATGATGCCACAACAGAGGCGAGATTATGGGCGTGCTAAGGAAGGTACCATTAGCGCGACTTGAAGATATAACAGCGTAAGAACTTACAGAGCTGTTCTTTGCGATAGAACCAGAAATAACCCAAGACAATGATGATTTGGCATACCAGTGCCACCCAGAAGAGCGGGAAGGCAATAGGACTTTCTGACCATCCTTCCGAAGGCGTCCACTTCGAAGCATCAGGGAAGACGGTACCAGGCCCCAACCTATTCGGTGCAGTTGCGCGAGCTAGGATCACGCAAAGTGAACCAATCATCTGAGCGAATGCTAACGTAGCGCAAACGTGAAGTCGGGACAGGGTCTGGAGGATATCTCAGTTCCCGTGGAGTGTAGACGAGGATAGTGAGAGATACTTACCTGAAGAAGGATCATACCCAGGCCAACGCCCTGGATGGCATCAAGTACACCGAGCCAAAGCCAAAGAGAGATACTAAGGTACGGGCCAGCCGAACCACCCCAAGGCACATACAGGCCCAACGAAGATGTACCCCACAACATCTGACACCATCTCGGTGCTCCAAGTCCGACAGCGAATATCGGCAACAACCAAGTGTGGGTCTTCGAGAAATGCGTGAGGACGAGCATCATCGCGGCCCAGGCGAAAACGAAGAAAACGATGACGAGAATGAAGGTCTGCCACTTGGGAATAGGTACGTTCCAAAGGAAAGTCCAGTTGCGACCATAGGGCTAGGAAGCGTTATGGTTAACCAAAGGTACCCGACAAGATGACGATAGGACGTACAGTGCTGAGCCAGTAATCCCGCAATACAACAGAGATCAAGAACCACACAACGAGTTTACGACGGAACATGGTCTTTAGGAATCCAGGAACCTTGGGAGGAGCTTGTCGGTAGTAATCTATGGGCGATATTAGATTTAGATTTAATCGACCGCACATCTGAACAGAATGTCCTCACCGGGCAAGCCGTAGAGCATGAGATACGCGAAGAGGAAGCTCATGATGGCAAGGGGCCACACAGCTAAGATGATGTACCAGGGTGGGATGTAGCCGTCCTCCCGCCCGTTCAAAGAGTAACCCCAGTACCACAAAGCGGCGACCCAGATTTGCTGCGAACCTTGCACGATGCAAGCTCGGAGGGTCCAGACCTCAGTTGCCGCACCCTTTCGGAAGGTTGATCAGTATACTTTGCTCTCGAAACGGCACGAGACACTTACTGCTTCTTCACCAAAGTTGAGGCCGAAGAACAAGAATCCAGCAGCCGAAGCGACAGCGTAAGACCACGTTGCAGCGTTGGACAAGGCATAATGAGCTGGGGCAAGGGCGGGGTGGATAGTAGGCAAGCCAATCATGAAGAACGCCAAACCGAAGAAGATCCAGGGAGCAGAGAGGACGTAGACAGACGGCTTTAGTCTGAAGAGAGGATACCACATGGCTGACGCCGCGAAGAATACCGAAGCGATGATGTAGAGTTGAACATCGCTCGACCAACTTCGACCGGACAAGAGGGTGATTTGGAAACTGGTTGCACTCAACATTTGCCCGAGGGCGATGATGATCGTGTAGAGCGGCCAACCAAGAATCTCCCGGGCTAGCGCAATCTGAAGTCTGGTCATCGGTGGTCCGTCTGGCTGCGAGGGGTCGATGAAGCCACCATCATAGTCTGGCTGGAACATCGCCGTGTTGGGAGCTGCAAGGAGTAAGTACCGGGTGCAGCATTTAGTCGACACAGAGACTTACACTCTGGGCGAGAGTACAACGATGGTGTAGGAGTGCCCCATACAGATTCCCGGTCTCGGTGAGATGACCTTAGACTTGCAGCGCTGGACGACAGCTTCTCTTTTTTGACCTTGCCAAAGAATGCTTCCTCGCTCTTCATCAAGAACTTCTCGATCGACAACTCTGTCTCCGAGTTCTTGGAATCGAGATGCTGAAGCCTTTGAACGAATTCAGCCGCAACACCACCATCGGCGTCGGTGAACTGTGAAAAGGTGAGTAAACGGAAAAGAAATCGGTGCACACAAAACCTACCGAGGCAATGGCTTTGTTCAAAGGCGAGTTTGACTTTTCTTCAACGATGGACGAGATCGATTCGACGGATGAAACGCGGGAATGAGAACCGAAAGGCCTGTTGGGCATGAGTCCACCGTCCAAGAAGGGATCGGGAGCATGACGCTGATCACGGCCAATTGTACGATTCGCCCGTTCGAGGAAGTTGCCAAAGTCTCCCGCATTGCTGTTGGGTGTGCCGGCATAACTTGATCCTCGACCATGACTTGCGAAGTAGTCATCACCCTCTGCGTTGTACCCATTCCTTTGACTGAGCGTCTCTTGACTCCAGGCCGCAGGTGATCCAGGTGTCATAGGAGTAGACGCTCCATCGTTGAAGCTACGCATGCTACGACTGTCCCACTCAGGTTGCGTAGGCTGAGCTTGCTCCACTGGGTCCCAGTCTCCGGTGTGAGCTACAGGCCGAAGGCCAGAGCCATCGCAATCAGATTCCCGCCACGCGTTCGCTCCAGCAAGGCCGCGACTGGTGTTGATACTGCGTTTGTGGAAATCTTCCATCCGTTGACGCCATTCAACGACAGGGAATCGTTGAACTGCAGACCGGGCACGAAGAACCGCTCGCTCTTCTTCCGTCGACTTGAGCGCCAACTTGATTGTCTTGGTCAATTGTGACAACATGTGATTCGTCGCGCTCGATTCGACAGGGAACCACTGGTATCCAAGTCAGCCCATGATTCGATTTGACTATGACATAAAACACCTACCCAGCCAGGCATCAAACCCAAACCTCCGAGGCGACTACCAACACCAAGGGCACCCTTGCGACCAAATTCGACAGCAACTAGACCGAAAGGCTCATCTCGAGAAGGGATCAGAGCAAAGTCGGCACCACTGAACAGGTATGGGGGAAGAGCTGTAAACTCGGGCTTCGAGAACACTCGGTCAGGATACATCTCCATGAGTCGAGCCAACTTCTCCGCAGCGAACCGTCCGTAGAGGTCAATGACAGGACCGACCGCGATGAGTTGGATACTGGGACGCTTGGCCAGGCTAAAGAAGAAATCAGACAGGCGTACAACGAAAACAAGGGTAGAAGACATACAGAGAGGGCATAACATCAGCGATGAGATCGACACCCTTTTGCTTTGACCAACGTCCGACGAACACGAACAAATCGGAATTAGGGTCTTGCTTGATCCCAGCCCATTCTTGTGCTTGACGTTTGTGTTCAGGTCGAAGAGCCTCTGCCTCTTGATCAATTTGAACTTCCTTTGCCTTGACGGGTTTCTCGTCCAGAGCGGCGATGTCGCTAGGATCGGGATTGGGCAGCGAATCGACGTGCTTGAGTGTCCAAAGTGCAGGATACCGGGCCCAAGACCGTTTGCCATATTTGTCGGACACACCAGCAACACCAACAGACTTTTGGTGGACGCTAATAAAGGAGGCAGCTGCGTGAAGCAAGTTGAACGTATTACCAAACTGAACGTATTTGGTACAGTGTTCTTTGCTGATGTTGAATGCCGAGCAGACTTCCTTCATTTCTTCTTTGGTGCGAAGGGGCCAGAGACCTTGGAATTCGGCGTTGTGAAGGGAGAGACAGACCGGGATGACCTTGGGGAGGAGGTAGATGGGAGCTAGAGCGCCATGGTAGTCGTTGATGTGGTAGATGTCGATGGTAGGGAAGCGTCGAATCGTGGCAGCGATAGCCTGGTTCCAGGTGGAGTAGAAGATGGCAGAGCTCAGGTCGTCCATGCGAGCGGGATAAGGGTCCGATTTAGTCTGTGCTCGGAAAACAGGACTGTCCAGGATGACATAGGTGATGTTGTCTAACTGATGGGTCTCGACTTCGATGAGGTACGGCTCGCCGAAAATGATGACCTCGATAGGATCGGCGGGTTCGCCTGCGGGGTAATCGATGTCTTTGACCTTGGGGCAAACCCAGATGAGATCAACATCCGTCATCGCCTTACCCATCAGGGACGACATGACACCCAAGCCACCAATCTTGACCTTGACCTTCCAGTCAATGATTTCGTATTCCAGAGTGGCAATCAAAACCTTGCGTCGCTTGTTCTTGTCTTCGGGCCAACCAATGATTTCTTTGTTCATCTTAGGCCTACCGAACACCTTCTCCTTCATCGACTTGTTATCCTTTCCCTCCGAACCGGACTTGCCCAAAGCACCGAGGATAGGGAAGTAGTTGGTGTTGTTCTTGGCCTTGACACCGTAGCGGTTGTGCTTGATCCCGTAGAAGGTCCACATGAAGACCATAACGGCCAATGTGCCAGTGATGAGGGGGATGGAAAGGAGGAGAGCGTACATGATCGCGCCAACGATAGCATGGCCGTGAGGTTTCAACGACCAAGTCATGCCGGAGTCGTCAACGATGAGCGACCAAGACAAGTGGGGGTACGGGGGAGCGGAAAGGTTGACGTAGTTGGGAGCAACGGTGTTGGGCGGCAATCGGTCGAGAACCCCGTCACCGTCGGCATCGCCGTAGAAGTAATCATTGAAGTCGAAAACGTTGAGCTGCATGTAGGTCGGCCATGAGGACATGACCTTGAGTTCCCACTTGCCCTCATCATTCAGCTCCATGATATGGTCGATACCCTGATCGTATCCCCAGGTGTTGAATGGTCCTCGAACCATGAATTGGGGGACACGACGTTGACCGCCTTTCCATCCATGGTCGGCGTGGACAACCGCTGCGGTGGACATGGTTGCGCTACTCCAGTCTGCGTTGAAGCAAGTCAGGGAAACCACTCCAAACAGGCCAAGGAGAGGGGCTTACATTGAACGATGATATGAGCACCATCCCAGACGTTCTTGTCGTCGTAGAAGACGTCGCGATCAATCGTAGTGGTATCCTCCCAATCCGCCCAATCCGACCAGCTCAGACCAAAGTCTCCGCTATATCTGAACCTCTCCGCGCCCAGGGCCTTATGCGTAAAGACGTATTGTCCATCAGTGAGAGTGAAAGCATCATTGTCATAGTCATTCAAGGGGAAAACCATGACATTGGACGCATCGCCTTTGCGGATCATCACACGATCAATGGCCTGTTATTAGAAGTGACATCAAATCTCGCTCGTGAATAAATGTTAAGATATACTTACATTTGTCGTGAATTCGGGTTGACCCGCTGCTGCAGGATGGTCGATGGTGATCACAATCACGCCGTCGGGGACGTTGGACAAGGTGGTAGACCATGACCAGACAGATACGTCACCACCAGGAAGTTGGTTAGGATCTGGATTGGTGACTGGAGCGCACTGGGGTGTCGACCGTGTCACTGTACCCCCTCGGCCTGAAGATTGGACCTCGATCGTCACACTATTCGTAACGCTTTCGCACTCCATGATAGTGTTGAACTCTAGACTAATGGGTATGCTGGTGGCGTTCCCATCGGAAACTAGAATCCTCGAATCGTGCCCTGGGGTAAACTTGGTGAGGGCAGGCGTCGGTGGTCTCCACTCAGAGATAGGAACGAGGGCCTTGAAGCTATAGGCTTCCATCTCGATGGAGGGGATGCAGCCGAGGAAGGTTCTTCCGTCGTCGTAGAGAGTATGGGTGGAGGCTTGAAGCGTGTAGTTCTCATAGGGATAGAAGAGATTTCGGACGGTGGTGACGCCGGCGATGGGGAGACCAATGACGATCGGTGGAGGGCTTCTGTTCTTGCAATTGAAGGTGTACGTTTGGGTCGTGTTCTCGTTCGTGTACAGAAGCGCGACGGGTGTCTGCGACTCTCCTCCAAGCGTCTGGCCGGGCATGTCGCTGCGAAGCATAGACCACAGACCCATTTCGGTGCCAGTGTTGTTCGAACCAGGGCGTTGGATCCAATACGTCCAGTTCCCGACCTGGGTCAATACAAAACCATCTTGAAGGGCCCCGTACTGCTCTCGCAGTTGGAAGAAACGCGAAAACATGCGACGAGAGTTCATCGTCGGGTCGAAGTGATCGAGTGCGTTCCAGTCGTCGAGACATCCCGTCAGAGCACGCTCTAGAGGCATGTTGAAGTACTGCTCGGAACCCAAAGTATAACAACCATGGCGTTTCCAGGCCTGCGTGCTGGTCATTGCTTGACGGCTATTCAGGTGTTAGCGGGAGTGGTTAATTGATGGCGGTTGACCTACCCGTAGAGATAGTTGGATGCACCGTTATCGAACAGATACAAGTTCTGCTCTTCGCCGTAGTACAAAAGGGGGATGCCAGGCATGACCAGGGATGCCAGGAACGTACCCAATGAGCTTCGTAGCGTTCCATGTTCCAAGCTGGGGAAGCGGAAAACATCGAAGTTACTGGTTCCATACATGTGGCGAGGATCGAACACTCCGGTCTCAGCGTTGAGCATGTCGTTGCTGGTGAAGATAGTGTTCCAAGCATCGGCCAAGTTGACCGGAGTGTCGAAAGCAACCTGGAGGTTTCCATCCATTCCGAGAATCCGGGCAAAATTGCGATAAATGGAATAATGAAACGCGACTGCATCGAGCGCACTGTTTGGGTATTCACGCAAAAAGTAGCTGTCGTCGTGGGTCAGATTGAAAGCGACTAGCGGACTTCCAGGGCGCTGTGTAGGTGTGCGACCTCGACCGCTATATGGAGAGGGAAGTCAGACTACATATCCAACGAGGTAGAACCATGCTTACATATAGAGGGAACCGAAGGTGTCACCACCAGTGACCTCGCCGGCGATGAAGAAGTTGTTCTTGCCCAACTCCTTGGCACATGCACGGGTGTGGACAGCCCAGGCGGTCATTCCTTCCACAGTAACTTGAGTCGCTTTGTCAATTCGAATCGCGTCAATGTCCAGCGCCTTGATGAGCATGCAGGCAAAGACTTGAATGCGTTCCATTACGTCTGGACGCCATTCACGAAGACGGTCTTGGACTGAAGCGAACTTGGATAGTTGACGCTGCCAATCCGGGTGGACACCGAACGCCTCCATGTCTCCGTACTGATCGAAATCGGAATCCATACAGCCATTCGTCTTGATCTCTACCTGTTCGCCATCTTCTTTCCACATAACAGGCATCTTGCAGTTGGGATCCCGCTCGTTATTGATCTGTATGGCAATGTCACATCCGGTCTGTTTAAAACATGATGCGGAGGCTTACATGGAAATCAGCATACTCGTCGAATCCCCAAGGAGCATAGTTGGGACGTTTGTAGATGGCGTTATACTCGTTCAGATTGAACGGTGTGCTGACGTTGAGATGTCTGTTTAGGGGTCAGCATGAGATCGTAGCAAATGAGAGGGCGAAGAGCACGGACCCCTCGAAGCCAATCAGGTCCGACATGGTGCCAACGGTCAAATCTGCCATGAAGTACATCCCGTGGGCATGTACAGCGTCAAGGAAGTGGCGCCAGTCGTCGATGTTGCCCCAATGAGGATCCAATACGCTAAAGTCCAAGGGGGAGTAACCTAGACGATGGTCAGATGGTGCGATAAGTGTCGTTAAGGGAGAACTCACTGTCGGCTTGCCATAGCATATTGAGGAAGGGTGTACCGGACATGTAGATGACCCTAACACCCATGCCGTAGAGGTAGTCCAGCTTGGCCTCTAGTCCTTTCAGGTCACCACCAAAGCGCAGTTGTGTTTCTCGCCAGTCCGTCTCGTAAGGTGATTTGAAGTAGTCGTTGTTGCTTGGGTCGCCATCCGCGAATTTATCCATGAGGATTGTATAAGTGGGTAGGGCGCGCCAGTTTTGAGGGGAAGGAGTGTAGTTCCTCCTTGGCTCGGAGTCGTACTCGAGAACGGACTGGGCATTGCGATTGACATTGAGGTTGTATCCGACGAGATCTTCACGCCATGGTGCTGATAAGACTGAGGAGGCTAGCAGGAGAAGGGCATTGAGCGAGGACACTAGCTTCATGAACGCAGCGGACAGTGTCGACGGGGGTTGTTCGTTCTGTGTAGACGACGAGGAAGACGGTACACGACGACGACGACGACGAAGAGAAGATTAGAGGGAATAAGGTAGCAACAGCGTGGCAGGGTCGTGTAGGAAAGGAGTGACTGGGTAAAGATATACTTAAACCTTATAGCGGCCAACGCAGGCCATAGCATTCGGTCTGCCATTTTCATTGTTGACATCTATTTGCACCCCCAACTTAATCTTGAATGTTTCCTGCAATTCTTATCCCGTTTCTCTCTTTCTCCCCAAGCATTCTTACTCTTTTCAGTCTTAATTCTTGTTCGCGATACTGCCTGCCTTGCACTCCGTTTATCTCCCCCAATTACACCCTTTTCAGACCTGCATCTCTGCCAGAGTGGACAAAGTTTTTTTCGATGCCGTACGGCGTCTCACATGGGTCCGCAGGTATTACATACCACCGTTTCCATGAGGCTAGGGCGCCTGTGCGACCGGTCAGGGACGGTGGGTGAGAGGCTCAGTCTGGTCCTCAGCGAGAACCCAGATGCACGTTCCGAGTCTATAAGTAGCACTAGACTGTGAAGCCTCGTATTACCGGTCTATCTCTCCGCAGGTGGTTCAGAATGGGTTACCTTGGGCTTCCGCACAGAATACAGGATCGGAGGTCTGGGTTCAGGACATTCCAGCGCGTAACTCGCAATCACTAGAGAGATGAGTATCAATCAGACGTTCTTTGATGCCCAGCCACATCCATCCACAACCGGCTTACAGAGTGCGATCGTGGGAATCTGCGGTTTAGGGCCGGCGAAAAACAATACCTTTGCGCGCCGTCACCAACAGCGTACTCGCCCTCTGCTCGTCGTCGATCCCGTCGTCCTCGTCCCCGTTCCCAAGTCACATGTCAGCCTGAACAGCCTGGAGAACATTTACATTACTTGCTAACGACCTGGTGCTCGCCCAATGTCCGCTCTGGCAGCACCCTCCTCTTTCATGAACTCAGATTCGTTGTCGTCCCAATCGCCGCCAAAGCCATCGTCGCCGATAGTGGTATCACCTCCCTACTCGACAAACCGACAGCCTACACGACCATTTAAGAATATGGGCAGTGTCGACCTCCGTGGCCAACTGCCTTTCCCAACTGGACCGACCATCTCACTTGATCCACCACCGGGCACAACCTTCGCGGAATCCCTAAAAGCATGGACGGACAACCATGTTGCCCGCTGGTTATCCGATATGAAATGCGGAATGCATGCAGAAGTATTTCGTATCAACGACATTCGCGGCGATGTTCTCCTCGAATTGGATCAAGATACACTCAAGGAAATGAATATCGTGAGCATTGGCGATCGCATTCGCATTTTGAACGCCGTCAAGCTCCTTCGCCAACGTGCAGCAGCGAGAACACCCTCTCCTATCCACGTTACCCGCCCCACGGCCTCCCATACCCGCACTGGCTCAGAGAACCTCAGCCTGGAACAAGGTGTCGCCTCTGGTCGCGGTCACTCGCGGAAAGAATCGACTCGACCACCTCCTATTACCATCCACCCCAATGCGAACAAGGGGGATCTACCTGATCTTATTCGAGAGCCTCCACCAGACTCGGCATCTGGGCGGTCGATGATGGCTCCACCACCTGTGCGACCTCTGCCAGTCCCTCAGAATGCAACCCCAACAGCATCTCAGGTCTCCACTCCAGGTGGGAGTCATCGTCCCAATCTCCCACCACTTCCTCCTCCCCCACGCGGCCAACCACCCCCACCCCCGACCACAAACCGCACTCCCAATCGCTGGAACTCCTCCGCTTCCGAAGCACCATCCCAACCTTTGCCTCCTACCCCTCAGAACCAGGGATTACTCACGCCCTCAAACGGATCTACATGGGATTCACGCTCCAAACCCTCCAGATCAACGTCTCCGTTGCCGCCGCCTCGGGGTGTGCGAGGACCTGTTGCCAAAGCCTCTGGAGCAGGAGTTGCATCCCCGAACAACAGCCCAGCCAGGAGACTGGGCGGACACCCTTACGCAATGCCTAGTGTACAGGCTACACTGCATCCACCGACAGGTCTACAGAACCCCAACCTTTCACCTATAGATGAACATTTCGCGGCAGCAGGCCAGAACAGTTCATCAACCAGCACACCATCACCGCCGTCTCAACCCTACAGATCCTACACACCCGCAAATGCCTACAACACTCCAAGCCTAGATGACATCCGGAAGAAGATTGTCAAGTTCGTTATTCCCGAGGAA
The DNA here is from genome assembly GCF_000182895.1 of Coprinopsis cinerea okayama7#130. NCBI lineage: Eukaryota > Fungi > Basidiomycota > Agaricomycetes > Agaricales > Psathyrellaceae > Coprinopsis > Coprinopsis cinerea. The sequence continues at coordinate 1,323,493 of NW_003307543.1, read as the reverse complement.
GGAACATCATACATGATTGATGTCACCAACTGCTCCAGCGGTCAAGAGGTCATCGAGAAAGTACTGAAGAAGATTGGAAAGGGAGGCTTTAGGGGGATTGATAACGACGGCCATGGTGACCGGGATGATGGTAGTCTGAACGTCGATGGCTGGGCCGTATACCTTGCATCCGGGGAAGAGTCACCTTGTAAGTCGGTCTAGATGCTATATGCCAATCTCAACTAACTCTTTCCCAGCGGAACCGCTGACCGAAACCCAACTTCTAAATATCTGCAACGCTCCAGACCACCCTGCACGAGAACGGGGACTTGCTGTGCGCAGGCTACGCCGACAAGAGGACAGAAGCGGAAGCCCGCTTGCAAGGAATCTCCAACCACCGACACAACCAACCAGCAAAGCAACTAAGCGCGCTAGCTCTATCAGTATTCTCAGTGGCCTCGGAGTTCGCAATCCAGACAAAGTCCTCGGCGACCCACCCTCACCCAGCAACGAAGCTCCAAGTCCTCCCCCTCCTCCCCTCTGGCAAAGCGGTGCCGGCAATGCCAAGCGACCGTCAAAGCTGCGCAACTTCTTTGGTCAACGACCCCCCAGCGAGCTCATCACCGACCATCTTCCCGAATTCTTTCCTATGGCGGAAAAGAAAGTGCTGCGTACAGCTCGACACAGTATTCTATTGCGTTCTGGAACTCTGAAACGGCAGAGTGCCTTGTCAGGCGGTTCGATTCAACTTCCACCACCGCCACCGTTACCCTCAAGGTTTAGCACCAGCACACAAGGCTCGGGTTGCAGACGCTCGATGTCCCCAGGCAGGGCGTCTATTACCTCACTGCCACCCCCTCCGCTTCCAGAAAAAGATGAAGGGGAACCAATACCTCGAATGTCACTCTCCACCGACGATGGACATTCTATCGACCTTCATTCCGACGACGACGACGACGACATTCCTCTTTCCGCTTCCGTAGCCCCTCGGCTTCTGCCTCCCATCGAAACTGGTTCGTTCTCTCAATCCATGGAGGAAATCACAGGAAGTAGGCCCGCTTCGAGAGCCACGTCCATAGGCTCCAAGCGACTTAGCTTCATGTCTGAACTCCGAAGCAAACGAGATCGATCTGACACTGCAAGTATGATGACCGTGGATGAGATCACAGCGGAGGTGGAGAGTAGGAGGGTGAGCAAGATGCCAGATATGTCAAACGCGAATGATCTGGAGGGGTGGACGAAGGTAGAGAATGCGGCTAGCTTTGATACCGCTCCTACGGTCCCTGCTGATGAGGTCGAGGTTGATGATGATGAGGCTACCTTGGCCACAGAAGACGATGAGGATGAGGACGAGGATGATTCCGACGATGACTTTGGTATTGCAATCCCAACACGGACGAGTAAGCATTATTACTGCCAAGTGCCAATCTTCGCTCGGTACTAACTGCTTTTCTAGACAACAAATGGATCAAGGGTGCATTGATTGGCGCTGGGTCATTTGGAAAAGTCTATTTGGGGATGGATGCGTCCAATGGTCTCCTCATGGCTGTCAAGCAAGTCGAACTTCCCCAGGGCGACGGTCCTAGCCAGGAACGCAAGAAGAGCATGCTAAGCGCCCTCGAAAGAGAGATTGAACTCTTGAAGGTCCTTCAACACGAAAACATTGTCCAATATCTCTGTAAGTCGCTTCAATTCGGGAATGCCATCCATGCTAACGCAGTTTGTAGACTCTTCTAGTGACGATGAGTACCTCAATATTTTCCTGGAATACGTCCCCGGTGGATCGGTCGCCACTCTCCTCTCGAATTACGGCGCTTTCGAAGAACCTTTGGTTCGGAACTTTGTTCGGCAAATCCTTCAGGGTCTCAGCTACCTTCACGAACGTGATATCATTCATCGAGACATCAAGGGTGCTAACATTCTGGTTGATAACAAAGGAGGAGTCAAGATTTCCGACTTTGGTATCTCCAAGAAGGTCGACGATAGTGAGTTACCCTGGTTGTGATGGTCTGTAACGTGGTAAACTGATGATCTCTACGTAGATCTACTGGGTGGAAATCGGCTACACAGACCGTCATTGCAAGGATCGGTCTTCTGGATGGCGCCTGAAGTCGTCAAGCAAACCGGGCACACGAAGAAGGCTGACATTTGGAGTGTCGGATGCCTTGTTGTCGAGATGTTGACCGGTGAACATCCTTGGGCGCAACTGACTCAGATGCAAGCCATATTCAAGGTAACTATGGATTAAGCAGCTGTCGGGATTAGATGCTTACCGTTGCTATTCTTAGATCGGCTCTTCCGCAAGACCGACTATTCCTTCTGATATCTCTGCTGAGGCACAAGATTTCCTTCAGAAGACATTTGAAATCAACCACGAGCTTCGACCTCATGCTGCCGAACTTCTTCAGCACCCCTGGCTGTCCAAGAAGGGTAAAAAAGCAGCAGCGGCAGCAGCTGCCGCCGCCGCCGCCGCCAGCGCCAGCGCAGCCTCCTCCACTAATGATTCGCCTTCATCGTGACGAGCACTCCTATACCCCCTTTCGTTCTGGGTTCTTATCTTGTTCCATGTAAGTTATTATCTTTGGTTGTTTTTGTTACACGGGATTCCGCACATGTCTGTATTCTATCCACCGCACACGTCCTCATCGCTGTTTTCGAGATGCTATGTATTTCAAACCCCATCTGTCTCAATCCATACTATTAGTCTAGTGCTGTTGTCCCGTAGGTTCCAATAGTAGCCATTACTAGGGCTTTTCCGCGGTCGAAGCTGAAGCCGCTGCCACGTCCTCGCCAGACCTCTTTCGCTTGAGACCAGTCGCTTTTCTCGCAGGGCCCCAGTGCGATGTGGGGTTTTCTTGGTAACGAACGAGTTTGACCTTGCTTGAAGGAGTGACAGAATCAGGGTGTTTTGTGAAATCGGCAATGAAACTTGGGAGAGATAGCAATCGTGAGTTCCGGTCGTTCTGAGGGGGAACGATGGGCGATTTACCTGGGTTCCTTTGCGATAAGCGCTCGTGCCGGTGAGTTCTCCGACACTTTATCCAACCTCACGGGGTTTGTCTTGATCCAGCCCCTGAAAACGTCATAGACATCCTTCCTTGTTGCATTCGTTTTAAGAGAGCCTGGCGCGGCGTGCGAGCGAGAGATCTTGAATCCAGCGTTCAGAAGAGCAGAGCTATGAATTCGTCAGCATGCATTTCGTTCAGTTGAGAAGGATGCACTTACGCAGAGTTATCCAACGACGGAGTTTGGCAATGGAAGAAGCTTGAAACAGTTGCTGGCGTGAAATAGAACAAGGACTCGAGTTCCTGTCTACTGATCAGCTTCCGGGTCGTTGGATGAATGATTATCTCGGTTCTACCTCTTTTGCCACGGTTAACATGCCCTTCATCCGCGGTGCAGTACCATAGTGATCGGTGTGACTTTCAAGGTGTTCAAGAACTTTGCCGACGAATTCGCTATCGTGCAGAGGTCCGTTCCACATCGGCCCAGCTACCTGCAGATAATCTGAGTGAGAAAGGTAACATGTGACGGACGAAGAAGGCTTGCATGTAATCCTCCACTGCACTCTTCACACTTTTCTGGTACGGTATTTTGCTGGGTCTTGAATAGGTAGTTCACATGGCCTGACTTCTCATGCGGTTTCTCGAGTATTCGTCCGAGAGGTTGTTCATAGAAGTTTTGACAAGAACTGCAAAGATAGATGGTGGAGTTCTTACTAGAGGCGACCTTGAACGTCATCCGAAGGGCAAGGCGAAAGAAGGCGACGTACGTTAGTAATTTCTTGACTTCCATAGGGCTGGTGTCTACCCTAACGAAAACCCGAACATAGAAGTCAATTGAGAGGGACAGGAGAGGGGTGATGTATCGTCCATAGCGTGCTGCAGATGTTGCGATGCTGTGAAGGACTAGACGAAGGGCCTGATCTTATGTGAGCAAGCGGTACTTGGAAGATGGCAATGGCTTACTTACGGCTTCATGGCAGTACTCCGCCTTCAAGGACACTCCTCCGTAGTTTGAGAAGCTGAAAAGGTGAGAAAGGGTGAGAATATGGACACGCCAATCGTGATCATCCTACCATTTTTCAGGGTAGTTATTGGTTGCCAGTACGGCCAAATCGGTACAGGTGACGCAAAGCAAACCTATAGGAAGGTTGTGAGAAGAGAGCGTCCTCGCAGATTACACGTACACACCTCCATCCTTAACTGCCTGTACTGCGCCGTCGATGAAGGGTGCTGCGGTGCCATATGGATCGAGGTCGATAGCGTCCACTCGTGCCTTTTCCTCTCGGTGCTGGTACATCAAGGAGCATGCATCACCCTCGTTAATTTTGACCTTCCCGGGGATGACTTTTTTCGTTCCGTCAGGAAGCTCTTCGACGACATCGGCCAGTCCATTGTATTTGACGTTGCGGTGCATTGCTTCGACTGCAGCAGGAGACAGGTCGTTTGCGATCACCTGTCTATACGGCACCAGTTTGAGCCCACTTAGACCCCCAAAGCAACAAGCGCTTACTTCAAAAGCGGGATTTCCTTAGCATATCTGATGGAACGTAGACCAGTGGCTGAGAGTGCTTCCAAGAGGGTGAATCTATACGGTGAATACTGGATTCTAAGTCAAACTCGTGCTGCGCCATGAAGGAGAATAGGTCGTTACATACCGTCGGTGGAGGTGGTTGATGCTTCCCTTCTTCCGGCTGTTCTGGTTCGACGACCACTTCCTCGCCATCTGCAACTGCATACGTCGGTCTACATTTCAGTAGAAGGTATGTAGGTCGGAAACATACCCTTGACCCGCTTGGCGCGATGAATCTCCGCCTTCTTCAACTTTTTCTCCTGGTTTCTTTTGAATTGCTCTTCCTTCTTCTGGTTCAACAACTCGCTCCAGACCCGGATAGTGGCTACGCTGAGGTCGCGGTTGAATTCTTGAACAGGGTTCAAGAACGCTGCATTGGCTTCCAGCAACAGATGTGATGTGTTTTCGGTGTGGAGGACGAATCCTTCTGGGACTTCGGTGTTGCTCGCTGTCGATGCCATCGTCCGTGTAGAACCAGGAAACGGTATGCGAGGCAGTCGTGGCGGCCTGAGCCCGTTGATTCGCGCTATAAAGACGCGCACCAATGCCAGTGTAGAAACAAAAAGAGTTCAACGACCAAGTACTTCTTGCGATGATGGTCGACTCGCAAAAGATTCTTCCATGACCCGTCATCAACTCGACAATTCCACTTCCCGTCATCGGAACAGTTTGATCGTGGTACAACCCAGTGATTCTAAGTCCCCAAGTATGATAATGTAAGACGACAGGCCTGACGCTCACTGCCGCTACACCAAAAGGCAACATGACTCAAGAGCTTAGCTCTTGAGCCACCGTCAGGTATATGTGCACGTTATGGGAACCGTGGTAAGCCACCGGTCTTACACCCTTCCACCCCCCGAAAATCTCCCCCTCCCGACCTCGTCCCAATCCGTCAATCCCGGGAGTCGTTCAAGTGGGGAGCCGTGAGGCAAAGGACCACATACGGTCGCCTGAAAGGTCGAACCTTTCTGGCCGGTACGTTACCGGTGGACAACAATCCCAACCCTCAGCCACTTTCGTCGGGAACCTTTCAAATGTCCCGTTGGCTTGGGGGATTGAACTCCCGACCAAAGCTCTTGAGTCAATGTAGTGGGAATCTGTTCTCCTACGGAAACAGGAGAACAGAAAACACTCACAGAGTTCGTAAATGCGTATGAATCGAGTCTATAGAGCGTTCGTCGTGTACACGTACAGCGAGGTGAAAGCAAGGTGTAGAAGTGTAGTCGAAGGCCTGAGGATATGTGTAGTCCGCACGTGATCGTGTAAGGCCCGTCCTTACACCCTTCCCCCCTCTGAAAAAAAAAAAAGAAAAGCAAGGACGGAGAGAAAAAAAAAAGGCTATAGTAAAAGAGGGACCCATTAGACGAGGTGCATCAAAAACCCCAGTGGGGAAAAGCCAACCGTTAGTCCCAGTAACTCGAAAGGAAAAGTACCGTAAAAAGAAGTTACGATGGTGTATCCGCGTTTCCGGTGTGCTCCAATTCCTTCAAGAATCTATCCAGCGCTTCACAGTCCTCCACTTCCTTCCCTGGCAGCCAAACGTCGCACTCCGCTCCGTGTCCAACCCATCTGACCAGATACCTCCAACCCTTACCCGCGCGTTTCCTATCGAGGATTCGTTCGATTTCCCATTCTTCTTGCCCATCTTCGGTGACGACTGGTTTGGGAATGATGTGTTGGCGATGAGGCCATTTGTCGTTGTCATTGGGAACGCATTTCTTCAACAAAGATGCATGGAAGACGGGGTGGGTGTTGGAATGTTCGGGAAGGAGTAGGGTGTATGACGAAGTATTCTTGTCGACGTCGAGAATGGTATAAGGGCCGTCGAACCTAGGCATGAATTTCGCGACACGCTTGCCGTCTTGGGAGAGGTATTCACGGCGACGATGTCTGGTCGTCAACCAAACGCGATCTCCGGGCTGGAAGGCTTGTTCGGGAGACCGATTCTTGTTGGCGTGATGGGCTTGGGTGATTTTGGATGCCAGTAGGTTGTCTTGAGCTTCGGAAACGTCATGTTGAAGCTTCTCGATGACATTAAGGACGTCTTCAAGTCTGGGTTGGCCCTCCCTAGGAATCAGGGACGGAAAAATACGGGGTGAGCGTCCCATCTTCAGTTGGAAGGGAGTAAAACCTGTAGACGCATTGACAGTATTCATCAGTGCAAATCTAACTCGAGGCAAAGCTTTAACCCAGCCCTTTTGGTTACGGTCAACCCAAAAACGGAGACTTTGAATGACGGTTTTGTTGGTTCGTTCGCTGGCTCCATCTGTCTCGGGATGATATGCCGTCGAAAACTGTAACTTAATACCAGTCAGTGTGTGTAGAGTTCTCCAGAATTTCGAAGTGAAAAGCTTGTCTCTATCCGAAGTTATGTGAGCTGGCATTCCGTTTTCGCAGTACCACTTATCGAAAAAGATGTTAGCGAGCTCTTCGGACGTGATAGAGGACTTCACCGGGATGAGCTGGATGTCACAGCCTAAGCGATCCGTTATCGTGAGCAGCATGTCGAAACCATCGTCTACTGGTAGAGGACCGATGAAATCCATCGCGATGGACTCTCCTCGTCCGTCGGGAACAGGGAGAGGGTGGAGGGGTCCGGCTCGTTTGGTGGTGCTGTCCTTGTTCCTCTGGCAGTCTTCGCAACCCGGAATGTAACCCTTCTCCAAGTCTGTCCGCATCCCTGGCCAGTAGTATTCGTTCTTGATCGCTGAGTAGGCTTTTTCGAATCCGAAATGACCCAGTCGGTCGTGTGCCAGTTGGAAAATGATAGATCGACAGTTGGAGTACTTTGGGATGACAAGGCGGTCGTTGACGAACCACAAACCGTTTCGCTTTTTGAAAGCGGCCATGCCTTTTGCAGCGTCCTCGAACTTCTGGCACCAGGGATCGACCTTGTAACCTTGAATGATGTCGCGAACGAACGATTCGTCGAGAGTGAGGTCTTTAGTGGAAGTGTCTTGCTTCTTGAATCTAACAGAGGCCAATGCTTCAGTCATCGCACAGACGTCGATACCCGCACCTTTAGGGGAAAACAAGGTAGCGACGGGCAACTTGGTAAGACCAGACTCTTCATCCCATTGAAAGAATTCCTTGGCGGATTTCTCTGCCTGAATGCTGTCGTCGACGACGGGCAACCTAGAAAGCGCATCAGCTACTACATTATCCTCCCCTTTGACGTACACGATTTTGCCATCGAACTGGAGCATGTACTCCATCCATCTAGCCTGTCGACGCGACAGCTCCTTCTGTGTTTGGAAGAATTCAAGCGTTCGGTGGTCTGTGTAGATGAAAAAGTTCTCGCCCAGCAAATCGGCACGCCACTTCTTTAACGCGTTAACGATGGCCAGAAGTTCCTTCTCGTGGGTCGGGTAGTTGAGTTCGGCCTTCTTCAAAGGCGTGGAGTCGAAGGCAACCGGGCGCGCCGTTTCCCAAGTGGGGCCAAAGGATAAGACTGCACCTGTCCGTTTCTCAGAAGCATCTGTTGTGACAAAAATCTTATTCTCACCGGGATTTTCGTGGTCAATGGTGGTAAGGCAGTCGCTGGAGACAACGAGCTTTTTGATTTCCTCAAAAGCTCGTCCGTGTTCCGTCGTCCAACCTGGCCAAGATCGGTCGCATTCTTTCTTGGTGAGGGGGTTCAAGATAGACGTCCATCTAGCGAGGTCAGGAAGAAAGCTTCCAAGGTAACGCACCAATCCCAGGAATCTTCGTACGTCAGACGCGTTTTTCGGCGCCGGCCAATTGACGATCCGTTCGATTTTGGAGCCATCCGGGCGAATGCCGTCTTTCGAGACAACGTGTCCTAGAAAGTCGACAGATTCACAGAAGAATTTCGACTTCTTACCGTTAAGGTACAATTTATTCTTGCGGAGGGCGTCAAGTATGAGTCGGATATGCTTCTCGTGTGTAGCGGCGTCCTTTGACCAGATGATAATGTCGTCGAGATAAACATGACAGAAATGCCCGATGTATTTCTTTAGTGCTTCCGAAACTCTACGTTGGTGAATGGCGGGGGCGTTCTTGAAGCCCATTGGCATGACAAGCCATTCGTATAACCCAAAGGGAGTGGTGACGGCCGTCCACTTGACGTCTTCCGGTCGCATTCGGGTCTGGAAAAAGGAATTTGTCATGTCGAGCTTCGAAAAAATCTTACCCTTTCCGCAGTCGGCGAGGATGTCATCAATTCTGGGCAATGGATTCCTGTCGGCCACTGAATTTGCGTTAAGTTGTCGGTAGTCATTAACCCAACGGGGTGGAGCGGAGGGGTCTGCTTTGGGAATAATGAACGAAGGCGAAGCGTGTGGAGACGAAGATGGACGAATGCGGCCTGCCTTCAGATGTTCGTCGATAAGCTTTTTCCATGCGTCGCGGAATTTCCTGGGGCAACTATACGTCCTGGTTTCGATTGTTCGCGAAGCGTCTTTGAGCGTAATCGAGGCCGTGACCTGGTCGGGAAGTTGGGAAGCATGCGGAATAGGTTGAAAGAGATCAGAAAACTCAGCTCGAATCTTATCGGCCTTCTCTTTCAACTCGACGTTAATGACGGCTGCTTTAATCGCTCCAACCATAGATTTGATGAAACGCTGTTTAGGTCTGCGATCCCAGCGACGGTCGACGATATCGCGAATCGGTTTGAGAACCTGTTTTAATTCAGCAATCATTACCTTCCAATCACGTCGAAGCTTTTGTGTCCGCTCCTTGCCCGAACGTGGTAGTACTTGGCGGCGTGGTACCTGCTGGGGAATAACGAAGTCATAGCCGTCTTTGATGAAGCACTTACGTTCAGCGCAGTCAATGATGACGTTGTGAGCTTCCAGCCATGGCAAACCCAGCAAGATGTCCACACAGAGGTTATCGACCAGAATTGCCTTAAAGCGTTTGGAAAAGAATACATTGTCGTTGGACCACAAGTCGAATTTAACGAACTCAGTCAGAGAAAACGGCTCGGTATCGTCGGAAGTAAGGAAGGCGGGGTTGACAGGGAGGGCTTTCTTCAAAGGGTAACGCTTCAAACCGTGCTTCAGTGCGACTTTGGAGTCCATCAGAACTGTATGGCATCCGGTGTCAAACATCGTCAATACATCCTCCGGGAAATCGGAGGTACCGGCCATGCAGGCCTTCCACAAGAGATGAATGGATGTGGTAGGATCACTCACGTCGTCCTTCTCCTCGTCCTCGTTTTCCTCCAAGATTTCGTCGGATGAGTTGGCCTTCGCTGATTCTTCAGAAGACGAATCTTCGTATTCGATCTCGTCGGAGGGCAAAACGGCCGCGACAGCCTTGCCCTTGGCAGCGGAAGTATTTTTGGTGGCGTCGTCGCGTTTCTTCTTGGCCTCAGCAGCCATCTCGGCGGTGATCTTCTTGTAACTCTTCAGTGATGGGTAGCCGTTGGGACAGGTGGCCCATCGATGACCGGCGTAAAACTGTCGACATTTGAAGCAACCTCCATGCTTACCGAGAATGTCCTTCTCCTCCTCGGTAAGGTTGGGGACCCAGTCCGCGCGACGACCAGCGCGGTTGTTGTCCGAAGATCCGCCGGCGGTGTTGGTTCGAGGTCTCTTCGCAGCCCTCTCAGCTTCGATAAGCTTCTTGGAAAGAGCACGCAGCCTAGCGATCTTCTTGTCGATGCCAACGACCTTTCGGATCCATTCGTTGAAGACTGCAGTCTCGCTGAAATCGGCGTTCTCGAACTGTTCCGCGATCTCGGAGTTTTGGTACTCGTCGGAGATATCATCAAGACAGTTGGCGAAAAGGAGTTCCTTCAAGCGCTCGTTGTCGCGAAGTTTCTCGGTTCCACGGAGCAGACTATTCCAGTAGATGACTTCGTTGGCGAAATCTTCGAAAGACTCGCCTTCCTTCTGTCGCCTGTTGGAGACCTTTCGTTTCCACTCCGTAGCCCAGTCGCGTTCCAATAAAAGTTCCTTCAGTTGCTTCATGAATTCCGTGAGGTCGACGGCGGCAAGGGTGGCCCTATTAGCGCCGATCCAGGTGATTACCCGATGGTCCTCGAAGCAACCGAATAAGTGTTTGACGACCTTGTTCTCTTCCAAACCCTTCTGGTAAGATTTATTTTCGCAGGCGACGTGGAACCTGTCGAGGACGTCGATCGTGCACTTCCCTGCGGTAAGGGTGGGGAAGTGTTTGCCGTTGTCCTTGATCGTTGCCATGCGTGTATTGTACGACATCGTTGAAGAGTCTGGAACGTCGACGTCAGTACCCCAATTGTCGAAGTCAACGTAATCTCGAACAATCAAAGGCGGGGTAGAATCAAAGGAGTCATCGTCGCTTTCATCGGAAGAATCGTCGAAAATCGAAGACAATTCAGGTAGAACATCGTCATCTTCGTCGAATTCTGTACATAGCGATGTTTCGCCTTCAGCGGCGGGCACTAACCCACACGCCTTGAGCAAAAGACGACTAGCCGACGCACATAGCCGCTACACCAAAAGGCAGCATGACTGAAGAGCTTATCTCTTCAGCCACCGTCGGGTATATGAGCATTATGGGAACCGCTGTAAGCCACCGGTCTTACACCCTTCCACCCCCCGAAAAACTCCCCCTCCCGGCCTCGTCCCAATCCGTCAATCCCGGGAGGTAAATCGTCAGACAGTCATCGTCATCGTCAAGGGGAGCCGTGAGGTGGAGGGCCATACATGGCCACCTGAAAGGTGCGACCCTTTCCAACTGGTACGTCACCGGTGGACGACAATCCCGCCAAGCCACTTTCGTCGGGAACCTTTCAAATGTCCCGTTGACTTGGGGGATCGAACTCCCAGCCGAAGCTCTTCAGTCAATGTAAGACGACAGGCCTGACGCTCACTGCCGCTACACCAAAAGGCAACATGACTCAAGAGCTTAGCTCTTGAGCCACCGTCAGGTATATGTGCACGTTATGGGAACCGTGGTAAGCCACCGGTCTTACAGATACATAAAACCTGGCGCTAACAAAAGATTAAGACGGCAAACAGTGTACAGGTACGAAAGCATCGAAGAATAACAAAGTCTATAGAATATTAAGACGAAGCGTGTGCGTGTTCCCAACTACTCCCACTACCACTCGGACTTGCTGGCGCTGTTGTCGAAGTGGAGGTCGCGGTCTCTGACCGGGGAAGTGGTGGTTGAGTTGGTGTCTCGGCGTCTTCTGGATTGGGCTCGTCACGATATGTAGTTGCCGTCGGACCTACAGACGGTTCTCCATCGTCCAAAAAGCCTGAATGATACCCAAGTTGACCGCCCAAAGGTTGCGTTTGGCCAGGTCGTAAGGCAGCAGTCTCGTCGTCCTCATCGCTGGAAACATCTCCAAAGGCATCATACAGTTCCCTTGTCGTACGAGCGTGGCCGGTTAGTGGACCCACACTTGTCATCGACAACTCGTCGTTCGCGAGCGCGCTGTATTCAGTATTAGCGCGCCTCGCCAATTTCCTTCTCCAGAAGAAGGCTACAGCTCCAATACCGAACACCGCAACCGCGCCAATGGCACCGAAGAACCACTTCTGGTTTGCAATGAGTTTCGACATGTCGGGGAACCATCCTTGGTCTATTGTTGGAATGTTCTGCGTGGGGGAGGCGGAAGCGGAAGCAGGGGCGCTTTCGGTTGGTGACAATGCCGGCGTCGTGGAGGCCTCCACAGATGACTCCTCGCTGCTGACAGGAAGTGGAGGTTCCGTGGGTTTCGAGTGCTGTATCGTAGTTGAGGGTTTCGGCGGTTCTACTTTCGGAAGTACAATAGGTGGGAGAACGTCTTCGACTAGGGGAACTTCGTATTTTTCAGCTTTTGATGGGTCGATTGTGCTCCCCCAGAAAATCATGTTCCAGCCAAGGAACCGACCGTGCTCGTCCTCCTTTTGCTGGTCGAACACTGTGAGTGTCCAGTTGCCAATGGGATCCTCGCCCCTGAAGATGACTGTAAAAAACAGGCTATATGGTGGAAGGAGACAGAAGGCCCTACCAATGTTTGACGCTCATGAACGTCCATCCCGGGAACCCAGTCGTAGCGGCGTCACTGTCCCGCTTCGAGGCCAAAATGCTCTTGATACCCCCAGGACTAACCAATTCCACTTCCACGTCTCCGCGTCTCGTGTGGTTAATCCAAACCTTGACGTTGATGTGCTCAAGGGTTTCGAAGTTGTTCTCGATGAGCATATCCTTGGTTATTTCTATCTGGCTGCTGACGCCATCGGCGCCAATCAACGTTCCTCCGCTGTATTCCTTGCTCTCGTTCATGGTGCCATTCTCCAACTGAATGGTAGGAGTATTGAACCAGGCTTGAGGCTTGACGAGTTTCCAATCTTGTGCAGCCTTGACAAACCGCTCTGCATCCAAAACACCGAAGCCGTACTTGTAGCTGTATCGCTTATCGTTGGCAATGTAGTCCCAATCAGGGTCCTCCTTGTTGATCATGCGAGCGGTTTCGACACAAAGGTGCTGTATATCGCGCCATGTAAGGTCAGGTCTGTGGCAACGTTGATTGGCGTCAGTGCGTTGATAGTTATGCTTTATCAACATACCGAACTTCGAGCGCAAGTGCAAAAACACCGACAGCGTTTGGAGCTGCTGCAGAAGTGCCGCCATGTACTCGAGAGCATTGTGTCTTGCCTCTCGAGTTTTTGTCGGTCGTGACCTGAATGGATGAAGTTAGAGTGAGCAAGAAGACGACGAAAGCGAACTCACAATGTGCTTCCCGCTGCCCGAGCTATAGGCAGCAATCATATTTGCTGCACAAGATTCGGAATAGTAGGGATGCATGCCTTTATAGTCGACAGCCGACACTGTAACCGAGTATATGCTGTTGGTGTACCCATCGAAGTTGCATTGGTCTCCAAAGCCAGCGCCATTTCCGGAGGCGAAGACGAAGATTGAGCCCTTTCCTCCCCTACCGTTGTTGATCCCATTTACCACAGCCTTCTTGATGAGATATCCAGGACCTTCCATCGACTGGCCCTTGTCCGGAGGTCCCCAGCTGCAACTATAAATAGAAACGTTGTGGAAGCCATAATTGAGTGCTGCTGCTTCGTCGACATCCGAGATGGGTCCGGACAAAATTCGAACACCGGCAACTTTGGAGTTGTAAGCAATACCCACACCACAGGCATTGTTTCGAACGGCTGCGACTTGGCCGGCACAACGAGTACCATGGTAATCATCGTAGTTTTTGGGTGTGGGGAGCTCTTCGTGATCGTTGAAGTCGTAGGAGTTTTCCCTGTCCTGTAGACACGTCAAACCGAGAGGGGAGAATTAACGTCGATGGACGCTTACAAAGTTCTCTGCGAGGTCCTCGCTATCATAGTCGAGGCCATCGTCTACCAAGGACGATATGACGCCCTTTCCAGTAATGCCCATGTCCCATACTGGCACCACGTTCATCATATGCTCTGGGAATTCGTCGTTTACGAGATGCCATTGCTCGGTGAAGAGTGGATCTTGGAGGCCCAGACGTGCTGCAACGCCGCGGGCGGACGTAGGGGATGGTGGTTTTTCTGGAGGTGGTGCACGTTTACTTCTCCGTCTGAGCGTTTGTCGTTCGAGGTAAGGGACAGCGTCGACGAATCTTCGTGCATGCTCAGAGCGAGCTTGGATCCCCGAGTCCGCCTGCCGCCGCAACGCTCGATAGGTTTCCACCACTGGGTCAAACTGCCCATCGTCTCTTCTTTGCAGAGCATCTGTTGGTTTTAGCCGTCGTACAAGCCAGTGGTCCTGAAGCTCGCCTGCTTGTTCTACGAGCTCGACTCCAAGGGTCTTGGCAACATCGACCAGCGATGGACTATCGACCAAGTTGGGGTTGTGGTGAATGACATAGTAGTCGTGGGTGTCGTAGGACCTTGCTGTCGGTTTTGAGAGTACTGTCTGTATCGACGACAGGCAGAGGAGCAGAAAACCGATTGGCAGATGCATTCTGTCCTTGAAAACCGTACCACGACCAAACCGTTGCTGCCCAAATCGTCAATCGCCACGATCCCGTCACAGCCACTCACCGTCAGGGCGCTTCCCACGGTCATTCCGCCATTGGCGCCCAAATTCTTGATGAGCCTAGCTTACAGTGTACATGGCGCCCCCATCAAAGAGTCGTGCTGCAGCGACGGAAATATGGATAGATATGCCTTGAAACCGTTCTCCTTCTTCCCTCACACAAACGTGTTTCCTACACGGTTCCTCCGACAACTCTAACGCCCCCCAACCACAGGAATCCGATAGATGGGTTTAGGTTTAGATTATTTTAAGCCCCGGTGTGTGCGTATTGGTGATCTCATTGTCCCCCTTCAACCCGTTTCCCAAACGAACTTATTGGAAACAAAGACAAAAATGACATCCACGTCAACATGCCTTCAAGTTGACCGTTTCAGTAAATAGTGGCCCGGAGCTCGAAAGACGGCTCTGCAGCCAGGGAACGGCGCATCTTTTCGCGTACCCTCCAACTAGCTCCCAGGAGTACATCAGTTTCTCCGCCGCTGGTTATTGGGCAGTAGCGTCCTGACTCGCAAAATTCAACATCCATAGTCCTCTTCTCACTTCGACCTTTTCAAGGAGTTCTCCCGAGCAAATTCCTAAGAAAAACATGGTCAATCGATCTGATCGTGTACCCACCACGCGTACCAACCCTGCTATAAACGTCGTGTTTGTACTATTGAAGCGATTGCTGTGACGACGCCTTTTTATCACCTTATTCTCCGCGAGATGACCGGGGCCCACAGATGCGACTGTTGAATCATCCCGACAATAACGATGTCAGTCAGCCGGAGCTCGCCTTTTCTTCTCATGGCCTCACTGGTGTAAAATCCTCCAGGGAACCCCTGTCACAATTTATACACCGTTTCTTCTTTCACGTTTCACCCATCGACATGGCAGGCTACTACAGCCCTTACCCCGCTGGCTCATCCCACCATTGGCATCAGTACTCGCCATATGTTCCTCCCCATTACGGATACCAGTCAGCAGGGTATTCTCCTTTCAACAGCTATGAACCTCATCCTGCAGCATTCTATCAAACCCCTGGTCAACCTCCCGTGCCCTTGGATGGTGCGCCAGTCCCGTTTCCCCCGCCATATCCTCCATTCTTCACCCCCATGCATTACGCGACGCGTCTAGGTGGAACGCCCGCAACCGTCCCTCTTGATCCATCCCAAACTCCAATTTGGCCGCAGAACACTCCATTACCAGGTCCCACCCTGGTGTGCCAACCGGCTGTGGTTTCTCCAGTACCTCCACCCCCGCCTCCCGTCTGGGAATCCGGAACGTTTCCGCCAGTTTATCTAGGGGCCCAAGTTCCACTGCGGTTGCATCCAAGCCTCACCTTCAACCCCCTCGATGTTACCGAGCCTGTACTGCAATGGGACATCATACAGAAACCTGAACTCGCCAGGGTTGTCAGCGGGCGACGAATACTCTTGCCAGTCAAATTCAACGAACCCGCCGTCACACCGAAGGTGGACAAAATATATATCACCACGCAACAACCTTACCTGACATACTGGATGGAGAGATGGGGGCCGATCGTACTAGAGAAGGCGGATATCACGGTAAGAGACGTCTTGGACGCGATACACGACTATTGGCAGATACCATTGACACGGACGGAGAAAAAGGAGATTCAGGCGGTGGATTCGAATAAGGAGGTGATGAAGAACGTCCGGAATCACAGAATCGCTCAGTCGTACGATGGTCTGCCGTGCGTATTGGAGCAGGAGGGGTACAAAAGATCTGATGTTCTTGGGCCATTTCGAAGATTTCAGGGCATGAAGATAATCTTGTTCGGAGACAGATCTTGGAAGGTTTACTTTGGACTTTTACCAGGACCAGTACCAAATATCTGCTTTTAATTGGCAAAGGCGTTAAAATAGCACTAAACTAGGCAGGCTCTATATATACATCTAGGCGCTCATATGTTCCATGTAATGTTATCGACTGGGATCGGGGTTTGCAGACTGAGGCTCAGAACTGGACACCACCGGGTAAAAAAATGGAGATAGTCGGAGTAACTTTGGCAAGAGCTGCTGTGTAGGCGCTCGAGCTCATCACTTTCTGTCAACATCCATGACGACGACCTTGTACCAAGGCTAAGCCACCCCTTTCTGGCTCTCTCCCAACCCCTGGCCTCTCAGGAGGCGTTTGTTCCTTTCTCGTTCCCCGTTTTCACGTCTCGGCGGGCAACAGACCTGAACCGGATTGTCTTGCCAGCACAATCTCGCACCACTGTAAAACTACCCCCACTCGTGATCTCGGGTTCTGCGTACGGTGCACTTATGGCATAGTATAGCCTTTGAGCTGGGCTCGAAAACTCGAACTCTTGACTTGCGGTCCTCTTTTGAGCACATCTCTCACCTGAGGACACCGATGTAAGAGACGATGCCGAGGTAAATTGCCCCAAGCTATCGGCCTCCCTCCAAATCCAATTCATTTAAAATGACTAGCGATCTGGTCCCCACTCATCGACAATTCGATTTCCGACTTCCCTTCCCATCCTCGATTTCGAAGTCCCTTCCTCAGGTTTCACCAATTATGACTGGCCGTAGAACTCTGTTTAGACGGTCCTCCAAACCCCCAAGTACGTGTATCTCTTTCTTAGACTCAATGTAAGAGCAATAACAACGACCTCCCAAACCAGACGTCTTCGTCTTTAACAATTATTACCATCGAAGCGGTACGTCGTGTTGCCTCCACAGTGAAACATTGCGTCTGACTTATTTTTGGGTCGATAGATAAGACGCCTGTCGCATACACACCATATCAATCGACGGCTTCCTCTTGGTCGGCTGCAGCGCATAGCTCCACTCCCTTACCTTGGACCTCGTCAACGCTCCCGCCGCGCTCTCCTGCTGTCGTTCAACCAAGCATACCCGCGCCACAGTTGAATTGCAATCGGCGCTGGCCTTCTGCTCAAGAATGGCCTTGGTTTTACACGCCTAACGTCGCCTATCCCGGATGGACCCCCAAGCCATCATCAGCCAGTGTGAATGCCCTCACTCCTTACACCAAAAGGGCGTGGAAGGCGACCATTCCGAGGTCCTCAAGAACCCGTCGAATACTCCGCGAAAACCTCCACCAGGATCTTTGTATCAACTAGTGGGATGCGGGCCGTTAAACGGCAATTTACCGAGGCCTGTCGGGATGTCGGGCGCCTTGCCCTTCCGGCGGTACGGGATTTCGGGCCGCGCCTTGCGCGGACCTCTCAACCCGTTCTCACCGCCGAAAGGGCAAGGCGCCCGATGAAGAGACATGCCAGAAAAAGAAGAAAAGAGGAAACAAATAGATACATATTAAGAAGTAAAATAAGAACCTACATAAGATCAACAATGCGTAAGAAAATAACAAAGTAGAACAACATTGTTAATGAAAAATAGAAAAGAGAAATAAGAATAAAATAATAATGACTAACCACCCCCCCCCCCAAAAAAAAAATTACTCTAAGTATTAATCCTCCACCTTAATTACTGCTGTACGCCCAAAATGTATGTCAAGAACTTCCACCAAATGCGTCATGATAGCCCCCATGCGTTCCAGCCTTTCAGTGACCATCGCTTCCGTTGACCGTATGTTCGTAAGCGCTTGCGACAAGCGCTCCTTCAATGCAATATCATCACGGAATGCCGCCGTATCAGATACCCATGCCATAACTCCCTCGAGCTTTGCTCCCAGGCGTACGCATTCCCGCTTCATTCCCCAGACGTCGTTGTACACATCCTCCATCCCTTGAATTGGTCAGACCAGATCCCATCAATTAACATACAGAGAACCGCTTACATTTTTTGCATTTCCAGATGTCCGCCTCCGATTTTTCATGTAGATCAATTTCCCACTGCGTTATACCATCGCACTGTACGATATGGCTGGTAAGGTGGGGCTGAGAGTGGCTTGACTGGAATGCCTGACAGGGTATGATGGCGCTCATTATGTCCATGATATTGTTCGACTTCGCCACTTATTATATATAGCATAGTAATATAATACAAAATTGGCCATCGTCTGGGTCTTCCGACCGTCGTACTTCCCCTTCCATCAAAGCCTCCAGGGGCACCAATCATCGAGTCATACATCCCTTTGGATGCCCTCCGCGATCTCCGGTTCTGTGAAAAATCACGTAGTGATCTTTGGAAAGAAAACGACCAGACCCGGGATTGAACCGAGGACCGTCCCAACACTAGGTGGATGCTCTAACCACTGAGCTATCCGGTCTAGTTCAACGTAGTGTGATACAGGTATTGAGCATATGCAAGAGATTGCATGTGAGCTCGGCGTATGCTAGAGATAGCATGTGAGCCGTATACCTGGTAGAGATAGCAATCGGATTACTGATCTCAACAGGTTCCTCCTCTTCTGACTCATTGTCGGCTCCTGCCCCTCCAGGTTCGCCATCGTTCTCGAATTCGAGGTGAAGAAGATCGTACGACGCTTCCGTCAGTGACCTGGCATACCCGGAAAGCAAATGCCTTCCTCCATACTCAGCAGGGCTATCACATAACATCTTAAGGTGCGCACCAAGTCACTGTTGCACAGACAAATGGAATGTCGTCTTCCGATGCATCCACCATTCCCGGGGGGTGAAACAACACCACAAGGCAAGGCCCCAGTATGGACAATGCCTGTACGTTGTCATGACCCATGATGCGGAGAAACGAGGGGTTCCCATCCTACCCGCGCAATGAGTAACTGTGATGTCTTTTCGCGATCGCGCTTCCACTTACCCTGAAGTTGCCTGGATGCCTGAACATGTACCCTGTTGTCGCTAGCCCACGATATCCGTTCAACATCTTGAACTCCATGGGGGCCCGATTCATTGTCTCGCAGTTACTCTTCGGGCCCAGGTAAGTCTCCACGAAGAGGTCCTTGAGACATGCCCTTCCGTCGGTGCCAGTGCGATAAGCAATTGGAACCAGAGCCGGGGTCTCCGAATCCTGAGCAAATAAGATGCCCCATACAAAAGGGGCCCTGTGTTCCTAGCCATAAAACATCAATCGCTAATCAATCAGGATGGACCAATTTGACTCACCTCGATGAAACGACTCGCCCGTTTTGAGTGTAACCTCGCCTTCGGAGATGCTTTGAGGAAAGTACGCTTGCGAAGAGTCTCCATCGCCGCCGTTACTCCCACATCGCCCCTGCCCGCTGTTGTTATATGTTAATTCTACCCTCTTCGCCTCCGATTATGTGACTGGTCCAAGTTGCGAAACCTGATCGCCTACTCGATTAGCGCCGCCCTTCCAGGCACGCCCGATGACTCGAAATGACATACCTTTCTATCCCCTTCCCAGTCTACTGCTCTACCTCCGTTGGTAAATGCCCCAAAACATGCGGCTAAATGGCTTTACGGTGAAAGGTACATCGAACCACACGTCATTCGGTGGTGCGATGCGCCCCCAACCTTTGCTTACTAATCCAACTCTGTCGTTTCCCGATTCAACCACTGCTATGTATTCCTGGCATCAACCCCCAATGCAGACTCATGGATTTTCACTTCGAAAGCATTCCGAAAACGAATAATAAAGGCATCATAATAGCTACAAAACACTGCAATTCAAAGTCTACGGAAATATACTGCTACTTTACTTCCACTGCTGCAACGAGGATTACAACAGACCGTCTTCAAGCACAACTTGAAATCGCTCCTGTCAAACAAACACCCGCCCCTGAGCAACTCGGCTGCGCGCACACTGGTCTCAGACCATAGGCTACCCCGACCCCGAATACGATCCTCTCTACCATTAGAGGATCCTTCATCATCGCTTATTCTCCACCCTGCTCCCCAACCACTCGTCTTCACCCACTCTTCTGCCTCCCTTATCAATGCCCGCTCTCGTTCCCCATTCCAGTAGAAAACTCCCGTGCCATCTCCTTCACGACCCTTCCTGGCCAACACCGGACATAGCTTTCCGCATGGAAACGGCCACGACTCGTTGTACTTGTGGACGACAGGTACGGACTTGATTCGCGATCCTCGTTCCCAACCCCAACTCCCCGTTAGTGCTAGGTCTGCATGCACGAGCTTGGGGTACAGGAGGTATATCCTGGTAGACGTGATGACAATCATGTCCCTCGTCGAGTCTGAACCTCCCAATACCTGGAGAACGTGGGCGGTGCTTTCCAAGATGCGGAAGTATACCTGCGGAAATGTCAGACTTGTTCGCAACAGAGACGACGCCCCACACTTACCAAGTATTTCAATCTCTCCCTCCGCCTAACTCGTGATTGTATGACATAGTCGTTTCCTCGCTCCTCGGGATCTTCTGGTTCGGGAACCATCTGCTGTACCTCGTCATCTCCCAAGAACTGGGTTGCCGACGTCACGTTGGCTTCCACCACCTTGGATATCGTTTCTCTAGACTGCCACCCGATCGGTTTCTCCACCCATACCCAAGAAGGCTTGTCCAGCAGCTCGATGAACCGTTCTCGTTTCCCCTTGGGTACGACCACCGTGATACGAGGCATCCGTGCGTACTCGCCCAGGTACTCCGTCCGCACATACATCACCCTCAACGCTGTACTCCCAACGAAACCCCCTTCGCATTCGTCCAACGCGTTCATGAAACTCTCGAATGACAATTCTAACGCGCCCAGAATTGGCTCCAGTCCTATCCTGATTCTCTTCTCAGCCTCCACCTGGGTAACACTCCGTAACATTGGGTGAGAAGCGGCCAAGGCGGACATGTGTTTCCATGGAAGGAAGCTGGCGATGTGATCGAGTAGCTCAAGGCACTCCAAGACACGACTCGTCGCATTTCGGGGTGTGATCTGACTGGTCAAGGTGGGCATCGTTGTGAGTTCTGTTTCTCGGAACCAAGAGTCAACGCTTTGGCGATTTCAAGCAGAACTATAGGGCTTACCTGAGGACGTTCCGTTTGTTTCTCAACAGCTTGGTGAAAAGAAAGTGCTTCTCAGGGGGACCCGATTGTGCTAACTGGGAACTGCTTTATCTATGCCATGCTCATCTACGCACTAAAGAGACCGTTGATCTAAACCCCGTTCGAGCGCCTCCGTCGTCACTATACGGTCCACAAGCTTGACATCTTGTTGATCCATATCAACTACATATCCCCGGACGTCCTCCTTGCATATGACTGCGTTGCCGATGAATTCCTTTGTTCCATCCCCGGCTATGCGTCGCAACAATGCGTTCACCCGCTCCTTAGAACCGTATTCGTCCTTTGGAATCATTAATTGCTTTACAGTCATATAAACGAAACGAGAACCTCACAGATCTGGAGAAGAAGATTCTGTAACGATCGTCATGCTTCAGCGAAGTTCCCCGGGGAAAGTCAGAAACCAGGACAGATGATTTGTCCAAGTTAAAGACTTGGCGACCTTCGGATCCGCGCTTGTGCAGGTAACATCCGGGGTTTAAGTCGACAGCCTTCGGACGTTTACAGCCTCGATCCACGAGAACCGGTGCAAGGACAGGACTGTCACCGTAGACGGTATAGACCAAACACATGACGCAATCCAGCTCGTGTTCCTATAACAGTTTGATTAACACAAGTTCAACGCTGCCAATAAACGACCGTACCGATGCTATTTTCAACACCCTCTCAACCATGACGGTTGTTTCTTGTGTTGTTTCAGGCGCGTTTGGGATAATCATCATGAAATGTCCCTGGGTGTATCCTCGCTTCTTGCAGAAGCGTTGCGTTTATAACTATCGGTCAGTCACGGCTGCCTCGCTGCTCCTGTCATCCGTTGACTCGTTGTCCAGTTATTGCTGTACCTGAAAACGTAGAAGACCGGGCAATATGGCGAATTGCCGGTTTCCGATCCGAAGAGCGGATCAATGATGTTCTCAAAAGCTGTATTCCCATTCCCGCTCACAGACCCGTTACTCTAAACGTGAATACTTCTTGAACGCTACTCCCTAATCGTCCCCCTCATCGAGTTCATCATCTGAGCCTACACACTCCGAGTCGTCAGATCTATAGATGATAACATCATTAAGTTCCTCCTCAATCACGGCTTTCGCCTTGTTGCATACTTCGCTCGCTGACTCGACGATCTGAGTTAGCTCCTTGAGGTTATTTTCAACCTCCCTGAAACGATCCGTCATGTGCTTCAAGCGGTCGCGTAAGTTGTTCCTCTCTACCCCTGCGTCAGCCGAAATCGACAAGGGGGGTATGATTGAACACATACTCCGCTTGCCATTCACCTTTGCTGTGCGGAGGAGATAGTAAGCTCAAGACTTTGCGCACATCAACGATAGGATACGTACCCACTCGAGCTTTGTTCAGTTTTTTCTGCAGCCGCGACAGGGCTCGTTTGTCGTCTTTGCGTTTAGCGAGAAGGCCTACCAGCGTATCCGTCACAGTGAGCGTGTTTGAAAGAACTGTCCAATATTCGGTGTACCTTGTCCTGCCCCGGAAGGCTGCAGGTAACCGCTCTCATCGTCGCTCTCCTCCTTCTTCGGGAGCGATCCTATTTGACTGGCGGACGCCTCTTGGGCACGCGCTATCAAGATGAGTGTAAGGGGGGAAGCAGATCAAATGAAGTAAAACTTACTGATACTTCTAGTGTGGCGGGACATAGTTGAAGTGGTACGGACAGTGGGACGTTGAGAAAGACTTGTTCGGTCAAATGAGAAATGCGGAAACGATGTTTTCAAGATTCTTCTGGTACTCAACCCCTCCTTTTCTACCCACAGCGCGGTCACAGCGTTCTCCCCCTTTCCCGGTACACTACCATGGTTGCCTCGCAATCACCCGCCGTATTCCACCATTCTGAGTCGGTTTGACTAATGTAACCCTCCCACTTGGATCTTGGCCCGTCCATTCCATCATGAAAGAACACGTCTCCGCTGTCTGACACGACCCGAGCAACGAAATGGCTTTGCCCGTGGTAAATAGCCGCGAATATTCTAAACCGCTCACCGGAAGGCATCGTGATTGTTGGTTGCAATGTGACTCGACCCACCCCACTGACTTGCATGCAAAAAATGGATCCCATGGTCCTTTTGTACCTCGTCTCTCTCTCGCAATTTGGGCAAGCACCCTGCCATCCCGCCCTCCGATCAATCTCCGATTGAATATTTGGATTTACGTTTTCATGAAGAACCATTAACGGCGCCAAAGCCAACTCCCCCCGGACTTCAGCCCAATAATCACAATGCGTACATTCCAGAACAGAATTACCTATAGTGCCTCCGAGACCCCAAAGAATCCTTGACAGCGAACATATGTCCGTTCCGAAAGGTCCCCTGGGGAAAGCGCTCCGATCATACCCTATTTCCCAGATCAGCGTTCGCCAACTGTCCCTCACCCGGCTGATGCCTTTGTCCGCCTCCTCCGATGTTTGAGTCATTGGGAACTGTGATGATAACAGTCTAAAAGAACGACTCACTGGCAATAAATCGTCGGTCCACCTATACCGGTCCCACGACCACAAATGGAATAGTACGAAGATCCACGAGTCAAACGCACAACTCCAATTGGTGCTGTCCCAAATGGGGCCCAATGGAACTTGATCACCACGGCCCAAAGCAGGTGGGGCACATCTGCGCTTTCTGCCAAGATCTCCATCCGCGTGGTCTGACGCCTTGCGCTTTCCTTTCGATCCTTTCATTGAGTGATGGATCTGGGAATCCCGAACAGGCCTTTGCCATTCGTCCCTTCCTGGTTCCAAGCGAAGTACTGGATGCCACTTGTCTTCCTCGTGGTCTTTAATGGATTTCTTGTAAGCGTCGATTGTAGACCACCGGGTAGGTTTGATGACGTCCTCAGGGAGTTTCCCTTCGTATCGCAGCTCCGTTATTCTATCCAGATGGTTTAACTCTCGGAATTCCTGCCTTAACCAGCCAAAAATTCCCCCTTGCATCATGTGCGAAGGGAAGTCGCGGACTATGATTGTATCTGCCGCTGTTTTCCCTCTCGACAAGCAAGTGTATATAGCTTGATGTGACCGACACATTGTCAGGTCTACCACATTGACCGTCCGTGTTTTTCCCTGAGAAGCGTAATCGGTCATTGCAAAATTAGGCAGAATCGGCACCTGCTTCCTTGAGATTTTGGGCCCTTCGCCGTTGGGAAGTTTTGCTACGACTTGTTGAGATGTCTTTGTTAACGGGATGACCATTTCCGGCAATCCCGGAATTTTTACCTTCTTCGGTGCATTGACTAGGCGAATGAAAAGTGTATCAAGGGCGTTGTGCTGAGGGAAGCCCTTGATACGCGTTGCCTTCCAGCCCACGACTATGCCTTCCTGTCCTCGAGTTATGCATAGGTCAGTAGCCTCGTTGTTTCTGATCATTACAGGCATACCGATGCACAAGGATAAACGCGCGGGCACCTGCTCACTCGTCGAAGGTAGCTGATCCCATAAAATTACTTGTAAGCGAGGGTCGACTTTACTTGATCCAGCGTCATCGGCTTGGAAATCGTCGTTGGATTGCGTTTGGCAGAGACTGTCAATACTGTAGAAGTGATGGAGCTCCTTG
Organism: Coprinopsis cinerea okayama7#130; assembly: GCF_000182895.1. Classification (NCBI taxonomy): domain Eukaryota; kingdom Fungi; phylum Basidiomycota; class Agaricomycetes; order Agaricales; family Psathyrellaceae; genus Coprinopsis; species Coprinopsis cinerea. The sequence goes on along the minus strand of NW_003307543.1, from coordinate 1,298,538 downwards.
CCAGCTTCTTCGGCGAAGCGAGCGCTGTTGTGAAAGTTGTAAGTGTCCTTCTGAACGTTCCTGGAAGTTATAATGGACACGAAACGGAATTTAGGATCATCAATGGTCAAATTTTCGTTGTACAAAGGTATTCTTGTCTTCAGAAAGGCAATGTCCTCATTGGTACAAGCCCTATATCTTAGGTTCTCCAGCGCCGTTCGGAACTTGATGTCGTCCTCTGTGACGTCTCGCTGCCTCATATTCTTTTTCAGGATGACGCAGCACGTGAATTGCAGCCAGATGGACTTCCCGATAGTCTCTTCTTGGTCTTCCACCTTTTGCCTAGGAGATTGCTTCAAAGCGACATCGCCGCTGTAAAGTGCGTGGCCCTTTGTTGGGGGCAATTGAGCAAAATCCCCGGCGAAAATAACGTTGAGTCCTCCAAATGGCTTCTCGTGAAAATTCATTGCATCACATAGTCTTTCGCTAATCCTGCAAACATCCAGACACGAGAGCATCGAGATTTCGTCGATAAAGATGTAACTAACGCCCAGTAGTCGTTCTCGTACTTCTTCTACTGCGCGGAGTTCTCCGCGATTTGAACCCCATTTCCCTGATACTATAGAGAGGAAAGAATGATAAGTCGTTCCCCCAATAAGTGCTGCTGACGTTCCCGTTGGACCAAGCAAGACCAATCTGTAAGGCTCTCCCCGAGCTCTGAAGAATGTGATCAATGATTTAAGCACCTGAGTTTTCCCGGTTCCTGCCATACCACCGAGATACTTGAGAAGTTGATCTGGTTCAATCAAGGTGGCATGGTTGGCAACGATTCGGAAGCTTCGGCTTTGCTCTGCATTCAAGGAATACTCCTTTTCAATCTTGCTCATCACATCCCCCCAGCGGGGGTTGCTGGGTCGAAATGACCTCGAATAATAGGGACCATAGACAACATAGACGTCATTCTGAACCGGCTTTTCGCTCCGCTTGGTCTCATTGCCCCCATCACTGTCTTCGCTTTCCCCAGAAAGTCTATTGAAACGCTCTTTCCACAAGCGAGCTTTTTCTCTCTTAATAAGATCTGTCCAATACGCCCCATCCATCGTATTGCCAATAGATACCAGTGGCAAATCAGGCATCTGGTGACGACCCGATGGTCCAGCCTTCCAACGAGCATTTTTCAAAGCTTCTTCGGCTTCCTTCCATCGTTTATCTTGGTCTTTGGTCCAGTTACCTTTGATGGTCTTTGTTAGCCAGTAGCTGTCATCTTTTACGATGTTAAGGTCGACGTCAACATCCCCAATATCTGATCCTTCTGCTTCCAAGTCCTCGGCGTCTCCCTCTGCTCTGTCGTTCTGCCTCTGTGCATGGAAATCGTCTCTGGCGTCGTAGCACTCAAATCTGACTCTAAAGTGCTTCATGACCTCCCTCTGTCTCTGAGTGAAGGTGTGAGACTCGAACACATCTTCCCAAGTGACGTTCGCAGTTTTCAAATCAATTCCACTCCTCCAAGGCTTGAACAGTGTCAGCATGGTCAGGCAGTATTCCTCTCTGTCCAGATCACCATCGTCCCTCGGCAGAGGGGGGCCAATGAAGTTGGGGACCACCCTGTGGCGTCTTTCGGGGTCGCAAGCCACCTTTTGCTTTGTAGCCATCGGATGTTCATCCAGGTAAGTAAAGAACCTTAGTCCCAATCGAGCATGCTCTGATTTCTCCCTAACCGAGCATTGTACCCACTCGTATAGGCAGACATCCTCTAATTGCTTTGGCCTATAGATATAGTCGTCTACGCTTGAGCGACTAACAAAGTACTTCGCACTTCGACGTACTATAACCGGCTCGTTGTCCTCTGCGGAAAATTTATTCATTTCAGCTTCTCTTTCTCCATCGTCGTAATAATTGACATTTTCTAAATCATCCTCACCAACGCCTTCTTCCTCATCTACTTCCATCCTGTCGAGCAGCTTTTCCCATTCACGGCGAACGTAGTTGACATAGTTCTTCCAATAGAAGTTCACGAATTCATGACTGCAGTACTTATCGGGATTATCCAACAAGTACAAAGCTGCCATAGGCGCCCCGATCTCCGTCTTTGCACCCAACGAGTTCACCACTTTCAGTATCATCTTTCTGGCGCTGTCTACGGTCTTTGTGTCTTCAGCGAATAGTGCATTACTGTGCCTCTCGAATGCATCATACATTGTGCTGAAAACTTGATGAGTTTTGAGAGACATTTTGGTCAAGTAATCGCACACGTACCCTACCGTTGCTTTTATTCCGGTCCCAGACTGTAGAGAGGTTGTGTCGGTGTTACAGCAGCTGGTATACGTTACCGCCGGGGTGACGCAATTCAATGAACTTTCGAGCTTCTTCAGCGAAACGTGGCCGTCGATAGGGTCTACATGTGATTCCTTGACCACCTTTCTGGGGAACCTTGCGGCGCATTTCCCGTCCCTACCGACGCAGCCCTTTCCAGTCGGGTGCTGTTTGAGGGCCTCACCACTCGGACCCTTCTTACCGTGGCAAACATGCACATTGGTGCGATACATAATATCATCCACGGTCTTCTTGAAGTCAACATACCAGTCATCAATATCGAGGCAGTTTTCGCAATGGCACAGGTCGGCGGAATCGCATAGCACGGTTGGGGGAGCTTTTGGAAAATGCAGTGTGGGGTCTTTGTAGGTTGGATCATGATCCAGCTGTCCCTCCTCGCTGTGTAAAATTGTATGAATGCCCTTCTTTTTCGGCAGGGTGTCCCTAGGGATTCGCCTGCGAACGTCCTCCTTCGTTCCAGTAAGAAAATCGCCGGTCTGCACGCTTTCAAGGTACTCTATCAGCTTCCGTTCAAATTCCTTGTCACCGTTGACTAGTTTTTCTCGGATGTCTTTAGGAGAAAGCGCGCCTTTTATAAACAGAAGGATGTGTAAATGCAGGGTCATTCGACCCTGCTGTTCCACGGTACCGTAGTATGCCGCGGGATCCCCGAATACCCCTCTGCCTTCCTGGCCCCATCCTACTATATGAGTGAGGAATAACTGAATTACAAAATGAAAGAACTTCGCGCACGCGACTGGATTACTAGTAATCCTTCTTTCGCGATCGGAAGAGTTAAGTATCTCTGGTCTGTATGTCAATGATTCACCCGCCCAGAATATGCAAAGTGGATGTCGATTATCGGATGGCGATATTGTGACAAACCAACTTGGAGCACCCTGGAAACTAATCAGTGACCAAAGTTCGTTTCTCATGTACTTCCTACGGGCCATAGACCCATCGACGTGACCCCCGACGTACTCTATATGTTCCAGAAGACGGTAACACTTCTTCTCCTGGTCTGTTGTTGGTGAGAATCGGATTCCTTCCTTCATCTTTCTCGCGATATTGGCTAAAACGCCTGGGTTGATCTCCCTGATGGTTTTCGCCACTTGCTCGAAGTTACCTCTCTTCACCATCACAAAACTACCTTCACTACTGTCTTTTATTTGCTGATGGTTGAAGGCTGTGATGAGAAAGTGACTGTCCATTTGAAACCGCTTGTCATAATAATTCATAAGCCACTGACGATGACGGGATTCCGATACTTTACGAAATAGATCCGTAGTGCCAACCGACCCTCTCCCGTAAGGAAAGAGCCAAGGGAACATCCTTGGATACAGAGTAGGATTGTCGTAGATTGATTCTGGTTTATCGCCGTGGCCCACGGCAAGCGCCCCGCCTCCGTCGTTAAGGTGCTGTACCACAGCAATTTTCCTTGAATTCGAAGTCATTGTACTGAATTTAGTTGTTGTCAGTCCATGCACTGTAAAAGGACACGGACCTTCTTCCGCACCCCTCTCCTCTCCGTCGTCGAATACTGCTTTGGCAGTGCCCAAAACATTGCCATCCTTCTCGGACATCTGACGATGTAGGACACCCACAGGCACTCCCTCCTCTGCATAAGATAACAGGGCTTCGTGATCTATTTCCAAGTCGTAGTAATCACAGTGGTTCACCTTTAGCCATTCAAGAGCCCGTAAGACCTTAAGACGACGCACCATGACAGGCGTTCTCTTTAAGTCGTCATCAGTAGGGGGAGAAACCCCAGTAAAAATCACCGCCAATACGTCATCAATGTCGGAACGGTGAGGCGGGAGCTTCTCATATACCTTGATAGTTGGGTTGGGGAACGCGATAACATTAGCGACCATCTTGTAATGTCCATTGGAAACACGAACGAGTGTTCTATTTCGCCTAACCCTCGCAATGAGAGCCCTTTCTCCTAGAGTCAAATCCTTCAGCTCGTTGGGAACTTCCCCTATCCACAGACCATTAGCGAGAGCCAGAAGAGGCATTTTACCTTTAGACAGACTTGAATCGCAAGGACCGCAAATAATGGAAGCACCTGGTACCAGGATTGGTCCTCTGAGCGGTTCAATTGGGTCAATCGAGGATTTACGCTCCAACACCGCGACCGAGGAAACCTCTAAAACGGACAATGAGTCCTTGGACTTATCAAACGGTAGCGCCTCTGACAGTCTTACCAATTGTGCGCATGAAGCACACGGGAATTCTTCGATTTTAGACGTCTCGAGGGCACCAGTATAACCTTCAACGCACCTGGCAACGTCCTTCCTGTTTATGGGCATCGGGGGATAATGGACATCCACCTTTGAGTTGAATTCCTCCCAGACGAAAGGACTGTTGTCGTCCGGAGGCAGCGGCTTTGCGTTTCCACATCGTTTCCGTTGGACAGTGAATGACGCCATTAGCTGGAAGCAACCAGGATCGCACTGATGGACGCGGAAGTCGTCTAGCAATTGAGCCCTCGTGCGACGCACAGGTGCTTCTATGCCGTGAAAGCGAGCGATTTCCTGAAGCCCTGCCTTGGTTAGCTTGCTTAATAAGGCGGTCCAAGGCATCTTTACGAACGTGAATCCAGGCTCGATAAATCCATTCTCAATCCAATCCTGTTCTCTGGTGAGTCCCACCAACGTGAACATTGTATCATCCGACATCTTCAGGACCTCCTGGTCGTCCAACCACTCTCGTAATTCCCGCAAAGCGAATCCTTTCGCCAGTGTCTTCTGCTTTGCGTCTTCTTTGTTTTCCTGGCAAGGAACAAGGAAAGAAACGTATTGCCCGCAATCGGCACTGCATTCGTGCTCCAATAGCTTCTGCTGCAGAGTAGATTTGAGGTCAGTTCGGGTCAGCTGGATATTATGTCTAGCACACATATCGCGCATTTCACTTACAAGCAACGCACGAGCTAAATCTCCAGGGGACAGGGAACACGCAACGGCCGTTGGGTTTTCGGCCAGTTCCTCCTCTTGCCGCTCCGGTCGAGTGTAAGCAATGAAACGAAACCGAGTGGACGAATCGAGATCGTCCACGTTTCCTGACAATATGCATCTGCGTACTTCTTCCAGAGTCCAAAAGGGTTGACCAGGTCTGGCGCCGCCACCGACCACTCGTAGCGGACTGACTCCTGGGGGATTGCCCAGTGGATCCTGCCTGTGATGTACGCTGCCCAAAGCAGAGGAATGACATGTGTCTTTCGCCGTCAAAGTAACGGATGTAAGCTGCATGATAAAACGCTGTTGTTCAACAGAATGTTGGGATTGTACGATGAGGATGAAGTGACGAAGGGGAAAACCAACCCTCCATTGATTCCCAGCCGTAAGCCGTGGGAACCGTGTTTCGAACGCCGCCATGCAACACTGATGCGCCTTTCCGAGTCACAGCCGGCAAACGAAAATCTTCCCGATGGTCTGCTCAAATAAACTGGCATTACTTGGTTAAGAACTTCAGCTTTTCAGTTGGGAGATCAGGACAATGTGACCAAGTGCGAAATTTCAATAATTATTCCGAGATAACGAAGCACAGACTCGAAATACTAGTGTACGTTATCTGGGGGGCTACCTACTATAATAGCCCAACGAATATTACAACTCAGAGTCCAGTTCCCGTTATTCGCTCTATACACGCTCGCAGTGTACCCAACAACTACGAAGGACCCGTACGGAATCTCGCCATTCGTGAAAACGGGTAGCTTCGACGCCATTGACGGAAGGTCTGTTGTAAAGTTGAAGTCGGAAGTGCCTCGAGCATCGTAAATAGGGACTATAAAATGAACGTTAGTTTCGTGTTACATGTAGTAACTAAATCAAGTTACCGTCGTTTCTTGAATCCAAGGCAAAATGATCTACGAGGAGACGGTTGGCGATTGGTCGTTTCGTCGAAGGACTCGGATTGTTGCTAAACATGCCTGGCGCAGAGCCTACAGGACGCCGTGTTAATGTTGCGGAACATTGTGAATGGGGAACGGACACACCCTGGGACGAGGAATTATCGCGGCTGACCGGTCTTGTAACATAGTGCATGGAATCACGCGATAGGTTCGCATGCAGCTCGGGAATCCCAAAGCTCATACAGAAAAAGCCGACGAGCCGATCGAACTCTTGAGTATGCAGCTTCCCTTGAAGCATGTTCTGTGGGAGTCCAAATGCGGTGAGGGTTCGAAGGCACGAGGATTCGGAGTAGACGCTGGAGACACAAATCGCGGGCTGTCCGTTCAAGTACGCGTGAAGTCGAAAGCTGTTGGAGTGAAGTCCACCCGTGATTTCCTTCACCTCCAATTCCGCCGGAGAGGCACGCGAAGGGTTGATGAACTCTTGACACCTTTGCAGACGTATCGCTTGAAAGGCCTTACTGGAAAGGATGTGAGTATTTCATTATTTCACAATGGTGACCGGCTTACGCTGGATCCATGGAAGGGGCCTGGTCTGTCCACGCGCTAAACCGAACGAGCCCTCTGCCGGGTGCGTTGGACCATGGGACGAACGATCCTCGTCTGCAGAAATATCAGTGAGGGGTCCTGAAACCTGTAGGAAGGAACCACATCACCTCAAAGGTACCAGCGAGGCATAGTCGCCGGCCAGCAGGACATCGTGCAATTTGGCATCCGTTACTTCGCAGCGCTCGGGGAAGGAAAATCGCAGCCTTCGTGGCTGCCCCCCTGTACTAGGCCCGCTTCCATTGTGATCATTGCCTGACCCCGAATTTCCTGATGGAGTACCGACTGCCGCAGGGAAAGCTTGCGGTACCGCGCTGGAGGAGTTAGGAGGGGTGACCATCTGTGCAGCAGGCACGGTGGGTGTATATGCCGGAAGCGGTGATGTGTAAAGCGAGTCGTAGGCTGGAGGTGGCCGGCTGAAACCGTCACGCGGACTTGGCGTTGAAGGGCCGGGTCGCGAACTTGCGCCATCTCGAGTGTTCCGTTCTTCAGCAAGGCGTCGTTCATGAGCTTGTCTGCTACGACGTATAGCCTCCCTGAAATCCGCGATAAGGAAATGGAATGTGGAGTGTGTGGTTGGATTTGGCGTACCTGAACTGCGCTCGATAAAATTTCACGCCGAACCTCATTGGTGTTGTGAGCGTGGTGCCATTGAATAAATCGCGATACTCACTCGTCCTCACTTGAACTCGACTCTCGGACTTCTGTCGTTTCGGGGCCTACAAGAACGCCCACCTCAGTTGTTGCCTGGGAATTGGAAAGGACATTCGATGCGCCTGGTTTCTTCATGACATTGTCGCTAATGTCGGTTTGGTCCACGCGATTGTTGCCTTCAGCTAAAGCTGACTGCACCATCGCTGTATGTCGGGTGATGGCACGGGCCATGCATCTATCGTCTTCGACCTGATTCCTTCTAGCTTCGTCTGCCTGGCGAGCAAAGTCTTCCAGTCTAAGCTCGTCATGGACATGAGTGAGCAACGGTCAGGTTAACGTTTACGAATTGACTCACTCCAGCCCGGGGAAAGGCGCGTCCGGATCAGCCATGTTGGCGTCGTCGTGAACTTCCGAGTCATCTCTGTGTGGAAGCAATAAGCGTTCGTTTTTGAATACAAGTACAACCGAGACACGAACATGAAAGAATCTGAGTACCTATACTCGTCGTCCTTCTCAGATCCTTCGGAAGAGGATCGGCCTTCCGCATCGTCTTCTTCCGCTTCCAAATCCAAAAAGTTGTTGCGCCAGCGCTTGCTTGAGCGAAAGAGGCCATTGATCTTCTTGAAAAGTTTCTGCCTCGACTCTTTCGAACTCTTCTTTCTCTTTAGCAGTTTTTCTAAATCTTTTTTTGCGTCCGGTAAGCGTATCGAATCACAGTAGATGAACGACACACGCACCGAGACCTTTCGCGTAGTCACTGGAGTCTGATATCTCAATAGCATCGTCAACAACACTGCGCTTGTGAGGCCTATGCGAAGATTAGTTGTGAAAACAATTCAAGGGGGCTGGACAGACCTCGGGTTGTCGGAGCCGCTCCCATCGCGAGCAGTTATGGCACGCTTGGCTTTACCCTTCCCTTTTGTGGCCGGCGGTTTCGTTTGTGGCAGGGGAAGGGGAGACGGTTCCAGTGTTGGACGCGGTTGGGTCAGAGGTGGATCCACCGGAGTCTCTTCAGATTCCTGAGGATTGTCGGCTTTGTCGTCGTCGGACGACATTACCAATGGCTTCGATTTGACAGTCCTCCTCGAGCGACGGGGCCTTGAAGGAGTTAAAGTGAGGTGGAACCAGAATTACACAGCGAACCTACCTCTTTGCATTGGCATTCGCCTCCCTTTCATCATCTGCATCATGGGCGATGTTCGATTCTTCGGTTGCCGTCTGTTGCTTGGTTCTCCTCCTATCATGTTGGAAAGTTTAGTTAGCCATCCACGCGCCTGAGGATGCAGAGACCTACCTGTTGGCTCCTGCTTTGGCGTTGGTGCTTTTCCTGATCAAGAGGTTCAGAACGAGGGTGTGTCAGTTCCGTGTGTGGACTCACAGTTTGGAACGAGTCACCCGGCCTTCTCCGTCAGGTTGCGCGTCCTTAATGCGGGATCGGGGCAGCCGGCCCCGATATGTACTGTCACCGGGCACATGACACGGCTTGCTATATAAGGTGATGAGAGTGTGGCGCATTTGTCAAACAGGCGCCCAAGAACTTACGCTCCGTCATCCTCATACGAAGATATGCTTATGACGTCATCACTGTTCCGCCAAAAAAATGGGTTAAAAATTTGGGTAACGCCCATGACTGGATTTACTTACGGCTGGCCCGGAGTGGTCGGTTCGCCTTCAACCCTCTCAGGACTTTGACCCGACTGGCTGGCGCCGGTGGGCGTGGATGAAGGTCTATTAGATCTTAGCGATATTCCAAATTGCATGCAAGGGGTAGCATCACACACTCAGCGCCATCTCCCTTATGCCTCTCAGTGAGGTTCTCCGGGACTAGACTCATAACTGTACTTCCGTCGGCTCTGAATCTGGGAAGAAAACCATTATGCAATGTGGCGCTGTTACGCAGGTATTGGTGAATGAACCATCCACTAATGCGAGTTAAACACGCACCCATGCCATCCACCATGCATGTTGATGTCCATAGATTGTGGGCCGAAAAACCTATGCAAAGGTGAGTAGATAATAATATTGATTGCACAACGTTACTACCCAAAGTGAATGGGGGGGGACCCATCTGGCCGATTCATACTTTGTAACGGGTTAGGGGTGTCCAAGAAACAGCGGAATTATGGGGAATGACATACACAGGTGGAGGTAGGAAGCCAGGCGTCATCATGGGCGCTGAGTCGGATCTCTGTTGGGTGTTGGAAGTCATGTTCAATATATCCAAGGGGGACAAAGTTGGGGTATTTGTTATCTTGAGTGATTGAGGAGGAGAAGTGCACCGCAGCTGTCTTCTATTTATACCCTCGCATCGTGGAATCCCCCTTGAGTAATTAGACTCCGTCTTTACTTTGTTTCCAGACGTAGATAGGCTGGCCGTGCTGTGCAGCGAGTCACCACGAATAACGACGGGAGAACAGAATCTCGTGCCTTACCGTTTTCAATTTAGGGGGAAGGCATGAGTGGAAGAGTGTTTCGTTTACCGGCGGTCTCGAGTCAGATGGTATGGGCGATTCAAAGATCACCCGAGTAGTCATCGTGAAGCATGAAGTCCCTTTTTCGAATGGATAGTTGAAACCGGCGCGTGACAACTTGTCCATTGACTCGAATGCGAATTGGCCGAAGTCGTTCGCTTAACAACGTCTTCAAGTGGGCGAAGCAGAGCCTACGATTCAGCGCGATTCCATAACTCCATTGGTTGCGGAAGTGTCAGATGCCGTCGTCTGACTCGATCGATGGTTTGACAGAGAAACGGGAGATGGAAGAGTTTGAAACACAGGACACAGTGTGCCTTTGACTCGAGATGACCCTGTTTGTCCAACCAGGTGAAGCCAGTATCGCCACGATCTTTTCATGATCGGTGCGAGGGTCACCTTCTCTACCCATCACAGAAAGATACGAAGAGGTGAATGACTCATAGTATGGGTGTTGCAAACGTCGGTCAAATATGCATCAAACGTGTGAAAGGCGAAGGGCGAAAATCCCTACAAATTTACAAAGGCAAAGTTGGTTGTGGCACTTGCACGATTATCCAACTCAATCTCGCAATCGCCTAGGTCCCCGCCGCTGAAATGAACGTGTATTACAACCACGACGCAGCCAGTACGTATTCCATGTTTAAAAGTCATACCTATACCAACAAAGCTTCGCTCATGCAGGAGTGATACTTGAAGCAAATATTGCTAGGGCTAGTCAGGAGGAAACAAACCGACCGATTCTTTTATCAGACATTGATGTCAGTAGTTTTACTTCTGCGAAGATATACTCGGCGTTAACGACCAAAGACAGCCAGACCAACTGGCGGTCACGCAATTTGACAACCCACTCACCTACCGATTGACCCCACAAGAAGATCGCGACAACGAGGCTTACTTTAGAGTTATTGGGGTGTTGTGCTCGAAGGTGTTGCCCCCTTTTCACTCAACCCCGTTAGTCGAAGAAGCGATTCTGGTGTGAATAATACTGACTTCAAAGCAATAGAAAGATACGGACCATGCAACACTTGCGGAACCTTCGTCAGTTTGTGAAGCTCACGGGCCTTGGATCACCTTCGTTTGATCTGGTCGGCGATGCGATGGTGTCCATACTAAAGCTTTTCAAACATACCCTGGGAGAAGATGGATTGACGGGGGTGGAGCCCAAGCTATACGAGGGAGAAGTGGCGCTCGATTTCCATGCTCGCTACTTTACCGACCGTGAAGCTGCTCCGCAAGAGAAGCACGTTCCATTCGATGAACGAGTCGATCCACGGGGGATTTTGGAGACACTTCGAGGTACACGGCTTATCCACGGTCCGGATAATCGAGTGGAGTACTGCATCAAAGTCATTGATCCAGACGGAACGACGAGGTGAGTGGAGGTCAAACGAGAGCATGATTCAGTGATAATAATTACCTTTTAGATACGAGCCTTATGATCCAGCGTGTATCAAGGAAGGTGACATTGTGGAAGTCACCTGTGCGTTTAAGTGCGTACCCATCAAGGACCGGCGATATCGTTTCCTTCCGGCGCTTCGGGCGGTTACCCTCTTGGAGTCTTGTGTGCGCAAGGTAAGGCCATCGATTCACACTGTTTCAATACCAGCGGATGAGATGTACAGTTGCTGATCATGAATAGGAATCGGAAACTACCCGAGAGCAAAGCAGAAGTCAATGCGATGTCATCAAGACGCTTCCGCCCGCAAGGCTCCTAAAGCGCAAGTCATTGTTCCTCAACAGCACGGAGAAGAAACCAAGATCAGAGATTCACGGAGAACCCGAACTAAACATGGCGATAGACCATGGTCCACAGAGTACTTCCTTCAAGTCCTAGTCACATCCTACTGTAAAGCGCACCAACCATGAGAATGAAATGCGGTTTCCGAGTTAATCGACCTTCGTACCTGAGAATATGCCCGAAAATGGTCCATTCGACTAAAGTGACTTGGGCGTCGATCTTCAGAACAAGAAATAAATTTGAAGCATCATTGTTCTGACTCACCGCAGGAGGCATCCGGCGCGAAATGAGACGCCATCCAAAAAGCAGGGGGAATGCATGGACCAAATCTTGCGTCGAAAATTTGGACCGAAAAGGCATTGCCAATCGTCATAAGAGGCGCCGGCATAGGAAACCTCCCACCACAGAGATTCCTGCACACCCATATCAGCTGAACGATGGGTAACGTCGTACCTTCGCTCTGGGGTACCACCATCCACAGTGTCACGAAGAAATCAGGTAATACTCACCATTGTTCTTGCGTTCCATGACACTCACGCATGCGTGTACCAGGAATTCGGGACGGACGCCCACTTGTGATCCCCAAGGAAGTCCTCAAGGTGGTCGTGGAGAATGCGGGGATTTTTGACCTCAAGTCTCTGGGCGGAACTAACAGGAAGCTTCGTTCCTTGACCCGAACTGAGGTCGATCGACGGGTTTTAGTCCTCATAGACTCATTTTCTCTAGACCCTCAATCGACTCTCCTGCTCTTGCGAAATGCCAGCGCCTACATATCAGGGTCAGCTGTGCTCGCCGTCATCGATCCAGGGATGTTCGAACCCGGCGATCTTGACATTTACGTCCCCATGGCGCACGCGCATGAAGTTTGGGTCTACCTATGGCAGAGGCGCAACCGAGGCTGGGGCCAGCTTATTGACGATGATGACTTCGTCAGGGCAGGTTTGCCCATACCGGACGATGAATACTGCGGCATTCCCGGGATCGCTGCTATTTGGTACTTCAAGCATGCGAACACCGGTAAAGTCATTAACGTCATCGTCACACGCACCAGGCAAGTTAAATCGTACCCGGTCCGAAATCTCTTCTTACACATTTATCCCTATAGCTCAGCGCTCCCCGCCATCATCCGGTTCCATTCCACCGTCGTTATGAATGTTATTAGCTATTTCGGAGTTGTCGCGCTATACGGGAGTCTGACAAGGGCGAGGGTCGGATTTACCACCAAGGAAGGACGATTGTCGGGGAGGGATCTCAGATGCCTGGAGAAGTATCGGGAAAGAGGATATGTCATTTACCGGGACTCCCGACTGGAAGGCTTTGTCGGTACTCACCTGTGTGGAAGCGATGGGCGTTGTTCTCAGACCTATCGATCGTTGCACGACGATGAGGTTTTTGTCGCCCCATTTGCCTCGTACATGCCTCAAAGAAAAACCGACCTGCTTCAGTCCATGGAAGATGTCTTGCTGTGGCGATTGAAGAACAATCGATGCTATCGCAGTTGTCGCGACAGCACGGCGCTGATAGTTACTAGCGAAGGGGATACCGTCGACTTGTAATTCCATAGTATAAACAGCTTGGCAGGATTCTCCACCTAGTCATCGATGAGACCGGAACCGAATCGATGATATTGGTACTATGACTCGGTACAGGATGCCCCTGGAATACCATTTGATCTACGATCCTGCAAATGCCTTGAAATAGAGTCAAATGACGACAGACAAAAAGGGCCAGAGCCTTACCTGGACCCAGGCAAGTTTCAACTTCTCGTCTCCCTGCTCACCGACCACCACCGATCCCGTACTGCACTCATGTACGTCAACAACAAGGTCACCGACGAGCGCTTCTATGACAGCGGCGAAGTAGCGGTTCTTCTCGATGCCGAGCTTCGCGTTGAGGGTTGGAGGGAGTGGATACATAGCTCTCACCTGCAGGTCCGACCCCCGCCATGTAACCACCCGAAATGCACGAAAGATGGCACTTGTGAACCCTCCACCGTCTGGTTCGGGTGTACCAACTGCTTTCGCCTCAACATGCGTTGCTCTCACCATGACAGTTTCATGATGATGTTGTTGGCGGAGGCATTCCCGCGTTACGCATTGGAAAGGCTGATCACCATCCAAGGCCAATATCATGGTTACCATGCTCACGCTCGCAGTAAAGCTGGTAGGCCAATCGGTGCTATCAAGGGATTACAGAATGGTGAGCGCATAGTCTGATTTTGTCGATCGATTTCTAACCAAAACATTAAAGTTGCCCACCAAATGAAAGCGGTGGTCGCTGGGGACGAAGCATACAACGGCAATTCGGCGAAGACGGCCTTGAAAGACTTGCAGCGCTACACATTTGAATTAGCGATAGGTGTGTATTACAGTCCAATTGCTACTCACTAAAGCAATTCATCCGACCACGAACAGGTCGCAGCGAACTTCAAAGGCGACTGTATTCCCTAGAGGCCATGATCGAGGACATGGCTAGTGTCATCTATGGAGTGCGGGTGTCGAAGAAGGAAACTGCAGAGAAAGGCATGGAACGATTAGAGAGGATGATGGAGGGTAGGAGGGGTGATGTGTGGATGGATATGCCAGACACTTGCTACGGCGAGCACAGCATTTAGATGCCGTAGTTTACCCTCTTCCGTCTCATTGAACTCTCCTTAATTCCATTGGAACAACATCGAGATGATAGCGTATTGAGAGAGAGACTTGCCGACCCTGCTTGTGGAATTGAAAGTTGGTAAAGGACTAAGTAGGGACGAAGCGACGCAGTTCACAGATCACAGATGCTGCGTCCGTTGTGTGTATGTTTGTTCTTGTTGCCCAATGCCTTTAGATTACGTCTAAGCACATGACGTAGGCGACAAGGGCGACTCTATTCTACAATGCTCCTCAGGCCTCAGGCTTTAGCGAAGTCGCTGAATGTCGAGGTATGGCCGTCTTCTTGCGCTTTTTCTGATCGATGTCCTTACTAGTACCCACAAACAATAGAGCAGTCATCGAAGAGAATCTAGTAATTGAGGGTATTGCAGGACAGGTAGCGGTAATACTACATGGTCGAACTATTTACGGTTGACTGGGCCATGTAAAGTTAGCAACGATCCAGGTGCACAACACCGTAAGGACGTACGGGGATAGGCTCGTGCGGGGCAGCGCCGTAACGTGTAGTGGGATCATTCCAAATATGGGAGTACGTTTCGCGTTGATGAAACAATAAATGCAACCTTGTAATCGCGTCGGTGGGTGATATGCGACTGGACGAAGCGGCGTCCTTAACGATCGCAGCGACATCGTGGATCATCATGTCTTGAGAAACAATCTTCAAAAACCGATCCTGATATCCTGAGCGGTGGAGAATAGGAAGGTGGTAAGGTTCGGAACGGTATCATCAGTGGAAAATGCTCACCGATGGCGACGGCGAATATACTGCGGCGGATATGGGTGAAGAACTCGTCGGGGATGTTCGACAAAGAAGTACCCTTCTCGATCATCTCCTGGATCTTCCCGATTTCTATGGGTAAACACGTACCAAGGTTAGAATACGGGGCTTGACCATCAGTAGCAGGATAGCGCTTACGAGTAAATAGGCCCAGAAGGTTTTCAAAGGGTGCTTCAGGCATGGTCGACGCAAGCGTCATGTGCGCCTGGAAAGCTCGACGAAATTGTGACATCTGAGAGGCAGTCGCTGAGGAATACCGAGCGACAGTCTGCTCCAAAACGCTGCCCCTGAGAGAACACGAGACATTGTGTCGAACGCAGCTAGTGCACCCCGGAAAGAGCGGGGACACGACGCAGGGAACGATGCCTTGTGTGCACAAGGGCGAATTGCAAGGGGCCTGAGATCCAGAAGAGAAGTCTCTGGAAAAGCGGATCCAGGTCTTGCGGTCTAGAACGGATCGCAATCCAGGGAGGAGGAACGCAGAGTTGTAGAAAGAGAGAATTGTCTTCATCTCATCCAGAGAACCCGGGGGTGGATGGCCGCAAGGGAGCGAAGACATGATTATGGTTGCAGGGGTGAATAGATGTGTACGAGCAGAGTGTATTGCTCGAGTCCTTATAGTCAAGGTGCGCCGATTCATTCTGTGGCAAAGAGCACCGCCGTCATTCACAGTCAGAAACCGGAGCCGGATGATTACATAGGTACTGCTACCGAGAAGCGAACCGAAGCTCGCTTAATGATTGACTATGTGTGGGCGCTTGTATGTGTAAATGGGTTACCCCGGTTGCCGGGCGCTTTGCAATGGTTGACGGAGTGACTTGCAGATATGATTTACTTGAGTGGTGTCAGGGTCAGATTTGATTGGGTAGATCGGGGTGCACCGAAAACGGACTGACGACACAGGGCGCATCAACCCGTAGAATTCGAAAGGGGACCATATTCGCGTTTGAACGATGTCGCCATTTACTATTGAAGTCACACGGTAGAAAGGCATCGAATTTGGAAATAAGAAATTGAATTTGTTAGGACAAGTTAAAGCGAGTACGAGGTAAGCCTACAGGCTACTATATCACAGAAGGATTTATGAGGCAAGGGAGCAAGTATCATACCATAAATAGATATAAACCGAGTAATTACTGTGGTGGGTGATTAGTAGAAATGAGTACAAGGTAAGAGGCTATCGAAATAGTTAAAGTGAAACTTGGAGATAGGTCAGAAGGTTCAGAGAGACATTACTTTACCGACGTAGCGCGGGGAGAAGGTCAGGGATGGGACAAGAAAGGGCGAGTTCGGAACAGAGAAACAATTTGCTGGACAGCTTGTTCGGCGGATAAGGTGCGATCAGTGGCAGCGTGCTTGAGAATGAGGGCGATATCATGGAGCATTCCCTGTTGAGCGTTCACGCGAGCGACATCAGCGGTTCTAACTAGGTCAATTTAGCAGGCATCAGGAGGAGAGGTATATGAAATGGCGTTACCGAATGTAGCAATAAAGATAGCCTTGCGCAGGTTAAGGGCCAAGTTTGCAGGCGGCGGCGTCTCGGGCCGGTCTTTCGCCGAATCTAAGTAATCTTCCAAGGCAGAGACATCTGGGGTGAACACGGGAGCTGTCAATACTTATCCACGAAAGGCGAAAACC
Organism: Coprinopsis cinerea okayama7#130; assembly: GCF_000182895.1. Lineage (NCBI taxonomy): Eukaryota > Fungi > Basidiomycota > Agaricomycetes > Agaricales > Psathyrellaceae > Coprinopsis > Coprinopsis cinerea. The sequence continues at coordinate 1,281,851 of NW_003307543.1, read as the reverse complement.
AACTCACAGTGTAAAAGTGGTGTGATTCCACCTTGTGTCCTTGAATTAGCAGCGAGTGCGCTATCTTTCTGAATGGCCAACGCGTCCAGGAATTTCCGAGCTAAGGCCGTGTCGATGTTCGCTTTGGCGGAAATGAAGACGATAAGGCAAGTGTCGACATGAGAACAAGTCAGGCCAAGACGGACACAATTGGTGCACCCCAAAACGTCTGACGGAAGGCACAAGACTTCTTTGGAAGCACACTGGGGGGCAGAGCACGGGCCTAGACCGGGATTAGCGGCGACGATATCTTTCCAATGCTTGGGGTTTAGGAGGAAGTCGGTAAGGAAACGAACACACGACGACCTATAGAAGGCGCTAAGGGCGTTGTCACGGCGGGTGCGCCTTTCGGTTGTGGAAAGGAAGTGGGAACGCGGCTCGTCGAGTGTCTGTGAGGCGTATTCAGATTGAAGTAGTTGTTTAGTGGGGTTGAGGGGAGATGACACATGGTCAGACAAAGCTGCGAGAGTGGTGTCGGTTGATCGTGGAGAGGGAGTGGTAAGGAAGTGAATGTTGTCGGCGTTGTCGGTCGCTCGGTCGTAGCGGCACTGGACGGCACCACCATGTGGGAGGGGGGGCGATGATTCACGGTCAGGTGAGGAGGCAAGGGAAGCATCGATAGGCCCTGAACCTGTGCTGAGTGAGGCCGGTTCATAAAGATTATCGATGGTTGGCGCGTAATGGATTGTGGGGTAAGAAGGCAAATGATATGGGGATATTCCAGGGATGGAGTACGAAAATCGCTCGTGGAATGCGATGGAGTCAAGAGTCGGATTGTAGGGGTCACCGGCAAGAGGAGACGGGGAAGGCGGACCGAGGGCACCAGCGAGACTGAAGGTGGAAAAGTTCATGGTGGGTGACGGTTGCGTTAGGTCGGAGAAACCATTGTCTGATTTAAAGTAGCAAGACAACCAAATAAAGGGGCACAAAGCAGAGTCTATACGCGACGACGAGCGGTCATTTCGTCGGCTAGAGAGGCCGTCGCAGTATATTGAGAACCACCAAGAGAGCCGCGAAGGAGTGCCAAATCGGGGAAAGCGCCTAAATGGCGGGTTTGTGGAGTTCCAAAAGGGACGGTTCTTGATTGGTTAGGGAAGGGAAAGCAGAAATGTCAAATGAGTCGTGTGAGACGGTGCAAGAGCCGAGGAGGGAATATCCCGAGTGACAGATGTTAAGATGTGGAATTGACGATACAAGGTACAGATTGCTTCGGTGGCGGAGAGGAAGGCGCGGAGAGGATGGACTGAGTCAAAAGTTCGCGAGATAAAGAGATAATGAGGAGGACCAATGTCAGTATTTGGTAAATAAAAAAGGGGAAGGCGAGTACCAAGAGCAATGGCAGGATGCGGAAGAAGAAGTAGGTAGTTTATGCAAGACTTGTGGCTGGAAGTGATCCGGTGGAATCGTTGAATGTGCGGGGTGCACGGAGTGGAACCTTGCTATTGGCTTAGTTGTTACTCGGAACAGGGACAGCGATATTTGAATCTGAAATGGGGCGGTGATTCACCAAAGATAGTGAAGGACACGGCGGCGCCAGGGCGACTCGCTCCCATTGGAAGCAAAGCGTACAGGAAGGTGACTCACGGTTGGATGGGGTTGGAATGTTTTTTAGGCAGTGAGATGCGAAGACGGGAAGGGGTGAATTGTTACGGGTACCAGCGCCGTGCGATTCCAGTACCTGCGAGAGGGAGGGGTCGTTCACCGTACCGGCAGCTTACCCTGCGTGCCTGGACTGTCTGAGGCAGGGGTATCAATGCTCTCACCAAACGGCGATCGTACGACAACAGCTCTTGGAATCATTCAACGGAGATCCAAAGGAAGCGGACGATTTCATGAAGGAGTTCAAGGACCATGTTGATGTTGGTATGGAATTGTACCAGTCGGGATTCCCAGGCATCTCCCTCGTTCTAAGTCGTGAGTGGAAAGGTTTTGGCCCTGGGGCTGTGACTGACACACTGCACGAAGAAATAGGGCAGCTGGAGGAAGGAATGTGCGAAGGAAGGATGGGAATCGTCGGATTTCTTTGCACATGTGCGCCGCAACATGTTCATCTCAGCGATAGGTCAGTAGATTTCCAAACGGCAGTTACGGAGGAGAGGAGAGTAGAGGCGGAGCAGGGCATGGTATTACTCGCGGACATGTTGAGATGTCGTTCCCGGTACTCATGTATGATGGAGGAAGATAACTGTAGCGAGGAATGAGGATGACACAATTTTTATATAGTTAAGTTAGGGTGAAGAAGAATTTGAATACATGACTGAAAGCAAAGGAAGACATGAAACGTAAAGAAAGCGGGAAGCGCGATACCGAGGACATGGAGTGGACAGAACAGCAAAATCTCGTGAAGAAAAAGGTGAATCTCGTGAAGAACAAAGGTGTCATTGACCGAATAGCATTGTCGCAGGATAACGAAAATAGAAAAGAGCGAGTCTGTAGAGCGAGGGGCTGTTAATAAGGAACGATGAATTTAAAATGGGTTGGGCGGGAGTCGAACGCGGGACCTCGGCAAACATCACGTGGCATTTGAGCGTCGCGTCTTGGCGTCATGAAATCCCATGCAAAAGAAACCGAGTCCCGACAGGCCTCGGAATTACTGGGACATCCGGGAAGCTCCTACGACTGCCAAAGCCTGGAGCCCCTCCGGCCAAAGACAGGTATCGCTCTCTGCCCCCGCAACATGTCCCGGAATCTTCGCGGTCGAAATCCACTTCAACATCCGTCATGATACCCTCTTGTCACCCTGGTTGGAGAAATTCTTCCGCCTGTGGCCAGCACCAGTCGTACGGATATGCGACGAGCATCTCACAGTAGAGCGCATATTGAATGCTGTGCGGCAGTTTTTCTACGAACAGTTGACGCGTTATGAAATCAGCCTCCTTGCGAACTCGCCCAGAGAGTACCGTGCAGTATATAACGCGAACCATCGCCGGATACGAGATGCCTTTTGGGTCTCTTCAGGGGATTTTGGGGTCCTCAGACGGATAGATCTTATAGCTAAAGGGAACTTCAAGTTCGGAGGGGTTGATAAGGTGCTGAGGACGAGTGACAATAAGCTGGTAATTCGATATTCTCTTGGACAGTTGCCTACATAGTGCTATTCCACGATGTATATACAACTCAGTCAGCATCCCATAATTCACAACACTTGGGACCTATAAATTTATGGATGTCCCGGGATCGAACGCGGCCCTCGAATTCGGGAACGACACTTGCCCCTGTTGCGGCGTACGCATGTCCCACGTGCCGACACCACTGATAACGATACAGCTGAGGTTCTGGAATCTACATTTACCCTGTCAATATTCAATCCTCAACCACAGCGGTCGAAGTCGCCCTAACGAATCCCCAAAATCAGGCCACATATTCCCGGCCATGTCGTCCCAGAAGCAGAAGGAAGTTGTCGCCATCGAAGAAATTATCGACACCACGATCGATTCTGACGAAGAAGGCTCGAATACGGGATCTGAACCCGAGCAAGACCAACCCGAAAGCTCTTCTGCCCCTGCACAAAAGAAAAGCAAGAAACGTTCAAAAGCCTCGAAAATTCTGAGCAAGATCAAGGGAGATGAAGACATCCCAGACGAAGTTGTCCAGACTGTCGCGGAGAAAGTCAAGGCGACTGGTCAAGTGAATGCGGAAGAACTCACTCCGGAGAGGATCAGAGAGGCTTTGCAGCAGATGAAGATCATGGATGTTGTTAAAGGAAAGGCTGGAGTCGGCGGTAAGAACCAGAAGGATACTGGTAAACACAAGGTCAGTCGATCCTCCCATGTATCTAGTTTGCGGGCGCTTATTGGTTATTATGTAGTTCTGGTCCACTCAGCCCGTTCCTCAGCTGGGTAGGTCTTCCATTGAAAAAGGCAGCTCATTATCTGACTTTATTCTTAGGCGAGAGCCCGCCGGAAGAGGATGGCTGCATCGAGGAATCCAAGCCGGCCAGCGAGATTCGGCAGCAGCCTTATCCACTTCCAAAGGAATTCGAGTGGTCGATCTTGGACATTCAAAATCCTGCCGAGGTATCAACTGTTTCTCTAAAACTAAGTGATCTCCCCTTAATTTCTTGCTCCGGTACAGATCAAGGAGGTTTACGATCTTCTTTCTGGCCATTATGTGGAAGACGACTATGCTGCGTTCCGATTCCAGTACAGCGCTGAATTCCTTAAATGGTACGCATCGGGCGACGTTTCAGTGGCTTTCCGCTTGACCCTTCTATTAGGGCTTTGACACCTCCGGGATACCACAAGGAATGGCACATCGGAGTACGGGTAGCCTCAAACAAAAAGCTCGTCGCTTTCATCTCAGGGGTTCCGATGAACCTCAAAGTTCGCGACAAGTTAGTCTCTCACCCGCCTGGCTTCCTGACATCGCTAATGGACTCGTGTCTGTTAGTGTCATCCCCGTTAGCGAAATCAACTATCTCTGCGTGCATAAGAAATTGCGTTCCAAGCGACTTGCTCCCGTCCTCATCAAGGAAGTTACGCGTCAATGCAACCTCAAGGGGATTTTCCAGGCTATCTACACGGCGGGTGTGGTCATTCCCACTCCTGTATCGGTTTGCAGATATTACCATCGGTCACTGAACATCCCGAAGCTGGTTGATACCAAGTTCACCTATGTCCCAAGGAACAGCACGCTAGCGGGAATGATCCGTCAGAACCAATTGCCAGAGAAGCCTTCCCTGCTTGGGCTGCGAGAAATGGAGGAGAAGGATATCGGAGCTGTTCACGATCTGTTCCAGAGATATATGAAGCGTTTCGACATGATTCCCCTGTTCGACTTGGAGGAGACCAGACACCAGTTGTTGAGTGGAATGGGCACTGGGAACCTTGGAGACGGGGGGCAAGGTCGCAGGACTGGGCAAGTGACTTGGTCGTACGTTGTCGAGGTGCGCTCTCTTTGAATCCATACAAGAAAGCCGACTGTATTGAGCTATGCGTTCAGGACCCGACCACGCACAAGATCACCGATTTCTTCTCGTTCTACTCCCTTCCATCTACGATCATTGGAAATGCAAAATACCCTCTGTTGGAAGCCGCGTATCTTTACTACTACGCATCAGATTCAGCTTTCCAACCCGACGCAGACTCCAGCGGCAGTCTCCAGCGAAGACTTACAGTTCTCATCGGGGACGCACTAGTTGTGGCCAACAACGCTCGTTTTGATGTGTTTAATGCTCTCACCTTGATGGACAACGTCCCTGTACTCCAAGATCTCAAGGTCAGAGTGCCCGACTTTCCATTATTGCAAATATTGACGATCGTGTTAGTTTGGCGCCGGAGACGGTTTCCTCAACTTCTACCTGTACAACTGGAGAACCTCGCCATTAGCAGGAATGAACGGAGAGGGCACTGTCTCTCCCGGAAGAGGGATTGGAGTCGTCATGTTATAACGAGATTGCATTTAGTTGGGCCAGGGGCCGTCATATTACAACAATACCAAGGATAAATCAAACACGACAGTAGAGAAAACAAGTAAAATGAAAGCAGGGGATTGAGACTACATGACTACAAGCAAGCAGACAGAAGGAAGCAAAAGTACAACACAGAGGCAGCGCAAATAGAGTGGAAGGGGTATCGATGCACTTAGTCGGCTCCAAGAATTTGAAGCTTGGAGCCGTTTGCAATCCGTGTCCAGACTTCGAGCTCCTCGTACTTAAAAGAAAAACAAAGAATTATGTCAGAACCCGTTTACGTCGACATTGTAAAAATGTAAAAAAGAAAGTACTTACGCCATGGATGCAATCCATCAACTGAGCCTCGGTCCATCCAGCATTTAAGACCCGCGCGCGGACATCCACCATGGAGAGTGTATCATCATCTTCCTCGTCCGAATCCACATCCATGTCCCGCTCTCTTCCAGGGCCCCGACCGAAACGTCGAGGAAGGGGTTTCGTCTTCCTACTCAACATACCGCGAATGAGCCGGTAAATTTGACTGGCGACGGATCGGTCGTGTTCATGAGCTTCCTCGTCTTCGTCCTGTAGACTGTCCTTGCTGCACTCCATCAGTCGGAGGGCCTCATCGACATCGGGCTGGACGACTTCGTCTGCGAGTCGCAACCGGGCCAAAGCCTGGGCCAGACGCAAAACACCGAGAAGGGTCCGAGCGGAGGTGTAGGTCTGAGTCTTGTTATTCGCCTCGTCTTTGGCCAATTTGCGAAGGCGGACGTATGAGTCGACGATGTAGCTAGAGACATGAGGAGGAACGGTCGGTCGTTTTTGCCTTGCTCGTGCAATGAAGTGCCTTGAGTTCAATGGTTAGTACCTGGGGTAAGGACTGTGACAAGAACATCTTACCGAATAATGTGAGGTGGGACAACATCGTGCTCAAGTTCAGGGTGTCGATTGTGCATGTGGACGAAGGTGACGTGCTCGGCAAGGCGTTCATCCGCATCTCGCGAAGGCTTGTCAAGAATTAGGAAGAGGAGATCGAAACGCGAAAGTAGCGCAGCGGGGAGATTAACGTTTTCGATGACGGTCGCTTTGGTGTTGTAGCGCCCGAAGAGGGGGTTGGCAGCAGCAAGGATGGAAGTGCGAGCGTTGAGTGTAGTTGAAATGCCCGCCTTGGAGATGGAGATGGTTTGCTGCTCCATGACTTCGTGAATAGCCGTGCGGTCGGATTCATCCATTTTGTCAAATTCGTCAATGCAGCAAATGCCGTTGTCTGCGAGGACGAGAGCACCACCCTCTGTTGACAGGAGTAAGTTGGAAGCAGTCAGTGTAACAATCGGAAATGCTTACCGAGGACCATCTCATCCGTCACAGGATCCCGCATGACAGCAGCAGTGAGTCCAACGCCCGAGGAGCCCTTGCCTGTGGTGTAGACTCCTCGAGGAGCAATCTTGGAGATATACTTGAGTAACTGCGATTTGGCAACACCGGGATCACCCATGAGGCAAATATTGATATCTCCACGAATCTTCATTCCGTCGCCCGTGACCTTGGTGACACCTCCAACGAGCAACAGTAGCAGCGCCTTTTTGACGTCTTCATGACCGTATATCTCGGGGGCGATGCTCTGAGCGAGAGTCGAGTACAGCTGCGGGTTGTTGGCAAGGTCATTGAGGGTCTGTTCGATTTCCGGCGTGGTCTCCATTTCGGTGTATTGCTTCTTCAACTGGTGAACGTGGTGAGTTTCGAGGTAGGTGTCGGTCAGTAGACCAGCTCGGATAGCTTGGAAGCCAGTGTATGGGACGGGAAGGAAGATGCCGCCGAGGTGAACGACGTCACCTGGATTCATGGTGCGAGTCAAGGGTCCGTTAACATGGACGGTCATAGACCGAGGTATATGACCGACCGGGACTTGATCAGCCTATGTGAAAGGGTTTGAACTCAGAGAGTACGACAAAGAAAGTAGGGACTTACCATTTCCTGGATCTTGACTTCTTGGAATGGGCTGAACCTACAGGCCCTCGTTTGCATATGGAGAGAACCACGGACGCCATTCTTGAGGCATTCATTGGCGTTTTGGCAGTCGGCAATGGGGGTGAAAGTTTTGTTTGAGATATCCTGGAAGGTCTCCGAGCCGCAAACTTCACAGGTATAGGCGTTGACTTGCAGCAGTGGTTTGACTTCTGACACGCGCGTCACGATGCCCCGAACGGTTATAAGTTGACCCAGGTTGGAGCCACGGACATCCCTAACGGCGAGCGCCACGTCGCTCTTGAGCGGTTTGAAGTAGAGAGAACTGCGTCTGCGGTGAATGGAGATGTTTATGAGAAAGTCATCAGACTTACTATCGTCGTAAGAGATGGACAGGGAATTGGCCCTGTGAGTCTTCAATTTGTTCATTCCTTTCGCGACGCTGGTGAATAATGACATCGATGACTTCGTCGTGTTCACTGATGTCTTTCGTCGGAAGTGGCATCAGGGTGTCCACAACTTCGCTGAAAAGCTTGACATATCGGTGTGTGTTGGCTCGTATTCGGGCGACAAGTTCCCCCGTCGTGCCCTCATGCTAGAGTACCATCGGTAAACGCGACAAAGGCCTAGACGGAGGCGACATACTGTATAAATGTCCTCCAAGTCGATCTGTAACATCTGTTGCTCCCGGTTCGCAACGCGTTGCTGTAGGACAATAAGAACGTGAAAGACGCGTAACTTTGGGTTCAGAACGCGTACCAGCTGCTTCATATACTTGAGACCCTGAACCTCTGCGGGTACATTGCTAGTATTCTCGTCGATCTCGATGTTGGCGAACTCGGACACTAGGTCGGCGGTGTCATCCTTGAATTTCGACAAAAAATCTTGGATTTTCTCTACAAGACGGTTATAAGAGAGTCGTCTCAAAAGCGATTATTAAAGCACCTTTTTCCTGGTTATAGTAGACTGGATTGGGAACAGTCGTAAGGGACATGGTGGAACGAGGAAAAGAAGAATGAGCGTGTCGGCGTTTGAATTCTCAGTGCTTCACGCTGCCGCGTCTTGAATGTTGCTCCTGCCATTGTCTTGTTCGATTCTCGCAGACTCGCACCGCTCCAATCGCTCATCTATTTTCATACACCGTTAAGTCCGTCGTCCACAAAAAGGTTCGAGCGTCGTTTATGAGCCAAAGACGTTGGCTGATAACGAAATGTAGATTTTCCCGATGGACCAGGACAGAGCTCGTCGACCACGACTGGTTCCCTACATCGAAATCCCTCCCTGGAAGCCTGCAGGGAGGAAGAGGGCTCTCTCGTCACCCACTAAATCCGGTGATACCGCAGAAGCTGTGAAAGAGAGCTATTGCCCTTCCCAAAAAAGGAGGAGGTCGGAGGAGGAGGACGATTTTGTAGGAGACAGTCTCCCCGAGAATGGTAAGTATACAATCATTGACATCCCCTCAGATTGTTTATTACGCCAACGTAGGCTATTTTTACACCGTTAACGAAGACGAGATTGAGGAAACCGGTGACCTAGTCGTTTATGGAGAAACTTCACCGGAGGACGCGGACGACGGAGACATCCCTGTCCGCTTCATAACGGATTTCCATTTGTATCGTCTCGACTCGATGGAAGTCGTCCCTATGTCGCAATTGGAGCAAGGCGACCTCGAAATGGCTAGCTATGGAATGTCAGGGATAGTTCAGCCTTGGGAGGAAGATTCTTCGGACGACGACACCCTTTCCGACATTGAATCGTTGCATTTGTCTTCATACACCGACTGGGATCGTGTAAGGCTCACGCGGATCGTCGAATACGATGTTCATCACGTCGACCGCACTGGCGTACTAGACCCGTGAGTACTAGGTTTCCCCCCTACTGTAGAGGCAAATTCTAAAACGTGCTCCCAGCAAACTCTACGTCCGCACCCAGTATGCGTGGTACATCCTCGGCGAGCCTGCCCTCACCTACCGCCCTTTCTTCGCCCCTCTGTGGACTCGCCACCGCCTCACGCACCTATTCCTTTGTGCTGCCATGGAAGACGCACGCCTATCGTATTCCGACTTGCAGAACACGCTTCCGGAACGGGACCAGCAGACGCAGGGCATTACCACGGCATCGGATATTCTGGGGAGGGAATTTAGTGCCGAAGACCTCGAGAACGCGGAAGTCGTGAGTAATCTTGCCCTGGATCTTACACGCAGTATTAATCCATTCATGGAATGCAGAATTCCTACCTCGTCACGAAAGTCCTCGATTTGAAAAGGAGGCTCAAGATTACACGTTCTGCCCTCGTTCGCGCACTGTGCTACTCGACAGGTGAACTCGATGAAGGGCACGTAGCGGCTTTCGATGATCGCAGCTCGTCAGAGTTCACTGCGAGACACAAACCCAGTGCCGGTCCCAGGCGGAAGTCGAAGGCATTGCCGGAAGCCATCGTTTATACAACACCTCTCGTCAATGCACTCTCGGAAGGACTATTCAGTGTCCCGTTGCAATCCAGCAAGAAGACTGTGAATGACACGGATGCGGCAGCTATCAAAGACGACACTCCGAGCCATCCGTTCAATCCAACACATATTCGGTGGGGACGGGCCATAGGGGTTAACAAGTATAAAGAGGCCTTTGTGGATGGTGTGAGGTACCAGGTGTGTTTGCACACATTATTGGTGTTTAGTCATTGACAAGTTCTTATGTTCTTCGGCAGATTGGTGATGTTGTCATGGTGGTTCCAGATGGGAACTATAATGCACCAAACAATGTTGGTCGTACAACCAATTACTTCGGTGATAACTATTGGTATGTATGTCTCCCATGTATCTTCCTTCTATCTGTGGTCTGAAGCTAGTTAAGGTTTTGTCGGATCCAGTATTTTCATGATGTCAAATCTGGTCCAGGCATTGCCAAAATGTTTCATGGTCAATGGCTGTTGCATGGTTCCCGCACATTTATTGGTGAACTCTCTCATCCAGGCGCATTGTTTGTTATTGACAGTTGTGGGGACAATCCTATCAACTGCATTTTTAAGAAGTGCAACTTCAAAATTCTGCGTCCAGGTGATGATGAGCCCCAGGTCCATTCTGATCCAAATGCAAATGAATTCCACTGTGGGTGAGTTGAAATTCCCCATCCTCTCCTTGATAAATGTTAACAATCATATATCTTATGCTCAGTCTCATGTATGATGAGGAGCGGTTGAAGTATTACAACCTACCAACCTCCTTTGAGATCCTATCTCCAGGAGACTGTTATGGGTGCTCTGCTTTAGAAATGGCGGAGAGTATGGGAGTGCCTAAGAGGATCGGAAAGATGTCATTCTCCTATGGTGGTATCGTATACCATCAGAATGATTTTGTCTACATCATTCCAACAGGCAATAGGACTAGACTCCTTGAGATTGCTCAGATCTTGGCTGTTCATGATGATGGCCTAAGACTGAGCATTTCTGTCCAGTATCTGGAGCGTTACACAAAGTCACTCAGATGCTTGGAACCAGAAGACTTCACCAGAGCACCAGCTTCTAGACTCTTTTATGATGAGGTATGTAATATCTCTTTCTGATTACTTAAATAGACTTTTGACTTCACCTTGTAGCGCCGGCTTGTCCTTTCAAATCATGAAGGGACAGTCTACCCTCATTCACTAAGTGGTGTCTGTTTTGTCCAGTTATTGGATGATCAGAACAGGATTGATGACTGGGTTAAAGATGATGACCACTTTTATGTGGATCCGTCATCCCTACCATCATCCAAGACTCTGCTTCCCTGTGACATCTGCCTTTCAAGTCATAAGGCTACTCTCCAGGAAATCCAGAGATTTATCCACAGTGATAAAAAAGCTGTTGCTATGGAGCTTTTTGCAGGTATATTTTTGGTCTGGTTTACTTTCTTTCTCAATATTGATCACTTCTTAGGAGCTGGTGGTTTAGGACTTGGGATGGAGCTATCCCAATTTGTTGAAACCAGATATGTGATCGAGTTTTCTGATTCTGCTGCTTTTACATATCAGTAAGATTCTTGCCACATTATCCATTTCACTTTAACTGACCAAAAGATAGCAAAAATCACCCTAAGGCTAAGGTGTACTGTCAGGACACCAATCTCTTGTTAAAGCAGGCTGTAGAAGAGGACAGTGGAAAGGCATATGTTCCACTTGAATCACTATGCAGCCAACTGGAGTGTCCTAAAATGCCGTCCCGACAAGAGAATATTGATTTTATTTTGGGTGGTATGTGGCTGGCTTACCGAATGCTAGTTATATGTCTAATGGATCTTCTATAGGTCCTCCATGCCAGGGATTCAGTCGTGCCAATCATACTAGGGTAAGTTTCACAATTTTTTTTTTTTTTTTTTTTTTTTTTTACCAAAATCCATCTCTAAATCTCTATCTAGAAAGAAAATGACATTCGGACCACCATGCCTGTCAACATGCTTAGCTATGCTGAGCATTATGACCCCACTTATTTCCTTCTGGAAAATGTAACAGGTCTTCTTGACTTCAAGTTACGTGACCACAGGCTTGGATCTAATGGGGAGATTATTGAGAGAGGGATGCTCAAGTTTATTGTCAGAGCTCTAATTGCTCTGGGGTATGTCTTTTTGTTATTTCTAGATTCATTTATACTGATGTACTTGTCCAGTTATCAGGTGCACTGGAATGTCCTACAAGCAGCCCAATATGGGGTTCCGCAGTCACGCAACCGCCTTATCATTTGGGCAGCCAAACGGGGAGCCACTTTGCCAAAGTTTCCTGTTCCAACACATGCCTTTGAGGGCAATGGTCATCGTCCCAAGATTTTGGGATCTGCTAGCAGTCTTCCTAATGTTTCCAGGGCATTGATCCCGGATGAACATGGGAGATACCACCAATGTGCACCTTTTCTTCCGATTTCTATCTTTGATGCCATTGCAGATTTGGTATGTGTGTTTGGATCCTGTCACTTATTTGGTTGCCTAATAATCACTGTTTGCAGCCTGCATTTGAGTGGTACTGGTGTTTTCTCTAATACTGTTATTGATTTTGCTGAATTTGGGCTTAGGTCTAATCCTTATCTCATCCAACCATATCCCGCAATGCAGGACACAACTCATAGACTTTGGTTTGGCAAAAAGATCCCTCAGCTAGATGCTGTCTCTCTTACAGGGAAGGAGGGGGTTGATGATACACCTGTGGGATACTATAGTACTCTAGGTTCATATGCTATTCCTCCCATGAACCGGTATCAGCAATGGCTTAGGGAAGGAATGAGGACATCCCAAACACGACGAGTTCAAGGGCAGTACACCAGAACTTTCCAAGCCCATCTAGTAGAAAGGTGTGTGTTTTTACTGTTTTTTCACTTAATTTCTACGTTCTTATATTGGTCTCTTTTCTAGCACCACAACTGTTCCCCTGAAGGCAAATGCCACCCACAAAGGTAAGTATTCTAACATCTATTTTTTGATACTTTTCTTTTTTCCTTCATGATTTTCTGACATATTTTTCCAATTGGTAGACTTGCCTCTCAGCCTTCGTCCGAAAATGGCACTCCCAGGAGAGAAGCAAGAAAATAACTGTGAGCAAAAAGCCAAACTGGGACCTTCAATGCGGAGCCTCTAACATTTATTTTAGGTTTCTACGGGAGACTGGATGGCAGCGCTCATTTCAAATGTGCAATGACCCAATTTTCGCCGACCATGAAAAACTCGTGGCCCCTCCATCCACTGCAGAAGCGGGTGTACAGCGTCCGAGAACTGGCAAGAGCGCAGGGCTTCCCAGACTCGTACAACTTCTACTCCACCAGTCTCCGAGCGGGGAAAATAGTTGACGATGTGAGTTTCTTATGGCTCAGATTTGGACAGGGAGAGGCTGATAGGGAAATGAAGCAAATCAAGCAAATTGGCAACGCGGTCGCTGTCCCCTTCGCGAAGGCACTTGGAAAGGAGTTGGGAATAGCGCGCATCGCAGACTGGCGGGAGAAGGAACGTTCGACAAGCCCGGTCTTTTAACCGAGATAATGCCGCTCGAGATGTGCATGACATCGACACCGGACGAATGGTTCCAAATACTCAGTAGGAATAAGATTCTGTTTGTATCATTCGGAATACAGATTGTGATTGATATTGTACATTGAAACGGCGTATTCGAAGGTCTCCGAGATGTTAGGTTTGCTTATCTGCGTCCTTGGTGAGGATTTCTTGCACCCTACGCACTTTATGGTCGTTCCCATCCCCGACAGGAACATCCTTATCGACGCGTGTGCCGATGCGGATGTCAGTTGCAATCCTACCAGCTCCTCTGGCATGGACAGCAGCGTGGCAGTCGTGAATAGCCTTGGATACCTGCGACCAGGGTCCCTCTGCAGAGCCGACAACAGAGATGGGTAGAGAAAGCGAGGATCGGGTCGGTGAGAGGGCCAGTGCAACGGAGAGGCAGTGAGTGTCAGAACGGTTGAAGAGTGAAAGTAGACGGACCGAGATTGGTACCGTAGCCACTACACAGGAGAAAGGCCGACACCCCAAGGAGTGGAAAGAAGTGAAATCGCGATGGTCAACTATGGTTTCGGGGCTTGTATCGGGATGGAAGAGAAATCCTTACTGCAACTGGAGGGGACTGTGAGCGATCTTATCTCAACAGAGCCCAGGTCAGACGTACCTTGTACTTAAGACCTGATTTCTCTAATACCCTCTGACATTCAGCAACATCTTCGGCGACCTGAGAAGGAGATCATGTAGAGCATAGTCCAGATAGGCTGAAATACGCGACATACAGATGTGCTACCAGTCCCAATTGGGATCAAACAGAAATCTAGGTGTCGATGTCAGTTTAGGTCGAGAATAAAAGGAAATATAAAGCACCTGCTACAGCATAGAGCTCGTTGTTTGACGACATTGTTGTGGTGCAGGTCGAAGCTGGAAGAAGCCGAGGTGGGAACAAGTTTGGCTCTAAGTCTGCCGCGCGCCACTTTGTGTTTCTTGGACAGTACAGCCAATACTGATGCCTTCGGCGTTGCAGTCGCGGATAACGGCCTTCGAGTCGCTCGCTGGAGGCTCGTCGTCGCATGCGACACTCAATTCCAGCCCTCCACCGTCGCCAAAAAAGCCCAGGGCATCGAATGCATCGTCCGACGACTCCTTAATTGACGCACCATTGTCGGCAGCGACCGCAGCCGCTTTGCCCCCTGTCGCCTTCTCATCACCAGCACCTCAGACGAAGACACTCTCGCCGTCACCATCTCCTCCAATTCTCGGCAGAAAGACCTCTCTCATCGACCTCACAGATTGGATTGTCGATGACGATCCTGTCCTGGCAGCTCCTCCACTCAATGGTGCACCCACTCTCAAACCAAAGCCGGTCATTGTCAAAAGGGCATCCGTGAATGGTCTTCGAGACGGGAAAACCCCGACGCAGAGAGCCTTCAACACCAGGGTAACGTCGCCGAACGGCTTGCTGATCAACCTCGAGTCGCCACCAAGACCAAAGGTGCAGACGACCAATGGCAAGGCAGCACCCCCTCTTCCCCCGCGCAAGACCGCCTCGTATACTTCCCTCAAATCGGTAGCGTCTACCTCGTCGTCCCAATCATCAGGTCCCAGCCCAAACTCGACCTTCCTGTATCCGCCACGACGTGGAGACTCGTTAACAGTGGACTCGGCGCACGCATATCCCCCGTCGTCACCTCTGAACATAGACACGCGGTCGTCAACGAGGCATACTGCAGGGTCGTCTATATCTTCTTTCCACTCTGTGTCTCTATCCTCCGATACAGACCCAAGCACGCCAAACTCGCTGTCGAATTTCATTGCGTCCTACCCAGGAGACCACGCAAGTGAGGCCGATACTGCCAGTTTGGCTGACTCATTTGAAGACGTCTCGGCTTCTTCGTTGGCCAGCCCAGCGACAGAACGGATGATTTCCATGGACTTTGAGAGAGCACGGGCTCTCCGAGGCAACGGGATCCCGCCAAAGTTACCGCAACGCCCGACTTCGAACTCCTCAGGGTTCAGTACCCCTTCCTCTGCTCGATCGTCGATGAAATCGCCGCCTCCCGTTCCTCCCTCTAGATCGTCGCAGACAATCCGTGGAGGAAGCTCAACACCACGTTCCATCCCCGGTTCCCCTGTTATCCACCCGACCAGTACAAACTACGTTACACCCATCCCGACAACGTATGCCGTCCGTCGCCCACCTCCACTACCCCCTTCACGTGCCTCCGATCGTTCGTCTGTCCAGAGCAATGCTACGACTTTCAGCATATCCTCTGCTAGCACACAGTCTCACCGTCCCCTGAGCAGGACCAACACATTAACCAGCATCAGTTCCACCAATTCCTCCTCGAGGGTCATACAAGTCAAGCGGCCTACCCCTGTTCCCGCCGCAGCTCGCAAGCGCTATGAAGCTGTATTTAACGGCAACGTCATCCAGCGTCGAAGAGCCGAGAAGAGGCAACGAAAGCTTACCTTGATGAAGCTTCAGGGAAACGGGGAAGAAAACAGTAATGGGTTACTAAGTCCCAATGAATTCAGGGGAAGAAGAGCCGCTGGATGGCGGGGACTGTCTGTCGATCTCATCACGGGCGATCCGGATTCTGTTGCCCAGCAGCTCGAGGAACAGAATAAGCAGAAGAAGAAAGAGCAGGAGGACGTAGAGCAGGTGAACGAGTTCGTGGATAAAGATGAAAGGCTCGAGGGCGTCGTTGTCAAGCTCATCTGGAAACGTTCCGGTCTGGACAAGAAAAGGCTTGCTGAAATTTGGTGCGCCCCTCGTTCTCTTCGAGTTTAACCTTTTATTGATATTGGTCGGTGTCAGGGCGGAATGTGACCCTCACCAAACGGGTTCCCTGGACCTAGACGGCTTTGTCAAAGGGATGTGGCGCATCGATGAAGAGCTGCGGCGAATACAAGCTCAGCGGCTGAAATCGGCAAGCTCTGCGAGTCTTGCCTCCCTAGCATCGAAACAAGCGTTGCTGACGAAGAAGTCGAGCCTTGCTGGTCTGCGAAGCAATGTTCCCGTCTCGAGCTATCGCCCGCCTCGCGTCGTCGTTCGTTGACTGCATTGGCCCATCCCGTACATTTGCTTTCGATCCATCGCAGCGTTATTTATTTTCTACAGTAGCGTCTATTACGGTGTATTACTCTAGTATGGATACAGTGTGTTATATATAGGGCTTGCCTCTATCCTCGACCCACTCCGACAGACTACAGTACCAAATTGGTGTTTATATCTATTTGGCCGGGATTTACATACTCCGCCCAATATCGAGGCGCCTGCAGGCGAGATTAAAGACTCTTCCTCTACAAACGACAGTCTTGCTCTAGCCACCATGTCTGGAATCTGTCGTATGCGACTCGCCGAAGAGCGCAAGCAATGGCGCAAGGATCACCCATTTGTAGGTTTCCATTGTCCCTCTTTCCAACCTGCAAAGACGTCCTTTCCGACAAGACTGAGCTCGGTATCCTGACCCAGCCAGGGCTCTCCTTTTGGCTTCTAGTATTCTTGACCGCTGTCTCTCTAATACACGCTGAACATGAACTCTAGGGATTCTATGCTAAGCCAACAAAAGCCGATGATGGATCTATGAACCTGATGGAATGGGAGGTTGGCATTCCTGGCAAGGCAAATGTAAGCGCGTTTCCTTGTTCTTTTCACCGTCGTGGCCACAGAGACGCGTATCGCGAGTCTCTGCCACTGGAAATCGAGTTCAAATAGACGTCTCTAATGGAATTGGACCGGCTATAACACGATGGACGATACTAATTTCCGCGCAACACCAGACTCCTTGGGAAGGGGGCTTGTTCAAACTCACAATGACTTTCCCTGAGGGTAAGTTCTCCGTATCATACCAGGTTTTCTTCCTTCTGATCTCTTGTTTCTCAAGACTATCCCTCGAAGCCGCCGAAATGTAGGCTACAGCTTCTCGAGCTTAATTATAGTGCACTGACCGAGATGCCGGACTGTAGGCAAATTCGTGCCACCCCTCTTCCACCCCAACGTGTACCCTTCGGGTACCGTCTGTCTTTCGATTCTCGATGAGGAGAAGTCGTGGAAGCCAGCCATCACTATCAAACAGGTCGGTCTATGCTTCACGTTCCAATCCTTCCGCACTGAGCGCCACTTCCAGATTTTGCTCGGTATCCAGGACCTCCTTGATGACCCTAACGTCAACGACCCCGCCCAAAGCGATGCTTACACGATGTTCAAGTAGGTGGTCGCTTGCTCCTCCTTGCAAAGGGTTGCGCCTAATTCTGTCTCGTTGTTCTATTCGAATAGGAATGACCGAGTGGCATACGAGTGAGTGCATCGCAGCTACCACGGAGAAATGGACTGACATGGTACTTCAGGAAGAGGATCCGGATGCAAGCAAGGGAGAACTTGCCCAAGTAAAACACTATCTCGGTCTTCTTGTTCTCCTATTGCCATTCCACTCAATACCCTTTCCTTTGGGGATTCTCGTGCTCAACATCTGCTCTATGTTTCCATCTGCGTCGCTCCTACTTGTAGCCATCTGATTGATCGAAAGTGTATCCATTATAATCTGATTTTGTATTTGATTCACACCGACCAACATACTTAGTGTGCATTTCCTCTCAAGGGTCCATGACGGATGTAAGACCGGTGGCTTACAGCGGTTCCCATAACGCTCATATACCCGACGGTGGCTGAAGAGATAAGCTCTTCAGTCATGCTGCCTTTTGGTGTAGCGGCTATGTGCGTCGGCTAGTCGTCTTACAACGGACCAAGCTTGCCGTAACATGGTCCGTTTGGGATGACGACAGCAGTTAAGCTTCAGTCATTACTGAGACAGTAGTCTCGCGCACCTTTCCCAGCTATACCAGTTGCCTAGTCGATATCTCCTGGGGGGCATCATCTATGAGACCACCGTCTGTCCTCAATGTACACTCGCCAACGTCGTCGTTCGCGATTCTTCATTCACGTTCGTACCCAGATTTCGTCATTCTTGGCGATCATGAACTGACCTCGCTGTACCTTGAGGTAGTGATAGAAGAATCTATTGACGACCTCTACAATAAGCTTAGCCGCAAAGTCTACACTGATTATCGCGGCGAACGGGTCGGACCAGGATGGCTCAAGTACGAATACAACGATTCTGTATGGAACCTTGACGATGGTAAAGGCAACTCTATTCACGACCCATGCATGTCTCATTCAGATCGTTGTTAGAATCCGATTATGCTATCTTTACCTGGAGACAACGAGAGACTGGGAATACTGCTCCAATCGACAATCGCGACGACCACAGTCACCATCGAGAGCCAGTAGCGTCGACATCTCGAGTGACGTTACAAGACAGCGACTCCAACACACTGCACGAAGCATCTACCCCTGTTTTGCACCTTCACAATCCCGCCATCCCACTACCAGACCGTAACTCGTACTGCAATCCTTCGTACTACGTCTTCCAGCCCTCTCGAGCGCACCACTGCCATCCTCCTCCGCCAAGTGGCCATGGCAGCATCAGCCGTACCCCATCGCGCACCTCCAAGAAGAGCAGAAGGACAGTTGGAAGTGGCATTGTAGATGCGGACGACGGGATACCAAATTTGCGCAAGGAATTCGAAAAGTTCCACTCGGAGAATGGAGTGAGGACTGTTATGGGCAGTATTGGGCCGGTGGAAAATGGTGAGTGATATAAATCTATCTAGTTACGATGACAGTAGCGGTCTGAACAATGTCATCAGTACGGATGCTCCTGAAATCAGGACACAGGCATGTCTACATGTCGCGCAAGTTCGCAGTGAAGCATGGCTTCGTACCGAAAGACTCTACCCCCGGCAACCATGGATATGTGGGCTTACTCTCTATAGGGGAATGGCCCATTACGCTCGTTCCCTCAGCCTCTTCACCCCAACCCATGATCCCGTACACCGCTTTACCTGATCGCCCTTTCCCGGATTCAGCTTCTCAACTAGGGGGACCTCACTACTCGAGCCAGCACCATAATCGAGCACATAGCATAAAGAGCACGGTTACCTCCCGAACGAAGAATCCCCGAAGCTACGAACATACCGCACCGAAGAACGGATTGACTCCCGTCATGGTACAAGTATACCTCTCCGAGGAACCGCACTTCGATGTTGTATTGGGCAGGTCGTTTTTCGAGAAACGGCAAGTAAAAGTTAACGCAGCAGACCCTACGGACGTTTGGTGCCTTGACACAGGGGAAAAGATTGAATGCGAGCTTGTCATACTGAAAGACGGCAGAGGGGAGATTGTCACTGTGACTTAGACTTCAAACGCAGTGGAGTAATTTGTGTCCCTGGTATGGACCTGGGGCCAAGTATCCATACATACCGAGTTGTGGGTAGAATAAATGCAACGTTGTCGATTGTTATAGTCCATGAGATGAAAATGAGATTAAAAGATGCAAACTGCGACATTAGCTCGGGTTATAAGGCAGACTATACGAGGAAAGGTCGATTGGGGCAAGGGAAGCCATATCCCAAGAACGCTACTTGAGCTTTAATCGCGAAGACCGGGTAGCCTTTCGACGTTTCTTGAGCCTGTGGTGGAAGAGAGGAACGAAGGGATGGTAAGTTAACTTTCTCGGAGCAGAAGGCAAGAGGACTTACTTGTGTTTCTTCATCTTCTTTCGTCGCTTCCTCTTGGTGCTATCAAGCAAGATCTGTACATCCTCCCAATCCTTGTCCATCTGCTCCTGCATGGTGACACGTTCAGGGTCACGCGAAGGGTCCAGACCGAGCCTCTTCAGTGTATCCTCCCAGGCCACTGCCGGCCCAGCCTTGTTGAGCGTCAGCCCCCTGGCCAGCTGGCGCGCCGCCTCAGCGTCAGCGTCTATTGAGGCGTCGGCGGGGAAATCGTCGAAGACTGACAACGGTTGCTGTGCCTGTGTTTCGCTTTCCTGTCTGGGCTGGACTTGGCCGGACGTCGACAATATCGATTCTAGTGAGGGGCCTGAGGTAAACAGCGAGGGTGAGTTGTTGAGGAGAAGGAGTGGGCGGTGGAGAGCGAAGAACTGGTGTAGTTTGAAGTCCTTGGAAGACATGACGGGGTGGATGTGCATAGAGTGCTCGACCGGCTCTACGAACTGCTGCTTCACTTCTACTTCGGAGGAGCTGGCGCCTGTGGGTGGAGAAGGGGAGGAAGAGAGAGGAGGTCGTCCAGCAGCCGTCACAGGCAGTGAGGAGACTTGCGCATCAGCTACCGTCCTCGTCGTCGGATTTGCACTAGAGTCCATACCATCCTGGTTCGTCGCGTTCGGATTGGCGGTGGTTGTTGCTGTCGACGTCGACGACGTGTCCTTGGGCTTCGAGTCGGCCTTTGAGCTGCTCTTCGCGGCTACGACTGCAGACTTTGCCTTTGCTGAATTGAAGTACCGACCACCACCGGGTTTGGAGGAGAAAAACGAGGAATACGACCTGCGCCCTGCAGGTAGGGCGCCTATAAAGTGGCGAATGGCAGACATTACGGGTCTGCTGCTGCCTCTGAAGTTTAGAACTTCACAGTGATCATACACTCACAGCACCAAGCCTTGCCAGCCTCGTCCAAAAACTGCCACACTCGTTTCGCTGGCTCCGGCCGCTCCGGCCCCCGGCCCCGGATTTTCCCCCGACCTCAGTTCTTGTCCAAAGAAAATGCCATTCAAACTACAAGACTACGACTACTGATCCTGGTACTCTAGAGAACCAGCCAAGGCAGTCTTGCCAGCTACCGAACCTTGGTTGGGAGACAAAATTGTCATCTTCTTTTGCTTTACATCCACCTGCATCCTGCTATGAAATCAGCCTTCTCTTCCAAGAAATGCCAAGAAAGCATTTGAGATAAACGTACACATAAACGAATCCAATTACGGACAAGTCCAGGATTTCTTCGTCATACCGCTCATTCTCGTCGGGATTGAAGGGAGCCAAGAGTGCAAGTACAGCTCCGTGAAGTCCAGAGCCAGGTGACGCAGGGTTCACGGGAACAGGTTGCATTTCCGAGACTTGACGCATGGCGTTGATAGGAAGTGCGGAGGAAGGCGCCATATTCTCTACGAATGCCCGAAGGTAAGGTCATGTGTGTGGGGCCAAGGCATAGTACAAGTACGCCTCACCTGTACCGATTCTGTATATCGACAAGTCGCCGAACTTCATCACAGTCGAAGACGGCGATAGGACGAGATGCGAAGGTGTTTCTCCTCCGAGGGTGCCCCCTGTGACACCAACAGGGGGTTGCACCGGATGGCCATACATGTAGGTTTGCAATTGGTATCGCTGAACTCTCTCTCGATAGCTAGAGTCCAACTCAACAACCTAGAATCGATCTGAGTTTTAAGCATGTTCCCAGATCGAGGCCCTTGTACAACTCACGCCTCCTGATTTCGGTATCTTCACTACTGTGACGTACGAACCATACGCACGTTGCATTTCGACGTTCAACTTTTCGTGGCCTACGACTAGAATGACATTTACTGTTCAACAAAGGTAGTCAGCGAGACTGTTCAAGGAGAACGGATGATTCTGCTTACTTCTGAACGCATCCACGCAAGCCTTTATCAACTTCTGACGGTGATCAGTGGGAGATGAGCTGGACCCGAACGAAGATGGTGTGTCCACTATCAATCCAGATGCTTTGCCTGAGGGTGAAGAGCGGTAAGATTTTGACGATCATAAAAAGCTGTCCAGGTGCGTACCTTCTGGCTTCAGGTCGAATCTATCATTTACGTTCTCCCCGAGATTACGAATGAGTCTGTCCAAGAGAAGGGGGTTCTTTCTTGTATCGGTATGTCCGTACCACGAAACGAGGGGGGCCAAGGCATGAGAGGTCAGGCCAACCGGAGCTGTCGTGGACGCGGTCCCTAGAGGGCTGGCTGGAGAGTAAGTCGGAAGCGGGCCAGAAACGGAAGCCACTGAAAGAGTTCCTGGAATAACCCAAGCACCCTAAAAAAGCTTTAGATTTCTGTCTCCAACTCTGCACGTCATCTTTAACTTACCTCGCTGGGATCAACATTCGCGAGCATAGGTGACCATTCTTGGCCCGCTCGTACTGCGTAGTTTATGAGGATTTTGCAGACAGTGGTCTTTCCCGAGTTTTCAGGACCCAAAACCAGGACCCGAGGTGCCTCGCAGAGCTTGGGGTCAACCTCTTCCCCAGGGGGTAACGGAGAGCCTCTCGTCTTGCTCAGTGCTCGAACGCGCATCTGCTCCAGAGCAGTGTGGACATTGGCATAGGCTGCCATTGGCGTTTCCTCTGAGATGTATTCCGTTGATGGTTGACCTGTGACGTGCTCACGGATTGGAAAATAAGGACGATTTCATTCGATGTAGAGGAGAAGACGAAAGGCTAATTTCAGGGAAAGGATAACTCATCTCAATCGTACATCCGTTCCAGGTGAATACGGCTGCTTTACACTCCATGGCGAACAGATATGTCTTCCCCTCGACCAGTTCCGCCCCAAATATTTCAGCTCTTCCTCGGACAAGCTACGGATCGGACAGGGTCAACAAATGCCAGGTCTCGCAAAACACACGCACCTTGATTGCCAGAGACGTTTGCGGGTCTAGCTCGAACCGATACTCAGTTTCAGGTTCGAGGTGCCATTCTCTCGAGGGCGCTGGTGCAGCGTCTGCCATGGTGTACAGGTGTCGGTTGGATCTTGAAGTCAAGGAGCTGTTCCTGGAGGATCTGCTCGGTCAGTAAGGTTTAATCTGTCGTTGACGTCGGTCTCTAAGTTCGGGGAGCAAGAGCAATAGAAATTGGTCGTGTTGGACAAGGAAAGCTTCTGCCAGAAGAAGCTCGAAACAAGCTTGACAATGAAAGTCAAAGGTTCAAAGGACAAAGGTA
This sequence comes from Coprinopsis cinerea okayama7#130, assembly GCF_000182895.1. Lineage (NCBI taxonomy): Eukaryota > Fungi > Basidiomycota > Agaricomycetes > Agaricales > Psathyrellaceae > Coprinopsis > Coprinopsis cinerea. The sequence continues at coordinate 1,258,669 of NW_003307543.1, read as the reverse complement.
CAGCCACCAAGTTGGCCGAGGGAACCACGTGAGATGATGATACTATTTTTGGCAAGGCATTCTCCAATGCGGCAATCGCGAGCAGATCTTGGGCGTTTACTCCGTCTTTCTCCCTTGAAAACCGCCAAAGTACCCAGCGGCGTTCTCATGCTTCTTCTGGGAACAAAAGCGGACTCTGTCTTGGACTGAGCCTACACTGCAAAGCGGACGTTTATGCCGTAAAATAGTGCAGTACTCTCTGGCGACGACCTGGACGTCAAAAACGCTCTGTGCAGCCACCTCCTAACGCGATGGAGTGTGCAAAAGCTATCTTCGGCCTTCTTTTGGTCAGCTTTCGACTAGGGCGGAACCAGATTTAAGAATAGGGATCTGGGGAAGGGAAGGCTTCTTGCGTCGATACGCAGGATCTGGAAAGAACTCAAGTTCTGGGAGGGCGACTCCAGGGACGCACACTGACATCAATCCATCACTCTTCGATATGCACTTAGCGAATCACGTTCCGACACTGCTAGGAGTTAGCATGCCCTACTTATAGGGACACCCCTGCGCCTATCCTGCGAAGCTCGCCCTCCTCCCCTGTCCTCGTACAACTCGCTCCCCTTTTACCCACAGTCGTCTTCGTCGCCAACCATGGAGGACAAGAGCGACATTTCAACCGGCTCAGAGAAACACGAAGTCCACAAGCTCGCCATTAGTCTTAAGGATGTTGACGTCGCCGTAGAGGTTGCGGACTCGGGCATCACGAAGGGGTTGACCCCAGAGGCTGCAACGCGTCTCAGGTGAGTAAACACCATAGCAGACAGGGCTGGTGTTCATGCCTTCCCTTCAAAGACGCAAAATCGACTGGCATATCATGCCTCTTATGTGCAGTATGTCCTCACCGTATTGTCCAAGGTGTAATTCATTGCTAATTTATTCTCTGTTCAAGTCCTCTACTTGTAGGCTTCTTCGTCGCGTCGCGTTTGAACATGTTCACTAAGCCTGGACAAGAATGGCATTTGCTGACAAGGCTACGCTGGGACAGTCTGCTGTTCTAGGCATCATGTCAGTACTTTCGTCATGTCTCCTCAAGAGGGACGGCTTAAATTTTCATAGACCGGATGCGCACTTGACTCAGAGCCAATTCAATTGGCTCGGCACGGTCTTCTATTTCAGTTATCTTCTCTTCGAGGTGAGATAGGATGTGGGTATCTCGGAGATATCATGCTAATCCGAGTCTCAGTATCCCCAGAATCTCGCTCTCCAACGGTTCCCCGTTGGGAAATGGATGAGGTCCGTCTCCACTTTGTCCACACCGCATACAGGCATGTCCTCACATCGTACCAGTATCAACATCTTCGTTTGGGCCATTGCCCTGATGGCACACGCCGCGTGCAAGTCCTTCGCGACTCTTTTTGTGGTTCGTTTCATCCTCGGGGCCTGCGAAGGTTCGTGATTTCGTTTGCCCCAACTGCGGATACATGGAGCCCGTTTCGGGGCAAGTCAAAATGTAACGAAACTGATAGGTTCCGTTACATATCAGGCGCAATAACTCCAGGTTTCATGATCGTCACCTCCATGTTCTACACGCGCGAAGAACAAACTCGCCGCGTGGGCTATTGGTGTGAGTGTTCTATCCGATAACCTTGTCCCCTGTTTTACCTCAAAATATCGACTCTTTTCTTCCTTGGGTTTGCAGTTTTGATGAACGGCACCGCGATCATTGTATTGGGTCTTGTAGGGTTTGGGGTACTTCACATCAAGGCAAGGGGTTCCATTACGCTGTCTTTACATGCTTATCAAGTCGACTTACACAACCATTGCAGACCCCGAGTTTTGCCCCCTGGCAATGGTACGAGCACTCCGCCAAGGCCTACTTCCTCACTTGCTGATTAAGTATTCAGGCTCATGATGATCACTGGGCTCGTCACTCTCGTTACTTCCGTACTCTTTTGGTGAGTGGAGGTGAAACATTTCCACTCGCCTTTCGCTGGCGCTTGGTTGGCGCCGCCATTGTGGTACCCATCAACTGACATGCTTGTCGCCACTCGTTACTAGGTTTTTCTTCCCGGACTCGCCCACAAGCGCATGGTTCCTTACCCAGGAAGAGCGCTCCCTCGCTGTGCAAAGAATCTCGGCCAACCAGTCCGGTATTGAGAACAAAAAATGGAAGAAGGACCAGTAGGCGCTCATTTCGCTTCCTGATGGATATGTTTGTTGTATTGACGCCCATTGACAGGTTCTTGGAAGCATTCCGTGATCCCAAGATCTGGGTGATGGCTTTGTTCGCCGCCATCGTGTGAGTATCCCTGAGCTCCTGGTGGGCTTGCGCTGGACGCTGACGGAACGGTTTATCTGGGCAATTTCTCTGGCCGTTTCTCCCATGCGATTTGTGGGTGCTGCAGTCAAGTCCCGAACTCTGTGAGTCGCTTCCCTTGGAATTCGGACCGAATGAAATCCTGAAATCTCTCGGAGAACAGTTGGCAAATCAACGACAAATTATCGTACACCAATTTGGCTTCTCGACACTCAAGACCACACTTCTCGGTTGCGTCGACGGTCTAGTTGAAAGTGGGTGCTGAATCCTCGTACGCTTGCCGACATGATGTGAATTGTCTTTCTGCTCTGCAGTCATCTACATTTGGGCTGGCGTGGCGATAGCTTCTATCCCCGCCGTTGGCAGAGGGCATGCAGCAGCCCTCATTTCCATTCCTGCACTTGTTGGATCCCTATTGGTAAACGCTCTCCCATCCGAAAACCAAGTGGGGCTGCTATTTTCGTACTGGGTTTCCAGTGGGTATTATCGTGGTCGAGCTTGGATCCTGGAAACTGATCGTGGCTCTACAGTTTTCTTTATTGTACCATTCCCTCTCTTCCTTGGTTGGGTAGGCTCGATCGTATCGGGGCACACCAAGAGTATGTCTATCAGCCTGTGACCACAATTAGCGCCATGCTGACAATGTGATGTAGAAACTACAGCAAACGCTATCATCCTCATTGCGTATGCTATTGGAAATGCTGCGGGTCCTTTCATGTGGAGGAAGCACTACCAGCCACGGTATGAGTTTCTTCTTCTGCACCCCAAACGCAGAAGATTTGATTTGCATCTTCAGGAACCACGTTCCGTGGGCGATCATCTCCGCTTGCATCGTTTCAGGCGCCTTTCTCATGGTGGTTCTCCGCACTATGCTCGTTCGAGAGAATAGGCGACGCGACAAGGAGCCTCGCGATGAAACATACGATGACGTATGTGTGGTGAAGGAGACGGAGGATGGAAAGAAGATCGAGCAGAAGATTGACAAGGTTCGTCAACGTTTCTTTCGGCTTGCCTTTACATCCGCTTGACTCGGTGAATCCGATCCTTACCCCGGTCTTCCTCGAATTTAGGCTTTCTTGGACTTGACCGATATTCAAAACCGAGATTTCCGGTACATCCTGTAGAAGAGTGGAAACCTACACCGCCTAAAGAACCCACGATTTGCCCGATGTTTATCGACTCCATAGCGAGATCTCCCACAAATCGCGTCTCGCGTTCCTTCGCTTCAAGTTGCTTCTCGTCTTTGAACGCAATGTACTATTGTTATGTTTCCATTACGTCTGGCATGACAGGACTTTAGCATTGTCGTTGCCTAGCAGAGTATGTAGTTTGTAGCTGATTTTTGGGACTTTCTTGACAGTACGAACCCTTGTTACGATATTTACGCTAATCAAGACAACCCTAATAGTATTTCGTCTTTGCCATCGGGCGTCAATGACAGTAGATGTTGGTTATGCCTGTATCTGTAACTGTTAAAGTTCACCCTTTGGCCCCTCCTTTCATTTGCGTACCTAGGAAAACATTTGCAACCTCAGTCCGGAGTTGTTCTGTCAACCGAGGTACGAGTTCTGTTAGCCACCCTAGAAGTATGTTTCCCACACATTTCTGTGCCTATATACCTTGCCCTCCAATGAGCTCCAATGCAACTCCAAGAATGGATCCTTGCTAGGCCGCCCTTGCGCACACAATAGCACACCCATTCCAGTTTCAAACCTGCCCGTGTTTCTTGGCTCTGTTGCACGTATTTCTCGCTTTGTCTCCGGTTGCTCACACTTGGGCCTATCCAGGCAGGTGGCCTTCCTAATTCAGTCACGTCTGCGACATTCCGACTGCATACATCGAGTTTTTAACTTTTGAGGCCAAAGTTCATAGTAGTACAATACAAAGCAGCACGGAATCCCAGCTCCGGAGCAAGGATACACTTATACAAAGGTCCGAGTGCCAGAAGTACAACAGCTCTGGTAAGTGAAGCACGGATGATGAGAGGGCCTCCATGGCGCGGAGGAGAAAGTGAGATCACATCTGCTCCTCAAGATAATCCTGCAACGCAGAGAGACCGTCCGCTTCCCTCTTCTCATCGAGCGCAGCAGACTTTTCAGATGTTTCTGACCGACTGGAGGTTCCCAAAAACACGACATCACCTCCATCCCATTCGTCGAAACGGAAAGGTGAGTTTCCATCTCCGCATTCCAGACCTCCAAGTTCTGACCGTTCTCCCTCTTCCCCCAGGCCCTCGACGCCGACACCTCCGGTTTGGGCGAGTCTCCGCTTCTCGAGTTCTCGCTCAAGGATGGTCTTGACTCGGTTGACAGCAAGCGTCGTCGCGCTCCCTGAAGAAGCTGACGTTTTGAGAAGGTCGGCTTTGTTGCATACTACCACAAGGGAGGGGACTGCGTGAGATGGCGGCAAGGACGTTATTGCGTGAAGTATATGGTGCAAATGTCTAGAAACCTTTGAGTCAAGTAACGATCGAGAAGGGGACAAGACCTTGCTTACTCCGCGACTGCGACACCATTGCGAGATATCGTGTTAGAGTCGACGACGAAGGCAATAACCTTGGCGTCAGACAGGTATTCTGTAAATTGGTCCCTGATCCTTGGGTGTCCTGGAATATCGATGATTCGGACAGCCTTGGAAGGCGTAATGTTGGCAATAGAGGCATTGGGTTGAAGTGATGTATGTGTCGGAGTAGTGCGGCCATAGACCAGCTGTTATTACCTGGGTGTTAGAATGACACAAAGTGGATGCTCGGTTCGAAGCGTACCCGTGAAAAGATTGCAGTTTTCCCCGAGTCTGACGGTCCAACTAGCAGCAGTGCAGTTCCTTGCCCTCTTGACTTTCTTCTATTAACAAGTATCAAGACTGGAATCTAATCAGGAAACCATTCTTCGCCTAAAGAAGTTGAGAGACTTACGGACGACGAGGACGACCGCAAACAGAAGTGAGCCGACGACTAGTGTTTGCGGGGTCAGCATAGATCCAAGAGAGACGACTTCAGGCTTTCGAATTGGTGGCTCGTGCCCGGTCATGATGGTGGTCAGAGTCGAGGATTCTGATCCACGTCGACGCGATCGCAGGACAGCGCTGCACCCCGAGCGCCGGGTTCATGACGTTGATTCACGTTGATTTGCCTTTTTGGGACCAGTCGATCACGTGCATGAATTTTTGAGTTTAGCGCGTCGTCGCTGTTCATGGCAATGTCGACGACTCTCAACACATAGGACCACCGCCAATGTGGTGATACCCTGTCCACAAAAATATTTCTTCAAAACGACCGCTCAAGGACCAGCTACACTCATCAAAAGTCACCAGGATGCCTGCAGCAATGAGCATCGCCGACTCTGATGTTTCGACCCCGCCTCCAAGAAAACGACTACGGAAGGACTCGACAGCGGCCCTGGGTGGAATAAACAAGGAGCCGAGACTGTTCGTGCCCTTCAGAGCACTAGGCCTAATCACCAATCATGTTCCTTTCGTCCTTCAAACCCGATCTTTCAAGGGCGCTTCAGAAGGGCCGCGGATACACATCCTTACTTGCTTGGGAAGGTCATGGGCATTGTGGGAGGGAGGAAAAATGTCGTTGCTTTTCACGGGTATGTCCACACAATTTTGAATCATTAGTGCCACCATTAAGTATTTATTGCTAGGTCCTGATGCGCCTGAACTGATCTCGGGCATGGCAATGGACGGAAACGATGTCTGGGTCACCTCTGGCCCTTATCTTATCAAGTATTTAAGAGGGAAAGAGGTAGGAGCCATATATTCCGGTGACAAGTTCCTACCTGACATTGTTGTCAGAAACTCCGTATTGAAAATCCTCTTGGAACACCTCTCGCCTACATCACCGTCCTTGGGTCGCAAATCCTCGCTCTAACAGAAGACGGCTCTCGAATGCTCATCTGGGAAACCTCCACTGCAAGCACGTATCGCCTTTCCTAGTGAAACCGCTATGTATTGACTTACACCCTCCGTTAGTTCTGGCCGCGACTATCGAATTCGAGAAGGGCTTTACTGCAACCTCGATTCTTCACCCAGCAACTTACCTCAACAAGGTTTTGGTTTCCAGCAATCAAGGAGATATGGAGCTCTGGAACATCCAGTCTCGGTGAGATCGCCCCCGATGAACTCAGAAGAAACCAAGTATTGACAGCTTCTAGGACGCGCATCTACAAATTCGCTTCCTCAGAACTCCTTTCCACACCCACCACACCGTTACTGGGTCAAAAACATGAACTGGGATCAGCAATCACTGCCTTGACGCAGTCTCCGGCTATCGATGTGGTGGGACTCGGTTTTGCCTCCGGGGAGATATCCGTATTCGACGTTCGCGCCGTTGAGCGGCTAATGAGAATGTATATGGAAGGAGGGAGTGTCCGGGCTCTAAGCTTTAGAAGTGGTATGTATTATATCTCTTGGATATCCCGGCAACTCACCTCTTTTTCTAGATGGACAGCCAATCCTTGCATCTGCTTCTTCAGCTGGCCACATTGCTCTCTGGGACCTCAACGCTGGAGGACGCCTCCTTCACCTGGTTCGCGGCGCACATGATGGTGCCGTGTCCTCGCTAGAATGGGTACCAGGACAACCTCTCCTTATATCCTCTGGAGAAGACAATAGTGTGAAAGTGAGGCGATTCAACTGTTCTTCTTGACTCTTCTCACCCAGGACTTTTAGCAATGGCTGTTCGATTCTCCAACCTCCCCTCCTCGACTGCTCAAATTCCGCTCTGGACACCATGCACCACCGCATCTGATCAGATACTACGGCGACGACGGAAAACAACTTTTGACCGCATCAAGAGATAGAAGTCTGCGCTGCACATCTGTGGTCAGAGATTCAAGGTCGTTCGAACTTTCTCAAGGCGAGTGAACTATCTCTGCTCCTGTACCAAAAGTACTTATGCCCATCTAGGCTCGTTAGCAAAGAAGGCTACTTCGCTTTCTATCCCTCTCGCTTCTCTCAAATTCCCACCAGTCACGTCAATGTCATACTCTTCCGCGAGGGCTAAGGACTGGGACGATATCTTAACGGGTCATACAGACGAAACCTTCGCTCGGACATGGACCATGCAATCGAAACGACTTGGGAAACATACGTTTGGTTTTGCGGAGGATACCAAAGGCAAGGGTAAACCGCGAGCAACATTGGGCTCTGTCAAGGTTGGTGCCGGATGCGACTTGCTTCGTATGTGACCTGATTGGATTCTCCATAGAGCACATGTGTCACGGCATGCGGCAATTTTGGCATTGCTGCCTCCTCGACAGGCCAAATCCATATGTGGAATATGCAGTCAGGGATTCGAAGGAGAACATTCCAATTGGGACCCTGTCCCCCGGAAGTTGCCAACCGGATCCATGGTACTAACTCTGAGAAGCAGAAGGAGAGGGCAGTCACCGGGTTGGCGACCGATCCGTTGAATACCACCTTGGTGGCATGCACCATGGATGGCACTGTCAACGTATGTTCCTTCTCTTTTCAATGGATAACAAACAGCCTTTACATCTCGGTCTACAGTTCTTCGACTTCAAATCCGCAAACCTTGAACACACTGTGGTGCTGCCCTCCACCGCAGTCTCCCTGACCTTGCAACGTGACAGCGGCCTACTCGCTGTGGTGTGCGACGATATGGTCGTGCGGATTATCGACATTGAGACCAGAAAGATCGTTCGTGAACTGGGTGGTTTCAGAGGTCGAATTCTTGACATCGTCAGTCTATTCCCAACCGGTCTTACGCGTTTGCCTTCTGCTTATCTTCTGTCTCGTTATTCAGACATTCTCTCCGGACTCTCGATGGCTTGTAGCCACATCCTTGGATTCCATTATCCGAACCTTCGATATACCAACAGGCCGATTGATAGACGCCTTCAAGACATCGAGTGTAGCCACGACACTCTCTTTCTCTCCTACCAACGACTTCCTAGCAACAGCTCACGTCGATAGCTTGGGTGTCTATCTATGGTACGTTTCCAATTACGTCGCTGTTCCAGAGCCCTTCTAACCAATCATATAGGGCAAACCGCGCACAGTACACCGAAGTAGCCTTCCATGGTATTGTGGAGGACGAGGTGGCCGAAGTTTCGCTGCCATCCGTACAGGGAACATCGGAGGAGGAAGGTACGTCGTTCATACTCTCCGGGTTCTTCAAATTCTGACCAATACGCGACGTAGCTTTGAATGCATTGGCAGAACTCACTGTCCAAGACAAAGACGTCGACGTTTTCTCAACACCGGATCAATTGGACGGGGAGCTCATCACACTGACATTGCTCCCTCGATCCCGATGGCAAACCCTGCTTAACCTCGAAGTGATACAGCAGCGCAACAAGCCAAAGGAACCTCCCAAGGCTCCGGAGAAGGCGCCATTTTTCCTACCGACGTTGCCCGGAGTTGAACCGCGCTTCGCTGTTGAGAAGAAGGAAGCAGAACCCAAGAAGTCACAGCGACTAGTGAAGGCTGCTCTTGACGCCTCCACTGTGTTTTACCAAAAGCTCCAGGAGCAAGCTGAAGACAGCGATTGTACGTTGTCACCCTCGTCTATTTTCTAGCCTTCCTAACCCCCTGCTGCAGACGAAGAGTTCTTCAACTACGCCAAAACACTATCCCCTGCTGCTCTCGATCTGGAGATCCGCCAGTTGGTGACGATCGAAAGTCTCGCGCAGTTCATGCATGCTTTGGCCCAGAGACTGAGAAGTCATAGGGACTTTGAAGCTGTGGAGACATTCATGAATGTCTTCCTTCGCATGCACGGAGAAGTTTTGATTGCCAACGAGGAACTCCAGAAACCGATGGAGACGCTGAAGGAGGTTCATCAGAGCGAAAGCAAGAGGGTGTTGGAGTTGATTGCCTCGTCATTGGGTACATTGGGTTTCGTTCGGGATGCTTTGTAGTTGTAAAAAGGTTTATTGGTATTCGATCACCTTTTCTCCCGAGCGCATATCTACCGGTCTTAATACCGCTGCCAGCCCCGCGCGCTACACACATTGGAACGGGTCACAGTGTCGCTTGCGAGCACCATTGCACCAGCTGCCGGCGATTCCAGCCAGATGGCTCTACCTTCCGGAAGAAGACTGGCCCAATCGGGGGTCTTCTGTCGCCACGATGCCTTCGATGATGCTCCAGGTCTGGTCATTGTAACTCTCCTCTGTTGCTGGGAAGCGTTCTCTCCTTTCCACCCACCATCGCCTTTATTTAAGTGGTCAAATGACATGTGGGGGATCGTGCGAGTATCTTTCCCGCGCGGGCGGCAAGGCGGATGGGGTGACATAAGAAATCACAAAATGTCTTGGCTGGGCTTACAAAGGGAGTTACACAGATAAAGGCAACGATGCCAACAACGAGAACAGCGATGTCATTCAAACGGCAACAACGTATCAAAACAGAACAGCTATGTGCACATAGTCCGAGTTACCAGAATGTCCGCGCGAAAAACCAGAACTCGACCGAAAGCGGCCACAATTCACAAAGTGTCCATGAATGATTAAAAACCGAAGTTGAAGGGGGTGCAGCCAAAGGCGATGAGGCCATTCTGAACGAGACGTCAGACCATATATTTAGTTACAGTCACTCATGGTGGAAGACTCACGTATTGGTTGCCGGTGCAGCAGACCGTTTGCTGGTTACAGTTCGGCGCTCCGCCAAGGCTGCCAATGTTCAAGGCAGAGCAGGAGATACCGATGCTGTTTCCCAAGTTGCCGACAAACCCGAAAAGGCCGGCCAAAGTGGAAACCGAAGGATGGTTGCTCTGGGAGGGATAGAAGTAGACAGTTAAATGAGAATGTACTGCTCAGCGCTCAGTCATGGAACCCACCGAGAAGGTCGACTCGCAGCAGTGCAAGCTCCCAGTGTTGCAGGCGTTTTCAGTCCTGGCAACCTATCGGGGAAATTCAGCTAAGAGCACGGAAACTTAGGGAGGACGCTGACATACAACGGGGGTGGCAGAGACGACGGCCGGGAGAGCCAGAGCAACTGCAAGGAGACCGGCGTTGAAGCGAGCGAACATGATCAAGAGAAAGAGTTTTGAAGGGTGCTTGAGCTGAGGGAATAGCTGAGAGGACCTGGAGGCTACTTTGCGACCAGGCGCTCTATATATACCAGTTCCAGGGCATACAGGCCCATTTCCCATTCCGGAGGGACGTTCAAGAAGCTTGCACCCAGGCACCTTCGGAAAAAAAGTTCCCTAAAGGAGATGAAGATGCATACCCAGAAACTACGCTGCCTGTCAAACACGTACTGCCAGCAGCAACGTTCGAAGGAGAGGGAGAGGGGAGGGGCTCCGCGAATCCACTGTCGACCGGTAAAATCAGTTGAGGGTGGTCTCGACTTGTGCCCTCAGGCCTCGTTTCGCGGTCGAGGATCCTACGATGTGATCAGTTATCCACCCCGGAAGTTCACCCATCCTCCTGAAGGTACCGTCCTTCTCTCCAAGTGTCACCACAAGTCAAAGAAGTGCTGAATGGAAGCCGATGTACAGGTGGGATCAGAGAAGAATTCCGGC